>NC_081331.1:10696637-11930098 GCF_022539665.2 Daphnia carinata
TCTCCCCCCCCCCGTCCGCTTGTTCTCACACAGAAGAATCTCGATCACGATTCTCCCTTTTTATTTATTTAAAAAAAAAAATAAAAAAATATTTCGGTTATCGTCGTGTGGGATTTTCTTTTTTCTTTTTCACCTTGAATCGACCCCGGACGCGTACACGAGAGAATAGAATCTCATTAGAATCCATGACGAAGCGAGAAAAAAAGAAGAAGAAGAGGGAACAACAACAAACCAACACTACACGAAACAAAACAAAAAAGAAGGGAAGTAAAAGATCTCTCGGTAGGGGAGGCCCATGTCCATATTTCACTCGGCTAAAAATGTGAACGTTATTACGTGTAACAGCGCACACACACAGCGAGCGAGCGAGAGAAGCAACACGATTTTTCATTTCCTCTATATACAACATCACTTGGTCATCCATCCATCCGCAACGGAAGGAAACAAACATCAACAATACCAGCCTTGCCTACCGTATAATAAATATAGAAAACCAGTGTATGCAGAGTAATCGAATAAATATTTAAATATTGCGCCATTTTTCAAAACAACCGCTTCCCACTACTTTTGTTATTATTATTATTTTTTTAACTCTCCCACTCTACATCATATTCTTCAACAACAACAACAAAAAAAGATAATTATTAGTATCACAATAAAAAGAGAATGCGCAGGCTCTGGGACAAACAAAAAACTGCTCAATTTCCCGAACAATTGATGAATAAACTCTGCCCGCAATTCTCCCGAAAAATAAACGAACTGATAGAACTTAATAAGTACGCAACCAAGCGAATAAAAAAAAAAAAAAAAAAAAAAAAAAAGAACGAAAAAAAAAAAAAAAAGAGAGGGAGGGAGGGGGAGAGTCTCTTGGTAGAAAATTACCAATGGGACTGTGTGGCCTTTGCCTGGCCACTGTCGGATGTTGGATTGTAATCATTCGCCGCCATGGTCATCATCAAGCGCTAGTACTCATCATTTCCATATAGGCTTATTTATATATATATATATATATATATATATATAAAGATAATAATAATAACATTCGTCCATCATCCTTTGGTCCCATCTCGCAACCCTTTTTTTCGCTTAGAAAAACGAAGACACATGAAGCAGTCACGTGATGAGCTCATGTGTGTTTATCATTGTCCAACCAAACTTCTCCTTTTTTTTTTTTTTTTTTTTTTTCATTTGCCCAGGCACGGTCGGAAGAAAACAACGAAAAAGAGGCGAGAACATCTCGCGAGCAGCAGCAGCAGTAAGAGACAAGAGAGTGAAGCCAATGGGGTGGAACGACCTTTGACCTTTTATCCCCTCCTTGTGTGTTATAGGAAGAAACAAAAAAAAAAAAAACAAAAGCAAAAATGAAAACAGCAGCCGCAGCGGAGCAACAACAATTCTCATTCAATCAAGCCAAAGTGACAAAGACACGGCCAGGCGGACGAATCACACGCTCGGCCGGTCGCCACTTGATGTGTCCGCACAAGATGATGATAATTAAATAGGGGCAAAAGAAAACAAACATTTATTTGGGTGAGCTGGTCTTTAAACTGAATTCGATCTTGCTTTCATTTTCAGAGTTAAATGCCAGGGTTTAAGCGTCTAATAATATACAATCGGAGCCAAAAAGGAGAAAAAAAAAAAAAAAAAAAAAAACAGCTGTTGATTGTGTAATCGAATTTGAGTCGCGGTTAATCAGAAAGAGCAACAACAACAACAGAAAAAAAAAAAAAAAAAGGGTTGGTGAATTGGGACTTGATGACAGTAGACAGTGATGACATCGTCACCTTTTTTTTCTCTTATAAAAGACGCAATAGAAGCGTGAAAAAAAGGACCAGCTGTTGTAAGCAAATCTCCTTTTTTTTTTGCTCTCAGTGTCGCATCCAATTTGCCTAATTGACATAAAAACTCACCATACCAAAAATTCTCTTTTGACTCGCTTTTTTTTTGCCTGATGATTAAGTAAACCCTTGTCACGAAGCCAACGAAAAGAAAAATTAATATTCAAACGAACCCCCCACGAAAAAAAACATCAACGACATCCCACGAAAAACCCCAATTTCGTTCGCTAACATCGAAATAACTAGGAAATTAGTTTCAAATCCAAACGAGTGATTAAAAAAAGAAGACGACCAAAAATAGTCGACATTTTTTCCCGAAAACGTTCGCCGTCATCGCGCGCGCCAATTTTAAAAGCGCCTCCGCCGTCCTATTTGCTCTACACACGAACACCGTGTCCAAAACTATTTACTACTAACGACTATGTGTCTAAAAATACCTTTTCCCCCACCCTCCGCCCTTTATATATATATACATTTTTTTTTTTTTAAACCCCGACTTTCTTTAATACACCAAGTAGGTAAAGCTGCAAAAATATATATATATATATATAAGTGGCTTAAAAAGAAGTTCTCTTTTTTTTTTCAAAGAAAATGGACGATCGCATTAGACGAGCAACTCCAAAAAAAAAAAAAAGGCTTAAAATAGAACACATTCCCGCTGGAACGAGAGGCGGGCCAGAGAGGAAATTGCAGCAAATGCACAATTTTGCAAAAAAAAAAAAAAAAAAAAAAGTGTAAATAAACTCTGACACGGGACAAAACAGACACTGAAGGAGAAGAAAACAAAAATGTACAGTACGTGTGTGTGTGTGTGTGTGTGTAAATATAAACGGCCTGATGGTCAATGTATACACGAACGACGGATGCTTGCGCACCCATCGTCTTCTAAACGATGTGGAATTCGATGATGGCGTTCAATGTTTCATCGGATATTCAGATCGCGAACATATTTATATATATAAGCGAGGAGGAGGGGGGGGGGCGAAATCTACGTGAGAATTCTAGCACAAGGATCGACATACGTGAAATCCCAACGCTGAGGGGCCAATCGATTTCAAGATTTTTTTTTCTTCTTTTAAATATAGAAAATGTCAAACTTGAGGCTAATGTCAAAAGTGAAGTTGTCAAGTGCATAATACAGTGACTTTTTCACAACCTAGCATTACATGAATAGGTATTTGTGACAAGTCGACCAAACACGATCCTCGGGGGTAAAAAAAAAAAAAAAAAAAGTCCCCACCCGCTGTGACATTCCCACGAAATCCCCAATCTAAAAATGTTTTATATTTAAACGTATCCTCGACATACGTATATATTTCTTTTAATTTTAAATATAAAAAATGAACGACATAAGCGAAAAAAAAGGGTATTTCCGACGAAATTCATCATCACCATCCAATCATCCCAGCAGAACGTGTCTCTCTCTCTCTCTCTCTCGTTTTATCGCCATCATAACGAGAGAGACAAACAACGTGTTTAATATATTCACAAAATAAAAAATGCCAATGACTTTTTTCTCTCATTCCGGATCATCAAAAAAGAGAAAGAAAATAAAAAAAAAAAAAGCCTGGTGGTGTGTGTGTGGGGGGGGGGGGAGCAGCGGTCGTTATAACCTCCCTGTTCGCCATCCCCAAAACCGTCATAATGGCATAACGACGATGACGACAATCCATCCAATAAGAGCATCCGCACACATCATGCGCCATCAATGTCCTACCATCCAATTGTGTGTTGCCTTATCCTTTTTTTTTTCCTCTTCTTCTCCTCTTTTATATATAAATATATATAACTACGTATACTGTACACGCCGTCTCTATATCCTCCCCAAGCCTCACCCACCCTCACACAATTTTTTTTTTTTTCTCGTAATTCAACTTCCCAATATATTATTATTTGTGTATATAGAAGAACAAGAGAGCCATTCGAACCACCAAAAACACATATACGAGCGAATGTCCGTTCCCTAGTTTTTTATGTGGCCTTTTTTTTTTTTTCTTCTGGTTATATCCATCCCCACCCTCCTTCCGTTTCGATTCGAATGGGTCACTTTGGATTGTGGCGTTCGTTGTTGGGACTTTTCTTTTTTCGTGTCCTCAATCGAGAGAAAAACATGGGACATCAGAAAAGAGAAGAAGAAGAGTGAAGAAAAAAAAAAAAAAAAAAAAGATGATGACGCGCACAGCTCATCACACCAAGTGGCAATCTTTGTACATCTATAAAAACATAGCAAAAAAAAAAAAAGGAGGAGAGCAATGTTTTCTCTTTTTCTTTCTGGGAAGCCCGTCTTCTTTTTTTTATTTTATTTTATTAGATCATTCGATCGAGATGAGACAAGAGGGGCGCGTCGAACCTCTTTTTTTTTTTTTTTCTTCCCCCTTTTTTTTTTTAAGTGAAGAGACTTTGGGTCACACAACTCGACACCAGCACTCGGTTACCAATTACATCCCATAAGAACGTGCGTGTAGAGAGACCCGAGACCCTTCCCAACGCACAATTGGCCGTCTCATTCCAATTGGAATCAAGTCAGTATAAATTTCAAAATACACGCAAAATAAATTTCAAAATTAAAAAGAAAAATTCAAATTCAAAATGCAAATAGGGGAAAGAAAAAGTTTTTAAAAGCCTCGGAAGAGCCCACTGGCTCCATAAAACTAAAAAACAATTGAAAGCGGAGCGATAAAAAAAAAAACTATCTTTTGTGGTCGGCAATGAAACGGGAACAATTTGACAACGCCGAAAGATTTACATCAATTTTCTTTTCTATTTAAGAAAATTAAAAAAAAAAAAGCGGAATCCTTTTTGAGTTTTTTAGTACAAAAAAAAAATCTGAAAACTCCAGCTGGATGCAATTTTCTTTCTAGAACGAAGAAGGAAGAAGGAAGAAAAAAACAAAAAACAAAAAAATGGGAGCCAAAATATTTGTTCCAATGTTATCTCGACAGTTCGGATGCAGTTACTTTATGAACTCTTCCTCAGTTGCCGGATGAGGTTACCGACACACACACACACACACAAAAAAAAAAAAGAAAACATATTTCTAATATAAAACCCCGAAGAAAAAAAAAAAAAAAAAAAAAGAGGAGAGGGCTTGCGGTGCGGATGCGGTTTGAGACGGGTTTTCAAACACACAAAAACAAAAGTTAAAAGAGATAAGAAACCGTTTCATTATCCGACCGACTTAACCGCACACATCAACAGTTTTTTTTTTTTCCCTTCCCCCCCCCTCGACAAGATAAGAACAAATGAAAAGGGAGGATGGAGAGTCTTTAAACTAATCAAATTTTATCCACTTTCAATCCTTTGTTATCGTCAATTGTCGTGCGTGTGTGCTAAAAAAAAAAAAAAATCGCTTACACACCACCCTTCCCTTATAGAAAAATGAAATGCTTGTAAAGATGAAATAAATTTTAAAAAATTCATCAGATAACGGCCAAGATGTAAAAAACACAAGGGGACAACGTCATCTCGCTAGTTTTCGAGAGGGGTGCGGCTTTTTTTTTTTTTTTTCGGTGAACGAAGAGAGAGAGAGAGCGAGGAGGGGGGGAGATGAAAGATTGGATCAGATTTCGAGCCACAACGTAACGGCTTGTGCTGTTTTCTTCATCAAGTCAAAAGAAATCCTCTACCACCATCCCCCTTCAAAGGGAGACAGTAAGGGAGAAAAAAAAATCAAGCCGAAGGACGTTAAATAGCCATCAAAGATCGTTCGTTCGTAACTTCCGGTCGTGAAAGAAAAAAAAAAAGGGGGAGGACATTTTGCTTGGAAAACGAGATGAAAAGAAAACAATGCAAAACATCAACAAGTGACACGCGTACACATTTTATATATGTATATACATATTTCCTAAAAATAATAATATGCTTCTCTGTCTCTTGGACCTCCCCCCTACCCCCCATTGACGTCGGGTGGCGTCGTCGTGTACCAGAATGACTCGGTGATTGCATCTTCTTCTCTTTCCTCTTTTTTTTCACGTTCATTTTTCTCTTCATAAAACTATGAGAGAAAGAAAGGAAAAAAAAAAAGAATAGAAGGAGAAAAGAGCGCTATTTATATGAAGGGCATGCCAGTTCTTATTGTATAAGATCTTACATGTTCTTTTTTTTTTGCCTTCCCAACATTTTCTTCGTGTTTATTCCTTTTTAGCGCGTTTCTGTACGGTCCCGCGCGGCTTTTCACGCGCGCACCGCACCAAATCCGATCATTCCGGGTTCATTCGTGCAAGGATCAAACGATTTCCAGAGCTCACACACCAACGCATCTCTTTAAACCCTCCCGATTTTTTTTCGACTTTAAAAAGAAAAACAGCGGGATATGTTAAAAAAAAAAAATAAAAAAAATAAATTCAATCCAAATGCGTTCCACGCGATTTTTGCTCAGCGTCTACGATGTCTAGCGAACTAGACATTCCCAGGAAATCCATCCCTTCAACGGAGTTCTTAAAAAAAAAAAAAAAAAAAAATGGAAATCCAAGTCTAAGAAATGTGAAACTATTTTTTTTCTCTCTTAACAATTTAATGAGATTTAAATGACCGGGAATGAAGAAAGAAAAGGAGGCTATTTTTTGGTCGTCCATCGACAACACCCAAGCCAGCGCACAAGATCGATGTAACAGACTTGAACCCAGCCTACACAAAAGCGGGTTTCCAAAATAAAAAAAAAATGAAAAACGGCTCGAAAAAATACTTGAAACCCACTTACAAGTCTGGTAGGGAAAGCGTAGATCTAAACTTCAACATGATGAATAGATATCTTTAAAAAATCATTCAACCCTTAAAAGAAGAAAAAAAAATGGACCAATCAAGCATCTGATGATGCCACTCGGAATACAATGTCAACAAGACAACAACAAAATAAGAATTCAAAAAATGCTTCCACAACACACATTTTGCGACAAACAGCTGGTCCTGTTCATTGTCCGCAGACATGACGATAAACCATCAGCAGGGACATTTAACCCGCCTCCAAGAATGTCGCGATTCCCGAACGATGCGTCTCTTAGAACCCCAACCAACGGGGCAACATCAACCGAAAAAAAACAAAAAAAAACAAAAAAAACAATTCAATTGTATCTTGGATCCCGAAGAAGAAGGGGGAAAAGCATGTAGAGGATGACGACGAACGAAATGATGGAGCAAAAAAAAAAACAAAAACAAAAAGGCAATTCTACGTGCAGAGTGGCTGCAAAAATCGGTTGCAGAAGGAGGGATGAGTCATGACCGCCCACATCCATCCAAGCGATCCATCGAATTGCAGACACGGGGACAACGAGACAAACATTCCGCCCACCGTTTGGCCTTTTAAGTAACGATTTATGCCGTACTGTTTTCTTTTATTTCCTTGTTCGCTCTATCTCTCTCTCTCTCTCTCTCTCTCTTTTAGAATGCATACCAACACAACAGCCCTTTATTTTATTTTCTTTTTTTCTCTCCAGCAAAGCTGAGTTGCCGCCCTTCTTTCTTCCAGGAATCGACTCCAATATTATCCTCCCTTTTATTAGCCTTTTTTTTTTACTTTTCTTTTCCCCAGTTGTATTTTTATATTTGCATTATATGCGTGTGTGTTGTTGGAGGAATAAAAAAAAAAAGATGTTCCATCGAAAGCGCAGAGGAAAAGAAAAAAAAAAAAAAAAAAAAAGGAAATTTTTACGGTTCTCCGGTGGTTGTTGGGATTTTTATATCTTCGTGGGGTTCTTCTCCTTTTCCCTTTTGCAATGCCCTTCCTTAAAGGCCATCCATCACACCCAAAAAGAGTGACGTGAATCCGCATCGCAAGCCTCTCCCAACCAACCCTCACTTACTACCTACTCTCCCATCTCTTTCTTTTCTTTTCTTTTTTTTTCTAAACTGCATCTTGAAAAACGATCTTCTCTTTCGATTTCCTTCTTAAAACATTCACCAACGTCACACAGGAAACTATTTTTTTTTATTTCCTTCTAACGTTGAGCGAAAAAGAAAAAAAAAATATCAATCAGTTGTGTTTGCTTCGCTTCCAGGTGACGTGAAAAATACAAGAAAAAAAAAATCCAAAGATATCGTTCATCACGTCGTTGTCCCCCATCCACCCCCTTTCGAGGGGAATGGTGGGGGGCTAACCGTAGCCAAGCCTTCGGGGTCAATTAGCACGCGGGACGGGCAACTGTTCGGCGCCGTTCCAAACGACCAAACGTCGTCGCAGCGTGTGTAGAGGGAAAAGAAACAGGATTATAATAACGACTGACAAAAAAAAAAAAAGGACCCAAAGAGAAGAAAAGTTTTCGTTTTTTTTTTTTTTTTTTTACATAAACGCGGCAGCCATCCAAAACGTCTAGACTCACCGAGATGCACGGTGGGGAGGTTAAAGAACAGAGTTTTTTGTGTGTTTACGATGTAATCGACTTAGTTACTTCGAAAATAATCGATACCATCCCTCCCCACTATCAAATCAAGTGTATTTTCCATTTTTTAAGAAACGTCTCTTGTTTTTGTTTTTTAAATGGACGGGACACACAAATTTCATTGAAAAAAAAAAAAAAAAGACCACGGGCGCGAAATAAGAAGAATCTGATGATTGAATTCTTCCTTGTAAAATCCGGACATGGAACGATAAAGGGAAAAAAAAGTTTTGATTCCTCCTTTGTGTGTGTGTGTGTGTGTTTCCGCAGCAACAGATCCATCACTAGTTTTTATACCCACCATCAAGACGAAATGCATCCATCATTTGTTTTCCGAGACCTTTCCTATATCCCCCCAGCTCAAGTCTGTACGAACGTTTTTCAGCCAACACTAAAGACACCCGGACACACACACACACAAAGAAAAATGACGCAATCCCTATAAAACGATACGGCAATCAAGTAGAGTTGCATTTGTATTTTGCTTTCGAAGTAAAATAAAATTGGCAATCAAAAAAAGAGCGAGACGGAAAAACTTTTTACCACGTCTGGCTCTCGTGGGAGGTAATCAGCACGCGACTCTTACCGTTAATTACTGCCGACAAAGATTGAACCCCCCACTCAATTGTTGGATAGGCTACTACACTCACTTCTCATGGGGGCCCTCCCGGAAAGGGAAAAAAAATAGGAGGAAATGAGGGGATGTAATAAGAGGGATCCCCTATCTATTCAAGCCGTTTTTGATCGTGAGTGCGGGACTGAACAAATACAAAAGAATCAACAAAAGAAATGTTAATCATTCGAGCGAGCGTTTGAGAAACATGCGATTAAACCCCCCCCCCCAACGTAGTATAAAAATGGGCAGTTAAATATCGAGTTTTGTGGACCAAGAAGATTAAAAGTCGTCAAGTCTCTCTCTGTATTTTAGACTATTCACCTCCTCCTATTTTATTTATTTTTTTTTTTTGACAGACCCACCCCTCTTTTAGAATCCATTCACCTGATGAGGCGATGTGTGCAGGGGTTGGAACTGTACACCCAATCTCTAAAATGTGCCCTTTTTCAACAAACGGGGATGACATTGACAAACTACTCGACAAGAATCGGGGCTGATAAACCTCCGACCCCAAAGACCGAAAAACCCCAGATCAAACACAAAAAGGGAAAAAAAAAAGTGGTTTTCTATATACGTACGTAGTCCTCTCTCTGCCACCCTCGTTCCATATTGATTAATGGACAAAAGTGGCATCAAGGAGAATGGAAGGGGGCCTCTCCTCAATTGGCTCTGATAAAGAATCGAAATCAATGGTTACGCAAGCGAGAGAGGAAGCAACAAGATGCGTAAAAAGTGCCTGACTTTTTCTTCTTGCTGTGAGTTTCAACATTACAATCTCAGATGCAAACAAGATCTCAACGGAGGTGCCTCAAAGTGATACATGTGGTTCAACAAAAGCACTGCGAACATGCTGAATTCAATTCCACCATGCTGGGTGTTTTTGAATGTATCAAACAAAATTGGGAACGAAAGGGTTACTGTCATGTTCTTGATGAGTACCAAACAAAGTCTAAGGAACCACCTGAGCGAGTGGGATCCACTATGAAGATTGTGTTCAAAAAGTAAAAAGGTGACTCGGTAAGTGATTCATGCATCAGCTTGATGAGTTCAAAACAGGAAACTGGCACGAGTGAGTGAAGACTTTTTTTTTCCAAGAGGAAAAACAAAAAAAGGAACAGCACAGTCATTAGTAGCCTGTTGCTATGCTGTTATAACCATGGCTGGCTCAGTTGTTTGGGTGTACAAGGCAATGAGGGGCGCGACGCCATAACCCGGCCAAAAGGTGTCGAGTGACAGCGCCCCGGCTTTGCCATGTTTACCTTTTGGAAATGCATCACGTCGCCACAAATAGAATGTGTGTGGTGGAAGGTCATATACCCAGTATGGGGTGTCTATACCCAGTGTGCAATGTTAGGGGCGAGCACGAGAAGGAATAAAAAGAAAGGAAAAACAATACAATAATGCTTGACTCACCGTTTTAAATAGTTTTTTCTCTGGACAATTCGTTCTCTAGGGGGATAAAAACTGAAAACAACAAGCAGGCAGGCAGGGAGGTGGTGGCGTAACAAACCCAGAGCTGAAAATTCAAAAATAAATAATCTAAATCACGTCTTTTTTACTGTAGCATTTTTGCTTTTAAATTATAATGAATTGATAATATTACAAAAACTTGCAGCTCGTGGGACTCTAGAAGAGCTGGAAGAGAGAAACAACACAAAAAATAACAACCATGTTTCCTCCCTAGTCGGCCATATTGAAATTGAAAGTGGGTGCCGCTTCTCAATATAAACATGCAGCGCCGCAGAACGGAAATCAAATGAAACTCAATCCTCTATTTATTACATGTTTATCATATTTAAACATGGATTTTCGTTAGATAACCACTTTATCTTTTTCAGTGAAAGATAATTTTTACATCTGCTTTCCAATCCTTGATTACGCTTTTACACGCTTTTTTGACATGAAAATATCAGAATATTTACAAAGGCTACAAACACGATAGCAGACGAATCTTAAACGGATTCCGGTGGCAGCACTATCGTTAATCAAAATCAATTTCTTCCTTAATGAAAAGTGATTATTAACCACCTCCGAAAGAGCACAAGTCGTTTTCGTACAATTACGATTCAAGATAATTTAAAAAAAATACAAATTCTTAAGAAACTGGAAAAGTAGCGCCATATCTGGCACAATAATTTCGGCGCCGATCCAAGTACAATTTCCAACCGAAACTGTGTAGCAAAAGGGCGTCTGGAACAAAAAGAAAACCCTTACGTGAATGATGATGATGACGGGTCTGTCTGGGTAATTAAGGTCGGTAGGATGAGTTCGATTGTCTCTGTAATCATAAAGAGCCATGTACGGGTAGCTGAAATTAATAACGGTTTCTCTTACAGCGAGACAGACACACACACACACACACACGCCAACACATGCATATGGAAGCAATACGATAAGAAGGGGGAAGTAAAATGCACAACAAAAAAAAAAAACACCTGGTCCCCCTAGCCCCCCACATCTAGATCTGACTAAACAAGAGCTCGTTTATAAAATAAAAAATGGCCAGTGACGAATATACCTGTGTACGCATGTGAACGAAAATGGTGAATAAACATTATATAGGAAGGCTTGTTATGTATTTTTTTTCTAGGAACGAAAAATAGCTACGTAAAGAGGGGGAATTTTCACGCACAGGTGCGCGCGTGATACGTCAGATAAAATATCCAAACACGCAACGCCAGACTTTGGGAAGTCTGAATGTGCGATGAGGTGTGTGTGTCTATCTACAACAACGGTATTGGATGGAACAACAACAACAAAATGGAAAGGGGGAGGACGAATTTTTATATTAACGAGCGTCACACACACCCAAATGTATTAAACATCATACGGAAGAATAATAGAAAAATATCAAATATCGAATAAAATGCTGAGAAATGGGTGTGTGTGTGTCCGGCCTTTTTCGTCACTGTCGGCATTCCTGGTCGCATCTTTGCGTGTTGTCATCGCGTCAAGAAAACCACAATCATATAAACCAGACACCTTTTCTTATTGTTGTAAGGTGTCGGTGACACGAAACACGCGCATACCTTTTTCTTTCTTTTTTTTTTTTTCATTGAAAAATTTCTCTCACTGTTTTTAAATTGCGGTCATTGTTTTATAATAGAGAGAAAACGAAATGAGAGACGACTAGAATTTTTCCAATTCCTGGAACCCGTTTTACCACACGACTATACGAAAGATTGAAAACCAATACCTCCGCTCACGAAGAAGGAATGTTAATAAAAATACGAGACGCTGTGTGCGCATGTCTATTTTTAAAACTATATATGTACAAAAATAAGGGAATTGTTCACTAGCAATTGGATATGCATTACGATATAACGGTAAAAAATAATTAAAATAATGAAACGTAAAAAAAAAAAGAAATATTTCAAAAAAATTTTAGTTTAAAAAAACAAAATTATCCTCCGCCCTGCTGTGTGACGTGTCTTTCTCTATTTGGTTGTTCCACAACACACAGTCGCCCTATGCATAATATACTTTTTATAAAACGAAACGAAGAAAAGGTATAGATGTAAAACGCTGATGACCAGCATGCCATAAGTCAATCGAACGTGCTGCATATAAACCCGTTTTCTTTTCGTCATGAAAAAGAAAAAACTTGTTCCCGCGTGACTCACGAAGTCCCGAGGGATTTCGGCATTCAAAAAGATAGCAAGACCTTCACCGTTTCCATTTTTGCACATCGGCAATCATATTTTTTTTCTCCGTGAATCACGTGCCAATACATTTTTCCCGTTGATGGCTTCGCTCATTACGCGTCTGAAGCGTACAAAGTTGAAGGGTTTTTTTCTCCAATTTTGTAAAATTCGTCACGACGTATTTATCTATGCTTTAAAAGAAAAGAAAAAGGTTCATTATGTTGACTTCCGTTTGCTATTATATGCTAAATTAGACACAAGATTCATTAAACTCTTTTTTATTATTCTTCTTTTTTTTTTCTTTTTCATTTTCTCATTTATTCTCTCAGTTTCGTTCTTTCGCTCCGTCATCCTGTTCAATCTAGCGTGAAAACGTCTGTTTTTTGTTGTTTTTTTTTCTATACAAATAAAAAAAAAATTTCCCGGGCCCACAGAAATGGGGAAAACCATATTGGGGCCTTGCTGCATGTTATTATGTAGAAGCAATAACGGAATATAAATAATGCTATTATGTGCATCACATTTTCTTATATACAATCTATTTTTGTATATACGAGACTCTTTCCGGTCGTCAGGATAATCACACCAAAAAAAATCCTTTTTCTTTTTTTTATTAAATTGTTGTTTAACTTAATAATGAGTTATGCCACAAACTATATATACGCACCATCACCCAGTATTTTTCGTATTGGACAGGAACGTCGAGTGACAGCGATTTATATGTAAAGTGCATATCAGAACAAGCAACACGCACCCGTTTTTCAGGTTCAATAAGTTTTATATAGGCAACCAGGATGTACACACACACACACACACACACATCCTGCACCTTATCCAATATTAATGTAGACACCCCCCGGACTGATCTATAATACACTCGAAATTTTTCTAAATGATTACAACCCTTTATGCTTTGAACAAGAACATTCATAGACCCATTTCTTATTTTTAAAAACATCATCATCGTCCGCCAATTTAGAAATATATATTTTTTAAAAATCTCTTTATCTACGTGCAATAAGTGCTGTATAAGAACCCTACACTATTGTTGACCACATACCATACGAGTTCTTCATCTTTGCTCGCATTCTATTCGATATCATAAAATTCCCTGGAATTGGGGGAGGAAAAAAAGGCGAATCGAAGGAATTCCCAGTTCCCAAAAGAAAAAAGAGTTTTGACAAAAGGGATGCAATGAGATCGTCAATTTTTCTTGATCCGTCCATCGTGTACCCTCATATATTGGTATAGCAATAGCATTTCTTCGTCGTTAATAAAAATGACCGGTTTTTCACACACACAAAAAAGACATTCCTGTTCAGCGCTCCATCTGTCCGCATAATAAAGCGTACGATTTCCATTCGAGCGAAACTATTTCTTCATTGAAATGCAAGCAATAAAAAATCAGGTTCCTTTCACCCCCGTGTTTATGTACACAAGTGTTTCACACACAAAAGATCTTCTTACTTAACGGCGCATGGAAATGGTGGAGAGAAACTCTGAATCGATGGCCATCAACTAGGAATTAGAAATTAAATTTGAAGCGTTTTTTTGCGCCGGGTAATGCAGACAGCAGTTGCTGTGTACACGAAAGTACGGTATAAGAAAGCGCTAAAAAGTTTGTGATTTATTTTTTTGTGATTTGCTTTGTAATGTCGTGAGTTGCGTGACGGCCTTCTTGGCTGGCTGCGTTTTCCCTTTGCATGAGTCATTCAGCGCGTCAGAGTTTTTATAGGCTACAAACAAGACAAGACGGGTAGAAAGAAAAAATATATATATTTATTTATGTAAAGGCTAACTTTTGTGAAAACGGTGGTCACGACAAAGAAAAGAGAAGTTGAAACGACTGTGCTGCCATCTATTGACATTTACATTTCGACTTAAAAGAAAATGCATTTCGGCTTGAAAGAAAAAGAGATAATGCAATGACGAAGAAGAAAAGCAGTTTACCCTTCCCCTAAACTGCGAATGGCAAAAGGTTTGTTTTCCCTACCCTTCTTACAGATCTCAACGTGCCAAAAAAATAGAAAGTACGGATTTAGGTAAAACTCAAAACACAAATTTCCAATCTAATAGCATCTACTTGGAAAACGTTTGGATACCAAATAAAACTATGCATAACAAATAGACGAACATAAATAAAAGATGAACGTATACCGCGTAAAGGCAACAAGTGATTGAATCTGTCACGCGGCAGGCACATAAATCTCGAAACTTTTCCTCTTTACATCGAAATAAATGAATGTACATCATCCCTTTTTCTCTCTCTTCGATATGCATACACATCACATATGGCCTTAAAAAAATATATATAATACATCACTTTAGTGTACAGCTACCGCGCCCTGTCATTCAATAGGCGTTACGTCATTTCGTTTCTTTTTTGAATGCCTTTTTTTTTGGGCGTCTTTTAAACGGAGCAATACATCAACATGTTGTATGCGTTTCCTTCGATATTAGTTTATATGTAGGCCCTACTGCTGGTTTTATTCTATGATATACGTCAAAAAATCTACCGAAATAAAGACGTATGCATTTAATGTAATAATCCATCGAGTATATATTTATGTACAGCTGTCTGCCATATCAGAATATTGAAATTGCATATTCAAAGGCTGATGATGATGCCACTGCCCCTAGAGCACTTTTTTGTTATTTATTTATTGTTGTAGAAAATAAGTGGACGTGTTGCTGGCGGTCAAAGTGGCCTCACACAGGGCCGGCTCTTTTTATTTTTTTGAATTGAGGAACAAGTGGGCTCCCCACGATAGCACTCTCTCTTCCCACTCTTTTCTTATTTTATTTTGTGCGCACGTTCCATTAGTGAACGACACTGGGGTGATGGCGAGTTAATGGAATAAACATATATTCATCCAAGGAAATAGTTATATATAGGATTGGATTAAAAAGAGCTGGACAATCGTTGGGGCAAGTGCCTTTACATGTAAAAAAAAAAGGGGGGGAAGTGTGAAAAAAAATAAAGACTGTGCACAATGTCGCAGGCAATTTCCAGCGTGATGTGGGTCCAGCGTACATGGCCGACTTGTATTAAGTAAAAGGAGGGGATATTGCTTTATTTGGTCGCTTTATTAATTACTATACATAAAGGTTTACTATCAGATTGATCCTAAGGCAAGGGAAAGTCCTATTTTTCAAAGTATTCGACTGACGATGGACGTCATAGATGCGATCGATAATTCAATTTAAATATTTAATCTCCGCAACGCTGGGGTTATCCTGTACTTCTGTACGTAGATAAAGTGCCGCTTCACCAATATCAGCTTTTTAAATGACATATTTAAATTCGTACCGCCCCAACAACATCACATTTTGATTGACTTCCAGATCATTCCTGTGCGATATTAAATCATTTTGGCAGACGATTCTAACCCAAAAAATAGCATGAAAAATAAAAATCTGTACATGCACGAGAGGATAAACCACAAATATAGATATAGATATAAGAAAATTGGATGGGCAAATAGATGTAAAGAAGGAAGCAGCAGATGGAAAAGACAGTGGATGATTCTGGATAGAAAGTTAAATATTTCATGATTTTCATTTCAAAGAGGATCTATTTTCATCACCCCAATCTCTATTTATAACAATCTGCTGATACGTTATGCATTCGCGGTCTATTTCTCTGAACAAATCGCAAACTGCTTTTTTGATGAACAAATGTTCAAATGCTTAATCAATAATGTCTCGATTTTTCAATTAAAGCAAAAGAGGGGAATGGAAATCTTTTGAATTTATACACACAGGCTTTCATGTCAATCGATGTTGTGCCCAAGTAAATATGAGGCAGCTTTGAGGATCGCAGAGGACTATATGCAAATTTTCATATAATAAATACATATCTCAGGGTGTAAATACATATGTGTGTCTACGTCGTCGTGATCCAAAGACAGCAGATTCTTTGTGTAATACAAGCTATTTCAGGAGCTGCGCGAAAACGTTGAAAAATGTTTTCCTTTTTTTTCAAATAAAAATAAAACTTTGTTTGCAGCCCAAACGTCATTTCCTTACGCCTTTTTTTTTCCTTCTCCCTTCTATACATAGATGTAAGCTTATGTGTGTACATACCAACGTCGGAGTACGTTTTGAACAGTTTTATGGATTTTCATTTCGTCGACGACAAATTTACGACAATGGCCACGAAAAGTTGATGGCCAACTTTGTGACTTTCTCACCCCTTTTGAAATCCTGCTGGCTATATAAGCGAAAAGCTCATACGAATATACATAGACTTTAACATAAAGTCTTCGATGTTTTCTCTAATGAAAACATCAGAAACCTTTTGAAAGTCAAACACCAAATGAAAAGGTCGTCTTTTAATGGTCATTTGAAATGTTCATGTGTCAACGTTGTGTGATCACACAGACAGCTACCATTTAAAATCCAATGTTCAAGCAGACGGTGGTGTAGGATAGGACGCATAAAGAAATATACAGGAAAAGAATCTCTTGATAAAATCAAATAATATATACAGTCCGTTGGTCGGTGGTCTATCTGCATGAAACCATATCTTTTGAGAATATGATGCACGAACGTGTGTAGCCTACTGTATATACGTTTGGTGGCGGGAATTGCTCATCGATTGACGACAAAGATATACCAAAACTACACAAGGTTGGGACGAGAAGGCTCATTGGCTAACGCCGCCTATTAAATATAAAGTTGAAGCAGCACAGATTCGAAGATTGAAGGGGGAAATGTGTTGTTCGTTTTACAAAAGAAAATTGTGGTTTTCAGATGTGTCTATATATACAAATCAAACTAGACAGAAAGAGGGAGAAACTAAATTTCGTAGAGGGGAAAATCGTGTCTCGTAGGGAATCTAATAAAAAAAAAGGGGGACGTCTTTTTTTTTATGTGTATAAAAACAAAGGGCGTGGTTGACAACGTTTTTTGCACGCACCAACTGCAGTGTTCATGTATTGTACATGTCTGATGGATGGCGGGAATGAAGCACATTGCAGTACACACATATCCGATTCGATCAAAATGAGCTTCCTTATACCATATGTCTATATAGATAAGGCCAAAAGTAAAAGGAGGGGTTGCTTAGCGATCGATATCTACCGAGGTTGAAAACCGCAAGTTTTTTTCTAATGGTATGACGCTAATCAAATTTGGCTATATTTATCCTGAAGCTTGCTGCTTTCTTTATGTCCATCGTCATTTAGACGTGAAAACATCAAATTCTAAAATTTAATTGAGTTAAGGGAAGTAGACTTTTCCTTGATACCAAAAACAAATCCCAGGGAATTCACAAATAACGGCGACTAGCGCAATTATGTTGAACTAAAATCCGGTAAAGGCATCCAGTCTAGCAATACAGATATTACAAAAAGGTTTTAATTTAATTAGATGCCAAGATATTTAAGACTCGAGTCTTTTTTTGATTAGATTTTTAGAAGCTACACAATAAATGTTTCATCATTAGCAACTGTAACTAAATGCCATCACATATAAGCAACCTATTTTTAGTTGCTAATGAGCCTGTCTAGCCACAAGTCACGTTCATCATCACGTACATAGGCCATCATAAACAGTCGCTTCATGTCATATAATAGGCAATGTCGGAATAGCATCATCAAATGAATCAACTACCACCACCAAGTTTTATCAGAAAAGCTCCTGAATATCACGCATAAAGCGCACTATCTAAATGATTCTCACGTCTTGCAAATGAGAGTAAAATTCTTGCAGTCCCTATATGAGTTGATATCATTATGCGTGATGGAAGACTCGACAATTGCTGCAGGCTGATTTCGTGTAGCCACTGAATAAATGCGACTAAGACCAGGATCAAATCTGAGTCTCTTTGTTAAATGCGGCATTTGTTTGTGTTATTCGCGTGCACACCGAAAACAACAAAGAGTAGTATACCACATCTCATTTCACGTCTCTTCATTATTTTTGCGCATGCATCTACATAAATCATCATTTAACATTGATAGGCTGTGTGCATATATTACGAGGTAGACTCGGATAATAAAAGCAACATAATGAGAGTCCAATGACTTTTATATATACACGGAGCCAGTCTTAAGGAGATGGCCGCGATAAAGCATTTGGGATATTGCGAATATTTCAACAGCCTATATGTATAGACTGTCACGAAGAAATCCTTAGATTAAAAATCTTAAGCTAGGATAATATATATTGATATCATAGATGAAAATGTATAATAAACTATCAATCATTGGCATATTCTAGCCCGCATTCGTTTATTAACACATCTATATCCTATACGTAAATGCAGAGGGGATTTATTCGTGGATTAATAGCCTTATAGAATAAAAATCGCTTTATTATTATTAGGCCACAGAAAGCGGCTTAGAAACCACGCCACAGTTTTTTAATCTCTTTTTTTTTAGGGGGGTTCTTTTTCCGAGATCGATTTATCAAAATCCTTTTGTATTAAAACTCCCCATTTTATTTTAATAAAACAAGAAAAAACAAGACGATCTATAAAAGAACAATTTCTTCATTTAACAAAATACACATCACACCCGTTTTTTTCATGTTGTTGCATACAACATCAATTTAGACTGCGGGCAAAAGGTTAAAACAAAAAAAAATACGTTCGATCGTTCAGAATATCTCATGCATATTTACCATGTTCAGTTAAGTGCTTTTTTTTCTCTCGCGAAAACCATTTTCCATATATATACATATATATAGTCGTTGTCCTCCCCTCCTGCTGCAGGGTTAAATGTCTCTTCATGCTGTGCTCTATAACACACAGAATATAAGGGGCGAGGGACATCGTCAGGCCCATTGCACAAGGATCAATAAAAAGCCCTTGCAGCAGACGCTCTTATAATAAAAGTCTCTTTTGTTATCGGGGTCGCCTTTTTTTTCATACAATATTATTTGATGAATTTGTTTTAGGATATTACAGAAAAAAAAATCATTGACGATATATTTGAATGTATGATGCGTATATACTATATGCCAAATATTGTTCTGGGACTCTTTGGGCAATGATTTTGAGTTGAAATGTTCAATAGAATTTGGTCGGATGTATTTTAGAGATGCACAAAGATAAGGACAGAGAAAGTGGTGCAACTGCTGCTACCAATAATGACATGTAAAAATTTGAAAATGAAAAAAGGGAAGAATAAGCGGGAAACATGAACGAAGAATAACAATGAAGCAATAAGATTCCATGCATCAGTTTTCGTGTGTTCGTGTGTATGTGCACGAAACTATATACGAAAAAAGAAATTGCCCAAATAGACACGATTAGATTTGATTCTATATGAAAACTGTAATACTTGAAAGTTGTATACATTTAAATAAATGGCCACCGCACTCTTGATGAGTTTAAATGATTGATCCAATAACTTGCCGTTTCGCCTGCTGTCGCACAATCAGAGACATTAAAGTCACAATATAGTCAACAGCCGCTGTAGACTTGTATAGTATAACCTATTAAGATGTCTGCCGTGTGTGTGTATATAGCCTCAGGGCACGCTTGGTTGTACATATGCAAATGAAGCGTGATAGTCGTCCCCTTACTTGGCCAAAGTTTTGCTACTATATATTGTGTGTCCCCGTGAGTTTGCTCCCCCCACCCAAAAAGTCTGTCTATATCCGTCCGACAATTCACGAGCAGAATCCAAAAGTACTGCGGGACTGTTGGAGCAGTTGATGAGAGTTATTTGCTCAGGAGAGACGCGTCCCACTATACTGATATTTAAGGGGTTCTATACACAGTTCTCCAGGTTTACGTGTTTGGGGTATAGACATTAAGTTATGCACGACACATGCTGCGAAACTTTTTCCTGCAGCCTATTACACATTTACTGTATAAAAAGTTAGTTCATTTCTTATCTATCTAAGTAAATCTGTGTTTCAAATTTTTAATTGACGTTCATAGACGTGAAGCTAAGAATGTCTTAAATTTAGCTTAACGATATACGGTATATTGAGGTGATCTATTATAGTTGGAAAGGTAAACTCAATAAACATAAGAAATCTATTTAACTGCGTAGAGTTGATTTAGGCTAGATATTAGGGCTTTATTAGAAATGGCTGGCACCCTTCAGGCATTATTCCCCGAAGGCTCTTGCGTGTCCAGCACAACACCAGTTCATCAACAAGTTATTGGTTGGACGTGTTATTTGTCTTATATTGCTGTCATGTTATTTTTGTCTTTATCTAGGGATAAAAATATATGAAAACCTTTCCTTATAATGTCAATCAAATCCATCAAAAAGTGTTTATAATCAAATGATGGCTTTAGATATAAGAAATGCGCCGCTGTGCTCTAATGCCTTAACAATCCTAGATGCGAAAAGCTTGTAGATTTCCTAAGAGATGTATTCAGCTATACCTATTCATGATGCACAATTCTCGGCATATATTGGATCAATGTCTACAATCTACTACCTTTTGATTGAAGCCTGTGTAAATAAATTACAAATGAAAACCAATTTATGCTACGTTTGATTTATTTGTGTTCAATCCATTATGTATAGGATTCCACGTAAAATATACAATTACTTTGAAAAGGATCAAATATATACGAAGCAACGCGGAAAAATAATTTTTATAAAAAATTTCAAACTCTATAAAAAGGGACGCCTATATAAATATTCATATCTCATCGATTTTTCTTCATCCCCCACATTCTATATATATAAGATGCAGTCATGTGAATGTGACATCTCCCTATGTCGGGTCTCTTTATATGTTCGCAATCGGCTCTATATAATTCGATCTAATATACACAAAACTCTACAGAAAAACTTTGACTCACCATGCAAATTCAGTTTCTTTCCCTCCATACATGCATGTATAGCTCAACATTTTTACAGCATATTTTACGCTGCGTTGTTGTCATTGATGTGCCTTCCATAGACACTTTACAAACCAGATTGAATATCAAATTGAATTTACACAAATAAACGTAGAACGTTTTTTGTTTATAAAAATATCCAATGTTTTCTTATTATCTGTTGTGTTTATATCAGGATCCCTTAAGACTTTTGCTTCTCCCAAACGAGAAACACTGCGCCCTATTCCAACCGATTTCTTACCACATATAATAAAGACGTTAACTTTTATTCCATTATTGGCCAAACAACGTAATAATTCATTAAGGCAGCAGACATACGCCCTTGCATTGCGTTTTTTTTTAAGGAAAAACGCTGCAACGCCCTTCTTTTCCGAAAATGGTGTAACATGTAGATACAGAAACCAGTTTTTCCTTTTTGTTTCTAAACATTACGATTAAGGCAAAACTATCATTTTATCAGCATCATTTTATACTATATCAGCGAAGCATAATTATACGTGTATAACTACGTTTTGTCGATGTTTTGTTACTACCAAGATTATTTGGGCATCAGCATCCATTTGCAGACAACCCTCACCATAAAGGGCGTTGACCGATTAAGTCCAAAAATTCAGGCCGAACAGATGGCGAGTTGCACTACATTTTCTGTTTTCGGATCACATTTTTTTTCATGTCATACAACTTTCTATTCAATTTTTAAAAAAATAAACGTTAATTACAATCTTACAAGTTTAAGGAACGTAGTAATTGGACAACTCTTTTTCAGACATCAATATCTGATCGTTATATTAGCCCATAATATTTGATAATGTTCTTTTGTATACGTAATAAATGATGTGCCAGACATCTGCTATGTGCAACACAATCAATGATCGGTCGAATTTATAGAAGCTCGTGTAATATAATAGCTAAAAAGTTGCCTGCTAGTATATCCATAGACGCTTGTGATGTGTATATCCATTTGAATAGAGTACAGATGAGTTCAATGGCAACGCAAAACAGAAAGGCAGTTGGGTAACACAGAGCACCTTTTGTGTAATACATCCAATTAAGTTGTACATTCAACGACCTGTATATAGAATCAGAAATTAGATGTTCTGGCAATAGCAGTACACATCGGCACAAAGTGCTACCTCTCCCTTAGGCCACATGCATAATAAAGGCACGAAAAGGTCATAGTCATCGTCTACATGAACAAGTTTATGTAACGAAAAATAAATTTTAAAAAAATAAAATAGGGTCAGGCGTCGTGTGTGGGATCGAAGTTCAGATCGTATATTGAGGCACTGTCAAACATTAGGCAAAAAAATTATTGACAAAACGAAAAGTTAAAAATGCAAATTTTTGAACACCTCCCAAGTCTGCCCTGTATGGTTCACATGTAAATTTTTGGTTACTGCAAACCTCTTTAAGGTTACGGTAAAAATGCGGGGAATATTTTGCGACAGTAAAATGATATATGTACTTCTTTTGTTTGATACAACACGTTAAGTTTTAGGTTTCCTTTACGTTCAGCAGCAGAAAAAAGAAAATAGTGGCAATGCGTCTAGGTATCAAGTAACTATGCAGACAGAGCAAGATGAGTCAGCATGTTAAACAAGTCGGGTACATTATATATACATAGGCCGTACAGTATATGAAGTCCTTAGACGTAAAATTTACCCAAACATTGTCCAAATACGTACCCTCCAGAAAAAATGATATTCAGAAAAATATTTAAATTTTTTCTCCCTCTTAAGTGTTTTCAAGGGTTGTTGGGGTGGGTAAGAAAGCTATAGCCTTGAATGGTATTTTTTTTTTTCAAAACAGAAATACACAGGGGAATTCAGTAGGTCGAAATGCAAATGAAAAAAGCAAACCCATCCCCCGTAATCTATAAAGGAAGGGGAACCTTCCCTATAAGTTAAAATGTAATTTTTGTATGCACGAAAGCAAAGGGCGATAATAATCATTACAGCCCATAATCATCTTAAAATTTAGCTCTCCATTGAAATATACTTTAACATAGGCCTAAACGTCGACGATTCCCCAATGGACAGCAACAACAAAATTTGTGCCAGTCACGCGAAAAAAAGTTATCCACGACTGTGCCTATTCAAGTATAATATACAAATAACACGAAGGATTCATAAATCACCTTTTTAAAATAAGCCAACTTCTATACACTAGCAATTTAATTTGATTAATTATAACTGATAAACCATTTAAAATGTCAGCCACTAGAGGGCAGCCTTACAGATTTTTATCAAGATTTATCCCTCGCTGAAATTTTAACCGACTGTATGAAATGAAGACCATATCTTAATCTGTGTGGCAGCAAAGGTTAAATTTACGCAACCGAAATGGTAGAGATGTGGCAGTAGGAAATCTAAGCAAACTTTTACTGTTATAAATACGACCGTGCACGTAAAGCAATTTGACAACGATCGTTTCCACTGCAGCCATAGCACCAGCCAAATGTAATTTGTCTGGTGTACATAAAATATCGACTGCGCTTGTTGGCTCGTTAACCTTTTATTGCTCATAGCGCTATCTATAGATAAATGGAACCGCCTCGATCCAAACACACGACTTGTTTTTTTTTTGTTTTTTTTTTAATACAATATTTATTTACTGCAAAACAGTGAAGAGTTTACGTAAGATTCACACTCAATGCGAGCAAGGAAGATGGAGTCTGAATTTAGCGTCGCCTGCTTCAAAGTTTTAACAGTCGCCATATTTTTGCAGTGCATTAAAGAAAAGCTCTTGTGGTCAAAACCAATCTGATAATGCAGGGCTTTATTATCGTTTGGTTATGGATTTACATCCCCCAATAGACTTAAATGGATGCTTTGAGTAGCTGACACCCACGTAGCACTTTAGGTAAGTCGTTTTATGCAAAGGCACGAAGTTATTTCTCTGTCCCTAGTAAAACGTTTGAACACATAATCGTAAACTGCTCTGTTTGTACAGTATATGCCCAAAGGCTGCTTAAACTTTTCCTCTCAACAAATTTGTTTTTTCCTTGCATATTCATTTAGTCAACTTGTGTATATCTGGATGCAATTGATTCAACATCCTTTTCTCACGATCGAGCACGTACGTCCATAAAGAACAGACTGTTTTCTTTATCAGGCTCTACCTCCTCATCGTTTAGCTAAAACTACGCCTATGTATTTAAATCCAAATGAATTAAAGTACCCGTATAAACATTTGGAATAGATCAAGTCACGTGTCGCGACTCGTTGATGAAGCTCCAACTCATTTGCGTTCCTGTCACAACATTTTCAACATAGTGTAGATACAGACCGAAAAAAAAGGGCGGGATTGCTCACGCTACCCCAACATCCTACCCTCTCCGACACGAAACTTTATGTCTGTTGCGGCCAAAAAAAGTTTTCTCCCCGCTTCACAGCATACGTATAATTACACGCGGGGGCCAGACATATAGGGGCCAGATACGTTCGTATGATAATATCCATAGTAGAGAATACAAATAAAACTTAAACTAGATTCAAGTCGTACGTATACATTCGTTCGTCTTTTGAAGATTTGCGTGTCTGCAAAAAAAATGTGTTCCAGACAGACAGCTATATATAGTATACTATATACTAGAAAAAACAAGCTATAGAGTGCATTGCACGAAAGGAACTATCAAACAGGGGGGTAGGAATAAAGGGGGGAATAAAAAGAGTCAATCCGCCGAGGCAGGGGCAGATCTTTTTAGCTGATGGGCGGTCTATAGTCTTTCCACTGACATAATAATGTCTCGTCTGACTGTCTCAGCCCTTCCAACCGGGTTGATTCACGCGTACTCCTCCCCCCCTCCTGATCAATTAGATCCGCAGCCACCGGCTTCCCCCCCGCCTGAACTTATTGAATTATTCATTAGAGGCTGCACGCTCTTTTGCCCAAAGAGAGAGAGATATCCAAGTATATTTACAATATAAGCTGCTCATTCAACAGTGTGCTGCTTCCATTCTTTTGTGTATTCACATAGTCTCGTTTAAAGGCTCTCTCGGTGCAACGCCCCTTTGCTTTTTCTTCGTCTAAAGATAAGCAGTCTCAAGAGTTGGTTAACGGGTTTACCGATTCCCCCACATTGCGTCTTAAATATATATATATTTCTTTTAATTCAATTTGGGCTGTGAGTAATTGACGGTTTTTCGTACATATAACTTTTAGCTTCTCCCAACGTCGACTTGCATCGTCAAGATCACGATTTATAGACATGGCAGTCGCTTTTGTGTTTGTATAACTCACCCGTTACCCATGGCAACCGCCGGGCTCGCCTGTTTACAGTCAGCGTGAGTCACACACGAGGAAAGTATAAACGGGTATTCTCGTCAATGATGGCGTCATCGGAACGTCAGTGGGTCGCTAGTAAAACGGTCGGTCGTGTTATCCATCCTAGAAAAATTGGACTGAGACTTGAACCTTTGAGTTTAATTCTACTTTACGAAGACGGAGTTAAGGTGAGAAAGAGATCTATGCCAATTAGGAGCCTCAAGGCAACAGCTGATCCGCGTTGTCGAGCTGAAGAATTCAAATTACGTCACATGACGTATTTGGCCAGTGTGCCTGCAGTGGTATTGACCAAACTGATCTCTATCGCTCAGCAAGTGTTGATCGGACTGACCATCACAGAAGCGATAGATAAAGTATCAGAACATTTCACTGTTAATTACGAGCGTGACCTGAATACTGTTTCAGAATCGGAATTAAAACGGCAGAAAGAGCTCATGGAATTGACGTTCCTCAACAATGCCATCAACCCTTTAGATCCACGATTTGTATACGATAAGCAAGTCACATTTCATCGACCCATTGGTCCGTCTGATTGGGATGAGGAAGAGAATGATGCAAATTAGTTTTGCATGAACGGGCTCAGTGATCTGGCAACGGTGCCCAGAGATCATTCTAGTTACATGTCAAAACAATCAAGAACGAATAAAAAAAATCAATTGACCACGTCATCTCAATTTTATGACGGCAGCCTGGCGAAATAATTACAACGTAGTGTGTGTAAAATTCATCACAGTAAATACAACAGGTTTATTGCAAGACTAGTTCTATTTTAAAGTATTCAATTTTCAGTTCCAAACTTTTCGCAACCTACCTGGAAGCATTCCGAAAAAATGGAGAGTAACAGCATCAATAATAAATCAAATTTGATCGCTACACCCTGTCCTCGGACGGAAGGTGATGGAATGGAAGCAATGGACAACCCGATTACCTCTGATGTCAAAAGTGCCTTTCCAACAATGGAAAGACTAAGCTTATTACCCCTAAAATCTTTGCCACCAGCAGAGAGAATCATCAGTCTGGTTCCCATAGCGAATCTTTCAGGAGTGAAACCCAAGAACTCCAATTCTGCTATGGAAAACAAGAAAGCCAAGTTTGTACCTTACGAGCCATACAAGGCAGCAGTCAAACCAATTGTTCCACACAAAAAGAAGATCAGCAAGAAAGAATTAACAGTTTCATTAGAGAATAATATTCAAAGAACAAGGAAACAGAAGGATTTTGACCCCCATATCAGTGGTATGGTCTGTCAAGAATATTACGACAAAATTGTGAAAGAGAAAGAAGAACTGGAAGCACAGGTGGCAATTCAATCCAGGGTATGTATTATATTCTCACAGTTATGAAAATAATTCATCCTAAGCTCTTTTTCTATCCAGGTTAACGCAGAATTGAAGAGATTGCTTGTTGCAAGTGTTGGGGAAGATATGGAAGCCAGAGTTCATTTCTTGACAGAAGACAAGGTGAAGCTGGCTGATGACATTAGGCAATATGTGGAAAAAATAGCTTTAGATTTTGAGCAGAAAGAGAAACTATCTATTGAAGCCGATATATGGCGAAGCAAATTCTTGGCATCTAGGTATATTTTCTAATTTACTTCTAATAATAATTTTTTGAGTTTTGTTACCTGTTAAAATTTAGCGTCATAATTGACGAACTAACCAAATGGAAAGCTGCCCTTTGCACCCGTAACAATAACCTTCAGCTTTGTATTCAAGGGCTGCTAGACGAAATGAATTCCATTCAGAATCATCAAAATCAAACGTACAAGTATGATGAACTACCTATAACTATGATTTTTTTTTTAAATTTCCTAAATATTATCCTTTTTTAAATTATTATTTCTTCTCCGCACCTAGTCGTTTGACGGCCTTAAATAATGCCTTTCATCCTGCTGGAACCTCGAGTCATAAGCCCCCGGAATTGGTGGCCTACGACGTGATCAAGGGAAGCGCGACCATATTGAAACTCGTTGAAAGCCTAACAAAACGTTTATTGGGAACCTATACGCAAGTGAGAGGAGATGAAGAAGGAGCCCGTTCTATAACTCCTTCTATTGCAGCGAAACAGTCCCCTGCCCAGCTTGCAGCACGAGAGGTATGTTTTCTTCGCCTTTTCGTACTTACAGCGCACACAGCAACCAATCAATTAAATTTTCAGGTTTTGACGGAAGATCCGATTGGAACTTGCAAAATGTCAGAATTAGCGAATGACCTCACAGCTCATCATGTGGCTGCGCTTGCCCGTCGCTCCATGAACAAATCGTTTTATACTTGCTGCGCCCATTGCACCGGACAAGTTCACGTTATTTAAGACGCGACAACTTGTATTATTATCCTTTGTCAGTTTCGACTACTCTTTGAGATTTTATTTAAATCAATCGATTATAAGCAACACATTAAAGATACTTCATCGTTCCTCCTTTCTTCTCGTTAATCGTCGAGAATGGTGATATTTTCTGTCTTAATTACCATCGATGATTCCATTTTGACTTCTGGCGCCACTTCAGTGCCTTCCATTTTTATGGGTGCCTTATTTCCGACGTCCTAAGCAAGTTCAAATATTGACCGTTCCCAATGATTTTTAACGAAAAAATGTCACGTTACCCGAACAATTTGGCTGCTGTTAACCATCACATACTTCGGTTGATTGGTCGTCATAACAGTCTGTTTATTGGCCTGTCCAGCGCCCGATACTAACTTGACGACCTGGGTGGTTTGAGGAGCTGTCGCCTATGTATATCCACGTAGTACAATAAGGTGTAATTGGTTAGCTGGATCTAACTTTAGTAAAAATACCTGAACTGGTGTTGATGGTCTGGAAGTTACAAACATGTATTTAGTAGGATTGCTAGCAGCGTTCGCGACAGCGCTAGTCTGATTCCGCGAAGTCGTTGCCGAGCCAGTGGCTCCGCCCATCACGATAGTGCCACGTCCAGCAGATAATCCCAGGCTGCCGGCTGTATAAAACAAAGAAATAAATGTAATGACACGTAAAATTTTATTCCGCGAAAAGACACTTTTACCTGCACCTGATGAAATCACACCCGAGGACGCTGTCGTTGTCGTAGTCTGCGATCTCGCCCTGTTTACGGCACCGTGAAGTGCCGGACCAAGGTACCCGAATTCTTGACGATAGTCGTCAACGTTGTCGGGCGGCTGACGGGTTACTTTCAATATAGGTACCATGACTTTCTGTATATTACAATACGAAAAAAAACTATTGTAGAGGAACTTGGCATTAAATTGTTTGCTCTTCTCAAGGAACCTACAATCGTCAACTGTTTGATGTGAGAAGCCGCAATACGATCAGCATTTGCCTGGCCTGATCCATCCAAATAAAGTTCGATACGTTCACCTATCGCACGTATTTTCGGAATGATAAAGGCCTTGATAACTTCCGTCCCTAGCTCCGATAGTCCTGCAATTAAAAGATAATGTTGGATTTGTTCGTCGGTGGAATTTATCTTTGAATATCAGCGTTACCAACAAGTGCGCCATAAAATGATGCTAATGGCATTTTGTCATTAGCTAATGCTCGGCAGAACAATCGGGTGACACGAGTCTGGCAATTATTTGTCGTGGTGTGGTAATTTTTGCAAATCTGTGCAATGAGGCGGGAGGAGAAGTCTCGCAAAGCCCAGTGATTGTCCACTTCTGGTCGAAGGCAAAGCTGTTTGCTAACCATGCAAGATGTGACTGCAGGAACAAGCTCGTGAAGCTATATTCAGCAAAGGCGAAAGCGAACAACAAGGATATAATCTTTGAAAGAAATAATGAAAGAAAGAAAAGCGACTCACGTATTTTTCAAGGTAGAGTGTTTGATTGGAAAGCAACGCTTTAACCATGCGCATCAGGTAAATCAGAGGGGCGAGATTGTTTTGTACTACATTAACACGTACGCCTTCAGCGATAAAAGTACAAAGGCGGGGTAACATTTGATGTAATCCTGGATCTGAAGCCAAACTTTGGAAAGCTTCCTATTCATGGATAAACAATATGGTAAGTATGGCTCGACACCTACAAATGAAAGAGTAAGCATGATTCTTTAGGCTTACGGCTCGTCTTGCTTCATCAGATCCCACACAAGCTTCGGTAATTTCTTTGTAGTATAATTGCTGTTCAACAGACAATTCATGGGCTGTAAGCTGTTTAACTTGGACAGTCTCTGTTTTGGGCTTCTTAATTGCTCTAAAATCACAAATCAAACATGAGGTAACAATTGACATGGAAAAAAATTCCCCTATGTACGTGAGAGTTGTAGATTTTTTCTGGGTTTTGTCTCCAATTTTCGCTAGCTTAGACACAGGATCAGAGCTCTCCAGTCGCTGTTGATCTTTGGACAGTGATGGGGGATTTTCTGGAACTGCTGGCTGAATTCCATCAATACTGAGCCAATGAGCTAAAATATGACTTTGAATTAAGTATCAGATAATTTTGAAGCATATACTAATGCATACCTCTCAGGGCAACATCTAAAGGTAATTTTGGTAAGGGACCACCAATAATTTCTGCAATGTCAATTTCCTTATCCTCCAGGAAATGCAGTTCACGGCCTCCACCACTTGCAAAGCGAAATGGAATATGGTCTGCATTTGCAAATCCATACAGGGGCTTAACAATGGTACAAGACTCATAAGAACATCAGATTCAAAAGAAATGTTTTACTATTCTAGGGCTTACCTCAATATTTTTTATTTTAAGTGCATGATCAATATCCATTGTGGAAAGCTTTTTCCTTTTCCCATGGTGCATAAACTTTGTGGCATCTTGTATGACTGTTTTCAGTCGAAAATTTATTTCATCAGCTAACTCTTTAGCCGCCGAGTCTGAAAGACCGGCGACCCCCACACTCTCTGCCATCATCTTCATGGATTCAATCGGCAGATTAAGACTGCCAGCAGATTCGTATTCACTCATTTTAAATTAATATGAATCTATCACTGCATAAATGGTACAAATATTTCACGTTATAGTTTTATCCACTTCTCGAATTCCAGCTTGTAAACACAATTTTTGACAGTAGGCCAATGCAACAATTTTTACGGATGCTCTAATTTTATTACTGCTAAAAAGATAATTTGACATACCGTTCGGGCTCGGTTTTTTGTTGATCGGTTTCAGACCAGAGATGTTTCAGACATCCAAAATAAAATACTGGTCTACTAAGAAATACTGGTGTACAACGAAGGAATAAAACGAAACTTTTCCGGAAACCAGCTTACTTTAACAAGATGATTCTTGACTGGTTTATTTCCCCGTCGCCCGTCGGTACATCTATATATCTATGCATCTATCGAGTCAAGGTGACTTAAACTCTTTAGTCCAGCATAGTGAGGTAAAACAGCAATAAACCATATGGTCAACATTTGTTTATGCATGCTAGCGTAATCTTTACTCTTCTTTTGCTTACCAGTTTGTATGACGCTATTTGCCTTTGCCAATTTCGAGGGACTTTCAGTATTCTATTTCCTTATCACGTCTAAGTCTGCAGATTGTTTTTTTGTCTTTGCAGCTAGCATTATCCTCAATTCGACGAAATCCGTCGTTAAGTTCGCCATAGAAGCTTAATACCAAATGCGTTGCAATTTTATATGCAACCCGCTTTCTAGAAAAGATGACAGCTTCCCAGCAAGTTATTTTCTATAGTCTCCATGAATATTTCACGTATCAACAACGAATATATAACCAAGACGAAAAATATGCGTGTTTGGATGCAAGACAATGCGATCAGGATAAAACAGTTTATTACTGTTTGCACCCGTAAAACCCTCTCTTCAATTTCCTTAACAGAAACATGGTAATTTACTGCCTCATCGAGAACACAATGCTTAGCAGAATGGAGGGTTATTATTACTTCACAGACACAAATTGACACTTGGCCATCGATTTCTTATTTGTCTTTCTTCTGTGTCATGATAGCTTCGTATTTGGTTTTGGATGAGTACCACAAGGCGTAGGGAAGCACCAAAGAAGGCATCGACATGACAGCGAAGGACAGCCAATCCAACTAATGAATAAAACGATCAGTTAATACCTTGCTTCTAAAAAATAAACATAACTCAAAACCTACCAGATGAGGAGAGAACTTTCGGTCGTATTCTTTGAATGGCACAATAGCACCCTGTCCAGGCTCACTAGAAAGACCAACAAGTGCCTAGAGAAAAAGAAATTTTTAAAACTATTTTTCCTCTTTGGAGAAAAAAAACAAGGCAAAAACATTATTCCTTCTACCTCGGCAGCATCTTCGCTAGGTAAGTAGGAAACCTCAGCCGCTGTGAAGTTGAAATATCCGTATTTGGAAGGACGGATAACAACTACGTGTGTCGCATTAGAACCAGGAGGAATACGGTCTACATAGAGAAAATATTTTTACATGAATCTACCATAAAAAATTATCTTTAACAGAAACCTACCAATTGTGACCTTCAACTGCCCACCAACAACTTCAAAGTCTTGTGGACCAAAAGTGTTATCAGCAACTTGAACATCTAGAGCTGCAGTACCACCAACATTGAATAAAGAATATCTAAACAAAAAAGTAACTGCAATATTAGCAAAAATTTAGAAAACTATGATTAGCACCAACTTACTTAATAACAATGTCCATTCCTTCCACTAGATATTTGTTTAGAATTTGTTTTGAGAACAGTAGCTTGGCAGGTGTAGCTTCTTCATTTCCTGTTGTAGCAACAGCAAACACAACAACTAGGCAGATTTTTAACCAGTTATCCATGGTGAAAGGGCCTATAAATAGTGAACCAGAGATATTAGCTTAATGAATTTAAAACTTTAACAACAAATTTGATGCTTCGTCATACATTGCTCAAATTATTTGTATAAAATTACTGCCAACATTAACATTACAATCTATCATTTCAACCAATTCAAATATTGGACGCCGTATGCCGGGTATCTTGTCGAAGCTTTATTACTCGTCCCGTCGAGAATAATAAAACATTTTAAAATTCATGTTTCAATAAATGCCATTATAAAGTAACGAATAAAATTGATATACCAAGAATGATGATCTGGAAATGCAAAATAGAGAGGAATGGAAATAGAGACTCACCGGATTGAAAGTTTTTGGACAAGGACGTGAAGTTTCAACGCGCCACCATACGGCTATCAGTCTTACTAATGTTGACAACTCACTAACCGTTGCAATATTTCTTTTCACCTTACGCGCCATCGCACGCATGAAAATTTATATTACTACTTACCGATACCGTAAATAACAAAGACTAATGGCAAAATCAAAATTTTTGTTTCATAGTGAATTTGAAATCTGAATTTTTGAATAGAGCCAAAACGAAGGAAAATTCAAAAAGTAAACTAATTTATTGGCGATTAAAATATAGTTGACTGTTTAAAAAACGAATATCGCCCATTATTAACTGTATTAAATTATTCAAAATGATTTTGAATTCGTGGATTAACTTGTTAATCTAGCACTAGTAGAACAAACTTTTGAACTTTTAATAATCTCATCACAATCGATCAAAACTCACAATGCTGTTCCAGTAATAAGACCAATCGTAGTCTGCTAGTGTACGTCCATTTAACAATATAATAGGGTCATTGGTGAACAAAACATTTGCAAATAGATGAATTATAATTCTTGTATCTCTACACTGATGAAGGCATTCGTTTTTAAAAACCAATAATTTGCTCAAAATCTAAGGGTAAACGATATGTTTCGAAGCCGTTCTGGTTCCTGGTTCGGCGGGAGTGGATCGAAGCCCAAAAATCCACATTCACTGGAACACCTGAAGTAAATAGAAATAAAAAGCAGAGGTGGGAATTTTTTTTAACACCAACAATGTTTTTCCGCATTCAGATACCTCTACAATGTTATGATAAAAAATCAAACAGTTAGTGAAAGCAACAGGAGCTTGCTAGTTGAAACTTTGAGATCCATAACAGAGATTCTTATCTGGGGAGACCAAAATGATAGCTCAGTTTTTGAGTATGCTTATTTAGTGTACCATTTCTATATTCCTTTGTAACCATTTTTCATTTCTAGTTTTTTCCTGGAAAAGAATATGCTTTCATTTTTTTTGAGGATTATGAAACAAAAATGTGGATCATTTGTTTGTGTCCAGCTGTTGCAGACTTTGAATATTTTATTTGAAAACATCCGCAATGAAACTTCATTGTGTAAGTATTTTAAATGTATTTAGTAATCAAATTTGTAATAAAAATTATTTAATTTTGCTTATGTAGATTATTTATTATCAAATAACCATGTCAACTGCATAATTGTGCACAAGTTTGATTTCTCTGACGAGGAAGTTATGGCCTATTATATTTCATTTCTAAAAACTTTGTCACTGAAATTAAATATTCACACCATACACTTTTTTTTTAATGAGGTAATTTGCCAATTTAAAGTTTTTGGATTGATTCCTGCAAAGCCAATGACTAACATATATATATATATATATGATCCACCAGAACACCAATGATTTTCCACTTTACACTGAAGCAATAAAGTTTTTCAATCATTCTGAAAGTATGGTACGAATTGCTGTTCGGACACTTACCCTGAATGTTTATAAGGTACTCACTAGTACTTCCTAATCTGGGTCAAATTTAATGGCCATCAATATTCTTAATGCCTTATAAAAAATTTAAATTAGGTTGGAGATGAAGCAATGCTCAATTTCATCCGTGACCGAACAGCTGCCCCTTATTTTTCAAATTTGGTCTGGTTTATTGGAAACCATATTGTGGAATTGGACAATTGCGTTCGTGCTGATGCTGAGTAAGTTAGCCCACAGACTACATTTCTTCGTGCTTCGTTTCATTAATAATCTTCTAATTTAGTCACCAAAGCCGAGGTCGACTTTCAGATTTAGTTGCTGAACACCTAGACCACATACATTACGTAAACGATATTCTTTGTCTCTCGATTGACAATTTGAATGAAGTTCTGGTTGAACAGCTCTTCCAACGCCTTTTACTCCCCCTGTACATCAATTCGCTCAATAAAGGTAAAACCTCTAAAATAACCTGTTTCGCAATTTAAAAGAAAAATTCTACTTTTCTTAGGACAAGTTCAAACAAAAAGCGGAGACCGCCCTATGGTTAGTCGAGTCGTTTCCCTCTTTCTTCTGAGCCAGATTTTCCTCATCATTCATCACAAGCCTTTAGTAGTCACTATTCTTAAGTTACTCATCAATTTCGAAGGAAACCAGATTATGCCAAGTGGTTCTAATCATGAAAGCTCTGTAGCCATCGAAGATAATATCACTGATGAAGAAAAAGAGCAGCGAATGTCATCTTCTACGGCTGTTAGTTCCAACAGCATAAGTAACTTGACTTCTCATTTGGAAACAATTCTCGACTGCCTCGACCCGGCCGAAAATGATTATGAGGCTCTTTTTGGACTTAGTCTTCTTTACGCCATAGGACAAAACAGAGGTAAACGAACGTCAAATAGCTGTGGTACACGCATTCACTCAAAATGGTGAAATATTCAGGTGTCAACGAAGATCAACCTTTTTGGAATACGACCGAATGGAAGCCGATTCTGATTGCAAAACTTGTTCTGTTACTGACATCTGCTTGTCAGATGACGAGCAAGATTCGCCCAGTTACTGTTGATCTTGCTATCAACTTGCTTATTGCAGTGGCTATAACGAATCAACCGAATCACCATGGACTGGATGACAAGAACCTTGCTGTCCTGGAACAGGCTAAAGAAGAAAGCATCATGGTGGCTCGTACCTTTTTCAAGGTACGTGCAATAAAAATTTAAAAAAAATACCAAGTAATAACCGTGCTATATAATATTTCAGTCGGAAGATATGTTTCTCGAATTGTTTGAAGCAGAGGTCAATGAGATTATCAAGCGCCCGTTACAGGTTCGTTTATTAAACCACATAGTGGTTCACTCAATCTAATGTATATATATTTTTGTATATCTCTTAGGTTGAGTATCTTCTGCAAGATTCGTCTATCCTACTTCCTCCTACTGGGACGCCGATGACCGGTATCGAATTTACAAAGCGTCTCCCTTGCGGAGAAGTATGAAAGTGTATTTTTATTTCTATTTGTAAAGTGATGTCTTAACAAGTATTTTTTAGGTGGAAAGGGCTCGTCGAGCCATAAGAGTGTTTGTGCTGATGCGACGCTTAAGTATAGCGATCAGCGGGGAAGTCGAAACACAACTTCCTCTAGTCTGTGTGCAGCAGTGCATAAAAATATCTGATATTCTTGATTTAAGTGAGATGACATTTAATGGTTTTACCATTTTAAAAAACCCCTACTAGCTGCTTCTATTTTTTTTTTTTATCTAGACAACTCGGATTTGATTGCGTGCACCGTGGTAAACCGAGAGGGTACGAGGCTGCGGCGATTCTTGGTTATTGACCCCATCCAGTTGATTTTAGTTGAACCTGATTCGAGACGACTTGGTTGGGGAGTAGCCAAGTTTGTTGGTTTCTTACAGGTATAATATTCTCTTGCCGATTATTGTGTGTGTGTGTCTGTGTTCTTCTTTGCTTTACTTTAATTTTACGCTGCGTATTTGAAAACGATTCTTGGATTGGGTAGGATGTTGAAGTGACCGGGGATAAAGATGATTCACGTTGCCTGCATGTGACCGTCCATAATTCACCGACGTCAACGACGTTTCTTTCGGATCGGAGTCCTGCACACAGGTTGCCACAGTTAGCAGCTCGGTTTGTCTTCGACGACCATATCAGATGTATGGCTGCTAAACAAAGGTATCTCTTTGTTCTATAAACATTTATTAGGTAGTGTGAGAAGAATTTTTTCTGCATTTTTCAGATTAAGTAAAGGTAGAATCAAAGCTCGACAGAGAAAAATGCATTTGATCGGCAAAATACTGGATGTGAATACCTCCACTCCGTCCTCACCACCGCCTGGAACGTTGCATGCTTTGCGACAGGATTCCATTGCCCGTACAAGTGTTAAATTATTATTTTATTTTTTACAAATTGTATATTAGTACTGTTGACCATCTGTTTTGAAGGACATGCTATTTTGGGTCGTGGGTTGCCTGGAAATCTAGGAATCTCACCTACCGGAACTGCCTTCCCTTCACCCTTTGGCATAAGACCAGTCGGATTCCGCCGTGCTCCTGGTCTAGCCGTAACAGGTAGATCAGATACACCCGTCCGACCACGCTCTTCCTCTGCTCACCCTACTGTCCAAAGAGGAAATGGAAATAAGGAAGCCATACCACTCACGGAGCTATCTACTTCAGCGGACCATTCTCAAAACAGTGATCAACAAGTATAATTTATTTCGTTCTTCACACTGCAATAACTCCAGTAAATAACGCGGTCTTTTCGGGTATAGGATTCTTCTGCGGGCCAAGCTGCAAATCTGTAGATTACTAATTAAAAAACCGGATGAAATTACTATCAACGCCATCAAGCCGGTTGGTGATAAATTACAGCATAGGACGTATTTTGTATTATAGTTGATTGTCTCTACAAAAATATTACACATAATTCGAAATTTCTAACTGCGTGCGAAAACATTCATAAATTTATTTACTCTTGATTAAACAAAGACCTGAAGCACTCAGGGATATAAGGAATCATGTCAGAGGCGAGTGTTCCACGACCTATGTGAAAATATTGATCGAAGAAAATGTTTAGAACTAAAAATTATAAAAAAAGAAACAATAAAATAAGATTACCATGGATTTCGAAAGCTTTTCTGTTGATCATTCGGCTAAGATGGGCTGCCGCAGCTCCTGCCGATAAGGTAACTTCATGACTGTATTGGTCGTGCGTCTTCCAGTAGAGGAAAGTGGCTAACATTCCAGACATTAAATCACCCTGTCCACCACATCTCCTTGGTGAACCCATCTTTTCACAGATGTTGATGTTAATCCCATTAGTTATTATGTCTTTTTCTGCTTTTTGGAGAATTGTTACATGTCCCAATTTTTTAGCCAAGGCACCTACATCTTCGGGTTGTACAGGTTGACTAGGATCAATGGTTATACCCATGATGGCTTTATAAAGTCTGGTGAACTCTATAGTATTTGGTGTCAGAATCACATTGGTGCAATTTTGAATAATATGGTGGTTGCTATTGATGTAGAATAATCCATCTGCATCTATCACAAGAGGAATTTTAAGTTCCTTTGCATGGTTAATTATGGGACCCAATACTTTGAAAACTGATTCATCTCTACCAAGACCAGGTCCTAGTATTAGAGAATGAATTCGAGGTAGCCATGCTGAAATAGCCTCAAATGCATTTGGGGCATCAAGCAAGGGATGGACGATAAGCTCAGGACTATAACTTTTAATAACTGGAGCAGCCTCTTTCATGCAGAAAACATGTACTAGGTCACATCCAACACGTAGAGCAGCAATTGCAGCAAAATAAGGAGCTCCTGTGTACTCCAAGCTACCTCCAATAACACCGATTCGTCCACTTTCACCCTTGTGTAATGAGTTGCTAAGAATTGGAATACTTTTCTTCATTTCTAGAAGTAGGATTTCTTTACTAAGATTTTGCATGCTTGCTATAGTATTTTGTGCTGGGGAACTGCAGTAACTTGAGGTTGGTTTCACAAACAAATATGAGGATTTATTTTCTCTACAGTTTAAATGGGATAAGGCTCCAGTACCCTGGAATGAAAGCACTAACAAAACAATGGTTAAGTTAAAAAGTTGCTTGCTAGTTGCAAATAAAACTGTGTGCTCACTAACGTTTTCTAATCGAATGCATCGATCATTGAGTACTGCAAGGAATTATGAAATTAAGAATGTCAATAACAAAAATAATGTATGCAACGGGCATACTTCGTTTCCACAGCGATTCACAAACTATGGAGATGCAACAGTAAGAGCGTCTAAACCGCGATAAAGAAACGCAGAAATCTTTTTTCTACTAAAACGCGAAATTTCATGCGGACGTCAATCCTTAATCTGTTATTTACCTCCTCGTAGTTTACCAAGGGCTCTATAGAAATTGAATCTTTGTAACGTTATTTTTTTACGGTTGCTTTAATATTATTTATTATTCAATATTTAATCACTTACGTTTCTAAAAAAAAAGAAAGAAAAGCATTTTCCAAACGGATTTCCCGTCTGCCGTTGCCGTCGTAAGGCGTCTATCAATAACTTAGGCCATCACACCCTGGGAAACAATATTGTTCTCTTCCCGTTTTAAAAACATGTTACCAAGAGAGTCCAGCCGCACACGGCAACTTAATCGTTTAATTATTGATTTTTCAGATAACAGACTCAAATATCGTAGGGTTTTTTTTTGGTTCTTTATTTTTTTAAATCGCTAGGTCGCCAAGAATCATCGATGTTCTCGAGTTGCCATGGTAACTTGGTCGGGCTTCGCGCGCCCCCAAATTGCCCCCGCCCTTTTTATGCCTATTGCTGATCGCTCATCATTAGTCTTTTGTTTTGATGGCAACGGCATGTTGTGTAACGTGTCCAACGAGATTGACACATTTTCGCCGTTCACATGTCTCGTCGCCATTTTTCGCACCGTCCCGTTTTCCACACTCTAAGTTAAAAGCAGTGTTTTTGTTTGGCCAACCCTATTCATTTTTAATTCGTCTTATCGCATTCGTATTCGTGCTTAGTTTGCAGAAATCGAGTTTCATCTATTTTTATAAGTTCTTTAATAGTACCAGCATGTTGAAGTCACTGTTGGACCTATTCAACAATAACCTTCAAGTTCACTCACGTGTGTGACCCTTCTATCTACAATGAAAGTCGCGCTACCCTTGGAGTTCCTCTTATTACGTTATCATCTCCCGCTCATCAATCTCATCCATGCGGATCCGACCTGAATCCAAAATTTTAGGTCAAGTCTAAAGTGACTTTCTATAAATGTACGTAGCAATTTGCACTGTTTTTACCCCACTCTCTCTTTTTTGACACTTGAATTTGTGAATTTGAATAGCATGTTTCATTTTTTTTAAGTAGCAAACAAAACTTAACAATTATGAACAATCGAGAAAAGCAATCAATTTTTGGGCAATATGGTGACGCTCACTATTTGTATTGTTATAAACTACAGACATCATTTATAAATAATATTCATAAGAACAATGCCGCCTGTTGATTTAAAGTAAAAAATAGTAAGCTTGCAAAATAATTAAGGCGTGTATTTGTTTTACTTTTACCTCGCTGTTGTGCCAAATAATCAATGTATCTTTAATCTTTTATATTAAAAAACCATCTAGGATAAACCTTGCGTGTGGATGGCTGAGAAACATCAGCAGCTTTGTAAGCTGGTACTTGGACCGTCGATGGAGATGCGATAACAGGCTTAGACCATGGGTCTGATTGAACGGTAGTTGATTTATGCGTCACTCTTTCAATGTCAGCAGACTGCCTGCTTTCCTTCCTACCAAATTCATCAGAGGATTTTGTAGCTGTATTAAAAAACCATTTGGATTGCGAGTTGCTATGATCCGATTGCGAAACAGTAGGATTGTACGATCCTCTTACAGCGGGCCTGGTGTTGGTAACTTGCCAGGCCGGCACTTGAACATCAGCAGGTTTGTTGATAGTGCTTTCAGCAACAAAGGGTTTGGAGTTCTCATTCTTGCTAGACGAGTCATCAGAAGGTTTAGATTTGGGGGTACTAAAAAACCACTTGGGATGTTTAGTTTTATGCTCTTCGGCTTGGTGAAATTTAATTGAAGGAGAAACTGGGCGTTCTTCATTTAAGGGCTTAGCTGGGACAACTGGTGTGTGCCAAAAGGGGAATTCAACGGCCGAAGATTTTGGGCTGTCGGGTCTTGGGTTGTGTGTTCCTGCTGTTCCATAGGTAGATTTTGCAGGGCTAAAAAAACTTTCAGACTTGGACATGCGCGATCCGGATCGAGGGACGTCGAAAGCCCGATGTGGCTGAATGGCAACAGGTGAGTCAACTGGTCTGGCCCGGGTTGGGATTTCAACGGCACCAGCCTTGCCTTCGTGGTTTTCTTCCTCGGACTCAACCTTTTTAATTTTGTTCTTAAAACTTTTCTTTCCTTCAGATTCTTCGGAATCTTCTTCTTCTGAATCTCCTTCATCAGAATCTTCTTCTTCATTTTCATTTTCTTCGTTTTCATTTTCTTCATTTTCATTTTCCTCGTTTTCTTCTTTCCCATAATCTCCTTCGTCCTTTTGTTTCATTTTCTCAGATTTTTCTTTTTCAGGTTCATTCTTTTCTCCAGTGGTTGCTTTTAATGGCTGTCATGAAAACATGACATTCGTATTTTCAGTACAGTAACTTGTGTAATGTTTAAGATCAACTTACAGTATCGGTAGCCTCGGAATCTTCGTCAGTTTCGGTGATATCAGTGGATGCTAGAGTGGAATCTTCAACGTCAGCTTTAATGACCTCAGTAGAAATTTTAGCTTCATTTTTAGCTGGAGCCGCGGTCGATAACACAACGGCGGTTAGAAGAACGACAGCTAGCCAAATCTGCAAAAATTTATTAGAACAAGTATTTATCGCAATGTACAACTTAACTATACTCGACTGGTACCTTCATTCTACGAAAGGAGACTGGGATTGAAGAACAAAGAATTCATCGTTCGACCCTATTTATACGAAGGCTTCAAAAGTTCCACTGCATACATGGCATCCTTTTGAAACAACAAAAGCTGCGTGGGTTTAATAACATGGAAATGTCGAGAACCTGTATATGAGATAAGAGAAAGGGAACGGATTTTCGGCAGATGCTTGCGTGCCTGTCAGAGTGAAGTTAAGAAGTCACGAGGCTCAGATTAAGGACAAATTACACCTGATCTTAGCCACACCTTAGGCCTTTCTTGATTATTTTTGATCGTCTGACCTTGCATTTGGTCCTTTTTTTTAATCTTCTTTAAAAAGATAAAATGTGAGGTTAATGACATTTTGTTATATTGTAGGAATCTAACGTCGTGCTGGATGGAGGCCTCATGGTAGGGCTAACTGGTTTCCTGTTAGTGTGTATGGCTCCATTCTATTGATATAGATGTCATCAAGGATAATGGAAGATGTATGATGGCGAAGAAAATATATGGCGATCTGGAATAATTTACTAGCGACATGCTGAAATCGTCCACAGCTTCTTGAGAAGAACGTAAGTGCGACTCACATGTTTTTATTAATCAAGTTGCGTCTCGTGCAGCACGAAAGAATCTTATACTACAACATATGGAATGTAGCGTGACTTTGCGTGGATGTACGCCTTGGCTGATAGACTACATATGCGTGACTAGACGCTGGATGAAAGTGTTTCCATTTTCACACTGATATGCGTTATGCGAGCAAGCAGCGGCTTTGACCTGCATACTAAAGATTCATTGTACAAGGCAAATTTTTAAAACATAAAAGCCAACGTGATGTCTTTATTCATTATTTATTTTCATATTCAATTTTATTCTCTCAGTCTATCATCCCAAATAAGATTTATTCTTCCTGTTTTAATTAAAGGAACGAATAGCAAGTACAATACGTAAGTAGTATTTTAAAGTGCTGTAATAGGCAAATGCCGTAATGCAATTGCCGTTATTGCTGACAGGAAGTCCCTGTATAATGTTCAGAGTGTCCTCGCAATATTGTAGTCCGTGCTTTTATGATTTTCTTCGTGACTGTTGTGAGATTCACGTCCATCTGATGGTTCAACATCAAGTCCTCTGTTGGGAAAGTGGTGCCATAGACGTGGATTGATCATCGAAACGTCTATAGATGAAACCCGCTCACTGATATCTGTTGAGCCATTCTTCAAAATTAGGTGAAAGATGCAGACACCAAGAATAGCTCCAACATGCGGGCCGACCAAAAATATCCAGAACCAGTTGTATTCTCGAAAGCTGTAAATCAAAACTCATTTTTCGAAAAACTGAATATGTTTTTTAATTTACTAAACAACTAGCAAACCTGAATACACCTAGTCCCCATCCACCAAGGAAGGAAACCAATCGAGGAGCGAGATCCCGCGCCTGAAATATCATTTAATCATAACCAAAATAAGAACAAGAATCGTGGTTAATAAAAAAAAGGTAGTGTCCTTGACATACCGGATTGAGGGCGTAACCTCCATTAGATCCGTAGGCGACACCGATGGCCAACAGCGTGAAACCAACATAGAGTGGCTGCAAGAAATTTGGCACGTTTGAATACCGTTTGTCAGTTACCACGCATATGACGAGCGTGAAAATCATGGTCGATAATATCTGCGATGTAACGCATTAATGATACATCCCGGGGGTAACGAAAAGAAAGTGCAGTTTCAAACATACTTCTTCAATTAAACCAATACTAGCCGACGAGTAATGGGCTGGATAATTGGCAAAAATTGAAGCCATTCCAGGTTCTGTAATGTTCTTCTCAATGCGAAATTTGCCGTTGACTTTTCCTTCTAAAATTCCTTCTACTCGAGAAAGAAAGGCGATCGGAATATACGCGAAAAAAGTTATCTGGGATTTAGTATTTACCGTGATATACTCCGAGAACTGTTCCAGAAGCGGCAAGAGCTCCTACGTATTGAGCACACCAATACACTGGCAGCCTTCTCCAAGGAAAACGACGAACCAATGCTAGCGCCATTGTCACCGCGGGATTCAAATGACCGCCTGTCCGCAAAGACAAAGCATGCGACAATGAAAATCATAAAGAGTTGGCTTTACATTTACCGTACCTGATATATTGGCTGACACGATCATTCCTAAAGAACAACCCAAAGCCCACCCCCAGTTAATAGTAAAATAGTCACCTTTTTCACCATTGGTTAACTGCGATTGAGCTATGCTCCCATTCCCAATGACCTGCAAATAATTATATTAGCAATTCAATTGACACGTAGGCGTTTGTAGTTTGCTTGTCATTCTGTTTTGTTTGCCCAAGGTTATTTATAAGTGATTTTAAAGACAACTTACTACCAAAATATAGGTGCCTAAAAATTCGGCGAATGCTGCCCGAAATACTGAAGGAAACGGGAACCGCTTACACATCTCTATTTTTTCTTGGTTTGTAGAGCCTAAAACAAAATACCAAACCTTCCAGCTGCGTCCAGACGGCAACCTTGCTTAAACGGGATCGTATCGACAACTCAATGGTTTTCAACTTGGTATACAACGACGTTACGTAGCACTGAAAGTACAGAGGTCCATTAGTTACATCTCGTGCATTAATGAAGACGACTTGCAGCACCTTGTGAATCAATAACTACAAGCTCGAATCTAGCATATGTGATGCTTAGATGAAAATAGGTGATAGCTGTGAAACAAGACATCCCGGAAGCGTTTCTCACCTGTGTTGCACGAGTGAGGCACTTAGGAGATATTCAATTAGCTTAAATTGGTTCACGAAGGTTTTCTGTTTTTACCTCGATTAATATTCTAGTCGAGTAGCAATACGACAAGAATCATGCTAGACAAAAAATCTTTAATGAACCAAACCTGACGAAAATAATTCTTGTAGCCTTGAGTTATTCTTTTTGGCTTTCTAAAATAAGAAAAATTTTATCATTTTCACTTTAAGTTTGAGTGTAACCAATATTTTATAGATTTAATAAATGAACTGTATAGCTTCAAGTATAAACTTTAATTTTACAGCTCTGTCTTACAAATTTGCCTTTTAGTATTCTTTTAACATTGGAAAATTTGGCAAACACATTGCAAACGCTGTTTGACTGTTCTCAAAGACCATATAAATAGATGGCGTTACACAATGCATATCGTGTAGGACGAAAGGAGAGCTGTTTAGCACTCCCCTTGATAAGGACGGACACACAAATGATCACGGCACAACCCTTAGCAGGGTGTGATCATAATTTTTCAAAATTTTAAATATTCCTATTTTTCCATGTAACTAGATATGCACCCGAGCGGTCCTTATAAGCATAAGTCGAAAAGCTCTTGAGCTTCTTCGTGGGCCTTGAGTTTGGCCAGGGCAAAAGCTTTCTCGGCTTACAGCGCTAGCGCGAAGCAGCAAAAATATTCGGTGTATTTAAAAAATGGTTGGTCTAATGAAAAAAGAATGACACATTTGTGATTTTCGTTTAATTTAGAATCAATTTCATGTATTTTTATAGCTATATCTAGATGTTTCGAGCAAAAAAATGAAATAGCCGAAAAAGTCGGGCTTATTTTGCCGAGCTTATTTTGTCGGGGTTAATTTTGAGCATGGAAGAAATTCAGGGTTGTAATTTTGACATTATATTTGATTCAAGTTAACCTAAAATACAACGCTGATTTCAGTAAAAATATTTATTTTCTCGTCCAACTAACCGTTGGCGTGCCAGCATTGATCACCCGTTTTTTCCGTTTATTAAAAAAGCTATAAGCCCAACGTAAAAATAAACTTCATATTTGTGATTCTCGTTCAATTTAGAATCGGAATCATGTATTTTAAATCAAATCTAAATTTTGGCCAAAAATGGAAAAGTGAGAAGGCTATAGCCTTACCATTTTTGCCAAAATCTGCAAAAAATGAAAACGCTTAGATTCCCTTAAAAATCACAATGAACAAGCAAACTTAAACGTTAATTTCGATAAAGTGGTTTGTTTTTGCGTCAAATCAATCGTTTTTTAAATACACGGAATATTAACCACAACACTAGGGCTCCAGTACGCTACAGCGCTAGCGCGAAGCGTATTGTGTAGTACGAAAGGACAGCTGTTTAGCACTCCCTTTGATAAGGACGGAACACATAATGATCACGGCATAACCCTTGCGGGGATGTGATCGTAATTTTTAAAATTCTATTTTCCCATATAACTTGATATGCAGCCGTCCGTCTCTTATAGGCATGATATACAAAGCGCGGATGTAAAATGCGCGTCTTGGCGATAAAGGATAATAATGGGCACTGAACACAATAAGCAAAATGTATATTGATTTAGCAGAGGCTTTCATTGAACAAGGTGTGTTTACCTTTTAGTGATCATCTCAATACATCTTTTCAAGTCACTAAATAGCTGTAAGAAACATAAGAAATGGCTAATGTGCCTCCGCGGCAGCCGAATCATTTTCAGTTATAAGGCCAGGTGATTCACGACGGTGAGCAATAGCGCTCGGCGTAATACTGACGTTTTCGACAGAGACGCCGTCGTCATCACCGTCAGACGGATGAGCGGCCAGGGCGGAATTAAAAGCTTTTTTCAACTCGTTCAACATCAATTCGGACGAAGTGTTGGAAGCTTTCCTTTCACTTCCTGGGGAGTCCAGTGGCGTACGATGTCCTATTGGGCTTGCACCTGATGAAACCGGAGTAGTTTCGGAAATCGGAATTGCTCTGCCATGTTCTCCAACGCCCAAATTATCCCCCTTATCGCTTTCCTCGGTCGGATCGATGACTGGCGTCTTGGTTTTTAGCTCTTGCATAATGGCAACTAACGGACCAGCTGGACGTGGAGTAAGTGGTGGTTTCTCCGATATCGCATCAACAGCCACTTGCTGCTCTTTGCCGATGGTGGCGAAGATTTGTTCCAAACTGTTATGAAGCTCTGCGACTTGCTGGGCAACAACGGCCATATTTTTTTGCAATTCCATTTGCTCCGCCTCTTTCTCAGCCCTCAATTGTTGAAACACTTGCTCGGAGAGCTCGTGAGAATGAAGCATGGCCGCCATAAAAATAGCCTGTTCTTTCTCCAATCGGGCTTTGTCGAAAAGCTCTTGAGCTTCTTCGTGGGCCTTGAGGTTGGCCAGGGCAAAAGCTTTCGCAGCTTCGTCTTCATTTCCTTTCTCTTGATGCGCATCGTGCTGTTTGTCGTGAAGGTCATCATCGTCCAACGATGTTACAGGTACAAGACGAGTTAGAGACATTTTCTTATTGGTCGGATCTGGAACGAACCCAATGCTAGCGGTGGTTGTGACGGACGCAACGGCGTTCACTGTATTCTTATCCGGCAAAGGAGCCGTACCGCCAGGTGGAATTTTGCCTCTTCGGATGTATTCTTCAGAGCTGTTCCACATTCCGTAGCCAAAATAGAGCAGGAAACCTGATGATGATACATTGGCAAACGTCAAAAATTAATAAACACTTTCGTTAATGCGATGGCAACTCCAAATTTACCAATGGCCATCCAGACACCGAAACGGATCCAAGTAGCACCGTCTAGTTTTAACATGAGGTAGGTACTGAACGAGAGTTACAATAAGTATGTTATAAATTTTGCAATCTCCATAAATAAAAGTTGATGCTTTTACTTGATAATGACGGAAAGACACGGAACGACGGGAACGCCAGGTACTTTAAAGTACAGCGGGATTCTCGAACGAGGAAGCATGATGAGATAAATAACAAGCATCACCATCGGTCCAAAACTTGCATCAAGATAAAAAGTAATTGGTCTTAATGATTTTACTTAATGATTAGAGAATCGACATGCTTACCTGATTCCAACTCCGAAAAGCACCCAAGGACTGGTGTTGTCTTCCAGCAGAACGAACATCCCGCAAAGGATGAGGGAAAGAATACCTGAGAGGAAAGTGAATTACACACGCTATACTAGTGGCACAATCAATATCAAATGAGGCAGGGGGTATGTACAGTAGGCAACAGTCGAATAAATTGCTTTTCTAGACGACTGCTTGGTAGGCAATCGTTGCCATGGCATTCGGGATTCCTTGTCCACTTCACCGTTCATTGCAAGAAGGTCCACTTCAGCCGCTTCATAGCTGCAAGGTACATGTAGATTTTAAATGGAATTTATACGGGCATTTTTAATGAGTTCCTCGGTCACTTACCGTAAAATGAGAACGCTAATAGCCACCAACGTATAAGCTAGTAGAGTGCCAATGCTCATCCTAATCCCGAAACATGTAATGAAAAATAATTTAAATGGTTGCTTGTGCGGCGTTTGAATGTTGTTGGATTCATTCTTACATGTCCACCAATGAGTCCAAATCGAAAAGAGATCCAAGGACGGCTGTTAGTGATAAAATAGATAGCTTATTTATAACGAACTCCGATGCAACTGAAACAAAACATTTTGCGTACCTGCCAAAACTCCTGAAACGGCTGTGGCAATGACGGGCGTCTATATTTTGAACAATAAAAAAAATTAGCACTGTTTAACAATTTAATGTACTGGGGAAAATACCGACCTGGAATCTTGGGTTAATTTTGGCCAGAAAACGGAACATGAGTCCATCCTTGGCTATGGCATAAATCACGCGCGGAAGAGGAATCATGGCTCCCAACAAACTGAGGTTCAGTGAATTTTGTTTAATTATTGCAAGAGAAATTATTAAACAATGAAATACAAGATGCATACCTTGCAGCTAGCCCAAACAGGGACCCAATGCTGATTGTCATGGCTGCAATGTCCCAGCCAATCTGCTCAAAAGCGTATACCAATGGTGTGTTGGGATCCTGTGACGCAAAAAGATGTTAAGAAAAGGCCTCAAAATGACCTGAGAAATTTCAATCACCTGAAGATAGTAGGGCAGCATAAGTGTAATAACGGTGGAAACGCCAAAATAGGCGAAAAAGACGATGATGAGCGTCAAATTGATACTGAAAGGGATGGATTTTTTGGCGTTCTTGGCCTCTTCTCCTATAACGAATAAGAGGATCTTATTACGATGTAAAGGGTAGTTTAAATTTCCAATTAATGAAATGAAGTTGTTAAATACATACCCGTAGACGCGATGGAATCGAAACCAACGAAAGCGAAGAAGCATTTTGCGGCACCAGCCATTACTCCGGAGAATCCATAAGGAAAGAAACCTCCAGTGCCGAAACCTTCCGGTACTTGTTCAGCTGGAATACGCCAATTGTTCGGATCGGCTATGCAACAGAATTCAACATTATTAAATTTTGAAAAGGCCTGATGAATTATGTCAAAGACAAGAAAGTTTAAAATATTATACCGTTAATAGAACCTCCTATGATGACAAAAATAACTACGGTAATATTAACAAACGTGAAAATGTTTGTGAAGATGGCCGATGAGCGGACTCCCAGCCCCAGAAGTACTGTTGGATTAGTATATAGAAGGTAAAATTTAGAACCGGTGGAATGAATGGCATCTAATTTCGCTTACCTGCCAGAGCAAGAGTGACGGTCAAGCAAAAGAAGTCGAAATAAGGGGAGAAGCCTGGTGAGTTAAGCGGAAACGTCTCCTGGAACGCCTGGCTCATTGTGTAATTGGTCAAAGCATCCAAATTAGCGCTAAAGGCTCGAGCCACGCTAGCCGTGCCTTAAAGATTCATAAATTTAAAATAAATATTGCGTTTCTACATGTCCCAAAATTAATGCCAACCAATAAGATATTCGAGGATCAAATTCCAGCCAATGACAAAGGCGATGAATTCACCAACGGTGACGTAGCTGTAAATATAAGCAGAACCGGCTTTGGGTACACGGGCACCAAATTCCGCATACGACATTGCTGAAATAGAAATAAATAGTGATCAATACATTTCCCAATCAAGTCAATAATAACAGAAGACGTAACAAAAATAAACGTTCAAATCGTAAACAAAGTGAGAACGAAACCACACATTATCTCCCAGTAGTCATTGATCTTTCAACTTGACACAACTTCTATCTGACTGGACATTGATCTCCCATTTCCTTTTTTTGTTCGTTCTCTGACAACTTTTGAAAAGTATTCTAGTAGGCATTCTATCTCTTCAAACGTCATCAGCCCAACGTCAAAAATATGAAGTCATCAATTATATATGCAATACTTATCGGAAAAAAACAAGAAATGGAATTTCAATGATACCTGCGAATGCGGATGCGATGGCCGCTACCATGAATGAAATGCAAACAGCTGGACCGGCCGTGTCGAGGGCAACAGAACCGGCCAAGACGTAAATGCCAACACCCAATGTACTGCCGACACCCAAAAGGGTCAAATCGAAGGTGTTGAGCACTTTGGCCAACGCTGTAGTTCCATGTCCGGCATTCGGATCCGCTTCTTCCAGCCCGTAAGTTTTCCTCCGAGCCCAACGGCTGAAGGTGTTTTTCACCGACAACTTTTTAAGATCCGCCATTTCGTTTCACTTTTGTTCTAACGAAAGGCCAAAACAATCACGAGATTTATCGTGTGTCAATCAGGTGCGGTTGTTCTGGCCGTACTGACACGTACACACGTAATGAAACCTTGGCACACAGGTAGGTGTATATCAATAAAGTAAACCAAGGCGAAACTGAATGCGTTAATCAGCGTTACGATAACATTTTGACACGGTTACATGATGATATCCATGCTATGTTGGTTTATTTTTTTTTCTTTTAGTCAATAGTCACTGTGACAGTTTGGATTTATGTTGAAAGCCATACTCATTGGCCTGAGACATATTTGAGCTGAACCTCCTTGAACCGATCGAACAGCAATCGTGATCCACTGTTTATTTAGTACACATCGTTTGAAATCAGATGAACCGGACACGCATTTTAATGTTGGAAAATTTCTTTTTTCTTTATTATACTGAAATGTCGTTAATACAAAACCAATTAACAAATCTCTTAAATCACGTAGAGAAGACAGGTATATAACACATTATCGAAAATGAAAAATATACAATCCTAACGGTTATCAGGGCCTCTTTTAGCATTAACAGCCGGTAACGTACGGAAGCGCCGAGCCTCGTTAAAGCCACCCTCGTCGTCGTTTCCCGGGCTGCTTAATTGACGTTCGGCTTGTGGCTGATAAAACGGACGATAATGAGATTGTGAAGGTTGGTGGGGTTGCGACACCACTCTCGCTGCTGAACGAGACACCGTAGGTTGAGGCGGACGGGTGTAAAATGCAATGGAATCTAATGCATGCGATTGTTGCGGCTTCCCCTGATGTGGACCACGGCTAACAGGATGGCAAGGAACCTGAAACTGCGTAAAAATGTCTATGCATAATAGCATGGAATTAGATTTTGAGCTGTTCATAATAAAATTCAAACCTGGGGATGCTGACTATGTGTGAAATTGTTGAAATGACACTGATTCTGGAATTGGGCAGCCAAAAGAAGATCGTCAGCTGACTTGTGTGGAGGGATTGGCGGCTGGGGATACAGGCCGTAATACTGGGGATCCACCGGCCTGTTCATACAAGACGTTGGGCTACAAATATAAAAAAAATAAGATTTTCGCTACCAGTACCAACTGGAAATTTCGAAATTTTCTTACTTATGGGGATGCTGATTTCTGACCGTTGAGTATTCGTACCCGAACCCGTAACCACCATAAGCCTTGCAATTACCACCACCTCGATCTGACGGACGGATCAAGTAGTGTTCATCTGGTGAAGGAGCACTGGTCTCCTTGTAACAGGATAAATGAACGCTACGCGGACGCTGTTGGTTTTGCTGCTTGGAACGGCGAGGTTCAGACGCTGACGTAGAGATCCTATATCCTTCTGGCCGGAAGCAACAGTCACAATCAGATGCACGGCCAATACACAAATACGACAGCCCTCTACTGCTGCCTTGGCTGCATTGTGCATCCGTGTGAAATGAAGATCCGCCAGCCGATGGACTCCTCCGAGCTGCTTCAGTCGGATTCTGAGGGCGGGGTAGTGATTTGCTGGAATAAGATCCGGGAGTAATAGATGGCGGTGAATTAGTGGGATGGCGACGGATCACTACACGAGACGGATTCTGAATCGTGTGGTACGTTCCTGGCCCTCGGTTTTTATCCAAACCTATCGGGGAAAAGATGGTCAGTTCTTCCAAGTTATTGGCTGTCCAGCGCTTGGGTAGGACATTGCTGTCTTTGTATGAGTAGAATTAAAATAATTTTTCCATACGGGATACAACAGCTTTCTCTTTGGCGCAGACTTCCTGGTAGTCGCGAGCCTTGGCCTCCAACATCTGCGTCAGCCGGATGTACTTCATGTGCAATTCCACCTTACGGACACTTTATTGAGTGTCATTTTTCCCAACCGAAATAACAAGAACAAAAAAAAAAAGAAACAAATTTCCATAATAAATCAAGACTGACTCATCTCATATTTTATGTATGATATGTTGTTGTTTTTCGTTACAGACCAATTTTCGTACACGACGACCATCCGTATACGATCGGGACACGACTGGATAATCGAAACTAAGGTTGCATGGTCCGCACGCTCCACATCTTGGCCATTAATCGATACAATGACGTCCCCTTTGTGTAAGAGAACGAAACAAAAAAAACAACAAACAGTTTTTCAGGTCACGATGAGTTGCAAGAATGAGTTGTTAGAGAAAATCATCGAGCTGAACAATTTAAATTCGTGACCAAATTAATAACGGGAAATGCCTCCGTGTTGGTAAGTATCAAAATTAGGATCACGACTGCGGTCGTACAATAACATTTAACTGAAATGTTTGGCAGAAAATGTCCAGTACCTGAACGAAGGCCAGCTTTATTAGCATGTCCATTAGGATCCACGAAGTCGACGTAGGTGACAATTTCTACATCAGACTCTTCACGATATTGGATGCCATAACTCTAAATATGCGACATCAAACGGGATGAGATTGTAGTTAGTTTCTCGGCTAAATATACAAGGCATCAAATGTCCTTGTTTGAATATTAGATACCTGTAAAGTGAAGCCAAAAGATCCATTGAGCCGTTCGACGATCACAGTTCTGCGGTCACTATCTGAACCTATAGTTGCACCACTTTCTCGAAAGGAAGATCTTGTCAACGAAGACATTTTATATCACTCACTTATTACCAACGAGGTAACAGCTAGAATGATGGAAGCTCAATAATTGAAGATAAAACGAGAAAAAAAAGCAGCAAGCTTTACGAAAAACACAGCCAGAGCTCGTCTACATCTCTCTCGTATTGCAAGATACGCCAGAATATAATGGCAGCCTCCAACCAATACTGCAACACGAATGGGAATCAATAACATTTTCAGTCTGCTGCCGGATTCTAAGAAGGATGGGAGTCTGGGAGCGCAAGCGCCGTAACTATTCAGACATAACACCCGACGGCGAGTTTAGTGCAATACTGCGAAGACCCGCTTCTTACGTATGTCATACGGAACCGACATGAAGAGATTTTTTTTTCTTCCTCGCCATTTGACGCCGTCACGTGATGGACTCTTTTATCCAAAGGTACCGGATCGATTTGAAATAGCATAAGGATTAGTCGTCAAAACAAATATGACTCAATTCGCTTTCTAAATATCGGGTAAATTTTTTGCGGCAACATTGACAGTTAGGAGTTTTACTTATACTGTATGTTTAATCAAATTTAATCAAACGATTTCCCACGTCAGCACCCCAAAATGATCCATCCAAATTCCAAACCTGTCAGTTCGATCTGCATACGTCAGCGTTCACACAGTGCTCGCGTATCAGCATTGATATTTCGGTTCTTTTGACGCTGTGAAATAAAACCAGCCTTTTGTGATCTAAACATCTCATGTAGATCGTAATAATCTAATTCGTGACGTGGATAGTGTCCATAAAAGGCATTAGAAGACAATTCTTGTGAGTTGGATCATATCAAATTATCAAAACATCAATCATGAATCATGTGATTGGATTACGTGATTTGGCGAACTGGCAATGCCCGTCCGTCAAGCTGGATCCTAGTAATGTCAACATGTCTCTTGAAATCGAAGACGTAAAATAGAATGTTTGTTTGATCTACAAGTGTAGCTAAGACGCTATTTTCGTAAGTCTGCAGGAATTATAGTTTTTTTTTCTTCCACGGTGGCGTTTTATATGAATTGTACTCACTCTTAGTTGTGTCTAAATACAGCTTTTGTGCTAATGCTATCATTGGATGAGATCAGCAAGGATTGCATTTAAATCACATAACATTTTACATACTATTTTTAACCCTTTTACATCATTGTTCTTGTACACTTTAAATTTACTTTACTTTAAATGTTTTTTTATTTGTTGCCCAGAGAAAATTTCAGGACATGACGGATAATGCTATAAAAAAATCGGCTGATCAAATTCTTGAAGAAATCTTTTCTACACTGGTGAGTGACCCAGTCAGAAAAACTGAAATTTCAAGTGATTCTCCCATTTTGCCTAGTAATGAATCTCCTCCGTCTAAAGCAGCTACAAGTAAGTGTCAAAAGTTTAATAAAATAAATGTCAGAGCTCTTCTTTCGGTTGTACAATTTTAGAGAATATGAAACATGTGTTGGCACTATTACTGTAATAGTCACCACACCTTTCAAAGTTAGTCTTCAATTTAAAGAAAAGAGATGTGCTAAGAAATATACAAAATTCTGATTTGGAATCCAGATAAGGAAAATTGTATAATTTCATTTAACAATGATTTTTTATATTTCAGTTACAACTGAGCTGAATCCAGAAATAAGTGAAAACTTGACAATCCCAGATAAGAAGAAAAAAAAGAAGAAAGAGAAGAAGAAAACAAAAAAGAAAAAGCGAAAAAAGGATGATGAAAATGATAAAGACAACAGAAAGCATGGCAAAGAAAAGAAGAAAAAGAAAGATGTTCTAATTTCATCTAAAAAATCGACTAAGGAATCAAAGCACAATCCTGATTGCGAAGCCAAAATTAGTGGATCAGTGATCAAAAAGGAAGCCAAGAAAGATGATATCAGTTTAGGGACGAGTCCAAAAGTTAAAGAGGAAACCAAGAAACACGACAAAATCGTTTCTAAAACTCAGCCCAATGAGTCGTCTCAAAAAGACTATAAACTGGAATTAAAACCGAACACCACAGAAGGAACGAAAAAGGAAGACAAAATTGAACCGAAAATAAAAAAAGAAGACAGGGTTGAATCGAAGGTAAAAAAAGATGACAAAACCGAGTCGAAGCTCCGTGCCAAAGATGAACCCAAAAAAATTAGTAGAACGGATATTAAAGTAGATGGAAATGTCAAGCACCAGTCAGATACCAAGGCCCATGGCGATGGTCGGCGAAAGAGGAATGAATCAAGGAGAAGTCATCCATCGCCCAAGAGACGAAGAAGTAGAAGTAGAAGTAGATCTCGATCTCGATCTCCAATTACCCGACGGCCAACATTGCGTCGCTCCCGATCTCGGTCTCCTCAGCGCCGGGCGCGAGTTCGGCCAAGGTCACGATCTCCTGCTAGATCTCTTTCCCATCATCGTAAACGTTCCAGATCACCAGCCGTCCAGAAACGTCCACCAACCCCACCAAAATCGCCACGGATCGATAAAGCCCAACTTCTTGAGTTTGCTCGGCAGAACTTGAAGCGAATGCAGGTATTGGATTTTAACGTTAGAAAAACCGACTAGTAATTAATACTTGTCTGTTTCGATTCGTTAGGAAACGGGATCATTGCCAGCTGGCGTGGCTGTACCAAATCAGCCAACTGAAGTGACTCTGGCATCTACACAATTTACGGGAAAAACTGTGGCCGAACTGACTGATTATTGCAAACACCTCATGGCTGACCGGTCGGGTGAAGACGATGAAAAATCGGGGAAGAAAGAGTCCGAGTCAACATTCACTCGCCATCCGTTCCAAATCAAACCGCGTTCGGATACCATCGTCATGAATATCCGCAATGCAGTAGCGTTGCCCGTCCGCAAGCCGGAAGAGCGTGTAGTGGCTCAGGCACAGTTGAAACAGCAATTCCCCGTTTCAAGTGGCCAGCAACACTTGGAACTGGAATGGGTCCCAGTCACACCGTCACCCGTTGCGAAAGAATTAAATAATAGCAGCGGTCCCAAACAGGCCCCGAAAGCGATCACAGCGTCTGTAGCGCCCACCCCAAGGATCCCACTCCCAGTTGCTGAACCTCCTTCAGCTGACATAGGGTCTATCGTTGCCCAACGTATTTCTTCCATACGCAAACTACAAGAAAATCAGTTCGATGTTCAAGCCCGTCTGGAACTTGAGGTCGTAAACTATACCGCTATATTGTGTATGTTAACCATCTAACTATTGACTTGGCTTAGTTCAGGAAGCGGAATCAATGACGCAAAATTGGGCCACGTTTCATCATACAAATCCAATGACGGGGGAACCCATTCCGGAGTTGATCAACTGGTCTGGAGCACCCCAGGTAAATAATACTTAAGAGCCGTGTAGATGTAAACTCATTGGTTTCTTGGTGAATTGCCTATGCAGTCGCCTCAAAAACAAGAAGTCAAGTAGCACGAACTCGAAGCGTCCATTACTGGAGGATAAGAGGTTTCGTTCCAGCAGCGAAAAAAAAAAACAAATAATTGTTTTAAAAACGAACTTGCGCTCACGTAAAATCAAATGTATAGTAGTAAGAAATACGATGTGATGATTGGTCATGTCGTCTTGTGAAATTAAATCGTAACTAAGAAATACAACCTGTTTCTTTTTTCCTTTTTTGTTTAACGTTATGTCTATCGTGAGTATAATCAGGCTTGGGTGAGGAAAGACCAGTTCAGCAGTGCTGCGCCAGTGGCCGGCGGAGTGGGCATGAAGTTGCTGCAGAAAATGGGTTGGCAGCCGGGCGAAGGGCTCGGCCGCAACAAAGAAGGCACATTAGAACCTTTGTCGCTGGACATCAAGATGGACAAAAAGGGTCTCTTGTGCAAAGAGGAAATGATGGGACCCATTCGAGCCACGCCGGCTGTCAAACTTATCCAAGAGTTTCAAGGGAAACACCCCGTCTCAATCCTGCACGAGCTTTGCACGAAACAGCACTGGGAGCCACCGGTATTTGAGCAAATACTCGACATTGGGCCTGACCATCTCAAACATTTCCTCTTCAAAGTACGGAGTTAGAAAATGAAAATTCTCTCACGTCTTGTATAACTTGTATCGACGCAATCTTTTTTATGTAGGTCACAGTGAACGGTATCGAATACCAGGCCTGTTTGGCCAGCACTACCAAAAAAGAGGCCAAGGCCCAGTCAGCAGCAGCCTGCCTCCAGGCGCTTGGCGTCTTCGCACCACCTGGGCCTTGATGGTCTGTCTTATAACGACGAATTACTTATTTCTTTCATTCGATATGGTGCAATAATAAACCTATGGTCCAGGTGACCAAGTACAACATTATTGGATTAATCTATAGACTTTTTTTTTTAAACGGCCCTGTCTACCGTATTGCTATAGTCAATGCTGTAGCGAGTATAATTTTTAAGTCCTATACTTTTTTCGTCAAGATGGGCTTTAAAACAAATCCGAAAAAATAAGCTGTACGTCTTTCTTCCCACTTGGCCGTCCGCTGCAACGCCTTCACCTGATAATTATGAAATTTCCTACCGCATAAGTTAGATGTTAAACATGCATCCATAAGATGTTTTGTGGGTAAGTCTGAATACTCGCATGGTCTGGGTGTAAATCCAATTATTAATAAATAAGAAAAAGAAGAATGCTTGCTCAGATGTATCAGCAGTAGCGCACTTCCAGTGCTGGTTGGTTCATTTAAGGAAAAAGCCGTTTGAAAATAACAGAAAACAAAGTGCTGTTAGCGACACTGTATTTATTGTTTTTGACGTTTAATCCAAAAACTATAAGGCAAATTGAAAAACGAAATTGATTTCCGTGATTTTCATTCAATTCTGAATCAAAATCATGTATTTTAAATCAAATCTAAATTTTGGCCAAAAATGAAAAAGTGAGGCTATAGCCTTGCCAAAATCCGCAAAATGAAAGCACTTAGATTCCCTAAAGCGCTTAGATTCCCTTAAAAATCACAATGAAGAAGCAAATTTAAACGTTAATTTCGATAAAGTGGTTTGTTTTTCCGTCAAATCAATGGTTTTGAAATACAGCGAATAATAACCACAATGCTAGTGCGCCAGTACGCTACAGCGCTAGCGCGATGAAGCACGAATAATCAGTGCATCTCAAAAGCGTTTGATCTAATCGAAAAAGAACGGCACATTTATGATTTTCGTTTAATTTAGAATCAAATTCATGTATGTTTATAAAAATCACGACGAGGAAAAAAAACATTCGAAAAATTAAACATGGCTGATTTCGATAAAATAAGACGCTAATTGTAAAAATATTTGTTTTCCCGTCCATTTAGCCGTTTTTGTAATCAATGGAATTTTTTAAATACGTTTTTTCCGTTTATTCGACACAATTTGTGTGTTCAATTTTGCGCGCTAGTACGCTATAGGACTAGCAAAAAATGCTACATAGATAAAAATCACACAAAACATTCGAAATTAAACGCTGATTTCGATAAAGTGGTTTGTTTTTGCGTCATATCAATCGTCCGAATATTCACAAAAACGATTGACTTAGTAGAAATAGTCGGTATTCAAAAAACGATTGACTTAGGAAAAAAAATAACAATTTCACAGTAATCAGCATTAAATTTTGACTATATCCTGTGATTTTCAACCAATTCTAATGAATGTCAGTTTTTACAGTTACAAATTTTAAGCCCGACAAAATTAGCCCGGCCTTGTGTTTTTGACGATTAATTTAAAAACTATAAGGGTAATTGAAAAAAAAATTTGATTTCCATGATCAGCATTTAATTCTGAATCGAAATCATGTATTTTTAGCCGAACTTGAAATTTGGCCAAAAATGAAAAAGTGAGAAGGCTATAGCCTTCCCACTTTTGTCAAAATCGGCCAAAAACGACATCTCTTGGAATTCCACGAAGCTTACCCAATATAATGAACATTGAACGCTGATTTTGATTCAGCTATTGGTTTTCTCTTTAAACCAGCCGTTTTTAAAGTAAACGAAAACAAAGTACTGTTAACAACACTTTTTGCGCCATAGCGTACTGGAGCGCTAGCGCCGTCAAATATTCGCTGTATTTCGAAAACGATTGTTTTAATGAAAAAAAGAACAAGTTTCCCGGAATCAGCATTCCATTTTGAGTATATTCTTTGAGATTGAACCAATTACAGTGAGTGTGAAAGAGGAGTGATAGAAATTTTAAGCCCGAAAAAATAAGCCCAAGAAAATAAGCCCGATTTTTCTTTTTTTATATATATATCAATAAATTTCGATAACTATATATGATTTACGTTCAAAATTTAACAAGGATCACGAAAATGAGCTTAGTTTTTACGTAGAATATATACGTTTTAAGTAATCTTAAACGTAAAAGTAGATGCACTTTATGTTTTGCGCCGTAGCGTACTGGCGCGCTACCTTCATCAAATATTCGCTGTATTTCGGGCGTGGGGGTGTCTTCCGTAGTTTTCGACTTATAGCCAGAGTAAACAGAATACGTACACCTTTTCACGTGTGTGTATTTGAGAAAGGTATCACGTAAATATACATATCAACTTTTATGATATCTCGTGGTAGATAGGATATAAGAGAGCATACATGCACGTTTCACGTTTGTCTGTTTGTTCTTTCTGTTCTTTTTGTTGATTTTGGAAACGAGTTGAAAAATGTGCAAAACATGAAACTTGTTTTGGTTTTGAAATTGTAAACTAACGGTGTGTAAACTAGCGCGCTGCTGGCGCGCAAGCATTTATCACCCGTATTTTCCGTTTATTAAAAAAGCTATAAGCCCAAAGTAAAAATAAACTTCATTTTTATGATTCTCGTTCAATTTTGAATCGGAATCATGTATTTTAAATCAAATCTAAATTTTGGCCAAAAATGAAAAAGTGAGAAGGCTATAGCCTTCCCACTTTTGCCAAAATCCGCAAAATATGAAAGCGCTTAGATTCCCTTAAAAATCACAATGAAGAAGCAAATTTAAACGTTAATTTCGATAAAGTGGTTTGTTTTTCCGTCAAATCAATCGTTTTTTAAATACACGGAATATTAACCACAACACTAGCACGCCAGTACGCTACAGCGCTAGCGCGATGCAGCACGAATATTCAGTGTATTTCAAAAGCGGTTGATCTAATCGAAAAAGAACGACACATTTATAATTTTTTTTCACAAATTTAATGTCAAAATTACAACCCTGAATTTCTGCCATGCTCAAAATTAAGCCCGACAAAATAAGCCCGACTTTTTCACCCATATAATTTTTTTCCTCGAAACATCGTGGTTTAGTTATAAAAATACATGAATTTGATTCTAAATTAAACGAAAATCATAAATGTGTCGTTCTTTTTCGGTTAGATCAACCGCTTTTGAAATACATTGAATATTCGTGCTGCATCGCGCTAGAGCTGTAGCGTACTGGCGCGCTAGCATTGTGGTTATTATTCGCTGTATTTCAAAATTCTGGGATTAAGCAATTAGTTATATTATTTATATTTATATTATATTTTTATTTATTATTTAGTTATATTTATCAACCCACGCATCGTTTGATCGAAATAATTTTGTAGGACTAATCTTTAGATGGGCTTCTTTGAACGTACAAAATTTTTTTGTAATGATAAAAAACAAACTTTCTGTGATTTGTGGTAGTTTGAAACAAGTACGATGAAAAAACGTGTGAAAAGTGGTCGAAATAACTAAAAACCATGGTAGGTAAAACAACTTGTGGTAAAACAAAACAGAGACGGATCAGGTCTGGGGAAAAAGAAAAAAAAACAAAAAAACAGATAAAATAGTTTCATCAAATCTTGGTCGATTCCCAGTTTTGCAGCTTCCAGATGGGATGGTTTTGCCCGTAAGGCCGGTCCAGCCTTGGATCATAAGCAGTAATAGCCTTCGATTTGGAGTTTCGTTTTCGTTTCACGCCAGCAGAACGACCTTTGGGCGATGGATGCGCTCGTAGGGTTCTTACCCTCGGTTGGTGGCTGTTTGAAGTGATGGCCGGGATGGGCTGGCTCGGGCGGAAGGCTGGTTGGATGCGCTCCAAAGCGAGTGTTTTTCTAAGTGATGGGGAGGATTGATCCAGCGATCTGGCTTCCGAAGGACGGTATACCTCTGGCGTTTTCGAAGACCGTCTTTCGGTATACGCGTTTTCGAAAACCGACGGACCAACTAGCCAGTTTGCGGCGGGAGTCGGTTGCTGGGCTCTGGATACTGGAGAACTCGTAGGAGGCTGGTAGTAGGCAAAATTTCGGGCAGGCGAATGGCCCCAAAACGGCTCCGTTCTGTGAGATGACACCGGCTGGCTAGGTGAGACTACCCAAGTGAACGGATTGGTTACTACAGCATCCGATCTGTTGGGTATTATTTGTGGGCTGGGCACGATCGGCATCAGTTTGGGACTAGGCACGAATTTCTTCTCTCTTTGTGCGTGATACGTTGTTTCTTGAGACTCTGTTTGTTGCGTTCTCCCGGCTTTTTTTAGTTTGCTACCGAAGCGGCTGGTTTGTCTTGCAATCACTTCACGTATTCTTTGATTCCTACTCAAACATATAGACTAATTGAGCAACTTGGGTCAAGGAAGAAAAAAAAAATAAGGAGAAGAAAACAATTAAGAAATAAAGAGATTACGTTGATTTGTTTGAGGTGTCATCATAGTGGGCTACGTCTTCGTCTTCGTTAAAGTAGTCGTTCTTTGCCGTAGGTCTGTCAAACGTCTCAGTCACTGTTGAAGATCTCTCTTTGGGTTTGGTTTTACTAGGCTTTGATTTTGGGGTGGAAGTCGGTGTCGCTTTCAGGGATGGAGATGCCTTGGAAACACCTGGTTTAGATACTGGTTTTGAAGAAGGCTTTATGGGTGGTAACGTAGCAACCTGCTTAGATGGGGATGTATTCTGTTTCTTAAACGAAGTAGCTTTTGAAACATAAGCAGGTGGTTGAGTAGGCGGTGTCAAGGCAGCCGCCTGCCTAGGTAAAGTTTGTTTCTTAACAGCAACGGGTTTCTGAGTATGACGAACCGCAGGTTTAGCTTTGCGGCGTCGATCGACTGGCGGTGATTGCTGCCCAGTTGATTGCTCATCAGCCACCTGACTACGATGGCCAGTCATTAGTGGACCGTTTGGACCCAAGTCAGACCAGCTGAGTTCGGGAGCCATGTCGGGGCCTGGATGAATAGCTTCGTTAATCCAATTAAAATAGTGGTTTTGATAATCGGTCGTGAATCCTTGGGAAGCTACATGATCATCGGATAATGATGGTGGCAGTGTGGCCGCAACCTGAGGAGCAGGTCGGGATAGAGGAACGAAGGATTCCCATTGCGATGGGCGGGCAGTTTCCACCTTCGGAGGACCGATCGGTTGCAGCTCGGCGGAATCCACTACGGGCTCTGATAACTGCTCAGCTGGTTGGGACTGGACCAGTGGAGCGGGTTCTGGCAATTGTTCTATTTCTAGTTGCTGTGTCGTAGGTTCAGTGAACTTCTGAAGTTGTACGGATGGCCCACGAGCAGCGGGTGATGGAGTTTCAACGTACTTGTTAGGCCGGGTTGCTGCTTTCTGATGGGATCTTCCTTTGTCTTTCGGTGATGGGGTGTTAGATTGGACCTCTTCCGATTCGCTCAACCAGTTCCAGAACGATGGCGTCCCATATAGATTGACATCACCTCCCTTTGGAAAAGAAGAAGATCAAAATTTAGTGAAAATGTTAAAGCTAACTCTCATTTTGCTAGATGTTTGATTTTTCATCGAGCAGAGTAAGCAGCGCGGAATTTAAACGACCGACGGAAAACAATGTGCCAAACAAGAAAATAAATTGGAACGAACCCATTGAGCCGAAAGTACGGTAAACAGTAAAGCGGAAGAGGAATCGAATAGAAGTGGAAACGAGGTATTACCTTGAAGAGGTTGCTGTTGAGTTGGTAATGCTGGCGGGTGGCGGAGCACTTGACATTGTACCACCAATCGCAGGCGAAGAGCTGCTGGCTAAAGATGGTGCCATTAGGACAGAGGAAAGAATCCTGTCGGCCGCTCATGTCGCAAACGTGAAACACCTGTTTAAAAAAGAAGAATGGCAAACAACGTCGAAGATGAACAAACCGTCATCGCAAACAACAAGCTCAGCTTAGTATCTGCTGGAAACGAACGCAATACAGATAGAAAAGAAATCGCTTGAAGTTTAATAGAGGAAGGAAGGAGATCGTTTAATACGCCGAACATAGCACTCATTATTTTTTTTATGTATTGAAAGTCTATTTTGTTGTTGTTGTTGCATCTATGCAGTGGAAAGGAAGCCAAGGCAGATGCTATCGTCCTTAAATTGTTGAAGATGATCGAGCCCATGTGTGTCGCATCCCACGCCGTTATTGGAGAAAGTAGCCGAAGGGAAATGTTCTAATTGGTTTGTAGTTATGGCGGACAGTTTCCCAGTTACGAGAAACAATGAAGAAGAAAAAAAAATTGGGGAGAAAAAGGAAAATCGTTGGGGAAAATAAAAGGCGACGAAACTCACGAAAATATTTCGTTCTATGTCAATGGACCATTTCATTTCCTCTTCATTCAGCTAAGTAGATTACAAGTTTTCAGATTATTCTATAAAGTTTTCTTTGGAGATTTTGGTTATATAGCACCACCCCGCTCATTTCGCTTTGCTCTAACTTTTTCAAATGTTCTAAATTTCTTTTTGCCATTCGGCGAGGGTAATTGTACGCTAGGCTGATAAGTCGAAACACAAGGAAAAACGAATAGATGAGCAAAATTCCAGGAAACAATCTTATTCCAATGGTCGATTCTATTACCTATTCTTTTGTTTCACCGGAATGGCGTCGCCAAAACGAGGATTTGAATGAGAGCAAATGCAAAAATGCTACTTTTGTAGGACGGAAGTCACGGCAAGCCTAGTTTCGAGTGTCGTGACTTTCATTGTCAAAATGGCTAACTATTTTTTTTTTACCAAGTTAACTCCGAGCTTAAGAAGATGTTCAGAAATCACAAGCATTTTAGCCATCACTGCCATCAGGATATAGAGAAACAGAACGATAGAAGAAAAGAACAAAGGCTTGAAAAACAGGTGGGCATAATCTTGCACGAACATTTACCACCTACGGTCGTAATTGAAGGGAAACAAAAAAAAAGGTAGATCCAAAGAATGTTTACGTTGTGTGGGGCCACTAAAGCGGCTGTTGCAGCACAGGTATGATGGTTACGATAGGCATGAGAAGCTAAAAATTCTGTACTACTTTACATACATTTTGTTTCCTGCCGAGCTCAATACGCTATAGTTTGCCAAAGCTTTGGCTGTTGTTTCGCCGTACGCACGTAAAACGAAAATAAATACCAAGGAAAATAAGGCCACGTGAAGCTTCTAAGTCTTCCTTCTAATATCATATCTTTTTTTTTTGTCGAATGTTCATCGACAAGTTAAAAACGTTTTGTTTTGGTATCTGTAAAAAAAAATCTGTGTCGTTCTGCTTGGCAAACGAATGTGCCTTTTTAAACAGCGCAAAGAAAGTTGACTGAGGAAAAACGTAAACTAGTAAAGACAATCTACTACGCTGGCTTGCATTACAAAATATGTAAATGGCCAGAGACAAAACATTAGCCGAGAACAACAATGAAATCCTGTCGTTTTAATAGAAGTGAAATGATCGAATAATTTCTAGGTTTTTAAAACAAAGAGGACTTACTTGACAAGCCGTTTGAGTATCGCCATAGAAACCGGGCGCACGACCTCGACAGTGGAAATCAGTCAGTGGAATGGACGGTAAAATGGGGTAGTCAATGCCTGGGTCTCCCGGTAATCCAGACTTTGGCAATGCAGTTGATTGAACTGGATTCGGATCCTCTTCGGATGAGCTAGAACTTTCTTCTCCGGACGCCCTGTGTTCGGGGCTGATGTCAGAGCTCATCGCCAGATGATCGAAATGATAAATCCTACCGCCACTATTCCAGTCCAGCTGGCGTTTCTGAATTTATCCAATTTGCATATCGTCAGTGTCTTATGACGTCACGCAATCAATAGACATGTTTTCCTAATTATTATACCTGGCGGTGAGGCTGTTCCATCTCGAAGGTGGGACAGACCAAAGACGACCAAACTGTAAATAATGGCGGGGACCGTTAGAATTTTTGCATAATGAAATGTACTAAATTCCGCAAGTGTGTGGTAAGTTCAACTTACGGCAGGCAAGGTACAAGGCGACGATCCTCATGGTCGAATGGCACTCGACTGCGAGAGCGCTATAGCTATATCTCAATTTCTTTAGCTGGCGTGGCTGTTCTGGATAAGCTATATGTAGCTTCGGAACGCAATTGAACACGCTAGTTGAAAACAATTGACGAAATCGCACAGTATGAGGCGAAAAAAATTATAAATCTAAAACCATAGACTGGGCCTGGCCGCGCTCGCGTTAGTGCGAGTGTATTGGACGTTGAGCACAGCAAAACTATTTGAACGTCCTGATGGCCAGCGGAAGACTGCGGTTGATCAGACCTAGTTCCACTGACTTGTATTTATACCGACACGAGCCTGCAGGCGCATGTATGACTCGTACCGTACGTGGCGCTCTTTTTCATTTCCTCTTTTCGCCAACACTTCATCGTCTTTCTCCCCTTCTTCATCAAATATACTTACCACCCAGGTTATAATTTATGCTATCATTTCTTTTCCTCCACTCCGTTTCCATCTTCTTATTTCAGTTTAGCACCTGAGGGCCCTTGTTTATGGAGCTATAATCCACTTGGAAGGTAAAAAGAATATGAGCTCTCGAATCGAGCTATTTGGCCTGGACTTGACGCTGTTAAATTAGAGCTAAATCTAACATACACTGCTATGTTTTAGCTCTGGAATTCAACAGCAGACATTACGTTCACCCATTTTTTATAGCGATCAATTTTCAATATGTTTACGAAATCTCAAGCAAATATTGACGACAGGAAAGTCAACACAATGGCCGTGGTTACAGCCGATAACGACCTGATCAACATCTGAGTTTCCTCGCTTTGAAAAACGACTGGAAAGGAGGAAGAAGAACGGGAGTGTAACGCAAACGACCCATTAAAATAGATGACCATATTGCAGCCTACTGGCTCGATGTGGTTGGCGATCTCTCTTTCACTTGCTATCTTTTAATTGCCGATGATGCTCGAGTTATTAAAAGGAACAAAAATTCGTCCACGAATGGAAACCTCTGGTGAAAAGCAACGAGGCAACGAGAGAGAGCGCTTCCTTGTGTGCCCTGCGATGGACAAAACGATATTCACTGCATTATTGCATTGCAGAACTCGTGGACGGGACTGCTCTTCTGACGCGCTGGGGAAAGTTATGTTTTACCGCATGTATTTACATTTGATTTATGTGCGTCTTTTTTCCGCTCGAGAGAAATGTCAGATTAAAATGCAGATAGCGTGCGAATGCGCAACTTTTCCATTTTGTTTTCAAAAATTAAAAGGCAAGATAAAAATGTCTTCGTCTTCGTCTATGTTTATTTTATACAAAAGCGACTTTCATAATTCTGTTTTCTCGGACGTGCACAATTTGGAAGAGAGAAAATGATTCGTGAGCTGCAAGCACACGATCTTTAGCCCCCCTTGATGTTAAACTGTTTATTGTTGTCCCTGCGTAAATTTTTTTTTTCCTCTGCGCAAAGTAGAAACAAAAAAAAACTATTTTTCTCACTGTGTAAGGTGCAGCATTCAACAACCGGAAATCACCGTGAAAGTCCATTAATTACACCTGGCGCTTTCCGACGGGAGTGCCATTTTTTCACGCTCTACAAAAAAGAAGAAGAGAACCAGAAAGCTTAATCTATATATAGTCGCAATTAAGGTGCACATATTTTCGTTAAAAAATTCTGGAATTCTGTGCTCTGCGTTAAGTGTATCGTAAAGCGCAACGAATATCATAGTCCGCTTGTTGTTGTTTTATTTTTGTTTTGTGTTGTTGTTGAATTTAAATGTTCCAGACGAGACGGTTTTTAATCGAACGCATCATTTGGCCGGATCTTGCTAAAACATTATATCAATAAATAGCAAATGCTGGAAAGAAAAATTCAGATTTAACCAGCTCGAATAGTTCTGACAAATCGCAGACACTATTGAATCAGCAACGGGGCAGAATGAAAGATACAAATTCTGTTCCGTCATCCTTAACCGCGTTTCTTTCTGTACGAAACAAAAAGGAAAACAAATCTGAAATTTCTCTACGACAGGTCGTTTAGTATAAAAAAAAAAAAACTCAAGAATTTACATATTCAACGACAGCTGACACGCTCGCTTGAGTAGCTGTCTGCGGTTTGGACATAGCAGCGGGTTTACGAATAGGTATACAAGCACACTTTCTTTAGTTTCTCAAAGGGAGAAAGTATAGAGCAAAACTTATCACAACAACAGGAACCGACGTAATCAGTGCAAATGCAAAAAGCGTACCCTAAAAACGAACAAAAACAAAAATTTCAAACGAGGGAAAAGTAAGGCAATAGTGCTGCAAACAAAGGATACATAAACAACTGGTTCGGAAAAATGTGTGTATTTACTCATCCTCGGCTTGCATTTATGATGGGATATAATATAATGGATATAGAACAGACCGTGTACCGTCTGCCATAGGTTATGGGATAGGTCTGCGTGTCAGTGTGTTTATACTGTATATATATATATATATACGTGTGAGTAGTCGGTCTACAACTCTCTCAATAATAACGTGTGCGTAACTTTCAAAAAAAAAAATAATAACAACGAAAAATCAGAGTAGAAAAACGAATTTTACTCAGGTGAAAGAAGGAAAGAGAAATGAAACAAAACTAAGGAGGAAAAAGTCATCTGTTGTGCTGTTATATGAACGTTATGGAAAGAGGGAAAAGCGACCGCGAGAGATTTCAAAAACGCCATTCAAAGGTATAGTACAGAACCAGACGCACAGACACACACAGGTATTACACGTAGTATACATAATGTATTTATATGTAGAGAGTAAATGACTTTTTTTTTGTTTTATTTTTGTAATTGCGGATTGATTGTAAGAGCTGAATCTATTATCATTAGAGGCTGTACTTGGTAAGTATTGGAATACTAATTAATCTATTGGTATATACGTATCAGAAAGCCATTGTTCATCCACTAAGCAGCAAATTTGCATTACAAACATATCAATTTCAAGTTGGGAAAAAAAATTTCGAAGGGGTGGAATATCTAATTGTGAAGTAACGACGACAAAGACGAATGCTCATTCGCTATTATATTCATATATGTACCCTGCCAAATGGGGATCTGGGTGATTATGTGTGTCGAAAAGTATGGCTTATTACGTGATATTGGATGCGCGACGTATACACAATTCAGTCATGGCGCATAGCAGTTTCATTCCAATGCGCAGCGATCAGGGACATTGTCGGCGCATCAACGGGAGGACGTCATCGTGATGGGGTTCCTCGGCCGGACGACGAACGAACGGACCTCGTCATTATTGCTGCTGCTGGCCTGGTAATTAGTCGGTTGAGTAGGAAACACATTAGCCGGAACTAATTTACCGCGGATGATATTTGTAATCTGGTCGTCTTGTCGCTGGTATGGCGTCAATGGAAACGTATCCAAATTGTTGTTGCCTTTGGTGCTGGTCGGCGTGTAATTGTTCGTCGGTGATGGCGCTGGAAGCTGGGCAGGAGACACCCATTCACGACTGGTCGGCTCAAACTCGAAAGGCGACCGAGAGGAAGGTCCGGTCGTCGAAAGCAAAAGGGAAGGTCGGATAGGAATGGACATTTTCTCCATTTCGGATGGCCGGAATAATGGATGCTGCGTATCACTCCTGCTATTCTGACGCACAGGTGTCGTCGCTTGAGTCCGAAGTTGTTGTCTTTGTTGTGCTGGCCGAGTAGTTGGTTGTTGCCGAACCGGCTGCTGCTGGTTTCGCTGATTCTTAAAAATGATCGGCTGATTGGTCGATGGATGTGGCTCGAGGGGTAGCAAAATAGATTGCGGAATTAACCTCTGCGGACGCAATTGCGGCTGCGACCGCAACGTTGCGGCTTGTAACGGTTGAGCCCGCGTCGTTGGCGCAGGTGGACGCGACGACGCTAAAGGCGTCGCTCGAGTTTGGAGATTAGTCACCTGATAATCCGAACCGCCTGTTAGGACCACTTGATAGGCCGGCGTCTGGTAGGCTGGATTGGGAGATGAAGCTGCGGCCACGTTCAATCCAGTTGGTTTGTAATACGGTTGTTTCTTCAATTGCTGTTGTTGCGGTTTCTGTCCGGCCGGAGTTGTTATCCATGGCTTCTTGATATAGACAGTCTGTCCGGCCGTAACTCTGTACGACGGCGGTGAACTCGTTTGTTGTCGTTGTGCCGTTGGGTAACTCGTTGCCACCGGTTTAGCTGATGTGGGGCGAATTGTCGGTTTCGGTTTAGTCGGTGTAGGATAAGTTGTCTTTTGCTGGACTGGTTTAATCGGGGGGTTACTGTATCGAACGGTGTAGCTAGTCACAGTCTGCTGGACTGGCCGGCTGGTGGTGGTTGAAGGAACGAGGGCGTTCGCGTTACTTGGACTGGAATAAGGTTTCCAGTAGGTGCCGCTCTTCTCATCTCTTTGCTGTTCTTTCGATTGGCTCAACAGAGGGCTCGGCACGAAAGTAGGTCTCGGAGGCTCGACTTGCCGTCGTTGGTCTGGTTGTCGTTGCGGCTCTCGGACGCTAGGCTCCTGGGTACGTATGCTAGAGCGGTCGACCGATGGACTCTGTTCCTCAGGGTTCGACCGGAAACCCTGGAATGGATGATTGTCCAATTCTTGTTCACTGATTGGCCTGCGGTTATTGGGTTTGTTTCGCAAGTAACCCGTGCCGCGAGTCTTGTTGATAATTTGCAATTGAGCGCCCCAAGCGATGTTGTTGAGAAAGTCGGGATCTTGGGCCAGCAGGAACCATTTGTCCGGCAATGTGGACGATGGCAAAGATGACACCGGATATTCACCATCAATTTTTGTAGTACCACGATTGTATGGCGATGAGACGTCTGGGTTATTTGTAGTGTAACTTGATGACGTTATACTCGCTGCCCATGGCGTTCGTTCCCTGTTCTTCTTTTCATCCGAAAGGAGGGAATTTCGGAATTCACTGACCTGCGGTCCCAACGTCGAGCTGAGCGACTTGAAAGGCGGTTCAAAAAACGGAACTGTGACGTCAGCCGCACGCGAACGAGCAGCGGCGGATCGTGTCGTTTTGAAGTTGGCCGTATCGGCCGGATTGGAAAGCGGGATGTGCCGCGATGCCCATTCGTGAAATGTCGGTTCGACAATCTCGCGTTTATCGAACTTGGCAAAAGATGGTGTTGGCGTAGGTTCTTGGAAATACGGACTGCTGCTGCGCACAGCGGCGGCTTGCGGTTGAGATGCTTCCGCTTGCCGATCTAGAGAGAGAGATATATATATGTACATGTGTCATGGCAATCAAGCAATTAGGGTTTTTATTGTAATAACCCAAACGGCCAGAATTAAGGCTACACTTTAGGGGGTAGGAAGCTCTTTATTATACAATGGTCATACACAAACCTTGAGGGGATGGCTCGTGCCGCTGCATGTAATCCTTGTTGAGTGGATAAAGGCCGGCGGATTTGGAACAGTCGACATTGAACCACCAATCGCAAACGCTTATTATTTTCGATGAGACATATTAATAAAAGAAAAAAAAAAAATTATTTAGACTTTTAACTTGTTGTTTGCCATACGGAAGAACCTTACAAAAATCGCTGGTGATAGAGAGTTCCATTGGGACACAAGAAAGATGTTTTCCTATTGTCGCGGCAGACGTGAAACACCTGCAAAGTGGGCAACAAGAAAAAAAAAGGACATGATTTTAAAATGCATTCCGCACACGTAGTCCGCGTTTGCGTTAAACCAATTGCGAATAATTAGATAAAAGCTTCGTAATAGAATTTCTCTGATGATATTTGACTTAATAAATTCCGCCTTATTTTCGACAAAGTAATGGGCGTATCCGTATCACGTTCCGCTTAAACGAACGCACGTGATACAGCCTCTGTTGTCTAAAATAAAAATAAATAAGGGGGAGGCCTATCTAGCTTTTATTAGTGGATGGACGTGCTCCGGACCGTCATTGTGTTAGCCAAGATTCATGGGATCTCTGCGTGATGTCGGCCCGATGACTTCTAGGAAGTCACCAACAGCTTTATCTGTTCGTCGTTAATGAAGGCGAGAAAACATCACGGCTCACACAAGTTTATGGACGTGGGTATCATCAGACAGTTTGCTGTTATCCTCATGCCTATTTCGCTATCTCTGCATTTGCGCCAACGGTTTGGAAAACGCAATCGGGTGGGCATGATGTAGCCGAAGGGATTTTTTTCCTGACAGCGTATGCACAACAATACATTACGACGCTGTATTTCTATTTATTAGATGTAGATTTATGCAGCGGTAGATCGATTTCATTCGAGGGTATATACCTATTCAATTTTTATTTTTTTTTTTTCAAATTGAATTTCTTATTTGTGTTGTGGGTCAGCGGAAATGGAATAAAATAACAGGCGACTCAAGAGTATTTTTTTTTTTTTACTTGGATCGATAAAGCATCGCCATATGTACAGGAGTGGATGTTACGTCCGGATGTGTATCGGGCCAGTGAAAAAGCGAAGCGAAAAGATCGCCGAATGGATAGAGACACACCCTTCCTGTCTCATTCGCATCGGGTCCCTATTCTACTAATACGACGGCCGTCTATTCAGCGATGTAAGATGGCTACATAATAGCAACATTCTCTATTCTCTGCATCTATATGCTCTAGTAATAATAATACCATATCGTTATTGAAAAAAAAAAAAAAAAGTAGCCCCCCCCCCCCCCCCCCCCCCTTTGGCACAACGAAAGGAATCAAAATTGGATCAAAAAAGTAATAGGTCTCCCGCTATTGAAAGCTCAAGGGCTCATTTTTTTTTTTTTTCTTCTTCTTCTTCTTCTTTTCAGGATCTACATGGTATACAAGTCAAAATGTATACGAAGCTATTGCTGTAGTGCCCATTGCTCTATGGCGTTTACATAAAAAAGCTATACCGACTTTAGCGACAAAGGCTGAAAAAAAAGAAGATTAAATTCCAATTTTTTTGTTCCCTTTTCTTGTATACGTCGAGCTCTGGTCAACTGAAAATGGAACTGAAATTGGTTTATAGTTTGCGATGACCTCTATACATGGTGGTCATCTTACGTCCCACTTTCGATCGAGGAAATTGATTTTTTTTTTTAAACGTACATGATCCTTTTTTATCTAATCAATTCCAATTCCTCTTTTTCTATGGCTCCTGTCTGCGATGATTTTAGATCGTTTCGATTTACGGATGTGCAAGATAAAGACACTGTGAAACGAACAGAATGGAATGCCATGAGCGCAATGGGCCGAATGGTCAAAAAGCTGCACGATCGATGGCTGTCGTTGCAAACTTGTGTCAACATGAGCCTAACAACAAAGGGAAACAAGAGCATATTTGTTATGACGTTGTTTCGTGGATATATGTACACAACTGCATTATTCGTTTCCCATACATATTGTCCCTCGTTATATATACCCAGTAGCAGTTGACGGGGAAACGATGTTTGACATGACATTTTTCCCTGACGTTTCCTCCAAAGAAGGAAAAGATCAAAGGGACGGAAAACGACACAACTGGCATGTCTCTCTTAACTTTTTATTTTTATCTGTGTCGTTTCCCATTTGGAAAGTCACGCGGCCCTTCCCTTCACTATAAAGTCATGTCCAATTTGAAAGAAATAAAAAAAAGAAGAAGAGGACCCATGTTAAGTTTCATTCGCTCGGCTGAACATTACATACGCGTATGCATCGTTGCTTGGTGACGACATCAAAATGACGTCCCTTGTCGATGTTTTGTACAAAACAACGGAATGGTAATAGGTCGTCCATGCAAAAAAAAGCTTGGTATTTCCCTTTTTTCGAATAATATAATCTCATCTTTTATGCGCAAATAGTTGACTGCCGCTGCATTCAAGTAGAAAAACAAAACTCATCAAACTCTCCGGGAGGATAACACGTAACCTACATACCCTTTACTATTCTGCCTAAGCTTAAAAATTTCTCTTTTTTTTCCCTTTTTAACGATAACAAAATAGTTAAATTTTTATTAAAATTTAAAAAAAAAGAATATTATGGGCATCGTACGTCCCCCCCTCCCCAGGCAGCGATAGTGACGCAGACTTGCTAAACATACGCTGAAGTTTCAAACTGCAAATTATTATTTTTTTTTTTTTTAAGAGGATCCTAAATAATCAATAGTTTTATGTTCACTGACTTTTAATAGTTCCAGTCATCGGAACTTAGTATGAAGTTAAAAAAAAAAAAAAAAAAAAGGAAAAACGAATAAAATAGTGGAAAGAGAGGGCAATAGAGATAGCGAGAAGGGATCGTCTAATTACCTGGCAACCAGTTTCTACGTCAGCGAAGAATCCCGGGTAATCTTGTTGGTCGCAGCGGAATCGAAGCGTAGTGGGGACTCGCGAAGCCACCGGATAGTCAACGCCAGCGATGCCGGGAACGATGTCAGGCAATCGGTTACCGGCAAATGTCGTCCTCGTTCCGGCTGCTTGGCTGGATCCGATTAGGGCAATGGAGATCAGCAACAACTGCAGCCGCATCATTGTTGGACATGTGTCTGGCTTCAGACCTAAATAAACAATGAACCACCCGCAATCCGGATCATCAAAATAAATAATGCAAAGGCAGTAGAAAAAATGAGATTTAAAAAACATTATTCTTTAACGAACAACGAATGAAATGATAAAAAAAAAATGCTGAGAAAAGCAACACGTTCGGAGAAATCAATCGCAAGATACTTGGGGCGTGCCGTGCTGTTGGACTTCCTTTTATGGGGAAAGAAGAAGAGGTCATCTTTTATAGTTACAGACTGAATGTAATGATCATTAATTGTCTCTCATTTCTCCGTAAATGGAAAAGCGGAACGCGCCTTCCATCATTTTGTGCGCCTACAGGCTTCAAAAACCCCAATAGTACATGAAGGATGTTAATACACAAATTGCTGTATGCCATTCTCACTAATGTTCCTTATTATCCCGCTTTTTTCTTGAGAGGTGTGCGTATACACTGCGCAATGCCTTGCGTTCAAAGAACAAAAATTCAGCTGCGGCTGATGAGACTTCCTGTCTCCACTAATGGATGGATGGAAACAAACATTCAACAGATGGCTATATTCTCTGTCTTCTTTTAGCTATGCCCAGCCCTGACCGTGGTCTATATTTGCGTGCTGGAACGAGCCTAGTACTAGTGACCCACAGAGGAGCATATACAGCGACTTATGGTGATGCGCTGAAAACACATAACGCCGGACGCGCAGCAGCAGGACCCGTTATGCTCGGATGATGTTATTTGCTAGTGAAACAACAAGCCTCCTCGGCAAAGCCGAAAACATTTTTCTTTTTTTTTATTATTATTATTCCGCAGACTCTGTGTGCTGTGTGTATTTATTCGACCCACTTGGCAGCCAGCAGCTCATAAGTGTGAGATACAATCCCGCATTCTCTCCCATAATGTCGACTGTTTCTTTCGTTGCTGCTGTGTGTTTTTTTTTAAGAGATAGAGAGAACTAATAGTAATTATATACAGAGAGAGACAGACCAAATCTCTCACGTTTATTATGCGGAGATGATTTGGCCACGACCATCGGGCGCACGTACGCAGGGGGCGTTTTCGTGTGGCTGCATGTGAATCTTTGTCTTTCTTTGGTGATGTGGGGAGGAAAAAAAAAGACACAAATTTCACGCACCCACGTCTCTTGTACAAGAGCAGACATAGCTGTTGTTATTGTTTTTCGTTCGAGTACAAGATTCAATTGCATAATCACTAAAGGGAGAGGGAATGTACACGAAAGATTCCATTATCTTTGCACGTGAAATAGGTTTGGTCGTGTGAAATGATTCGAAACGCAATCGGAGGAGAAACTACCGCACCCATTCCCCCCCCCCCCCTTTAGTTTATCTTTTTTTTTTTTTTTAACATAAAAACAATTGAAGCGCTTCGTAAACGTAGCCGCAAAACTTCCGTCTTTTGAGCTACAAAAAGTTTCTTTGTACGTAAGCTGTACGTACTCTTGTCGGTTTAGAACTCTTTATCCACTTAATTCCTGAATACGAACGTAAAACCCTATTATCTCGGATATATGCAGACGTGGCCATCAACACGCAAAAAAAGAGGCTGTACCGCGATGATTAGAGAAAAAGGGCTAAAGACAAACAAAAAAGAAAACGCAATTGTGGGACGGTTGTGTGATGGGAGAGACCATCTGTCGTGTTCCTGCTGGATGTTTGAAGGGAAAGCTCATCCCGCGTTCTCTCAGTTGTTGTCCCGACGACACAGCCTAACCTCATTATTCTCTCGCTCTGAGCGCAGGTGTGAGCCCAGCATTACGTAAGAGATAAACTGGTGATGTACCATACAAATGCGCACGCATTACACGCAAACGGAAGATGTTTGATTAAATGAAGAGAGATGGGATTTTTTTTTTCAGAAATGTCTTGTGCATTAAATAAAGAAAGAATTTATCAATTTAGCAGTTCGTTCAGCTTTCACGTAACATTAAAACAAAATATTCGCATGTTTAATCTTCTTTTTTTTCTCTAAATTTTGATCATCTTTCAATCGCTTTCTACCCTTGTCCTTATTACAATTTTATTCCATTTGATACAAAAAAAAAATGTAATAGCCATCGCAGCCTGTAAAATAAGATTGACGACGAAATAACGAAGCTCATGTTCTGTTTTGTAATTCGACCTTCTTGCCAACTTGTCTGCGTGGGCTCGTTGGCAAGACACTTCTGCCGACGGGGTAAAAAATAAAAAGGGAGGGGAGTGCAATAAATATATAGACTCTAAAAGGAAATGGTAACGAGAAGGAGATGAATAAAGAGCTAGGAATAGAGAGGGTGAACGAGTGCGGACGGCGAGAAGCTTTTGATTAAAAATTTACACACGAACGAAGCCGTGAGCTCGAGACGCCAACTGAACACGAATAGAAGGGAGAGACGCGCTACTTGGCTGTGCATAACCGATAACATACGCAACTTTTTTTTTTTTGCCTGGCGTGTGGATTTTGTTTGCGGAAACAGTGTCAAACACGGCCACTAGAATTACGTTAAATTTCTTTGTTTCTTACTTAACGGAGTGGGCCCTGTGAGACTGCGTTAACAGGCAAAAAAAATAGAAAGATGATGACCGAGTATGCCTTACTGTTGAGGACACTCGTGAGTGGAAGAAATAATAAGACACGAACCAGTTAACAAACAAGGACATTCCTTTTTTTTTTCCATGTCACGATGATATTGTTCTCGTCAGCCTTAGTATCTCTTTTTCTTTGTGTGCATTCATTTGATGATGTCGGTCTCCAAATGTATAGGCACAAGTGTTTCAACTAACAAAGCGTATTCACTATGTATCCAGCCGTCAACCAACTTACGACTAAAGATGTTTGTTTTGTTTTTTTATTTGCTCTCCTGCGCTTTGGTGACACGACAGCAGTGATTTGTATATCTACTCTCCCTTGCCGATTGTCTCGCCTTTTGGCGCTATACTAGTTTTTATCCCCTCGGTACTCGGGCAAGAAAAGAAATCCCTCGTCCCATAAAACTTTTTCCCTTTTTTTTTTTTTGTTTTATAAATATATTCAATCCGAGTGGAACGGTAAGGAACGGCAAGGAGGGGAGATAGGCTTTATACACTGTTAGACACAGAAAGAGCGAAGGGAGAGCCCGTGTGTATATGCTTTGGTGTACTGGATCCATCCACCCGGACGAGATTGATCGCTAGTGGGAGGGTGGGGGGTTGGTGTTAGATGTTCTTTCCTTTTTTTTTTCCTTTTTCTTCCTTCTTCCGCATCTTCTTTTACTTCCTCATACATTTCCCCCCTTTTTTTTTCTCTCTATCCTTTCCTTTTCGGTACACACGTTTTTCCCGCGCGCATATAGCACACATCAGAGCTAAAGTACGGTCTTATAGATATAAGAAGAGAGATATACAGTTGCGCATCCGATGGAAAAAGGGCTTGGATGACTTTAGCTGCTGCTGTCGGATTTAGCTCTTTTGCTGGAACAAACATAAAATATATCCCGAACGGGGAAAGAAAAAGAATGAGGGGGGGGGGGCCTTCATATCTTACTTTATAGTTTTTGATTCCCGTCTTATTTTTTTGCCACCCTTTTTCTTTTTTGTTTATAGATCTTTCAGCTCTCTTCTATATATGACATCGATTGGTCAAATATAGAACTCTGAATTGCATGCAGGGAGAGCGCGACTTGATGGGGAGGATCAGACGTACGAAGACTCTTCAGCGCACACTCACACACGGCCATAGAAGTTTTGAATGTAACTTGGGATAACCGTCGTCTTGGTTTACGTTATAGTCACACAACATCATCTTACGTCTATATACGTCTCCGTTACGCAAGGCTAATAATTTGCGGTGACCGGGAAAATTGAGCTTCTACCAACCCCAACGAAATGCCGATGGCTTTCGAAACAATCAGCAAAATTATGCCTTTAACGGCCGAACTATTAGAGAGAGATAATGCCGTAAGAGCCACATAAATTGCTCAGTGTACATTAAAAAAGAATGAGAAAAAAAAAATTATATAGCTACATTAAGAGCAGTTCAAGACCGGTTCGTTATGGACTGTTAATGGAGCTGAGCGCGCGCAATTTGAAAGTATTCACAATAAATAAGGAGGGACCCCCCCCCCCCCCCCCCCCCCCCCCCCCCCCCCCCCCCCCCCCGTATCAAGCGAAACCCAACCATCCATTGAATAGGGGGAATAAAGTTGACTTTTGCTGTCAATTGTTGTTTGCACAACTCAAATTTGAACTAGTTTCAAATGTTTCCTCTCCGAAACTCGTCACTCACGAAACGCGTCGAATGGCTGGACTCAAAATATTTTTAATTACAATTTCTCGAAACACTTACGGACAAAGTCTTGCGGATGTGGACGACAACGTGCCATGGACTTGGCAGCTCCGAAAGTTGGAACAAAAAATGAACTCTCGTGACACTCAATTGTTTGTTTTGTTTTCTTTTTCTCGCTCCCGATGTCAAGAAGGTGAAGTCTCGGATTTCCGGAATTATTTTTTTTTTTGCGGGGGAAGGGAGGTTCCCTTTTTTTCTTTTGTTTTTAATCCACCGCCAAAAAAAAAAACAAGTGAACAAGAGGGTGATGGGGTATACTATACCGAATTTTTCACAAAAAGCAACAATCACACCGTGTTAAGTCTTTAGCCGTTGTATGCAGAGAGAGCGCAGGAAGCTGCAGCACACATATAGGCGAGGGACGGATGGGAGCAAGCGAGAGAGTGGCGGACGACACAGTTACTCGCAGCTCTTTTTATACTATCTCTCCTCTCAATCGTACGTATAGTCGGTACTGTCGAGCAGCAGCAGTAGTAGTAGGGCTTGAAACCACTCCCACTGGCTGGTTGTGTTCTCCGTGCTCCATTGTATTATAGGGCAGTAGTGTGTGTCTACACGGAGTATGAGACTCTAACTTTAAACAAAAAACTTTTTTTTTCTTTTTCGAACGCTACATGGGCGACTGCTGAACCATGTAGTCACCACAGGGAAAATCGTTTATGAAAAAAAGGTCCCCCGCTTTTTTCGTGTTCTCTATAAAAATGTTGTAGAGATGATTGGTGGCGTGTGGGGTAAAAAGAGCGGGACAGAAAAGTTGTCTGGACGCTGATTGTGCAGCATATAGGCGACCAATCGTTTGATATATGTATACAGTTGACACACACGCACAAACACACACAACTTTTTTTCGGATGAGAAAATAAGTCGTCGGACTGCTAGGATAGAGAAACGAAAAAACTAGTTTTTTTTTCTTCTTTATACTCTTTCACGGAATCTGTGTGTGGTATTAGCAACTGTCGTTCGAACTATCGTTTCGTTCAGCTAGAAAAAAAATGTCGTTAAAAATTAAAAAATAAAACTTAAAAAAATGATTTGAAAGTATCGGCTATAAAGCACTGCGTCCTGTGCGAGATCAAGTTGTTGTTATTGTTTTATCATTAATACATTTAAATACACGAGTTTTGATTCGGGGGATATATATTCTTAGATGGACTTTTCCCTGACAGCTAAGACTCTTACTTCAAGTCAATCCCATGGAAGCGTGGGAAAGTCCGGAGTCATCCGCCAGATGAAACGCTCAAAATAGAGGAAGCTTTGACAGTCATCGCATCTCTTCTCCATCAGCGGAAGATTGTGAGGAAAAGCATGTCAGGGAAATCAAGGAAGTTTTTCTTGTTATTCGCTTATCATCTATCGCCATCAATCTGAGTTACGTCACATAATAAGGCCTTCCAGCAATCCGCATTGTAGGCGACATCCCAGCGGCTGTAGATTCCATAAGCAACAACAACAACAAAGTTGATGCACTGTTACAGGTTACGTATATGCACGTCTACAGTTTTTCTTTTGTTTCTTGCTGTATGCACTGGCCGGTCTAGTAAACAACTAGTCGATAAAGTTTGATGAAGCGTTACAGATCCGCTCTTCCGGATTTTCTCTTCTGGTCAAGAAAAAGTTACCAACAGCTCTCGCCGTTTTCTTCACGTGCGCCTTCCCTCTCGTCGTCACTTTCGAATTGATTTACATCGCACACGCGTGTACGCGTTGCTGTTTATTGCGAATGTACCCACCGCCACGTCACGGAGAAATCACCACAGCCAAAGTAAAATTTAAAAAAAAAACGAAAATTAAAGACGGAAGAGCCGCACCGCATGCCACCGTGCGGTTTTCCCGCTGCAGGTTGTTCGTCGATATTCGTTATTATAGATTACAAAAGAAAGATCCCGCATATGTATTGTGAGCACAAGAGGTGGGTTAAGTATGTAGGCATAGATTTTTTGTGAATTGAGTAGAGAGAAGTAACCTGAAATCTTGATGGTGGCTTGGTGCTGTTGGCATGTTACGCGCCTGGAACTCCTTACAGAAAGGGCTTCCATCAACATCAGCATGTGATGAAGCTGTCCTCTATTATGAGGATGGCACACAAAGAGAAGAATGGCTCCTGCAGTTGATGTGTTTAGCTGACCGAAAAACATATACATATCATTTGATTGTATGGTACTGTACACCCCCAAAGGCACTGGGATAGTACTCTCGGCGGTACACTTGAAGGATTTTCTCGAGAGCCACACGAGTCTTTTAAAAAAATAAAAATAAAGTTATGGGGTATAACTCTTCCGTATGTGGGTCGAATCATCACCAGCTTGTGCCATTACCCGCCCCTTTCCCAGATCCGGGTAGCGAAGAGGGAGAAGAAAATTTTCTTCTTGGTGCCCATCGTTCGTATTAAAAAATTTGAATTGTTTTCTATATGTAGAGATGTAGATCAAATGATCTGCTGATAGAACAGCTGCAATACGTAATAAACAAAAAGAATTTTTGCTTTTTTTTGGATTTGAAGTTTAAATGATTATTCGAAATGCCCGCGCTCTTTCTCGATTTCTCCGCTCCCATCTGTGCTTGTTTATGAACAAATACCTTTTGCGATATGTACAAGATCTTAATCTTCTCAATAATAAAATAGGGGGGATGGGGATCAAAATTGCATCGAATGATATTGCCAGTAGAAAAGAAAAGCAAAATTGGTACCGGATGATGACTAAAAGATTGAGTCTAAAAAGAGAGAGACAAGAGAATAGACGGATGCTTGTACGTGTGTGTGGGTGTGTTATTCGGAATGGTCCATCATGCACATCAAGCATAGCGAGTTGAGCATGTTAAGTGCTGCCGCGCCGCTATTATACGAATTCAAAGTGCGAGCATCTGTTGTTTTTGTTTTCTTTCTGCTTCTTTTTGCTTGACGCTTCAGGCGTGTTATTTACCATTTCGCTGTTTCTTTCGTTCATCTTTCACAAGAAAAAAAAAGCAACGTTCGTTTCATTGATTTCTTGTTTTAGTACCGCGACCTTCTTTTTTTTTTTTGTCTCTTCGTTTTCTAGGAAACCGAGGATGGATAATGTTGATTAAAAGTATAGCGATGCGTGTATATATATTTCAAGCGCGTCCTAGATTGGAATCACTCTAATATATAACACAAGAGGAGGGCGGTTTGTGCGGTTTTTCTTTTTCCAGTTGATGGTCGAGTCATCGTCAATCGTCGTCACGCCCGGCTTCACCTTCATTTTCTCCTGGCTGGCTTCGTTTTTCTAGCTTTAGCAATCAAGAATACCTAACGCAGCTTCGGTCTACTATGCATGGCTCTCTTATTCTCATTAGCCGTTCTTTTTTTTTTTTTTCTCATTACGTTGTTCTACTGACTCTAAACATCCAACACAAGTCTGTAAGAATGTTGTTTATTGTTAATCCGTGCTGCAATTCATTTTCTATTTCGTTGCTTTTTTGGGGTGGCTGTTCAAACTCAATAAGCCAAGAAAAATCAACAGTGGATCATCAGAACCAAAAGAAAAAAGCGAAGACATTTTGTTCTTATTGGGTCGTTATGTTGCAAGCGTATAGAAAGTCGATAAGACTACGTGATGTCCCTCCTCATCGTCACCCGTTGATTTTCGAAGAGGACATGTTACACACGGTTTTATCTGTCATCATCGTTACCAATATCTTAGCTGTGTGTAATCGTTGCGGTAATAACTTTCTCTCTATCTGTACGCGGCTCTAGATCGGTGAAGGTAATTACCACGACGTTAACCATAGAGCCAATCATCGATGTGAACGGGCTCGTTTTCTTTAGCCTCGTTTGCAATTTCGAAATGGGATCTACAGCACCTCTACAATTTCACTCTTTAGACAGTGCATCTAACAAATTCAATGAAATGGAACGAATTACAACGCAGTGGCTGTTAATGTTAAAAGAATTTCATGTTATGGCTTCTGAATGTTATAACAAGAAGCCACGGAGCGGAGGTTATTACCGTGTAATTGGCTGACCGATCGGCTACGTATAGATCAAGATTGACCTGTTCGCCCTTCTTTTTTCTTCTTTCTATCTCTAAAGCAAGCGTGGTAATGCTGACCATGTCTTTGCGGTCAATTAGAGACTATAGGTCCGGAGCCAGGCCATGGGCCATAAAGAGTCAACCGACTTATACACAACAAAAGCTCCATCACTATACGTCAATTCTTTTCCTTCGTTTCTCTTTTTTTCTTTTTAAACAGCACCAGTATTGCACGACGCTCATACAACAGAAGTATATATGAGGATCCAGCATTTTATGGTAGGGAAGAATTATTACCATTACGTTCGAAAGAAAGAGGCCCTTACTTTGGCCATCGTAACTAACTATAGGCGTTTTCTTTTCGATCGATCTTCACAGAGGCCACAATTCTGTAGGCCTGGAAGGCGGCCATATCGAACGGTTTAAAAAAGAAGGTCGTTTTAGAGAAGAACGACGATGGTGTATGTAGCACGTAAAGAATTAAATCTAAAAATAAAAAAAAAAATTAACACAACAGAGACACCGGTATTTGCTTACACGCGAGAGGAGGGGGCACACCCACATACAACAATTTAAAAGTATAAATAACGCAAGTGATACCGTTTGTAATGATGATGTTTACGTTATAACTATAGACTAGATGATGTCATATTGCGTTATGGTGTTTAGTTTGGAAACATATATGTTATTTTCCACTGTTGTTGTTGTTGAGGCCGTGCTGGTCACCCGAGTAGATGTCATCGAGTACGCGGTTAATGGCCACTTCTCCCAGTGTATCCTTGAAGAAGAGCAACTCGACAGTGGACGAACGGACTAGACGTAGACAAGGTAGCAGAAGTAACAACCGTCCAAATCGTGTCAACTGTTTTGGATACCTGAAAAAAAAAAAAATTCCAGTTAGAAATCATAAATAACAAGAAGTAGTTAAAACCAAAGCTTGTGAAATGTACCGATGACGGACGTAGTCGGCCAAGATGCACTGGGCTTGATCTTGCATCAGTTCGACTGGTCGGACCTCAGACAATCCTGCCGTTTCTTTTAGAAAAAAAAAAAAAACCCAACGGTGATTATGTATTCTTAGAGAGCTTTTTCAAACTGTAAATAAATAACGAGCAATCGATCAACATCACCGCAATTATATTACCTGGTCTGAATACGGCGATAGCTTTGAGGCAACCGCATTCGCTTCCGTCGGGGGAAAGTTGTCTGTATCTGGTCATCAATTCCTATATTTTGTGATAGCACACAAATACGAAAATTGGATCAATATTCCATGAGAAAGTTGTTGTTGGCGGTTTCAAAAAAAAAAAAAAAGAGTCGCAAAACCCAAATAGAAATAGATCTATGTACGTGAATGGTTTTGATTTCCGTCGCCAGTAGGAGATCGTCGGCTTGCATCATCCGCATTCCACCGTGCTGTTGTTGACGACTCATCAGCCGCTGCGTCAAAAGCGCTCCCAAATCCCACGGAGACGACCATTGAGCCAAGTACAATAGGAACAATTCCTTCCACGATTCCTGCAGCAAAAGCTGCTGATCGGCTCGCGACAGAGTCTGAAATGGCGTCAGCCAGCGGACCCAACGCACCGCCATGAACAGCAATCTGGCCGACGTCTCCTGTTGTCATAAAAAATAATTAAATTAAGTGAAACGTGATGTTGTTTGTTTGTTAAGTAACACACTCACTTGGAGCAGCTCGTAAGAGCCCGGTGACGTTGCGCTGTTGCCGAAAGGAAACGAATTTCCTAATGCCATCATGGCCGGATGGAGCATTAAATTAGCCGAATCGAATAAAGGGGGAGTCCGTGCGAAATGACTCGATCCCAGCATCGCATCCTGATTTGAGAAATTTCTTATAATTAGAATCGAATTGAATTTTTAAATAGTGAATAGAAATTCAATGTTTACAGCGTTAATGTGATTCTTGGCAACGTCCGGCAAATGAAGCGTCGGCCACAGATGAAGAGCCGGTAAATGCTGGACAGCCGCGTTGAGGAGGAACGAACTGGGCAAAGAAGAAGGTGGAACGTGGCAACTGCTGGATAAGATTCCAACGTCGGTGGAAGGATTTCCTTTAAGCGTCGAAGATGGCGGAGGAGGCGGATGCAACTGGAGCAAAGGTAAGTGATGGTGATGTAATGAATACGATGAAGTCGGGGCGAACGAAGTTGAAATGATGGACGACGTCGTGCTTGAAGATGATGATAGATTCATAGCTGGAGGCGGAGGAGGAGGAGGAGGAGGTGTACAAGAGGAAGAAGAAGGTGAACAGCAACCGGGTGTAGGAGACGACATGATGTCCACGTTAGGATTATTGCGATGGGCAGACAACAGTTTGATTGGGTTGCTGCTGGTCGTGCTGGTCACCATCGATGATGAAGAAGAAGCTGTTATTTGATGCTGTTGTTGAATGTTGTTGTTGTTGCTGGACATGGGCAAGCAACTGGATGCTGATATGGGCACCACCCCGCCAAAGGGGTGGTGAACGTTCGAACGTTCGGCGGCCATGAGCGAATCTTTCAAACGCGGCTTGCGAGGTCCCCGTTCGTGTTGAACTGCTACATTACAAATAAAATCGTTAATGTAATAATGTGGGGCAAACGTTAGCATTAGCATACAAATGAATCAGTCCTTGTTTATTTTATTGCTTTAACGGATGTGGTTCATGGAACGATTCCCTAAAGCAAAATCCTCGATGAATTTTGTGACACACTTTTTTTTTTTGGCGCATATTTATAAATCAGTTTGTCGGTTTGTGGTCGATCTACTTCCATCATGTTTTCCAAGTAAACGTGCGTGTATTACTGCTATTACCTTTTCTCCGTGTTTTATGCTTCTCTCTTGTTTTTCAGAGCTAAAATTCAAATGACGAGTAAAGCTGTGATTTTCAGTTGGCTGCCTTTTTAGGCTTTTGTGATACATATGGCCAACTGTTACATAATTTGTTGGGTCGTTCACCGCTAGATGGTCTATGCTATACGGTTGCGAGCTCACGCGCATTCACGCGAGAGAAATTGAACGCAAGGCGGGGAATTTAAATGACAAACTCGTGATACGCGTTCGGCATTGGAATTGAATCATCGATACATTTAACTAGAAGATATTAATCAACAAATAAACCCACGTTACCATCTTTGTTCATGTTGGCGGCGAAGCATTTGTGGAGACGGCAAGCGCGGCATTGATTGCGGTGCGTCTTGTCCACTGGGCAGCAGTTTTTCAAATCGCCCTGGGCCTTGCACGTATAGACGCTTGCGCGATGAATACTCCGCTTAAAAAATCCCGAACAACCTTTTTTCGATCATCCAATAACCAAATTATTAACACAACATAATTTCAAATAACCTTCTACCTTATTCAAGGTATAGCATTTAAAGAAATTATTGTTCAAAATTCCGTAAAAATCATGCAGATTAAATAGGTCTAATAATTTAATCAAAAATAGAAGACAAAACATTGATTATAAAGAAACTTACCATCGCAGCTGAAGATACCGTAATGTTTGCCCGAACTTCGATCGCCGCAAACTTTACACGGAATATCCAGTAATCTATCACCTGAGTTAGAGCAATACCATTTGAAAATTGATGTATACAATATTCTTTTTAACTGGAAATAAAATTCTCAATTCTAATCAACACCCATCGCATGAATTAACATATTTACCTGTTCGACGCGGTTTGTCCGGTAATGATCTAACGCTGTTAATCATTGTGGATCCAGCGCTACCGACCCCGACGGACTTCATCATGACCAAGTCTTCCATGTTTCAACCGTGTAAAAGAACAACAACTGAGGGGTGTTGATGACTTTGACTATATGAAAAGCGAGCAAGTGATGTAGGGTAAAAGGTCAGATCGGTTGGGTGGTTGACCGAAGAGTGCCAGCTCTTTGTCGTTGTGGCGTCGAATATCAAGAGAGTCAGCATCACCAGAGCCAATAGGGGGACACACACACACATCAGGAACCGCGTCATCCACACCGTGTCGGCGCGAAGGATAGCTCTTGTTTCCTCCGCAACTCGCATCAGGATCCCCCTCGAAGGGGGGGGGGGGGGGCGATATACAGCAGAGAGAAAAGAGAAGAGCTGCAAAGTGATGCTGCTCTGCTGCTGTGGCCATTTTGTCAGTTAAATGGGTGGAGAAAAGGTCTACGGTGGGTGGGGAGAGAGGCGGGAAAAGTTGAAAGTGTGTCTGTGTGTAATATAGTGTATCATGTTGCGACCCTCCCATTCCCGGTGAATCCTGGTGGCACACAGACATTTGCTCTTGTTGGTCGTCGGCTGTGGGAACGATCCCAGGTGCGTCGGCCGGGAGCGAAAAGCAGCTAAAGGAGCCAGCCAACAGCACATCTTAGTCGCTTTAGCTGCATCACATAGACAACTCGATATTATATAGCCTACGTGTATCTATCTCGCATGTGTGTATATACGTCTGAGTGTGTATGTAAAAAATGACTCCCCCAGCAGCTTTTCTTCTACCACTATCCAATGGATGTAGCGTACAAGAGAAAAAGTATTTGATCCCCTTTAGATCGCTTAAAAGTTAGTTGTTGCTTTCTATTTTCTTCACAAGCTGTTGTGTCCGTGTTCACTCCGTTTCGCTGCTAGCCATTTGATGGATGTAGTGGACGCCATGGGCCACAAATTCCATTACACCCCCAACGTACGGCGAAAAATAAAAATAGTTTGAGTTTGAATCAAACGCTTAGCAAAATCCGATTGAAATAGTTCAGATATTTTTAAATTAAAAAATCACAGAGTTGTTATTGTTTGAAAGCAAACGGGTGTCTTTATTTAATGGTTGCGGTGTTGCAAAGATTCTATTGAAGGACGGGATTGAGTCAACAAGAGTACAAAGGCCGTAGTAAGTAGTTAAGTGATGGCACGTGGCATCGCATAACACTTATACGCACACGTCAGTTGAGAAAAGGATTTGCGGTGGCCACCACCCTCTTTACATTTGAACAACCCCACCTCTTTAAAAAGAGATGCAAGAGCTGCCGGTGGTACAGGGTGAATCCCTTTTTAAGAAAATCGTCACAGAGAGAATCCTTCAAATGTTGGAAACCAAATAGCGTAAAGTAGGGCCTACCGTTGCATCCATAGCGCACAGGCCAACCAGAGGTCTTATATTGCACGCGTTACAAATATGTACGGTAGATGGATAGAAAATGCATAGCCGATGGATCGACTTGTCGGCACGTAGCCAAACACTTTGACACCACCGGGCTTGTGTCGATATGCTTGTGCATACATATGCTCTTATGTGCAAAGAAAAAGAAGAATATAACCAGCAGTTATTTACATTCGATTAGAGAATGAAAAGGAAAGAAAAGAAATCAAAAGAGTGTTTTTCTTTCCGGCATCCGATGGATGTAAAGAAACTTATGGATAAAACCGATGCTCCGATTTTTTCTGGATAAATATTCGGCTGCCTCATTGATAATCACTTAAAAGATATGTTTGAGTCAATAGGGCATTACGATGCTTGCCTGAAGTGATATTCAAATCGGACCCATTCGGGAAAACAGCCATCCAGTGATTTAACCGGAAGCGTTCTGTTGCTCCAAGCAACAACAGCTTTTTATTCAATTTTGCATTTTTGGAAAAAAATAAAACTTTCAGTGTGCTTGTAGCTTTCATGTGTAGGCTATGCAAACGTATAATTGATGCTATTTAACGGTATAACGTCAGAGTTGGCAGTGCAAAGTTGGACGAGTTTCTGGCAAATAGCAAAATGAAGAAAGCAAATTAGAAAACTTGTAATTGTTTCGAGTCCATTAGCCCCGAAGTGATGAGAGAGCCACAAGTTGACGATCTGTGACAAAAGCAGCTTGATGATTCCCCCTCGTTTTAAAAAACCCTCGTGGCCAATCCCACCGACGCTCGCCTTCTGCAAAGCTGATGGCCTTTTTCCCGGCCACCCGCAGCACTACTTGAATAAGTTTTATATACTCAACTTCACCCCCCTCTCTCTCTCTCTTTCCCTCTATGTATAAACACATTGAAAAACGTATTGTATCTTTTGTTCGACGTCGTATTCCTCAAGTGAGTTCGAGTACACGTTGTTTAATCGACGTTATGATTTCAAACTCGAAGCATATCGTGAATTTGAAAAAAAAAACATTTTTCAAGGATCTGTGAACTGACAAAAGTGTTTGAAACACGAGTTGAAGAGTTCCCATCAACAGGTCGTAGCCCCCCCGTTCTCAGGATCGACGAATGTATTTTGATTTTTGTTCATATCAAAATAATCTAACGTGAAACAAATCGATCAACGTAGATCCACTGTGTACTGATGGCAACAAAGAAGCACGAGGATAAAAGAGAAGCACTGACACCAAAAGAAGGAAAGTTCAAGCGGGGAAAAACGACATGCTTTTGTATCGTCTAAATTTGGTCGTGTATACGTCGAGCCGAAAGACGGTCCAAAATGATAGGTTCTATAGAGACGGGAAAAAATGAAAAGAATCTCCAGCTGACGCAAAGACCACAGCATGTGATCCGAGCCCATCATAGAGCAGTCGGATGGATCATCACCTCCAACAGCATTTTGCACGCAGCTAGTACTAATAGTATAGCCCTGTATAGTTACATTGGCTGGAAGGGCGATGTGAACAAGCGTCAAAGCCAACAGCTGGATCCTTCCATAAAAAAAAGGAAAGGAACTTTCCCCTTCGTCATACGATGGCACGGACCCTTGTAAATGGTATATCCTTATTTTTCTTTTACCTCTTCTTACGTTACTTCCCTCTATAGCTGTTGCTTTCATTTTGTTCAGGTGTTTGTTGCAGCCGCTGGAAGAAGATTGAATTTGTGGGTTCGGCAACAACAAAATGAGGTGTTACACGGCCTTTGTACAAATGATCGCGTGCTTTGACACTATTGTGTGTTACTCAGGAATCGTTCCCTCTTGAATGAGTATGCGGTGGGAGTGTCGATGAACGCACGTCCTTTGTAACACGAACCCGTTAGGTCACGGGAAACAAACGAGAACGAAAAAAATGGCTAGTCACAAACGATTCTTGGAATGCGCACGTGCCGTCTAATAGAAAATGAAGCAAAAGTTATTTAGCGCGTGTATAGTGGAGTTTTTAGCTGTGGCGGTAACGAGTTTTTGAATATGAAAGCAACTGCGGTTCTCTACTTGCTGGCTGTTATATACGTGGGATCAGTCATCTGGCTAATCCCCGTCCTCTTCCATGTCGTACACGTATCATCCTTTGCTGGCTGATGTTAGCCAAAATGATTTGTCAGGTCGTCAGACGGAAAACGGTTGAGACCATCATTTACACATCACTCCCGTTGATGACTTGTATATGCATTTGGAAAATACTCACGTACCTAGAAACGCCGACTCGCCTTTCTAAACGCATTTTGCCTACATTTTGACAACCGACGGATGCATTCGGACTCGTCTATCAGTTTTGACTTGCGGTTTTTGTATTCATATTTAATAACCTTGTCACATCTTTTGATGTATAATGGCCGCTTGATTTCCCGGGGCCAAATAGCCTATTAGTCGAACGAGTAGGGGAGAGAGGTAAGAGACGTAATCATCATCCAGCCGAGCGGAAGAGTTTTCAATTTCAGCTGATGCTGACATGTGTATATACATGGAAAGGGTAGGGTAGGGGGTAGGAGGCCAATCGCCTTACACACATGTGGATGGTGTAAGCCTTTTGGGGGGTTTGCTGAAAGCCGCTGGCTCGTCAAGCGCCCGCGGTCCATGGCCTTTCGATCTGCGTATAAGAGGCACAACAATGAAAATGATGAGGGGGTTTTGCAGATCTCCGTTTTGGAATTACTTCCCCTTCCCCCACAAAAAAGGCGATACACACATCCGTGTGGCAAAGTAAATTATCGAATTTCTGCGCTTCTATGAACAATTCATTTGCATTAGTCTAGTTCGTTGGCCTATTATAACGAACTGAGCAAGTCCTGCAGAGCGAAGAAGAGCTCAAAAGGTGATAATGATATTTCAATGTTAACATGCCTACGACGCCATGAAATCACATTTTGTTTAATTGTGTTATTTTACCTCACAATCTTCAAATGTCTTGTTCGTTGTATAGACACGTCAAACCTTTTCGCCAGTCATGATCTCATCAAGAACATGGTGTGCGATGTAAGTGGACCCGTGTCATATACTTGATGACTTGCTGCAAGGTAATTGATGCTGGCCAGCTAAAAGAATCGTCGTCTATGGCACACACGCAACAAAAAAAGGGAGAAACTACCCAAAGAATTGAGAATGGGGAATAAAAGAGTGGGCTATTTTCTGCTGGCCATGCCGATGTAGTGATGGGAACTGTTGCAGATGTTTAACCTATCCAGGAGCGAAAAGAGCGAATGACGTTGGTTTATACGAAACATCAGACGCGTGGAGTAACGGGCAGAACCGAACGGCTATTCAAAGCGGTCATATAGACGTAGTGCCTTATGTCGATATAAATGGTTTAGTCTGACAGTTTAAACAATTAGTTTAAAAAAATCTTATTTACACATGTTCAACTGATAATACCCAAAGCAGAAACAGAGAGAGAGAGAGAGGGAAATAAAAGAAAAAGAGCATATCACTGATGGCCTTTTGTGTGAGATTAGGGGCAGTAAGTTACGTAGCTTGCTGTCGCTGGACGCAGCGATAGCTTTTGGGAGGAGCTAAAAGGGGATGGCCGGAATTGCAAGAAGGACAATGGGAGCGAGATGCCAACCCCAGTGTATGGTATATACTATCATTGCACACACAGAAGGGAAGAAGAGGTGAGAAGCTGAGCCGGGAGCGCGGATTGGCTCGATAGGAACGTCCACCGCTCCCGCCGAACTCCCGCCCTTCCAGCCTCCGACTCCCGAGAAACGGTGACAGCCAAGAAATCGACCAATCCCGACGCAAGTCGAGCTCTGCACAACATTAAGTCGAGTTTTTTTTTGCATTCACGCGGCCATGCCACAGTTTACACAGTTTTCAAAAGTATTGCACGTTTCGGACAGTCATTTGCCCGTCCTACACTAAATGTTAATGCTGTGATGACAACGAAACTAAATCAAGTTTAAAGCAATTCAGGATGTTTTGTTGGAAGGGTTTGATTCCATACAGGATCTGATTTTTCTCAATGACGATCTATTTAGGTTGTGCAACAAGGATTAGTAGAACATGAACAAGATCCCGAGAAACATCTGGTAGTACGTATTCACGTTATTTGGGGTGTGTCTATCAGCATGCCTATTATATACACACATGAATATTGACGATGTTGTTGCTACATTTGCTCATCCGTTCCCATTGGCTGCCAACTTTTACTAAATGCCTGATGTATAACATTTAGAGCGGCGTAGAAACTTTGAGTATTAAGGCTTTACACACTGGCCCAACGTCAACTCGTGCCGTGTTTTATCAACCTATTAAAGTATTAGACATGTGTTTAACCAATATCATTGCTGCATTTTTCACGGCGTCAGCCATCCAATTCTGAAGGACCGAAGATGGGATGAAATCGAGTTCTCGATTAAAAGACAAACCATTATCTACAAAAGCATATACATGTCTAGAAGATACTGAACCATCATTTGATCCTTTCGTCTACGTCTTAGAGCCTTGCCACACATTCCTCATCTCCTATACTACACACACCTCTTTATTTCCCTTAACTGCATACCTTCCGCCTAGCAAATCGTTCAGCCCCATTATACATGTATACGCTGTTTGATCTCGCGACCGCACCCTACATATATCAGCATCCATTGTGTGCCGTTCAACCCATCAAGAGGCTTATATAGTACAAACGGGATGACGTGTATTTTTTTACACGACTTGCGCCGTGTTCCCAGTGTGTAATCCTCGGTGTGACACTACTCGACGCTTATCGCGGTCGAGTTGTCCTCTATACATTTTTGGCCAGCTAGAAACATCATCGTACAACTTTCATTTGGGCGACTGGGCTTGTAAGAAATAAAAAAAAGTAGAGCAGGCCTCGTATATATGTAATGCGTACATTTTTTGTCTCTTTTTCGCCTTTTCACTTTGGGCGATCCGGTTGACGGCGGAGGGAGGTCGCCACTCTTTTCTCCCTGCCGTTTGCGATGGCCGCGTGGGAAAATGGTCACCTGTCTGGCGATCTCTGGCCCCGCTGATGGCGCTCGTCGCTTCTCAATAGGCCATCACTATAAAGCTGTCTCCTCTTTTTTTTTTCCCGCTGTCTTTGTCGCGCGAGTGGAATAGGCAATCTTCTGGCACACGCAGAAAAAATGACAGCGTAATATCGTGGACGATGTTCAACACATCAAGAGAACGTATTACAGGAGCAGCAGAGGAACTCCCAAGAATCAGTTTGTCCAGCTAGTTCCCCGTTTTGATGGTCATGACATGTTTGGTATACAGAAACAGAAGCTTAAAGGCCATTTGTATAGGCAACAACTACAATACTGGGCTCAGACCTATACCAATGCCCTAAATAGTTGATTTAATGCGTCCCCCTGTATGACGACGCTTGCGATGTCATCTATTCAATAATTTGTTGTCAAATGATCGCTTAAATGCTTAGTGCGCAGAATGCGCGATTTAACCTCATTCGTATCATGTAAATAGATTAAAGTAACTAATAGCCTGATGAACAGTGTTCAGCTTTTGTCGTTCGTTACTTGTGACCTAAACTGGTATTGGCCGTCTGGAATCTTGGTGCACGTGGTATACCTGTGATTCTGCTAATATTAAATATTTGCGACGCTACAACTTAAACAGAACGAAACTTGCCGTGTGTTAGTTTTCGCAAAAACTGGATATTATTGAACCTTGTCATTTAATATAACAGCCAACGTAAATCTATGATATCTCTACAACTTCAGCAAAGTTACTCACACAGACAACGCAAAAGTAATTGTTTTCGTGTAATCAACTGAAATAGAAATTAAACATATTGCATACAAAATCATGCACAGTGGTTATTCATAATTTTAACCTAATTTCGAAAGGAAACGAGGCAACGTTTTCAGAATAAAGGCTCGGCACAAAATTGGCTATCTCCACCGGTATCGATTTTCTTAACCGAAATCTCACACACCATTGTGAGATGTACTATTCGATAACATTCAGCTAACTTGAACAGCTCTTTATTGTCTAGCATTGGAGTAATCGGCTCGCCTGTGTAGAGGAAATAAACAAACTGTCCAACACTTGATGCATTCATGTCATCGATTACGATCCACAAACTTGTTTTCGTGGCTGTTGTTCCGTAAATTCGGCTGTAAATATTTGCCAACAAAAATGAGATAATTTTGATGCTAAAGCACTGTGAAAGAAACAGAAGTGTGACGTTTAGACTGTGACCGTTTAACCGATCCTGATAATCAAGCAAATGTTTTAAAATTTTATTAAATTTTATGAGACATATCATAAGACACATGATGGGGAATTAGAATGAATCATCAAATTGCACAAAGCAAACCAAAGTTGAAAAGAAAACAATCCCATAGCGTCACGTGTTTCGGCTAAGGGGAGTGGTGCGCATTTTAAGATTCAAAATCTTCAAGGTGAATCGACAGGATTGTTTTTCACCCGAAAACTGCTAGCGTACCCTTCCTGCTCTATGTACCCCGCAGCTAAATTATCGAAACATCCACCGCATTGTCCAAAAAACTCTGAAAAAATGCTTACCTTTCCCTTTCTTTTAGTCGAAAAAAAAACAATCATGAATTTACATATTACTTTTTCAAGGATGCCTGTAACGGAGGGAAGGGTGACAATCGTTGCTTTTGTTTTAGTCTAGAAAAAAAGAGAACAACTTGTAATAAGGTACGAATCGGGGGCAATGACATGCAAATTTACTGCCACCCCTCAAGAACGCGCCATTTTACCAAAGGCGCTTGAAAACGCCAAGGACACAATCATTTTGAATTCATTTTGCGGGAAAATATTTCGCAATTATTACAGTTTATTCTGATTGAATTCTGTCATCTCTATTATTCAGCTAAAGTATAGATTTTACTGACAGTTTGTTTCATACCGTTTTAGCAAGTCCAACGGTAGACAATCACCATTGACAGTCCAGGTGGAAAACTACGTAGCAACACCTTCTTACGAGCCCTGTAAAATACCCGCAGAGTACAGGTAGAAGAAAAGGCTTGGCATGCAGACTAGTACACAATCATCCTTTTCCATAATAGATGCGTTCAGCTCCGTTTTCGCAGAGCTGAGCACGTTTACGATCGATATTTTAAACTGTCGTCTACCTTGTTACGTAGCTGGCCAAGTCCAGCAGTCGTGCTATCTTCACATTATCAAGTCTGCACCATCTACGATATGTGGCAATACAATTTGTGTGTTGCCTGTTTAAGAATTAGAGCCTCTTTTATTTTCACAATGCGGTGGCACTGCATAAACTAACATGCTGTGTAAAAGCGGGCTTAACATGATGTGGCACGCCTGGTCATAGCTTCAATCCACGAATTCTAGATAACACGCTATTGTACAGAAATTCTTGACATTCATAATAGTTCTTGGTAGCACATCATGATATCTTACGACTTAACGCACGGTCTTTGCCCGTGCATGAACGGACCCTTTTTTTACGTCATGGACTAAATTAAACTGCTTCACTACTGAATCTGACGTAAGTTGACTACCCACATTTTATGACACAATCTATCCATGTAAATCATAACTAGAATGCACATATATATATTCTGCTGAAATCGCTATGACCTACTTCTGAGCACGTATTCAACTACACAAGCGCTGAAATCGATCCGGAACGTCTGCGATTTATTTTAGTGCTGGAACAATGAGATCATCAAAAATCCAGAAATAGAAAACAAAACATGCATAGAGCGAAAGCCAAACTGTACGTAGGGTCAAGCAGTTTGATCGATTTCAATTCCATTATTAAAGCAACGCTTGAGCTCATCGTGATTCTACCATTGAAAATGAGCGGTCTCTGCTTGTCCACGTACTATGCGGTCGATCGAGCGGCCATTATGTCCCTAGCAGAAAGTAACCTGCTAATGGACTCATGATTTATGCACAGCAAAACGTGAGGTCGTTAGATTGCAGTAGATCGAGCTGATGGGGTCACCGCTGTGAGCCATCATCTTGCTGGAAACAAGAACTTTCTGGAAGAACTTGTGAGACTCGTGGCAATGCGCGTACAAAATAGGGCCACTGCTGATGGATTCGTCAAAACGATGGCGTGACTCACGCTGCGAATCTGATGAAAAACGAACCAGTCATATGGTACTACACGTTCGTGATGCTTTATATTGCTCTTTTGTTTTTATTTCTCTCGTTCCATTCAAGTTGGTTGGTCCTTTGCTTGCCTCTACGCTCTTTTGTTTTGTTTCCTTTTTGTTATTTATTCGGCTGGCTTGATGTGACTAGCCCAGGTCTGCTGTCTTTATTTGCGTGAGCTGATGGATGATGGACCCTACACGCAATAACGACACTGTATAGTACAGGCCTATAGGGCAATGTAACTACGTGTACGTCGTCTTCTATAAGAGGTAGGTTGAACAAAATAACAACGGAAGGCTTTATATAGGGGCCAATTTTTCGTGTGGGAATCCATCCGTAGCGAAGCGGGTCTTCAACTTCCCTTTTTTTCCGCCCTTTCAGTTTTCATTTTCCAGCATATGGTTGCCAATGCTGCAAGCATTTGGGTTGCCATGACGCTGCTGTATCAATTAGCATGACAAAACACACGGTTCCATATAGCTGTTATAGGAGGGGGGTTATCGTTCGGACTTCTTCGATGCCCGACAGCTCGAAATCTACGTCAGTTAGCCGTTTGCGTTTGCCCAGGTAGCGCGGAGTAAAAGAGTTGTCGGGTAGTCTTAAATTTATCATTTGCTGTCGCACAATCGTCGTCAAGATATCGGAGTTTGACGATCGGAAATGGGGACCAGAAGTGTAGGCGGAGAAGGAGCTTATACAACACCTACTGAATGGAAGCTATGGAATCAAACGAAGGTTTAAATAACCCATGCGTTTTACGCAAGGTCTATTATGATAATCGTTTTTGGTTGATTGACATGTTTGGCTTTTTTCCAGTTGAGTCAAAGCCAATTTGAACGGCTGACAGCCGAACGTCTTGACGCCGAAAGCAAAAGGCTTCGTGATGATGTCGGTACCCGCGTTACTTCAAGTCGTCGTGAGGTATGTTTCAACTAAATTATGATAATCTTGTATTTCACTGTGTTAACCAGTAAACAAACGACAGGTGAGTCAGCAATTCTCGACGAGGATTAGAGATTTGCAGTACTGGTCTACCAACTTGGAATCCAAGACGGCAGAAGTTGGCTCAGAGATAGACGCTCTGTTGCAATGCCAATCGCAATTGCAACGAATGCATCACGCCTGCGGAGGTCCGTCCTTGTTTCTATAATAGCTAATTTAGCTTCTATCCTAAGTACAGCACTATCTAATAAATAATAATAAAACCTGACAATTTATTGATTAAACTGCGTATATGAGCGCTATCTATTTGTTATACACGCAGACCCGATCGCTGTTGTTGAACAATGTCTGCAATTGCGGGAACGCCGTTCTCATGTTGATCGATGTCTTGATGAAGTTCAAAGTTCTCTGCACGATGAGCTGCGTACTTTACGCCAAGGGGAGATGGTGCTTGGAAGGACGGTCATTGAAGCGAACGAACAGCTCAGACTCTTGCGAAGCGCTAAATTTCAGTTGGACCGTGACCTAGCCGACAAATCCAAAGCCAGCGAGATTGATTCAACAACTGCCGGATTGGCCGACTCTGTTGTGGGCGACGGCCGTACTCCACGGCATGACATTTTAAACAGACAAGAATGTAAAGGAAAAATTGACTTTATAAAAATTTAATTTCCCTTATTTTCATAGATTGCTATCGGATCTCGTCCATTCGAGCCAAGTAAACGCAACGGTCCATTTCCCTTGGAGCACTCCCGGTGCGGATTTGGGTGGAAACGATCGTAATGCCGGAGCCATAACCAAAGCCAACAGGTTCGTACATTTTTTTATTTTTGAAGTGAATTTTTTTTGCTAATTAATTTTTTTCTTCATTGGCCAACAGGCAAACAACTCCGACTGAATGGCAAAGTTTTACAGAGAGAAACGTACAAGAAGCGTCCGAACAAGTACATCGCTCCTTACAGTTGCGAGTCACGTCAATGGCTGTTATGCAGGATATCATCCGTGACACGCGCTCTCACGCCAATCAGGTGGACCAGCTATTCCATGACGTCATCGACCGGACGAGGAAAGCGTTGGGAGCCCTGAAATCGGAGCACAACGCCGTCTGCCAGCAAATCCAAGACACGGAAGAGACGGCCTCCGGACTGCGCGCCGCCATCGGCGCTCAAGACGCTCCGCTCGGCAGCGCCATCCAACAGCTGGCCCGGAGAACTGCCCGTCCCAACGTCGAATTCTGTCGGTAAGTCCATGCGTGACGTATTACAGAACGCTGTCCGCATTACTGATCATTTGTTCTGTTTATAATAACAGCGACGGCGTCCAGGATTGCCTGGAAACTCGGGTGGACGTAGTCAGGACTTCGTTACGTCAACTCCAGGAAAAACTTAGTCAGGTGAGTGATGTTTAACATGATTTTGGAATTTAACGACTTCTGACTTTCTTTTTGGATGTTTGTCGCATGAAAACCAATCAAAGGCTGAGGCGTCACTACGTCGGCTACGTCAATCCAAATTCGACCTGGAGCAGGAGATCGCCGTGAAGGAGGCGACGCTAAGGATTGACGCAGATCATTGCATGAATGCGTTGCGCAGAAATATGGTCCTTCCACAACCGTGAAAGGTCAGCTCACCTAAATAGTACGATTCTCAATTTCACACTTGTTGTCGTTTGGCATTATCATCATCAACTCTCACTCAAGAGTAAATCACAAAATAATACACAGCACGAAAACGCTTCAAACACATTTTGTAACAATGTAATAGACAGCTAAACTAATTTAGTTTTACTATCTGAAAGGAGTTCACCGAAAATTGCGAGTAGCACTTTGAAAACATGAAAGTGTTTGACCAAGGAAATGTGCGTAAGATTGATGGTCACGAGTTTAGACACCAGGCAAATGAATAAGTTACAGATCCCCGTTAGTTTGTTTAATCCTAACAAAAAGAAAGAGTTTCCCTTAGCAAACTTTTAAGTGATGGCATCGTCCCGGCTGACTCAGCGTGAAAAATGCTATACAAAACTTGAACGTTTATTGAAAGAGCTTCGCTAAAAATGAACGAACGGGTAACGATTTCAATTATGTATTGAATTTTATTTGATTCCATGAATAAGCGATACAGAAACAAGTGTATTCTTGAACATGGTTTGTTTTGGAATACAGAAAAAACTTTGAGTAATTTTTGCTTGTTGATCAAACTAGAATTAACAACCGATGAAAAAATCTTATCGTTACGAACTTTCATTAAATATAAAGGAACTTTACGATTTCACTTATTTGATCTTGTTTATCTTCATCGTCTCTTAGCTGATTCCCTTTAAGTGAATTGTTGGAAATCTTACTCAAAATACCCGCAAGGTAAATAAGATTGACGAAGGGGGTTACTCCGTTAAGACGATATAATTGATTAATGTAAACAACCGATTCAACAGGTAAGGAAAATACAATATTATAAACGTTACGTCAAGTTTCCGCATCACTCCTTGATCAGTAAAAAATGTCGACCTAGGAATCGACGTAAACCGTTGGACACAAGGGAACATAAAGGAGTGTGGCTTAGAAACCCTTTGACGGGAAGACGTGCATTTGCCTATGAATGCCTCTAAACAATTTCAACCAACTTTCTTTACTTAAACCGATTGACAACACACGATAAATGTCTGTAAAACTTGAAAGCCAATGTAACAATAAGGATAACGCACCAGATGTTGGATTATTGTTCGAGCAACGAAAGTGCAATTGCCTCATCTTCTGGGTATTCAGCCCGTTTCGCGTTGTTGGGGATATATCGACGACCGTCAAAATATTCAAAGTGGAGGCCGACATCTGCATGATTGATAATAGCACCGCCAGGATGGAGCTCCAAATGATCTTCAAGATGTAAAATTTATTTAGACGAGCGTTTTGTTATGAATAAGCATCCAACATGTACCTTCTGCCACATATCCTGCGTTGCCATCCTCAGTCAGAACGTAATAAAACGGCTGATCTCGGCCACGAATTAAATTCCGCGTCATTCGACTTATCCACTCATCAGATGCTTGGCATTTGGCGTCCCATGACACGATAACGCAAGTGTACGAACGGCGCAATAATTCTTCGCCAACGCTATATTTCATGACGAGGCCGACAGCGTATCTCATCGATGATGGCCGATGACAGGCAGCTGTCTGGCGGAAAATAAAAACCATGACAAATATAAAGAAAGGCTTTCTTTGATAAAAAAAAAAACGAAGAGAATTTCTAACATTCTTTGTTTGAGATTGTTGCTCACTCAGTTTCCTGGCACACTTAGTATAAGTGATTTGACGGACACGCTCCCAATGACCAGGCTCGAAATCCACTCTAGTCCATTCATCAGAAAATTCATCCGACTGTCAATCAAGCAAAAATCATAGTCAGCTTTGCACAGAATTTAAAAGTTTCAATCTCGAGGAAACTAGCACCCAATTACCAGAAGGAGCTGGATAGCTTCTTCAAGCTGAACTCCAAGAAAGGCGCATAACTCAGCGTACGCAACGACAGAGGGAGTTTGGCCAGGCGAAATGACGCAAGCCAATCGTGAGAAGTGCAATTGGTTTCGTAATCTTTGGTCGTCACGTCGGCTATCTGGTCTATCATCGTGTACTCTAGAGCATTGGATCAAATTGTTCACCATTCGCTGGAAAACTTGTTCGGCCGGAACAGCTGCGTAGGCTTCACGGTGAATGTTTGGACGTGGTTGGCCAATTAAAGCCGGACAGGAACGAGGCTGATGTGATGCGCCGTTATTGAAGGCATCGATGAAAGTATAACTATCAGCAGATTCACGACTTTAAAAAGAAAGAACATTTTGAATATGCCAAATATTGATATGTGCGTTAGGTTACTATTCCTTACTGAGGGTGTTCCCGCCATCTAAGAAGGAAATGTTGAGGGAACGAAACGGGCTCGCATTGGATTCCTAATCGTTTTGCGACTTCGTGGTAGATGATGCATAATGTTATGGGTATGCCTTTTTTTGTTTGAAGAACCTTTAGTGATTACAGCAACAGAGTTCAAATACGGTGCGAAGAAAACGTAAGCCATTTAGCTTACCTTATCGATATAGGAATTATCGTGTGCGTAGTAATCTTCCTTGTTGCCCTGAAAACCCTTTTCCTCATACAGTACTTGGTTTAAGCAATTCAAGATTTTTCTAACAGTTCTTGGGTCATCTGTGGCTGTCTTCGCATCTATTGCACTACTCTTCATGTCAGCAAGCTGTCTCACTCTCTGTGCAATATCTTCTAGAATTGTTTCAACTTCTCTTAAACTGGTTAAATGTTCTTGGTCTATTTGACCCCATTGGGAAATCAGCATAGCTCCTTCCAATAAGGATATTTCAGATTCTGGTTTTGCCTTGAATTTTTGCCACATTGTTTGTAGTCTACATCTCCTTACATATCCAAGTGCTTGGTTGGCATAGAATTTGGATGTCAAATTTTGCTTCCTGAACGGGAAAAAGTACTTTAATTGTATATAAAGATTATTATGACATCACAATGTTCAATGTCCAGACACTCACTGCATATCCGTGGGATGATAAATGAGTTTCAGAAGCTCATCTTCAACAAACTGACTTGACAAAACAAAAGATGAGTCTCCCAAAATGAGCTTATCCATCAATTTAATAGGTGGCTGGCCTATTGGATAAGAAACAGCTGAGAAGTTCTCAAGAGCTTTTTCTACATCTTTAACCACTTTTAGTCGTAGAGCTACCACGTCCAACCATGGCATTTCATTTTCCTTATTTCTTAATTCATTGTGTAACCTTGGCCACCTGTCAAAGCATGGATTATATTACATAAACTAAAAACTACATAATAAACATGAAAAAACATTTGTCTTCTTACCTTATCATGAACTTCTGTCGCCATATTTCATTAGAATTTCGTATGAGGTTGTGGAAACGATGACATGTAAGCATTAGGTGATGCAAATCTGAGATTTCAATATTATTGTACAGCAATATCTGACATAACACTTCGTTTGGAAACGAAATTATATCCATTTGAGTTGACAACTCTTAATTTTATTATCGACAGAAAAACCACAACAAAGAAGCTTTCTCTTTATGCCAACTGTTATGGAGATGGACAATATGATGCTAAAAATACCTGCTTTTTCGACTTGTCTCTTGTTTACATATTTGATCAGCTGTTTTCGGTCGTTGCCAGATTTGCGCTACTAAGAAACGAAAACGAAAGTTTCTAGAATTCTAGCGATTTCAATATATTACGCTATGGAAAACGAAAAACAGGTCAGATACGCTTTCCAGAAAAGAAAGTTCTTTAGTCGGTTCAGAATAGGTTATAACTATATTAATCCCGCGATGGGAGGTGCCGGTGACCAAGTTCTGCGATTTTATAACCTTTATGATTCGTTGTCACGCATTGTAATTAACATATGTTTGTATGAAAGGATAGACATTTTTCTAAAAATCTAATAATGTTCCTAGAAAGAATCGAAAATTTTTGCTTACAAGTTGTCCACCCTGTTAATACTTTAGAACACTCTTTAGCAAAGCGGCACAGATTTCGTGTTGAACTTGCCGATCTTCCTTCTTCCCTTAATAAGGAAAAATACAAAGAGATGGGCTGGGCTTAGTTTGGAGAAACTTTTTCCGTAGTATATACAGCTATCGATGCGGGCTACGTTACCTAAATACAGGTTTCTTTTTAAGGGTGAAGAATTTCCAAAATAACAATACGGGGCTGTTGTGATACTCAGGTACCATTCAGGTGAACATAAGACTAGAAAGTTTTCGTTTTTGAGAGTGTCAAAAATTGCAAAATTTGGCAAACGGTTTTCATTTCGCTATTATAGTGAACACTTCAACAATGCCGACTGATCTTTGTACGCCCGTTTTCAAAAGAGCATAGTAGTTTAAACCTTCTCGCATTCCGTAAAGATTGCTTTAACCTGGCGGTGTAATGTGGCATCCATTCAACTGAGATGACATCACGATTTTGAGGAAATCGGTGACCTTCGTCGTGTATGCCTGCCGGATGCACTCAGTACGCTGTTGCTGTACCCGCTTCATACCGAAGAGCAGATAACACTGTGCACGCGCATCTATCAGTAAAGGCGGGAGCTGATGAGCTATGAAGAAAGAGTAAAAGTATCAGACGACCCTGACGGTCGTGCCATTTACAATTGATGTACTCTTCTCGTAGCCATAGAGGCCGCCTTTTCTACCTCAATCAGGTTCTTTATGAGGAAGAATTGCTGCTAGTGTCTAGTAGTTTCTCCTTTCTCTCATTTCTATATAATAAGACGACGCCTCCAGCTGAAGAAGAGAATGTTACAGGGGGAATAAAGGTCACCTACTAGGATTCACTTTCATCGGCAGCCTGCGTGCGTGTATAAAAGATGGCCATTCTTGGAATCATCTTCACACTTCTCTCAACTGTATTCAGAAGAGCAGCACAACAATCCCAACTTGTAAAATGAAATTCGTAAGTGTGACTTAGATTTAAGTAAAAATCAAATTGTTTCTAACGTGTACTAGTAACACTAACTTACTGTACGTTCGCTGCACGACCAGATCGTCGCTCTTGCTTTCTTGGCCGTGGCACTTGCTGCACCTCAAGGAGATAAGAAGCCCATCGAGATTGTGTCATCCAACAGCGAAATGAACGCCGATGGCAGTTATTCCTTCAAGTAAGTAAACATTCAATGCCATGTTTGATAGACCCAACTCAATAGTCAAATTTATGCTTCATCAGTTTCGAGAGCGCTGATGGAACCAAGATACAAGAAAGCGGAAGCCAGAAGCAGGTTGGACCTAAACCAGAGGATATTGGCACCGTTTCCAAGGGATCTTACTCCTACACATCTCCGGAAGGCGTCGTCATCACTGTAAACTGGGTTGCTGATGAAAACGGTTTCCAAGCTACTGGAGATCATTTGCCCACTCCTCCCCCAATGCCCGAGCACGTCGTAAAGATGCTCGCTGACTTGAAGGCTGCCGGTGTTCTGTAAGCAATTCAACTAGAGTCTCGCTTCGTATGTACATAACGCCAAAAAAAGTCTTCGTCGAGCAAACACCCAACATCAGCTAGTTGCGCTTGTATCATATACCAATTCCCTTGTACGCGATTGAGAAATAAAAATTTGTATTTCATAAAACGTTTCATGACTTATATCAGATAATTATTAGTGCCGTTATACCTCCCTTCTGAACAATTAATGGTCTAGCATATCAAGCGTGTCTTTTTAAAACTCTATTTCTAATTATATTGAAAGCCACCAGGAATTTTGAGACAAAGCAAATAAATGGGATTGGCATCGTTTCGTCTATGGCTTTACATTTTAGTTAAACAAACTAAACTGTTTTTTTTTGTAGTGACATTCATCCTCACTGAGTTGGTTATCGTAACGCCATTCGAGTCTTCGGTGTTAATAGAAATTAAGTAAGCTTGTAGTATAGGGAGAAAACTTCGGCCTTTGCATTACAAACACTAGAATACATAAATAGTACGACTTGTGAGTGATGGTAGATAATACATTCTTTATTTACACCAACATATTCAATCCATAACATAAAACATCACACGTCTGAATTAAGATGTTTTTACAATGTTAAAACTTTGTGTTCCATAAATATAGCTGGAGATACATTGAAATAATTTAAGCCGTCAACCAAGAATCATACTTTAATAGATTTTGAAGCCCTTTCCGTTGAAGGGAATGTGGACTGGGGCAACTGGGAGAACGTATTCGTGGACGGGGGCGACGGGGAGAACGTATTCGTGGACGGGAGCGACTGGGAGCTCGTAGACGTGGACGGGGGCAACCGGCAAGTGGTCACCCTTGGGTTGGAAACCGGCCTCATCAGCAACCCAGGTCAAAGTGAACTTCTGGCCCTCAGGGGAAATCCAGTAGGAAGATCCCTTGTTGGTGTTGCCAAAGACTTCCGCGGTGTATTCTTTGCCATAATCATCGACGGTAGTGACAGTGAATTTCTTTTGCTCCTGGGCTTCCTCACGGGTGGTGTAGTCAGACTGGGCGTAGCTATGGCAAGAAAATTACCATGTTTCTTTTAGAATTTTGCGGAGGTTTGAATGGCAACAGAGAGAGCTGTAAGTGAAAACATAAAAACATACTTCCACTTTCCGCTGCCATCAACGTTACGCTCGTCGGATTGACCAGTAACTGTGATCTCGGGGTATTTGTAGTCCTTCTCGTACGATTTTTCGTACGGCTTGTAACTGGATGGAGCGGCGGCAGCGATGGCCAACACGGCGGCGATAACAAACTATGGGAAAATTATAAAGATATTTTAGTTAACCAGTATGAATCGCATACTGCAGTTAAACAGGAGCTAAGAGTGTTATTTTTTACCAGCTTCATGTTGAATTTGGTTAGTTTGCAGAATAACTGATGCTTTTGATGTGTCCAAGGGATGCTTATATAGTCGAGTGAAGGGCACAATTTACTGCAATCGGCTGACCCAATTGTTCTCGACAAATCACAAGATATAGTTTCGTTCGACTAGATCCGAATAAACCCTTCTCTTTGTCAGGCCAGTTTTGTTAAAGCGTCATGATATCGTGAGGCGAAACGCAGTTTCTTGATTTTCACATTAGGTCATAGCCCAACAAGGCTTATTTCTTTTTTCCAGATAACGTTTACTAAAAGCTTTCTTTAATCATTCATGCATACTTAGTTTTGAATTCAGAAAGTTAAGCATGTAAAGAAATTAAATCATTACGTTTCCTCATAAAATTTAACGTCAGAGGGGCGATCGGAAACCAATGGCTTATGACTGAATTCTTATCGGGGACGTTATACGATCATAAGCCATAAGTGTAATGGATTAAAAATATCCGCCCCTGACGCAATTATGTGTTGTTACGAAAACCGTTAACCAATTCATTACCAACCCTTGTAAGGTTATTACCAATTTCTATTGTAATTTTAAAGTTATCTTATTATTCAATGTCGCAATTTGAGCTTTCCATGTACCTGTTTTCATTTTTTCTGGTCCAGTGTGTTATATTATCATTCATGTTGTCATTTTGAGTTTTGCTTTTCTGTAGTTACCCTTGAACGTGATGAACACATTTTTTTATCAACTTACCGCCCACGTACTTTAAAATGGATTTTACATGTTAATTTTATCGTCCTGTGTTTATCATTTGGAATTTTGCACGTTGCGAATGTAGCACTCTCTAATTGTTCTTGTAATGTACAAAAAAGATAAGTTATATAAGAGATATGTCATGTTTATTTACAACAGCGCATTCTATAAATACTTAAGATAGAATACATTGAAATAATTTATTATCCACAGTTAAAAAGGTATGGTCTAATAGATCTTGAAGCCCTTTCCATTGAAGGGAATATGGTCGGGAGCAACTGGGAGAACGTATTCGTGGACGGGTGCGACGGGGAGAACGTACTCATGGACTGGGGCCACTGGAAGTTCGTAGACGTGGACGGGAGCAACGGGCAAGTGGTCACCCTTGGGGTGGAATCCAGCGTTATCAGCGACCCATGTCAAAGTGAATTTCTCGCCTTCAGGAGAAACCCAGTAAGAAGATCCCTTGTTGGTGTTGCCAAAGACCTCTGCGGTGTATTCCTTGCCGTAGTCATCGACAGTAGTGACGGTGAATTTCTTTTGCTCCTGGGCTTCCTCACGGGTGGTGTAGTCAGACTGGGCGTAGCTATAATATCATGCAAATTACGCGATTTCTTTTAGCATTTTGCGGAGGTATGAATGACAACAGAGAGAGCTGTAGGTGAAAACGTGAAAACATACTTCCACTTTCCGCTGCCATCAACATTACGCTCGTCGGATTGACCGGTGACGGTGATCTCTGGGTATTTGTAGTCCTTCTCGTACGTCTTTTCGTACGGCTTGTAGCTGGACGGAGCTGCTGCAGCAGCGGCGATGAGGACGACGACGATGAACTATACAAAATCGAGTTGCAGAAAACAATCTTGATAAGAACTTAAGAAAACAAATGTAGGCTAATACATCTTCCAAAACTTGATAGTAAGAAATTCTATATTGAGAATCAGCATAGAGTCTAACTTACGAATTTCATGTTGGGATTGTTCGATTGGCTGTGAGCAACTGATACCTTTTGCTTGATAAATTTTTTATTTATACTTTTGGAACCAATAACCTGCGTTCTAGTTTTGATATACACACTTGAATATGAGGTACTTTCTCGTAGGAATTCGAACATTCTCCGTGACTACATGTTGACTAGATTTATTAGATAACCACCCAAGGTATTTCCTACAGGCCATAACCCTCATGCCACTGTTACCTTCAAACAATATTACTAGACGCTGTAAATCCTAGCTTTCCCTTGACTCATCATACACACATAGTTTTTGGAGAGAGCTGTTTAGAAATGTTTGTCTTTGAACTTGTTCTTCGCATTATTTTCCAGAATATAGGAATCAATTCTTGATGAGGAAAGGGTATCCATTCTTGGTATTGCCCGATAAGTACATTGCCAGTAATCCACGCCTAGGTTTGTAGTAAGTAAAGTAAGGGCATACTGTAGTTTCTTGTCGTGGACGGGAAAATAAAAGTTGGTCGACTTTATTAGAGATAGAGCGAGCACTTTGAAAAGTAGAACAACCTAGTTAGAAATTACCATTTTATTCAATGCCACGACCCTTTCACTTGGCATACTATTTTTTCAAGTCCAAGAAAATTGTCGGTGATTTTTCAAACAAGGGCTCGATCGAATGACATAGAATGAAACCGCATTAACCCGTCAGAAAGTAAGGCAATTTTTTTTTAGTACGCTGGCCGTGATAGATGGGCTAGTACGGGCCAAGTTCCAATGATGGAAATTTTGCAGCGCAACTTGATTTTAATTTTTGGAAGTGAACTAAAGAACAAATGGCTGGATCACGTAGAACTGTTTGAGCGAAAGTGAATTTTATTGTAACCCAGTTTATTGTAAATCACAGCATAAAGACATTTCGCTTGAAATTATTGGTAGAGGTATAGAACGATTTGGATATGACCTTTTACTTTTAGAAAATGACGTGCATAGATTTTAAACACCTTTGATTTTCATTTTTTTTTTCTTGACGTGTTTGTATTGGCTGAATTCTTGCCATACATGGACATTCCTTTTGACACGTAGTGTATTGAGTCTTCCAGGAATTGCTATAACAGTGTTATAGACGTGCATTGTTTATTGCTGTTCTCCATGGACAACTGGCGATAAGTCGAAGTCAGTAAAAGTACAAGTCGACCCTGAAAGTCGTGGAATTTACAATTACAATAAGCAACGTCTTCCCATCTTCGTGGCCTAAAATAAGATTCTTCTTGAGGAAGATATTGCTGTTGCTGGCCATAAATTTCTCCTTTCGCTCATCTCCATATGATGCAACGCCTCCAACTAAAGAAGAGAACGTATGCAGTGGAGGTCTCGCAACCACCTTTCGTGTGGCTTTGTAAAATATAAAAGATGGGTCGAGTTGGAAACATCTTCACTCTCGTCTCTTCTCTGTCTCCAGTTAAGCAGCAGAACCTTCCAATATCTAAAAAAATGAAATTCGTAAGTTGCAATTCAGTTTTGTAATAGTTAAAATTATACCTTCTTTTGATATTTGCAATTTATATTTTATTTACAATGACAGATCATCGCTCTTGCTTTCTTGGCCGTGGCACTTGCTGCACCTCAAGGAGATAAGAAGCCCATCGAAATTGTGTCATCCAACAGCGAAATGAACGCCGATGGCAGTTACTCCTTCAAGTAAGTAAACATTCAATGCCAAGTATGATAGACCCAATTCAATGGTCAAACTTATGCTTCACCAGTTTCGAAAGCGCTGACGGAACTAAGGTTCAAGAAAGTGGAAGCCAGAAACAAGTTGGACCTAAACCCGAGGATATCGGCACCGTTTCCAAGGGATCTTATTCCTACACTTCCCCTGATGGCGTCGTCATCACCGTCAACTGGGTTGCAGATGAGAACGGTTTCCAGGCTACCGGTGACCATTTGCCCACTCCTCCCCCGATGCCCGCTCACGTCGTCAAGCTCCTTGCTGACTTGAAAGCTGCCGGTGCTTTGTAAACAATTCAATTTCAGTTTTTCAATTTTGTACGTATGTCCATACTGCCCACGATTTCTTACACTTCCCTGAAAATACAGCATAAATTTTGTCATCCTTGTGTCATACAACAATTTTCTCTACTCTATAAAAAAAACAAGAAGAAATGGGGAGGAGTTTTGTTTGTCCGTCGGTACGTAAGCCGACGGGCAGGGATAGCAGCGGCTTTGCAAAATAATTTTGTCTATTTTAAATATTATTTAATGTTACTTTTACTTTTTTTTTTAAACATGTTATATAATAACAAAGATTCGAACCTGTGATGTCAGCATGGCAGCCGCAAACTATGCCTAAGCGCCTTCCTTCAGTCTATTTTTATATATATAAGCTGCCTATTTGAATGGATATTCCAAGTCCTCACTTCCCTCCAATGCTCTCCTCCCTCCCACCCCTCCATACCATCATTCAAGATTCTTCATCTCATCGGATTACTACACAACATTCAGCTACTTCCTTGCATCTGATTAGCAAGATTCTACATTCTCATCGCTTCGGACATCATCTACACCAACGCTGGATATCCCTTCAAGAAAAAAGAAGAGCCATGCCTACTAAAAAAGGGGCTAAAAATGGCAGAAGAAAAAATCGATCTGTAGTACCGTTCACTACATTGAAGATCTACCCATAAACTCGTAGGTCGTAGGTTGTTCGTAAGTCTCCCCATGGCCACTAGGTTCATGCATGCAGGCAGCTAATCATCGGGGTATGTGACCCCCTTCGATACCGTTTTGTTTTCTTTACTGTGTCTAACACCAGTAGGGCGTACAGTAGTGTGGCTAGCAGGTTAGTAGGTAGGTAGGCTAATTTATTCTTATAACACTAAGCGATTTAATAACACAGTGTATTTATTAGTTATCCAGGCATGTTCTTTGCGAACAAATCACAGCGAAACGTCCTGATCGAAGGAAAGGCTGTAGCCTTGCTGTTTCTTCATGATATCCAACTTGGTCAAGATTTCCATGACTATCAACCTGCTGTCGTGACTGATATCACACGCTGCCACGTTTTTGGCGAAGAAAGACTTGATTTGAGGGCCCTGTGCTAAATACGTCTGAAGCACGCCGATGCAGTGGTTTATTCTATCAGCTGGATCCCAAGGTGGTCGACAATTTTTCATGTAATGAAACAAACAGGTCTTCAGCGCATAAGACGATGGACTGGTCTTTCGTTGGATGGTATGTTCCACACCATCTCGATGAGGATTCTTTCGATGGTTAGCCATCAGAACGAAGAATTTAAGGAGACGGAGTACTCGAGAGACATCCGGGAAACACGACTGATGGAGGAAGACGTCACGTTCTAAAGCGAAATGCGACACTTTCCATCGACCTCGTTCATTGCGCCTGTATGGGACCAAATGTCGCTCTCGTACCTCGTTTTGCTGAGCATTTAATTTGCACAACACGTCGGGTAAATGAGGTGCTCCAGTATCTTGAAAGGGACCACCGTTAATACCAGTCAACGTAACAACCAAACTCAAATCGATACTGATTTTCATCGGTTTTTCTCGTCGCCCGCGATAGACAAACGTCAACGTCACGCACGTCTCAGAAAGAGAAACGACTGGATGGAAAAACCGGACGTTCCATATTCGACTGCTAGCTTCTTCGATAAGCGATTTGTAATAGAACAATAGACGGCCCGAGCTGATAAAGTAGTCGGTGTAAAATGCATCAACTTCTGCATTTTCTTTAGCAAAAACGACACCGACGTCTGTACTGCTGCCTGATTCTTGTGCTAGCGCTGAAAAATGTTTCAACGGAATACCGAAATCAAATTCATTAGCCGCAAGGATATCACTTCGTTCAGCCCAACTACCGTATTCGATCAGTGGCCCGCTTTCGAAACGGTCGTCTAGCTCTCGTATGGTGTCGATTAGACTGTTCAAATACTTGCGAACATGGCGAAAGATGATGCACCAACGGCAAGAATGAAGGCACTGCCAGTGAGAATGTTCGCTCAGGTAAAATTCCACTTCATCCAAACTGAGTTTATCTTTTTGCCAAGCACTGGCCATCCATCGCCAATTATCTGGTTCTGGAACTGGTTTCAGGTCGTGTTCTGACGATACTATCGAGCAAGACCGAAGAGGCATGAGTTTCTCATGGATAGATGGTACGAATTTTGTGAATTTCACCCGTCGGATTGGTTTGGAGATGGTTTCGGATTCATTTTGGTTGTAAACAAAGAATTTGTCGAATTGCCATGTTGGCTGACATTGTGGACACAACGTTGTTGAATTGTAACACACTTCATTCAGGTAATCCGTAGCTGATTTGCCTTTATCGCTGTGGCACTGATAAGAACTTATTTCACTAAAATAGTACGTCCATTCCTGACACCCGAGCTTGGCCATGTTCAACACGGATTCATCGTTCCACACTAAACTTTTCCAGTCTGAATGGCGATGGGACATCATCCACGTACAGGCCGAATGGAAATCTCCGCAAGGATTGAAAAGCATTAGTTCTAATGCGTGGAGTTTTTTGTAAGTTTGACAGTGGATGTCAACACCATTCTCGACGAGTAACTGGAAAATGGGCAGCAATTTTCCACGTTGACTGTAATAGCGACACAGAATATGAAGGACGTTCCAGCCTTCTAAATCTCTGGCTTCCAAGTTGATCTTGTGACGAATCATCAGGTGAAAAAATTGAATGAGATCGGTACCCTGATAGAATCGAGCCAGATAGTGAAGAACATTCCAACCTTCTAAGTCGGTGGCTTGAACGTTCGCTCCATTTTCCAAAAGCAATTCCATGATTGGCAATAATTCTTTTGACTGGTTAAATCGCGCTAAATAATGTAACACTCCCCATCGTTTGCGGTCGGTTACGTTCAAATCCACTTTGCTGTCAGTCAGGGCCTTGATTGAACGAATTAAACTAGGTGTCTGATTGAAACGGCACAGAATATGCAAAGCTCTGTTGCCATTGGCATCGGTATCGTTGGCATTGGCTCCATATATCAAAAAAAGACGGATCAGTTTGGCCAACGAATCGTTTTGGTTCTTCCAGCACACCCAAAGAAGTACAGTCCATCCGTTGCTACGGATGTTCACGTCTGCACCACCACGAAGCAGATTTGCCACCCGGTTAAAACTGACAGCCTCGTGAGCCGATTTCTTGCACAGCGACCATAATTCGACGTCTTTCTAAATTTTTGACAAAGTTTGTAATAACATATTTCAACGTTTTGTTGGTATTGTAAAAAAAAAAAAAAAAAAATCACTGTACCTTGTTTTGTGGTTGCTGAGCTGCGGCCATTGCATTAGCTTAACTGAGATTTACACTAGCAACAAGATAACCTTAGATTTCAATGCCAAGTTAGAGTTCTTACCCGTTTAGAGAGCCAAGCGCACTTTCGTGGTGTCGGACGACTTGTCAGTTGTTTCATAATAAAATTATAAATTTTAGGTAATTATCGCATATCGTGAGTATTTACCCATAGCTTAAGCCGTTGTAGTTATCTACAAGTGACGTACATTTGCATCACAGTATGCAGGAGCATTAAAAAGAATCGACGCAAAAAACACTTGATACGGTGCTTATTCAGAGTTTTTATCAGAACAAGTAATAAACTTGCATCGTAGTATAAGCTACATAAGAAACGCTTTATTCTTTTTCTTCGTTATAATTTTTTCGTTTCCAAGTTTTACTCGATAAAACATTTCTGTGTTGAATGAAAATAATAGTGTTGCTCTTGATGTCTGTTCACTGGTGACCAGTCTAATTTAAAATGTTGGCAAAAGTATGTTATTATAGGTATTTTTATTTTAATCTTTGCGAACGAAGTACTATTGGCATTTCCAAATTTACGGTGCAAGTTCAATGAATATCATAAGCACCGCAACTAGCAAAGGTTTGTTAGCCAGCTAGTCGCCAACAAGAGACAAGCCAAATCTGGCCAAATACACAAACTGTAAAACTTGTTAGGATGCTGTTTATCCTATTTTTATTGATTGTAGCCCGAGTTCTTAAATCTAGCTTAATGGCTGCCGTATAGTTTTGGCGTCTCAACTTTGTTCGTCTTTTATTCATTAATGACCAAACATATTGAGATAAACACTTGACAAGACAGTTAGCTCGTTTATTGTCAAGTAAGTTTTGTAAAAAAATTATCAATCTTCTTTTTAAACAACAAAATTCGAGACTGAATGCACTTTGCGCAGCGAATTAATTGCTTTTACTTCTGACAGAACTGTCATTACCTCGAAGCTTCTTCATTTGGTCATAAGATTTTTTTTGTTTTTGTTGCAGGCTGTTGCTGTTAGAGTTTACAAAAGCAGAAATTAACTGCTAAGTAATCTCAAAAATGTCAAAACGACCTTCGGAAGAGTCACAGACTGGAGCCAGCTCAGGTCCTCAATGTAAAAAGGTTCAGTTTGAACCTATTAGGCTTGGTGCAATTTCTTCATTGGAGGAAATGGACATGAAAGTTCTTCAGTTTCAGAACAAAAAACTCTCACAGGTAACAAATAAAATATAATTGCTTTAGTTTGCACTATAATGTTTACCTGTCATAGCGTTTGGAACTGAGGCAAAGAACCGAAGCAGAGTTGAGACAAAGGATTGAGCAGCTGGAGAAGCGCCAGATGCAAGATGATGCTGTGCTTAATGTCATTAACCGTTATTGGAATCAACTGAATGAAGATGTCAGAATTCTTTTACAAAGATTTGATGCTGAAACTGCTGATGAAAATGAAAGCAAAAGTACAAAACATGGCAGTTTTATAGTTCTCAGATACTCAGAATTCATATGGCTACATTCTAGATGAAAGTGAAGCGACAACATCTTTTCTTGCATTGCTTTCCACCTGGGACAAGGATGAACTCGACGAAAAACTTGCCAATCGAGTTTTAGTATCGCAACGGGCTGTTGCAAAGCTAATTAGGGCTTTTGACAGACTGCTGCAAAGAAACGAAAAAGTTACACAAGCTCTAAAAGGAGAATCTGATAATGGTCAGCTATAGGTTAGCAGATTATTTTTCAAGTGGCTGATATATTTTTTTAAATAGGTGAAGTTGCCAATCTAGAAGAAGCCATCAAGCAGGTTAATACCGAAATTCAAGCCGAAAACAGCAATCTCCATGTACTGAATACTTCACTTCATGAAAAAAACCATGCCATTTCTCTGAAGGTAAAATTTATTCCATTTCTAACTTTTTGCATTTCCCACCACATCCATTTGTGCTTTAGTTGAAAGAGATGCAAGAGCAACTCACAGCGAAAGAAACCGAAGCGGCGGAGCTGCAAAACAGAGTAGATGATTTGGATTACGAACTGCAAAAACGAAGACAACGAGCCGACTCGTTGGAAAATCACTTGGCAGAAGCGTTGGAAAAGATTAAAGTTCTTCAGCAACAACCTGGTGTTCAAGTGGAAGCTGAAAAATCTTCCGGTAGCAAAGTGGTCTCGGTGTCCCAGAAAAAGGTACTGAATTATTTTGTTTGAAAAGTGAGTTGGCAATCAATACCGAAGTTATATTAAAAACAGATGGAAGATCAACATAAAGAATTGGAAGAACAGAGAGAAATGGCCACAAATCGTTTAGCTGAACTCGATCGTCTTCATCAGAATCACAGAGACGTATTACAGCAACTAGAACACCTCAAGATGGATGTAATACCGCTAATTATCCATTTTAACATAAAAAATTGGCAAAAATTAAAAATTCGTTATATTTCAGATTCGCCAGTTGCCTGAGTCCGTCGTTGTAGAGACCACCGAATACAAGTGCCTGCAGTCGCAGTTTTCAGTGCTCTATAATGATTCCATGGGCCTCAAAACGCAGTTGGACGAGGCTCGTCAGCAGTGGCACACAGCGAAAAATGCTCATCTTCGTCAAATCGAATTGATGGAGGTAATTTTTAACCATACCGTGTTTACCATCCTAATTCCTTTTACTAAATATGCTCTGTTATTCCTCGCAGAGTGACGAGTTATTGAGGCAGAAGCAGTTGCGAACGGAAGTCATTCAACTAGAGGACATGCTGGCCCAGGTGCGCAAGGAATACGAGATGTTACGCATCGAGTTTGAACAACAATTGGCGGCCAATGAGCAAACGGGACCCATTAACCGCGAAATGCGTCATCTCATCACATCTTTGCAAAACCACAACCAACAGCTGAAAGGCGAAGTTCACCGGTACAGGAGGTCAGTATGCGGGATGTATAGACACATAAAATCAAACAGGGTCTTGCCGTCTAACCTTGAATTCTCCACCAATCATGGTGTCTTTTGAGAAGGAAATATAGAGAAACGAGCGGAGAACTAGCCAAAACTAAACGAGAATTAGAAGAAACCCAGGCCAAGGTTCAAGCACTTCAAGAAATTCGCGATGCCCGTGACGCCGACGCTGCCGCGCAACGAGAAGCAGCCGAAAACGCTGATGCCTCAGATTCCATGGGTCTACCTGGCGATGTGATTGACCCAAGTCTCGTCAAAGATGACCCGGAAATCAAAAGAGAACCAGATGATGACTCTGCCGCAGACGATATAAAAGATGACATTGGTGACATTAAAAAGGAAAAATGTGACATTAAAAAAGATTTGTCCGACACCAAACCAGATCCAGCTGTTTTGGCTGCAGCTGCGGCCAAGATCAAAGAACAGAAAAATGCCGAAGCTGAAGTCGTTCGCGATCTTAAAGCCCAGCTTAAGTATGTTGATTAATATTTAGTGAAGTTCAAAATTACGTCTGGTTTTTATTATTTTCTTGCTGTCTACTCTGCAGAAAAGCGCACATTGATCAAAGGGAAATGAAGCTTCTTCTTGATATGTATAAAGGTGTTGGTAAAGAGACTCGAGATAAAACACAGCTGATGGCGGCCGAGCGAAAAGCTCGTCTCGAAATCGATGATCTGAAACAACAGTTGAAAAAGATGCAAGCCAGCTCTGAAAGTAAACGCGAAGAACGGAAACGTCTAGCCGATGACGAGGCTGTTCGTAAAATTCGTTCACTTGAAGAAGTGGTTCACCAGTTGCAAAAGCAAGTGGCGGCCCAGAAACAGGAAGAAGAAGCTCTTTTGAATGAAATGGAAGTAACTGGGCAGGCATTTGAGGACATGCAGGAACAAAACTCTCGACTTATTCAACAGTTGCGCGAAAAAGATGACGCCAACTTTAAACTGATGTCGGAGCGCATTAAAGCCCAACAAGTTCACAAATTGCAAAGAGAAGAGAAAGACATGCTCGTTGAACAGGTTGGTTTCGTTAAAAATTGATTTTAAAAAATTTAATCTTAATTAGTAGCACTATTTGTTCTAAAGGTTTCGACGTTGAATATGCAAGTGGAGGCTCAAAACCAAGTCGTTCGACGGCTAGAAGAAAAAGAACGTCTGCTCCAGAGTAGCATTTCCTGTGCCGAAAAAGAGCTGATGCTTAGACAACAGGCCATGGAGATGCACAAACGTAAGGCTATCGAGAGTGCCCAATCAGCCGCTGATCTTAAACTTCATTTAGGTACTAACCGTTGATATTCTGTTTAAATTGAAGACCATCTTGCTATTCGTGTTATTTACTTTTGTATCTTCTGCCTATAGAAAAATATCACTCCCAGATGAAGGAGGCCCAACAAGTAGTGGCTGAAAAGACGGGCACACTTGAGGCGGAGGCTTACAAGACGCGCCGGTTGCATGAAGAGCTAGCGCAATTGAAGCGCCGCGTTGAGCGACTCAAGAAGATTGAAGCGGCCGGAACCGCGGACGAAGTTCTTCGTGAAGAACTACGCGAATACAAGGATACACTTACGTGTCCTTCGTGTAAGGTGACGCGTAAAGACGCCGTCCTAACCAAATGTTTCCATGTTTTTTGCTTCGACTGTCTCCGCACACGGTACGAAACGAGGCAAAGGAAATGTCCCAAATGCAATGCAGCTTTTGGAGCAAATGACTATCACAGACTTTATTTGTCGTGATAAAACCAGAGGATTTAAAATGCACCGTTCCACTTTTGTCATGTCCAATTTTGTTTCTTTGCTAGAAAATAAAAATACATTGACGTTTCATTCTAGAATACGTTCCCTGGCGAAGATAGTTTACCAAAAAGAAAAAGGGATTTTTAGGGAACTAGGTTAAAAATCTTACCATTTTTCTGCTATGCATCGAAATGGTTATTGGTCAACTGTAGCAGTTGTTTAAATGACTGATGTCAAGTGGAATGGTACTAAGTGAAACTTTACTTTGTGTTAATGCCTCTGCTGTTGTCACAAGTTGGACATGTGCCACACGTTAACGTTGTTTTTTGTTTGTTTTTGGGGTTTTTAGTTCGTCTTAATCTTTTTTTTTCAAACTCCAATTTTGTTGAGAAACCAATCAAACAGGTTCTACTACACCGACTTGTATCGCCATAGGAAAGACGTCTAGAAGACAAGAAGGCTAAGTTTTAAATAAATTATCGATTGTGAATAGAATGGCCAAATTGTAATTAATTAAACAATTTTTTTCTATTAGTGAAAACAAGGATCTTCCCCACTAGTCGTAGAACAGCCCAAGAGAAGAATTTGACCATCGAAAGTGTTGTTCCTTTTTAGAGCAATCAGTTCCAAAGCTAAAGTGGGGTGGGAAACCTCATAATTTTCGTCTGCAATACGACGTGGCAAATTATTTGGGTTAATCGTACGTCTGAAAGGCAGTCTGTAGTATCCAGTTCTACAGTCAACCGTGTAAAATGATTCATGTTAATTCAACTGAAGCGATCTGTAAACCTACCCGGTGTATTTTGAATGCACGAAGGTACAATGTGAAACACCAAAATGTGAGATACCAAAGTTCAACTTATTCAACGGCCAAGACAAACAATGTCCCCCTTGGTCAAAGTTTCTTCAAGTCCACAGGAATCAAAGAAAAGGGACGTTGCATAAATGAGTTCGACGGGTACTCTTCTAGAAAAAGCGTCACGATTTTCACTTAACCTCTTTCTAGTTATTTGATGGGACAGCAATGTGACCTCCTTCTTAGTTTTTCCTGTTTTTTTTCAGTGTTATTGGCTTTGACAGGCTATAGATATTGCTAAAAGGCGAGTGTCGTGCTAAGCAACCCAATGCACCGGTCACGTTAGTCACTTGTCTTCCTCAAACACACACAAAAGGAGAATATCACGAGCTTCAGCATCCGTAAAGGAAAAAAAAATCGGTTTTCATCAAATTTGATTTTAGCCTTCTGTCGACCTAGATAATAGTCTATAATGTTACGGAAAATTGCACTTCTGATCTGCCTGGTGCCAACCTCTCTAGCCATTCCTCGTAAGTAATTTTTTTTTGTGTGTGCTATTTCCCAATGTACACCTGATGTATATTTTGTTTGTGCAACTTTGCTTTAATACGAAGCAATTGATAATTCAACAACAATTGGGGGGATCTAACTTATCGCGAATGTCCGATCATTGTCAGGTCCAAACGTTCCGGAAGGATCAGAGAACGATGTGTCCATTTGTTCGCTGCCCCCAGTCAGCCAGGGCACGAAGAAATGCCGGGGTTTCTTCCCACGCTGGACTTACAACGCCGAAACAAAATCCTGTACGGGGTTCTTGTATGGCGGTTGCGGAGGCACGGATAATTTGTTCCTAAGCGAATTCGCCTGTCTGGCAAGATGCAATCAACAGGGTAAGCAGTGACATCGGTGCTTCGTTTGCTACTTTAACACTATTAATCATTAACTTCCGTTTCAATTTCAAACTTTTTTAAAGGACTGGAGAAGCTTATCAAACAAAGTGATCCTACTTCACGGTGCATGCAACCAAAAGCCGAAGGTCTTTGTCGGGCAGTCATTCCGAGTTTCTATTTTGACGTGCAAACTGGCAAGTGCACGCTTTTCGATTTCAGCGGCTGTCACGGAAATGACAACAGATTCGCCACGGAAGAGGAATGCGAGCAGGCATGTTACCACTACCCAATCTATTGGCAAGACACCGGCAATCCTCTTTCAACTATTACTTCTACCGGAGTAACTGATTTAGGTACATTAAATGTTTTAATTTTCGTCAATTTCACTAGTCTGAATGGCTTACGCTACACCAACACATTCAGCTGTTTTCATTTTCTTGTTTTTGATTTGCTTTTAGGTAGCGACAACAAAGACGTCCATGGTGAAAAGCTGGACGTTTGCTCGCTACGAGTTGTAAATCCAGGGCCAAAAAGATGTAAAATCAATACTCAAGGGCGTTGGACGTACAACAGCAAAACAGGAAGATGCGATCAGTTCGAGTACATACCTTGTTCCAGCGTTGATCCACCGAATTTATTCTTAAATGAATTCGCTTGTTTGGCCAGATGCAATGAACAAGGTACACCTCTCGTAGTTTAAATCATTTTGGGTGATAAATATTTTTAGAATTTGGCAAACCATTTAGGACTAAAGAAGCTGATTGATTCAAGTGATCCTTCGTCGCCCTGTATGCAGCCAAAAACTGCCGGCAATTGCCGTCTTTTCATTCCTAGATTCTTCTTTGATAAGCAAACTGGAAAGTGCGAATCGTTCGTATACACCGGTTGCGGTGGTAACGACAATAACTTCAAGTCGCAAGAGGAATGTTATCTCAAGTGTAACAATAATGGCTCACTAGAAGAATCTGACTCAGTTACGGTCAATTATGCTGCAGGTACTATTTCGTAAATTAAAAGTCCACAACTACAGTACGTTAGATTTTGAATCACCTCTGGTTTTTCACTTTCTAGGTACAGGTAATGTTGAAGTCCTTGAAGCTTGATCATGCCGGGCTTTCCTTGATGGCATCTTCGTTAAGTCTCCGGTTGCAGTTATTTTTCCAGGAACCCAAGTGATTGATGAAAACGACTATGCTTTAGACTGGAAGAAAAAAACCATGAACTTGCAGGTCGTTAGCATATTTCTCATTATATACAATAACTTGTAATATTTTTTATATCTGTTAAATCGTAATTGTCGGAAATTATACTTTCTTTGATAAATGTATTCTTATAAGGCTGGATGACTTTACCGAGCGATTGCATAAAACTTGTATTGCTGGCTGATTAGTAATGAACTTATAGGCATAAGTAATCAGCCACCATCTTAAGTTGAAGTAGATAATTTAGTTTGATTAATAGGTAAATGTCACTAAACTAACTCCGATATTCAAACACGAAAAAAAGGCTCATGAGATCATACAGTCGGATGGACACATAACGGCTAGAACTCGTTGAACGTTGTTCTTTATTTTGAGCATTTTGGTACTGGAATACTACATACGCTTCCGCCAGTGAATGGTAGAGTATTTACGCCATTTATAGGAACTTAAATTTTATTTAACCAAATTCACCCTTTGCCTCCCTACACCGCTATTCTTACCGCAGGTGATCTCCTCTCCTCTATTTCATTTTCTTTTCTTGGCGCGACGTTACGTTGTTGCAGGCACAGAAAAAAAGTTTGGGGTGGTGGAACAAAAAATTCCAAGGACTGCAAAGGGTCTCTTTCAGGCTGTTGGCTGAAATGGGATGTTTTCTCTCCCATCCCAGTACGTTTTCATCGTTACATAACATTGAACGTGTGCCTTTCCACTTTTTCGAGCTTTTCTCCGGTGTAAAAACTAATTCTATTGCGATAAGCATATTTTTTGTAATTTAGCCTGTTTTCTATCCGTTAAAGAGGATTTTTAAGATGGCATATTGGATGTGTTGTTTAAAAAATCAGTGTCCTTAAAATGGTGAAAAAGACGGTGCTATGTTGCATAGCAAGACGGATGTCAGTCTACGTCAGCAAACAGGTAACCAGTAAACCCTTTTCTTTTATGTATATTGTGCAATTTCGACACCTATCCTTGTAAAGAAATTGATCGCAAAGACATTATCGAGATTAATCTAACGATCAGTAGAACTTTTCGTAGGCACTTCGAACTTAAATGAATAGCATGTTAATAACGTTTTTGTTTCAAACTTAGCCTTTGCGTCTCTATGCCTCCATTTTTAGAGCAAATGGTCTCCTATCCCCAACACACATTTTCTTTGTATGTTGCCACGTTGCGTTGTCATGGAAGTGGAAATGGGGGGTAGAGAACGAAAAAATCCATGGAGTAAAAGCCGCTTACGTCACCTCAGTATGTTCCGATCGTCTCAGGATACAGGCCAATGCGTGTTTTGTGTCTAGTCCTGTTCTCGTTAAGTGAAAGGTGTAATTTCTGCGAAGAGGATATAATTTACTATAATCCTAGTACAAAGTTTCTTGAAACATAATTGTTTAGTTGAAAAAGGTCATATAGGATGTGATAATTGTTAAGTGTTAGATAAAACGTCTTACGCTCAACGCAATACAGGTAAGCTGAGTAGGTCCTTAAGTCTCAGCTAACGCAGCTTGGCGCAGCTGAAACGCTTTGTCGCCAACCCGTGCGTCAATGCAACGCACGCAAGTACGGAAATCGACCAGAACACTTAGCCAGGTTTTACGTGATTAACTGACTTATAAAATTTGGACAGTGAAGCCGACGGAGTGTAGCACAGTCACCTACCAAATGTGTTCGGGAATGTTCTATTTATCTCAAAGATTTTATTAAACACAGTGCACTCTTGAACTGGACATCATTCCGGAAATGTGTCGTTCACCTCACATCAACAGATGTAACCTCATGCCTCGCGCAATGTTTGATTCGTCACCGCCAGCTATCGTTCGTCGGTACCGCCACACGTTTCAGACAGGTGACTGTACACATTTGTATCGTTCTGCACTCACACCTTTCTGTCAGTGGGTATAGTCTGTACGTCACTTCTTCGGAACAGAATCTGTATATGAAACGAAGGACAAATCGGTAGCGGAAACAGAAGCTTCCAGCATCGCCACCACTACACACGTGAAATAGAGTTTTGGGTTAAATATTAAGTAAGATGGTAAGTCTTGTAGCATGACATACTCCATAATTATACCTCAACTTTATTGCACCATTACTTTGTTTAAATGTACGCACAAAAAGCATTTTTAATAAAGATTCTTTCACTGGCTCTAGTACGGTAGGCTGAGCATTTTTCTGAGTCTTCTAGTCTTCGCATGTGGTACGATGTCCTTTGCAATTGTGCCATACAGACGACAAACGGGCGGGGATGGCAGCTACGATAACGCGTAAGCATGCTTTAAATGTCAAGTTTGACAAACCAAAATTTAATGCTGAAATTTACCTTCCCCAGCTTTGAGAGAGCCGATGGCACCATGGTCTCCGAAAGCGACAGCTAACAACAATTTGAATCTAAACCAGAGGATACCGATACCGTCGTGAACGGATCCTATTCCTACACCTCCCCCGATGTCGTTATTCTCGCTGTTGACTGGACCGTTGATGAGAACGGTCTCCAAGCTACCGGTGACCATCTGCCTCCTTCTCCCTCCATGAACGAACGTATGAAGTTTCTCAGCTATATTGCAAGGATTGAAAATCTGTCCTCCAATATCTGCACAAAGATCTAAGTATGAAAACAATTCTATTTGAAATTCTTTGAATGTTTCGACGTACCAATTTGTTATCGACTTATTCGACGAAGCCTCGTGACACGCTAGTAGCTCGTAAAAGCTATACTTTGGAAATATATGAATTAATTAAAATTATATGCAGCGTATCACGTTACGTCGGATCTATTTTTCGGCATCGAATTGTAATTATTTCGGTTACTTGTTAAGCTACAAAAGGTCAAACGGAGCAAGCAGAGTCTCGTACCCCCGTATTTCCCGGAATAAACCTGGCACACTTGACAATTATGTTTTACTCGGGAACAGCGGCAGCATGAGCCCAGATATTGTCGCACATCGAAGGGGTATGAAGTCCTTTGAAATTGTGCCATCCAGCTGGCAGACGGACGGTGATAGAAGTTCCTATTCCACGTAAGCATGCTTTAAATGCCAAGTTTGATAAAGCAAACTGAATTCTCAAATTTCCCTTCTCCAGCTTTGAGAACGCCGATGGTATCAAGGTCTCCGAAAGCGGTAGCCAGCAGGAAGTTGAACCTAAACCAGAAGATATCGGTACTGTCTCCAAGGGATTCTACTCCTACATCTCCCCCCGATGCTCGCGATCGCTCTGCTATCACTGTTAACGGGTCGCTGATGAGAACGGTTTCCAATCCACCGGTAACCATCTGCCTATTGTTCCCACAATGGCCGATCGTATGAGGTTTTTCTTTCTTTTTCGGAAGGATGCTGGTATTCAATCCAACTAGAATTTCAATTCATATATGTCTCTTACCCAAAAAAGTCCCCTTCAAGGAAAACCCCAACATTTACTAGGTGCGTTTGTATCACATATTAACGCCGTCGCCTCGAACGTGTAATAAAAATCTATTGTAATATGCATGAATTTGGATCTAAGTATGAAAATACTTGCATTTCAATTTTTCTTCAATGCTTAACATTCCAACCTGCTATTAGTTAATTCATTACCATTGCATGGCCTATTGATGAACTTCAGCACGCCATATGTACTGCAAGGTGGAACGACGTCTTTCGCTGAATTTGTTTATACGGCGAATTTGTGATACGATGAGCAGCTACACGGATATTAGACCTAAAGCCAGCGGCAACGTGCAGGAGATATGATATCTGTTTGAATATCAGCAGTACGCCACGCTGCACCAGTCGAACTGCAATAACTTAGAAATATTCTTGCCTCTATTTTCATTCGACGGTATCGCCATTCTCATTCCTGATTTTTGGACACCACAGTGTCAAAACTGTTATCAAAATCTTTTTATAGAATTTTGCGGAAACGGACATTAAAAATTTTTTTTGTGTGTATTATGCGTACGATACAGTCTGAGCAGCCGGGTTTCGTTCTAGAACTCTATCGTTCGCTGAACTTTAACAGATGCGCATTTAATTTCTGCCACATGTTTCTGAGTCGTCACCATTGGCTGTTTGTCTCCGGTTGTTTGAAACGCCACACTTTTGAAATAGGTGTTTGCATCGTTTTTATACACTCGTTTGTGTCACTGGGTAAAGTTTAGGTGTTATTCGTTCAATGTAAAGTTATTACAGAAAAGCAACGGAAACTTGAAAGCAAAACCCAACAAAAAGGTAATGCCACACCTTTTAGAAAGGTGACTGAGCACACTTGCATCGTTAGCGTATTTGAGATAGCGTACAAACTATACACACCCTCAGCACTTTAAAAATATTTATTATACACCGATTTCTATTTATGTAACATTGTTAACATTAAGTTATTCAGTGCCATTTTAATAACGCGTTTTTGGGCATACTTATGTTGTAAAGAAGACAGAAGATGTTTCTGACAGTGAGTATTTATTCACTTACCCTTGTAAGATCTTAAGTACCGTTTATTTTTCTAACCCAACCTTTGCCTTTTAACGCCCCCATTTTTACAGCAAATGGTGTCCTCTCCTCCATTCTCATTTCATTTCTATCTTGCGACGTTGCGTTGTCACTGAAGTGGAAATTGAGAGGTATGGAACGAACGAAGTCCATGGAATGAAAACATCGTTTACGTCATCTCAGTGCGTTTCGATCGTCTCAGGATATCGAATGTCAAAGACGGTCCATGTGTAGTGTTGTTCTCTTGATGTGATATGTGTCATGTGTGGCAAGAGAGTATGGGTATACGAGTCCAATATTTTCTCCAATGGAATTGTTTAATTGAAGGTCATGTCGGAAGTGATTATCGTCGAGTGTTCTTGTGAAAATAGTTAGTCTGACTCGTGTGTGGTGGATCGTGTGTGCTTCAAGGAGAAATACCTTCAGCAAGTGAATGGCAAGGTAATTCTATTCGTTATCCATTTAATACTTTAAACAAATGATTTCCTTCTTGCTTTCTTTCGTACTTGGTGTGAGTACCAAAATTGTATTAAATAAAGCGTAGCTTTTAATTACTAGCTTTTTTACGCAACAGACAGCTAACATGATTTTTAGCATCAGAATTTAGAATGCCACGTATTTATCATAACTGTTAAAGATCGATGCCATAACTTTTAAATTGATTCAAATTTTTGTAGCTCTTTAAATTCGTATTCATTTTGGTATTACAAAGATAGCCTATACAAGTTTATTGGAATAGATTTCAGAGAAATGATTTCTATTTTCTGGAAAAATGGTTGAGACTGGATGAGTGAATGAATTATTGTCAAACGAGAAGCCTCATGAAAGAAATGGGTACCTCTGAAGTTTGTTAACATGCTGATTAACATTTTCTTGAAGCAAGAAAAAGAAAAGTATCCCAACCTCTACAAGCCGAACAGTAACGAGTTTTACAATAGTAAAAAGAAATCAATAGAAAGCTGGGATATGACGGTCAGGGGCATAGTGTTACTATCGTGTCTGAAAGTATTGGTGGAATAAGGTTATGGTCAGTAGGAAAGATTCCAAGTGGTTTTTCCGTGAAACTCATTAGCATTTAATCACGGAGAACATTCGCATTCGAAAGGGCATTAAATAGGGTGTGTGTCAGCCAAAACTAGAGCGTGCGTTACGGCTTTGATCTAGGTATAAATAAAAAGTTATCCAAAGTAAAAGGCATCAGTTACTTGCAGCTATTCGAAGTATCCAACCATGAAACTCGTAAGTCACTCATGTCTATTACTAAACCTGGTTCTCAAAATCCAAAATTTACATCAAATAACTGACTTTTAAATTTTCGATCAAAAGAAAATAACCTCTCTAACTTGATCTCTAAAGTTTATCGTCGCCGTCCTCATCGCCACTGCAGTCGCAGTTCCATCCAGCTACAAATCGTATGAAAAGACATACGAGAAAGACTATAAATACCCCGAAATCACCGTCACCGGTCAATCCGACGAGCGTAACGTTGATGGCAGCGGAAAGTGGAAGTATGTTTTTACGTTTTCAGCTCTCTCTGTTGCCATTCAAACCTCCGCAAAATGCTAAAAGAAACCTCGTAATTTGCTTACCATAGCTACGCCCAGTCTGACTACACCACCCGTGAGGAAGCCCAGGAGCAAAAGAAATTCACTGTCACTACCGTCGATGACTACGGCAAAGAATACACAGCGGATGTCTTCGGCAACACCAACAAGGGATCTTCCTACTGGATCTCCCCCGAAGGCGACAAGTTCACTTTGACCTGGGCTGCCGATGAGGCTGGTTTCCAACCCAAGGGTGACCACTTGCCGGTTGCTCCCGTCCACGTTTACGAACTCCCAGTTGCTCCCGTCCACGAGTACGTTCTCCCAGTTGCTCCCGTCCACGAATATGTTCTCCCAGTTGCCCCAGTCCACATTCCTTTCAACGGAAAGGGCTTCAAAATCTATTAAACTATAAATTTTTTATTGAAAGCAATAAATTATTTCAGCGCACTCTATGCTTCGTATTTATGAAACGCGTTGCTATAGATAAATACACAGTGTATCCTATTTAAAGGAACATTGTCCTACAGTTCAAGAGACAGTCAGAGATAAGGTAATAATAAATCGTAATATACCAACTGCCAGATGATGAAATGTGTGAGAAATTCAAAATATGTGAAACTCTGTTCTAAAGTATTATATGTGATAAGCTGGCACAAAGCGTCTTTGAGGCACGTATAAAAGAGATACGTATCGCAAAATTTTGAATATTCAGTACTTTGTAATAGTAAAAACAGCTGGAACACGACTAACAAAAATAGATAATAAGTAAACAGAGAATCAAGTTTAAAAATCACACTTATTAATGTAATTTCGCAAACTACAATAACAAAAAGGCAATTATGGTACTATCGCCCAGTTATGAATGAAGTTAGTTTTTATTGCAATCTAACATTGCCGCATTGACGGACATTTTAAAGCCATTGCGCAAGGCCGCTGTTAGTTTAATTTATCCGTTAAGAACAAGGCATAAGCAAATAGGTAGCGGACCATGCTTCCCAAAATAAATTCGTATTCAAAAACTTGAGGAGCCCATTTGTAAATTTTATATTTCGGGAATTTAACACAAATTTTGCGTGAATAATTAAGGTAGGCATTATATCATACGATAGATATACAAAACAATAGATCTACGTAATTTCGAAGCAAAACTAGGCTATTACCTCATTTGAAAATCAAGATCTATGTTAGACTTCACGATATGCACGACGCTTTGGAGAGACGGGAGTGACAAAGAGAAGGGGTTTTTTAGACCTCGCCGGGCGAAACTATATCTTGTGATTTGTCTAGTACAATTGGGTCAGTCGATCGCGTAGATTGTTCCCTTCACCGGCCTATATAAGCACACGTTTGCTTCACCAGAAGCATCAGTTATCCTACAAACTTACCGAATTCAACATGAAGCTGGTAAAGAGTAACTTGTTAGCTAATGTTAAATAGCAAATTGCATTTCAGATTGATAAAATAGAAAACTTTGTAATTTTTCTTCAGTTTATTATCGCTGCTGTGTTGGCCGTTGCTGCCGCCGCTCCATCCAGCTACAAGCCGTACGAAAAGACGTACGAGAAGGACTACAAATATCCCGAGATCACCGTCACCGGTCAATCCGATGAGCGTAACGTTGATGGCAGCGGAAAGTGGAAGTATGTTTTTACGTTTTCACTTACAGCTCTCTCTGTTGCCATTCAAACCTCCGCAAAATGCTAAAAGAAACCTCGTAATTTGCTTACCATAGCTACGCCCAGTCTGACTACACCACTCGTGAGGAAGCCCAGGAGCAAAAGAAATTCACTGTCACTACCGTCGATGATTATGGCAAAGAATACACCGCGGATGTCTTCGGCAACACCAACAAGGGATCTTCCTACTGGATCTCCCCCGAAGGCGACAAGTTCACTTTGACCTGGGCTGCCGATGAGGCTGGTTTCCAACCCAAGGGTGACCACTTGCCGGTTGCTCCCGTCCACGTTTACGAACTCCCAGTTGCTCCCGTCCACGAGTACGAACTCCCTGTTGCTCCCGTCCACGAATACGTTCTCCCTGTTGCCCCAGTCCACATTCCCTTCAACGGAAAGGGCTTCAAAATCTATTAAAGAATAATTCTTTGATTGAAGAACGTAAATTATTTCAATGTCTTCTGTGCATTATGTATGGAATGCATCGTTGTAAATAAAACATAGCATATCTTACACGCTATGAATTTTAGTCGGCGATCCGGCAACACAAGGTTTTAAGGAAACATTACCTATGTCAACAATCGTAGTAAATACCTTCAATTTGTTAACCAGTACAGCTCTTGTATTCGTGTAATCAGTTCATCAGAGCCACAGGATACCAAATGTGCGGCAATGCTTTATCGACGTCCGAAGGTCAATCAGATCTAAACTCTGAGTGTTACCAATTTCCGAGTTAACAGTTTCACGAAAGACAACGTTCGGCGAGGTATTAGTGTCGCTTTAAGGTAATTACACAACTTCGCGTTATTATTTAGTAGCTGAAATTTGTGTGTTCCGATTGGTAGGTAATTAGAAATTTTTAAAACTCTAACTAGAGAGTAGCTCAGCTTTGCTTGCCGAGTAGTGAAACCAAATGAAAAAAAGCAAAAAAAATTATTTGAATCTTATCAAATGTTTATTATCAGAACGGAATCAAGATCAATCAAGACAAGCATTTGGTTTGCACTTATGCAGTAAACCATTGGTCTTCTTGTTTCAGAGACAGTGTTCCAGGTCGTGCGTTGATGCGGAATTGTTGTCCGCGACGTATCCAGCGGACTTTCAGATTTTCGTAAAAAACTCTCCATTCGTCATGATCGTAGTCAATGTCCACATAAGTATCCACCATCAAATCAGGATAGACACGCTCGCAGTAGTGACGAATTCGGTCGACGTTACGGTCGAAAAGAATTAGTCCCACCAGCTGAGGATCATGGAGGAGTTGTTGTCTTTGATACGAATGCGTCCATGGCCACGGGCGGACAGGGCAGTAGATAACAGCGACCCGATTACCCCGAACCATCTTCGACAGTCCGGATTCATCCGTTTCGACAAGTAATTCCAAACAATTGGTTGACAAGTTTTCCACAAGCTCAACCAGTTCTCGACGGAAATCGCTCATGTCCGGTATGTTAATGTTATCAGGTGGCCCGCGGGTCAATCTCTTTTTGCTCTGCGTAATCTTCAAGTGTTGCCGATATCTACGGACGCTCAATTCCAATTCGTATGTCGATTCCGGTTCCACAATCTCCTGATAGCCGAGCTGACCATTCTCCGGTAGGGGTCTGAACTCTTGATAAAGTTGTTCCAGCAATTCCAGTCGCTCGCAAAGTTCTATGGCGACATCAAGAGAGACATAGATCCGGTTAGCAGCTATTGCTTTTTCGGCAATCTTCAGAATGGCCCCATGGCTCGCGTCCTGTTTGTAGTAAAACTCAAATTCTTTCGAACGAATCATTACTTTCTTGCAAAGCGAGAAATATGGAGACATTTTTGTGGCTATCGAGTTAATAGGTTCCAACGTATAATAGGAGAATGGGGAATCGATGAAATTTATGCATAGCTACAAGCATGGTTTGATCCCGTAAGTTAGCTTTCGCCAGGTAATGTATTTGAATCTTCGAAGAAGATGACATAACAAAATTTTTAAAGTATGTTTTAGCTGCGTTATAATTTTACCGTCATTGTTCGTTTATTGGTATTTCAATTACGTTACGTGTCGCGTTTATTTAAATTGTCAAGGCGACCGTTGCTAGGACGGAGGGGTGCGGCGCTCGCATATTTCTTCTATTTACTGGTACGGATACGATTTTACTAAAAAATTAAATATTCTTTTAAATTAAAAATCAACCAAGAAATTATTAATACTACAACAAAAGTCAAACTGAGTAAACATTACAAATTAAGATTTTTTTTTTTTTCTTTTCACAAAGGATTGGACTATGAAGGGCTTATCTACCATGTGACACTTAGAGTAAGGGCCTTTTAAAGCGTGCTCGGTTGGAAAAGAAATTATTAGAATATTTTTAAACCATAAAATAAAAATTTTAATAATTACCTCTATTTTTGTTTGTTGCGAAATGAGTTATGGGTTATTCCGCATTCCGCCACGCCATCTACGAACAAACTTATGTACAAAAGTCATGACGAAATCGTATCAGTTCCAATCTGGTATTTTGTCTCGAGTGCAAGTCCGTCTGTTAGGTGTTCGTTTGTCGTTCGCTTAGATAGGACTATTTGTTTCAATTTTCTGCAAGAATGGCGGCTGTTTCAGAGCCAAACTCATCCAACCGGTTCTTTTGCCATCGATGTAACGTGGAAATTCCGCATGTTCTTCCGGTAAGAATACATAGGCAATTACCGAATTGTGTTTTATTGTATTCCCAGCTGGTCTCTTGTTCCCTTGGTTATAAAAAAGGGGAAGGGAGACTAATTTGGGACGTGTCAAGAAAGTGAAGCATTGCATAGTACCAAAGAAGAATACTAGGAGTATATTTTAATCTGATCTTAACTAGGGATTCAAATGCCCAAGATGTAACAGTGGTTTTATTGAGGAGATGGAACTTCCACCACAACAATCTTTCAGCGATGAATCTAGTGACGAAGGTGATGCAGAAATGGTCACATCAATAGGAGAAGTAAGTTGTTTTGTTTAACAACTGCATATTTTTATATCTGATTTTATAATTCAAAAAATACTGTACATACTCATTGTTTCTCCTTTTATTCAGCTCTTCACTCATAACTTCCTCGGTAGTTTACGTGATGCCCACCATGCTACACCACAAGCTGCCAGTAATGGTGAAAGGGAAGATGAAGAGTCTTTGTCCACATCTTCTGGAGGTATACCAATATTTCCAAGTTGGAACTTGTAGTAGCTGCATTTTGTGTTTTTATTGCTTTGTTTGTACTACTGTTAAAGCCACAATTGTTATTTTAATCTTACCAACTTATTTTGTTTAGCTGGTAATGGTACAGCCACACGACGAAGAAGACAGCATGTCGCTTTTAACCTGCCTGTACGGTCAACTCGACGGAGGACCAACAGCGATCGTCAAATGGCTCCCTTGGAAAACATTATTCAGGAATTCATTATAAACCTATCGGGATTTGAGTTTGACCCTGCAGCGTTACAAGCCCAAGGATCACCTATGTAAGTAGTTTGAATGAAGAGTGTGACTAAGATCCAATATTGCTAATCCCTGAACGTTGTCATAGGTTCATGTATGGCAATCCTGGCGATTACGCCTTCGGCCGCGCAGGCTTGGATGCTATTATCACGCAGTTATTGAATCAAATGGATGGCACTGGTCCACCACCTATGGCCAAAGATAAAATCTCCCAGATCCCCACTGTTGAGATCGACCAACAACAAATCGGTTAGTTCTAAGCAATTTCCAAATATGCTGTGTACATATTACATATACCAGGACGAAAACTTACGTTTTATTCAACGATCACAGAACAAAGTTTGCAATGCTCAGTTTGTTGGGAAGATTTTAAACTTGCTGAACCAGTCAGAAAACTAGTATGCGAGCATTATTATCACACACAATGCATTGTGCCATGGCTGCAATTACACGGAACATGCCCAATATGTAGGAAAGCTCTCAACGATGACTCAGGGGTAGGTTCATCTTACAAAAAACCCTAAGAAACTCTCTGTCTTAATTTTTAATTTTTCAATTTTTAAAGTCAGCGGAAAGCGAAAGTGCATCTGCCCCAGAACCAAGTACGTCATCTAACAGCAGCAATAGCACCAACAGTTCCAGCGGAATTTCGTGGTTGAACAGTGCCAGACACGCCCAAACAGGAGCCGGATCTGTCATTTCTTCCTTGATTGGGTACGAAAACTACGTCTAAGTTTCAACTTTACTTGGAGAGCTTTCTACTTTATAACATTGTTCCACAAATTTATTAGTAATGTCTCAGTTTTCCCGTAATTGAAAAAAGTTAACCAAGTTATGGCTTAACATTTTAGATCAATCACCAATGCGCTTAGCGGAGGACAGTCGTCGTCCAATTCCTCGTATCATTCATCCTCTACAGCGGCTTCGTCGTCCCAACAGCAGCAGGGTCGTGAAAATTCAAGTAGTCCTCTCTCGCCCTTTGCTCGACAGCATTCATACAATCTACGCAGCAGCAGAGATCGACCGGGAGGTCAGGAAAGCAATGACGAAGACGAAGATTCCAGCAACGGTGCAAGTGCTCATCAGCGGGCTCACCATCGCCCAACGGGAAGAGACCGTGGCCACCCGAATCCATTTGAAGATGAATATGATTAAATCGGTGATTGGAATAAGCGACGTCTACAAGAAACAACAAGACCATAGCTCTTCTCTACCCAAATTCCCTTCACTTTTTGAACCCCTTGGAGAAACTCGCACGCTGTACGGATAAATCTTGCATTTGTCAAGGCAGTGACACCGGCGCCCAACATATTGTAAAATGAGACTACAGACTGAATGTGTTTTGCATATAGAAACACTCCGTATACAACACGAATTTCCAGTTTACTGAAAACGAAAGGAGAGAAAACTGTCATCTCCAGTTTAGAGCTGTGTCGCGATTACGTGGCACCGGATTGTTTATTCTTCAGTTTTCATAATTAGTGGATTGTGCGCATTTTCACCCTGTTAAAATTCGTCAAATTTGCGAGTGAAAGAACCTAGGTTTTTCTTTGAATTAACTCAGTCACGATTTATTTGACTTGGCCCATGTAAAATGTGTATCTTTTTGATTAGTGGTGAAGTTAACTATCGTTTCCCCTTTACCTATTACGATTTTTTTTTCTATTATTATTATTATTATTATTTATTTTTTTATTTTAAAGAAAAAATCGCTTCACTGGGTAAATTTTGATGCAGCCGAGGCTAACTCTCCCATTTTTCTTAGAAATCAAGCTACCGAAAATAAAAAGTAGTGGTGATTGGAATGAGGGGTTAATTAATAAGGGAAATTAATAACGCGTAGAGCCTCACGATTTCCGTTGAACTTTCTTTTTATCTAACCCCTTCCGTTGTTGAAATTAGTAAGAGAAAACAAATTATCGAGTCGTGTCGGTCTCTAACCAGATCAGTTTATATGAGTGTGTTCCGTTGAAGCAAGGAGCGGGGGAAAAAAATACAACTGTGAATTTGTCAATTCATTGTAGGCTACGCATTTGTTTCACACTAGGTTACCATGGACACCTGAAACTGTTGATACCTCTGTTAGTGGGATGGCTTATCCGGTTGCAAATTTCAACGATCAGTTACGAAGTGATTTTTATCGCTATTTGACATTGGACTTGAGTACACATTTGCGTAAGTAATCGCTTTAAACCAAAATCTGTAATATCTTTTACCTCTGTTTTTCTACCCATTACAATAGAGTCAATACAAGGGATAGTCGATTTGAAATTGGACGAGAAATATGGCTGCGAGACACTCGCTTTGCTACATTGGGAGCAGTTACATTCCATTTTATTGCCCGACGAGGTTAAAAATTTTTACTTAGCTTCCAACGGATTTGAATTTACTTGGAAATTTCGCATAGCTGGTGGGTAAAGTGAAAAGTTCATTTGGAAAAAAAAAATGCGTTTTTTGTTGAATTACTGTAATCAACGTTCTGTTCAGATCACAATTATCCTGTAGGAAAAATGCACATCAACGTACTGACGGAGTTGTGCCCGGTCAATGAGCCTTTTAAAAGCCCTGATAAATATGATGGAATTACGCGTTTGTTTGTAATTGATACCAATTTTTCTCAAGGTAAACCCGCTCGAAACGAAAAAGAAATTAAGAAAATGTCAGATTATGAGATTGTTGTACTGAAATAGGAAGTGTCGTTCTGCTGATAACGAAAGGCACGATGAACAGCTCAGTTCATTACCTGAGTAGTCAAGGGCAATTGCACCAAATAGCAGATAGTCTAACTGCGTATCTCCGTCTTATGTTACTCTACATGGGTTTGCCTGACTGGCCTCTTGTCCACCTGAAAATGGAACTGTCATACTGGAACAAAGTATCAACGACTTTCATGAACTTTACTATTAACAAGACGTGGGGCTTGTAGTTTCCATTCAGGCTTTACTTTTCTTCGATTCCATTTGTAATATTGTATTATTAATGTTAACTTTAATTTTTATTACAGCAATTATATGCATACTTCGCACCATACCTTTCCCATCCCAACTGGAAATCAGAGGAAACGGAAAATCAGACCGCTTATCCAGTCAACGTGCTCGATAAGAGCATTTTTAAAGCAAATAAAACACCAAGGTAATTATTTGTAAACGTGGACGAAGGACGTAGCAATAAACTGGATATCGCCATAACTCTCCCCAATCGCAGACCGGTATATTTGATTTACGCTTAATGAAGAGGAGCAGGACGATTGGTTGTTTTCATAAAAAACCGTTGCATAAATATTTAACATCAAAATCCATTGACCGTCTGCGCAGACACCAGTATTTAGGCATTAGTTTAGACCATATCCGCAAGTGCGCAGTAGGCCACTGGGTTTGTAGGGGGAAAGGAGGGAGGAACTGTGCTACAATGAACATCGTAGCCCGAGATATGTGTGTGTTGCGTAGTGATAACACGTTGTTCTAGATTGCGTAGTACAGATTCACGCAGTTAGATGGCATAGGCAGTAAGCACAGCAAAATGGAGGTTATTGTTGTCTCCCTCGACAGTTTGTTTAATTAACGCAACTAAAAAATCGGATTTACAGGATGATTACAGTGATGGACGGACATAAAAACTTAAACCATGTAGACGATCACTGCCTAGATTTCCAAAACGTGACTATCCCGTCAGGTACGTAACTAAGAGTATTTATTCATTACGCCTAAAGCTTGGCTTTGCGTATTTTTGCGCGTCTCGTAGTTTGTTTACTTTATTATTGTTTATATATACTATGTATAGATATGTATGTTTTCCTAAATCTTTCTCCTGAAACTACAGGAAGCACTTACATTCCCGGTTCAGATCCTTGTGTATTATGTCTTTGTGAACATGGAAAGAACCTTTGGTGTCAAGCTGTTCGCTGTGCAGCATCAGAGGTAACATTTTCTGTTACCTTCACTAATTTTCAATAATTAATCTCTTATCTTGGTAAATTTTCCAGGATTGCTTGTTCTACACAACAGGAAAATCCTGCTGTGAATTCATATGCATGGATAGAGTTGTGGAAGGTCAGTTTGATGAAAAACATTAAGCTTTATGTGAAAACACAAGAACTAATGTTATTATTGGCATCTAGTCATATGTGGGTTCTGTTTACTCTCCCTTTTGATGATTGGTGTATTTGTTTATTACCTACACAAGAAAAACCGTAAAATGGCAACAGGTGACAGTTCTGTGAAAAAACAACTTTGTCATATCTCATCCATACAATAACTATTTATGCAAAACTTTAGGCATATCGCTGAACAAGTCCGACGCAGATGTCGCGTTAGTCGACCACTCGTCCATCTACGACAAGAAAGTGAAAATATAATCGATGTGTTAAATAATTAAGTTTGCATGAATCTCGTTCCCGTTAATTTTGAATATTTTAAGCCAATCTATTACTCGATAATTATTATAATCATTATGATTGTCCTATTATACTATTTATCACGTTTCTAGAAAAATACGGTCTCTGTATCCTTCTGTTGGGCGTATTGTGTTCCTTAGGGAATAACGACGATATGAAGAGCGTCAAATGGTGTGTAGCTCCGTTATTATATATCCGTTTTCAATAAACTTCGTATAGCTAGATTTGGGGTTACTGCTTTAATATTTTAGGCGTTACGAAATACGAGACCCAAAAATATAATACACCCACCACTGAAAGCGTGAAAGGATAAACTTTCTTCGAACATCGGCTTCAAAGGTCGGAGGCAAAGTAAATGTAGACACCACTGAAAATGGTCTGGTGCGTATTGTTTACATCTAGTACGCAGCCATAAAATTTTGCCAAGCTTGGCACGCACCTTTACGGCGCCGAACTAAAAACAAACAAACAAACAAAATGAATAAACGGAAACGGTTTTAGTCTGTATGAAAAAATCATATGACTTGTATGTGATATCTATCCTATCATTCTGATCCCACTACCAGCAATCCTCATACTTGGTCAAAAAAGAATATCTAAAATGTAAAAAAAAAAGTTATTATATAAGAGCACAATATGTATGACATAATTAATTAGTATGAGGGAGAAGAAAACATCGATCTACTAACGCCGGAACCATGGCTACAGGCATCTTAGAAAGAAACAAACAATACAAGTGTGTAAAAAAGTTGGTTTTGCCTTTTTCGAGGGAAGGTTTGAATTTTTAGATCTAGAAACGTGTTTATTGCCTTTGCATTCCTTTCCATCTTCGTATACAAAAAGTTTGATGGCTTTATGGGGTAAAAAAACATTGCCATAGAGCCATACTCATGACCAACCCACGACTTCCTGTGGTGTAGATCTAGCATCTGTACCATCTAGGTGGCAGGTCAGTCGTCAGGTCTTGCATTTGTTTATCTACCCAGTTCCATTTCTTAATAGGCAGTGTCAGTCGTTTTAGTTAGCTGAACGCTGCGTTATACTCGTGTTTATCTGGATTCTACCTGTCGTACGATAAAGTGTTCTTATCGAAGTGCTTGCTATCACCGCCAAAAATAATTTTTGGATTTTTTCTTTCGCACGAGGCCGTTTATTTACAAGATAGGGCACCTTAACACTCTATATGGCTTTGTTACTATCTGGCTTTTCAAAGTCAAGTTCCCGAGTCGACCTGCTATTTGAAAACTGGATAAATTGACAAACAGGAAAATATTGTTATCCTATTTTTTTCGTGACTTGACGTGACGCGATTCCCAGGTAAACTGCTTTGCCAATTAATTCATAGAGGAAACTAGTGGTTTTAATAAATATTCACACACAACAACTTTAGAATGCCTGGTGAAAGGTTCCTAGTTGCCACTCCTGATAGCTCACAGGAAGATGAAATTGGTATTTTTGGAGAAAGCTGCCAAGATATTAATGGAAGGACAATCACTGGTGGGAATCATTATGTTCCAGGTCCTGATTCATGTACAGTCTGTCTGTGTGATGGAGGAAAACCAAAATGGTGCCAGGCTGTTTTGTGTGCTGCTCCAAAGGTATCTGTGACCAAGGCGATTAGAATTGGAAATTTTATATAAAATAATATAAGACTAACTTTTGCCTAACAACATTCTTTAATATTCAACTCTTCTGTACAACTATTTTCCAGGATTGCAAATCCTTCAGAATTGGTAGTTCTTGTTGTGAATTTATTTGCTTGGATAACTCAGATGGAGTAAACGATGAAGGGTCAACTGATGTTACCTGGGGTGATGAAAATTGGGTTGGGGGTGACTTAGGATTGCGTTTAGTAGCCACAGCAGTCACTGCTGTACTTTCCCTGGCTCTTCTAGTTTTCCTTTTTTATCGTTTAAAAAGACGACGCGCACGGAGGCACTCAGGTAATTAAAATGATTGATTTCTAGACTTTTAAAATATTTTTCAAAGCAAAATGTTATGTCTACCACATTAGCCTGCCATGAGATGGAAGGGGACACAATTCCATCTAGTAGCATAGTGAGTTATGACCATGGAGACCTGACAAGCAGTACTGGGCATTTGAGCAGGTAGTGTAATTAGGCATGCCTTACACATGAATCCATCTCCAATTAATGACTCATTACTCTCAAAAAGGCAACCCCAGCCACTGATAAATCTTGGGGAGCATCAATCTCCATTGTGTGTGATGTGGAAGCTACCTAGTTCATCTGCCACAGATTATCCGCCACCATACTCTGAAAATCCAATGAACCGTCTAACAATTGAAGATCATGAAACGATTCGTGAAACAACAAGTGAACAAATGCAAAGAAAGCATAATCGGTGACATTATTTAAACACTATATATTTATAGGTCTTTTGGCTGTTCCATCGGCCCCGTCAAATGATTTGATGAACGACGTGCCGATCAGTCAGGTGTCGTTGGTGCGACGGAGCAATGATACATTAGATTCCGGCGATTTTTTGGAAGCTGGTACTCCTCCGCCTAGCTATGCCGAAGTACTTGCCTCTATTTCCACTCCAGCTATAAACGAGATCGAAGAAAACTTCTCACCAGTCAGAGGTAAGATCAGTTTTTTAAGCCTAGAAAACGATACAATCGTTCAATTTTATACAATCTTAACAGAAGACGAGGACGTGCTTCCTTCTGCTCAATGGAGGAACAGTTTGAACCTACCAAGAGAACGTTCCCCAGCCGAAGTTGCCATCCAACGATTCAGCCTACAACTTGCCCTGGACTGCTCAGACACAAGCAGTTGCACAAGCAGTTCGAGCCACGTCCAGCCTGGGACTTTGAGCACTTCTTCCTCTTCATCTGCCACGTCAATTGTCCATCTTGGCTCCCATTGATTTTGTCTACTAATCTTATAGCAGCATCAAGTATCTACCTAACGCAGAATTTAGTAAAACAAAAAGAAAATCAGCTATTCAGTCTAGAAGATCTCGTTCGACTGTTCGATATATTGATTCTGCTCTCGTTGTGTCTCCTTTTACTCGCTTCTCTTTTTTACTTGACTTTGTGGGGCTTCTCCATGTATTTTCTTTTCAACTGCCTTCACATAGTTAACCTTTGATTGTCATTTAAGTAATTATCTACTTGAAAATTTTTCATTAATTATGATTTATAAGGTTTTCTTTTCCGAAACATTGTTGACTGATATTCGTTACAACGTTTCGATTATGTAAAGGAAGTACGTAGAATAGGGATTCGAAAATAGCAGTCATCTATTGATGCGCACAGACGTCATTAATAATCCTCGTGGCAATCCCGCCGGTGACGGTAGGTGCTTGTAGAGCAGATTTCTCGTGCTATTTAATCACGCCCCTAATTTCAAATTTGTAATGGTAGTCTACTGTCGACCACTTTCGAACAAATAAATAAATTGACTTGAAGCGTATATTGTTTTGTTTTTTTTATTTTTATTTTTTTTTTTTTACTTTCGTTTTCATTTAAGATGGTTTGTAAGCGCTTGTAACCGAAGCTTTTTTGTCGCTTCGTCGCAATCGATGAGTCACGTGACTTTGACCAGCTGATTTTCATCAATTCTCCGCGGACGACTTGTCGTCAGTCAGTTTGTCTGCTCTCCTGTTCTTGTTCTGTGCTTTGTGTGTTGGGCGTGAAGATTACATTTTTCGTAAAATTGGTGCAATATTAAAATCAGAAAAGTTGTCGAAGCTACGAAAAGTTTTATCATCGTAAAGTAAAAAGATATGAAAAGTTTGTATGGCCGAAACTCGTGTCTATGGTTATGAGCCTAATAGTGGGCTTAATAACGCAATGGTACGTAAGTACATGTAGTGATTCTGAAAAAAGAAATTTTTTGCGCCGGACAGATCTGGTCGGATGCAGATTTGTGTACTGTCGTTTTTGTTTTCAAAGAATTTGTATTTGTTTGGTAGTTTGTACATAATTTTGTTTGTTTATTTCAGCCTGAACCTACAAGTTTACTTCGTTTACGTGTGATTGCTGGACACAACCTTTGCAAAAAAGACATATTTGGAGCAAGGTAAAATTTGGATGTGAAATATTCTTCTATTTTTCAAATTGTGTTGACTCAGAAATTTCTTTGAAATTTAGTGATCCTTATGTGAGAATTGATTTGGTAGCAACTAATGGAGATCAAGTCATTGATTCAGTGTTAACAAAAACGAAAAAGAGGGTATATATATGTTGCAATGAAGAAGGACTTTCAAGTGTTTTATTTTAAGGTTAAAAATTTATTCTTGCAGACATTAAATCCAAAATGGGATGAAGAATTCATATTCCGGGTCAAACCCACAGAGCACAAGCTGGTCATGGAAGTGTTTGATGAGAATCGGCTGACTCGAGATGACTTTCTGGGCATGGTGGAACTCCCATTAGTTGGACTTCCCAAAGAACTTCCAGAAGCAAGTATACCCAGAAAATATTACATTTTACGACCACGAAGGTTCGTTTACATTGACGTACTTGTTACGTTTTGCATCCCACCTACATTATCTTCTTGTGTTTATTTTCAAAGCGCTCGCTCTAAAGTCAAAGGACATCTCCAACTATATCATGCATACATGCCTGATCCAGATGAAGTCTCGGAAAGTACAGTAGCCACCGCTTTACCCGCTGCCACGGAACCGCAAAGCCAGGATCCCGAGCCCGGTTGGGAAATGGTAGACTCGGCAGATGGGAGCAGCAGTGTTGGTCAGGCACAAGTAGAGCAGCCCGCCAGGGTAAATGTGATTTCTTTATACAATATGTCTACTGGTACTTGGCTGCCTATCTAATCCATTTATGCAATCCAGCCCATTTACGTTCAGGGAAGTTCTTCCACTGCAGAAGTAGCTAACTCCACGACGCAGTCTACCCCTCTACCTTCTGGTTGGGAAGAACGTCAAGATGCTAACGGGCGAACCTATTACGTAAATCATATTGCTCGCACCACTCAGTGGGAGAGACCGTCTATCCAGCCGGGTAAGCGAGACGCATGTAAAGCTTGTTATGTCACGAAAATCACCATGAATTTTTCTTCTTCATAAAAGCCGTGATTCAAGAGCAGCAATTGGCACGCGAACGCAACCTCGAAACAGCTGGGTCAGATATGCAACGTCGCTATCACATATCGGACGATGCCCATCCACTTCAAGCTGGATTAGATGCAGCCGCCGGTATTGCTGATCAGGTACAGTAATCTCGTTCTTCTTGGTTGACCATTTATATTTGCATGGAATTATAAAATCTGGCCCTTCTTCTGCATGCTTCTTCGAAAAATAATGGAACACTTTGAGGAGGATGAGTATGAAGATGATGAACTTGATGATTATTTTGATGACGACGATGAACTAGATGATGACGATGAATACGATGAGTATTGGGATGAAACTGCAGAGGGCGATGAACAGGTTTACCAACTTCTCTGTGCGTTGCTACAGTCGTAGAAACAGCTAGATTATTGCGGCGTAGATTGGCGATCTAATAGACATAGTCGTATGGAGCGTGACGAGCTTTTTATTTACTTGATCCTGTTTTGTTTTTATTTGTTTTTTTTTTCTTTAAAGTTTCAGTTAAGAGAGGTCCAAATTAACGGAAGTCCAAGACCTAGTCCGGCGTCACCTCGTCACTCCGTAACGGTAAGCATAGAAAACCAGTTACCTATTTTTCCCACTTTCAGGAGAAGGGTTGATCCTGCTCATGGCGTGCTTTTCAATTCTTTTTAGACCATTGAAGGAGAACAGGTTGCAAATGGTACGTCATCCACTCCAACTAGACCTGCAGTTGTGCCTAATAGTGATGGCTTACCCCCAGGTACATTGGAAGATTTACATTACGAGAAAAACAGTAATAGTAAAAACTAGTAGCAATACTCATCATTTACGTTGTTCGGCAACATAAGGTTGGACGGTGCAGGTGGCTCCAAATGGAAGACTATTCTTCATCGACCATAACAAACGAGCCACCACTTGGGTGGATCCAAGATCAGGCAGGCCATCAACACTACCTCGTCAGAACCAGTACGTTCAATGGTTTTTTCGTAGGGTTTCTAAAAAAAAAACATTTAAACAAAATAAAAAAACAGTGGATAGTAATAACAAGTTTAATGAACCTTAATTCGTGCAGGAGTCCTGGAAACAAAAGTTTCCAAGAAGAAGCGCTTGGGCCACTTCCAGAAGGCTGGGAGGAACGAATCCATTCCGATGGAAGAATCTTCTACATCGATCACAGTAAGTAGAAACTGGCCGTCAGGTGGTATTCGAACGGCTGACGTAAAACGTTTCTGACACGCAGATACACGAATTACCCAATGGGAAGACCCGCGTATGTCAAACCCAAATATTGCTGGGCCGGCAGTTCCTTATTCGCGCGACTATAAACGAAAATACGACTTCTTCAAATCGCAACTTAAGAAACCAGTAAATTAACAACTGTTTAGAAAATATGTGGTTGTTGAATTTTTGATTTTTGGTTCGTAATCTTCTTTTATTGCGTCTTCAGGCTAACATTCCCAACAAGTTTGAAATCAAAGTACATCGAGTATCTATCCTCGAAGACTCTTATCGGATCATCAACACTGTCGCTCGACCGGAGCTGCTCAAGACGAAACTCTGGGTCGAATTTGATGGTGAAGTTGGACTCGATTATGGTGGCGTGGCTCGTGAATGGTTCTTCCTCCTCTCTAAAGAAATGTTTAACCCTTACTACGGACTCTTCGAATATTCTGCAATGTAAGTTTCGAATACCTCGCAACACATTCGAATGTTAATTGAGACGTCATCATGTATCCTGATGTCTGCAGGGATAACTATACACTGCAGATCAATCCAATGTCAGGATTGTGCTGCGAAGACCATCTTTCCTATTTTAAGTTTATCGGTCGGGTTGCTGGCATGGCTGTTTACCATGGCAAACTACTTGACGGTTTTTTCATCCGCCCATTTTACAAAATGATGTTGGAAAAGCCCATCGAGCTGAAAGACATGGAATCTGTCGACACCGAATATTTCAACTCTTTGGTGTGGATCAAAGAAAACGACCCGAGTGAGTTGGATCTAAATTTTGCTGTCGACGAAGAAAGCTTCGGCAAAACTATTCAGCGCGAACTAAAGCCCAACGGGACGAACATTCCTGTCACGAACGACAACAAACATGAATATATTAAGTAAGTGGATGTTTTTAAAATCATTATTTGTCTTTCCATCCCATGTTTAATCACTTACCAATTATTAATTGTTGTATTACTGGTTAATTTTACAGCTTGGTGATCCAATGGAGGTTTGTGTCGCGCGTTGAAGCTCAAATGCGCGCTTTCTTGGACGGTTTCAAGGATTTGATTCCTTTATCGATGCTCAAGATCTTTGATGAGAACGAGCTCGAACTACTAATGTGCGGCATTGGAACAATCGATGTCAAAGACTGGAGGGAGCATACTAACTACAAAGGAGATTACAATGCCAACCACATGGTTGTGCAATGGTTCTGGAGAGTAAGTGTCGCTAATATGCCGTGTTCTTCATTTTATTAGCGTCATAGAAGCCTAATTCTCGACATTTCTTTTGCAGGTGGTTTTATCGTTCAATCCCGAAATGCGTTCTCGTGTCCTACAATTCGTTACGGGGACGTCTCGCGTTCCGATGAATGGATTTAAAGAGTTGTATGGAAGCAACGGCCCACAGCCATTTACCATCGAGAAGTGGGGTACGCCAAACAATTTTCCTCGTGCTCACACATGGTAAGTCCCAAACCCATTTATTCTTTGACATGAAATTGAAATGAGAAAGCTTCTGTTTCTCCAATTCAGTTTCAATCGTTTGGACTTGCCACCCTATGAGAGTTACCAACAGTTAAGAGAGAAGTTGATCAAAGCCATTGAAGGATCCGAAGGATTCGCTGGCGTAGATTAAACTGCCGCTCATCTATTGGAAAGGGATTGGTTGCACGTATTTTTTTTTTGGTTGTTTTTTGTTTTTTTTGTTTTTTTTTCCTGTAGAGTTTTTTTTCTGGTTTCAATTAATATTCTCCTTCCCTCTCACTGTAAGATGTGTAAGGTCATTCATTCCACCGATGGTTCGTATCGTATAGTCGATTTCTACCCCTTTTGCCCCGCACGATGCTGTTTGTTTCCGATTCCTAGGGCTGGCTCATCCTTCCCCCTTCCTTGGGTAGTGTACAGTTGGTATTTTTTTTTTCCCCCTATCTCTCTTTTTTTTCCTATCTTTTTCTCTTCTTCTGCCTCTCTCTCTTTCTCTTTAAAAAAAAAAACAAACAAAACGTTTAACTCCGACATGCGTGCTCATGTGTGTCCAATGAGCAGAGCGTATGGAGTTTCATTCTGGGGTTTCGACTTCTGCCATTTCGAGCATCACCTAAGAGTTGAAACGAAGAAGGAAGCATTTCCATTCTTTTTTTTCTATTTTCCATCCAACCCGTGTTTGGTACTATTGATGCAATATTATTAATCACGTCACCTAATTTTGGCCCGCTCGCGTCGACGCAACCCCGACATTTGCCCGCGTGCATTGTTTTTTTTTGTTTTTTTTTTCTTTCCGGCCTAGTTTGTCGCGGCTATTCTACGCAGTGTGATACATATTATTATACAGTATACCCTCTTCATTATTATTATAATTTTTTAAATCTACTTCCTTCCCGGTCAACGAAACAAACAAAAATAATTAAAAAGATTCATATTCACATCATTTTTACATTCTGTTTTTCTTTGGGTTTTTTTCTCCCTTACGTTTTTGCAGCAATAACAGCCCTTTCCGACTTTTTATGCGTTCGTAAGAAGATTTAAAAAAAAAAAAAAAAAAAAAAAATCTTCCCAAATCAATACATGAGAGCTATTTACTCAATATGTAATGGCGCTCGGCCCATTTACTTTCTTCGGAAAGGATTCTATTGACGGCTAATGGAGCACAAAAAAGAAACGGTTGAATATAAAGAATACCAAATTCAAGCAGCTAAACGAAACCGTGCCATTAATATGCTTCCATCTTCTTTTGAAGTACCATATGGCTGCCACTTGCGTTAAAAACGATGGGGTTTGGGACCTTTTCTCTTCTTTTTTTTTTCAGTTCGCTTTTGTAATTGAAGACGATCTAGTTCTATATTGTCTGATTTGTACCACTTCCCCTGGGCTTGTTCATTCTCATTTTAGGTCTCAAACCATGTGTGCGTATCCGAAAAATTATTTCTTTGAATGCTTAATTATGTAAGTTTACAGTCAAAGATTTTCTAGGTTACACTTGAGGTGAGTAGTTGATGGGTCAGTTAAAATCCAATTGTACATAATATCAGTCAAGGATACGACAAATCGTGCGCGATGCCCAGGTCTCTACCTTAAAAGTAGGTGAGTCCAGCAAAGACGCACATTTTCGTATCCAATTTGCACGATAGTGTACATCAACGTACATTTGCGCTTCACGCTTTCGTTTACCTCCGTGAGTAAGACGTGCGTACGATTTATCATTTCGAATCTTTTCACAACTGTTGAAACTCATTATGACATGGAATGTGTTTGATTAATTGATTAAAAAGAACTTGAGTTTCAGCATTTTCCAGTCTAGAAAATTGAAAAGTACACTGCATAAAGCTGGCGCTGGATTCCTGCTGCATGCCTGGATGCCTGACACCTATAAATGATACGCATTGAGTCGGAACTCATTTTGAAATTACTCCAAAGGAACTGCGACCGCAATGATACCGGAAACGAAACGCTCCATCGTGTCGGACTTAACACGGTTTCCGCAGTCTGTTTCACCCAATCAAGCATCGCATTGACTTTTCGTGATCGCATCGGCTGTAAAAAATGGTAATAAAACATACTCAAAAGCGTTGTTTTAAACTAGATAAGTGATTACTTTCTCATTGACAGGGAGAAAGGTTGCAATGGTCTTCTTCATTCTTTTACAAGACCTTTATAATTCCAAAGCTTGGCGATTGTCGGAATGATCAAATGTCGAACGCCGTCATTATTGCCACCCAACGGATGCATATTTTACTCATCTAGGTGAAACACATCATGAAAAAAATATCAAGAAACTATAATATTGTGTTTTTGTGTGTTTGTCAGGAAATGTTTTTCCAGAGATGGTGTGCGCACTGGAAACCTGTCCGTTATGGAAACAAACTTGTTACACAAGACGCCAATGTGGGATCTGTGCGTGAGTCCTCGTACGCAACCAGCCATCACTGTTACACCCTACGATGCGTACAGACAAAAAAAAAAAAAACCTTACCTCGAGATTATTTTTTTTTTTTGCCTTTGGAACCACAGAGAAAAAAAAATCAAATCAAGAAAAATTTTAATGAGAAATTGCAGATCTGAAAAGTAGAGCATTGCTAATGGGTGATCACGACTATCAAAGAAGATGCCATACCGTGTAACGGTAGTAGACCAGTAGTCGCGACCAGTCGTCGTCTTCGTTCCCCCCGTGGTCGTGAAAACCGATCGAGAAAGAAAACGAGAATAACGAGATTGTGATCCCAGCCGTTGAGCTTCCGCTTCATCAGATGTTTTGGAATTCGGCTGGGCCGAACAGGCTGACGGTGGCCGTCATTTTATTCGTCTTCTTCTTCCTATTTGAGAAAACTGTTATGCGTTCCAAGTGGAGGCCATCAAAGTCGGAAGATAATAGCGGACGCAATGAGCACGGATTACGTAGAGGCTGCAATGAAAAAAAAAAAAAAATAGAGAAGATTATGAGAAGAAGAAAAAAAAATTCACATCCCGGTGTTACTGGAACCTCGTCCGCTTTTTTTTCCCGTCATTCGCCGAAAAAAAAAATGATTTCGCCGGCATTTCGGTAAAAAACCCAAAATGAAAAATCTGCGTTATGTCTTGTGGAGAGGCGAAGAAGAACTCAGGGAAGAGAAGACAAGAAGAAAATTTGAAGTAAAACTGTTCCTGGTCACGTGCCACTGGTGAGTGGGAAAAATGAAAAACGAAGAAGCAGAGACAGAAAAAAAAGAAGAAGAAGAAAGGAGAGAATCAGGTAAAGCAGATGCGTAGACAGAAGAGAAGGTACGAACGTACCTGCACACCAACTAGCGGGGCGCGGGCCATATATAAAAGCCACTACGGTTCCTGTACGGTCATTCCACTTTTGACAGTGGGGCCGAGTGGAGCTCAAGTCAAGAAAAAGAAAGAAAAAAAAAAAACGTAATAATAATCAAAAGGAAAATTCAAAAATTTAAATATTGAAAAAAAAAAACGTTTTATATTTTTATTTTACCAATAGTGCTTTATTATCTGAGACGATAACGTTGGAAAAAAGTGAAACACGGCCGACAAAGCAACAGCAAGAAGACGTCCACATTCTTTTTTTGGCCAGTAAGAAAATCCTCAGAGATCGGTCCGACAATGGGGAACTCTTCGATTGCCTGTATGCTGGTCCTTCTCATCGCTGGTGAGTCAAACATGCACTCTTTTATTGAAACCAAATAATTATTAAGCACACACGAATAGCGTATGGTGTGCTAAATAAATATTTCGGTTCCTCATTTTTTTTTTTTTTTTTAAGCGGTAGCTCTAAGAATTGAACATTTCGATCGGATAGGAAAATTAAGAGCTTTACTGTGTATTGAAAAAGAGATTGTGCGGGACGAGATGACTCGTCGAAATAACGGAAGCGATGGGACGTGTCCAATCGCCGATATGCGCACGTCGTTTAAATGCACGAACGTGAAAAGTAACAGTAAAGACATGTAATGCATTACTTTGCTAAGTGTGCATGGATCTGTAACCCGCCTTCGTTACAAACTCGATGGGGAAAGATGCGAGAAAAAAAAAAGGCTTAATTGTATTGAGCTACCACCAAGTCAGATGGTTGAGGGAAAGGTTTGAATAACAGCAAAATCAGACACAATACAAGACGAATGAGGAAAAGAAAAAGTAAAATTCTTTTTCGTCGTAATTGTTTTCACGCAGTACGCGCAAGGTTGCTGACATGCATTTTTGTTTTTTTTATAAGCCCCTATCTAACGTTTGGATGGAAACAGACGGGCTCGCAAAGCCACTGCCCATCGCAAACAGATGGCCTTTCAGTTTCGGTTTCACACGAGATGTGGCTCGCCCGCCGGTGGACAACGGCCTAACGGAAATCCGTCGCAACAGGGGGGGGGGGTAGTGAAGGTGGTCTTCCGTGTTACAATCGAGAGAGTTTGAGAAAGAAAAAGAAACTGATTAAGCTTTTTGGGAGTAGGAAAGAAATAATCTTGCGTTGATTACGACTCTTGAATATGTAGGTTAACGGCTCTCTGCTCTGTGAGCTTGCAGGTGCCCGTCCCGGCTGTACGAACAAAAGCGATATTGCCTGTTTTTTTTTTGTTTTTTTTCCATAGGAAGTTAACATTTGTGTACGTTATCAAAGCATCAGACGAAGCATGTTAAAGTGTAGGGAAGAGCTTCCTCTCTCCCTCCCCACTCAGAAACCATCTGGGAAGAGTTTAGAAGGGATGTTTCTTTTAACGTAAGAAAAAATACCAGCAGAAGGTGCTGCGGGATGTTACACGCGCACGCTATAAGGTTTAGAGAAACAGCGTTCTCGTTAACCTAACGGTATAACAAGGTATTTGCTGAAGAAGGATAGCGCCGATGGTTGAACCTGGAAGGAATAGGGTGGTGGAGCACTGACCGGAACGGATTTTAAGGTTTTCTTCAGGGTTTTTTTTTTTTTTTTTTTTTTTCTTTAACACTATTTTTTGTTGTTGTTGTTATCTAGTTGGGGAGGGGAGATGTGATGCTAAGGGGTTACCTGTACCAAATCATAAGCCGTAAAATATTTTTAAGTCCTACTTGGATATGGCCCTGGTATTCAATCTCCCCACTCTCTTAGTTCTATAGTAGAAGATTTATAGGTAAAAAAAATTATTTTGTGCGGCTTTGAAAATTGCGAAGTGGAGCACAACCTTGCGCAATCATAAAACGAAAACAACTTTGTTTCTTTTTATTCACGAAATTGCGTTGGCAATTGCCGTAGTTGGTATGAGAATGAGGAATGACGACACCATTTTTCTTTCGCTAAGTGTAAAGATCCTATAGAAAGAAAAATAGGGCGAAAGATTTATACATTCAATCCCCCCCCCCCCCTCTGCTCTGTAACACTAAAAGTGCCGTTATGTTTAGGTGCTTAGTTAGATTCCTCTTTCTCTTTTTTTTTTGTCGACCCCGCGGCTGGCTTAGCTTCGCCCTTTTTTTTTCCATTTCTATATGATTTTGTAATGTCCGTCTCTTTTCTCTCGCACGTTTTTTTTTTTATTTTTCCCTTTTTAATCAAAAGAAAAGTAAATAGAAAACAATTTCCCGTGCTTGTTTTGATTATTAAAACCCAGCAAGAAACAAATAAAACGTGTGTCGAGGAATTAGAAGGGAGTGCGCGCACACATTTCTTATTGCCAAACGACAAACTGTTAAAATTGCTGTCGCGCTGTGTTGTTGCAACTACCGGTTGCAACATAACGGTGATAATCTTTCTTGAAAAGATTAAAGAAAAAAAAAAAAACAGTAGGGACAGGCTCTGTGTACTTCCTCACTCGTCGCCATTCTCAGGCAATACTAGTGGTTGTTCTATGTAAAGGGATATCTCAAGCCGCTATACGGAGATCGAAAAACAGATGTTATCGGCGAAATTGGCCTTTAATACGGAAGTCAGCTGTGTTCTTTCTTCTTCTTTTTTTTTTCGGATAATAAAACATGGGGACAAGAGCAAACGAGACAAAAAAAAAAAAAAGGAACAACTAACGTGTAACGATAATAACTGTCGAGGAATTCACACGCTATCACTTTCTTTATCGTACACGCTGTTCAAGTGAACATTCCGCTTCGGGAATACATTTTTTAAAAAGAAATTAAGAAAAACGCAACGGGTTGCCGCAGCTCACCGTTATTGCAACATTAAATGAAATTTTACTATTTCATTTATATGTATAGTTACCGAACCGCCGTATTCCAATGGATCGCAAACTTCATTCAGGTCTGTAATGCCAAAGCAAACGGCTGGTCGTCAACGAATAACTGAAACGGTGAATTTAACCAATTCCCGCCCGCCAAAAAAAAAAAAAAAAAAAAAGAAAAAGAAAACCCGACCAAGAGAAACGGAACGGATTCAATGAAAAATTGATGGACCGGATGATGATGAAACAGGATTTACAGGCTCACGGATCGTGAAACAGCAAAGTGACCAATTGGAATATGTCGGTCATCACAACGACAATAGTACGCTGTTATATACATTTTTATACCGAAAGAAAGAAACAAAACTTGAGCAGGGTTTTTGTAGCAATCGAAATTGGGTCAGTCCCGAGCGCACGAACCCGTTGCGGTACTTAAAGTCTGGGCGAAAATCGGGAATCCATACATGCGATCGATGCATAGCGTAGCCATAAAACAAGAGAATTTATCTACAACTTAACAAGCAAAAAGCAAGACCGCGAGAAAGGTTTGAGATTAAGGCCAGCGGGACGACGGACCGCGGCCGCCCGATGCGCTTTAAAAGAGAGAGAGAGAGAATTGGAAATGTGATGGCGCGATTTTGATTTCTTTCCGTTCTCGTATTAGATATACGTAAGCTTTCTCTCTCCTCGTTCTGAAACGCGTGATCCCGCTCACGCTGTGGGGAGAGCCCACACGCGGTGCTAGACACCAGACAACAAAGCAACGGCTTGTAGCAACTTTCTATGGCGCGATGGTTCTCTTTCCTTTCTTTTTTTTTTCTGAAGATATAAATGTCATCATTTTTTTAAGCTTAAAAATTTCTCTATTTTCACCTTATTGAATTTAAAATGAGCGTTGCTGGCTTTCACGGAGCAAGATGAATTGGAAAAATTCAAGAAGTGGCGCATTAACCTTCTTTCTTGTTGCCATTTTTCCCGTCATTGTCACCTACTTATCTATTACGTTTTAGGAAAACTGTTTCGTGCGAATCAAACTGGCAGCGCTTTTCTTATCCTTTTGGTATTATTTATTATCTTTTTTTTTTTTTTCCCGAGTACATCCGGGTTATCCCGTGAAAGAAAAAGAAAGACGTTGCACTGGTCCATCAGCCCCAAAGCGCTACTGCCCTAGATGCATTGGCCGAACAATAACGAGTTGATGATCTTTCATCATTCTGCCATCTTTCCACTTTCCTACGAATTCGGGGGTGGGTGGGTTGGTTGATTTTAAAATTGCTTATGTATCAGCGCCAGTTACTTTCGTGCCTGTCATTCACTGCAAATCGGAGCAATTTCACAGCAATCAAAACGCCTTGCAAAGAATGGCATTTTTGAATGATTGGCAAATGGTTGGGTTACCTAACCAATGGTTCGTTACAAGATTCTTCTCAACACAAACAGTGGGAAGCCGTTATTTGACATTTCTTTTGATCCAAGACTTTGTCCAATTGTTCAGTTCCTTTCGACGAAAGCATAGCGTTGCATATCATTTGTCGGCGTGAATTTTTAGGGTCTTTTGAAAGAGGCTCTAGTTGCGGTAGTTATTACTGTAATTGAAACACTCAGCCAATGATCGACTTCGTGTACTCACGCAAAGAATTAAAAACCGCTCTAATTAGAGCCATTGATTTTTTTTTTTTTTCTTCTTTCATTCTGCTCCGAGATTTCGTTCCTTTTGAATGTTCACAATTCTTTTGTTTCATTTCTCTTTTCACGATTTCTAGGTGTATGCAAAGCCGACACGGGTGCCAACACTTATTATGGCCGCTTGATTGGTTCGCTGGAATCGCAGTATCACGGAATCCGAGGCGATGTCTACGCCGTAGACGCCAGGACCCTCTTCATCAAGGGCTTCTCCTACGACGGCAAAGGACAAGGTAACTCGTGCTGCTTCGTTTGATTTTCTTCTTCTTTTTTTTTTTTTTTTTACTTAAAAAAAAAAAAAACGCGATGACTCGATCAAGTCCTGGTCAATCAGAATAATAACATGGTCTCGGTATAATTTCATCAAACCCGGTTCAAAAGGTCGTCGTGATCGCCAACGGGATTGAATCTTAATTCCATTACAAAAAAAAAATGCGGAGAAGGAGAGCTCTCATGCTATCTGTTTATCATTCAAAAAATTCCCTATTGAATAATCCCGTTTTTAATTTGCATTCGTTTTAACGAAACATCGTGACGTAACAGAACTTTTTCTTTTTCCTCGTTGTCGAATAGATGCGCTATTCTACGCCGGATCTTCATCCAGAGTCGGAACGGATGGCTTCGTCGTTCCCAACGAAGACGGCTCGTAAGTTTTCATTTTTCAAAAAAGATCAGTTATGTTTCCTCCTTTTTTTTTTTTTTTTTTTTTTTTCGTCTTGAATTCTTACCAGCGACGCAACAGACGGTCGCAACGTTATGTTTGGTTAAGCGTTACATATCTGCCCTTTTTTTTTTGTCTTTTCATAGAACGGAAAGCCTTTCTAGAGCTTATGAAGACCAAGACTTAACGCTGACGTTACCCGAAGGCAAAACCATCAAAGAAATCCGTTGGTTGACTGTATGGAGTCGATCCTTTTCGGTGCGTACATTCAGCATAAGAATCTACTCAAGAGTTCAAAATTACGTCATAATCCTTTTCCATAATAACAGGAGGCTTTTGGCGAAGTTAAAGTACCAGCCGGTTTTGATTACCCGCGTCCCCAACGACTGACGCCGCTCTCCGGCATTCATCAAGTCGCTTCAGATCGTATCTACGTCGTCGACGCTCAGACTTTCCTGTTGCCCAATTTCACGTACGACGGACAAGCTCCTGGTAGGGTCGTGAAAAAAAGAAACAAAGTTTTTAATAATAAATTATAAAAAAAACACGGTGGTCGAGTAAAAACGAATCGTTTGTTGCAACATATTTCAGATGCCTTTTTCTGGGTGGGTACGGGCCCCAAGCCGAGCCAGGAGGGAGCGCAAGTGCCCGATGAGAACGGCAAAACTGACCCGCTTCGTCGCTACGACACTAAAACGCTCGTTCTGACTCTGCCCGGCGATTTGACCGTTTTCGACGTTGAATGGCTGAGTATCTGGTGTAGGGCTTACGGCATCGATTTCGGCCACATCCGCATCCCCAAGAACCTCAATGTGCCTCCATCGCTGAAAATGCTCGGCGTCGCACCTCAGGTAAGATCCTTTCCGCTTTAAATACGAAAAAAGAAAATCTGTCAGTCGTTTGCGGGTTCTGGCGTACGGTATTTACACATGCATGTGTGTGTGCGTGTTAACCTACTATGCATATGTTCCTCACTAAACCGGATTTTCGTTCATCCGCCCGCTAAATTAGCAGAAAATAGACCGAGACCAGCTATACCTCCCCTCCTCTTACTAAAAATAACAGACCCCCGAAAACAATGGCATTCAAAAGTCCCCATTTTCTTTTCTTGCATAAAATAATGCAATGGGCCAGTAGTGAAGGATTTACGCTAGTTAAACACGGAAGAGGTTTTTGAATGCCTTGCCAGCGGCACTCGTGGCTTGGCTGTATCCGCACCACTAATAACAACGGCAATAATTTAAAAAAAATAATAAATAAATAAATAATTATTATTTTGCGTTAATGCGTTGGATATCGTAAGCGGTCCCTTTCTATTTGATTGTTAATAGAGTCTATATAACACGTCACGCTTGACATTATTCTTCTCTCCCCGCTTAGCGAAGTGTTACAATCCTGAACTACTATTCCTAACAAGGTGAACCATTCCGTGAACCGGTTATTGTGTGACATTATTTAAATTAAATTCCATTTTACCGCTAACGTATTCTTTATGTGGTAAGGCAAATGAAAATAACTTCCTTCAAATAATTCTGTCTAACGAACGGATGAGTCGTCCGCACCTCCTTCTACTACCTATCATTTCTCTCGTCTTCTTCTTTCTGCTCCCGTTTTTTTTTTTTTTTACACGCACGTTATGCACCAGCCGGACGACGACATCTACAACAAAGTGCTGATCGGTGATGGTAATAAGCCACGAACGGCTCCGTTAGCTCGACGAAGAGCGCCTCAGTACACCAATCAACCGCAACAGAATGCACGCCCTCTTCAGCAGCGCGATACGCGTCGTCCAGTAGGTCCAGCACCAACAAAAATTGTAGCACCTGCCAACCGACTGCAATCTTTTCCCGCATTCTATTCACGCTCCGTTCCTGTCCGTCACTTCAACAGAGCCGTTTAGAGTAACACCCGAACGTTACGATCTTCTCTATTAGTTTTTTTTTTTTTTTTTACCTTCACACGCTTTACTCAGTTTTCCAACAGCATAGAGTTATTAAGTACTTTATATAAATAAAAAAAAATACTAAAAAAAAAATAATAATAATCGAGAAATGTTTAGCGAAGAGGTTTTTTCTTTGTTTCCGTTAGCTTGTTATTATTCTCATCCTTCTTCACTCGCTATCCACTTTGTACGTGTGCGTGTGTGTGTGTTTGTAAAAGAAAGAAGAAAGACACACTTTGAAGCTGAAATAAAGCTGGTCTTTTTTTCCAACCTGTTTGTTTCTTCGTCAACCTGTTCTTTTCCTTTTTTTTTTTTTTTTTCAAGATTTACGTTGCCAACTGTTCCACAACTCGCCCAGCCCATCGGTTCCGTTTACATTTTTGTTGTTGTTGTGTGTTCATTTTCTTTTTCTTTTTTGTTTAAGAAATTCACCCGGTCACCTCTAACTGTAAATTTTTTCTCTTTTTTTTTTGGTTCATTGGTCGACCTTGTCTTGATTTACGTGAATTTAGGCGAAGCTCAATTGTGAAGTGCTCTGGGATGACTTGGCGCTCGAGGTCCGCTGGGCGGTGGCCGGAGAGACTATCGTCCTGCAATTGGTCGGCAAAATTGGTACACCTCTTTCTGTTGCTCTCGATTTATTTCTTTTTTTTTTTAGGCTTTTTTCATGAAAATAAATTTTGTTTTGACTATTTCCGTATAGATGACGGACAATATGTGGCGTTCGGACCCAGTGGCGATTCAAAAAGAACTAGGATGATCGGTGCTGACGTGGCTGTTGGTTGGTTGGATCGTGAGAGTGGCAAAGGCTTTGTTCACGATCATTACATGACATCGAAATCGGCTTGTACGGCCGGAAAGGGAGTGTGTCAGGATACCCAGTCCGCTCGTGGAACCAACAATATCCGACTGCTCAATGCTGCACTCGTCAATGATTACGTCATGCTGACTTACCAAAGGCCCCTCAAGGCACAGGATGAACAGGACAAAAGCATCATCACCAATGGAACCCAGGCCGTCATTTGGGCTGTTGGACCACTCAGTTCAGACAATGAACCCACTTACCATAAACTCAGGAATAAAGGTAAGCATTCATTTGTATGCTAATAGTCTTGTGTTGACCGTTACATTAATTTTGTTTTTTTTTGTTTTTGTTTTTTTCATTTCCAGGTGATTTATTAATCGATTTTGGACGGTCACCTTTCTGGAACTGTCCGGCTCCGGAAGATCCGTCAGCAACGTCTGGTTCGGTTACCGTTCCATCTGTTCAACGACGACCGACCACAGAAGACAATCGCTGGTCTTCTTTAGATGGCAATTCAGTCGCACCCAATACCCAATTGTTGGCCAAGTACCAACCACCTCAACCACCTTCCCAACCTTCTCCACCCGCCGTGTCTAACAAAGTACCTTGGTATATCCCAGCTATCGAATGTAACGAACCTGAGAATCACGTCTATTACGCTCATCTTGGTCCGAACGGTGGCAGCCAAGGTTACAACGCCATTACAGGTATAAACCAGTTAACTGAATCGTGAGATAGATCACATTATCAAAATGAGCGTGTTGAATATTTCATTGATTTAACGATGACAGGCAATCTTGGCTGGGGAGTTTCGTGGTTCATTAACGGATTACTCATTCCCGAAGTGACTGTCGTTCGTGGCGAGACTTACACATTTGTGGTAGAAGGTGGCCAAGACCCAGATCGCCCGTCTCGTTATCATCCATTCTACATTACAGATGATCCTGAAGGTGGTTATGAATTCAAAACACCCGACGAGAGATCTGTAAGCGACTTGCCATTAGAAACATCAAAGACACAAATAATAAAATCAAAACTGATTATACTCTCCGTTTGCAGAAAATCAGAATATTTGCTGGTGTAACTTACGACCGTGATGGCAATCCCGTTTCATCGGCCCAGGGCCGCCTGTGTGAATGGGTCGAAGATCCTACCCAACCGGCCGACAAGTTCACCTCGTTCGGAGCTTATCAGAGAACATTGAAACTTCATTGTGAAGAAGGTGAACCAGCCATTATGCAATTTAAGCCGGACGTAAACACACCTGACACGGTTTACTATCAGGTTTGTTTGTTTTTGTTTTTTTACTATTATTTCACTGAGAATGTCGTATCGATAACCTGTATGTTTCGTCATTCCTTACAGTCTTACGTCCACCGATATTTGGGCTGGAAAATCCGAGTTGTTGACAGCTGCGACCTGGACCATAACAATCGCAAAGCTGGAACCTCAGGGCAACCATCCGATGCGTTCAGTCCAGCTTCCAAACGACCTTCAGAAGACGAACAGAGAGAATATCCAGATTACTACGAGGACGATGTACCTCGAATTCCCGAGATTAAAAAAATCGATAACGTCGAACCTTCAAACACGATGGATTTCGCGCCGGAATATCGAGCACCTGAAAGCGAATTCTTTCCGGAAAATGCGTTCGGTAGCCACTTCCCATCTGAGTTCGAAGATTTTTTCAGAGATTCAGGTTTTGGCAGCAGAGATGAGGGCAGACCTGTTCCACAACGGACTACGGTACCGCCGCAGCGTCCTACAGCGCCGCCGCCGCGTCCCACAGCACCAACACGTCCCACAGTACCGCAACGATATTATTCAACTCAAGCACCAACTGCGCCTCCTACAGCACCGCCAACATTACCTCCAGTTAAACCAACTAAACCAGCACCTGCCGTTGTGAGACCAACCGAACCACCTCGCCAGATTGCACCGCAGGTCGCCGTTAAGGCAGAAGAACAGAAACCCCACATCAATATTCCCATCCCTGGGCCGGTGAAGCAGCTGACTAAGCTAATCCAACACACGTCCAATTTCCGCCAGCGACCCAATTTGCAACATCACCAGAGAGAACCATTGCCTAATCAAGAACCTGCCGAACCCCGTCCGTTGATTCCCGATAGGCAGCAAGATAGGTCGGCGCAATCAGAAAGGCCAGCGTGGAGCCCGCCGTCAAACGAACAGCATAATAATAATTTCAATGCCAAGGAAGTTATTCCTACAAGAATTAATCCACCACCTGTTCAGTCTTACTCGTTCAATCCGCAAGCCGGAGGTGTTTTCAACCCGAATACTATCATCCTGGAGAGCGGATTCAAACCTATACGTAACGTGGATGGACCTATACCTCCGCTAGGATTTGACGTCGAACCTCAGAACGTGGAAGGGAAAGGCATCGGCGCTGAAGATCCGAGGGTCACCAGCGAATCACCTAGTCTAGTCACGTTGGATCCAGTTTTCGTCGCATCCGAACAAGATCACCGCAGACCGAAGGAACCCGTACCGATTACATTACCAAAGGCTGTTGTTCCAGTTGTCCCAGGACCGTCTATGCCAGCTCCGAGGTTCCCTCCGCACCACGAAGCCAATCATCAAGTGAATCATCCCAGTCCGCAGCAATTTAAACCGCACCCGACGCCTCCAACGCTTCCCGCACAACGTCCGCAACCCCGTCCTCCTCAGTTTAGCGGACAGGAGGCGAACGCACGTCCTCATTCACCTCCTGTTCCTCCTCCTGCCCGCAAGAAATCTTCTGGATTAGCTGCGTTCTTCAACTTTGGTGGCAATCGCCGTAAGGAACAGAATGTTCCTCCTTTGGCCACACCGATCGCTACTGCCGGATCTCCTTCAGTTAACAGGTAAGAGGGTTCCTTGACCTCGAGCGATCAAATAACTTGTCAAAACCGATAGAATTGATTTTAATTATCGTGCTTTTTGTAACAGGCCTTCATTTAGTTGGCAACCACAGAATGGTCCAGTGCTTCAGAGACATCCAGTTCCACAAGCTGGATGGACCCGAGAACAGCAGCCGTCTCATCAGCAACCTCAGCAAGGTGCACATTTTCAAAGACCGTTTCCTGGCGCCGGACAAAGCCGTGCAGGTGAACAACCGCTATCTCTACAGCAACGCCAACAACAAGAGGAGAAATTAAGGAACCGGAATAATCCAGCACAAAACCGGCCGTCTTCACAACCGCATTCGAAGCCGAGTCAAGGCTTAACGGGTCTTCTTCAACGATTCCTCGGCAACGGTGGCGATCGTCGCAAAGATAACACTCGGCCACAGTCCGACAGCAAATCAGACATTCCTCATGCCGTACACAAAGGTCCTCCCCCTGTTGCGATAAATGGTAAAGCAGATTTGCCATTCCCACCTGAAGTGAGCTTCCAAGGATCAGTTCCGCCCATTATCATCTCGAAGGTGCAAGCCGCCACTCGTCCTAACTTTGAAGGCGTGCGACGTTCCGAGCGACCGCTGAATAAGAAACTGAACGTTTTAGATCCTTTTTCAGCTTCGATTATAGGCGGTGGTTCGGTTCTTGGTACTGCTGGAAAGCCCGTCATCAGCGATGCTGAAAGAGCTCAATTAGAAAGATTTCTATTTGGCCCGTCAGAACAGTACACACCGCGATCATTCTCTTCTGAATCTTTATTGAGGTAAGAAAATTCATTATGGTTTATAAGCTTCACGTCTCTTACCGAGCAACGCATGTGTTTTATTATTACTATAATCTATTCGTTTTTTTTTTATAATCCTTGAAGCAACTTCGAGGATTGGCTATCAGGTGAAGCTCCATCAGAAATGCTGCTGAGGTAAGAACAATGAGAGACATCAGTTTTTTCTTTTTCACTGACTTGTTATTCGAAAAGGTGTTGACATTTTTGGTTTTGATCTTTGTAGTAAAATCGCTGAGGTGTTGTCCCGTGAAGCTTCGACTGACACAGCTGCCGAAGAAGATAGCACAGCAGAACCAGAGCTTTCAACCGATGTATCAACGACCGAGGATGGAGATGTAGCATCCGCCGATGAAAAATCGCACAATGTTTTGTCTGATGCTGAAGCTGACCATGAGGGAGTCAAACCAGTTGGTAGCGAATCAGAGAGAAGAAAGCGACAAGTCGACGACAGTGATCATCGAAATGATAACCAACACTTAGATCAACTACCCCAGGAGTTGGATTCTAGCCAGCTACCGGTTGAACACCGCGGATTGGACGACGAGGAGGATGTCCAAGATCAGCAAAATGAAAAGAACGGCTCAACTACTTTCGCTTCCTGGTTCTCGTTGTCTTCGGCACTGCTCTTGTTTGTTGGCTTTACCAGATTTCACTTGAATCATTTTTGATGAGATCTTCGTCTTCCCAACTTCCTTGTTGTAAATAATTGCCAATAAGCAACCGACTGATTAGAGCAAATAGCTCAGCTTGGATTGCAAACAAAAATGGTTGGGTTTCACTTTTTGCATAACAGATCCAAAAAAAATGAGTTTTTTTTATAATCTGCAACTTTAATTTATTCGCTTATTTATATTCTTTTGTCCTGGTTCGAAATTTGGTATTAGATAACTGCTATAAGGGATGTCTTGTTTTGCAGTTTGTGTTTTTGTGCACATCCTTCTTGCAAAACTACCTGATTTCTGATGGAATTCATTAAGTGGCAATACACACAATTGGGAACTTTCAGGTTTCTATTTCAACTGCAACCCAGAAACAAAATCAAATGGCAGTACGTATAGTAGCCAGGCAACTCTTAATTAGATCTTAATTATTTTTCTTGGAATTAGAGTAAAATTCAAAGTCAATTTTCGTGATTCTCGTTGATAAGAAACAGCTACCTGTAGGCAGCCACAGCCCACAAGTAGTCGCGGTTGGCCCTATCATCAAAGCTTCTAGTGTATGGCAATCCGTTTTACATAAAAAAAAAAAAAAAAAATGGCGGAAAAAAAAAAAAAAATCGGACTTTTTTCTTTTTTTCCGACACGTAGCCATCTACCGCTCAGACTCGTTATTACTGGCGTAGGCAATTTCAGTCCATTGGATGCCATTCGCAGTTAGTTCAGTAGCGTGGATGAGAGAATAACGCGTGAATGGAGGAACAAATGAAAAATGGATAAGATAATACAACAAAAGGATGGTAAGTATAAACATTATTATATTGGTTTTCAATTATTAATTATTGTTTATTAGATCAAATTATGAAGCTGCAGGCCCAATTATTGGAACAACACAAAATATTAGATAACAGCAAATCTAAGGATGGTAAGGCCTTATACGTAATGATTCTATTTATTTGCTTTTATTCATTTGTGTTTTGTAGCTCAAATTTTGAGTGTACAAGCTCAGCTAGGGGAAAAGAACAAATTGGAATGGAAGAGTTTCCAAACAGTGAAGGAGGTTTTTCCAAACTCATCCCTAACTGAACATGAGGATGAATTGGCATTAGGCGAACACAGTCAGGTACCTAAACTTTTCAAATAAGAATTCAAAATAAGTATAGAATTTTAAAAAACCATTATTTATTGTTTAGTTATTAGTCTACCACCTGACAGTGTGTTAAAGTTAAATTCTGTTAGTGCTGCACTAAAAGAATGGTTAGTAATAAGTCCATGCAGCGAAGGAATTGAACAATTGTGGGACCGTATTTGGGCTGAAAATGGGTGTGGTACGGAAACCCAGAAATAGCACGAGTTCAACATAAAACATGAATTAGGTACTTTTTGGTTTTTTGTCTATCGAAACAGTATTTTTAATGCTATTATTTTGCATTCACAGAATTCTAGTGGGGGATCAAGTCAAGTCTAGATGTGTTACAGGATGGAAGAGTGAGCCTACAGTTGAAAAACACTGAAAGTGCATTACCATTAAGGTATGAGGTAAAGTAATAGAGTATGCAAATTGTCTAATGAGAAGTACCATCTTGTGTTAATGAATCCTGTGTAACAGCAATCCTTTATAGTTCTGTTATAGCTAGAAGCCTCAAATAATTCTGCTTCTCTTCTAAAGAACAACTTGTCCTTTACACTCAGAGTGTTGGGAAACTGGGTACTTAAATGGCACTAAAGATGTTTTCACTTCACTGCTATTGCAGAGATGAACATCATACATGGACTCTTTAGGTATGAAAGGATTTTCTGGAAAAATTTTTGAATTTATGATGAAGCTTTTCTCCTCCTTTTTGCCAACCATGTCTAATCTACAAAAAAAATTTATCCAATAGGAAAGGATTTTCAGCATACTGGGAACACAACTATCAACAATGCAACATTCTAGGGGTGTTATTTTATCCTTCAAGAGCCTTATACAATGATTTTCATCTACAATTTGTATGGCCTTTCCCGAGCTTCTGCCAGAAGTTGAATCTATGAGTCATGTAAGTTCCATGATCAACAATTGATGTGTTTAACGGTGTTGTTTTTCTTTTCTCAATATAGGTTAATAGTAACATTGGATCTGAAAAGATTCTTGGTTGGGGCAAGACACTGAATAAATTGTATTGATTGGATGGATGACATGACATTGCTATACTTAATTCGGATTCCCCAGACGGTATTTGATATTAAAAAAATTGAAGTGCATATCTGGGCTCCCTTCTTTTCTGAAGCCCCGTTTCCCCTTGACTCATAATAAGCCCGTAGGGGGTCATGCCCCTACTGTACGGTATATATAAAAACAACATATACCGAGGTTTGGAGGGCTCTGGCCGGAAAGGGGACGTGGGGTGCCGCTTCGTCCGATGATGTGTTCACGGAGGGTGACGTGGCTGCCCACAAATCCGAACTAAAGGTTAATCGCTCCTGTAAAAATGTTCCAAATCTTCAGCTCTTCTTCCGGCTTCTCTTAGCCAATCACCGGGTAATCTCCCCGGTGGGTCAACAAGGCAGTGTCTCCCCCTGCCTGGGTTGACGGCAACTTTTGAAAGGGCTATTGTGCCTTTTTAAAGTTGCAAAAATAATTGTAATGTGCAGAGAATTATCAATAAATTTTTTTTTATAAAATATTTTTTGCAAAATTCGTTCCTTTCATTGTCTTTGTTAGCTTTGTTCACACATTGCATTTATCAATTTTTTTTTGGCTTTGCTTTATTTGTTTTTGTCACATTAGATGGTAAGGTGACGGGTATTGGTTTATCGTTTATCTGTAAGCATTCTATTATTATCCAGGGATCGAACCCTGGATGTTCGGCATACCTCGCCGATGCTCTACCAATGAGCCACAAATCATATGATTTTAAGTTGGCTTTTTTTTCTAGTCACTTGTGGACTTGCATTTACACTTAGAATAAAACTGAAATGCAATTCTGTAATATACTCTTCTACATTATTCTACTTCATTTTTACACATCTACTGAGGTTTGAACCCAGGGTAACAGGTATCGCAGATAAAACCTCTACCACAGAGCTAAGAACCTTATGGAAGCAATAGAAAGATAAACATATAGTTGTGAAAGACTGCATAAACATCCTAGACGATAACATATGATATGCGATAATAAAATATTTAGATATATCTTGTGGCTCAATGTTAGAGCATCGGCGTTGCACGCTGAATGTCTGGGGATCGGTTCCCATACGAGTAAAACATAATACAAAATTACTTCATAAAATATCCAGATTGTTACTTAAATCTAAGTTGAAGAATTCAAAGAGTGTAATAAATAATACTTACAGATAAACGATAAACCAATGGAAACAATGCTTACCATCAAAGGTGACAAAAACAATAAAGGTGAATTATGCAAGCTAAATATAAAAAGTGTAACGTGTAAACACAGCGAATACAGACAATGAAAGAACCGAAGTTTGCAAAAAATATTTTATAAAAAAATTTTTATTGACAATTCTCTGCACATTACAATTATTTTTGCAACTTTAAAAAGGCACAATAGCCCTTTCAAAAGTTGCCGTCAACCCAGGCAGGGGGAGACACTGCCTTGTTGACCCACCGGGGAGATTACCCGGTGATTGGCTAAGAGAAGCCGGAAGAAGAGCTGAAGATTTGGAACATTTTTACAGGAGCGATTAACCTTTAGTTCGGATTTGTGGGCAGCCACGTCACCCTCCGTGAACACATCATCGGACGAAGCGGCACCCCACGTCCCCTTTCCGGCCAGAGCCCTCCAAACCTCGGTATATGTTGTTTTTATATATACCGTACAGTAGGGGCATGACCCCCTACGGGCTTATTATGAGTCAAGGGGAAACGGGGCTTCAGAAAAGAAGGGAGCCCAGATATGCACTTCAATTTTTTTAATATCAAATACCGTCTGGGGAATCCGAATTAAGTATAGCAATGTCATGTCATCCATCCAATCAATACAATTTATTCAGTGTCTTGCCCCAACCAAGAATCTTTTCAGATCCAATGTTACTATTAACCTATATTGAGAAAAGAAAAACAACACCGTTAAACACATCAATTGTTGATCATGGAACTTACATGAATCATAGATTCAACTTCTGGTGGAAGCTTGGGAAAGGACATACAAATTGCAGATTAACTTCATTGTATAAGGCTCTTGAATGATAAACTAGCACCTGTAGAATGTTGCATTGTTGATAGTTGTGTTCCCAGTACATGAAAATCCTTTCCTATTGGATAAAAATTTTTTTTGGTAGATAAGACCTGGTTGGCAAAAAGGAGGAGAAATTCTTCGTCATAAATTCAAAATTATTTGAAGAAAAATCCTTTCATACCTAAAGAGTCCATGTATGATGTTCATCTCTGCAATAGCAGCAAAATTAAAACATCTTTAGTGCCATTTAAGTACCCAGTTTCCCCAACACTCTGGACGTAAAGGACAAGTTGTTCTTTAGACAGAGAAGCAGAATTATTTGAGGCTTCTAGCTATAACAGAACTATAAAGGATTGCTGTTGTACTGGATTCATTAACACAAGATGGTACTTCTCATTAGACAATTTGCATACTCTATTACTTTACCTCATACCTTAATGGTAATGCACTTTCAGTGTTTTTCAACTGTAGGCTCACTCTTCCATCCTGTAACACATCTAGACTTGACTTGATCCCCCACTAGAATTCTGTGAATGCAAAATAATAGCATTAAAAATACTGTTTCGATAGACAAAAAACCGAAAAGTACCTAATTCATGTTTTATGTTGAACTCGTGCTATTTCTGGGTTTCCGTACCACACCCATTTTCAGCCCAAATACGGTCCCACAATTGTTCAATTCCTTCGCTGCATGGACTTATTACTAACAATTCTTTTAGTGCAGCACTAACAGAATTTAACTTTAACACACTGTCAGGTGGTAGATTGAATAACTAAGCAATAAATAATTGTTTGTTAAAATTCTATACTTATTTTGAATTCTTATTTGAAAAGTTTATGTACCTGACTGTGTTCGCCTAATGCCAATTCATCCTCATGTTCAGTTAGGGATGAGTTTGGAAAAACCTCCTTCACTGTTTGGAAACTCTTCCATTCCAATTTGTTCTTTTCCAATAGCTGAGCTTGTACACTCAAAATTTGAGCTACAAAACACAAATGAATAAAAGCAAATAAATAGAATCATTACGTATAAGCCCTTACCATCCTTAGCTTTGCTGTTATCTAATATTTTGTGTTGTTCCAATAATTGGGCCTGCAGCTTCATAATTTGATCTAATAAACAATAATTAATAATTGAAAACCAATATAATAATGTTTATACTTACCATCCTTTTGTTGTATTATCTTATCCATTTTTCAAATGTTCCTCCAGCCACGCGTTATTCTCTCCATCCACGCTACTGAACTAACTGCGAATGGCATCCAATGGACTGAAATTGCCTACGCCAGTAATAACGAGTCTGAGCGGTAGATGGCTACGTGTCGGAAAAAAAGAAAAAAGTGTGATTTTTTTTTTTTTTTTGGCGAAATATTTTTTTTTTTTTTGTGTAAAACGGATTGCCATATAGTAAAACGGATTGCTATAAATCGCACGCTACCGAACATTTAAAAATATTGGCATTGTCTCTGTTTTACTGATATCTACCGGTCATATTTCTTGGCTTATATATATTTGTTTAATTTCATTTTGACTCTTTAGGGAATTGAACCCTTGATTTCCGGCGTGCGACGCCGATGCTCAACCATAGCGCCACGAGTCTTGCCAACTTTATTACTATTTTTCCATATGTTTTGAAGGAAACCTATTTGCACTTGTAATAATATTGTTGTCGGTTTGTTTGGGTTGCACTTCATGGAGTTTCTAGAACTTTTGGTGCGTTAATGATATTCGATTGTATTCATGCATTATATATAAAATTTGCCATTTTGGTTTACATATATTTGTTTATTTTCATTTTGACTGTTTAGGAAATTATACCCTTGATTTCCGGCGTGCGACGCCGATGCTCAACCATACAGCCACGAGTCTTGTCAATTGTATAGCTATTTTTCCATATCTTTTGAAGGAAACCTATTTGCACTTGTAATAAGATTGTTGTGGGTTTGTTTGGGTTGCACTTCATGGAGTTTCTGAACTTTTGGTGCGTTAATGATATTCGATTGTATTCATCCATTATATATAAAATTTACCATTTTGGTTTACATATATTTGTTTATTTTCATCTTGACTCTTAAAGGGATCAAACCCTTGATTTCCGTCGTGCGACGTCGACGCTCAACCATAGAGCCACGAGTGTTGTAAATTAGTTAACTATTTTTCCATGTTTTTTTAAGGAAACCTATTTGCGGTTGTAATAATATTGTTATGAGCCCCAATGTTTTTTTTCCGTCTCGGAATATCTCGGTTTCCCAATATTTTCCGTCTCGGAATGTCACCTATAAATACAATAGAGTTATACATTTTTTGTACAAAGAAGTATTGCCTACAGTGGGAACCGTAACTCAACTCTCTGGCACAGAGGATCCAGACGTGATTCGAACTCTTGACTTTCAATTCCCGCGGTCAGACGCTCTACCTCAGAGCTAGTAGTATTCCGCAATATCCCGTAGCGTAAAATAAGAAAAAGTTGGGCTTATTTTTAAACCTGACTGTACATCGGATGGCCGCGCATGATAATAATAGCACGAGGTATATCTTCATGCTATGATCTATACTTATCAGGTATACCTTCCCATTAGTGTGATACATAATGCTAGTAGTCTCTGTTAACGAAGTAGTGTTATAAGTATATGCAACTCGCGCGATCAACCAATAGTGAAATAGCAAAACAAATACGAAAAAAGCCGCCACCCCATTTCATTTATGATCAAAATGCTTAAAATGTTGGGAATATTAATGTTCATTTTTTACTTTTTTCCAAGTTGAAAAAAATAAAATACCGAAAGTGACCAGAAGTAGCCTATATCTCCAGAAATACTGGGCCCACAACAAAACAAATATGATTTTCGTGATCCTCGTGAAATTTAAGGTGTGTCTGACGTATTTTGACCTGTTTTTGGCGAAAAGTCCAATTTGGCCAAAATCGCGATTTTTCCTGAACTATAGTTCAGGGTAATTTGCGATTTTTGACGATTTTCGGGTATTTTCTACTGACACATGGATTCGATCCCAAATTTCACGAGGATTACGAAAATGTGGTTCTTTTTTCATTCAGACAAACAGATAGTGAGTTATTAAGCATTTTCAAACCGGAAGTTATACCGAAAGTTAAAATTTCGAAAATTAAAAAAATGAACTATGTTCTTCTTTACAAGGTACACAAGATCTGCATAGTTTCAGTCGTAAACTATAGTAAATTAACATAACAGGGCCTTTCAAAGTTCGTAAAGTTCAGTTTTCAGGTAGTTAATAGTAATAATAATTAAGTAACGTAAGTAGAATATAACAAAATAATTATTGTGTAGTTATATTTTAATCAAATAAAGTTATTAATTAAAAAAATTATATATTTATATGGCTAGAATACGCAAAGTTGTATTTTAAAAACTAAATAGGAATCTGGCCGATAGATGGCCATAGCTGTAAAAAAGGAAAAAACAGCCGAAATTTTTTTTTGGGTTAAAATCATGGCCTACTATAATAACGGCCAGCAAGCGCGCAATACCCCCTGCGCCTAAAACTAAATTGCCAGAGGGGCCTAATACCCCAAACCGAGCTCCACTTTCCACTGTTTGGTAACTAATACCAGAATTGAAATGAGAGGAAAAACCAGTGGAAAGTGCAATTCTGTTTGAGGTACTACGACAGTAGTACCTCTCCACCATTGCCAATCAGTGGAAAAAGTAAAAGAAATAGGAATGGGTGGGATGAAGCTGTAGAAAGTGGACTTCGATTTGAGGTATTAGGCCCATCTGGCAATTCAGTTTTAGGCGGAGGGGGTATTGAGCGCTTGCTGGCCGTTATTATAGTAGGCCATGGTTAAAATAGACTGCCATATAAATATGTCTGATTTGGTTTTCTTGAAGTTGGTAGAAAAAATGTCGTGATTCTTACCTGTCTGCGTTTTTTCCCTCGTGGTAACTATGATATGCCCTTGAAAATTTATGATACAGGAAAAGCTAAAAGATGAGTACGTTTCTCTGGCCATGATGGGTGTTTTGTTGGGGACTCCCCTAGTACCCCGTTATCGGTTAAAAAAAGCCCGAATCTGCTTTTATAACGCAGTCGAGTAGAAAGGAATATGAGATACAGTAGTTCTGTTGTGTAGGCAGCTTACCAGTTGTGTGAATTACAAAACTTTTGATGCAAGTTAAACATCCCCTGTTTAGTTAACAGTTAGTCTAGTTTGTTCCTTTCAGTAAAATATGGAATCTTTGGGCCTGACCACTCAAACTGCTTACTTTGGGAAAACAAAAATTTTTGAACCTAAGAAAACATGCAGCAATCCAGGAAAACAGGAGCCTAGTGGAATGCCTAAAAGCAGAGGATACAGAGCAGAGATATTAGCTTTCACAATAGGTTCTGGATTACTTTTAATTGGTATTAAATTCTGCAAATTTCCCTTACTGTAGTAATATCTTCACATGCTTTTGAAACTTTTTAGCATTCTTATTTCCCCCTGTTAAACATGAAGGACATGGATCTCAACAAATTGCAGTGCAAGGTATAAAGAACCGCTTGAATTTTTTTGTTTATCTAACTCAAAGAACATTCTTTGCAGTTGGCTTGCTCATGTGGTTTGGGATGACATTTGTAATGGCCGAGATTATTCGTCGTGTTTGCCTGTTTTCGGAAGAGGTTTTTCACTTGAAAACTCGCTACGACGGTTCTATATCCCGAGTTGTTCTTCACGTATTTAATTCGCGAAACTCTGCCAATTTCTTCACCGTCGTCATTTTGCTTTCTCTACTGTTTGTGAGTCATCATTTTCCCCTCTATGGTGACAATGTTATAACTGCAGAGAAAGAGAGCAACAAACAGATATATAATACATGTTTGTTTGATTTTTCTCTTTTTTTTTTAGATTAGCTCGTCAGATCCCATGGTGATGACTGAAATTAGCTCGCACTGGCCAACTTCGTTTGGACTGTGTGGCCTGTATATTATTTTCATTTCGGTAGTGAAACTTACGGAGAATCTTGTTGACTGTGAAGTGCTGCTAGATGACCGTGTGATGGCTATTGGACACGGACTGGCATATTCCTACTATTATGGGTTCTTAAAAATAATTCTTCCTGCAAGCGAAAACAGTCAAAGTACTGTCGTCATTCTCTTATCATTGCCTCTTCCTGAAATCTAAATTTTTGAAATGTAGGTCTCAGAGATCGTGCATCCCATTTCGAGTTTGAAGAAAAAATCCAGTTAGCATCTAAGAAGATGTTAATACTGATTCCAGACACATGTTTTTGTACCCCGAGTTTCCAAGACATGGCGCCATGTGGACAAATAGAGAGAGTTAAGGTAATATAAATTGTATGTTACTTTTATCGTTGTTCTCTGAATAATTCACCAAGGCAAACGTTGTAGAATCTGGAAGACGTTATTATTTGCCGAGCGGGAATGAGAGGGCGGCCCTACTCAGCGACTGTTTACTTAATCCAGCCAGAAGGATCCAAAGCCCCTGTATATGTCATGATGGAAATGCCATCAATTCTTTTCGTCCTGTACGAAATGAATACTATAGGACACAGTAATTCAAGTAAGCTTTAAAATATGCTGTTGTATTCCTAATCTATTAGGTTTCTTTAAAACCTGTTTACGTTGCCTAGAACTCACCGCGTTCGAACGTACTCAGCAGGCACAAGCTTTCTGTCGAGTTTTAGGACGACTACTCGAAGACGATCCGAGCTGCAAGGACATGTATGACATAATATACTTCAAAGGTGTTAAGTTAAAACTTACCAATGTTTCATCGCATTTAATTAATCATTTCGTTCGTTCTCGTCCAAGATCAAAACGCAAACCTAGCCCAGATGATTTACGACCATGTTCAAAACACAAAGCAATAGTTTCAATTTGCTAATCGACCCCAGTGAGCTTCGCATGCTAATTGTGAAAATAGTGAAGTATCTCTGCCCAGTACCATCTTACTTGTTTTATGAAGCTCCTATTTGCCTTCAAATATATTTTTATTTCCTAAGCTATTCAAATGATTTCCGAAATAATTAACTGGTTTTAATCATGGCGAAAATTTTAGATGCTCACATCCTCTTTAATCAACGAAAAAATTACCACTTCTTCAGAGAGTGTAACCCCAGAACAAAAGTATAAAATTACACGCTGAGCAAACGTTTTACTCGTCGAAGTAGCGCTTGAACAAAACCGTGACGGCCTTTTTTGTGGAGGTACACCTAAAATGGACAAATAAATTGTGTTAGCAAACATCTCACAACTCCTGAAAACAAAAAGTTCCCCAATTTTGTTACCTGCTCGCACTCGTTCATTTTCTTAAACAAGATTGCATTAAGATGGGTCGGCGCTTCCTTTTTTAATCGACTAAGATCATCTTGACTCAAAATCGATGATGATCCACCGAAAGCCAATGACTTCTTATGCTGGAAATAGTGTTCCATATGGTGCCACAAGAGCCAGGTGGCAGATTCCAACACTAGACTGCAGAGTTCTAGGAGTTCTTCCCAGTTTTTCAGTTCTTGTTCTAACATTTTGGCTCCAATCATTCGACGGACATGAGCAGGCAGTTTCTCATCGGTATCGGCAGGCAACAGCTCCATTAGCTGTTGTGTCGTCAGATCTTGAATCGAATCAAGACGGCGGCGGCAAATTTCACTTTTCTCTTGTGCACTGATCAAGAGCGCTGAGGAGCTGACCAAGGTTTTGGTAAGGATTCCCAGGGAAAGACATGATTTACTAGGACGATCAAAGCTCGGTGCAAAAATGGCGCGATTCTGTGTGGTCAGAGATCGAGCGAGTTTTAAAATGTTCCCAGCCACCTGCAAACACACTTTGCTCGATACAAGACCAAATTCGGCCAATATGTTCTCCCCTAATCATAAAAAAGATATGTCAATTTTTTAATGCGCCAAAAATAAAATCATTTCGCTGATTTACATACCAAGAATATAAACCGGCAATAGGTTAAGGGTCACTTGTTCGAGACGACTCAATTGTCCGCGTACCTCCATGGCAGCTGGGGATTCTTCATACACTGCATTCCACCCAGCCGCTCGTGAAATGACGGCAGTAAGCAATGCCGTTTCCTCCAACTGGGAAGACACCGGTGCTAAGTTCCGATTGCGTAAAATCGCACTCACTGTGTCACTGTGGGAGAGTAAGAAGTGTATCACCTGAGATGACAAAAAAATAAATCTGGGGATTAGGCAAAAACTATGCTAGGCTATGATCGAGTCCGTATATGAAGTCACCTCCGAACTTCCAGTGCGATGTCGGCTTCCGAGTGCGGTAAGCATTGTGTTGGAAAGCTGAAGAGCAGGGAAAAGGATTTGATGGAATCGATGGGCGGTATCTGGGATAAATGGTGCATTTTCAGTTGTCCCGCTGGTTACTTCAGGACGCTGGCTAAAGACTGACATCTCGGAAAGACGTTGGAATATTCCACTTTCTAAGAGCACGAGGGCTCCCTTTTGGCTGCTGGCCAATCGAGTCAAAAGCCCCATCTGCGACTCGTAAACATATAAAGTACGCAGGCCGTCCATGTTGGGTTGCATTTCTAAAGCGCCCACCAATCCAGCATCCAATTGAAGCAGGGAATTTACCTTAATGGTAACAGGAAAGGAATAAGATTTTCATTAAATTAATCAAATGCTGAAAACTAGGGAATAGTCTATATGAGCAATGAAATGCTTATACCATGTGTTTCAAGTATCCTTGAGACGACAAAAAGGTAGCAATAGGCCCTTGGTTGTCAGCAGCAGCCAACTGATCGAGAAGGGAAAGGGCCAACATGCGCTGTACATCGTGACCACTGCTGCAATCACGGACAAGAGTCTGAAGTAATGATGTAGGAGCCAACTTGTAGAATTCAGCAGTGTGATTGCTGATTCTTAAGCTATTTAGCAAAGCGCTGTACAGATTGGTTCGGACGCGATGAGCAGAACCACTAGCGCGCAAAATCCAATCCACCAATTGGCGCTGAATAACATTTATTGTAGCTGACGACGTTGGTCCTCCTCGTGAAGTTGCCATTGAACGGGCTGAGTTCAATAAATTATTAAAACTAAAACAGTTTGCCTTTAGTTTCTAAGAAATTACCACTTTGAGTCCGTAGAATGGTTCCGTCAAGACACCTTACGTAATCGGAAGGCACTTGAGTTGCGTTTGACGATGATGCGGGTTCCTTAACACCCTCCAAGGCACAAGCTCGTAATCCTGCCAACAGGATCACCATGACGCCCGATAAGTAATGAACCAAATCGGGTAAGGAGTTGTCTGTTGTCAAACATTTGGTGAAAATATCTTGAGTGATCTGAGTCAGGATATTCCATTGCTGGGTGTATGAAAGATCGTTCAGAGACCCGGTTGCCAAAAGACATTCCAGGACTTGCCGCCACCCTTCTAAATAGGAACGACGAGCCGAAAGTTCTAGCCTTATGTTATTCCGTTGAACCACGAACGAAAGAATGTTCTGAACTTCTTGTACGATCAATTGGCGTTGGCCAAGAGCCACATTGGTAAGGTTAGCCAGTTCGCTACGTAACCGATTTTGGAGCAACGAAATTTTCGTTAACTGAACATCCTCTTCACTCACGATTTCACACTGCTTGACCAATGCTTCGATGGCACCCGGATCAAAGAATTCCATTGTAGGAGGTGTCAGTTCGCACTCCTAAATAAAAAGAATTTGATTACACTCAAATCACTTAGACTTTTGCCAAGGATGTCTTACTTCTAGGTTGACAGCATCCAAAAGGACAGCAATTTTTGGTCTCGATCGCATGACCAATTGATCCTGGTTGCCAAGAAAGGACATGCCACTCAACAATGATCTGTCAGTGATATCTCCCACAGTGACTGACTCGGCTGTTTCGTCCACTTCGTACAGAAAGAGTGAGGCTAGACGCGAAACGTGAGACTGAAGGCCTTTGTCCGAGGCAATTTTCACTTCAACAGCAACAGATTTAAGTAGCCAGCTCATTTGTGATAGCTGCGACCATCCAAAATTGCCGGGTGCAAAAGGCAATGCAGCAACCTGCCGACCGAGGAAGTTGGACGAGCGCAGGAATCTTAACATAATATCAGATACAACTGGATGTGAACAGAGCTGATAGAGAAGCTTATAGGCCAATTCAGTTGCCCTGAGATTGGCACCCGAGCTGTGGCCTTCTGGGAGAATGTTCTTTTCCAATATGCCAAGTAGAGCATGCAGGCACGTCCGAGGTTGATCATGGATTCCAGGTTGTTGCAGAATGGTTCTGCCAAGATATAACAAATAAATTACGTGTAGATTGCTGTACACAAACTCATATTACATACTAGCAAAAAACTTACTTGCTTAAAGGAGCTTGAATGCTAAACCCAAGCAGGAAATGAGCAAAACTTGGATGGGGTAAATTGACTCCTTCACTAAGAAGATGAAGAACAACGAGTCGACATCCCTGTCCAGCGTACGAAGTTTCGCCGTCTTGGTCTACGGGAACCGTTGGCGAATCGTTGGGGTCTTCCATTTCTAAAGCTTCAACGAATCCGTGACGAATAGCTGTAATAAGAGTAATGACGATGAAAGGGAAGCATTATAATATTTGAACTTAAGAATAAAACTTACCTGTGGTTAAGGCAGCAGTTTTCGTGTACAGAGCAAGAAGTTGATTTTGGGTTGATGGATTTGCGGCAACTCTTCGAATTATGTGTAAGGCGGCCAATGCATGTTGAGGAAGATGTTGATTCAAAGTCACTAGCTTTCCAATATTGACCATATGGTCCGGTTTGCCAGTACGGCTGTTGATACCCAAAAGCAGGCTGTCCAATGTAACTACTCTTAGTCCAGAACCCAGTCGACGAATCAGTTCCACAAACTCTTCCTAAAAATTCATCACAAATGTACTTCGTTTAATATTTGCATTCTTCCTCTTCCAAACATACCTGAAGTTGCAGCACACGTTTTAAAATTAAAAGAACATTGAGAGTAAGTGTTTCCAACTCTTCTATTCCTGGTGTGGGTGAGTAAAGATCTAAAACGCGACAACCTTCATCTACCACATGAAGCAAAAGACGCAGAAAATTGGAGTCATGCAGGCAATGCACCAGCAGATGATAGCCCGGTGGTTTAGATCGAATGGCATTCCCACCTAGTCCCGAAAGAACCATGTGTAAACTACAAAAACTGCTACAAAGGGATCCATATCATACTTACCAGACGGTAGTTCGATGTAGGAGTCTTGAAAATCTTCCACGCTAGGTTCATAATTCGAAAGTAGCTTCAGAAAAAGCTTGACACAGGCATTCCCGATCTATAAAAAAAAAACGACAAATGGCTAATCAAAATGTTCCTTTCAAGCACTGGTGATGTCAAACTAACCTGCCATTTTTCTGTTTCATTGCGATATGCCCTACCAGTGAATCTGAGGAAAACGGAATCTTTAACGTAGAATAGGTATGGATCGAACCCAGGGGTTCGATGCCCCGTTCCCAAATTGGATGGAATGGGAACATCAGTCATCACATCCAGTAATTTTAGGAAGGCTCTCGTCAGTGGATACTCTTCAGCTCGAGATTCCACGTCTTCCAATTCCGTCTGAATACCTAAATATCTCCATGTGTTATGTTAATCAAAGGTATAGAAATAATGTCATACACACCTTTGACATTTGCTGAAACAACGCTGGTTGTCGACAAAATTTGTGCTGTCTCGATGCTACTCCATAGAGTGTAGACGATATCAGGCGACTGTGCAAATGCTGCTAGTACTTCCATGATTTCTCCCTTTAAGCTCAATGGCACAGCACAACCTAGTTGATAACAAATGACTTTCAAATAATCCCATAAACTCGAATCGAAATTTGAACCTACCCAACAGACCGATCATTACCACCAACGGTATCCAGGTTGGGTTTTCAGCCAAAGATATCCTAGCAATGGGATCGTGGTGTAGAATGATTCTCATTAACTTTAAAACCACCTGCAAACCCTGGACCTCCTGTGGCGTAATGCCTTTTGTTAGTGGCTTATGGCGATAGATGGTATCGGGTACTGGTAGTGATTCTTGGCGCAAACTATTGAAGTATCTATGAAGTGACGAGAAAAAATGTTCCCAGGATATAAGGTTGCTTTGGCCACCACTGCTGTTCTGTTTTAGCAGCGTGAAGGCTTGATGGGCTGCTCTCTTCCCATTGGCTAGTCCACAGAGCATGCTGGCGTAAGAGATGTAGAGCGATGGAGGTAACAAATCGCCGGCCAATCTTATAAACTTATAGAGGGCCATTTGACGTTGGGAGATCCTGGGTTTCATCAATAAAATTCATTAGAATTTCTAATGCAAAAAATGTTTGATCTTACCTATAATTTACTCCAGCATTAGCCATGTCGCTGGACCAAAATTCAAGACAAAGTTCTAGGTCCAGAGGATCCTCGCCATAGAGTACAGCTATGAAGTTAAGTAACCACTGAAAATGTAACGGCAAGTTTGGTGGCGGCTCGAGGCCCTCCTGCTGATAGACAAAGATGTTTCTGGCAACTTCATCAGCCTTGTTGCGGAGATCTTTGATTTTCAGTGGCATTTGAACGATCAAATCCGTTACGAGTGCATGTAAGCGACGTAGATAAAATTCTTCTTTGTAAATATGATTTTTTGTTTGCAATAAATGGCTCAAGAAGTTCAATGCCTTTCCGTCTAGGGCAATGTCAAGAATAGCCTCATCTTCGTCAACTTGCGACTGAATTGGAGCGCAAAGTCCAGAGGAAAGCGAGCGAAATGTGGCCAAGGTAACTGCCCAGGCAAGTTGAGCTGAAGCCTGAAGACCAGCATTCTTCCATTGCAATGGTTCTGTTAAACGTTTTTGAAGGGTGGCAACAAATCCACTATCCGAAGTGATCGGTAGTAAGCGTACGACGTCTTCACTTTCTTCCGTTCTCACAACAGCGCTGATATCAACAGCGTATAAAAGCGCTATAAGAAGCGTGACGTTGACGTTGTCGATTTGCTCAATCGAAGCTAGATAATTTACTAGCAACAATGTATCTTCTTTGGTCAATCCATTTTGGGCAGCTAAATAAAATATGATGTCAGCTAATGATTGCCTTATTTGAGTGAAGAAATCTTGAACTTGTCTAGAATAAGGAAAAAATGTTTAAATGTATCTAACGAGAAATGATGTTACTAACAAACCTCCTATGTTTTGGACCACCCAGAGCTCGATTTTCATGCAGTAAATTGATTTCCTTTTCAAGACTGAGCTGTCCTAATAGGACTATAATTTGATCAACCAGGCCTTTCTCCACCAACTTATCTGTGTACTTTGTGACTAAGTTGACAACTTGTTCGCTGGTGTCTACTGCCCAAGAAACACCTTTCCTTGCTTGTATGAGGGTTTTCAGTGAGCTTACAATTGCATGTCTAGCATCGTAGTATAAAAGCACTGAAACTAAACCCCTGGTTAGATCTGGGTAGTAGTGCATTTGTTGTTCTGCAGTATGTAGGAGCCCAACTGAGATGTTTTCGTTTAAATTAAACATATCTGAAATTATAAGTGCCTCATCAACAAATGACTGTTCAAGTGAAGCAGTTGTTTTCCTTCCAGGAAAAAGGACAGGCTCTTTAACGGATTTCAGAAGAAGATTTCTGTCATCAAGATTTTTGGCCTAAATAGGGTAAAATTTAGGGTAAAATAAATAATGATTTTTTTATTTTTTTTTTTATTTTGACTTACTGGCTGTTTAAGAAGGGCAGAAAAATCTGAACGGTGATCTTTCAAAACCTTCTCCAGGTTCTCCAGGTCGTTACATTGTTGATTACCGATTGTATTTTCAACCACATTGTGGAGGTCTTTCGACTTTGTCCACATTGTTTCTAACGTAAACTTGTAACACTATACCGTTTCAAGAAAAGAAGAACAATTCAGTAGATAAAAAATATTTCGACTAAAACGCTTGATTCGAAACTTCGAATTCGTCTGTGAATATGCAGCATACAGACGTGCCGGTGGCTGAAGACAACGCCATCTAGATTACCATCATAAGCGCCCTCTGGCTAACACATTTTCCCGCCAGTGGGCGAATAGAACGATCTGCAGTACTAGCTTTGTGTAACTCAATGCTATACAAATTAGAGGATTTTTCTAAATTTCTCTTTACTTTAAAAAGCCATGTCTAAACCCATGGGCTTGTATAGGTCACGTAAATAAACGAAAACAAGGTACCAATCTTACTTAAGAATGATCAGACGGTTTGTAATCAAAAGAGTAACAAGTAATATTTACAAATGAACTGCAAGTTATCCTGTACACAGTGTCTTGTCCAAAACAGTCACGTATAACACGCACAAGAAATGAATGAAAAAAAGACCGACCACACACGGAAAATGAAAATAATAATCGACAAGCACAAAAAAAAAGTTGTTCCCTTTTATCATTATACAAAAAAGCAATGCTCTCAGCTGCTTTTTCTTTGTTGTGGAGAAGTGGTGGTGTGGAGTTGGAGCAGAAGGAAATACGGGGAAAATTCAGTTTTCGCTCAAGAAAATCGTTATAAAGATGACATCGTTCTTTTTTTCAGAAATAATGACGCCCAATTTGGGAGACCGAGTCCAACGCGTCATCTCGATTACAAAATAGAATATTAATAGCACTGAGAATTTGTTTTTTGTTGTTGTTTTCACCTGTACAAATTACACTAAGTCATCCAACTGACTTGATATTACAGACGCACACCTACGACGACACGTTGCGCTGTGCCAAAAGTTGCCTTTCAACACACACTCACTCACTCTCTCCCACACACACACAAGGTCGATATTAGCAGAATTTTTCTTATACGATAGTATTACTTTTTAAAAAATTTCGGTGTTGAAACAAGGTAAATGAGGAAAAGAAGGAAGATCAGGGCGAGAATAGAGGGTTTTCCTTTCAACGACACGCACCCACGCACACGCAAAACAAAAAGAAACGGTCGACGGTATGATTGTGGCAAAATTATCAAAAAGAAAAAGACAATCATCCTAGAGTGGATAAGTTGAAGTAAGGAGACGGACGTATAGGAACGGTGGTGTCCACCTATTTGGGTATGTTTTCCTTGTTACTTGATACTATGTACAAGATTCGCATGTTGGGATCAAATTAAGAAATGAAAATCCAATCGTTAATCGCACTGCGAAGGGGAAGAGAGGGAGACGGGAAAAAGAGACGAGGGGTCGGAGGAAATCGTAGGATTGAGCATTTATTTTTTTTTCTTTTCAAAATCTCCTAATTTTCTTTTCCTTTTTAAATTTATTTGTTTACTCTCCTCGTACGCAAAGAACGGCGTTTCTTTTTTTTACCGCCTCTTTGTTTCCTATACAGGTTTTCATCATATGTATATTATCTTATAAGTTCACAAAACATATGCAATCTTTGATGCTCGCCATAACTCGTCTGTTGTAGAGTCTACATTCTAGACTTAATTGAGATCAAAAAAAAAATTAATAATAATGAAAAAAAAATGTCATTCGTGATCCAAAAAAAAACCCCCACCATTTTGCCGTTTGCGTGTGCCCAGATTCTATAAGCATCGTGTGATGGGAATTTGTCCACTTACATTTTGCCATTTTGAGAGGGGAGGAGGAGGCGCTTTGCTAGTGGGTTAGGACAGAGGGTGCAGGGAAATGGACGAACGCCTTCCACAGCATTCAGTCTACTAACTTGCTATTGCTTGGCTCGCAGTCAAAGGTCACTTAAGAATGTTTAACAAACTGAACAACGAAATGAAACAAAGAGGAAGCTCCTAATACTGAATACCCAAGCTTTTGGAAAAAGCTCTTCCCCGCTTCTTAATGCTGAATGACAGGCGATGATCAAATCCGAACGATCAAAGTCCCTCGACAAACTTGGAAAGCTGATCCTGCGGCGTTTCCAGCTGCTGTTGTTGTTGATCCTGAGCGTTGCTCATCATCTGTGACTGCATGAGGGCGTCGGACGGATCGTGTCCACCTAGTTGTTGTTGCTGCTGCTGCTGCTGTTGTTGTGCCGCTACGGCAGCGGCCATTGCGTGATGGGGGGACTGCGTCGCCATCCGAGGTGAAGGTGCTGGCTGACGCGGGGACGGCGACGGACCCATTCGGGGAGATGGATTGGGCTGCGGAGAACGTACCGTCTGCGGTAAAGACGGAGGGGGTGATCGGACGGCATGCATCAACTGCTGTTGCGGAGAAACATTTGGATGTACCATCATGCCCTGTTGTTGTTGCGGCGACGGCGACATCGTTGGCGGAGGCGTGTTCTTCATCTGCTGCTGCTGTTGCAAAAGTTGTTGCATTGTCGACTGCTGTTGTCCACCAAACTGACCTTGATTGTTGGGACTCATAAATTGGTTCCCATCTCCGTTTCCACCAAAGCCGTGCTGCTGTTGTTGCTGCTGTTGAGGGAACCCACCCATACTCGGCAGCGGTTGCCTTGCCCTCGGTCCAAAATGCTGTACTGGAGGAGGTTGCTGGAAGCCCTGCTGTTGCTGCTGCTGCTGCTGCTGCTGCTGCTGTTGGTGTTGCTGTCTCTGTAAAGCCATCATTTGCTGCTGATGCTGTTGTTGTCTCAACCACTGTTGCTGTTGTTGCTGCTGGACAGTTTGCTGTTGTTGATTCGGAGGACCTATGTCAAATAACATAACACTCAGTTAATCGTAAAGTCCTTGAATTAAAAAAAAAAAGCATTTGCGTACAACAACAATCAGAATTGAAGTTTCATACCTGCATTCATGCCAACATTGCCCATCATACCGGGTTGACCAGAGCCTTGTTGCATGTTTTGCTGTTGAGGCTGATTCTGCTGTTGCTGCTGAATGGTTTGCATGGCTGCTTGAATTCCCGGTTGTGCCATAGCCTGCATGTTATTGGGTATGGAACCTTGCTGCCCCTGTTGGTTGGGCACTTGTTGTTGGCCCTGCTGAGGCTGCTGGTTCTGATTTTGTTGCTGCTGCTGTTGGAGTACAGAGCGCTGTTTAATGAAGGCTGCCATTAGCTGGGGATTGCTACGCAGAATTTGCACAACTTGCTGTTGCTGTTGTGGCGTGCTCGGTGATTTGAGCGTTTGCAACAGTTGGTGGAGGGCTTGCGGCAATGGACGCTGAGCTCCTCCTGGTACAGTTATTCCGCCGGCACCTACAGGTATCTGCGTTAGACTGCCTGGCTGCAACTGCGCCTGAGGTTGTTGTTGAACGGCGTTCACCTGTTGCTGTTGTTGCGCAACATTAGGCCCTACGCCTGCGACTCCACCTCCAGGACCCATCATTCCTCCTTGAGAGTTGCCCATTGACATGGCCGGTGACGCTTGGCCTGGCTGTTGTTGTTGTTGAGCTCCAATCATATTGTTTGGTGCCATAGGTCGCATTTGTTGTTGTTGACCCATTACTTGATTGGGGACCGCACCCCCTTGTGCTGGACCAGCAAAGCGAGGACCTCCCCACTGTTGCTCGCCCCCCATGCCCATACGATTTCCCTGCATATTGTTGATGGGCATACCGCCATTACCGCCCATGCCACCCATAGCGTTAGGCCCAGAAGGTCCGCCGACGACTTGATTCACTTGCATTCCAGCACCGACCATGTTCCCCGGCATGCCACCAGGTTGCATGTTCATTGGCGGCCTTGGATGTTGCATCATCTGCGGAGGAGGCATCACCATCGCCGGGTTGACGGCACCCATGCCCCCAACAGATTGCTGCTGTTGTTGAGGATGCTGATGAGGTCGCACACCCATCGTGTTCATCATGCCCATACCACCTTTTCCGAAACCACCTTGTTGAGGCACTTGGCTAGCTGCCTCTTCCTGGACCTGCTTTACAACCTACATAATGTTCAATGATTTTCATTCAATTGCAAAGTAACTTGTATGAAGAAAACAGAAATGTCTTAGGAGACACAATGTGAGTGAGGTGAAATACTCGGCAATCAAAGAAACCACCGATTTTGGAATTCACTGCATTTAATTTAGCACTTTAAACATAATCAATGATGCATGGAAAGCACCATTAACATTTACTAGTTCGCCGTGCCAGATTAATATCAATAAGCAAAATAGAAATAAAGCGGCCAGAGCAATTTTTTTTTACCTGAAGCACATTGGCAGGTGGAGTTTGAGTCGCTGGTTTCATTCCGGCTCCTGGTTGGTTGTGATGAGAATGACCACCACCCATGCCCATCATGTCAGAACCTCCGGGACTCTCCAGCGGGGATGAGGGCCCCATGCCCGAACTCATCGGACCCGGTGTACTGGGCCCCGTTCCGCACGCTGAACGATTGCCCATAGAAGAAACGGCCGCCATTCGCCTCTTGAGGAAGTGGGCGTGCTGGAGCCGCTGCTGCAACTGCTGCTGGCGCAGCTTCTGCCGGATGTTGAGGCAGAACGGCACCATGCACTTGGTCTCGGTGCAGTGCTTGGCGTGGTAGCAGCAGAGGGCGATGAGCTGCTTGCAAATGGGGCAGCCGCCGTTCGTCTTGCGCTTGCAAGAGCGCGTGTGCGTCACGACGCGCTTCATCTTCTGGCACGACGGTAGACGGCAGTTGGCATCGCGACACTGACACGCGTGAACAAGAGACTGAATACAGCGCTGGATGGACAATTTTCGCGCTTCTTGCGGGTTGGCCTGTTTGGAGTCCGAAGGAGACGAACCATCGTCCAGGTCGAATCCCAATTTCTCCATTTTGTGGTGATGGCCGTCTTTCTCGTAGCAGGGGACGCACAAGTCAAAGTCGTCGCACACGGTGCAGTGGAAGCGCGTCTCCACCTGAGACTTGCAGTTGTTGCACGTGTAGACGAACCTGTCCGTCCCTTGGTTGTGCAGGTCGTAGAGCATGGCCATCGAAGAGTACTTGCATCGCCGCAGCGAGGAAAACTCGTAGTGCTTGTCGCGGGCCAGCGTCAGGAAGGCGTCTCGGCCGTCCATCAGGTCGCACTGGATGAGCGGGTCGGGGTCGACGACGGGTCCGAGCGACGCGGCCGCCTGGACAGAGTGGAGCCGGATCACGAAAAACACCTCCTTGTGCTTCTCCATCGTCGTGAAGATTTTGGTCGAGAGGTCGTTGCCCGTCTGTGGAGCGTTCGATTTCTTGTTGTTCTTGCGGTTCGTCGCCTTGGCCTTGTTCGACTTCTTGGCCTTCTTCTGACCCTTCTTCTTCCCGTCCGGCCCGGCTTCCGTCTCGTCCGTGCTGACGGCCGCCGCCGCCGCTTCCAACGCTTCCGCCTGCCGCCTCTTCTCCTCCTCCTCCTGGTCCATTTCCCGGATGCTCTCCTCGAGCACGTTGGGCCAAAAATCTCCTTCAAAATAGGGAAGTTCTGCAGCCGATTTCAAATTATCTTCCATGGCTTGTTTGAGGATGTCTTTATAGTCGAGAACGATCCGTTCAATGATACCACGGTCCAGCATCTTCTTGTACCAGTCCTGCAGTCTCTTTGGCTTGGGGATCCGCTGGTCGGGCGGATGGCAGTGGAAGATGTAGTCGTCGCCCTCAGAGGGCGGACAAGCCCAAATGTGAGCCATGCAGTAGCCCAGCTGCTTGACGTAGTCGAGGTAGCCGAGCAGGATCTCGTGGTAGACGGCCGTGCGGAACTGCTTCGGTCGGAAAAAGTGGACAGAGTCGAGGTAGGCCAGGTAGACCCGCCGCGTGTTGGGACTGGGACTGTCCGAGCCGTACTCCTGGACGTGCATGCCGAAGAAGCACACGTCCGTCCCGTCGATCTCCTCGAAGGCGAACAGGGCCTTGGCCCGGTAGGGGAACGTCTCGCACATCTCGCCGTTGTCGACAAAGCGGCTCTTCATGCCCGGCTTCACCTCCGTGATCTTGTCGGCCGAGGCGACGACGCGGATCGACACCTCGCCGGCGCCCGCCTCCTTCTTCTTCAAGAAGTTGTTGACCCGGTTCTCGATGAACGTCGACAGCTTGGTGGTGGGCAACCGCTTGGCGCCGTACTTGTTCTCCTTGCGCTTTTCGCCGCGCGACTTGAGACAGTTGTCGCACGTGAAACCCTGCGGCCAGATGCAGTCCATGTGGAGGACGCAAATCTGGTGCAATTTTCGCCCACACTCTCCGCAATCAACAAACGGCTCCAGATCTAACGCGTCGTTCTTCAATTCTGTGAATTGTTCTTTTCGGATGACCGTTGGCGGCTGGGTGGGATCGTCGCCGAGGGAAACCGTGTCGCCGGGAATGTCGTTGAAGCACTTGAGGCAGTACGTGTAGCGGTGGTAGCTAAAGTACTTGGCGTCGCGCGGGATCGAGCAGAGCTGCTTGCCGTAGCAGCACAAGACCTGCGGGTTGAACGTGTACTTGCGGCCGCAGCAGTAGCCCAGCGACTGCATCACGGGGTCGATCTCCTGCTCGAAGACTTCAGAGAGTTTGGTGCAGCAGCGGTAGACTCGTGACGTCTTGCGGTTGTAGAGCCAGGCGTTGTCGAACATGAGCCAGACGTCGTCCACGTACTCCCACGGATCCTTGTACTGGCCCGTGTCGATCTTGCGCCGGATCGTCGCCAGATCCATCGGCTTCTTGATGATGTCAAAGTAGTCGGGAATGCCGAGCTTGTGCGGGTCGACCGGGTCGCGGAACGGAATCGACTCGGGGTCCTGACGGTACAGTTTCTCCAAGGTGGGCATCAAGGCCTGTCGGAGCTCGTCGGGCGAAAAGACGATCTTGCCCGCCTTCTTCGGCCGGACAATGGGTGGGATGGCAACAGCTGATGAGGTATTGCTGGCGCTTGCAGACGGACCAGGTGTCGTTACAGAAGAATCCGAGTTGCCACCTCCGAAACCGCCAGTTGGCTTCATATCTGAACTGCTCGTATCGTTGGTATTGCTAGCAGCCGAAAGAGGGGTCGATGGCTCCTCTTTTTCTTCTTTGATGCCTGTGAGACGTGGCTGTTGATGGCAGGAGGAGGAATTATCATTGGCGAAATGGCCATCGTCCATCGGTTCCATTTTCATTTCAGGTTTTTCTTCCTCCTTGATATCTTCGGCCCCTTCCATGCTGCTAGAAACGCTGGCCGGAACATCGACAGGTTCTGCTTTGACTTCGATTAATCCTGAGTCTCGTCCGTCAAACGCATCGCCGTCCTGCTGCAACATTTGCTGTGGATCCACATCTTCTTTTTTCACACTAAAGTAGCCACCAGGTGTCACTTCCTGCTTTATTTCAGTTTTTATACTATTTCCCCCGGCAGATCCACAATTAGCGTCATTCGCGCTACCTCCCACGCCATGTAAAGGAGTTGAGTCTGACATTGGCATAGCGCTGGGGGTATCACCAAAGCTACTACATGGAGTGTTCGGCATAGGCATGTTCATCCCTTGTTGCATATTCGATGATGTCATTCCGTTTGGAGTCATGCGCTCATTCATGTGTTGTTGTTGGTCAGTGGAAGACTGAACTGATTGTTGTTGTTGCTGTTGTTGGTGATGCTGTTGTTGCTGGATCATCATTGCATGATTTGGTTGTTGTCGTTGTTGCGACTGCTGCTGTTGGGCCACTGAGTACGGTGGAGCAGGCATGCGATTCCGCATCTGCTGTTGCTGTTGCTGGGACGCGTTTTGGCTCATATTGGCACTGGGAAAAGGTGAACTAGCGCTCATTGGAGTGCCCATACTACCGTACGGTGACAATCCAGGAGGAGGAACGGTTTGATTAGGCGGTCCAACATTTCCATGATCCGGTCTTATCTGCTGCATTGCCATTCTCTGCTGTTGCTGCTGGCCAAGTTGATTTGGCACTTGATTCATTCCCACCGGACTGGGAACTGGATTACGCATCATCATCCCACTAGTTGGCGCGATTCCTCGTGGTCCCTGCCCAGACTCCCCAATCCCTGGCATATTAGGTCTCAAACCTGCATTGTTGCTCGGCGGTACAGGCTGCTGCTGCTGCTGCTGCTGTTGTTGATGCTGGGGTGGAGGTACCTGCTGACCAGGTGGAAGATGTGCCAAGGCAGATGGAGCCTGCTGCTGCAAAGGCGTTGTCGGTGTTGACGTTGGTGTTTGCTGGGCCTGTTGTTGCTCCTTGCGCTTCTGCCGTTTCTCGTCCAGTTCTTTCTGAATTTTGTAGATCTTTTCGGCTAGAAGGTGGTAGTACTCTGACCTGGAATCGGCCATCTTGTACATGTCGCTCTCCACTTTCCGTGCGTAAGCCACCAGGTTGTGCATCCGCTTGTCCAGCATCGCCTGCGGATCGGGTGTTGGAAAGATGGCCAGGACCAGCTTCTGGACCAGGTGATTCCGCAGGTCGGGTGAGACGGACTGATGCCACTCTTTGGATCCCTGGACGGGGTCGGCAGTGACCTGACTTGGCTGCAGCCCACCAGGCAAAGGAGTTGTTGAGTTAACTGGACTCATCTAAAATATTGAATTAAATTAACATTTAGATTTCGAAAGGTCGATTACCGAGGAAATGTTGTTAGGTCTTACAATATGCTCAATGTTGGAAGCGTTGTCTGAGATAGCACCCCTAACATTCCTGGGACCAGCCCCGGTAGGACCAGCGGCCTGCTGCTGAGATTGCAGTCCCGCGTTTAGAGCAGGGCCACGATTCATGGTGCCAGGAAGAACAGGTTGGCTTGCAGAAATCGCCGGTGGTGGATTGTTTCCAGCTAACTGGGCGCTGTTCATAGGAACCATTGCATTCTGCTGTTGCGGTGGTAACAATGGCCTAGGCATTCCACCAACAGCATTAGGTGGAGCCTGAACTCCTCCAACAGCAGCGCTTTGGTTGTGCGCCGGTAAGACACTTTGACCAGGGGTTGTCGAAGAACCGCCAATTGAGTTCGAACCCAAGCCAACATCAAAACCCGCTGGACTTGGTTGTGAAGTGTTATGAGGAGCTATTAAGGTTGAAGAGTAAAAAGTTAAAACAAGAATATAAAGAAACTTTGTTATTCAATTATTAAATTTTGAAAAACATAAAGTAAAATCAATTACCTTTATTCCGGTCTGCCTGTTTGAGAGGCAAGCAGACGGGGCAGTCGGAACGGTTGCAATTTTTCCAGTGAGAAATGATTTGCCGCGAGGACGAGCAATGAGGTACTTGACATGATTTTCCGGCCTGGCACGTCGTCATGTGGTTCAAAACATTCTTCATAGTCCGGCAGTGTGGAAGGGTGCACTATTGTATGTGAGATAACAACCCGAAAAGAACAACATTTACCATGAGAAATCGTAATACGAAAAATGCATCATCAACATACCTCTCCATTCGCTTGATTCTCTCGTCGCTGGCACTTGTGAGCATGAAGTAAGAGTACAAGTTGCTGCTGGATTAGCTTCCTTTTCTCGGGGTCGGCGGTGGCTGCCGCGCTAGCTGCCCCAGCACCACCAGCCGATCCTGCCGGTTGCGCGACAGAGGTAACTGCGGCGCTAGGTGCTGACACTTGAGGAGCATTTGCTGGCACTGGAGGATATTGTTGTTGCTGCTGAGGATGCTGCTGGGACGACACCATGGGAGTCTGAGTGACTGATGATGGCGCCGTAGAAACCATCGGTGCCGAAACCATGGTCGTTGCCCCACCAGGCATCATAACTGGTCGGGCTGACATGTTAGGATTCATGTTTGGCTCGCTATTAAACCTCGGTTGTTGTTGTTGTTGCTGCTGCTGCATATTTTGCATTGGTGGTATACCACCATTAGCTGTACCGATAGGCCTTTGCTGTTGGGCTGTCATCATAGCATTAGGCATATTCGAATTAGCGAAGCCATATTGATTGGAATTGGCCATAACATTCGTTCCTGGTCCAGAATTTGGGCCCATACCTCCCATTCCAGCTATTCCCGGTCCCTATTTCAATTCAGCCTTCGTTTAGATCGAGAGAAAGAGTGTACGGAAACGGGAATTTTTTTTTTTACCTGTAAGCGGGGTCCCTGAGGATTCATTCCTTGGAGAAGCTGCCCTCTTAGTGGCGCTTGCTGCTGTTGCTGCGGCATCATAGTGCTCGGAAGGCCTCCAACAGGTCTAGGATTTCCCATCATGGCTTGTGGACCATTATGTAAACTTTGGCTCATCTGACCAGCATTCATCATAGATCCCGGTGTTTTCATTGACACGTTGACGCCACCCATTCCAGTTGGGTTCAACATATTGTTCATCGTTTGTTGTTGCTGCTGTTGCTGCTGCATAGACTGCATCATTTGTGGCCCGTTTCCCATCGAGTTCATCATGGCCATGGGAGCACCACCGGGCGGCGAGTTCAATTTACTATTAAGAGGCCCTTTGCTTAAACCACTGTTTGCCATGTTCAAGTTGTTGGGCCCAATTGCACTGCCACTAATCGCACCACCACTCATATTGTTCAGCGATGCTTTGTTCTGCATCCCCATGTGAGGAAGCTGGTGGTGGTGTTGAGCATCCATGGATCCATTTTGTTGCTGCTGCTGCTGCGCCCCGGGTCCCAGGCCCATTGACATACCCATTCCAGGGTTGTTGGGGCCCATTGACTGGGGCCTTTGAACACACTGTTGTTGTTGTGGTTGCTGTTGTTGTGGCTGTGCTGTTGGCTGGCTCACATTCGCAGAAGCATTCCCCCAACCTCCCCCTGAAGTGCTGAACAGCTCATCAGGTAGATTGTTTTCAAGATCAAACAGTGGATTCCCAATCATGTCTGAAAACAAAAAGAAGAATGGTGTAAAAAACTTGACGTATAAAGGAAATGTTTGAAGTTTCACCCAACTGTCAAACATATGACAGTTTGACAACATTGACAAAATTTGGTTGCCAAAACTGCAAGGATAAAGTTTTTAAAATTCCAATTTAAAACAAAAGTGAGCTTTACCTGATGAATCAGTCGGGCAGCTGCCAATAGCATCGTTCAGTTTGGGCCGCTTGTTAGGCGGCCCTTCAATAAGGTGTTCAGCCATGACTTGTTAAGTTAAACCAAGCACCCCTTCTGCTAAAAAAGACTCATCGCAGATCCTCTCCCACCAGCACATGACACTTGGACAAGTACAGAGAGGTCATAGAGCACTCTTCTCCACAGCCATTGAAGATGTATAGGTAGAAAAGAGACAAGGCAGGTCTGATGCTTCCTTCCAAATTTTTCTTCTTCAACTAAATAAAGCGTCCAATGCGCCGGCCACTATTTTAATAGACGTTTGCGAATCACTACGATGGCGGTAAAACGGGGCCTCCGATGCAGGGGCAGCAGCTTCTTCCGCCGACCGTGTAGAATTGAAACCTTCCTTCACGGCAACGGCTTTCACTTCAAAAAAAAAAAAGAACAACCCCGTCCCACCGTCTGTAGTCGTCCGAGATCTCCACAGTAGGGGTCGCCGCCAAATTTTCGATTTTTATGTAAACTTTTTTTTCCCGACAATATGACGATTCGTTAACAGTCAACGACACAATCTTGCATCACAAAGTGAACGATGGCGAAAATTTTCCGTTCACAAATGATATTTCTTCTCCTGCCACTAGATATATCTACATTCTTCACCAGGACCAAGGACAAAATGGCTGCTGTTGATTTCTTAGCTTGGATCTAAGGGTCCAGCTCTGGTGGCAAATCTCGCAAGTTCTAGATGGTTTTTTTTTTATTATGCTACATTACTTTAAGATGTAAAAAATGTTTACGTTGTGACGTCCTGCTATTTCAAGTTATTTTGAATAAATTTTTTTCCTAGTGTAAAAAATTAATACTGCACAGCCAAATAGGAAATTATATCAGGTGTCAAAAATTTTTACCCAAGCTCATTACAATTCGTGTGAACTTGAGACTATGTTGCCAGATTTCTACTTATACCGTTTTGCATACGTTTTTATTTATTTTTTCGGGCATCGTTTCTGAACGCGAACAGTTCCATTTACACATTTTTTTACATCAGTTAATTTTATAATCAAATTTTGAAAAATCAATAATATTATAAATAATCAAAATAATTCGCGTATTTTCCCCCTTAAAGCACCAGTTTTTCTGCGGTTCAGGAGAAATGTATAATATTATACAAGAACTGTTTACAAAGGGATGCGTGAATAATTTTGCAATTTCTTCCGCGGATAAAAAAATGTTAGAGGAATTTCTTTTGGATCAGTAAGCAATTAAACAATGTAAGTGGAAAGGTTGAATTTCAGAGGGGGAGGGATGAGAACAATCCCTGTTACCTGTTGTTGTGTTTCTCAGTTTTGCAAGTTACTGAATGGCTTTAAAATGAAATTCACGCTAAATTAGTTTGTAGTTTTTACTTGTTGGCATAATAGAAGGCATTCATGAGCACAAGCTTTTTTCTTTTCAAATCTGATCGTTCAGCATATTGGTAAACTGCTATATTAAGGTAAACATAAAAGGGTCTGTTTTTATTTTTGGAAGGTACAGAGTATAAAGTAATGCTATTTACTAAGGTCCATTCTGACAGAATGTAAATACAATGAAGCTTTACCCAAATCACCAATTAATATGTAATATTATGCCATAAAAACACCGCATTTGTAGTGTAGCCAACATTTTGATGATTTAGGTGACGATGATGCAAAAATTACAGAAAAATTTAAAATCTAGCAAATAAAAATCTGTTAAAGATTTTAAGAATGATCTGCACGTTCACAATTTGAAATACATCGATTTTCATTAAAGGCTTAGTCTTCAACCGATTTATCTACAAAACGAAATCAAGCATACTAGTCGTCGGGAAAAAAACCTTTGAAATACGTTGTATTTGTCTTTTAGAAGGTAGGTTCAGCAACCTCTCAGTCTCAGCTACCTCTTACCAAATGACGTCATGAAAAAGCAATGGCGGCGCCTGAAGACGCATCTCAGTTTCGCGAAACCATGTCAAGAGTAATTGTGTTGCCTATATTCTAGGGGCGACCATCAAAATTTTCTCATATATTATAAATGCCAAGAACCTAGATACCTAATGGTTCTGACAAGATTTTGAAACTGTCAACTTTTTTTGATGATTTTTTTTTCTTGCATTTGGTAACTTCTAGGCATAGAATTACGGTGCAAGACAGAAAGGAAAATTTTTTCAACGGATTTAAATATGTCGTGTAGTTTCTTATGTTTACTATTTGAAAAATTTTTCGTAAAGCTGAAATAGCCAAGTTTGACAGCCAGCAAGGGTAATGGCGATGTTACAAGGGGAGGGTAAGATGTGGCAGACAGAAGGAGCGGCTGTCTTGTCTGTCATGACTCCTCCCATTTACGTGAGAATATGATAATACTTAACGTTTTCAATTAATCTCCTTTAAATGAAAGGAAATGACGAAAATTTGTTATCTCAGAATCCGTAAACAGTAGTTTCCCTTTCGAAATATCAAACTTGTGTTGTGGCTCGATAGCCTCTGCAAGTCGGAGGTGAGCAGAATGAGAAGTGAAAACGTTACCTTGGGCCTGTTATGACTATTTGCTTTGGCTGCTACTGTATGCACTCGCTTACCCACACTGTGCTGAAATATAAACTATGGTATTGTTCAATAATTCTTGTCTCTTGTGATGGATCTTTTTCTAACCATATGACTTGTCATTAGCACTTTAGTACGCCTTTGAAGGTATCCTTACTTCAGCAAACCCGCAAAACTTTGCATCTGGATTTGACTACTCAGTATTATGTAGCTTGGAGTTATTGAAAAAGTTTTGCTAACTAGCCATGCCCAGTAGTGATGCTAACCGAAGGATGTACACAACTGACACGAATGTGTGTGACAGTAGAACAAGTTAATGCTTTCCACTCACCATTAGTAACATATAGAAATAGGCCTAACCTTGTAACAAGTTCTACGTAGAAAGTATTCATGATCTTTAAATGATGGGTTGTGAAAGAAGTGGCTTTCACATGTTTTACAAACCAACCCCGATTTTGGGTTTTTAAGAATGAGACATTATTTTTCCCATCTTATCCTCTAAATCCAGGTGGGGAAAGTGATGAACAAAGATGACTAACCATGGTGCAGATCGTGTGAGAATCCACCAGCGCAACATCCTTACCGCTCTGCCTCAGAGGCCCACAGCCAACATGTCTCGCCGGTCGTCTTGCCGGAGCGGGAATAAGGATAACATGCGAAAGCATTCCTTACTCTTCCACCGAGCCTCGCCTTTCTGGTGGATCCCACGTTTCGATTCCGACATCTTGGAGGGACAGTATTGGCGCAGCACGTTCCCGCAGATCCGTTTACGTTTCCAACTCGCACTACTCTACGTGTTCATCGTTTCGCTGTCGTGGTGTGTCTACTTCAGTGCGGTTACCATCCATCACTGGCTAGCCTTTGCCATCTCCTGCCTTTTCATGCTCTTCCTCTCTGCCTTGGCCTTTTGTTTGACATTGACGTCAATTTACCAAAATCACCATTTGTTGTTTTCCTGCCTTATGGCTGTCTCTGTTTGTTTGGTGACCCTTCCTGCCCATTTAACTTGCCGACATGGCACTATTATCGAGGGTGAAGTTTCTCCTGCCGGCTTACTCGCCTTGTCCATGGAAGCCCTCTTGCTTATTTACACCGTCATCCCGCTACCGCTGTACATGTGCATCGGCATCAGTAGCATCTACTCCGTATCGGTTGAGGCACTCTCCATCTTTGTTGCCTCCTGCGAGACCAACGCAGCTGCCGCACTTGTTCGAGCTTTACTTCACCTGGGTGTCCATCTCATTGGGATTCATATTTTCATCATGACGCAAGTCCGGATGCGATGCACTTTCCTTAAAGTTGGCCAACTGCTGCTCGTACGGTTAGTACTGAAAACAAAATGTTTCATAAAAATTTCACTTTTGTTAGTAAGATTCTATTTTATTTGCAGGCGGGAACTGGAAGAAGAAGCTCAATTAAAGGAAAAAATGATTCGATCCGTTATGCCACCAAAAGTTGCCGATTGGCTCATGAAAGACGGACATGATGAAGGTGATGAAGACGACGATAATCAGTCTAACGAAGAAAAATATCGTGGTGGCAAACTTTCATCTGGTGTCAACGATCAGTTACGCACCATCTTCCGTCCTTTCAACATGCATCGCATGGAAAATGTCAGCATTCTCTTTGCCGATATTGTCGGTTTCACACAAATGAGCTCCAACAAGACGGCCGAGCAACTGGTTGGTCTGCTCAATGATTTATTTGGCCGCTTTGACTTACTGTGTGGTCAGCATGGTTGTGAGAAGATATCTACACTTGGCGACTGCTACTACTGCGTAGCTGGCTGCCCAGAACCTCGTCCGGATCACGCTGGCTGCTGCGTGGATATGGGCCTTAGCATGATAGAAGCTATCGGCCGGTTCGACGAAGAACGCGGCGAAAATGTTAGCATGCGTGTTGGCGTTCACACCGGAACTGTACTTTGTGGCATCGTCGGCGTCAAGCGTTTCAAATTTGACGTTTGGTCCAATGACGTCACGTTAGCCAATCAAATGGAATCGACAGGGAAACCCAGCCAAGTCCACGTAACACAAGCCACATTTGCCTTACTCGACCAAGAGGTCTATTTGTCCGAGGAAGGGGCTGTCTATCACGGTTTGTTACATTCTATCATTGAATAAAGCTATTAATAATTTCTTCATTTTTAAGCAGGATTGAAAACTTACTTTGTTTTGGGTCGGAAAAACAAAATAAATATTGAGGATTCAACAACTGCCGAATTCAACGCCATGTGGGTGGATGAAACTGATCCCACAATTTCTTTACCTTATGGAGTTGCTGGACCGTCTCTAGTGCCTATCAGCGCAAACAATGCCAACGCAAACAGTAAAAAAGCCAATTCACTTCCTAGTATTTTGGATATTTTGGATGAAGTGGCCACAAGTAGCGATAGCAACAGCAACATGCCATGCGAATCAGCTCCATTAAGATCTTCTCGCTCCGTAAGTCAGGATCGCAAAAAGAAAAATATCCATTATCATGCCCAACGGTCGCAACAAGACGAGTTGTCTCCGTTATCTGCAGGTGATTATTATCATAAATATTTTACCTTCCTGTACTGCTTAGAAATTTCTTTGTACACCATTTAGCTCCCATGTCAATGGAAATGCGAAGTAGTAACGCTATTGTCTGCCCGGCCGGTCAGAACGGTAGAACGGACGAATTGTCTCTTTTTCCATCAGTAGAGTCGTTTATGAGAGCACAAGGGGCAACCAGTACTCCCAGCACTCTGCAACGTAGACCAACTGCATCTAACACTTCACAGCTAGGTGTAGGTGGTATCACCGATATGGAACGTTCACCTACTAGCATGAGTTTAGCTCTTTACAATAAAGACGAGCTCGCTGAATTAGAAGGTGCAGTGACCGAAAACAGTGTTGGACTTCACGCCAGTCTCAGCCGATTCCACCAACTGCGCAAACAGTCGGACTTGGCCATGATCCGGTGTATTCAAGAAGATGAGTCTCATCGTGTCTATTTCATGCGTCCACCTTTAAGTCAGGTCACATTATTTTTTATCGATACAGCAATGGAAAAGGTATGAGAATTTTAACGAACCTGTTGGAATTTGTTGTTCATAGTACTTCTTTCTCCAGGAATATAGAGCTCGAGCCCATCAGCCAGATCAACCCGGGGCACGTCTTACATTAGCATCACCTACGTACAACACCTATCTGGATATCTTGGTCTCGGCGGTGACGTTTGTGCTAGTTTCGCTTTCGTGCCTTGTTCACTTTGATTTCTCGTTATCATGGGGCATCGTTTTCTTCTGGGGAGCGTTGATTTTATTGGCAACCAGCGCCATTTTCTTACATAACTTGTGCTGCGAAGATGCTGTTGGCCGGAACTTGTTTTCTATCGTCCACAACTGGTGTACGCGTTGGTATTCGTGGCACGTCTGCGGCGCTCTACTTATGAGCTTACCCGTCTTGGCGGTCATGTCTAACTTTGGATGCCGAGTGGTCGAAGAGAAAGAAGAATCCAGCCGTATCTTCTGGTATCTGTTTTTCTTCAGCCTCGTTCATTTTTGTAACTTCACGCAGCTCAACTGTTGGATGAAGAATGCTCTGGCAGCCCTCGCCGCACTTCTTCTCATTGTCCTCGTCTCTACGCCCGTTTGCCCGTGCGATTCCATTACTCTCAACACCAATTCCAGCGGCAGCACTGACGGTATTCCCAACTTTACAGAGACCGACTATGAGAAGACGGAATTGGCCTTGTGTTACGAGATTATTTTACACTTACTTCTACTACTCTTGCTCGTCTGCTTCCTGAATCGCGAATTCGAAATCAGCTTCCGACTGAGTTTCCACTGCAACACAGTGGCTGCAAGAGGAAAAGCCAAAGTGCAAAGCCTTCGAGACCAAGCCGATTGGCTGTTGCACAATCTTCTTCCACCTCATGTGGTCGAGCGGATGAGAGCTCGTCCCGGCTACTCCGAAAACCACCGCCAGGCCGGCATTCTGTTTGCTAGCCTCGTCAACTTCAATGAAATGTACGACGAATCATATTTAGGCGGACGCGAATACCTGCGCGTCCTCAACGAGCTTATTAGTGATTTTGACGAGCTTCTTGGCCAACCTCAGTTCAAAAATGTGGATAAAATCAAGACGATCGGTAGTACTTACATGGCGGCATCCGGGCTCAACTCGGAAGTCCGATCCCGGAATTCTCACCGTCATCAGCATCTCTTTGAACTGATCGAATTCGCCTTACAGATGCAACGAGTCTTACAGAATTTCAACCAAAATTTGCTCGAATTCAACCTGATCATCCGCATTGGCTACAACTGCGGTGACGTAACGGCCGGTGTCATGACAGGAGGCATCGGGACCATGTCGAAGCTTCACTACGACATCTGGGGAGACGCCGTCAATATTGCCAGCCGGATGGACTCGACAGGTGTTCACGGTCGAGTTCAAACGACCGAAGCTTGCGTTCAAGTACTAGAAGAGCGCTACGATTTTGAGAAACGTGGAACCGTCTACGTCAAAGGCAAGAACGATATGAATGTTTACTTGTTGGGCGAAAAGAAAAAGACAAGTCTGTTTTAAAATCTCCCCATCTTTGTCTGAAAGCAAAGCTGCCATTTTAACAAAGAAGAAGGAAACAAATTACCTCTAAATCAACAGTGACTCTCACATCACGGAGGTTGTGCCATCACGAAAAGTCGTCTCTAGTTCGGCTTGTCGATTGCTAACATTTTATCTCTTTTTAACTAAGATGATAACTAACAGTCGCTTGCGTTGTTGTTTTTGTTTACCATTCCCTCGTAACTTCCCTTGCGTGCGCGATTGCTGTTTCAGTCCGTAGAAATCCGATAGTTGTTTTTATCTTATGACGTGTGCATGTGATCGATGTATCTTCCATCTCCGTCAACGATATCGCTGCCGTGCCTTTCGACCTATTTTTTTTCTTTTTTTGCCTTTTAAAAATCAAAATGAAACTGTCCTGCCTTTTGTGGATTGTACTAAAAGAATGCCAAACTATTTTAACCATGTTCCGTTTTACTGCGTAGCGCCGTCTGCCTGCGACCAAAAGATGTTTTTATTACAGTGAATTGTTTGTAATGTACAGGGATAAAAGATAAAGATCTGAATTAATCCCACGACACTGATTAAACGTGCACGGGTACTCGTGCTTTAATAAAAATTTTTAATCTCGTTATTAAATCTATTTCATTATGCGAAAAAAGTTACCAAAGCCCATAACACGGAAATTCAGTTAACATCCTAAAAGATAACTGACTTAATAGCTCATTCCAAGCTACGCATTGAAATATCCTACAACTAATAGCTTCCTTTGTTAGCAGAAGCTACAACAGTTCTTGTCAGTCGCAACGAGCCAACACAAACCCCATGCGACAGGGGACGTACACCTGGAAATAAAGTTATAGTCAATTAATAACATCTAAAATTAAGCTTCGTAGAAACAACCGTACCATTAATGAATTTGGGTAGTCTCCAAAAGATTCCGGAAGTGAAAAAAAATCGGTGTTATGGTCCAATCGTCCATGACCCCCAAATGTTTTGTCATCTGAGTCTAGCACAATGCGATACTTGCCAGCATTTGGTACAGCAATGCGGTAGTCGGTGAAACTCTGTGTCGAGTTAAAATTGAAGACAAACACCAAACCAGCACGATCGAATGAAATGACTTTGTCTCCCTCGTGCTTTGTACTTACGTGAGCCTAGACAAACGAAGATTGCATTAGACCGGAACAAGAAAAAGTCGGTAGCAAAGTCGATTACTGGATTTGTATGCAGCCATCCGTACTGTTCTTCCAAGTTATTCATTGCTGTGTCAAAATCATTCAGGTAATGGTACTTGAGAAGATGATTGTCGACAAGATTCCATTGCCTCCGTGCATAATGGAAGGATTCATTGTTACCGACCCGAGGAAAATCCAACCATTCAGGATGGCCAAATTCATTCCCTAGATTTAAATTTAATAAAATTACACTTTTCCCAAAATCAATAACTTAACATAATAGAAGAAATTGACGTACCAATAAAATTGAGATAACCTTCTCCACCTAAAGCATGCGTTATGAGTCGAATCATCTTGTGCAAGGCCATGCCCCGATCTATCACCGGCGATGACTCTGATAACACTGACATATGCGTATACATCTCCTTGTCCATCAACCAAAATGCTATTGTCTTGTCACCCACCAAGGCCTATATTCGATGATTAAAAATTGAGCTTTTAACAGTGAAAGAATTTCATTTCTACGAAAAAATTTAGGTAAAACAGGTTCTCGCACAAACCTGATCGTGAGATTCGGCGTAAGCGATTGTTTTTTCCATCCATCGCCTGTTAGTCAACGTGTGGACGAGGTTACCGATGTTCCAGTCTTCATCTTTATATTCTTTTAAAAGCTGGATCCACTTATCAGGAATGGCCATTCCCAATCGATAATCGAATCCAGAACCGCCTTCTCTTATTGGTCTGCACAACGCTGGCATGCCGGATACATCCTAAAGACAAAATGGAGAATTAAATTAACAGCCGAAAAAGCATTCAGTGACGAATACACAGTGCAATTGCTCAGATATATAGTTTCAAGCTCAATTCTTAGTTTGATACCTCGGCTATGGTGATGACATCCGGGTAAATATCTTGCAATACATAGTTAGCCATCATTAGGTAGCACACTGCGTCTGTGTCCGTGTTAAGACCGAAATATTCATTGTAGTCACCACTGAATCCTTGACCGATTCCCCGCGAATGATATAACATCGATGTGACGCCATCAAACCTTCGGTGGGCAAGAAGAAATTCATAAATTTAAACGCTATTACACAAGACAAATCACTGTTTTGACTTACCGGAATCCATCGAATTGGAACGCTTCCATATACCACCTCAGATTTGAGAGTAAAAAGCGTAACACTTCCCAGCTACAGTAAACATCAATATAAATGAATAGACAGCGCAAATAAGGAGAAAATTTTTGTTTACCTTGAATAATTAAACAGCCGGCTGTCCCAGAGTGCATGTATACCGCGTGGGCCTCCATGGAAAAAGCAGGAATCTGTGCCATCGAATTCGTTTAGACCGTCTAACACGTTTTTGGAGGCGTGCGAATGGACAACATCAAGGAGAACGACCAGACCATGAGAATGTGCAACATCTATCAGCTCTTTGAGTTCTTCCGGGTTCCCAAATCGACTAAAATATCCAAACAACGTCCGTCATAAACATAATAAATAATTAGAATTTAAAATAAGCAAAGAAGACCTTGAAGCTGCATAAAAACTGGTAACTTGGTACCCAAAGCTACCGTAGTATGCGTGTTCCATTATAGCCATTAACTGAAGGGCGTTGTAACCTAGACATACGAAAAATGAGTTGATAAACAAAACTTTTTCACCAAAAGAGGCACTTACAACTATAAAAAAAAACAGTTTACTTACCAAGTTTCACAATGCGCGGAATAACGTTTTCCCTAAATTCCTTGTAAGATCCAACTTTTCCTTCCTCAGTGGCGATTCCAATATGGCATTCGTATATTCTAAGGCTATCAGGTCGTTTAGGGCGTGCATTTTTAAATTCATATGCCTAATAAAAAGTATTTTTATTATTCTTCTATTGTACAAATAATGTTTATGGCTCATAATACCTGAGGTGGATGCCAAACAACTTGTTGATAAGCACAACCTTCATTGGCTGGGGGTTGAACAACATAAGTTGCCCACGGGGACAACCTATCCAACAATGATCCATCATCTTTTTCAACAACAACCTACAGAATTTAAGTAAATACTCTAACCCCAATATTTGGAATCAATAAAGCTCATCACAGAACTAACCTTCACTTTTGAACCATGCTTAGTTGGACAAGATCCATCTGCATTGGCAGGAAGATGTAGTTCCCATTTTCCAAAGTCAAGCTTTGTATATGGATTTCTCGTTTTCTCCCATCCATCTGAAAGCAATTCAACCATGATGTTTAACAATGAAAGACAAAAAAGTATGTAAAAAAATATAAATGTTGCATACTGAAATCTCCATACAGGTATAGCTGTCGAGCTCCTGGTGCCCATTCCTTGCATGAAACACTGTTGTCTTGGTTAACATGGATCCCAAATGACTTATAACCAGACGTGAATTTATCGATGCCTCCTTCACATTGGCAAATTTCTTTTCTCAGCTTATCAAATGTACCATATCTGAAACATAACATGGAAAAACATCAACGTAGGCAAACACTTAACAGTAGAAACACAAAATTAAAGATAGTACCTACGCCGAATCTCATTTTCATGAGGTTTTAAGTAAGGATCTCTTTCCAAAAGTTTCTCAATTTCTGGTACGACATAAATTTCTTCTTGTTTACTCTCTTCAGATTTAATCTGAGATTCCATTTTGTAGTAGATCACGTTTCGAAACGTAAAGTTATTCACAATGCTTCGATGACTAGTTGTCAGTAGTGTCAAAAGCAATTTGGATGTATTTAGCGTTTTCTTCCTTTGGACAAAGCCCAAAAAGGGCGATACGTGAAGGAAAAGAATCAAACCCTGAAGTGCATAACTGATGCACGTGTGCTCTTCTCAACGACCAATAAGAGCGTCGAGATAACAGCTGATTCGTGGACCTTAGGTTGGCCGTACCTGTCAAGGTCACGAAACATCTGAAAGACATTTTTCTCCTTCCAAATTTTGAAAACTTTTTTTTATCACCCACGAGTTTATGGAGACATACAAAAATATGTATTCGGATCCGTTGGATTATATAATATTTATTCCAATATCCAATTATTTTAAAGGTGGCTCTAGAAAACCAACTGGGCTAGTGAACAAAATAGCAAGATAGACGCGTTGAGTGGGACACAAGGTTTACAATAAGTGAAAACGAGTTCACGGATAACCAGCAATAACACATACAATGAAAATGCATTTTTCGATCCTTAAGTCTCCGTAATTTCACTTGCAGAACTCTCCCATCGCGGCAGGTTCTTTTTGATTCTAACATAAAGTACGTGATTTTATGATGGTTTACACACATAGAAACAGTGGCTATGCGCAATAAACATGATTGAAGTACAAATTTTGCAGCTGTCTCAAAGTCAATTCAATCCCTTACGACTGATTTCTGTTTCTAACATTAACACTTACAAAACAAACAATCACGGATAAAAATGAACAAACATACCATAAACAACGAGACATACCAACAACAACGACCCATTTTGCAAAGTTAAAAACATACGACGATAAAATATTTTGTGCTAATTTCTTCCTTATTAAGAATTGTCTGGGTCTTGATTGCAAGAGTGTGATTCTCTGTGATTAAAAACAAAACAAGATGTCCGATAAAACATGATCGCCTTTTCTCATTTCACTTTTTGGCCGAAGTTGAACTGTTGTTCGACCCTCTAGGCCTAATCGATTCCGATATCTGCCACATACTCTCTTCACCAAGATGGTCGTTAAACTCGTTGAAAAAGGCGACGATACGATCGTTGCGTTTAAACTGGTAGTGACACTTTTGGAAACGACGCATGTTTTCCAATATGTGGAATTGCTGCCAGCGTTTGCCAAAATTGATCCGGCCGTCGCTTAACGTGTCCGGATTCCCGATGTGCACGAAGGTCAGGTCCTGCAAGATAAGGCCGATATACGGGATGCAAGGTGGCTGTGTGTCAGCCAATGCTTGTCGGTAAGCTCGGAATGAAGATGAACTGTCGATCAGAGCACAATATTCCTGTCCACAAAAATTAAATGAATTACAACGGCCAATTTGAGATCGATGTTAAGCAAACGCTACCTGGAGTCCATCGGTGATGGATTTCTGCCACTCTAATCGACGCACCGGTGCCGAATCGAGCGCAGAGAGCAGGGCAAGATACGAGTTAAAGTTGTTCAATCTTCTTAAATGCTTCATTATCTTAATGTATTTCACGACATAGCGTTCCCGATCACGAGCTTCTTGCTGTTCCAGGATTCTGGAACGTGCCCAGTAGGACATTTTGTTAAAGTGTTCCGTGAATAGATTCAAGTTGGGCGATTTTTCTTCGTTTTGTTCTTGAGCCCAAACGAGCACCTCGGGAATTTCGATGCGCAAGAAAAGATCCGCGTCCAACATTGTCATCTGCTCGGCTAACTCTCCCGATTTGAAATCCAAGAGGTGACTCTGTCGCGTCGTTACACCAAGACTGGTTAGCACCGGGGGGACCTGAGAGCTAGTAATTCTGAGACGACGGGCAGTACATTTTTCGAGGAACTTCTTTCGGAGTGCTTTGGCCAAGACAAGGTCACCACTACTGATAAGCTGGCTTTGAAAGTCGATGATTTGACGCATCAGTTTATCTTCCAATTCGGAAAGGGCAAGGTCGTCCACCACACCAATCAACAAAGAGAAAGCGCTGCGACCGACACGTTGGAGATGAACATCCGGTGAGCGTACGAAGTGATGAAATCTTACACGCAAAAAGATTATTATTAGTTGAAAATCACACAATAATAAAAATTAAGGCTAAATAGTACTGAAATTTACCGATGAATAAGTTTGCGCGTTAGTTCAGACGGGGTAATGAACGTCCTGTACGTAGCTAAAAATGCTGTCTGATAAAAGTAGTCGTCCTTGTTGAGTTTCGCTGCGTGCGTGATTAGAGCGTCCAGGCTACCACCACGCACTTCTGGGCCCTCATCTTCTGGTTGCTTCAGAACGAGTTCCGAACTGAGGTCAACCTTCTCCATAGCATCTTCGTTGTCCGATTCTGGGTCGACCTTGTCTATACCATTAGTGTTACTGGGAGGTGGCGCTTTGATTGAGGCAAGTGGCCGGGTGATGGGCTGCGTGTCAGCTTCGGGTAGATGTGCCATCGACGTTGCTGAGATTTCGTGGTGGGGTAGCACCGTTGACGAGTTAATGGACGATCTACCCCTTTTGGGTGGCAATATCGGTGGCGGATGAGGGGGAGCGACTACATAGTTGTTGGTTCGCGATGAAAATGATTCACGTTCACTGCGCGATTGCCTAGTGTCCCACATAGCTGCCTTTTGATAGTAATCTTCCATTGTCTTCCTGAAAAGTTCGAGTTCGACTTCACTCGGTTGCGAGTATTGTCCAACAGCTGCCATGTATTCTTTGACATGTCGTTTTTTGGGCGGAAGTGGCGGTGCATTGCCGTCGTTACCGCTGCTAATCGTCACCAACTGTTCAACGCGGCTGCTGAATTCGCGATGCATTTGTAACGTCGTAGTGGTACCGCTGACCGATGCCGAGGTGTGAACTCGTTTCTCTTCACTAAAATGAAACGCTCCCCTGTCATAAGCAAGAAAAATAGAGATTATAGAAAGTAGCCATCAACATAACTTGCTGTTTTTAAACTCACATTTCTTCTTGTTTCACAGCCATGAAACCAGCAAGTGAAGAACAAGGTGAAATGCCACAGTCGGTCTGATCGACATTGTCGTATTGGGACGGCAACCTATTGGCTCGTTGGCGACGTTTGGCCGGCAAGGCTGGCGGGACGGCAAGGGCAACCATATGATCCTCGCTGGCTGACATTTTGGAGGATAAAGAGGTGGCATTGGTAGCGGAACACTGGAAAGCTGATGAGGACGATTGGTGATGGGTGTTGTAGGAAGCAAACGAAGAAGTCGACGAAGAAGAAAAGACGCTAGTCGAACTGGTGGCCATTGTGACATCTCTGCGACGCTCTTGGGACGCTTCCCATCTCGATTCCGAGCTCTGCAGTCAAACGAGAAGATTAAATCCAAAACGTCTAATGAAGATGAGAATTGCATTACCTGCTGCTCAAACATTCCATGCATGGCCAGTGAGTTTATGTGCATAACCGAATCAAAGCTTTCGTTTAACCAAGGTTGACTGGGCACTAAATCAGGGAGGCCAGGCGGGTTACCCCAGCCGGGACTGAACGGACTGATGGACCAGCCACCCATTGGCGATAAGCTACCACCTATAGATCGTTTTTTTGGCGGTAATGGAGGTGGAGTCAAAGGATCTCCGATGGACAAGGCAGCCATTTCACCTACTAAGGAAATAGTGTGTTTTCAGAGGACGCTAAAACATAATTGGTAACGTTTTCGAAAATATACCAAAATCGCTCAGCAGCCCTTTAAGTGGTAGAGGTGGTTTCGGTGGTGGTGACTGATCCAACTCCTCAGGTAAAGAATCGGAGCTCCAGTCTACACTACCGGGTGCGTCCTCTAATAAACTTCCATCCGACGATTTCGAGACGCGATTGAGGCTCGGTGCAGGCAGCAAACCGTCAATACTGTAAACAACCAGAAATGCATACGTGTTAAAATGCTGAAGCGGATGCAATAAAATTGTTCACGTACGTATCCTTATCGTTGTGTAGTCGCAACGGAGATGCCTCGTATAAAGCAGGCGAGGCGCTTTGAGGAGTCGACGGTGGTGGGATTTTGTTGGCCGCTTTGTGGATGACCACTTGAACCAGATCGTTGATGGCGATTTTGAGGCCATCTACGACGGCTCTCACTTCCGATTGAAGTGAAGGCTCTGTCGTTGTTGGTGTTGACCTTCCATCACTCGCCGTCGTTTGAAGTAGAATGTCGTCGGACCATCTTATGAGTTGAGAGAGGGCCTGGTGTACCAGATTTGTTGCTGATATTAAAGAAGAGCTGTGCTCTCCCGATGGGGGTGAGACATTCCCCAATGTGGTCAAAAGACTGAATACAATTTCGAGGACAACAGAGGCAGACCCAGGAACCAACTCCAGAGTATTTTTCACCACAACATCTTCGTAGAACTTCAAGGCATAACGTACCTGGGGGGAGACCATGATGAACACAAATGTTCGATTATATATCAAATAGAATATTTTAAAAATAATAGCAAATTTTATTTACCTGAAGGATGTTTTTATTGATTACGCTGGTGAAGTGCTGATTGAGGGTGATGCACGAAGGCAGATCTTCAATTAAACAAAGTAATTCATTTTTGGGTTCTTTTTCGTTCCCGTTGGTGATGGTGGTAGTGATTGGCAGTGCCTTTGGTTTCACAGTAACTTGGTTGGTGTGTGGGGGTGATCGTAGGTTGGAGAGTATGTCGATGATGTCTTCTTTGAAAGACTTGGCCCTCTTGGCCAACCTACCCTTTTTCACTTTATCCATTGCAGCTCATTCTATAGATCGCCTCCGTCTCGAGACGCGCCAGTTCTGACGCCAAACACCCTTCCCCGTCGTATCAGATGGGATAACGACCTCATAATGTGGGAATTGGAACACTTAACTGTACAGCAGGTGCCATACGGAACAACGGTAAAGCAGCAGAATGTTACGGAGTACACAGGGAAGACGTTGAGAATTTCTTTTTTCTTTTTCCAGGAGCCAAAGAACAGCAGCCACTTGCAAGGCAAAAACAGAAAAGTAAATGCGTATTTCTTTCGTTCACCAAGGCTTCGAGATAAAAAAAATAGTAGGTGGACCAAACATGACGTGAAACAAAACAACAAAGTCGTCACACCCCACGGGCAAAAAGCACACACACAGTCACACACACTGGTTCCCCCTCAGAAAAAACAGTCAACGGCAACGTTGCCATCAATGGAAATACCGAATCTCTTGGTTGTTTTGTTTTATTTTTTCCGCAAAATAAATTTTATGCTACCAGCAAGCAGAGGCACGAAATGCCATAAATGGTTGCCTATTCTTTCAGTTTCGTGGGAGAATATTTTCGTCTATTGGTGGGGCGCGCACATGAAGAAATAATCTCTTGCGTCACTCCCTTACTATAAACAGACGAAAACGCAGCAGAACAACACTTGCCCTAATCTGGGCTCCGCCTCGATATGGCTTCATCTTTCGTCTATATTCCCGCCTGCCCCCACATTAAGCCAATTGAGAAATATATATATATATATGTATACATAAGAGCTTTCAATATATCCACTTGAAAAATTGACGTCATCGACCAAAGAGCTTTTTTCTGCTCCATAACGAAGCCTCTAGAGGAACCGTGGACGAGAAAATCACGCATTGATCCAACAGCCCGTGTAAATAGATGACTCGTCTATGGATGTTGCACACGCAAACGCAAGAAGTGCCCCATCATTTTGGAAATTAACATATCCGTCTCCTGCCTATCTAGTCTCTAGAGATAGCAGGCGAACGAGATCTCCACTTGACTTTTAAATGTGACGGACCATATCAACAAAATAATAAGAGAAATAAAACTATCGAACTGAAAAAGAAAAAAAAAACTATACGAAATCGACGGGACTTTGTGTCGGGCGTTCTACACTAGTTATCAAGTTTTTTTTTTCGTGTGTGCAGCTAAAATATATCTATAAAAAAAAAAAATAAATCTGGGGAAACCGCACGCAGAGCAACGGCCCCAATCGATCAAGCCTCCCCTAAAGGTTTTCTTGTGTGGTACGATGTGTGCGTGATCATCAGCTGTTGGCTTACATTTTTTTCCTCCCCACAGCAGGTAAATGTTATTGCTGTGTGACTAGGGGGACGATCGGAAGTGGTACCGGGACCACGATAGTCAAACTTTGCATTCGTGCGCTGTCGCCAGTTCCCCTCAGCGCCATTAGAAACAAGAGTTCATTGACGTTTTGCTTTTCTGATTAGTATTTAGCTAGGGGGGCAAATGAAGGGATTCAAATAAGCACGACCGAGCTATCCAGACAATAAATATGCAAAAAATAAAATATAATATAAAAATAAAGTAAAAAGGAAACACGAGACAAGATTATCAGCCCCTCAAGTGGGAAATTTCTAAATGCGGCCAAAAATATATGTAAAAAAAATTCCATTTTCCTTGACAAAACTGCTGACGCAATAACTATTTTCCATAGTTTTGAGGAACATTTAAATGTTGCGGTTTTATACTGTGTGTTCAGTTTTGTTGTCTGATTATCCTGGTCATTGGCTATTTTCATAGGCCATACTCTCCAGATGTCCCACTAGTGGCGTAGGCGATGTTATTGAAAAGAATTAAAGTTAAACGAGACTATGTCGACAGATTGAAGTCAGTGATATGGTATCCCCGATATTTTGTCTGTAAAAGGCGACGCATATCCCGGACATCTGGTCTAGCTAGTTTTGTGTATCAGTTGAAAGTCATCAAATGGACAGAAACAACTTTTTTCTTTTTTTCTTTTTTTTTTACTTCGTTTAACTTTAAAAGGATCACGGCTGATGCCTATCGCTCGGAAGCTGGTTTTTTCCGTTTATTTCTTTTCGTCTCTGAATTCTTTTTTCCAGGTATATTTTTTTAACCATCCGCGCCATTTTTGCAGGTCAGTTACCAAGCTCGTCTCTTTTCCTTCATCAGCTATATCCTTGACAATTTTTACCTTTTATCTTTGGTGAGAAAAAAATGAGAAATTGGTGGTTGGTAATTCATGGTTTAGCAAAAAAAAAATCAGTCTACCTATTTTCTTAATTAAAAAAATTAATTAGATAGAGTTATAGTGAAAAATTTGTTAGAGAAAAAAGTCGACGTGGTTCTTAAATCGGTCGCTAGATGGTGTGTTAAACCAAAGTGAACATTCGTCGTAATTTTCGAAATTTCCGAGAAATGACGAAAAAATGGAAATGAATTATCCGATTTTGACACATTTCTTCACGCTGGTGATATTTCGTTTCATGTGTTGCATCTATCCACAGGCTTCTTGGAATTTTCTTATATAGCGCTGAACTCAAGCGCGCATATCATTAATGTCTCCGGGCTATGCGTATGCGTCGTCCTTCCACAAGAAAAACAAACAAAAAAACAATCAAATACGTTTTAAAAAATGTAAGCTTGCTAAAACTGCGAATCTATTCACACGAAAAAATAAGGAACAAAAAACAAGACGGACCGCTTTTTTGTCGCCCTTTTTTTACGACTGTCAGATAAAAAAATGGCATGTCAGCCATAAAAATTGAAATCCCTACACCAGGAAAAAAAAAACATAAAGAAATGCAAGTGGAAAAAGAAAATTTCAAAGAAAACAAGGGCAACATTGTTAAGAGCCGAAACAAAATCAAGAGCATCTACATACGCTGTCCATTTTGTTGTACTTTTCTATGGAAAAATTATACATGCGGCGTCATTTAGACACACAGCAGCTATACACGACTACTGGATGCAATTAAACCCTTCCCCATCCTCCCCCTTCCATCACAAAAAAAGAAAGAGATATCTTCTTGCAGCTTGACCACCATAGCAATTGAGTTTGGCACGTATAGGAAACCTGACCCCGGCATTTTCCTTTTGCGTCTTTATTCCCTTTTTTTTCGAAGTTCGATCGCTGCGGCCTTCGACCAATCTCTTGGTTTTTATAGCAGGAACAAGGGCGCAGCAGTTTGGCAAACATTTTTTTTTTTTTTTCAACGGCCGCGATATATTCCGCAAAAGATCTGCTCAGGGTGATTAAACTGCCATATAAACATAAAAAAAAAACCTTATTTTTTTTTTTTTATGGAACGTTTCGCATATCCTTTTTCTTTTGTTCGCAAGGTCGATATTAACCCACATCGCCTTAAAAAAGAAATGCACGTACGCACTCGATTGATTCATGCACAGTTTGGAATATTAAGTAGAGCTTCCCGTTTTTGCGACGCAAGATACCGTCTATGAGCGAGAGTTATTATCATCTAATTTTAGACGGATTAACGGGCCGTGAAAAGTAAAAGCCATCAACATTGTTTGTTACTTGCTCTTTCTATATATATAAGAGAAAGACAAGAAATATATGTACGTATTTTAAAAACAAAAAAAAACTGGCCACAAAAAATATAGACGTGCAGCAATGGATGATTCACGAACGTCTCAAATAGCCATTATTTTCCCGCGGGACCCTACAACAACGGAAGAACATAACTATACACATAATACTGCTGTTGTTGCGGTCACTCACGGTACCGTTCGGTCTGTTGTACAAAAAAAAAAAAGGAAATAAGGAAAGGTATTTAACCGCATTGGACAGCAGGTATACTATGTGGCGCATCAGGTTGTTATACGAACACTCGGGACCACCGCAACGGAAACAACAGCCGAAAGAAAGTCGAAAACAATATGAAAAAAAAAACTTTATTTATTTGTGGTTGGTTTTATTTTCAAAATAATTTTCAAAAGGAAGAAAGACATGCACGAATTAGCAAACGAAATGCGGATCGAACCGGGAATTTTACTTTTGATCCGTTTGTTGATTTGTTTTTTTTTTTTTTTTGGTTATTTTCCCATCCAAATTTCAATGTTAACTTTATTTTCCTCGGATTTGGTTGGATAAAGAAATTTGACAATCCTTGTCTCTTCAGATGGTTGGCAATGATTATAATTCTGTCAAACGACTGTCGTGAAAAAAGGCAAAAACAAAAGTCTTTTTTTTTTTGGATCATTCCTGACTCGCTGAACGCGTTTAAGCGTTTCAAGGTTTTTGAACTTTTTTTTTTTGTCTCTTCTAAAAGAACGAAAGTTAGAATTGTGTATCATTATCCCGTTGGCTACATAGTCATCCCTATAGACTTAGAAAAATATAGGCCTACACACAGCCAACTGGCGGCAATTCACGCTGAGGCATCATCACCCGAGAAGGTTATTGGCCTTTCTCTTTTTGAAATCTTCACTCACTATGTCGCTAATCGTTTTTCGCCTTTCATAATATTATAGACACCAACGCTCATTATCTCACAAACAAACGGTGACGGATCCCCTTGTCAAAAATTAGACTCTTTTCATTTCTTGATTTAAAGAAAATAAAAGGGGGGAATTGATGTACGCCGTTAAAGTTTGGGCGCAGCTGGCTTTTTTATTTTCAGATTTCATAAAGAGACTATAAACCATTGGGATGATGGAAATCCAGTGGAGCGGAAGACAGCGTCGAGTCGCGCCATTGTGCACGCCAAAAGGCATTCGTGTTTCCTGCAGCGTGAATCACGGAAGAAGGAGGAATCCCACACACACATACACACACAGTATAAGAATATTGCAACCAATGGCACGATGTTCTATACGTACAAGAGGAAGGGAGGGAATTCTCTCGGGCGTCGCGATGCTTTCTCGACGCTTCTCGGCCGGTTGTTGAACTTTGGCCAAGAAAATAAAAAAAAAAAACGTCTTTTGTCGCAAAGACAAGTTTCAAGGGGATTACCCTGCAGCTATGGAAGGCGGAAGTAAAGAAAAAAAAATGGATGCTCCTTCCTGGTTTCTTCATCTAGTAACCGCATAAAGTCGTCCATCATTTCTAATATAAATTTAAATTTTTCAAACTGAATTTTTTATTTTTGTGGTTCAATTAAAATTTCGAACGTTTATCTTTTTTGTTTTTTGGACACTGCGACATCTTTTGAATTGCTGTTCAATGACGCGAGAGTTTCGCTTCTATTCAGAACAATAAAGGCAAATAAAAGGGGACGAGAATCTTGTTCCCAGCGATAATTGAGAAGAACCGTTGGTCGTGAATGGCTCGATTGCACGCGGGAATTGACGGGGCTACCTGTGACGGGGTTGACTAAGCGTGAAACGCCATCATTTCGCTCTTGTAGTATGATGTATCATCTCTATATGAAAAAATTATGAAAACAAGTTGCTACACTTGGTTAATTTATCAAGCAAACAATAAACAATTAACCAAAAAATAATTCTGTTTCGTATCTAATCGTTAACGGGGGCTGAAAAATTTTAATTTAAAAATAAAATAAAATTTTAAATATCAATTCAATTCAAAACTGAATAAGTATACTTCCATTCCCTGTCGGGGCAATAATTAACTAAAGACATATGTGGGTACCATAGACTTCCCCCCTTGTTCCAGGGAAATTGCCGCCTGTATGTACACATTTCAAGGGTATACGTAGTTATGTTTTATAGATAGACTAATATATAAGCTATCCAATTTTCCTAGTCATTGAAATAAGATAGGCTTATAGGACAGGGAGCATCGAAATTTTGTTACACCAAAAGAAAACATATGGGAGACAGAGAAAGAGAGAGTCATCGACCCTGTCCAGAAAGAAGCCCGTCTGTCTGTGTGTATCTCTATACGACAAAATAAAGCCATAGGCAGAGCAGACATCAATTGCTAGTTTGCCTCGTGGAATTTAATGCCCACAGAAACGATGGAGAAATGAACGAACGAACGCCAGATGGGCCCACAGCGTTCACTTCCCCCCTTAGCTATCGTGCCCGCCTATTTGAAACTTCAAAAATTGTTATCCGCTTTTGTTTTAACTATTTTCAGACGAGAACTATCGTACATACAAGTATAAGAGCTAAATAAACTACTCAAAACTATTTCTAATCCTTGGCATCATCATTGCATGAATCCGTTATTCAATCGAATTTGAAAACGAAAATCATTTCAATTTACATCAAAACTCCCCCCTTAAAAAAAAATGGCCAACCGGAATACACGATTGCCGCATTGCTGGCACAGACGATATAAATACAGTACAACCGAAAGGTAAATTCAAGGTCACCGTTTGTGTGTGCGACGTGAAACAAAAAAAAAAGGAACACCGACGACGACGAAACCGAAAAATGATTATGGCATATAAAGAGCAGCGAGCAGTAAAAAGGCGCAAAGAAAAAAGCGCGCGTGAACCGCAACTATCCTGCAGTCATGTTCCGCTATAACCGAGAGCCACTTTCCTCGTCTTTTTTTCACGGTCCCGCCGCTAGCGGAGTTATACATGCGAAGCGCAAGCGGAAAGAAAAGAAAAAAAAAAACTAAATACAGTGCACCTTCCCTCAAATGCAATGAAGAGTGTAAGTTGAATAACGGTGTGAAAATAAAAGAAAAAGTCACGCCATATTGAGGCAATATGATTCCACGTACCTGGTGATTCCCTTCCTTTGTCTTTTCCAGGTGACGTGACCATATCGTTCTCGTCATCATCGACGCCACAGCTCCTTTGTTTTGGGTGGTCTTTTCATCGATGATTCATTTCGTTTTTTAAATATATCTTTGCGGTCTGTGGATACATACCTTGATATTTCTTCTCTTGAGAAATGATTAAAAACAAGAAAATGAATTTTTCTTTTCGGACCGGAAGGTAAATCAATCACAACTGTTCCGGTTCATTCCCACCTCTTTCCGGCTGCGACTCCCACATTTGATTTCCTTTCACTAATTGTATTACATTGTATATAGGCATGGTGATATTAGATGTAACCGGTATTGGCTAGCTCATTTTCTTTATAGGCCTATCCAGCTGCGGTCTGCAGCCGGCTGGAACTCGTGTTTTTTTATTTCAAGGGGGAGACGACCTTATTATTACGACATCACTTTCTACAACATCAATTAGATGCAGTACACATAGGAACAAACTCTACCACACCGGCTGTCCTTGCGGGGTATGTACAGTTACAAATAATTTTCTTTACAATTCTTATATATATTTTTCAAGGTTTATGATGTCTATATGTTATAACTCTCGTTTATATGGAGAGCAGGGTTAAAGGGGGTAAAAAAAAATGCGTGTGTATGTCCGGCGGATGTCTTGTGTCAACCGGTGGGCAGGCAGATTCAATTATGATGAACGGTATATTATTTTTTGTGTGTGTTGTGTATATGCTGTCAATTGACAATGTATCCACGACAAACAGATCAAGTCACGCAGCTGTGGTTGTAAACTAGTACACCAGTTTGAGATCAATTACGGTAAACTAGTCGAAATATCGTGTTATTCCCACAGACAGGAGGAAAAGCAAAAACGTCAGACTTTTGCTTTTTAGCTTTATAGTAAATAACATCAAGTAAAAAAAAAATTAAGCTATACATTTAAAGTCTTTCCGGTTTATTTAATTCTTTGACTAACGTAATGTTTCCCGTTTTGGAGTGTCTCATCGACCGCAAAACTATGACGAAAGATCTCGTTCTTTACTCGAATCAGAGGAATGAGGAAGTCAATCATACATTTTTTCTGCTATTGTTAACTTCAATAACAGATGATGGATATGGTCAAATAATGACGTCAATACGCAACGTTCAAAACGAAATAGAATTTTTTTTTTCTCTCTCGAGCCGTCAAACACCTGTACGCTGTGTGACATCAGTTGCAGAGAGCGACGTACGGAAATAACCTGAGAAAGCACAACAGCAGGAGCAACTCATCATCGTCGATGGCCATTCGGACCATCTGTCGTTGCTCTTCAGGGGCAAACTAGAGAAGAAAAAAAATCTCTGAATTTTACCAAAGGCGATATCATTTCGCCATATGGTCAAAATTAAATATTTTTTCCTCCAAGACGATCAAATTTCTTGAAATGGAAGGAAGCGGATTTTATGATTCAACCTCTGCCAAACAAAGTCAAATTGACTATATATAGTGCAATAGTTTGTATAGTTATCCCTGAAACTTTTCCGGCCAGAAGGTAACTTGCGGTCGACACACTATGTACGTGTTTTTTTTTAAGTCCCGAAATTTCCCACCTCGTTGAAACCATTGCGAAATGCGCACACCCTGGTAAAAACATAAATCATTGATGAATCTACAGTTTTTATTTAATAGAAAAACTTCCGTCTTTATGCAAATGATGCCAAGGCCATGAACAACAATTGAAATGTCCCCCCATACATTTTGAATTTTTTTTTATCCCAAATGGATCGTGAGTCGGCGTGAAATTGTTATACATAAAAGACTAGGTGATAGCCTTGGGACAGTGTTCGGTCATTGTGATTCATTTTACGCGCATTTTAAATACAGATGCTGCCTGTTTATATAGAAGAGTCGAAAAGGAAAAAAAATCTTTTATTTCTTTCGCTTCCTATAATTATCCGCTCTCCTTTCTGCACGCTACATGATTGGCTGAGCATTGCGAAGGCCATCGTGACAGTTCGCCTTGAATTTTTCCAGGCGGTAAAACAACTTTTTTTTTCTTTCGTTTTTGTTTTATAAAACAAGATTCGAAAATCTTTTGTCTTTTAAAGGAGACAACAACTCCAAAGTGCTGCAAAAACTCGTTTTTCTCTTTTTTTCAATTAAGGTAAACTTTGAACAAATTTCGTCACGAATTTTTGCCGTTGCCCGGTGACAGCGATGGTCGTTCCGTTTGCCTTTAACAAAATAAAACTGGAATTAACAAGGAAGTTGATAAACAAGAAGCAACTCCAATAAAGTCAAACACTATTTCGATTTTAATAAAATCACGAAAGAAAAGAAGAAAAAAACTAATTGCATTTTTTTTTTCAATTACACCGTGAGAGCCTCTCATCAACGGGAAACAAGGAAAATGATTTTTTTGTTCACGTTGGCTCTTCACACAGACGAGTGCGAACTCTCGTGAGTTCAAAGTTCATTCTGTACGCGGTTGTTGTCTTTTTTTATTATTACAGAGGAAAGTATATATTCACGGCTGTGAAGTTTTCATTCTTCTTCCCAACCGCGTAGATACAAGAAAAAACCTTGCGGTTTCAAAAACGGTTCTTCCTTTTTCCTGAAAAAAAGGTTATTTAAATTGAATGAATCGAAAGGCTTTTTGGAAAAAGATGACGACAAAGAGAAAGTTTTTCTTTTTCTACAATTTCAGGGTCGCCCTTCAGAAGAAAGAAAATGTTTGACTGCTGTTCTACCTGTCGTCCTCCCCTCCTATTTTTTTGTTGTTGTAAAACTCTACTAAATACAACCCTCGTCTTTAACTTTTGCCTTCTTTCTTTTTAAACTTTTACCTTTTGGGTAGAGACACCTGGCGTACGGTAAAAATCTTCCCCCCCTCTCTGTTAAAGTTGTTGAATAAACTCGAAAGAGAAAAAAGGAAACGGAAAGCAGACAGTTAACCTTCACTACAAGCCCACAATGAAAAAAAAAGCAACTGAGTTCATCAAAAATGCATAGAAAACAAAAGAGCGTAACGAAATCAAAATAAAGAACCGTTCTCATCATCACTTTTGTTTGAGCTTCACTTTTCTTTTGGTTGTGGTGCGTTTTGCTGTAGAAGAACAAGAAATCAGTGAAACGAATAAAGAAGCCGTTTTTTTACTGTTTAAACTAGACACACTGGGGGCCAGTGTTACGTGGTACGTTTCTTGATTGTAGAAATCACCGTTTCTGTCAAGGCCGAACGGCTGAAAACTAACAAAATCTTCAACAAACAAATGTTGTGTCATTTCGAATAACAATTACGTATCAGACGAAAATGAAGCAATTGTTCCGAGCAGACGAAAAATGAACCAATTGTTCCGAGCAAGCGAAATTTCGGTCGGCAAATTAGTAAAACTACGTTTTTCTTAATTTTTTGTACTTGTTTAACTACGGCTCATTTGAATATTATCCGACTAGTATTCCTTATAAACTCGTAGAAATGGTGGGAACCAGTTTTATCGAAAGACTAGATTATAATAAAGGGATCCTTCAAAATGACGAAAACGGAGTGTCGATGGCGGTCACGGTAGGAAACTAGTTTTTTTTTTTACGGGGTCAAGTGAGTTTAGATTCATGCTACGCACATTAGTCATATACGTAACAGCAGTCCAGCTTCCTGGTGAATTTACGAACATCGATAAACACTGAAAATTCTTAGCAGCAAAAGAACAATACCCACTAGACTCAGGGACACGTAGATTATCGACCAGCAAAAACAAGTCTACTCGTTTAAGAATGTGTTCAAGGACTTCTAGTTTTATTGCTATTAATTTTTCACGTTTCGTGAACTACACAGTTCGTTACAAATATTTTTAGACTGTGACAAAGGATTGGCAAAAAATTTCGATCACGAAACAAAAAAAAACAGTCCGTAAAAACGAAATGTTGCAGACGACAGTTTGAAAACAAGTTGTTCTCTAGTTTGAATGTTTTTTTTTCTTAATTCAAGGTGGAATACATAAACAGACGGCAATGCCAGATCCGAAAAACCCGATATTTAGACGAAACTACTAATCAATTAAGATTAACCGATATTTGTTGATCTCGCCATTCCGTTTTTCTCTTGTGCGAACACATTCATTCGACCTTAATAGCTTCATTCTATTTTGACTTCTCCGAAAACAAGTTTTATTCGTTCAAACATTCCAAGTTCATGCCATGTAATGAAAAATAATTCGTAGACAATGGTTGAATTTTTTTCCTCCCTCTTATTCCAATTGTAAATAAAGCAAGTGTGTGTCTGTCAAATTATCATAATAAGACTGCCCCTATCTGACAATAACAGATCTATAGCTAGAATTTTGAAGGCCAACAACTATATCTTTCACGCAAAAAAAAAAAAACCCGGACGTAAGTTACCTATACTTTTCTAATTATAAAATCACACCCACAACGAGCTAAGATTACATCAATAAAAGCTCAGTGTTTTTAAGTGCAGTCGCCTAGAAAATGGGTGGAAAAGAACCCCAAACAAAACTCCAAATGGTGTGTAAGAACTAACATTCCTGTTACGAAGATTCTTCCTGCTAAGAAAGAGAAACTTTCACCGAGGGTGCGTAGAAAAAGGAGGCCTAGAAAAATAGGGCGAACACTCTAGTCCTATGTAATATAGGCTATACGTAACCATCGACCTCAATTCTTCTCTCCACAAGTGAAAACTTATCCAACCCTCATTTTTTTTCCCCCTCAAAATGTTGTACAGTTAAAAAAGAAATATAGGAGGGGAGGTAGGCATTTAGGGCACACCTGAAAGGTTACGAGGTAAAAAAAAAAGAAAGTTGAAAGTGACCATCGAAAGTGGGGAAATCACCGTACACTAACTGTATATATAAACGAATAAGGTAGAGCGTTAGAGGATTCCTCTCTGTGTATCGGGATGATGGTTGTATAACCCAGTCGACGGGAAAAAAGAAACGGTTGTGTCCGTTATTATGTGCATGTCATTTCGTTAGCATGACCCAGACCTAGAACGAGTTCTACCTGTAGCTCGTCTTCTTCTTCTTATTTTTTTTTTGTTTGTAATAGCTTTCTTTTATTTTTGTTTTTCTTTATTCCTTGGAAGATAGTGAAAAATAAAAGAAGATTTAAAAAAAAAAATATCCCTCTCACCCAAAGAAAAAGCTTTAAGCGATATGGCGATGAGCCAATCTTTTAAGGATTCTTTGGGCCATCGGGTCACATTTAGATAATCTCTGCCAACTGCATGTGTCGAGAAAGTAAATAATCAAAGTATTATCAATTTTTTTTTCCTTTTCGACATTGGCCTATAAGAGAAATGATTGGATTTCTTAATTATCGATTAATCGAACCTTGACACCGATATGAGAAAAAACTGTGATGGCGGTGTCATCGCACGGAAGAAAACGGTGGTCTGGATTTTCTTCCAAGAAGATTCCGTTTTTCTATTATATGAAAAAAAAACGAACAAAAGATTATACAATTCCTGTTTCCCGTCGAATTTCTTCCTGATTTTTAATTGAGGTAAAAAAAAAAAACATTCCCCACGAAAAAGAATCTGTACACACAACAGAAAAAGAAAAATTCTGTAGAGAAAAAAAAAAGGCGGCCGAGTCCGTGCATCGACTTCTCCTTGGCTTCTTTTGCTGAGAGATTCCTATAGCGTCTAAAGCAGCCAATGGCAAGTCTTGACTTTGAAAAGGGTGGGGAAAGTGGGTGGTTGGGTGACTGAAGGAAAAAAAAAAACCACTTTCGCCCACCGGGCTCACCCACCACCTCCCCTCTCGCTGGCTTCACGGTCAAAAAACAAACCGCCCGAAGAACAAGGAGCTCCTCACGCAGGCCTCCATCTCCTTTTGTTATCGTCCACCACCTGTGTGTGTGTACGTTCATTTTTCATTCTCTTTCCCACCATGGTTTATCATCTTCTTTATTTATCCTTATTTTTATTTTGCCCGGAAGAAAATAAAAAAATGGCGACTGAATATTTTTGTAAATGTATTTTCATTTTAAAAAAGGACAAAATATGAAAAATTTAGATCATGTCCAGGCCAGGATTGGATATGTAAAGACCCTGCTAATTTCTTTTTTTTAGGTGACCTTGTGTCGTTCACCTGGAAAGATTTACAGCAGCAGACGACATGGCGGGCTCTTCTATTTTTCTAGAACTTGTGCCAAAATAAATGATAATAGAAGCCCCGCAGAAAAATCGAATAATTTTCTCGAGGCAGTCAAGGTTTCAACATGCAGCCAAAAGGACTTGACTTGATTCTTTAGGCCTTGAAAAATAGAGACGCAAGGCAAAACGAGAGACAAACTTTGGTATGAATTTCTCTCTCGCCTTTTTCTATTTGGCTGCATACAAAAACGAAAAAAAGACAAGGAGCAGATTACAGCACCTTAAACGGGGACCCTGAAAAACTTGGCCGATTCGTCTGCAACCGAGAAATCATCTGAAAAACGTCCGCTAGGTTTTCATCCACCAGTTTTGCTTACTCCATGTTTCCCGGTGTGTTCAGGTTTTTTCTTCACCAGCAAGGAGGAAGAATCCCTTAGGCTACGGTGGGTGATAAGCAACGGCACTTTTTGTTTTTCTTTTTCCATTTCTTCCCTCTACACAGCAAATGGAAGACCGGTGATTCTAGAAAAGAAAAAAAAAACGGGGAGGTGGGGAGGCAAATGGCCGCTTGTGTACAGCCAACAGCTACTCCTGGTGGTGGTTAAGGGTACAAGGTATACGTCTATCCTGTGGGTGGATTCAAGTCACTTGTCCTTCAGCTCTCGTCGCAGGTAGACGCGATTCGCACATAACAGCAATAGCAGCAACGAAAACGTTGTTTGATTTTTCTTTTGTTTTTGTTTCGTTTTCTGCAAGATTTTACAGTTGTGTTTTAGTGTGACTTATCGACAGTCGGTGATAAAAGTGAAGACAAAACACGTGCCACCAAAGATGGCGCGCATTCAGTGATTTCAACGTCCGAACTAAAGAAAAAAAACATCTTGACAATATGTCAGATCGTGAATTCGTTGTTGTGATCGAAAGAATTCCATCGATTAATACGCACAAACACACAATTCATTTTAGCTAGTTACGAATTTCGGAAGGACCAACAAGAAAAAAGAACGAGTGGAACGCAGAAAAAAAAACAAAAGAAGCACTAGGAGCGTTCGTGCGTTCAACAGAGACCTTGAAAAAGAAAAAGACGGGAAGAAAGAGAGGGAGAAAAGAAAAAAAGAGTTTTTTTTTTGTTGAAACATTTCACGCAGTCAAGAAAAAAAAATCTGAGTGAAAATGCCCAAGATTTTCGTGTTGAGAAATCGTTTGCAAGAGCAACAGGCTCGTTTGTTGGAGACGCAGCGAGGCCAACAGAAGATCCGGTCGGACGAATTGTCCAATGATTTCGATGGGCTGCAAGATCAACCCGTGGCTTTGATTGTCGACAGAAAATCGGATATCACCGCCGCTGTGGCCGCCATTTCTCTTTCGGCTTCGACTTCCGACAAGGATAATTGCCCACCACAACAGCCCGATCAAGCAGGTAACAAAACAAAAGATACATAAATAAATATCTCTTCGTTCGTTCGAATCGATTTACCCCGCATTGTAAGCCAGTGCACTCTGGCGGCACGACCCGCATGATTCTTCTTTTGTGCGTTTTAAAACTTCGACAACACACATTGAGCACGTTAATTTTTTTTTAAACCTCTGCGCACACATGTTTCTTAAAATAGCATTCTTCGTTTCACCCTTTTTGCCAACTAAAGAAAGAAGATCGGACTGTATTGTATGTCCAGCTGCTTGGGACATCGGAAACAGGTTTTTGCCCTGCCCAATTAAAGTAGCTTCCCCCCTTTTTTTTTTATTCACATGGGTGGGGTCATAAATAGGGTCTTCAGAGGTCATTTCTTGACCTGCGATGACCCTTTCCTTTCTTTTGAACCCCCCTTTTTTTTTCTAGAGTTCGCACAGTTCTTCCTCCCTAATTTTAACCTTTGATGACCTCTACCGCGATGTCCTCACCCTCTTTTTTTGCCAACAAAAGAAGATATTTTTTAACCCGTCTCATTTAAGGGCATTCCGCTCATGTCCTTGAGACAGACGAAGGCTCAATCGCCACTAGTTTTATATTTTTATTTCCTTTTTCTTCTGACACGCATGGTCCACTTTGGCCCTCCCCGATTTCTTTATAGTATGTCCGTTGTGTATGCCAAATTGACACACGCACGACCAGGGAAACCTTCACTAAGAATTCTCTACTTCCTTTCCATGTGTTTCCCCTGAAAAGGGTAAAATAGTATATTTTTTTTCTTTTGAACACACAAAGATGGGGAATATTGTTCTAGGTCTACCATATGTCAGAATCAGAGCCATGTGGGTCAGGCATTTTTTTATTGACCTTTTTGAACTATGTTTTCAACACATGCCGGATGTCAATTTCAATTAAAAATTGGGAAACGAAAATTTTAAGAGAAAAATGAATTTCAATTCACTGCCAAGGTCGTTTTATCACACAAGTTTTTCTTTGTTCTTGCTAAAAAAAAAAAAATCGAATTAAAACAGTTTTCATTGCGACATTTGACTTTTTGTTACGAATCCTGCAAATCGAGTCGGTCCAGTTTTTCTCGTTCTTTCCCGTCGTCAGGGAAACATCTAGTAAAACTTTAGGTCAACTAAAAAAAAATGAACGCGATGGAGAAAAAAAAAACCGCTATGTCGAATAATTCTGGTTCCCAACAGCTGTCGTGTCTACATCGCCCGCGGGAGTGAAAGAAAATATCAAGAGAAATTTAAAAGAAAAAAAAAATATGGAAGAATGTTACAAGTATCCATCCATCACGAAATCATATTTAAATATCCCCCCCCCCTTTTTTTCCCCTCGTTCAATCCAGCATTCTAGTCATGAAGTCGAATGTTTTTTTTCTTCTTCCTTCTAAAGGCTAAAAGGGGAAGAAAAATTTGGGAAACTTTCATCGTCACGGCCGCGTAGGAAATCTATAGCGGGTCTATGTGTGTCAAGGGTATACCTGCACGAACGCAGCAGAGAAAATCAAGTTGGGCATGTGTCATAAGAAGGAAAACAAAAAAAAAAAGAACTAAGCAGGGACGGGAAGTTGCTGTGCGCTTGGTCATGTATTCTTTCCTCATATCATTTCACAATCACCTGTAACGGGTGGAAGGAGTTTGACTAGCAGAAGAAAAAAAGGTGATCCATGTACCTGACGCAATTTCTGTTTCCTCCGTTTTTGGAAACAAACAAAATATTAGCCAATTGTAAAATAGGAATGGTGTCAGAAGAACAAACTCCTACTGGATTAGGAAGAGAAAAAAAAAAGGGGGAATATATTATTAATCGATGTGTATAGACAATGTGTAAAACGAATAATAGACGCACGAACAGCGTGCACCAGCGCGCGGGGGAAGGCGAAAGTCAATGACCAGCGGTGAACTTTCCTGCTTCAGGGGGAAATAAGAAAGAGAAAGAAAAAAAAACTACACACACACACACACACACACCGGTCTTGTGGTAAATGTAAAAATACCAAGTCCAATCTGGTTTTGCGCAAAAATTGGGCCTAAAGCGATATATATATATTCACATTAAACATATATTTTTTTTAAAATTAAGATTCAAGGTGTGTAAATCCTCCCCCTCGTTGTTCTTCTAATTATTGTCTGGCCCTCACTTTCCATTCTGTGGGGTGTTTAGTAATCTGAGAAGTGGGATTCTTTACTTTTGACTTCCTAGTATGAGATCATTAGCCCTCTCGCTCTTTGGCTGACCTAACGATCGCCCTTTGAGAGGGACTTGATCAAATAATCATTTCCTTCTGCACCTGGATGGACTTTGTTTTTTTTTCTGGAACTTGTTCAGGTGAATCTTGTTTTCGCCCTTTTTTTTTGGATCAATTAACTAGATCCTGTAAGACGACAATCATTCGTTTTGGGCTTTGAAAACTCGTCGAATAACGGTTCTTCTTAACAAAAAACAAAAGAGAGAACAGGATTTACAAAGACAAATCAAGAGATGGAAAGTTAAATCTGATATGAAAATTTCACAATCTTCTATTACAGACGGATAATAATATCAAACATCATTTCTAAGCCTAGGATTTTTAAAGTTAATTTTACCTTTAAAAAAAAAGTATAACATCTGGAAGACTTGCGTAACAACCTGCGGGATAAGAAAGAACATTTTATTTTGATCGACCATATGACGGGCATCTGGTGGTGTGTGACTGGAGGGGCGGGAAGGTTGGTCCTGGAGTCCATTCGGTGCCATCGAACCCTCACTCCGTGAATTCTTTTTTTTTTTTCTTTTTCCCGAGAGCGAAACGCCTCGCAGCTGATAAATGAGAGTTCTCTTTCGCGCAAGGGCGGTTCGTTCCGCCGAGCTTCTTCCGCTATATTCACGATCGGCAGTTGTTTGGTGTGGGAAGGGAAAAACAAGTGGCAACAGCCAAGTATAGCCTCAAGTTAAAAAAAAATTTTCTTTATTTTATATTTGAAATTATTAACACAATGCCTATACAGTGAGATCCTTTTAGCAACGGGAAATAGCGGGAGCTGCTGTTGTAGCTTCTAACGTAGCGACAACTACGCATCTTTTTTTTTTTTTCACGACAACGTCATCGTGCTTGGCTAGTCGACCGGAACCGTGACAGGGCGATTACCTCGTGATCATTAAAAAAAAAAAAGGGATTCCTTTTCATTTTTTTAAATTCTTTTTAAAACCTCCGTCTTTCTTGTCCATTGAATGTCAAAGCAGATAGATGTCTTTGATTTGTATAAAGGCCGTAGAGCTTTGATTCACGACGGCATTACAAGGGTGTAAGGAATGTGTCGCGTGTGTAGGGAAACACAACCAAAATGGGTCTTTTTTTTCTCTCTCTCTTTCAAGGTTTTCCACAGTACGTCAGTCGTTTGCAATGATGCAACTTCCTCTTTCCCAGAATGCCCTTCCTTTCTTGTACAAAATTCAAGGCGAAACTCCATTGGCGGGGTTCTTTTTTGTTCTTTCAAACGCAATAGACAGAAAATGTCACCCTATTTTCAGGTTTTCTAGGTACTTCCATTTTCTCGTGAGAATCCGCTTTAAAAAAAAAATATCCAGACGGATTTCCGATCATCCGCTGATTGTTTAAAATGGGATACAAAATAAGATCCCCCGTCCAACAGTAGCTGTTGATTTTAAACAAAATCAATTTTCAAATGAAATTAAAATATTTAACGGTTGTGCTTTTCTTCTTTCCGTTTTCAGAAAAAAATGAAGAAACACCGGTAGCGGAAAAAGAGAAAGAACTGCAGCAAGAAAATGAAAAAGAGGAGGAGGAGTCGATAGTGTCGCAACAACCGGGATCCGGAAGGAGGTACTTGCCTTTCTTTGCTCATCTGCAAAAGGACCAGAAACAATTGCCGGAGGTGTCGGCCGTGGTTAGCGAAGATGAACCGACCACGCCCGGACCGTTGCGCTACGTCTCCGTCATCCAGAGGACGCCTCTCTTCCGTCCGCGCGAGCCCGAAGCGGAGAAGAAGCGGGACGTGCCTCAGCCATCGCCCAAGCCGAAAAAGGAGCCGCACAGCGACGACAAAACGGAAGAAGGACGAGATGAAACGGGCGAAGAAGACGATGCGGCGTTGCCAGTTCAAGAGGCGCCCATCGATTACCACGTGCCCAGGGCTAAATCACCTGAAACGATGGACGAGGCGGAAAGAACTCGCGGGGACGTGAGAGAAACGGCTGCATCCGCCAGACGTCGGGCTCGCGAAGCGGCCGATAACGGAGCCATCGACATGCGATGCGTCCGTCCGCGGCTTTCCGCATCGCCGAGGCGCCGCGGAGGCAATCACCACGACGGCAAACCGATGGATGGCGATAACGGCTGCGGAGGAGGCGGCAATGGCGGCGGAGGAGGCAATAATGGCGGAGGTGGTGGTGGATACAACAACAACAACGGCGGAGGCAGATCGTACCAAATGGGCGGATCTGGCGGAGGCGGAGGGATGTCCGGCTTTGGCGGCGGAAGCGATTCGGGTAACGGCGGAGGCAATGACAATCACTTACCGTACGGAGATGGATCGCTACCGCTGGACGGTTGCGGCAACGAGTTCGACTACACTCGACTGGAACAGTTGGGTCCGCTTCCCTCATTGAACGACGTCCTACCATCCATGAGATCCTTTCATCCCAGCCTCTACGCCCGACTCCAAGAGCCGCCTCGTTACGTCAATCCGCCAGACTTGGATCGGCCGCCTGGAGGTGGCGGTGGCGGCGGAGGAGGAGGAGGTACCGGAAGTAATAGCGACCTAGAAGCCACCTTGACATCGCTGACGTCGCTAACAAACCTGAACCCGTTCAACGCGAATCTTAACCTCTACGGTAATTACTCGCAAAATGCCTACAATTTCACCGCTTCCGGTCACGGACCCGTCACTGCCGCTCACACACCAAATTCTGGCGGCGGACCAAGCCCCTGCGGCGGGACCCAGGCCGATTTATTCGAACTGGCCAACGATCCCGACATGTGCGCCGACGACCAAAACTCCTTCTGTCCGGATGTCGACCAGATTACCGGACTCCAATTGAGTTTCCCCGTCGAGTCGGGAGTTCACGTGATTCCCGAACACCACCTGGCAACGCCGCAACAGCAGCAACAGGACCGGTTGTATCATCACCAACAACAGCAACAACATGATCAACAACATTCTCGAGTGTACGCAACGTCACCTGGCGGCTATTCATCGGTTTCTCAGAGCCACCGTCGAGGTGGATCGCCCACCGATTCCGACGGCCTTAGCGGCCTGGTCAATTTCAGCCCGTCTGCCCTTTTGACGCCCCTCTCCATCGACCAATCGCCCTTGATGGACGTTCAATTTGGTTCGTCTCAGATGTCACCTTGTTCCATCAATTCCTCCTCATCGCCGGTACCTCATTGCGAGTCTTCCGGTGGTGGGTTACTCAACCGAAGCCTTCACGCTCACACGCCGGCCCCTCAACACCACCAGCAGCAGCAGCAGACGAATAACAATAATTCGGTCATGTCCGTCGATCAGTCGGACAACGAGTCCGTCTCAAACTTGCAAGTCCGTGTCTCTGTTCTCCAGCAACGGGTAAATTATTGGAACATTTTGTTAGATTTTTTTATTCGAAGGTTATTAACGTTTTAAATTTTTAGGACATTTCCGTACAGCTGGGATTACCTAATGATGCCCCCATTGAATTTGTTAATGGCGGCCATGGAATTAAAAATCCATTGGTGCACGATAATGACGGCAAAGATTCTACCCGCGATGGATTCGAATCGGATTCCTCATCGCGGACTCAGATCCGCATGAAATCGTCGAAGAGAGGCAGCGGTGGTAGAGACGGTGCTATTTCGGCCTGTTCGTCTTCGACGGCTGCCGATGGAATGAACAACGGAGCCGATCCCGACGACCCGTCCAAATTCACCTGCCGACTCTGCTCCAAGAGTTTCACCTTGCAAAGGCTCTTGAATCGGCACATGAAATGCCATTCGGACGTCAAGCGCTACCTGTGCACCTTCTGCGGCAAAGGCTTTAACGACACCTTCGATTTGAAACGACACACTCGCACGCATACAGGTAACTTAGAATATTCAAATTTATGTAGATGGGGAAAAAACAGGAATTAATTTTTAAATTTTCTCCTTTTTTTTGCCAACAGGTGTCAGGCCCTACAAGTGCGCCCTGTGCGAGAAATCCTTCACGCAAAGGTGTTCTCTCGAATCGCATTGTCTCAAGGTGCACGGCGTCGCCCACCAGTACCAATACAAGGAACGGAGAGCAAAGGTAAAAAATCATTTGATATGCAATGCAAAAAGAAAAACGTTTAAATTATCCTCTGAATTCAGGTTTACGTATGTGAAGAATGCGGGCACACGACTAACGAGCCCGAGGTGCACTACGTCCACCTGAAGGAGAACCACCCTTACAGTCCGGCCTTGCTCAAGTTCTACGACAAGAGGCACTTCAAGTTCACAAACAACAACTTCACCAACATGTTGCTTCAAGTCCGATCCTAACAACATACCAACAACAACAAAAAAGACAACCACTTTCATAATCATAATCAACCGTATATAGTATCCTCTCCTCCTGTTATGTTTTACACTCCTTTTTACACGACAGCAACACACACAACATATAACACGAAATTTATGAGCAAATTGGTATATAGTGATTTTTATTTGCTCGGTAAAAAAAAATGGATGGTTTTCTATTTTTTATTTGAACGGTGGGGGGAAAAGAAAAATCTCTAAAATTAAAAAAAGGTACTACATGTTATATTATCCACTATATAGCAGACGCACAAACGTTTGTTCCTGTCTTTCCTTGTAAGTTATCGTGTGTGTGTGTGTGTGTGTGTGTTTGGGACTGTTTGGAAGAAGGGCGGAGGGCGTTACACGGAAAACATTGACTCAAACACGCACACACATACGACACTGATTTCTAACCTTATGGGTTCTACGTATAGTTTCCATTTTGCGATTTAAGCACTAAGCAGAAAGATTTCTAAAACTTAAAAAATGTCCTTCCAGCATTGAAAAAAAAAATATCTAGGGGGGAAGCAGGTTAACTTAAACAACGAACACTTGAAACACGCAATTACACATTCACACATACAAAAAACTACAGTTAATATTTTCTATTTCAAAAAAATCTGTTATTGGGACCGCATATTTTCGGTGTGTTAAGAAAGCAAGATGAGAAAAAAAACCTTTCTAAAGGAATTCAGGGGGCTCATGGCTATTTTTCCGTTTTCTTTTTTTTTTCCAGTTTCAGTTTGTGTGTTTGTATTTTTGTTTTACACATATCCCTTTTTCTCTCTAGTGGCTGTCGAGCAATTTTTTTTTTCTATTTGATGAAACAGGTATAATGTTATGTATTTGAGGTGCGACTATATTCATCTTTATTTGTGTGATCTTTCACTACCCCCTACCCCCCATCATCACGTTGAAAGAAAGTTAATTGAAATTTCGGTGTTACAAAAAAACGTGAAAAAAAAACGAAAATTCGGAACCTTTTTTTTTTTTAAATTTCGTGGACATTGTTTATTTCGGTTGTGGGGTTTGGCTACGCCATCGTGGTGTGGCGATTCGGGGGTGTGCATTCATGTTTGTACCGTGTATGTGCTGCTGGGGTTTTTATATAGGGTCAGTGGAATACGATTCTACCGTTTTTATGCAACCAAATAATTTATATATTTTCCGCGCTCTTCTCCGCCTGGATAAAAATTCGCACATCTTTTCTCTGTTTTAGTTGATTTCCCCTCGTATTTCGTTATCTTCGTAGTTACACACACCGACCCTCCAAAACTTTTATCACCCTGTTCTGAAAAATCTTAGTTCTTCCCATACACTTTATTCTAAATGATCGCTCTGATGATTTATCCTGCATTTTTTTTTTGAAAAAAAGCTGTCACAATCATGTACGTCTCGTCATATTCTTTCGAATAATAAACACATATATCTGAGTATGACCGGCACCTGTTGCCGTGCGTAAATCGTAGATTTCTAGGAACATTATTGCAACAAAAAGAAATCGATGGGTCGCTGCAGTGGGCGTTTGGGTAAAAAATTATTAAACGCAAAAAAAAAAAATACATAACAACAAAGATTCGAACCCGTGAAATCAGCATGGCAGCCGTCAACGATACTACAGCGCCATACTTTACCCACAGTAATGTATATAAGCTGCCTAGTTGAATGGGTGACCCCCAAAGCAAAATTTAATTGGGATGTGCGGTCCTGGCACAGAGGTTATCACCCTCGCTTTGTAATCTGAAGTCCCCGGGTTCAAGTCCCGGCACCGCCAACTTCCAAACCCTCCATTCCCTCCCGCCCTCCCCCCATCTCCTCCCACCCTCCCCCCCATGTCATCATTCATCATTCAAGATTCATCTCATCGGATTACGCAACATTCAGCATCTTCATGACTACGGATGCGCAAGTTTCTACATAAAATGGATAGAAGAATCTTTCAAGAAAGAAGAGAAGAAAGAAGAGCCATGCCTACTATAAAGAAGCTAAATGGCACTACACTAAAAAAACACTACACACATACCTACACGACAATACAGACGTTTCACATCGATCTGTAGTACCGTTCACTACACGTTAAAGATCGACCCACAAACGGAAGGTAGAGAAGAGGCAATCGTAGCTTGTAGGTTGTTCGTAAGCCTCCCCATGGCCACTAGGTTCATGGATGCCGGCAGCTAATCATCGGGATACGTGACCCTCTTCGATACCCGTAAGTTTTTCTTGGTTCTTATTGTGTCTAACAGTAGCACTAATATTAACAGAAGCTAGCACTAATATGAACAGTAAGTTATATTTATTATAGCATGAAAGAAGCATTCCTGAAGACGTAACGTACTGGTGCGCCAAATCGAACCAACCAGAACGTTTTGAATACTGAATACTGGCGCCAGCAGAAACACTCAATGTCTGATGAAATTTCCATGTGAAAGAACATTTGAAAAGAGAATGACAGTTGAGTAAAAATAACTCCTAATATGGAACTTGAAGACAAAGAAAGCCATTATTTATAGTTCTTCGTAATGAACCGCTATTTAATAATATACATGCTCATCATAGCTACGTTAGAGCTACGTTTCCAAAGTAAGACGTTGTCATTTAATTTGCTAGATCGCATTGATATAGACGTCAGCTGTTTCCCATACCGTCGTGTTTTTCAGCCTAATGAACAGCCTGATCTCAAATTGTTAGTTGCCTGAAAGATCTTCGAGCACACAATCGCCAACTCTCTTGCGTTTCACATCTAAAGCCGCGTGGAAGTCTCTGTTGCTGAAATAATTTACCACGAATTCATAATGGGAGGCAACACGTCATCGTCGGTCAACGCAGAAAGTAACACAACCGTCGAGAAAGAAGCTGTTGTTGCAGTGCCAGAAATTGCTAAGCTTGTGGACCGAGATCCTTATTTGAAACTCCACGAAGATGAAATACGACGCAGGTATACATTTGGATTCTTTTGTTTCTCAGGTCAAGTCTCATTCAATTTTATTTTTCAGGTATGGTGTTTTTAACAACTTGAGGAATGAAATAAATGATACAGAAGGAGGCATTGACACATTCACTTCAGCTTACAAGACATTTGGCATCCATATTAATCAAGATAACAGTGTCAGATGCAAAGAATGGGCACCTGGAGCTGGTCAGCTATACCTGTATGGAGATTTCAGTATGCAAAATTCCGAAAAAATTCATAATGCTTTTCATCTTTCTAACTGTAATTGCTGAATATTTACAGATGGTTGGGAAAAGAAAAGAAATCCATATCAGAAACTTGACTTTGGGAAATGGGAATTAAAAATTCCTGCAAACCCAGATGGTACCTGTCCAATTAAGCATGGTTCAAAATTGAAGGTATGTTTGAAATAACCTAGTATATTTCTATCTATGGTAAAACAAAAACGATACCTGATTATTTGGTAAAACCTTTAGATTGTAGTTGAAAGTGAGGATGGGTCACTGTTGGACAGATTATCTCCATGGGCAACCTATGTTGTTAAGCCACCGGTTGAAGAAGGCTTTACTTACCAACAAGTTGTTTGGCATCCACCACAGGTATGATTAAACCAGTGTCCATCTTGTATAGTTGTTGAATTCAAAGAACACCAAGCAATGAAAGTATAAATTTTCTTCAGAAATACCAATTCCAGCATTCGCGTCCAAAACGGCCTGGCAGCCTTAGAATTTATGAATGCCATGTGGGAATCGCGACTACAGAAGGGAAAGTTGGCTCGTACGTGGAGTTTAGAGAAAACGTTATCCCACGCATCGTGAAACTTGGTATGTTATATTAATGTTAATGGCATTATTTTATATTGCACAATCTTGGAAAGAGTTACAACCTTTCTTCAATATCCATAGGGTACAACGCTCTTCAACTAATGGCCATCATGGAGCATGCGTACTATGGTAGCTTTGGCTACCAAGTTACCAGTTTTTATGCGGCGTCAAGGTACATACGTTTTACCCCTTTCTCTTTGATGCCACTCTTTAGACTATGTCGTTTTAGCCGATATGGAAACCCAGAAGAACTTAAAGAACTAATAGATGTGGCACATTCTCATGGACTCGTCGTACTACTTGACGTCGTCCACTCCCATGCTTCCAAAAATGTGTTAGACGGACTTAATCAATTCGATGGTACAGATTCTTGTTTTTTTCATGGAGGTGCACGCGGTGAACATACTCTTTGGGATAGTCGGCTTTTTAATTATTCAAGGTAATTTTGAAATCATTCAAGAAAGAGATGTATCTAACTTTGTTTTTTCCCCACCAGTTGGGAAGTGTTGCGCTTTTTACTCTCCAATCTCAGGTGGTATATGGAAGAGTACCTATTTGATGGATTCAGGTATGCCCGATGGTTCACGTTTCTGTACTGAAATGGTTATACGAATTTCTTTAAGGTTCGATGGCGTCACATCTATGCTGTATCATTCACGAGGAATCGGACAGGGTTTTAGTGGTGATTACAATGAATATTTTGGACTCAATACCGATACAGAGGCTTTGTGTTACCTTGCCTTGGCTAATCATATGCTCCACGAAATGTATCCGGATGTCATTACTGTGGCTGAGGTATATGCTTTCGCTTACAGTCTAAAAGCACCTCTAAATAAGGCATTTCAAAAACAATTTATTAATACTTTGTGTTTCCATTTTTAGGATGTGTCTGGCATGCCAGCTCTGTGTAGGCCGGTGAGTGAAGGTGGCGGTGGATTCGATTATCGGTTGGGGATGGCTATTCCGGATAAATGGATCCAGCTGTTGAAAGAGCACAAAGATGAAGACTGGAACGTCGGAAACCTTGTCCACACTTTGACCAACAGAAGGTGGATGGAAAAAACCATCGCCTATGCCGAGTCTCATGATCAGGTAAAGAACGAAGTAAAAATAAAATACTTTGCAACTAGTCAACTCTTTTATTCTACCAATACATGTAGGCCTTAGTGGGGGATAAAACAATTGCATTTTGGTTGATGGACAAAGAAATGTATACCCATATGTCTGTGTTGTCGGATCCATCACCAGTGATTGATCGTGGCATTGCTTTACACAAGATGATCCGACTGATCACACACGCCCTAGGTGGAGAAGGTTATCTTAATTTTATTGGTAAGTTTCCCGTTTTCGTTAAATATATTTGTATCGTAGAACATCGCTTTAACATCTTCGAAATAAACAAGGAAATGAATTTGGTCACCCCGAATGGTTGGATTTTCCTCGCGTCGGAAACAACGAATCATACCACTATGCTCGGAGACAATGGAACCTTGTGGATGATGAATTACTCAAGTATCGTTACCTCAATAATTTCGATGCTGCCATGAACCATTTAGAGGAACAGTATGGATGGCTACAAAAAGATCCAGTAAGTGCTGTAATTGATGAAATTTACTTCTTGCACGCTTCAAGCGCAACCTTTTACGTAGGGTTACGTAAGCACAAAGCATGAGGGAGACAAGGTTATCTCATTCGATCGTGCTGGTTTGGTATTTGTCTTCAACTTTAACCCCACGCAAAGTTTCACCGACTATCGCGTTGGTGTACCGGTCGCTGGCAAATATCGCGTTGTGCTGGACTCCGATGACCATGAATGTGGAGGTCATGGGCGGTTAGACCACAACACCAACTATTTTTCGTTTGAAGAACCGTTTGGAGGTCGCCCTTATTCAACAATGGTATTCCACTTTTCGTTTAGTTGAAACGAATAAAAAATGTTAATCATCTGCAGGTGTACGCACCCTGTCGCACGTCGTTTGTGTTGGCTCCTATGGATCCAAACGTGCACGGGACATCAGAGTAGGAAGGTTCCATCTCGGTCAAGGAAGTGTTTTCCATCAGGTTGCATGAGTTACGTACGCCACTATGGGTAAGCGAGTTTTGTTTAAAGTTTTTGGTTTTCGGTGTATGCTGTTAATGATTTAAAGGGACAGTGAAGATCGCTAAAACTCAATAAAATTGGATGCCAATTTATACCTGTTTGTTACCCTTGTTAGTAAATAGTTCATTGTTGGAAATAAAAACGTATTATTCGAAAGAAATTCGCAAAATTTGGTTAGTGACACTAAGGAAAATCATTTGCTTCTTGCTCATTCAACCATATTTACATTGCTCATCTTTCAAGAACTTTAGGACATAAATACTGCTTAGCGTATCAACTTGGACAATTGTCTTCAATGAAATTTTAATATGTTACAAGTATTTCTAAAATTTCGATAAACATTTTAATACTTAAATTCTTTAGAGACTTTGGTAACTAAAGATTTTTATAATATTTCAAAGCCGTAGGGCAGAATAGGGGATGCTAGCTTAATACCAAATCTTTAAAAAAAAATTTTGTTATTTATCTTTGTTGAGTCAAGTTATGCGCAAGTAGTTCAAAGAATGGATTACATAATAATTCTTTAGGTGACTTAAATTCATTAGCTTGAAGAACTATTCTTCCCATGATTTACTATACATATATTTTGATAAACTCTTCTACCAAAATCGTCAATTTTAGTTCAAGTTAATCGTTTTCACATAAACCGAATATTTGACGCAATGCTAGCGCGCCAGTACGCTACAGCGCTAGCGCGATGCAGCAGATATATATCTTTTTTTTCATTATTTTTGCAACGGCTGCTTTAGTGAGAAAACAAATCACGGAATCGAAATCAGCGTCCATTTTTTACTATACCCTTTGATTTTTGTCGAATTCCAAGAGATGTCGTTTTTGGCCGATTTTGACAAAAGTAGGAAGGCTATATAGCCTTACCACTTTTTCATTTTTGGCCAAATTTTAAATTTTGCTCAAAATACATGATTTCGATGGAGAATTGAATGCTGACCACGAAAATCAAATTTGTTTTCCAATTGGCCTTATAGTTTCTAGATTAAACGTAAAAAAAGAAAAAATAAGAAAAGTCGGGCTTATTCTTTGTTCGGGTTTTAAAATTTTTTCTGCGAAAACTGAAACCCATCAGAATTGATTGAATGTCACAGCATATACGCAAAGTTGAATGCTGATTCCGGTAAAATTGCTATTTTTGTTAAGAAGTTAATCGTTTTTGAAATACACCAAGTATTTGACGCAATGCTAACGCGTTAGTACGCTACAGCGCTAGCGAGCTGCAGCAGACATATTCGGTAAGCAAAACGGATTGCCATTATACAATGCAGATGTGGGTAGCATTACTCGTGGCGTTCGTTGCGGACTTTTAGAGAACCCTCTTATGTTCTGCTCTCAGCTAACCTCTAGTGTTTATCAGTAAAGTATGGCAATATGGCAATCCGTATGGCAATCCGTTTTACATAAAAAAAAAAAAAAAAAAAATGGCGGAAAAAAAAAAAAAAAAACGCACTTTTTTCTCTTTTTTCTACCCGTAGCCATCTATCAGTCGGTTTCGTTATTACAGGCATGTAAGCAATTTCAGTTAATTGTATCCCATTAGCAGTTAATTGAGTAGCGTGGCTGGAGAACAACGCGTGGCTGGAGGAACAATTGAAAAATGGATAAGATAATAAAACAAAAAAATGGTAAGTATAAACATTATTATATTGGTTTTCAATTATAAATTATTGTTTATTAGATCAAATTATGAAGCTGCAGGCCCAGTTATTGGAACAACACAAAATATTAGATAACAAAGCTAAGGATCGTAGGCCTAACACGTAATGATTCTATTTATTTGCTTTTATTCATTCGTGTTTTGTAGCTCAAAGTTTGAGTCTTCAAGCTCAGCTAGGGGAAAAGAACAAATTGGAACGGAACAGTTTCCAAACAGTGAAGGAGGTTTTTCAAAACTCATCTCAAACTGAACATGAGGATGAGTTGGCATTAGGCGAACACAGCCAGGTACCTAAAGTTTTCAAATAAGAATTCAAAATAAGTATAGAATTTAAAAAAAAACAGTTATTTATTGCTTAGTTATTCAGTCCACCACATGACAGTGTGTTAAATTTAAATTCTGTTAGTGCTGCACTAAAAGAATCGTTAGTAATAAACTCATGCAGTGAAGGAACTGAACAATTGTGGGAACATATTTGAGCCGAAAATGGGTGTGGTACAGAAACCCAGAAATAGCACGAGTTCAACATAAAACATGAATTAGGTACTTTTCGGTTTTTTGTCTATCGAAAAAGTATTTTTAATGCTATTATTTTGCATTCACAGAATTTTAGTGGGGGGATCAAGTCAAGTCTGGAAATGTTACAGGATGGAAGAGTCAGCCTGTAGTTGAAAAAACACTGAGAGTGCATTACCATTAAGGTGTGAGGTAAAGTAATAGAGTAATTCAAATTGTCTAATGAGAAATACCATCTTGTGTGAATGAATCCGGTACAACAGCAATCCTTTATAGTTCTGTCACAGCTAGAAGCCTCAAATAATTCTGCTTCTCTGACTAAACAACTTGTCCTTTACGTTCACAGTGTTGGTGAAACTGGGTACTTAAATGGCCCTAAAGATGTTTCATTTCGTTGGCATTGCAGCGATGAACATCATACATGGACTTTTTAGGTATGAAAGGAATTTTCTTGAAAATTTTTTGAATTTATGACAAAGCATTTCTCCTGCTTTTTGCCAACCATGTCTAATCTAAAAAAAAATTAATCCAATAGGAAAGGATTTTCAGCATACTGGGAACACAACTATCAACAATGCAACATTCTATGGGTGCTATTTTATCATTCAAGAGCCTTATACAATGATTTTCATCTACAATTTGTATGGCCTTTCCCAAGCTTCTGCCATAAGTTGAATCTATGAGTCATGTAAGTCACATGAGCAACAATTGAGATGCTTAATGGTGTTGTTTTTCTTTTCTCAGTATAGGTTAATAGTAACATTGGATCTGAAAAGATTCTTGGTTGGGGCAAGACACTGAATAAATTGTAATGATTGAATGGATGACATGACATTTCTATACTTAATTCGGATTCCCGAGACGGTATTTTATATTTAAAAAATTGAAGTGCATATCTGGGCTCCCTTCTTTCTGTAGCCCCGTTTCCCTTAAATTTTTAATAAGCCCGTAGGGGGTCATGCCCCTACTGTACGGTATATTTAAAAACAACATATACCGAGGTTTGGAGGGCTCTGGCCGGAAAGGGGACGTGGGGTGTCCGCTTAGTCCGATGATGTGTTCACGGAGGGCGATGTGGCTGCCCACAAATCCGAACTAAAGGTTAATCGCTCCTGTAAAAATGTTCCAAATCTTCAGCTCTTCTTCCGGCTTCTCTTAGCCAATCACCGGGTAATCTCCCCGGTGGGTCAACAAGGCAGTGTCTCCCCCTGCCTGGGTTGACGGCAACTTTTGAAAGGGCTATTGTGCCTTTTTAAAGTTGCAAAATCATTTATATGTGCAGAGTAATGTCAATACAATTTATTTTTTTTAAACAAAAAATAGCAAAACTTATGTTTTTAACTGCTCTCTTACTCTGCCCTTTCTTTTTTTTTATATTGCTTGGTCTTGTGTTTTCTGCTTGGCATTCTTCTAATTTCTTTCTTCATTTAATATTCTTACTTCGATAATCCATTTTAAGTCGTCTGGGATTTGAACCACAGAATTCTTGCACCATAGGCCAGCGTGCTACCGGTATGTCATACTACCCTTGTTAACATTGTTTCGGATTGTGATACCTATATAGATATTCAGTACACACTAGCTTATTGTTGAATGCATATTAGTTATTTGTAAGTTCATGGTTGGAATAATGGTAAAGCATGTGGTTGTCATGCTAGAATACTAGGGTTCGATCCCCATATCAGTTAATGTACAGCTAAATAATAAATACAAAATTAAATAGTGTAAAATCGTTTTTATTGTCCCTCCTTCCACCCACATATCCACCACTATTACATACATTTTAAAATACAGTACACAACATACAATACATACACAGATACACTTAAACTAACACGTTGGCTGCCACGCCACCATTTTCTACTGTCGCTAGTGTCGCTATCCTAGGGATAGCGACCAAGGGGGCCGGGTAGGCCGGGCTGACACGGCGATGAGACCTTTTTGGGAACGCACACCCCAGGTCTCATCAGCCGCATCGAAAAAGGGAATTCCCTGTGGTGCGTTGCCTAGGGGCCATTCGGCCAATCTTGGGCAGTGGCGCTGCTCCACCCCATGGCAGATAGACCATGGAGCAGAACAGCGCGGCCCGTCCCTGTCAAGCTACAAAAAAAAAGGGGATCAAAGTGGGTGGGTGGCAGCCAACGTGTTAGTTTGCAAAACATAATACAACATAAAACAAAACACAACCATACCACGAAGACGAGGCGACCACGAGGTGATGAAGGGGCGATAGGGGAGGCGTAGACGGCGTGACCACGAGGCGATGACAGGGCGACGACGACGGGCGAGGCGACGGGAGAGGCGAAGACGGGGCGACGGGCGAGGCGACGGGCAAGGCGACGGGCGAGGCGACGGGGAGACGGGCGAGACGGGCGAGGCGAAGACGGGCGAGGCGAAGACGGCTACAGGCGAGGCGACGGACGGGGCGAAAAGCCAGGCGACGAAGGATTATGAAGTGAAGAACGGGCAAAACTTAGAATTTTGATTCAATTTTGCGTGGAACAGAAGATGATGGCATAGTTCTAAATGATAAATATGAAGAAAACGTTACTACATGTGGAATATAATATTATTGGCATAATTATAACAGGGAAGGAAATTTACTTTACCCTGTTGTCCAAAGACGCAAAAGTTGTTGGGCTGGTAATTTTGCTGAAGGAGAAGGCTCGGCAGACCTACGATGGGATATTATATTTAAAGAATGGCAACAGTAGATAAGCCTCAAACTTAAAATACCAAACAGGACTGGCTGTGATGTCCATTTCTATGTAAGTTGGTTGGTAGTGGTTAATCATTGGAATCCAAACAAAGAGGGACACGATGCACTAGTCAGATTAAAGCTGTTTCTGATGACTAGGCAAAGGGTAGTCAAATGAGACAGTGGTGTGTTGGTTCTATCATTGGTGACCTTCCCACTGGTTAGTATGTCTTCCGTTGTAAGTTTTACAAAGCTAGATGTTAAAGTCAGAATCATGCCAATATTAACGGCCACACACAAGTTACATACCTCTAAATAGAGCAACAGAGTAGCATGATGGAATGCTAAGGTCATAGTTCTTTGACAGAGCAATTTGTGACAGTTTGGAATTGGCAGCTTGCATAGCTTGCAAGATTGCCCGTTACATGAAAAATGAAATATTTGGTTTGCTTCACGTCCAAAACGACACAGGGAATAAAACACTTAATAGTACTTAATTTTATACAACTTTTCACTGGAGTCTAACATTTTTAACAAAGACTTTCAAGCAGGATTAACTGCTTACACCACTGTCACACGTAAACATTCCACCATTTTGGAAGCGCAACAGCGACATCTAGTTTTTTTCTCAACAACCAAAATAAAAGTGAATCGAAGAAGAATTAGTGAACAAGTTGTTTATTAAAAAACCTCGGTATTACCATTAAAATACATGATTTAGATTGGAAATTTCACAGGGCTTTTTACAAGCGTGTCTGACCAGCATCAAACTGTAGTTTAAGAATAAATAATCTTACGTGTTTTTGTTTAAAATAGTACTTCCCATCTCTTGCCAGCTTTTAGTCGTATAAATATCAACACATAATCACCAGGTTTTTCTTGTGTCTTCTCGGTTAGAAAATGAAAATACAAAATGACAAGGTTAAGTCAAAACAACGAATTACTAGAAGATCAACTGTCGGTCACACAACATGATACAAAAACACGACATTTACATATAAAACAATCGGTTCGGTATTGCGAACGCCTGTGTGCCCTTTGCGCTAATACCAATTTAATGAAGATATTGACCAAAAAGAACGACATTTTAGTTTTTTGCGCTCGTCCCCAGAGTCAGACGATTGAACGTAAAAAGTATAAAACACGCTCAAAATAGCCCAGAGAAAACTGAATCGGATAGCGCGGAATAACACGCAGGAGAATACCGAGTAGTCTAACAAGAATAACGTTTATTACCTTTCAGCAGATTGTAAAACGGTGACAGTCAGTAGGATGTTTCGTATCCAATTGGAGACGCCTACGTAGATCCTTGGGAAACTAAAAATTTTGGGCAAATCAAACAGTCCTCAAAACCCACTTCCTGGTGACGCAAGTTCACATATTATTTACATACTTTAACGGCTGTTGATGCTAGCTGCAATTTTTCCGGCGCAATGTAAATCCATCAATATTAGTAACCTAGAAAGAGAAAGTTTCTATTAGAAGAAAATAAGGATGATTCTTAATGTTCCGAGAATAATTAAACTTCGATAGGTCTTATTTACTAATTACTCACCCGATTTAGTATGTGTCACGCACCCTTGTTTTGCGTAACAGCCAGACAGAGAAAACATTTTAAACCTTGGCTAAGGAGATCCGCCGGGCTCATCCAGGTTACGTGCTAGTGCTTTTCCATAAAACCTTCATTGTTAACTTGTTTGGAATTGATGTGACTCCTTGTTGTAATCATAGTAGGAGAGCAATCCCTTGATTTAATGTAATCTGGAAGGGAAAAATATTATAACGATTCAAGAAAAACATGGCTATTAAGATTACCACTAACTAAAATCTTAATCCTTTGAAGATAAGTTTTGTGCATTTCAAGAATTATTGAACATCAGAATTTTCTATTAATTCACCATCAGGACAGATTAATATGTACCACTGCTATTGAAAAATGTAGACTGTACGTGATGTGTGCGATAAAAAAATCCAGAAAAATATCTGTTAATTCAAGTTCATCTAATTTTCATCCATTCTACCATACCATTTCATTCCAACTACAGGGGAAACGGCCTCACGTGCAGAGACTTATCAAGGCGTATTCGGTTTTCTCAAGTATAAAGCACGCTTTGAAATAGATGGAATGTTTGTCTGTTGGAAAGCAAACGAAATCATCCAGAGCCATTTCGGTCAGTATGGGGACGAGTTGAGTGCAATCCGGCCGAAAACCTTCGACGAAATCAACAGAAAGCATTGAAAACTTCCTCGATCGACAACTGAATTCGACATCTTGTTAACTATATGTTTTGCCCTGATGAGGAATGAATCACACACTTCTGGGATTTAAACTACGATAGGCCTACTCCAATATACAGACATAATGCAATTTTAAAACATCCGCCGCGTATATTCGAGAAAGCCTATTAAGCATAAAATCAAAAGGTGTGTATATAGTTTACATGATGTGAAATAAGAAAAAAAAAATCACCCGAATTGTAAATTTATTAAATAAATCCCGTGCTTAAGGCTTCGCCTTTAGACCTTAGCCGGATTTAACTTCACCCCGTTCCCACACTGACCAAAACGGCTCTTAGTGATTCCGTTTCGTTCTGCCTGCATTTTCACTTTCAAAGAAATACATTAAACAAAGATAAATTTATACGTAATAAATAAATATCCGCAAGGAGGCCGTTCCCTTTGTAATTGGAATTAACTTTGAATTTGTGGAATAGAATGGTATAGTAAAATGGAGGACGATTGAGGGATTACTTATGACAAACTACGCAAGATATCTAGATGTTAGAATGATTTGGATCTAAATGGATGTCCTACCTCGTTCACATCACTTGAACATTTCAATTATATATGAATACGGGAAGAGCTTCTCAGCACTCAACTTCAGATTGAGAAGCGTAAAATTTTAAATAAATACTATTACTTGTATGGCTTCCAACTATTTTGAAGTTGAAGCTTTGCTGCTGTGCCAATTCCGGATGTTTAACTCTGTGTTTCTAATAACAAACCCTTATGATAATGGTAGATACATGGTTGCATGTTGCTGCGTAGTCGGTTGTTTTAAAGACGAATGCTTCCTTTTCTTTGCTCTCGTTTCACAGATAAGAAAGACTTCAGATTAATATAGCACATAAAAGAATTATACGACTCAAACCTTACCTAGGCCATGGTTATTTCAGACATCAGCAGCGTTGGCAATACAAGACGCACTGAAAACGTGATACAATTTTGAAAATGTTTTAGTAATGATTAAAATGGAATCTCAAAACGACATGCCTTGCTTATAGAAGAATAAGGTTTTCACAGCTAAACGCAAAGTCCTCGAAGTACATAGCGTAAAGTGAAAGCTGTAACAAAAATAAATTAAGAAAACAATTAATGAATAAATATTTGTATAATAACGTACCACGTAGTATCTAGATTCCAACCTTTTTGTTGTTTTAGCCATGGCAACATGGATATCGACGGATAAACGTCAAACATGCGAAAAGCAGTACGGTAGTCCAAAAACTCTTATCGGTTTTCTATGTAAATCTAACATAACCATGCCCAAAAAGAAAAGAAATATGTATATATGATGAATTAAACATGTGGTCTAAAGAAGAATAGCAAAAGTCAGTTAATCATATAGCTTTACCATGAATGAGAACCTGCAACTGGTTACTGATGTAGTTTTTTCTTCAAACAGAAGCTTTCTTGTTGTCCACATACTGTTGTGTATATTTGTTGTTCCATATCGCCGTTGATTCCAAAAACAGAACTATGAACAAATCGAGCTCGCTGAAGACGTTTCTGAGCGTATAGAACAAAGTTATGAGCATGCAAAAACTTCCATTGCATACCTAAGAGAGCTTAAAAGAACTTCAACTTCTATTTCTTCACCTGACTAACTCTTTCTTTTAAGATGACTATTACTAACTATGGAACTAACCTGGAAAAAGTAGTACTATGGGGTTCTTAGAGGCGACAGCAAGACTCCATGTTTGAAGAGTAGCAGCCTGGATGAACACAGAAGCGCCGGGGGATAGGTAGATTTTCTTCGGCCGCCAAGTGGCGCTAATTTTCCTTAGGAGTAGGTGAAAGAATATGAAAGAAGTTTTAGATTTATATAAATTTGTCAATTTTAAATAGTCTACTAGTACTAATGGTGTTAGATACAAAAAGGAACAACAAAAACTTACAGGTATCGAATTGGGTCACATATCCCGATCATAAGCGTCTGCATCCACGAGCCGTCTTTCAGGCCGTGGGGAGGCTAACGAACAGCCTACGTTCAATGTTCCCCTCTTCTCCACCCTTCAGTTTGTGGGTCGATCCTTAACGTGTAGTGAACAGTACTACAGATCGATTTTTAGCCTGGCAAGGCTTTTTTTGCCATTTTTAGCCTGGCAAGGCTTTTTTTTGCCATTTTTAGCCTGGCAAGGCTTTTTTGGTGTACCATTTAGCCCCGTTATAGTAGGCATGGCTCTTCTTTTCTCTCTTCTTTTATTCTTTCTTCTTTTATTCTTTCTTCTTTTATTCTTTCTTCTTTTATTCTTTCTTCTTCTTTTCTTTCTTGAATGAGTAGAATCTTGCGTATCTTGAATGATGAATTGGAGGGAAAGGGAGGGAGGGCAATTGGCGGTGGCGGGACTTGAACCCGGGGCCCTCAGAATGCGAAGCGAAGGTGGTAACCACTGTGCCAGGACCGCACATCCCAAACAAATTTTGCTTTGGGTGTCACCCATTGAAATAGGTAGCTTATGAAGCAATGGAATAGTGTAGTATGGCGCTATGGCTTAGTATACGGCTACCATGCTGATTTCACGGGTTCGATTCTATGTTTTTATAATTATATTAATATTTTTTTTTTACGTTTAGCAACGCACTAGTAACTTTTGCCCGTGCAAGACCTGGGGATAGCGCATTTTAACGCTTCTTTTTCTTAATTTTAGTCGGTCAATCGTTAATTTGAGCCTAATTTATTCGTTATTTTGCCGTCTAATTTTAATTCTTTTTTCATATTAAAACACTCCCTATTTTTGCCCGCAAACCCTCTCACTTTATTTATTTACTAGTAACGTTGAGCCCGTCCACGGCCGGGGGATAGTTGGCGCTAGCGTATTTTTACGCTATTTTTAAGAAAATTGACCCATGCCTATTTTTTGCCCGTCTACTCTTAATTCTATTCATCAATCAAGAGTTCCCCTTTCATCCCCGCCGACCCACTCATTGTTTCTGCCGGCCATCCCCTCACTTTCTCTGCCCAACCACACTTTACCCGTCGACCCCCTCTCTGCCCGTCAACCCACACTCTGCCCGTCAACTCCCATTCTGCCCCCAAAAATGCCTACTGGGGGAACATCTACCTTTTTTTTGCATTTGCCCACCCTTTCGTCACAGTCTCGGCCCGTCAACACCCCCGCTATAGTTGTCCGTCCATCCATTTTTTGCTTCTGCCCGCTAAGAAGCCCGCTGTTATTGCCCGTAGACCCTCTCTCTGCCCGTCAGCCCCCGTTCTGCCCGTCGGCCCCCTCGCTGCCCGTCGACCCACTCATCTGCCCGTCGGCCCACGCGCTGCCTGTCGACCCACGCGCTTCCCGTGACGTGACTCGTGATGTGACAGACACAGGCTCCTCCTCTTCAAAGACATCATGTGTCGCCATCTAGGTAAAATCCAGTTCAGTCAGATTCAAACAAAAAACAAGCTTAACTTTGTCTTTACTTATTTTCTCAGAAATCTGGATTGCTATAAAAACCCATGATTTTGAATCGAAATTCAACGATGATGTCGGAAAACCAGTGCGTTTTTAGTTGCGTTTTTTCGGAACGAATATCGTTTGGCCTTTCGAAAATCGATTAAAGGATCCGATAAGCAAGAACCCATTTGGCGTAGTCAATGGGGGGGGGGGGGGGGGGGGGTGTAAAACGGATTGCCATAGTTTGCATCAAACTTACCCATTCGGCAACCCAAGTGTGCATATGTTTTTCTTTGATAATTATTTTATTTTGCTACTATGCTTGGTAAACTGCAATTATGCCCAATATTTTTACCTTTGCATTTTAGGTCTTCTCTTCTATGTCACTAAGTACTATAGGGAAGGGAATAACTGAAGTTGATTGAGATCTATTCTGATTCTCCTGATATCCATCTCAACAGGTTTTTATTTGCTTTTCAACATCCATTTCATAGTGGGACGTGTGGCTTTGATTAATATTGCCATAAAGTCTGCCGAAAATGGGTGTGGTACGGAAACCCAGAAACGGCATGAGCTCAACATCAAACATGGATTAGGTACTTTTTGGTTTTTTGTCTATCGAAAAAGTATTTTTAATGCTATTGTTTTACATTCACAGAATTTTAGCGGGGGATCAAGTCAAGTCTGGAAGTGTTACAGGATGGAAGAGTGAGCCTACAGTTGAAAAAACACTGAGAGTGCATTGCCGTTAAGGTATGAGGTAAAGTAATAGAGTATGCAAATTGTCTAATGAGAAGTACCATCTTGTGTGAATGAATCCTGTATAACAGCAATCCTTTATAGTTCTGTCACAGCTAGAAGCCTCAAATAATTCTGCTTCTCTTGCTAAAGAACAACTTGTCCTTAACGTTCAGAGTGTTGGTGAAGCTGGGTACATAAATGGCCCTAAAGATGTTTCACTTCGCTGGCATTGCAGCGATGAACATCATACATGGACTCTTTAGGTATGAAAGAAATTTTCTTGAAAAATTTTTGAATTTATGACGAAGCATTTCTCCTCCTTTTTGCCAACCATGTCTAATCTACAAAAAAAAATTTATCCAATAGGAAAGGATTTTCAGCATACTGGGAACACAGCTATCAACAATGCAACATTCTACGGGTGCTATTTTATCATTCAAGAGCCTTATACAATGATTTTCATCTGCAATTTGTATGGCCTTTCCCAAGCTTCTGCCAGAAGTTGAATCTATGAGTCATGTAAGTCACATGAGCAACAATTGAGATGCTTAATGGTGTTTTGCTTTTCTCAGTATAGGTTGATAGTAACATTGGATCTGAAAAGATTCTTGGTTGGGGCAAGACACTGAATAAATTGCAATGATTGGATGGTTAACATGACATTTCTATACTTCATTCGGATTCCCGAGACGGTATTGAAGTGCATATCTGGGCTCCCTTCTTTCTGAGACGGTATTTTATATATATTAAAAAATTGAAGTGCATATCTGGGCAAGACTGCACAAACCGAATTAAAGGACCACACAATCTGCCCTTCTTTCTGAGGCCCCGTTTCCCCTAAATTTCTAATAAGGCCGTATTGTAGGAATATTGGCTTTGTGTTGCCCCTACTGTACGGTATATATAAAAATAACATATATCGCGGTTTGGAGGCTCTGGCCGGAAAAGGGGATGTGGGGGTCCGCTCACACAAGTCCGATGATGTGTTCACGGAGGGCGACGTCATTACTACCCACAAATCCGAATTAAAGGTTAATCGCTCCTGTAATAAAATGTTCCAAATCTTCAGCTCTTCTTCCGGCTTCTCTTAGCCAATCACCGGGTAAGCTCCCCGGTGGGTCAACATGGCAGTGTGACCCCCTACGGCCTTATTAGAAATTTAGGGGAAACGGGGCCTCAGAAAGAAGGGAGCCCAGATATGAACTTCAATTTTTTAAATATAAAATACCGTCTCGGGAATCCGAATGTATAGAAATGTCATGTTAACCATCCAATCATTGCAATTTATTCAGTGTCTTGCCCCAACCAAGCAATGTTACTATCAACCTTGAAAGGTTGCTCTTGTGACCATAGATTTTTAAAGTTGCAAAATCATGATTAGCATAGAATGTTGCAGATAGTAATGTCAATGCAATTTATTTTTTTAAACTAAAAAAAAGCAAACATCTTTAGGGCCATTTATGTACCCAGCTTTCACTCTGAACGTTGATGAGGCTTTAGCTGTGACAGAACTATAAAGGATTGCAGGATTCATTCACACAAGATGGTACTTCTCATTAGACAATTTGCATACTCTATTACTTTACTTACTGTGCGCTTGTTTTCCGTACCACACCCATTTTCGGCAGACTTTATGGCAATATTAATCAAAGCCACACGTCCCACTATGAAATGGATGTTGAAAAGCAAATAAAAACCTGTTGAGATGGATATCAGGAGAATCAGAATAGATCTCAATCAACTTCAGTTATTCCCTTCCCTATAGTACTTAGTGACATAGAAGAGAAGACCTAAAATGCAAAGGTAAAAATATTGGGCATAATTGCAGTTTACCAAGCATAGTAGCAAAATAAAATAATTATCAAAGAAAAACATATGCACACTTGGGTTGCCGAATGGGTAAGTTTGATGCAAACTATGGCAATCCGTTTTAAACCCCCCCCCCCCCCCCCCCATTGACTACGCCAAATGGGTTCTTGCTTATCGGATCCTTTAATCGATTTTCGAAAGGCCAAACGATATTCGTTCCGAAAAAACGCAACTAAAAACGCACTGGTTTTCCGACATCATCGTTGAATTTCGATTCAAAATCATGGGTTTTTATAGCAATCCAGATTTCTGAGAAAATAAGTAAAGACAAAGTTAAGCTTGTTTTTTGTTTGAATCTGACTGAACTGGATTTTACCTAGATGGCGACACATGATGTCTTTGAAGAGGAGGAGCCTGTGTCTGTCACATCACGAGTCACGTCACGGGAAGCGCGTGGGTCGACAGGCAGCGCGTGGGCCGACGGGCAGATGAGTGGGTCGACGGGCAGCGAGGGGGCCGACGGGCAGAACGGGGGCTGACGGGCAGAGAGAGGGTCTACGGGCAATAACAGCGGGCTTCTTAGCGGGCAGAAGCAAAAAATGGATGGACGGACAACTATAGCGGGGGTGTTGACGGGCCGAGACTGTGACGAAAGGGTGGGCAAATGCAAAAAAAAGGTAGATGTTCCCCCAGTAGGCATTTTTGGGGGCAGAATGGGAGTTGACGGGCAGAGTGTGGGTTGACGGGCAGAGAGGGGGTCGACGGGTAAAGTGTGGTTGGGCAGAGAAAGTGAGGGGATGGCCGGCAGAAACAATGAGTGGGTCGGCGGGGATGAAAGGGGAACTCTTGATTGATGAATAGAATTAAGAGTAGACGGGCAAAAAATAGGCATGGGTCAATTTTCTTAAAAATAGCGTAAAAATACGCTAGCGCCAACTATCCCCCGGCCGTGGACGGGCTCAACGTTACTAGTAAATAAATAAAGTGAGAGGGTTTGCGGGCAAAAATAGGGAGTGTTTTAATATGAAAAAAGAATTAAAATTAGACGGCAAAATAACGAATAAATTAGGCTCAAATTAACGATTGACCGACTAAAATTAAGAAAAAGAAGCGTTAAAATGCGCTATCCCCAGGTCTTGCACGGGCAAAAGTTACTAGTGCGTTGCTAAACGTAAAAAAAAATATTAATATAATTATAAAAACATAGAATCGAACCCGTGAAATCAGCATGGTAGCCGTATACTAAGCCATAGCGCCATACTACACTATTCCATTGCTTCATAAGCTACCTATTTCAATGGGTGACACCCAAAGCAAAATTTGTTTGGGATGTGCGGTCCTGGCACAGTGGTTACCACCTTCGCTTCGCATTCTGAGGGCCCCGGGTTCAAGTCCCGCCACCGCCAATTTCCCTCCCTCCCTTTCCCTCCAATTCATCATTCAAGATACGCAAGATTCTACTCATTCAAGAAAGAAAAGAAGAAGAAAGAAAAAAAAGAAGAAAGAAAAAAAGAAGAAAGAAAAAAAGAAGAAAGAATAAAAGAAGAAAGAATAAAAGAAGAGAAAAAAAGAAGAAAGAATAAAAGAAGAGAGAAAAGAAGAGCCATGCCTACTATAACGGGGCTAAATGGTACACCAAAAAAGCCTTGCCAGGCTAAAAATGGCAAAAAAAAGCCTTGCCAGGCTAAAAATGGCAAAAAAAGCCTTGCCAGGCTAAAAATCGATCTGTAGTACTGTTCACTACACGTTAAGGATCGACCCACAAACTGAAGGGTGGAGAAGAGGGGAACATTGAACGTAGGCTGTTCGTTAGCCTCCCCACGGCCTGAAAGACGGCTCGTGGATGCAGACGCTTATGATCGGGATATGTGACCCAATTCGATACCTGTAAGTTTTTGTTGTTCCTTTTTGTATCTAACACCATTACGTACAGTAGTACTAGTAGACTATTTAAAATTGACAAATTTATATAAATTTAAAACTTCTTTCATATTCTTTCACCTACTCCTAAGGAAAATTAGCGCCACTTGGCGGCCGAAGAAAATCTACCTATCCCCCGGCGCTTCTGTGTTCATCCAGGCTGCTACTCTTCAAACATGGAGTCTTGCTGTCGCCTCTAAGAACCCCATAGTACTACTTTTTCCAGGTTAGTTCCATAGTTAGTAATAGTCATCTTAAAAGAAAGAGTTAGTCAGGTGAAGAAATAGAAGTTGAAGTTCTTTTAAGCTCTCTTAGGTATGCAATGGAAGTTTTTGCATGCTCATAACTTTGTTCTATACGCTCAGAAACGTCTTCAGCGAGCTCGATTTGTTCATAGTTCTGTTTTTGGAATCAACGGCGATATGGAACAACAAATATACACAACAGTATGTGGACAACAAGAAAGCTTCTGTTTGAAGAAAAAACTACATCAGTAACCAGTTGCAGGTTCTCATTCATGGTAAAGCTATATGATTAACTGACTTTTGCTATTCTTCTTTAGACCACATGTTTAATTCATCATATATACATATTTCTTTTCTTTTTGGGCATGGTTATGTTAGATTTACATAGAAAACCGATAAGAGTTTTTGGACTACCGTACTGCTTTTCGCATGTTTGACGTTTATCCGTCGATATCCATGTTGCCATGGCTAAAACAACAAAAAGGTTGGAATCTAGATACTACGTGGTACGTTATTATACAAATATTTATTCATTAATTGTTTTCTTAATTTATTTTTGTTACAGCTTTCACTTTACGCTATGTACTTCGAGGACTTTGCGTTTAGCTGTGAAAACCTTATTCTTCTATAAGCAAGGCATGTCGTTTTGAGATTCCATTTTAATCATTACTAAAACATTTTCAAAATTGTATCACGTTTTCAGTGCGTCTTGTATTGCCAACGCTGCTGATGTCTGAAATAACCATGGCCTAGGTAAGGTTTGAGTCGTATAATTCTTTTATGTGCTATATTAATCTGAAGTCTTTCTTATCTGTGAAACGAGAGCAAAGAAAAGGAAGCATTCGTCTTTAAAACAACCGACTACGCAGCAACATGCAACCATGTATCTACCATTATCATAAGGGTTTGTTATTAGAAACACAGAGTTAAACATCCGGAATTGGCACAGCAGCAAAGCTTCAACTTCAAAATAGTTGGAAGCCATACAAGTAATAGTATTTATTTAAAATTTTACGCTTCTCAATCTGAAGTTGAGTGCTGAGAAGCTCTTCCCGTATTCATATATAATTGAAATGTTCAAGTGATGTGAACGAGGTAGGACATCCATTTAGATCCAAATCATTCTAACATCTAGATATCTTGCGTAGTTTGTCATAAGTAATCCCTCAATCGTCCTCCATTTTACTATACCATTCTATTCCACAAATTCAAAGTTAATTCCAATTACAAAGGGAACGGCCTCCTTGCGGATATTTATTTATTACGTATAAATTTATCTTTGTTTAATGTATTTCTTTGAAAGTGAAAATGCAGGCAGAACGAAACGGAATCACTAAGAGCCGTTTTGGTCAGTGTGGGAACGGGGTGAAGTTAAATCCGGCTAAGGTCTAAAGGCGAAGCCTTAAGCACGGGATTTATTTAATAAATTTACAATTCGGGTGATTTTTTTTTCTTATTTCACATCATGTAAACTATATACACACCTTTTGATTTTATGCTTAATAGGCTTTCTCGAATATACGCGGCGGATGTTTTAAAATTGCATTATGTCTGTATATTGGAGTAGGCCTATCGTAGTTTAAATCCCAGAAGTGTGTGATTCATTCCTCATCAGGGCAAAACATATAGTTAACAAGATGTCGAATTCAGTTGTCGATCGAGGAAGTTTTCAATGCTTTCTGTTGATTTCGTCGAAGGTTTTCGGCCGGATTGCACTCAACTCGTCCCCATACTGACCGAAATGGCTCTGGATGATTTCGTTTGCTTTCCAACAGACAAACATTCCATCTATTTCAAAGCGTGCTTTATACTTGAGAAAACCGAATACGCCTTGATAAGTCTCTGCACGTGAGGCCGTTTCCCCTGTAGTTGGAATGAAATGGTATGGTAGAATGGATGAAAATTAGATGAACTTGAATTAACAGATATTTTTCTGGATTTTTTTATCGCACACATCACGTACAGTCTACATTTTTCAATAGCAGTGGTACATATTAATCTGTCCTGATGGTGAATTAATAGAAAATTCTGATGTTCAATAATTCTTGAAATGCACAAAACTTATCTTCAAAGGATTAAGATTTTAGTTAGTGGTAATCTTAATAGCCATGTTTTTCTTGAATCGTTATAATATTTTTCCCTTCCAGATTACATTAAATCAAGGGATTGCTCTCCTACTATGATTACAACAAGGAGTCACATCAATTCCAAACAAGTTAACAATGAAGGTTTTATGGAAAAGCACTAGCACGTAACCTGGATGAGCCCGGCGGATCTCCTTAGCCAAGGTTTAAAATGTTTTCTCTGTCTGGCTGTTACGCAAAACAAGGGTGCGTGACACATACTAAATCGGGTGAGTAATTAGTAAATAAGACCTATCGAAGTTTAATTATTCTCGGAACATTAAGAATCATCCTTATTTTCTTCTAATAGAAACTTTCTCTTTCTAGGTTACTAATATTGATGGATTTACATTGCGCCGGAAAAATTGCAGCTAGCATCAACAGCCGTTAAAGTATGTAAATAATATGTGAACTTGCGTCACCAGGAAGTGGGTTTTGAGGACTGTTTGATTTGCCCAAAATTTTTAGTTTCCCAAGGATCTACGTAGGCGTCTCCAATTGGATACGAAACATCCTACTGACTGTCACCGTTTTACAATCTGCTGAAAGGTAATAAACGTTATTCTTGTTAGACTACTCGGTATTCTCCTGCGTGTTATTCCGCGCTATCCGATTCAGTTTTCTCTGGGCTATTTTGAGCGTGTTTTATACTTTTTACGTTCAATCGTCTGACTCTGGGGACGAGCGCAAAAAACTAAAATGTCGTTCTTTTTGGTCAATATCTTCATTAAATTGGTATTAGCGCAAAGGGCACACAGGCGTTCGCAATACCGAACCGATTGTTTTATATGTAAATGTCGTGTTTTTGTATCATGTTGTGTGACCGACAGTTGATCTTCTAGTAATTCGTTGTTTTGACTTAACCTTGTCATTTTGTATTTTCATTTTCTAACCGAGAAGACACAAGAAAAACCTGGTGATTATGTGTTGATATTTATACGACTAAAAGCTGGCAAGAGATGGGAAGTACTATTTTAAACAAAAACACGTAAGATTATTTATTCTTAAACTACAGTTTGATGCTGGTCAGACACGCTTGTAAAAAGCCCTGTGAAATTTCCAATCTAAATCATGTATTTTAATGGTAATACCGAGGTTTTTTTAATAAACAACTTGTTCACTAATTCTTCTTCGATTCACTTTTATTTTGGTTGTTGAGAAAAAAACTAGATGTCGCTGTTGCGCTTCCAAAATGGTGGAATGTTTACGTGTGACAGTGGTGTAAGCAGTTAATCCTGCTTGAAAGTCTTTGTTAAAAATGTTAGACTCCAGTGAAAAGTTGTATAAAATTAAGTACTATTAAGTGTTTTATTCCCTGTGTCGTTTTGGACGTGAAGCAAACCAAATATTTCATTTTTCATGTAACGGGCAATCTTGCAAGCTATGCAAGCTGCCAATTCCAAACTGTCACAAATTGCTCTGTCAAAGAACTATGACCTTAGCATTCCATCATGCTACTCTGTTGCTCTATTTAGAGGTATGTAACTTGTGTGTGGCCGTTAATATTGGCATGATTCTGACTTTAACATCTAGCTTTGTAAAACTTACAACGGAAGACATACTAACCAGTGGGAAGGTCACCAATGATAGAACCAACACACCACTGTCTCATTTGACTACCCTTTGCCTAGTCATCAGAAACAGCTTTAATCTGACTAGTGCATCGTGTCCCTCTTTGTTTGGATTCCAATGATTAACCACTACCAACCAACTTACATAGAAATGGACATCACAGCCAGTCCTGTTTGGTATTTTAAGTTTGAGGCTTATCTACTGTTGCCATTCTTTAAATATAATATCCCATCGTAGGTCTGCCGAGCCTTCTCCTTCAGCAAAATTACCAGCCCAACAACTTTTGCGTCTTTGGACAACAGGGTAAAGTAAATTTCCTTCCCTGTTATAATTATGCCAATAATATTATATTCCACATGTAGTAACGTTTTCTTCATATTTATCATTTAGAACTATGCCATCATCTTCTGTTCCACGCAAAATTGAATCAAAATTCTAAGTTTTGCCCGTTCTTCACTTCATAATCCTTCGTCGCCTGGCTTTTCGCCCCGTCCGTCGCCTCGCCTGTAGCCGTCTTCGCCTCGCCCGTCTCCCCGTCTTCGCCTCGCCCGTCGCCTTGCCCGTCTCCCCGTCTTCGCCTCGCCCGTCGCCTTGCCCGTCGCCTCGCCCGTCGCCCCGTCTTCGCCTCTCCCGTCGCCTCGCCCGTCGTCGTCGCCCTGTCATCGCCTCGTGGTCACGCCGTCTACGCCTCCCCTATCGCCCCTTCATCACCTCGTGGTCGCCTCGTCTTCGTGGTATGGTTGTGTTTTGTTTTATGTTGTATTATGTTTTGCAAACTAACACGTTGGCTGCCACCCACCCACTTTGATCCCCTTTTTTTTTGTAGCTTGACAGGGACGGGCCGCGCTGTTCTGCTCCATGGTCTATCTGCCATGGGGTGGAGCAGCGCCACTGCCCAAGATTGGCCGAATGGCCCCTAGGCAACGCACCACAGGGAATTCCCTTTTTCGATGCGGCTGATGAGACCTGGGGTGTGCGTTCCCAAAAAGGTCTCATCGCCGTGTCAGCCCGGCCTACCCGGCCCCCTTGGTCGCTATCCCTAGGATAGCGACACTAGCGACAGTAGAAAATGGTGGCGTGGCAGCCAACGTGTTAGTTTAAGTGTATCTGTGTATGTATTGTATGTTGTGTACTGTATTTTAAAATGTATGTAATAGTGGTGGATATGTGGGTGGAAGGAGGGACAATAAAAACGATTTTACACTATTTAATTTTGTATTTATTATTTAGCTGTACATTAACTGATATGGGGATCGAACCCTAGTATTCTAGCATGACAACCACATGCTTTACCATTATTCCAACCATGAACTTACAAATAACTAATATGCATTCAACAATAAGCTAGTGTGTACTGAATATCTATATAGGTATCACAATCCGAAACAATGTTAACAAGGGTAGTATGACATACCGGTAGCACGCTGGCCTATGGTGCAAGAATTCTGTGGTTCAAATCCCAGACGACTTAAAATGGATTATCGAAGTAAGAATATTAAATGAAGAAAGAAATTAGAAGAATGCCAAGCAGAAAACACAAGACCAAGCAATATAAAAAAAAAGAAAGGGCAGAGTAAGAAAGCAGTTAAAAACATAAGTTTTGCTATTTTTTGTTTAAAAAAAATAAATTGTATTGACATTACTCTGCACATATAAATGATTTTGCAACTTTAAAAAGGCACAATAGCCCTTTCAAAAGTTGCCGTCAACCCAGGCAGGGGGAGACACTGCCTTGTTGACCCACCGGGGAGATTACCCGGTGATTGGCTAAGAGAAGCCGGAAGAAGAGCTGAAGATTTGGAACATTTTTACAGGAGCGATTAACCTTTAGTTCGGATTTGTGGGCAGCCACATCGCCCTCCGTGAACACATCATCGGACTAAGCGGACACCCCACGTCCCCTTTCCGGCCAGAGCCCTCCAAACCTCGGTATATGTTGTTTTTAAATATACCGTACAGTAGGGGCATGACCCCCTACGGGCTTATTAAAAATTTAAGGGAAACGGGGCTACAGAAAGAAGGGAGCCCAGATATGCACTTCAATTTTTTAAATATAAAATACCGTCTCGGGAATCCGAATTAAGTATAGAAATGTCATGTCATCCATTCAATCATTACAATTTATTCAGTGTCTTGCCCCTGCCAAGAATCTTTTCAGATCCAATGTTACTATTAACCTATGCTGAGAAAAGAAAAACAACACCATTAAGCATCTCAATTGTTGCTCATGTGACTTACATGACTTATAGATTCAACTTCTGGCAGAAGCTTGGGAAAGGCCATACAAATTGCAGATGAAAATCATTGTATAAGGCTCTTGAATGATAAAATAGCACCCATAGAATGTTGCATTGTTGTTAGTTGTGTTCCCAGTATGCTGAAAATCCTTTCCTATTGGATAAATTTTTTTTTTTAGATTAGACATGGTTGGCAAAAAGCAGGAGAAATGCTTTGTCATAAATTCAAAAAATTTTCAAGAAAATTCCTTTCATACCTAAAAAGTCCATGTATGATGTTTATCGCTGCAATGCCAACAAAATGAAACATGTTTAGGGCCATTTAAGTACCCAGCTTCACCAACACTCTGAACGTAAAGGACGAGTTGTTCTTTAGCAAGAGAAGCAGAATTATTTGAGGCTTCTAGCTGTGACAGAACTATAAAGGATTGCTGTTACACAGGATTCATTCACACAAGATGGTACTTCTCATTAGACAATTTGCATACTCTATTACTTTACCTCATACCTTAATGGTAATGCACTTTCAGTGTTTTTCAACTGTAGGCTCACTCTTCCATCCTGTAACACTTTCAGACTTGACTTGATCCCCCACTAAAATTCTGTGAATGCAAAATAATAGCATTAAAAATACTTTTTCGATAGACAAAAAACCGAAAAGTACCTAATTCACGTTTTATTTTGAACTCGTGCTATTTCTGGGTTTCCATACCACACCCATTTTCAGCCCAAATACGGTCTCACAATTGTTCACTTCCTTCGCTGCACGGACTTATTACTAACAATTCTTTTAGTGCAGCACTAACAGAATTTAACTTTAACACACTGTCAGGTGGTAGACTGAATAACTAAACAATAAATAATTGTCTGTTAAAATTCTATACTTATTTTGAATTCTTATTTGAAAAGTTTAGGTACCTGACTCTGTTCGCCTAATGCCAATTCATCCTCATGTTCAGTTAGGGATGAGTTTGGAAAAACCTCCTTCACTGTTTGGAAACTGTTCCGTTCCAATTTTTTCCCCCTAGCTGAGCTTGGAGACTCAAAATTTGAGCTACAAATCACAAATGAATAAAAGCAAATAAATAGAATCATTATGTATTAGGCCTTACCATCCTTAGCTTTGCTGTTATCTAATATTTTGTGTTGTTCCAATAATTGGGCCTGCAGCTTCATAATTTGATGTAATAAACAATAATTAATAATTGAAAATCAATATAATAATGTTTATACTTACCATCCTTTTGTTGTATTATCTTATCCATTTTAACATATTTTTCTCCATCCACGCTACTCGACTAACTGACAATGGGATCCAATGGACTCAAATTGACATGCCAGTAATAACGATTCTGACCGGTAGATGGCTACGGATCGGAAAAAAAAGTGTGATTTTCTTTTTTTTTTTGGCGAAATTTTTTTTTTTTTTTTGTGTAAAACGGATTGTCATATTGCCATACTTTACTGATAAACACTAGAGGTTAAAGGGAAATATAACGGCTGGACATCTTTTACGGTTAGCTGCAAAATTTCATCATGAAATCTGGAATGAAAAAGAAAATTCAGATCAAGGTGAAATGTGGCTACAGAAAAGATGAGAGAACCTATTAATTGTGCTTCACTTTGACTGAATCAAATACCATAATATGGGATATCTGGACTACATTTTTAATGGGAACTTAGCTATGCACTTCACTTTGAGCATACCATGGGTGAGGGTTGGACCAAAATATCCATATCCTTTTAACAATACTGATAGTTTTCAATAAAAATATATCCACCTCCACCAAAGTGTGGGCTTGTCACATGGAAGTTTCCTTTCTGTAATTTAAGACATTTTGTTTAATAAACTCATGATCTGGAAACCATCAATCAATTACCAAATTGTTTAAGAAGACATGTTTGGCAAATGACAGTCATTGATAGAAAATCAACAATCTTTGTGCACCTCTTCGATGGCTGAAAAGGCAAAACACTGCTCAAGAAAGAGGGCATGATCCAATTATTGCAACTGAATATTATCAGAGTAAACTCCAACCAAATATTCCAAAATGTTTTCAACTTCAGGCAACAGTTTAGGGAAAAGTTCACTAAGAAAATGTGAACATTCCCTTCGTTTAGCAGGGAATGTTGTTGTGGTTATAACAAACAATCAAAATTGTCTCACAGATTAGATGGGAAAATGGAAAGGGTTTCTCCCTAAGTAGTCCCATCAACCAGTACTGCCACATTACTGCCAATACAGAGAAGGAAATTCAAAAGGTATTTAAAAATTGAATAGATATTTTACCATCAGAATGATACTGCAACACATAGCTGTGGCAGACGTTTATTCTGTGAAAAATTTATCACATTGTAGAGTAGGCCTTGTCTAAAATGTAACGCGAATGCCATCACCTAAAAACAGAAAACTTCGATTACATTCCAGCATAACAAATATGTTGCATGCTTACATATCGTAAACATTGGATTTATACCGCAGACGACCCATCAAACGGTATAGCCATCTATTGGTAAGGTATCCAGTTTTACTTCACTCAACGGAACCCCGATGTTCAAGACATTAGGGGCTTGAAAATAAGCCCGACAAAATAAATAAGCCCAAACCAAAGTTGTCGCGCCAGTAAAAAAAAATATCAGGATTCCAAAAGTATCACGGATTGCCATATAGCAATCCGCTGAATAATCCGTTGAATAATCTTTGAAGTCCGATGTTTCACGCTAGCGCTGTAGCGTACTGGCGCGCTAGTAATGGTTTCGATTCGCACATACACTACTTTTATATTTTAGATTACTCCAAAACTATAAACTCTGCGTAAAAACAAATTCTATTTTCGTGTTCCTTAGTTAATTTTGAATCAGAATCATCTATAGTCATTTAGATTTAATGCTATTATTTTTTAACAGGAAAAAATTTTAAGCCCGACAATATAAGCCCGGGCATATTTTTTAACGCAACGACGACAAAAATTCGTCTGCAATTACCAGCAGACTTTGAAATATGGCAAACAACAAAGCGAGAGGACGTCTGCTAGAATAAGGTATTGGTTCCATTTTTTTCCGACCAATGCTGTTAAGCCTCAAAGAGGAAACATTTTTTTTTTCCAAAAACGGGCTACAACTTGATGAATAGCTTTCGCTTCCCTTGTCTGAACTGTTTGAACGGTCTGGTGCGCACGAGCGCAGCACGTCCTACAAATTAGTCCCGAAGATGTTTGTCATTTTGTTTTGTGCGTATATGTACAAAATTATACATACCTTTCAAGAGGGTTACCAGCCACTCCAACTTGCCGACAGTTTCAAAAGGATCGACCAGGTGTTCGGCTGTTTCTGCAATTCAGGAAAACTTTGTCGATTTCATATTTGTTTTCATCTTGAGCAAGATTCAACCCAACTCTGCTGAAAGTTTTTCGTTTGATCGAACTCCCTGAAATTTGCATTATTTGGCGTTCAGTCACGGTCTTATTTTCTACACAACAGAAACGATATCGACAGCTAATGGAAGTCCACTGGAACGCTGTTTTAATGTTGGTGAGCTTGGCCATGGCAGAAAGCGAACAAGGTAACTTTCGAGTCAACACATGTAGATTCAACAAGTCTTGTACGATGTTATAACGACATGAAAAATCCCAGTTCTTTATCGTTGCCGTTTAACAGTCTTCCCATCCAACCAAACTAAACTCTACATGGCGACCATTAACGAAATTTCCATTCAGCTAAGGCAGAAATTTTGGCTGTTTGTAAATGCACTCCCAGTAAGGTCAAAATGTAAAATAAATTTTTCGTTTGTCTGCATTAAAGACGAGGCAATTCAGTGCATCTGTACGACACGAATTTGCCAGGAGATGGCCGAGCCTGTCTGTACCACTTCCGGTTTATGTTACTCTCAGTACCTGGATCGTAGGGATGGAACTAATCCGGTCACCAAAGGCTGCGTCAAGTAATAATCCATGAGTTACATAGCATTAAAATGCTCGTCTTCTTTTTTTTTCTGTAACAAATCCGTTGAATTTATCACTAGCCTGAAGACACCTCTCCTGTGCGAAAACCGTCCACCAAAGAGCACGTCATCGCTGCGTGTTAGATGGCCCATTTTGCTCTGCTGTCGGACTCAAATGTGCAATAAAGAGGATTTGCGACTACAAGAGCTTACTCAAACTGATCGCACCGGACAACCTGGTAAGCACGAACTTCAAAATCTGATATAAACGATCATATATAACTGCCGAGAGTAATCGTTTTGGATGCTCGTTTTTACTTAAATTTAAATCTTAAAAAGGAGCCAGCGAGAGCGAAACTGCCGATAATATCGGTGAAGGCGCCATTCCCGTTCCAACCGATAAAACCAGCCATGGCGTATTGACGTTTAGTAACAACAATAATAACAGCCATAATAACAACACGCTGTCCAATCCAACTGTTTTGATCGTTTTCTGCGTTGGTATGGTCGTTTTATTGGCCATCGGTATCACGGGGTGTTGCGTTCTTCAGAGGCAACAAGTTTACTGATTGACGGTCTTCCACTATTAGCCGCTAGATGTCATGCACTCTCGTTTTTTTTTTTTTGCCTTTTTCGTCCCAATTTTTCCCCTTCGTTTCTCTTTATGGGTAGACAGCAAAATTTCTGTTTTCTTACAATCTTTTCTCGTCTTTCCTTTTTTTTATTGAGTAACAATGTGTACACAACGCATTCCTTTGCCCAAACATGTCGACTAACTAAAACGACGACTCGATTCCCATACCCCCCTTCGGGTGGTTGTATAACGCCGCTTATCAATTCCACAATAGAAAGAAAAAAACAATAAACCGAAACTAAGAGAAAATTCACAAGTTTTTGTTTCACTGCGACACAATTAAAGTAAACAAGTTGCCCCAAAATCTATTTGAATAAAAACAGAGCCACGCAATTCAATTTACATTTCAACGAGAAGATAATGATGATTGACCGAACCCATTCTACTAGTCCCTGTCATCATCATCAAAGAACTGATTTTGAGCGTAGACAAGCAAGAATTTAAAGTAAGAAATAAATAAATAAAGAAAGAAAGAAAAAGAAATTAAAATGAGAACGATGAAAATTCTGTTGAATGTTTGGTTTTCCACCTGTCGAGAATGTAACACATTGACCTGATGAGGCTCAACCTGAAAGGGAAATCAGGCAGAAAAGGAGAAGAAGAAGAAGAAGAAGAAGATAAAAAGAACTCAACGGTGGGAAGAGGGAGAGAAGAATAAAGAGACAAGAGACCCAAAGAAGGAGGAAACCTGTCGATAAAGATCGTCCAAGAAAAGGGCAAGAATGTCGAGAGCTTCTTCTTTAATGTCCCCTCCATCCTAGTGTGTCCCTCGTCCTCGAAGACAAAAACCTGTCAGCAAATATCCACAAGGAAGAAGAAAAGAGCTCCCTCCCTACTCCTCCTCCGTCCGATCGATAACATCTATTGACAGACTTATTTGACGACGTATAGAATGTTAAATTATCATCTCGTCCCTTCTATTCTCTCTTTCTGGCTTGTCTCTGCGATGACGGCCATCAGAAGCAGTTTCTCTAGCTCGAATTTAAATATTGCCCAACTGGAAAACAAAAATAAATATCGACACTGGACGGGCAGGCTTATGCATTGCGGCACTCAGTGCTACACATTAAAACACATCACTAACGTCTATTAAGAGCAGGTACAATGCGACATACCTATGGCGGTAAGAATGTCTAATTCTATTTGTTTTTGTTGTTTTTTATTCCCCAAATAGTTTTTTTTATCGGACATTTTCCTTTTAGGAAAAAGGATTTTACTCGATTCGAAATTAATGCACGATCCAACGCGGAAAAAAAAAGGAAAAAAATTCAACGGAGTAGAGAAAAATCACAAGGTCACGCGCAGTACATTTATAGATAAATGTAGCAAACGAAATAGCCGGGGACACACACTCACAGACTCCCGAAAAAAACGAACGGTCAGACGACAAAGAAAAAAGAAAGGAAGAGAACTAAAACGAAGGGGAAATATTTGGTCTGGAAAAATAAAAAACAATAACATGACTTTGCTTTTAGTGACCGCTGAAAGGGGCCATCCTTCTCTCAAAAAAAAAACCCCAAACAACTCCAACAAATAAAAATGAAAGAAAAACATCCAACCGGAATAAATACTCTGGACACACACAGCAAAAAGAGGGAGAGAGAGAAAAGACTCGATATGATCGATAACCTTCAGGCATCAGGGACAACATTGCCACGAAAATGTTTTTAATGAGAAGCTATTCTTCGTTCAATGGCAAACGTGAGCGGGTTGCATTTGAAGATTTAAAACACACAAAAAAAAAACGTAACGAACGAAAATAAAGGGAGAGGTACGCGGACAGTGAACGTTAAACAACAAAACATTCGATAAACACCTGTGTCTAATTACTATAATGATGATGACAGCTTGAAGACAAGCTAATGGCTGGCAGTTCACGTCTTGCTTAACAGAATTGCTATACAATCAATGCGTCGATGAAATACAAATCCATTACTCGGCTGTGTGTGAATGTTTAGTGTACGATTGGCTAAAGGTTCTACATTATTTTCCGAAAATTTAGATCTATCATCATTTATTTTTGTTTTTGATTGATCGAAGCCATAGGTCAGCTGAGTCGCATAGAGATGCATCATCATTACCATCTGGAGTGTCGGAAGATCGGGTTTTCAATAAAAATAAATGAAACAACCGATGAGGCTCTACCCGATGGCGTGGATAATTGAACGATTGACGCGTCAACGGAACAGAAATGCCCTTTCACTAGTCACGATCTCTCTTAAAATTTAAACTAAATTTAGAAGAAAAAATTGTAATAAAATTAATTTTTTTTTCTTCTTCAAGGTTAAGGAAAGCCATAAAAATGTTTGATAACTAGAGAAGACAATTCCATCAGAGAGCAGCGAGAAAATGACTCGAAATTGGTGTGCTGTGCCTCTCTCTACTATGTAATCATGGCCAAGAAGGCGGTGAAGGAAGGCCATTCTATTCGAAAAAATAAAAACGAACGCATCCGCAAGAAAAAAACAACTCCCCTCTTGAAGTCAAGGAAAGGAAACATTATACGTAGTCTATGTACACTCTGTAAGCACATATGCCTTTTTCTATATAGATAATACGGAGAGAACGTTCAACAACCCAACAACACACGCAAGTGAAAAAAAAAAAGAAAAATCGGGTAGAGGGGAGAAAATAAAACGCCGGGCCGCCCAACCGTCGAAAAGTATAGGTCTGTTTTTTTTGTTTTTTTTTGTTCTTGCTCTTTTCATATGTAGAGACGATGGGACTTTAAATACAGGGTACGAAAACAGCGACGTTTCATTCAGCATTAAAAAAAAAAAAAAGACAGAGGCATTGTAATAGCACGGGAAATATATACATAAAAAAAAAAAGAGTACGTTGTTGATGTAGTTCCCACCATTTCCTCCTTTTCTTGCGTACCTATACGCAAAGAATTGGAAAAGCTAAAGAAAAAAGGTACTACGAAATGGGGCCTAATAACAGGGCACGCACACACGCACTCCGTTCAAATTTCGTCCGGGCAACGGGTATTAAACTTAAACAAAAATAAAAATGAGAACAAAAATAAGATCTATTTTGTAACAAAAAAAAAAAAAAATCGCACCTGACGTAGTCCCCCCAGATCGTCAGAATGACTCACGCAAACGGACGTCACATATTCAATGCGGTAGCCGTGATGAATAACGATCGTCTCTTTTTCCGCCTTTTTTTTTTTTTAAGGTTCGTTATTTCCTCCCACCAAAAAGAAAAAAAAAAAAAAAAGAGAAACGACAAAAATTGTAAAGTGAAATGCGCTGCCAGACGTGTATATTATCCCCTCCTACTCGATAGGATTGTCGCCACTGCGCTGTCGCCGCCGCGCCGCCACACGCAAGAAAGAAAAAAACCGCCGCCGCTCAACTACCAAACAAAAAGGAAAAAAAAAAAAAAAAAAAAAAAGTAGTTTTGATTACACCGTCGCGACCGTGACAACAACTATCTCTCCTTCCTTCCTCATATAGTGCTGCTGGGTCTCCCCCAAAAATACCCACCCCTCGTTTTTTTTTTTCCTTATCTGTCCCTTTTTTCTAATTTTCTTTTTAAAAAAAGGGACGAAAAAAAAAAAAAAAAAAAAGTCAGACTGCATAAAGTGGATTTTAATTTACCAACACACACAGAGTAAAGAATACGACAATTTCGGGTTGGAGGGAAAAGAATTCAATTCCGGCGACGTTAGCAAACCCCCCCCCATCCGATTGCTGTACGACTTTGGTGCCATCGTTTTAAATCAGGGGGTCTCTGTCCCTACTGTTTTTTTTTTCTTTTCTCTTTAAAAATTAAAAAAAAAGCAAAGTCTTAAATCTGTCTATAATAAAACAAGGATATATTAGAAGGAAAGGCTCTTCTATCTCTCCATAGGGAGAAAGAGAGAAAACAGAGACAGACAGAAATGTCTTCTAACCGAGACATAGAGACACACACACAAAAAAAATAGACTAGACTAGTCAGTATAGTGATATTATAGTCTATAAGAAACGTACAGAAAAAAAAAAAAGATGTGGTGGCGACAGTTGACCTTTTTTTTTTTTTTCTGGAACATCCTCCACCCCCCGTAGATTTCCTTGTTTTCTATGGAGCCCATACAGTTTGAAGGGTGGTCAATCCCTCCTTCTATATATGCATAGTCTAATTTCTATCGGATCTCCAAAAAAAAAAAAAAAAAAAAAAAAACTCTTCTGTTAGTCTACATGGACAGAGAGAACAATATCCGCCTGATAGATGATGGGCTTATCAATTTCTAATGGCCGACTATATGGGTGTAGGCGCCACACTGGCAAACGCAATATCTCTTGTATATATTCCCCAGTCACAGGTTTTGCTTTTCTTTGGCCGATGACTCGACGCAGTTCGCCCCCTCCTTTGACATTTGATCTGCTTTTCAGTTATAATCCTTTTGCCTATTACTTTACATTGTAACCTAACCTGGCTACTATGTAAGCCGCTTAGACACGTATACGTGTGTGTGTGTGTGTCTATTATTACAAGTCTTATTTGAAAAATAAAGAACCTTGTAACCAAAACGAAAATGAATCGTTTTCAAAAACATATTCAACTGAATGTCCCAGAAAAATTCAAAGTTCAAGTGCTGCGAACGAGTAAAAATAGAAGATAATAAAAAAAAAAACAAGGATTTAAAAAAAGAAAACGATAGTAGGGCGTGATGAACTTTAAAGGCACTTGGATATTCAAGTCTCGCGCGCTGCCGGAGTGCAGCAATTAGGCGAAAAAAGGAAGAAGGCGAGAGAGAGTTAAACAAAAACAAAAGCCGTCTACATCACCTCTTTGTTTTTCGTTTCTATTTAACGTTGAGAAAAAAATATATATATAATGTTGGTTTGGTTGATTGCACGGCAAAGAGATAAGAGACAACACGATTCAGGAAAGAAGAAAAAAGAAAAGGAGAGCCAACCGGTAAGAGCTTCCCTTCTTTTAAATCCATTTTCTGTTGGTGTGTCTATAAGTATATACTGGATATATCAGCTTCATTTTTTTTTTTTTTTAGGGCGAGACAAAAAAAAAAAAAAAAAAAAAAGAAGCTTTTTTTTTTTTTTTTTTGTTTTCCTTATTCAAAATGAGTCGCCGCCGCCGTCACACATCAGCCAAATGGTGAAAACATCGAAACACTTTTAACTCGCATCAACCGGCTGGGGCCATCTCAGCGCCTCAGCCACATCAAAGCAGATGGGCCTTCTCTTGTCTTGTCTTTATATATTTCTGTGTGTTTAGAATCGTCGTATAGGATGCGTGTGTGTATAATAAAGTGAATGATTTCTAACCGAGAAGCGACCCACTCTTGTCCCCTATCTTTGCTTCTTAAGGGTACATCTAGAAATAATTTATGAAAAATAGGGGGGAAAAATTGAAAATCCTGTCCCTCCTTTCAGCCCGTATCAGTTGGACTGATCGCTATACGCACTCGCCGCCATCATCATCGTCCAGCCCAAAACTCTGGAATTCCTCATAAAAACAAGAGGAAGAAAAAAACAAAAAACACGACCATTATTTTATTTATTTAAAGAAAATAGAAAAATAAATAGATTATTGATTCCTTGTTTTTTCTTTATGTTTCCCCCTTTTTCCTCGTCATCCTTGAAGCTTTATACTGGTTTTTATACATGTATAACAATCGAGTGTGTTGAAGGTTCGTATCGACGGGCGGTTTCGAATTTTGAATATCGAAATTGTTTCGAAGAGATTCTTTTTTTTTTTTTTCTATTACAAAAAAGGAGTTACGTGGCCAGCAGGAGCCGAACACACAGCAGCTGTCTTATGCACCCAAGACCGGCTTTTTGTGTGTGTGTGTGTGTTTCCCTTATGTTTGATGGAGAGAGGGGGGGGGGAGCGCTCTATATAGTGGTTCTATTAGTCAGCGGGTGGCTTTCAAAAAAAAAAAAAAAAAAAAAAAAAAGAAGCCAAAAGAAGAAGAAGAACCTGTCGATGATTCCGGATGACCGAAATGATGGGTTCATGGCTTTAACTTTACTTGGAAAACAGATACAGAGAGGCAACCTTTTCTTGAAACCTTTTTAGCCCGAGTTTTTGTGTACACAAGGGGACAAAGACTAATTCAAATGAGGGCTTTCTTCTTTATTTGTACGGTGAGATACAAGTGTGTACGTATTTGAAGCAAGTCGGTTTTGGGTGGCGTCATTAAAGCGAACCTACAAAGTGCATCAGCATTTGCTGTCTCACTTTATCTCAAACGTAAAACCCGATTTCCTTTTAATGTTATTTTCTTTTCCCTTGTTTTTTTTTTTTTTTTTTTTTTTTAATTTCCATTTTCGTGTGTGTGTAATTCTCAGCGGTTTTTGCGCAATTTCCTACATTTTTTCTTTGATGCTTTTTAAGAGCGCAACTCGCCCGGCGGTCCGTGTACGGGACCGTTCGTTTCTTTATACGACTTGAATGTATGTTTTTTTTTATTATTTCTAATATCTCATCGTATCGTTCGCAAGAGTGGGAATGTTACGACAACAAACCATCCGGTTCCAATAAAATAATAATAATAATAAAAAAAAAATAAGAAGCGCGGATTTTTCTTTTTTCATTATCAATCAAAATACTAAATATAAAAAAAAAGATAGTCCAAAACTAGGAAAAGGAAGAGAAAAGAATATAAAAAAATGTTTTTTTTTTTTATCCATGGCGACTCGGTTGTTTTTTTTTTTTTAATGGAGATGCCTTTATTTTTTTATTAGCACTTGTTGCGTGTGTGTAAATATAAAAGAACTGTCTACACAACAATAACAAGGCGCAAAGGATAAAAAAAAAAAAAAAGTAGAAAGCTATTTATATAAGTATAAATAAAAGAGTACAACAACAATAAGAAGGAAAAAAAAAGACATCCTTATTATTCCCATTATACCATCATTTCAGATTTCTTTCACGACTTTATACTCTTTTCTCTACATTTTTATCGAGTTTCTAAGGAAATACGGTGTTTAACGACGCCGTGAGTTCGAGGAAAAAGGAACCAAATTGGACGCCAGAGGGCGGATCTATTTGTAATCCTTTGGCAATCAACCGATTCCGCCGCTGAAATAGTTGATGAAAAAACAAACGCCTATTTGTACATACATTGCACCTTTCTTCAAATTTCCTGTTTGTCTTCGTTACAGCACGGCGCCTTTCGCCTATCAAAATCGCATTAAACGAGAAAGCCCAAGGGCAAGAAGGGTACACATATTCAATGTCATCTCTCCGATGTGCGTACGAGTAATCAGACAATCATTGTTCACGCAAAAAAAAAAAACGGAAGAAATTCATTAGACACAGTCGGATGACTCGTTGAAATGCCGCCTTTCTTTTTAGACATATCTACGCAGTGTTCTATTACGTCTATATACACCGCTACCGCAAAAGAAGAATGAAAATTGAGAGGAAGAAACGAATACCATTTCCTTCTATGTGTTTGTTTTTGTTATTTGATTTGACTGGAATTGTTTTGTTGTATTAAAAAAAAAAAAAAAAATGGGGGAAAAAAAAAAAAAAGAAATTCCCGACTGTCAAATTGACGTGCCTTAAGGCACGGGTCGCCCACCAGTCGCACACACACACACGCAACAAAATTCAAATAAAACATTTTTGAAAAAAAAAAAAAAAAATAGACGGACACAAAGTATACAAGAGAGATGCTGCTCATAATATAAGTTAACCAGTAGCGTGTTTACCTTCACATTCTACGGGCCGATTTTTTTTCTTTCTTCTAAACTATTCTTTCATTTCTTTTGCCTATTTTTTGAAAAACAGACAGGAGAAAAAAAAAAAATTGTGCGTCTACAGTTCATAATGTGTCCCCTATTTTTTCTTTGTAGAAGGGACAGCATTATGGTATGCGCAAGGGTATGTAGGTGAGTTGTTACGTTTAAAAAAAAAAAAAAAAAAGAAAAACGGGAGAGAAAACGAAAATAAACGAGCCGGATCGAATCGGAACGCTGGGGCACGCGCGTTGATTGAAATATTATAAAAGAAAGAAAGAAAATCAGGGACTTTGGTTGTTGACTTGGATAACCTCATTTAAAATAGTGCCGCAATAACCGCCTTTCCCACATCCGAACAAACGAAAAACCTTGGTGCTCCAGTGATTTATTCCAATGGAATAGAGTGCTTGTTTTTTGTTTTACTTTTCCTTTTAAAGAGATTCAATTCGCTGTGTTTCGAAATGTTGTAGACAAAGAGTCAAACGCCAAATTCTATTGCGCTTGATAAAGAAACAAACAAAAGAAAAAGATAATGACATCGTCTCACAGTGATTGCGCTTTGTTCTCGGTCCGTCACTGCGCCAGCCATATGTGACAGTGACATTTATCAATCAAACGAATATAAAATATTAAAAAAAACAACAAACTTTATTTTTTTTTTTTTTAGGTGGCCAGTTGACGTCAAATTTCAATCAAATAGACCGCGATTTTTTAAAATCCCGCGTTTGTAATTTGAACTGCCTTTTATGGGTGTGTTACCGCCCGTGAATCCGATACATTTTTCACGACTTGAAATGGCTCAGTGAAACAAAGGCAAACAAACAAAAAAATGAGATGAAAGCTATTCAGAAAAAAAAAGGGCGGCTGTCAAATTTGGATGACAGCGGACGACGTAACACATTGTGTGTACTGAACAACAGGTAGTTTGCCCTTAAAAACAAAAAAAAATTGAACTATGCCCTTATAAGAGCACAAAGAGCTCCATCAAATTCGGGAGGGGTCATTACTTAAAAAGCCAAACGAAAAAGGAAAAATTGAAAATGAGACGGATGTCTTTCCCTCCATTAATTCAACTGAATAAAATTTCTATTAGCACACACGTATAAAACCAGTCAAAAGAGACGACGAATAGCAATCGCATCAAGAGCATTTCTAACGAAGGGTAATACGAACGCACGTCTAATTGTTCTCCGAATTAAAAACAAAACAAGTTTACTCAAATATAAAAAAAGGAGGCAGACTATAAAATAAATATTTAAAAAAATGAGTCGCCGACTTTGATGTGTCTTTCATTTGTCTAGTCGTCTGTTGTCTCCCCATTTATTTATTTATTTTTTAACTCGTATTTATAGCCATTGTAGAAGACGAAAGATACATTTCTTCTTCTTGTCTTTGTTTTAACCCAAAAATCATGCTCCCCCCCCCCCCTTCTCATTTAAAGACACACAAAATACGGTAGGAAAAAAAGAAAATACACATTGAAACAAGAGTCCTAAAAAAAGAACCCCACAAAAAGGAATGAAGCCGAAGGCTTCATTTATTATCGTTAAAAGGGCGAGCGGGACTCGGAAAGAGGAGAGTATAGCTCTCTCTCTTTAAAAAGTCTGCGATATCTTTTTTTTTTTTTTAAATATATTTTTCGCTGTGGCGCCAGTAAAAGGAGCAAAATGCAGCAGCTCCGGAGACAGAAAAGAGTACCAGGTGTAGAAGAAAAGAGGAGTCTGGAGGGGCCCCCAAACACGAACGATAGAGCCACAGACGACAGAGAAAAGAGATAGAGACGGGCAGCAAAAGAAAAGAAAGGGCCAGCCCCCACTAATTACACTCAGGGTCCCCCGGACAAGACAGTCGGCGCCAGTGCTGTAAGTTGTATGTTCTGTACTATACAGCATAGGATAGTAGCAGTACCCCCGGTCTATACACCGCCGCTGAACCACACAGGCAAAAAAAAAACATTTTTTCTTGAGTTCCTGATTGGTCTGGCACTCGTAAAAAAATAAAAAAAAAGGAAATAAAAAAAAAAAAAAAAAAGGCCCCCACAGTTGAGTGGTTGCGTCCGCCCCTCTCTCTCCTTGTGCCCCTTATCGGAGAGAGACAGAGAAAAGAGCCCCCAAGTAAAAAAAAAAAAAAAAAAAAAAAAAAATACTGGCGGCTGGCTCCGACCTGCCGCCGCCGCCGCTCTCTCTCCTTGTATACTGTCTCCGTCTGCCTGTAGCCCGTTTAAAAGCGGCTGCTATTGGACCAATGTTTTTTCGTTCTTTGGCCTGCGTGTGTGTGTATATACATAGTGGATGTGTATATACACGTATTCTTCCTTTCTCCGGGTGTATACTCTCTATTACCCCCTGCTGTCTGTTGTGGCTCATTCTTCTTCTTCTTGTTAGTTTTTCCTCTCCTCCTCTTTAGATCTAAAAAACCACCCCGTTCGAACCCCCCCTCCTCCTCCACCACCCACTAGGCTACAATAGAAATACATCGGTGGAACCCGCACCAGACTTCAGTTGACATCCGTCCTTTGGACTGAACAGACGTTGGTGTTTAGCACTTTTTCTTAAGACATTTTTTTTTCTATCCCTCCCCCGGATCGAGTTCCGTGTGTGTTTGCATTCTTTAACGGATTCGTTTATATACCGTCTTGGATTAAATCATCGCGCAGCTAACAAAAAAAAAAAAGTGTTGTGTGCTTTTGTTTTACGTGCCCTGAAACAAAAACAGAAAGAAAAAAGAAAAAAAAAAAAGAATGTCGGCCGTGTTGTTGTTGTTGATCGTGGCCGCCGTTTGCGATTCAGCCGTTATCGATAGCGACAGTCCGTCGCCGGCCAGACAACGACTCGTTTCATCACAAGCCATCGAATCCGATTATTCATCAGAAATGTACTCGCAAAAGAGGCCGATGGAAACGATCGACGATCTGATGAACGCCCTGGCCCAAGTCACCAAATCCAAAGGTAAATAACAAATTAGAAGATAAAGACACACACAGGTAATCTGCGTGTTAAGACGACGCAGCTACCGTTGGCATTTGTTACGATCCCGACGCTCTATTTCCAGCCATATTTTTTTTTTTATCAGTACGTCGTGTGTTTCGCCCCAGCTATTTGTTATCTTTGCCTGTCCCTAACGTGTGTGTGTCTGTGTGATTGTATATAAGAAAAAGAGAGAGAGAAGTAACACACGGCGGGGTGCGGTGGCGACAATGTGTCGCCCAGATGTCTCTTATTCAACAAGTCAACTATGTACATGTCTCTCTCTCTCTCTCTTTCTCTCTCTTTCTGAGTTTGTGCAATTCGACACTAACGTCAGACTAACGCGCACAGACACACAGTTGGAATAACAGACATCCTCGAGCTCTCGACACCTCCTTTTTCTGTGTGTGTGTGTGTGTGTGTTTTTAAGGGGGAAAATTGTTTTGGGGAAGATAACGCATTAAAATAAAATTCCCTTATTTTTTCCGTTCGTTGTCTAGACGAGCTGAGGTGTCACTGCAATCTGCCCGTCTGCGTCACCACGGGATACATGTGCAAGTCGGCCATGGGAACGTGTTTCTCCGAGATTGTCGACCGCACCGATCTGTCGAGATCACGACACGGCTGCCTCGAACTCTTGAGCAGGTAAAAAAATTTAAATATTTTTCTAATTTTCACGGCAATATTTTAATAGCTCTAATTTAATTCCTTTTTTTTTAGCGATCACCAAGTGTGTCATAGCAGTCAATCTCACAACAATGGCCGTCACGCTGCCGGTCATCGGCATCTTCATCCCCAACGACCTCTAGTCCTTTGCTGCCAGGACGATCTGTGCAATTACGGAGCCCAGCAGGTCCAGCTACGGCTCGATTCAGCCGTCCAGCCCAACCGCAACGATTCTTCCTCATCTTCCTCAACAGGTGAGTTTTTTTTTCATTTTTTTTTTTTCATATGCAATTTAAAAAAAAAAAATAAGAAAGAGAAACGGAAGAAAAACTCGGCAATATTGCGAGTACGCAAACCAATTTTCAAACCGATCGGTTACGCACTTGTCTCCTTTTAGCCGTCGGGCGCGGATGCGGTTACACGGTTTCACGACATCGCTGAACATTTTCTTTAAAGAAAAAAGTTTGAACAAACAAAAACTTGTGCGTCCACACACTAAAAGGCGAACAATAGCGAGAAAAATAGAGGTTGTTTTTGTTGTTGTTGGAAGGTAGGAAGGAGAGAAAGAGAGAGAGAGAGAGAAAAGAGGCCAATTAAAGCCGCCAGGGGGTTTATAGCGCCACGGTTATATGACCAGAATGTTGTGTGTATATAGAAGAAAACAACGACAACAACAGCTTGTAAAGAAAAAAAAAAAATGTTTTTAAGGAGGAGAAATGTGACGTAAAAGAAGCGAGTAAATACAAAAACAAACATTTCATTTTCGCTCGGAGCGCCATCTTTCACAAGGGCGGCGCTTTGTGTTACACGTTTCTTTCTTGTCCGCCATCAAAAAAGCAACGGGCACATTCAACTTCTTTCACATCATCGATGAGTTTGTCTCTTTTAAGAACAACAATGGGGAAAAGGACCATTTCGTTTGGGACGGATGATATCCCCCCCCCCCCCCCTACAATCTCCAATTTAGCCGTAGGCCTCTCTACCTTTTAGTATAAATTCAATATACTAGGGATTTCTTCTTCTTCTTCTTCTTCAGACAATAAAAAGAAGAGGATAAAGGTATTCCAGAGAGAGGATTTTTTTTTTTTTTTTTTTCCAATGGCGTGCTCGCATACCATTTGGGTAAGGAAAAAAGAAAAGCCTATGGAAAGAGATTCTTCTTTGGCTGATTTTTTTTCTTCCTTCCCACTAAAAATCCAAACAGGTCAATTGATGGTCCAAAGACAAAAGAGAAAATCGGTATATATTTTTTTGTGTGTGTGTTCTTCTTCTTGTTCGAACTGGGAGGGTTTGCATTTTTTAGCCTCGGGTTAAAACAAAACAACTGAGAAGGCCGAAGATAAAGTCCCACCACTCTTTAAGAGAAGGAGAGGAAATTTACGAGTCACTGTCGAAACTTGAACCCTCTGGTTAAAAGAAAGAAAGAAACTTGTTAAATACTGAACATGTTTAAGTTTCTTCTTTTTTTTTTATTCCAGATATTGGAAATTGCCTTACGAATCGGGAGAAATTGCGATACATTGAATGATTGAAATCGAACGTTGATTTGAGCAACCAAAAATGGGCTTTAAAAAAAAAAAATAAACTTTTAACTTGAGAAACAACTGGAATGTTGTTTCTCAAACAAACAAGAAATTGAAATAAAAAAAAAACCGCCCGTCGTGTAGGTTTTTAAGGGGGGGAAATGTCGAACACGGTAGGCCGGCGGGATTTCGAATGATTTTCGTTTGTTGATATTCCCTTTTCTTTTTTTCAATGATGAAGACTTCCCCTCTTTAACTGAACCGTATAGAATCTAAAAATAAATACGAATAATCAAACACATCGGGACATAGGAAGGGGGGGGGGGAGTTGATTTGCAATGGAAATGGCGCTCACGGTTATTCTCTTCCAAATCAAAAGACGTTAGTTATTCAGGTCGGGTTACGTGGTCGCCCTCCTCCCCCCCCCTTTCTTCTTCACCAATTCTTTTATTTTTTGTTTCCAATTTTGTTAAAAAAAAAAAAAAACGCCGATGTGACCGATGATAACATAGGTAAAAAAAAAAAAGAAAAAGAGTGGGAGGTTCTCCTGCGTGTGTACAGGTAGAAAGAAAAAAAAAAAAAAAATTCCCTTTTCAGTTTTGCCTGAAGCGCCGGAGCTTCCAATCACACGAGATGGTAGTGTTTCTTCTCCCTTATTTTTTTTTCCACGATGCAACTAAGAAAAAAAAAGAGCTCTTTTTTTTTTTTTTTACCTTTTCCTTCTCTCCTCATATAAAATAATGTACCACAAAAAAAAAAAAAAAACCTTTTTCGTGTTTTTAATACCTTTACCCGAGTTACACCACACCCACTAGGCCTACACTCAGGGAAAACGTCCTTAAAAAAAAAAAAACGAGTCAGTTCAACATTCCTCTTGACTAGCGACCCTCTATCATTAGAGTGGGCGTTCCAAAAGAGCAAACGAGACCAAAAGGTTTTTGCTTTTTATCTGAAAAAGGGAAAAACCTTGTAGAAAAAAAAAAAAGCGTTCGGTTATTCTTTTGTTCTTTTATGTCGGTGTCTTGACTTTAAAAAATAAAAACAAGAAAATTAACGTGTGATTATTTTTTTGTTTTTCTAGGCGTTCAAGAACCCAGAACGGTCGCCATGGAAACCCGATTGTTTGGAGACGGACAAGCTGTTGGAAATGGAGGACACGATCTGTGGCTCAAAGCGGCTACTATCGCAGTGCCTATCGCTGGCGGATGCATCCTCGTCTTGCTCGTCTTGTTGGCCATCCGCATGCTGAGGAGAGACCGTGAAAACAACAACGACGTGCTGATGGGAAACAATTATACGGTTCCTACCAACCGCAACGATTTCCAGATCCGCAGCGTTTGGGGAAAGAGCCGACAGATCCAGCACCAGCCGGCCTACCACCACGTTCCGCAACAACAACAACAACAACAGCGATCCGGACAGTGGAAGGATTGCCAGCTGTCGATGGCTCAACAACAATATCGCCAGCATCAACAACACCAGCACCGCCATCATCCACATCAAGTGGCGCCACTATTGCACGCTCCGCACAACATTGTTTACTTACCGACCGTGCAAAAAATCATTCCGCCCAAGCGGATGTGGAACAAGAGTTGCATTCTGGCCAAAAATCCAGTCCTTCATCATCTTTAAAAAAAAAATTATAAGTCCACCACTAGAGGGCTCTGTCCAAACAAGTCAATATTTTCAAAAAGAAAAAACATTTACGATGATTGATCGATTGATACAACGTTTAAGGAAAAAAAAAAAAGGGCGATCCAAACTATCGCATCATCGAGAGAACATCAATCAAAATAATAAATGTTCCATCAAATTATTTTCCTGTAAATAATAATGATTTTCACGGCCACTTTTTGTGGGGTGCTGGGAAAATGTTAAACAAAAATGTTTTGCTACAGAAATCGGGCGCTATTCAATTCATCAACCATAAAATATGTTTTCCCTCCCACACATACTGTCACGCTGTACATACGAAAAAAAAAAAAACCTATCGTGATTTTTATTGTCTAAACCCAAAAGTCTAGACAATACAAGAAATTAATTATTCATAATTGCTTTTCTTTTTTGTTTCCCATTATTTTATCGTGATTATCTTTTTTTTTTTCCACGTCACACTAGCGGCGGTCAAACAAACACGAAATGGAAAGAAGCAAAAAAAAAAAAACGGATTCCTAATTACTCGTCCAAAGTCTAGACGACGACTCGGATCTCGTGATTACGAAAAAATTCTCGTTAAACTGGCACAGCGTCAGAACAACCGGAATGATCCAGCTCTGATTACGGCGGCTATTCGAGTTTTGAAGAGCGGAGGTTACACTCTTTTAAAGTTTCCGATCGTTAAAATAATTCCGTGCCGCCATTTGCCAATAATAAAAATTTAAAAAAACCGAGGATCGCATTGCCGTTAGGGATTTTAAAAAAAAAATATTTTTTAAAAAAAAAAAAAAAAAAAAAAAAGAAAAAAAAGAAAGAGATTGAATTTTAGATTTAGCCGTGACGCATCCGCTGTAGGACAAAAATACGACGAGATGAGAATGTATAGCAATCGGTTTCCGGTACACGTAAGCGATAATAATAATAGCGCCGAACGAATATATGTAATTTTTTTTTTATATATATAGTCTTTGAATTATTATTGAAAGGCACTCGGTTGTAAAATGATAAATTTGAAATGAACAGATCCAAGAGACATACTGAATCAAAATCATGAAGCAGGGGCGGATAGTAGAGAGGAGAGAGAGAGAGGGGATACACAGAAACGATAGATCTTTCGTGTTCTCCGCGACATAAACGAAGAAAATTATAAACACGGTGGTTTAAATAGGAAAAAAAAAAAAAAACACAATCGAGTTTTGACATGACATTACGTGTGTAAATGAGTTTCAATTTTTTTTTTTTGTTCGTTCAAATTTTAATCTCGTTTTTTTTTTTAAATCCATTTTTTGTTCTCTCTATTTGTTCAGACGACGTGACTGTGGCTAATGTTTATGTCAATATGTGGCAAAAAAAAAAAATAATCTCGGTACAAGATCGATTGAAACCCTTCTCTAGTCCACGCATTCACGTCACACACATTCAATAAGCGCAAAAAGAAAAAAACAAAAAAGCGGCGACGTTTCAATTAGGTAGCGCCGTTTCAAGGAAGACAAAAATTCTCTCCTCCCCGCCATCACGCAACAATACAAAAAAAAAAAAAAAAAAAAGAGGTGAGAGGATTCTTTCTCGACAGGGAGACAACGAGAGATATATAAGGTAGAGAGCAACAGCGGAGTAACATGGCACTGAGCAAAGGCACCCACAAACACAGAAAGAAAATTGAATTATTTCATTTGTATGTATAGTTTCATAGAGACAGGTGAAAAAAAAAGGCTTTTTCCTCTTGAATTGTAATTTTAAAAAAAAATTAATAATAAATAGTTTTTTTAAAAAATGGTAGCGAATAACAGAAATAGGAACGTGACGGTAAACGGGCCCTCCATTTAAAAAAAAAAATTTTTTTTTTTTTTTTGGTTTCATTTCACTCGCTAGAGGAAACCGTAATACGATAAGGTTTTCGCACGATTAAGTAGACAGCGATGTACGAGTATAAGATTTTCAGATGGTACAAAGAGATAGACGTAGAGAGTATTGCACGCTGCATAATAAACGTCGGATGTTTTCTTCTTTTTTGGCCTCGACTTTCCTTTTTTTTTTTTTTTTTCTTTTCTTTTCTTGTAGAAATGGGACGAATAATCACACGAAAATCAAACAGGGAATGAAACGACCCTCACTATTTTTCTATCTTTCCATTCTTTTTCTTTTATTTTTCAAACCATAATGGCGTCATCGTCAAGATCGACTTCCAGCGGTTGGTAACTGGACATGACGCTGCCGTCCGTCTGGTTGTCGACGTCGACACGGGCGCCAGACAGTCGACGACCAAGGTTCTTCTTGATGGCAGCGCCACTTTTACCGTTGGCCAGTAATGGATTGCCGCCGCCGCCGCCATTGAAGAAATCGTGCCGGCGCTGCGGCTGCATCGACTCGACTGTCGGGTCGGCCACGAGCGCCGGGCTCGAAAGCGTCGTCTTCAGACGTTGAAGTGCTTTCAAAGCCGTGATCCTTTTCGGCTGCTGGCCTTGATCGCTTGCGGCCATGCCACCGGTCGACGGTGCATCAACCGCCGGGATGGACAGCGTTTGAACGATTTTCGATCGCTGTAAATTGCTCTTGCGAACGGGCGGCGGCAGAGGCAGCGGCCGGCCGTCTACAATCACCAACGCCGGGCTCGGCTGGTCGGGCACGACGGGCACGACGGTGGTCGTTGAATTCATTGAATGCTGTTGCTGCTGCATCAACCTGGCTTGCTCTTCAATGGCTTTCCGTCCGGCACTCAATCGTTTCTCCCAGTCGGGAGTGAGCGGCTTTGGCGGCATCGGCAACTCTTTTGGGTGTTCGCCGCCAATCGTGATGACGACTTTGTTGGCGTCGAAACGCCGTCTGGCGGCTATGGAAAAAACGGCGCCGTCTTGGTGATTGGCCGTCGGCGCCGCAGGTGGTGGTGCGAGCGATGATTCAGTTGGTGCGGCCGTTTTGATGGTACAAGAGGAGGACGAGTAGGTAGAGGAGGAGGATGAGGTGGACACGGCTAGACAACCGGACACTGGCAAGACTGGACAAACAAACAAGGGTCATCAAACGTTGCGTTATTCCATTTTTGTTTTCCCCTTTTCTTCTACTTTTCTTGTTAAGAATTAAACCAAAAAAAAAAAAAAATTGCCAAAACCATAACGGCGCCTCGTCTATTTAAAACGAGAAAAGAAAAGAAAAAAAGCCTTGCGTGTTCTCCAAAAAGCCCTTCACACACACAAAAAGGGGGAAATTGTCGGATAGTTAGGAGACACATCGGAAGTCATGTGCCAGAAAAAGACAAGAGGAAAAGACGGACAAGAGGAGCTGAATGGCCTTGGGATGGTTAGAAAGAGTATGCAAAAAAAAAAAAAAAAAAGGAAAAGGTGGTGGCTATCTAGTACAAACAAATGCGCCCTCCATCTCAGTCGACTGACAGCTGACGTTGGGCAGCTTTGGAACGGAGCGGTAATGGCGAGACGAAAGGCAGGGACGCGCGTTTCGGGTAAGAGGCGTCGATAAACTCCAAATCGTCCTCCTCCTCCTCATAGTCTGATGACCACATCAAAGTCCAGGACACAACCAAAAGAGCAAAAAGAACCCACCCCGAGAGAGAGAAATAAAAAGAATAAGCCACAAAGCGAAAGATATTTAAACCCGCAAGGCAGAAAAATAAAAACACGTTGTGAACGTTCTTTTCGTGAAAAACAAACAAACAAACAAACCAACAAACAACGTAAATTGTGTTGTTGCAAGGACGGAGAGAGGAAAAAAATAAAAAAATAAAAGGTTGATGAGTCAATATCCGGGAGAGAGCAGAGTGATAGTAATCTGATCAAACGAGAATCAATCCATCGAGCAATCAAAAAAGCGAGAAAAATAAAAAGAAAAACAACCGGCAGGCAAACGCATATAAAGCAAGCAATAACCGACACCACCGTGCTAGTGTTGTTGTTGTTGTTGTTGTTGTTTTTAAAGCACCTCAAAACATCCGGGGTTGGTTATTGGACGCTGACCAACGCTCATTAGTCACGCGCGCAAAAAAAAAAACAACAAAAAAAAAACATGCGCGCTCGTTGGACTCGAGACTAGATACCACTTGAAAAAGAGTAGCAGTTTATCGGCTCATTGCGATGCAAAAACAAAATAGAGGAGCCTTTGAAAACCAACAAAACAAACAAGGATGGGGCCAGCAAATGATGACCATTTACCAATGAACGTCGTGTGTGCGCGCGCGTGTGTGTACGAGACGAAACCACATGTGTCTATTACGCGAGACGAGCGAGGGAAGACTTTTGTGAGTCTACAAGTCAGCAGCTTGATTGCGTGAAGTTGAAGCGCGCAGAAATAAAAAAAAAAAAGAAAAAAAGGGAAGCCAAAAAAGAGAGAGAAAAACAGTGTCAACATAAAACAGCCAGTAAAGAACAACCGTCGAAGCCATCAGACGAAAGAATGAAATCGTTAGAGCGCCATCTTACGTTTTTTTTTTTACCCAGCCGCCTCCCAAACGAAAAACAAAAAAAAGGGCACTATCTACAAATGAAGATGGTTTTGTCCTACCTTTTGGTCGCGAATCGGAACGCGATTGACTGCTGGCCGGTAAATCGTCGACGCTACCACCGATGGGACTGTCCTGATCATCGCCGTCCAAATCGCCGTCGGTCGAGAGCAGATCGTCGTCGCTGGCGGCCCGCGCCAATGAAGGCAAAGTGGCGGCCAGGGCGGCCTTTTCTTCGCGCAACTCTTCCAGATGCTCCTGGATGAGGCGCTCTTCGGTGACTTGGTCGCGCGCAGAGAGAGACGACAGCGAAGACGATGAAGAGGTCGGTGCCGAAACGGTCGGGAAGATGCGCTGGTGCTGATTTTTGGCCACGGCACCCGCACCGTCCGGCGTCGAGGTGTCCGACTGTGGCAACACCCACGTCCCGACGCCAGTGGACGACGGGAACATTTTCGACGATCGCAAAGTGCCGAGACGGGCGGCGTAAGCCAGACAGACGGAATCGAGCGAGTCAATGTCGGCCAGCGTCTCCGTCACCCGGCGGAGTTGCTCCGTCAATATCGTCTCCACGACCGACGTTTGTTTGCTGACGTTGGAGAGCGAGTCCTGGGCTTGCTGCAGCTTGGCCGTCCGCAAAATGCAAGGCGCAAAGACGATGGACAAAGCGTTGGGACTCATCCGGTTGGATTTCTCGTTGAGCGCCACTCGGGTCAAATGGAAAATGAGCCGCTCCAGGAGGTCGAAATGGTGCGGCGGCAGTTCTTGGACGAGGGCCATCAGCGAAGAGATGCGCTCTTTGGCGTCGACGATATCGGCCGCCCTGAGGAAGTCGTCGTAGCGCTCGTAAGTGAGTAAAGGTTGAGGCAACTCGCGCAGAAACGACTTGAGAACGGCCGTCAGGACGTGGATGGGCTGCTCCTGGAGGTCGACGAGGGCGACGGCACCTTCTTTGCTGGCCACCGATTCCTCTTCGAGCAACTTCTTGAGCTGCTGGACGCGAGAAGAGACGCCCGACTTGCGGTACAGTCCCTCCGTGTAGAGTCCGACGAGCTCGATGGTGGAGATGAGCCTCTCGATGATGGGCGGGAGGCGCTGTTGGGAGCCGCTGGCGGCGCCACTAGACGCCACCAATTTGTCCAGGGTGACGCCGAAAAGGCTTCCAGGCGACTCGGTCGATGGGTTGGGCAAGCCCGACATGCTGATGGTTGCCGACATTGATGAAGCTCCGCTGGAACCGGCTCCGGCCGAAGGTGTGGCTGCTGACGCCGTGCACGCCGTGGTGATTCGGGTGTAACATTTCTTGTGACAGGTGAATTTGCAGCTCTGACACACCAGTCCCTTCTCCTTGAGCCACGTGAACGAGGAGCAAACTTCGCAGGCTGTCGGGATGGTAATGACGCTGTTAAGCGTGGTGAATTCATGACCCATGTGTCGAAGCAATCCATCGTCCTGGGCCTTGGCCCGTTTCGTCTCTCTGCCCCGTTGATTCTTGTCGGACGTCGGCTTCTTCCACCGTTCCTTTCTCCTTTTGCCTCCTAAAACATCGCCAATCAATGATGACGTAATGCATTTTTTATTTTGCAGGAATTTCAGATAAAATGTAGAGTATATACCTTTGGCCCTGTTTTCCTTATCGTCCGTCCTCTGTTGAACTACGAATTCATTGAGGTAGCCACGAAACGCGTTAACCACCAGCGTTTTGGGGAATTTCGTGTCGTCACGTGACACCGACTCGACTATTTTGCTGAAATTGGCAATGAGGTCGCGGTAGGTTAACCGAATGGCCGGATTTTCCTCTTCTCCGCCGTGGCAAGAGGCAACTCCGTAAGCCGATATAAGCGAACCTTTAGTCGTTCATAATAATTTTAATTTCAAAAATTCAAAACACGGCCAGCTGTGTTGTCTCATACCTCTTAGTTCCCGCAACGCCGAGAGGAAGACGCGGTCAGCGTCACCTCGCGTGTCATCTACCAAGTTCTGAATTTTGCGGCCAATAAACTCGTCCAGTCTGTGTAACTGTTGGCCGCCGTTAACCACTTCTTGGGTCGAGTCGGTGAATTCACTCGTGCCCGTCAAATTCCATTTGGAATTCTCGTTGCCACTTGAAGGGATGACACCCGTAGAGCTGTCCACCGTTTCACGGCTTCCTTTACGGCCCTTCTGGACAGGATCCGGGTCCGGACTGGTCGGACTTGCCGAAGGACGGGCGCATTCAAGGACTGTCGGTGGTAAAGCCTGAAAGAACAAAAAAAATAAATGAACTCTTATTTTATTCTGTCGAATGTTAGGCTACTGTTTATCTACCTGGGACGACGTTATTCCCTGCTGGACGCATTTGGCGTGGAATACCAAATGGCACGATGTGCACTTGTAGCCGTGGGTGAAAAAGGAGCTCATCGTCTTGGAACAGAGCGAGCAGGCCTCGTTCTTGGCCAGCTTACTCATCCGCGTCAGTTTGTGGACTTGACTCAAACTGGAACGGACGGTGGCCGTCGTCGAGGAGGTAGAAGACGCCACGGAAACGGCCACTGACGCTTGGCTAGAGTCCCTATCTTGACGTCTTGCCAGAGGCGATGCTGTCATTCCGGCAGCTGTTCCCGTTACCCTTTCACGCAGACTGTCTCGACTGCCTCTCCATGAGCCGTCCACGCTGACACTTCGGCCGCCATCTTTGCTGCCTCGCCTGATTTTAAAAGAATAATGTCATGAAAATCCAAATGTTTTCGCACTTTGGTATAACCGACCTTGCTATTGGTAAATGGCTGGTAACGGCGTGACTGTAGGTCCAGCAATGACTTTGGTGCAAGTGACCGTGTGAGTGTCCGTAGCCGTAAATGGACGAAGAGGCCGCTTCTATATCGCGACTGTAACGTCTACATAGCACCGGATTAGGGCACGTGGGCGAATGGGATTCATCGGAAATGCTGTTGGCCCGACTTCGAATGGCCAGCCTCTCTGCGATTATCCTGCGCCGCTCTTCACGCCTCGCTTCGCGTTCCCTCGCATATCTCATGTCGTACTCTAAATCAGAGGCCGAGTTGAGCGTCGACGTCGAGCGCGAGGCCGAGACCAAAGTGCTCTCTGAATCGCTGTCGCGATCCTCGCTGCCGTGGACGGCCATCTGGCGCAGCGAATCGCTCTTGTCCCGTTTGGAGCCGCCGCCCATCAGCGTCTTGAGGTGTTTCTTGGCTTTGTGCAGAGCACTGCTCTTCTCCGTCCGGCCGGTTTCGCCAGAGCCGCGGAGTAGTTCTTCGATGGAACCGATACGTGGCGAATGGCCGACCGATCCGGCCACTCCGGCCACGTTGGCTGCCGCCGTGACGATGGATGGTTTACTTTTTTTCGATTTGAGATCATCTCGCTTTTCGTCCATCGACTGGAGCGGGAAATTCAGCGCACAGGACAATATTCCCGACGCAAGCTCTGCATAAATCAGTTCCGATTCGCTGTCCTCCTGTATGCCGCTACTCCTAGCGAGGAAAACGAGAATTATAATGACGCGAACAGTCAACTTGAATAGTTTATTTAAAACTTACTCTTCCGAGCTGAGCTGTTCGATCAGATCCTTCGTGTCCTTGTCCAGCTCTTCTTGCGACGATCCTTTGGAGAGGAAGGCTTCGTCGGTGCTCTGCGCCGAATGGGCATCTCCCTTTTGTTTCATCTGTTCAAAGCGCCTCCGGGCCAGGTTCCCTCTCGCCCGGCACTGGAAGCTCACCACTGAGCACCGTAGATTCGTGTACCAGTGCCGGACCTGATAGCCTCGCCAGACTTTCTGAATGAAGGTCGCCGCCATGTGACGGACCCGCAAGTTCATCACCTGACGCTGGGCCATTATCATACGAACATACGACTATATTATTTAAAAAAAAAAAGGCGTTTAGTATGAGCCATAAAAAAAAATGGATGTACCACTATACCTGGATACGAACGACAGCTCTGCGGATCGATAGGAAATTACGCCGTTCCAGGCACGTGCGGAACCAGCGCTGGATAGTGACGATGCTGGCCAAAATGGCCTGATGCAATCGGTAGTCGAGTTTGGCTTTCTCCGACTCGCGCAAAAAGATCTTTTGATGGCCGATTTGATAGTGCTCCGAATTCAGATTCATCCGGCGCAGGAAATCGTGAACGTCCGATTGCGAACTGGAATTGAATAAAAGCACGAATTAATTGGATTTAAACCTAAACTAATTTTAAAGGCAAGAGAATAATTACCTCAACAATCCCCGGGGCAAAAGGATTCGGTAATGATGAATGAATTCTTCGAAAGTTAAACGGACGTTGAATCCAGCTTGACGGATGCGAACTGTTTCAAGCATGCCCGTGTAACGAAGCTGACGGAGGACGATTTCCTCGTCGAATTGATTAGGACCCTGTGAATGGCAGAATGTTTATTATCCAACATCTGTGATGAAAGAGAACATTTGTTTTGATGTACCTTGAGTCTGTTGCTTTTAATGCAACGGACAAAGAACGGATTGGCCGTGTTCAGGGCTACCATGAGGCTCTGAAGCGAATGCTGGAACTGCGCACCGACCGTCTGTGCTTTTTTGACGTTCTTGTGAACAACGAGGAGGCTCTCGCCTCGGATCGACTGATGGCTACTGGCCGAAGTAATTGTGACTGTTGTCGAACCCGACGGTGTTACGGTCAGCTTTTCGTGCGAAGACGAAACGCTGGCGATGATGGACGAATTCAAAGACGAACTACTGTGGCCTAACCGGCCGGCTAACGTCTTCACCGTTTCCAAATTGCGCCAATTTTTCGAAGGCCGGCTTCGTGCTTTAGAGACTCTATTTTTGCGTCCACTCTCACCATGTTTCCCTTTGCCCGTCAAGCTATCCGGACCTGACGAATTAATTTCTAATTTTTTTTTTAAGAAAATGAATCGGTTAGTTAACACGTTAATCAATTAAACGGGTACTCGAAAACTCACCACGGTGCCGTTTGCCAGAGTCGAGGAAAGCAAAGTAGGCGCGGATAAAAGCCCTCAAAATGGCCCATCGAAAGACGGCGACTGGATCGCCGCCGACGAGTTCACGGACAAAAGCGTACTGGCTCGATTTGAGAACGGCGACGATGTCGGCCTTCATAAGGTCGAGATTCTTCTCGCGGAATTCGTTCGACTGGTACTTGACCTTGCCGGCGTAGTGTCGAACGATGAAAGCGGCCTCGCGTTTCTGCGGCACTTCGTAGTATTCGTTATCCTTGTTGACTGAATTGAACTTTTGCAGGAGCGTCTCGTTGGTGGCGCCGGGGAAACTGGCATCGCGAGAGGAAAACGGATTGAAAAAAAATTTGAAATACGGGTATCGTAAATCCTCTAACGGCGAGTCAGCGAGGTAAATCAACGAATGGCTTAGCCGTGTCACGAACAGTCACGTACACCCCCCCCCCCTCAAAAAACTTGAATAACAAATCACATACTTGCACTGATCATCCAGTATGCAAAGAAGTCCGTTGGGCTTGGATTCATAAAGCTGTAGGCAGCCCGTGTTGTCAACAAACTGGATATTGACCCAGTGGATGCCTTCGCGTTTGTATTCTTCCTGTTCGTACTTGAAAACGTGCTGGTTAAAGTAGTACTGTAGATGCTCGTTGGCGTAGTTAATGCAAAATTGCTCGAAACTGTAACGGATAAAGACAATAGAAAAAGAATCGGGTCAGCGCGTCCGTGCCTTCTTTTTTTTTTTCCGGGACTATTTCGTTGTTTCGATTGATAAAACATAGTCGGCGTGCTAGTTTTCCTATCTCGATCATCTGTACCTATTCATGTTGCCAAAGTCTTCGAAACCGAAAATGTCCAAGACGCCGATAGAGTAGGCGCGCTGCATTTTGTCCGCGTCTTTCTTGGCCAGCAGGGCGTGGTTCAGCTGCATGACGATCCAGTCAAAGAGCGAGCCGTAAAGGCACTTGGCCATCGCGTCGCGAGCGGCAATCGCCTGGAGTATTTGCGGAAATAGAAACGCGACAATGAACACAAGAAAAAAAAAGATATAAAAAATTTTCTGAATTCCTTTTTTTATACCTCCGGCATGCGGTAGTTGATGACGAGCGTTTCTCCAGAAGCTCTGGCCCGTTTCGAGACGAGCGCTTGGTGGAGAATCTCCTCTTTGACCCGCAACAACTGGGCGATTGTCGTGACGACGGCCGTGTTCTTGACCGTCACCGACTCGTCGTGGTGGTAAGTCGATTTCTTCGGCTGGAACTCGACGTTGCCGATGTGCAAGACGGCCGACAAGACGGCAAAGACTCGACGCTGCGTCTCGCTGCAGAAGCCCACAAACTCCATCGACTGTTTCAGCCGCGACAGCTCGTAGCACTCGTCCGCTTCGTCCAGGTTGTGATAATCGCTCTGTCAGGATATTAAGATAAATATCGATATCGTTTTCAAAAAATGACTTGATTCAACATCATTAAAACATTCCAACCGGCCATACCTGATTTAAGTATCTATAAGCTTCGGGTGGTAATAGATGGAGAGCTTGTTTTTCCTGCGGCGAGGAGCCGACAAGTAAGTGGTAAAAGACGTGGTAATTTCGCTCGTTCTTGGCCTGGAAGCAGATTCGCGTCTTTTCCAGCAAATACTTTTGCACCAGAGCTCTGTCAAAGACACAATGAATTAGAAGAAAAGCAAACATTTTTTTCGTCATTTACGTTTTGATTAATTACCCGTGAACTTGTCCATTCTCGCGATAGTTGACTTGGATGAACTTGCCGAAGCGGCTAGAGTTGTTGTTGTGCGACGTCTTGGCGTTGCCAAAAGCCTAAAAACAGCAGTAAACGGACGCCGATGAACACAAACACACACACAAAAAAAAAAAAAAAAAAGAAACAAAAATAGACATTAGAAACAGCGTACTACTACACATGAGGAGTATGTAAAAACAAAAGAAACGTTCCACAGAGAGGTTAACGGAAAAAAAAAAACAAAAAGAGAGTGAAGATGGCGCCGCTTGAGCGTTTATGGACGGCTGGTGAGATAGAAACAAAAGAAAAGTGAGAGCCAAGAAAGAAAAATAAAATAGAAAGAGACAGGGTGAGACTGTAAAAGTCGATCGCGTCGCACGCGGTCTAATTTGAGCCGAGAGTCGGACAGAGTCCATTTGGTCGTGACTGAACGATCGACAGATTCCTTTCCCCCGTTCGAAGAAGAGAAACCCGCCCCTCGATCACCCAAGCTTGGACGCAAAAGCGCGCGCACACACACACTTTGGATCTAATCCAAAATGGATGAAACATCGGAGGCATGAGATAAATAAAAATAAAAAAATTTTGTAAAAATAAACGAAGAAGACGAGATATAAAATAGAGGTTCTCGCCCCAATGACCGATGTCACAGTTCGGTTGAATAAGAGTCGCAGAATTCTTGTCAAGAATTGTGTCAGGTTCCAGTTCGCTATGCATTTGTAGGCCAACTCGTGATCGTTGCCATCCAATCACATTCAGTCGCATATTTTAATTCTTTTTTCATCAAACAAAAATCAAAGACAATGACAACAGGAAAAGCCATTCTTTCATTTTTGTTTTTGATACTCATCGGGTTGTTCGAAAAACCAGGTCATAACGTCAGGGCATTCATCTGAAATTCCAAACATGGACGTATGTAGATTTTGGGAGTGAAGTTTGAGAAGAACGTTTGTTCAAGTCGCTCAGTCCGATCGTTGAGACACGAGCAAGGTGTAAGAATTCATGCCAAAGTGCTTCTAGTGCTACTGGAACACCCCCCGTTGGAGAGAGCCTTTTGTTGCTTATTTTTTCTACGCACAAAATATTCGAGACCCCATGCCGGAGCATTTTCTCGAACTGTTCCAGTCAGAAATAGCTAACTAATTGGCGTTTGATGATTAAAACGATTTTTTTCGAGCCCAATAAACAGGACGACATATTTGCCTAAGGAAAAACAAAAATAAAATGAAAAATGATGGGACTACTTACTTCAAGGACGGGCCCGGCGCTGAGTATGGTCTGTTCGACGCCGCAACCTTGGCTTCCCTTTTGCGATAACGCCGTCAAGTGGTGGAGCAGGAAGTTGGTCGACTCGGTCTTGCCCGAACCGGATTCACCTATCGCGTTTTTGTACAACAACAAAACACAACAGTAAAAATCAAGTATTTAACAATATCCTGAAAAATCCAAAAACAATTGAAAAAGGATAAGGATCCATTAAAACATCCTTTTTGCTTTTTAAATAATACAGCTACTTGTTTTCTCAATTGTGTCGAGTCACGAGAAGCGTCAACAACAACAACAAAGGGCCAAAACAAAAGCAGACGCTTTCTACGAATGGTGATTTGCCTAATCGGAAGAGATGAAAAGCGAGGAATCATTACCGCTGATGACGATGCATTGGGGTTTTCGGTCGCGCATCATGGCGTTGTAGGCGGCGTCGGCGACGGCGAAGATGTGGGGCGGCAGCTCGCCGAGCCGACGGTTTTGGTAGAGTTTCACATATTTCGGGTTGTAAATGGGATAAAACTTGAAGGGGTTGACGGCGATGAGGATGGAGCCGACGTACGTGTAAATGTGGCCGGCCTGGAAACGGGCCCGCAGGTTGTCCATGAGCGTCTCCTCGTTGAGGTCGGGCAACTGGCACAGGTCGGGGTATTCACGGTCGCGCGGCTGGTAGAGGAATCGGTAAAAGTAGTCTCTGATCAACTGCGGGTCGGCGTTGAGCGTCTCGGACCAAATGGCGTCGCTGAGTTTCTCGCGCAGGTAAAAACGATATTCAGACTGTTGCGATTCATCCGCATCGGCTCCGCCATCGGCTCTTTCGATTGGACGGTTTTCACTCGTCCTAAATTCATTTCCCAATTTGCAATAAAATTTTTTTTTTTATTGTCTATTGATTAATGTTTGTACCTGGAAACGGAGCGCTGGAGAAGCTTTCGGTGGGCAGCCAAAGCGGCCAGAGCGGAGGCAGTCTCTTGGGCGGGCGACGAGACTTTCGGCCAGAGGAGCATAAGGGCGACGGGCAGTTCGTGGGGCGCCAGCCTCCTCTCCTTGCACTCCTGGCCGACGGCATTTCCCACGACTTCGGCCAGCTCATAAGACTCGACGGGCAGAGGTAGCTGCAGCTTGTCGACGATGCAGCAGACCATCTCGTCGGCCGTCGTGCCCTTGAGGGCTTCGATCGACAGCGCCTCGAACTCGGGCGACAACGCGCCCACAAACACCTGCGTCCAAAAACAAAAACAAAATAAATAAACCCTAACAGTGGTGGCGGTCAATCACACATTCACGTTTCCGTTTTGGGTTATCCACGCGTGAGTGTGTTCCAGCTGTTGCACGCAAGAAATAAAGAGGGGGGGGGCCTCATCAGTCATGGCAACGGCCGCCAATGACCGACAACGGAGTTAGGCAGAAAAAAGAAACAACAAAAAAGAGCGGGCAAGATGTCAAGAACATGACAACGAGTGAACGTAACATTTCCTCGACACGCATCATCATCGGATGAGACGGTAGGGCAAAAAAAACAAAAAAAACTGCCAATTTTCTTTTTGTGATTCTCGATATTTTTTCGCTGTTACACGACCACACTGAATCTAACGAAGAAGAGCCTAAAACGATCGATAAAATACCTGTACAATGTAGCGCGATTCTGGTTCCATGATGATGATGATGATGGCGGCGGTGGTGACGTAACTTCATCACGCGCCCACAGATTCCAGCCGCATAAATCCAGCTCTCTCAGTTCGGTTTAACCGATTAAAAGACGATCCGGCGACTAGAGTCCGGTTCGTTCCAAACGTAGCGTCACTATCGAAAACCTACGGGAATAAAATAAAAATGATTCTTTCAAAACAATTTAGATAGAGATGTTTGAACTGACATTGGCAATCATTCGACAAAGCTTCAAGGGCAAAATAATGAACGGCAAATACAAGAATCAATACCGTTCCAGAAATCTTATTTCCTTATTTAAAAAAAAAGAAGAAGTTTAACGGTTTCTTTCAACTCCATCCTGTCAAGCGGAACGAGAAACAATTTCGAAACCAATTTTTTTTTTCCAGATTTTTTTTTTTTTTTTTTTTTAAATTATCATTTGAAATATCCGGTCAGCAGCCATCTGTCACCGGCTGGTCATAACAAGGCGTGAACGAGTCCGATAAGATTCAATGGACGTCCTGCCCAGTTGCGTCCAGTTGTATAACTGTTTGTGTTCGCGTGTGTTCTTCCTTTGTCTTTCACACATACACATGATCGGGAAGAGAGAACAAAAAAAAAAAAAATGGACGTTTCGATTGGTTTGTTTTTATTTTTTCACGAAATCTTTTTCTTTTGTTGTAGTTGTTCTTCTTCCGGCCCTGACGAATGTTGGCTTAGACCTCTCTTTCTCGTATCCGTCAGCCAAAAAGATGAAAATTTTTTTCCGACGCAATCCGGAATGCAGTGCGATTCTGTACACGCTACCACCGCCATGAAAGAGGAGAGAGAGAGAGAGCCACCACGTTGGCGAATTACATGTTGGCCAAAATGCAAAAGTGATCCATCAAAGAGTTGGTTGCACAACGTGTCAGCTCTTTTCCACGACATTATCCGGGATAAGGATTGGTGTGTTACATCTCCTCCCTGTTCTATTGGACACTCGAGACCAGAAGACGAGAAAACCACTTACGTGAAACCGGGGCAGACGGGATGTTGTTTTGACCAAGACCTATTTAATGCACGGCATCACGGTCGATCCCGAGTCTGTGACTTTGAGTTGAAACATCCAATTGTCTTTTGATATTCCTCGTCCCTCGTCGCAGGCACAAAGAGGACACAAGAGGAGGTCGATACTATTCCGGCAATGTGGCTTATTTTTAGCCCGCTTTATCTTTTCTGCCTCTCGACTCGTCGAATGGGAACGTCGTAGTGGTGGTAGTAGTACGTGTTGTTTAGCCCACCACCGACGATACAATACACACACCGGAGAAAATGCGTACTCCCCCCCTCCCCCACAAAAAAATTCAACTCAATTCCACAATCACTTCTTACGTTAGACCGCACGAAAAGTGTACATCCCGTAACGATAGAAACGATTCACAAAGATAGCGCATTATGTTTGTAACTCCCCCCACCCCGCACACGCCAGTCTTCAGATTCTTTCCCAATCGACCTGCTGCCATCAACTATTGCAGTACGCCACACGGCTGCGTCCGGCCCAGAGGCTCGTCCCGCACTAAGAAATTCTTCGGGATCGGCTGGCAATCGGCCCTATACCGGCCAAAAGGGGAGGATGAGGCGAGTGACGAAGACGGACGCCAAGTCCAGTCATGCGCGTCATGGGAGAGAGATCCTTTCCGAACGTAAGCGCCTGTCGAGCGAGAAGAGCAGAACCGCACACGTACACACAAGAGTCTGACAGTGGCTACACTAGAAAAATCAGGCGCTCCACTAGAGGCGCCGTAATAACAACAACAACAAAACAAAAAAGAAACGACTCGTAACGTACAGTAGCTGCGCACACAACCAATTAACTGTGCTAATGTCTTCGAAGACAACGTCGTGCTGGTGGGGCTGGGCCGGAGGTTGACTGACAAAACATCTCTATCGTAGAACAATACACATCGAGAGTGATGTCTAGTGTGCTAGCCGGGACCACCCGGTACGAAACACAGACACAAAACACGTTGTTGTCATCGCTTAAAATCCATCCCCCCCCCTTCCATACGATAAGTTGTACGCAAGACGCCCAACAACGACGTAAGACGACGATCCTATCTCTCTCTCTCTCTTTTTTTTTTCTTCATTTCACGCTCGGCCGAGTGTGGCAATTGACTTTTGCCATTTCTTGTTTGTTTCTATTTTTCTCGAAAAAAACTCAGGATTGAATTTAGTAGTCAAACAAGAGCACGATGTTAAAACTCCATGCCAATGTACAATTGGATGAAAGGAGAATGAAGAATGCTTCACTTGAACGTCTTGGCGGTTGAGGGCAACCGGCTCCTTGCTTTCTCTCTCCGCACACCGAAATGTAGTCCCGTTGGCACGAGACCAGACGCGTGCCAATTAAAAGATCCTTCGTCTCTTTCACTGTTCTTGCTCCCGCAACTGTTGTAGGTTATGATAGTCGCAACATGAGCGGGACAGCGTCACATCTCGTCAGCGTCAAATTCAACCGACAGCCACAAAAAGCGGGAAAGAGAGAAAAAAAAAAAAGGCAAAAATCTAACCAACCAATCCGTGGAGGTAGAACGAAACACACTGTTCGGTCACGCTCAAACGACCAAACGGCAAACTAGTCAGGTGTTTCAAATGGCGTTGTTTCCTTTTTCCTATCGATATTCTTTCGCATTAAAAAAAAAAAAAAATATCAACATTACAGATGATATTGCAATCATTGAGCGAACGCTGTTTCGGTATTAATGAAAACATGCAAAAATTCGATTTAAACGAAGCAAATGCTTTGGCCGAAGACCAAAGAAACAATGCACGCTCTCTTCTTTGGCTTCGGCGTTTGACGTAGTGTAGCTCGTTTGTTAAGACGCAGAAAGAAGGAATGTAGTTTAAAATAAAAAAGAACCCAAAAAATCGGAGACAGAAGAAAAAAGGAACGCAAAAACCGCGTCCCAAACGCCAGGTGTTGGCTGACAAAACTCTTTTGGAGCCGTCGAGAGCGAGGTGACCATGATTTTCGTCGACAGCGCAACAGTTGGCCAAGAATGAGGGAGAGAGTCTGTCCGGCTGGACCGTTTTCTTCCTTGCGCTTGGTTGCATCTTCCCACATCTCCCTCCCCCATGCGCTTTCCACATAGAGATATGGCGGTAGAAGCAGCAGTCACAACTATGCACCCACAACGCACACTAACGGTTTAAGATCCAAATGAGGACTTCCTCCATTTCATCGCAGAGACAAAAAGGCTATACTGAAGTGAAGCCGGAAAACCATTCAACACATTACACATCAAGCTGGAACGGAATAAGAAAACCGGCCGGCTGGAACGCCCCCACACACACACACACACTTCACTCATCTACATGCCTACGCGATGAAACGTTGCGTTCGTTTCTCTTGCGAAACGCAACAGCTTCTAAGGAGTTTGTTATTATTTACCTGTTTGGAACGGCTGTTTTTCCTCTGCTGCTATTTTACTGCAGAGGGTCTCAAGGAGAGAAAAAGAAAAGAGAAGCAGCTTGCAGCCTCTTTAAAGCTCTAAGCTACTAGCTTATACTCGTACGTACAAGATGTTTTGCCTGGCTCCAGCCAATGCTTACGTCTCAAGGCCAACAACAATAAACTCACCACTTCTCTCTCTCTCTCTTTCTCTCCTATCACATCTTTTTCTTATATAATCCTGTCGGCGGGCAAGGGCCGAAAGAATTGTGCGTGCAACAAGCCTGAGCGATTCAACAGCCGATCAAAAAACGTTTGCATATGCAACTACCATTTCTACTTGTCTTCAAGTATTCTTCCGACACGCGTTCGTGCTCATCCGGGGCGAACGGATCATTACACCTGCCCTAAGACAGCATGCGGCTGCTGCCAGCAAGCCTCAGCATAATATGTGTGTTAGAAAACTTGCATGGGTTTTTGTTAGTATAAAAATGCCTTTATCTCGACGTTATGGACATGGTAGACTAGAAGAAGGTGAGTTGCAGCCATATGGGTGGACCGATGAGTGAGAGAGAGCCATTGCCATTTCAAGACACTTGGGCAGCCAAGCGAGCCCACCGGTTTCCCAGATCATTGAAAAATGTCAACAAGAGAGGAAAAACCATGCACAAACTAGAAGCATGAGGATGGTAGTAGCCTTCCCAGCCATTCACTATTTTTTGGCTAGACAGTGTCAGTATGCGAGTAAATAAAGCCAAACCAGAAGTCAGCACGAGCTCACTAATGTAGTTACGTAAGCTTCTAGGAACCTATTACTAAATGAGCAAGAAGTTTCAAAATGTGATACTTGACAAGAGAATGACATACCAACTTGGAATGACAATGGACTGTCATAGCTGGAGTATCCTTGCTGTCTGTTGATAGGTTTTGGCCATGGACGAAGTCAGCTAATTCAGTCTCACAATGAGCCAGGCTTGGTGGCTGATGATGTTCGCAGCAGAAACAATGGGTTGCTGTGCACAAAGCAACACCAGTTGGTTTATTCCCCTTTCCTTTTCCAATTTTTTTGCAGTTCCAACCTGTTGGTGATGTGGCCCATGTGCGTTCTAACCCCACACACTTCCAACACCCAAACGTCCCGAGACCTCCATTAAAACATCATCGGCCTCGTTGATCCGGTAAAAAAAACAAACAAGCAAAAATCAACGTTTTCGAAAAAAAAATAATAAAGGAGGAGTTGTTCACTGCACACCAGGCACCCGCATATACACTCAGATATATATATACACACACACACATACACACACACAAACGTCAATGTTAGGAGAGCGTTTGTGACGTGTGTTCCCTCGACTCTGTTCTGTTTCGGGTTTGGTATCTGTTCGGGAGTGACTGTTCCGAGTGTTTCCCTCCCTCTTCTGTAGGCAGGGTTTCCTTTTTTTCCTTTTTTTTTTTTTTTTTACAACGTTGCCATCCTTTTCTAAACACGATTCGACGTGCACTGACGTCTGAAATCAGACGAACTGACGGTTGCAGTTGGCCTAAAACGAAGAATTATTATTATCTTTTTTTATTGTCAGTTTGAGTTGGTGTATTATATACTAAAGTCAAATATTTTCGTACTGTGTAACCTCCTAACGACTTGACAAATTCTTCGCATCATATTTTGGATAGTTTTAGTGTTATTGATGCCTTTTAATAGCCGACGTTTGCACTGGTGACAACTGATTTATCGGAACCCCCAACTGTATAAGTCGTTAGCATTTATGTTGTGGTTCATTTCGTTTCATCGGGTCCTTTCCATGTTTTCAACAGCTCGTTTTCTTACTTTTTTTTAAATTTTCCTTACAACTTGCGAGTTGGGAAGAGAAAAACACAAACAAATACGAAAACCAGGTTGTCGGGCGCCCAATGCTGATACTGGTTTCATTCATTGAAGTTCAGTAAAGGCGGGAAAAATCCTTGAAAAGAATCAAGTTGGACTGCTGATAACTGCTTTAAATTACGTTACCACGACATAAAAGAAGCCCTTCCCGAAAGAAAAGAAAACCATATGCAAATCTCTGCAACGAACCTCACCATACGTGCGTCAGTGGTAAAACCACATACCGATAGGTACCCGGAGGTCAACATTACAAACGTCATGTCGAACAAGAACCAATCCAGGATCTACTCATAACGCACGGGGAAATTTGTCCACAATTTTTCACCCAACATCTACGACAAACATTTCGCAAGCATTCAAAAGGATAAGACGAAGTTAATGACAATTACATCCGTTGACTTTCAACATTCAATTAAAAAAATAGCCAGAACTTTCTGTTGCATTCAGTAAGTAGAGGTAATATAAAGAAAAAAACTGTTAAAATTTTTCTCTCTTAAAAACAAAGGAAGCAAAGGAAAACATGTGTGCTGTCATTTCAGCAGTAAATCTCGCGGCGCGAAGAGGAAGCAGCCTCGAGTGAACACTTAGCTGCTCGTTCCGGGACGCCGGACAGTATGGACTCGAGATTGCCTTAAAGCCATTCGATGTTGTTGGTTGTTGGCGCTTTTGCTGCTCAATCCAAGAGAAAATAAATAAGTAAGTAAAAAAAAAAAAAAAAAAAAAAAGGTAGCTGTACTTATTGTGTAGATTCTTCTTTTATTTAATGGCTTTGATCATTATCTTCGGAACCGTTGGAACAGCTCAATCAGTTGACTTGGAAGATGATGACTTGGAGGGCTCGACTTCGTTGCTGGTTGAAGGCCACCGTCGTCACTGAAAATCGATTGCTTTGACAAGACATTCTTTCCCGATGAATAAGTCGTGACTTCTCGTGAGAGTCTAACGTCAACAACCCGAGTGTTGACTCCTTCGACAGAGGCCCCAAAACGGCCACAAAAGCCATCGGGGGTCTTGCAGCGAGCAAGCGCGTGCTTAGTCTACTGCGACGCAAAGTTCCAATCGTCTTTAGCCCGAGAAAAACACAGGACAGTATTTATCAACAGACAAGACTTCCAGGTGCAACTCGTTTTCAGAAAGAACAAGATGGAGGAGAGAGAGAGAGAGAGAACTTCAAAGCTATTCCCGTCCGACGAGTATGGGTGTGTCGCTCCACGTGCGCCCTCTCGGTGCTGGCCCCGCTTCGTCACTGGTGGGACGAGAAATACGCACTCTCACATGGAGAGTGGAAGAGTGGCGTACGTTTGAAAAGCGTAAGAAAAAAAAAAACCTGACCGGAATTCCGTGCGGCAACGAATGCCAAAAATAGCCAAGCTCCTCACGCAAAACAGTTCTACCGTAGTAGATGCACTTCCGAGGAATTTGAAATATTTGTTTTTAAACAATAAAAGGGGGGGGGGGGGGGGGGGGGGGGGGGGGGGGGGGGGGGGGGGGGGGGGGGGGGGGGGGGGGGGGGTGTAAGAAGAGAAACTTGGTGGGGAGAGGTTGATTGGCTGGTTCGGATCGGATATGACAAAAAAAGGTGTGGGGGGGAGGGGGAAACACGGAACAAACAAATTAATAAACAAGATGAAAAATCAAATGGATGCATGTCCGTGTTTTGCAAATTTTTTTTGTAATGTACGATTTTTTTTTGTGAAGAGAAAATCATATTCCTGTAGATTGCGTTTAAATTTTTTTTTTTTCAAAGGTCCATTTGTGTTTTTGCTTGTTCAGAATCAAAGGGTTGAAAAAAAAATGTTTTTTGGCGAAGTTTTCTTTTTTTAAAAACACGCAAAAAAGGGAAAAAAAAAACAGAGGCAACAAACGCACATGACACGCATCGTCAAATCATTATCGGTACGAAAATGGTTCTTTTGATGTTGCGATTTCTGATTACACGTGAAAACAAATGGGGAAAAAAAAAAAAAAAAAAGAAATTATTTGCGGCGGGTGGGAGTTTTCAAGTGAAGAGTTTAAATCATTCATAACAAGACAGGTGCCGTTGGGTGGTGCCAGTGGTGGGAGAAAGGTTGTCCAAACAGAATCGAAAAGTGCTTAATTGACTCTCTTTTGTTTTTTCCCAGTCATATTGTTTCGTTTATTTGTTATTTTTCAAAAGCTTCCTTTGCCTTGGCTATTCTCGCGAACACTGGAAAAGAAAAAATGAAATAAAGATAAGAAAGACATTAGACACACTGGACTAGTAGAGTGGGAACAAACGGTGCCAAACGGACAGCGGTCGCGATAAGTAACTGGACAAATAATAATAAAAAAAAAAGAAGGGAAGAATGGAGTTTGGTCGGCCATCGTGAAGAATGCAGCTGCCTTGGTAGGTGAACTAGAGATTTTTTGTTACCGGTCTTTATGCCGAACAACAAAATCACTAGTCTTCCATACCACAACAGCCCGTCGGCCCATAGAATACGCAATCACTGTTTTGATGCGTCTCGTGCGCTAATTTACCGCCATTTTCGGTAACACCACTAGCTACTGTGTGGCAATAAACAGTGCGTGTGAAGTAGTTACGAAACGCCACATGACGGCATTTGAAAAAAAAACAAAACAAACGTCGCTCACCTCTGCTGCAGCAGATACTGCGCCTTCCATATCTGATGCGACGAGCCGGAAATGGTGATGATCCGTTCAGTGGAACCCGGACGGGGCTCGTCGATGGTGATGCTAGCGCCAGAGTCGCCACGGATCTTACGGATCCGAGCGCCGCCCTTGCCGATAATTGCACCGGCCAACTGTAATCGAATCGGCAAGCAAAAATTGTTTGAAATCGAACCTTAAACGTTTTTGAAAGAGCAAGACTTACGTCTTTCGGAATGGAAACTTGTGTAGTCTCGGTATGGCCGCGATCGTCTTCACGGAAAATCCTTTCGTCGTGGTACATCCTACACCAGAGAGAGAGAGAGAGAGAGAGAGACGAATGAGTTTCAAAATTTCTAATGAACTTAAATGTCAATTGATATTGTACCCGCCGGGACCGCCGGGACCACCACGGACGGGCTGGCCGACACCCATCAACGACGGCGGCGGCAAGTCACGTTCGTAACTGCCGGCCCTGTAACGATGCCTGGGCGGCGACAGAGGTCGCGGCACGTCTCGAACCAAAGTCGGGATCTTCAGTTCCCTTTCGGGTCCTCGTGGGCCGCCCGGATTGCCGCGCATGCCACCGCCACCACCAGCCCCCATGCCAACGAGGACACCACCTTCGCCGTAACCACCGTATTCCTGAGCGAACGACTCGTCATAATTGTACGGGTTGTACTGATCGATTGGGCCCTTCACTTGCGACTGATTTATGGCCCCAAGATAAAAAAACAAACATTAGAATTGAACTTGTTTTGTAAAAAAAAAAAAAACTTGACGTTTCATTACCTCTTTGACGAGCGCGATGATCTGCTTGATGCACTCGCCGCAATCGCTCGGCTTGCCCAGAATTTGAACAATGCGATCTGTGCTTCTCGGACAGCAAACGGAATAGACCGTGATCCTTGTTCCAGTCGACTATGGGCGAAAAAGAGGAGAACATTAAATGACGATCAGATCGTGTTGACTGCTAGGAGAGAAGTGAATCACTTGTGCGACCAACGCACCTGGAAAACAAACTAAAAAGGCCAGAGATACTTTGTACATAGTTGGCAGCTGGCCTTTGCGCTATCTTCTTTAACCCCCATACTCGTCACTCTGTGTGTGTGTAACATTCGCCCTTTGTTTTTTCCCCCCCCCCTTCTTTCCGTCCTACAACCCCCCTTCCCAGTTCAACGACATGCACCTGGCCAAAACACGCCACTTTTCCGGCTTTCCTGGTACAAGAAATGAAAACATGACCCCCTTTAAACATTTTCTAAATTAGAGCGCAATTTAACTGAAGCAGTCAACTTCCTCCTATTAAACAATGGGGGGAAAAAAAATAAATCTAAACACATTTTCAATATCAAAATGATTGAATCCGCAGCAGGGTTGCCGAATTTAAAAAGAAAAATGTTTCTCTGGATTCGCCAGGTAGGCGAAAACCCCCCCACTTTGCTCCCTAACCGCTACTGTTAATTCAATAAGGGGCCACGGCATTGCCTCTACCACCTGCCAGACGTCTGGGACACATCTGTCGAGGCCCCTCGTTATTATGTATTCCCACTCGTCAACGTAGCGTTAAGTTATTCTAGTCTGACGTGACGTCTGCCAAACTTGTCGTGAAACATCCCCCCGCTCGCTTCCCGCAAAAGGACATTAATGTTCTGTTACATCAGAAATAATAATCAAATAATTCATTTTAGATATACCTCGCGCAGTTCCTTGACTTTGGCTCCGCCGCGGCCGATAATGCAGCCAATCTGGCTCTGGTGTACCAGTAGACGGGCATCAGAGTCGCCGACACGGCCAGTCCTTTCTCCTCGAATCTTGGAAACCTTGAGTTGAAAAATCAATCGTTTTCTTTGAAAATTTCTGAAGCAGAGAGACAATACCTCTTCGAGCGATGGCAGAACGTTCTGAAGAACATTGATGACAGCGTCCAGATTGCCCTGGATGGTGAGGATCCTGATGTCGTTGTTGTTGTTTGTTTTGTTTGTTTCCGTGATGGGGAGACGGTGCAGAGTTGGTGGATTGGAAGGTTGGCGGATTGGGGGATGAACAAAGAGAGGACATAATCAGTCATCCAGTCTGGCAAAGATTGTCTACGCTATTCATCTCTTATCGATTTATATCAATTTTCTGTCTATTCTATTGAATGTTTCTCTTGAACGATCGATGGAATCAAAATAAATATTTAAAAAAAAAGCCAAAATGAGAAGTTTAAATTAAAAAAAAAAATAGGGGAACGTGGGAGTAAGGAAGGTAATAGGAGATGATGATGAACGTAAGGAACAAAAGGCACAAACACAAAAAAAAAACGCACACATTTTTTTTTTTTTTTTTTGTTTTCGTGGACGGAGAGGGGGCGGGGATGTGGATTGTCCGGATGTGGGGGAAAGAGCCAAATCAAAACGAAAGACAAGGACCCATGCAAAACCGGGTTAGTATGTGAAAGGAAAGTTTGTTTTTTTTATTTAAAGAAACACAGTAGCGGGGAAGAAAAAAAAAAATGAAAGACGAAAGGTTCGAAACCTGCGTCCTTTATGAAAATGATGCAAGAATTGGAGTTTTGTTTCACAGTTCCCAAGAATGTTCAGCTACTCTACAACGAAAACTACTTAAACCCCTGGCACCCACAGCCCCGAGAGAAAGAGATCAGAGAGTGTCTTTGAAAAAAAAAAAAAAATTTCAGCTTACGTAACAAAAAGGATAACATTCAAAAAAATTCTAATTAGGAAAAAAAACGAAAATGGATTAAACTTTTTTTTTTTTTTTTTTTTTTTTATAAAATTTGGATTTTTTACGTTAAATGAAATTTGAAATTTTTTGTGTCTTTTGGCTTAGCGGCGGAAGTGCCGGACGGTCAGGATGGAGGAGGGAAAAAAAAAGGTGAAATGAGAAGAGGAGGAAAAAAAAGAGGAGGATGGGAAAAAATGAGGATGAAATTAACAAACGGAGGACAAAGAGATTGCACATTGAATTACAGTATTTTTTTTTTTTTTTTTAAAGAAATAAGAACACTTAAATCAAAGACAACGTTTTCCTTTTCTTTTAAATCTTTAAAAGAAATTTAGGCGGAATAACTTTTTTTCGTCTTCACAATTTTACAAATTTGATAAGAACAAATGAGTAAAAAAAATGAATATTTTTGTTTTGTTTTTGTTTTGATGTGTTTGCTTTTTTTTTTTGGTGGCGAAAATTTACCTTTCTGGACCTGGGCAATCGGGAAGTAATATAGTGGCGTGGTTCTGTGGATTGGTGGATTTCGTTATGTTTCATGGCAACATAAATTTCGATTTTTTTTTTTTTTTTTTGAAAATATTTTTTTTTTTTTTAAAGATCGAATTTTGTTTTTGTTTTTTCGGGAAACCAAATTGAACAAGAAAACCATCCGGTAATTTTGTTTCATTTTTGTTTTTGGCGGAATTGGAGAATGGAAGGCCCCGGAGAATGTAGCAGTACATTTTTTGTTTTTGTTTTTGTTTTTTTTTTTGTTAAAAAAAAAATGGAAAAACACGTTTTTTTTTTTTTTTTTTTTTTTTTTTCGGTTAGATATTCCACGCGCGCATTTCGATTGTTGGGCGGACAAGGGCCGGGACGGAATCAGGCGGATTGGCGGAGAGTCGGAGAGAGTTGGAGCGGAGAGGGCGAGCGAGCGAGCGAGAGTGAGAGAGAGAGAGAGAGAAGAAAAAAAATCACGCGGATGAGAAAAACAAATTCGTGACACACATCATTCACCACTCAACAGCAGCAGCAGCAGAATAATAATAATAATTAAAAAATAAAATATCCACACAGCAAAATTCAATTGAAAAAAAAAAATGCAAAACAATCGATTCGTCTACCAACTATTTTTTTTTCCCAGTGACTGCACTATCGTCTAACCTTTCCACAAATGTAATAGAACAATAACAGTTAAGTACTCGAGCTTCACATTTCATTACGTCCCATTTCCGGCATAAATAGAAGGAAGAAAAAAGAAAAAAAGAAAAAAAGGGGAACCCACTGCAGCAAAATATTTTTTATCGACAAAGCTTTTCTTTTAATATATAAAAATAGAGTGTCTTTCTGCAGTGGCTAGCTTTTGCTTATTAGAAAGTCAAAAACTTGCGTCTCCCCCCCCCTTTTTTTTTTCTTTTCTTTTCTTCTTGACTTCTCGCCCCTTTAACAATAATAAAATAAGAATCGAATCTCTAAATCGCTGGACTCGGTAAATGTGCAACGTACACACTAACGGGAGATCAACAAGATAAATACATTTCAAAGTAATTCAACCATTCTGACCCGAAGAAATAAAAGAAACAAACTTATTCCCTTTAAACTTTTCGAGATCCAAAAGTTAGCCAATAACTTGACGTCTAATAAAATCTAGTCAAAAACATTTGCCCCAATTTGATCAAATCCAATTCTTTGACAAAAAAAAAAAAAAAAAAAAAAAAAGAAAAAGAATTAAACGCTATATTAAAAAAAAGGAGGGGGTTCTAAAACTATGGGGTAAAATCCATCAGTTCGCCTGGTGGTGGTTTGACATTTACTGACACGCGTGTGTGTAAGAACAAAAAAAAAAAAAAAAATTTTTATAAAAAATAAATAATAACTACTACCCACTATTACCACTACGTAAAAGGGGGGGGGGAGAGAAATGAATAGTTTTTTTTTTCTTTTCGTAAAGCAAGGACAGAATCGCGTGATCTCGTGTGGCGGTTACGCCCTGCCACGGTCGATAACTCTCCCCCCCCCCACATAATGACTCTACCCCATTAACCTGATGAACTTATTGCTAGGTACGAAAACGAGATCTTATCCACACGATAAAAGTTAACATTCAAAATAAAAATAAACAAAAATAAATACTAAGCCACGTCATAATGCTACACGATATCAACAAGGCCATTTCTTTTTTTTTTTTTCTCTTTCTTAAAGAATATTCGATTACAACCACTAAAAATATCTGCGCTGCTGAGAGTGAAGAAACGAAAAAAAAAAAAAAAATTGAATTTCTTTGTTTTTTAAATGGGTGGGTTTTGACTCACCTCGGTGCGCAACTTGGAGATGTTGCTACCGCCTTTGCCGATGATGGATCCAGCAACCTACGTTTTATTATTATTATTATTAAAAATTTAGCATTAAACGATTTGAAGAAGAAAAAAATCCATTTTCTCATCCTTGACGTTTAAGAATGTAATACCCCCCCCCCCGTTTTTGATTTACCTTGCTGTAAACGAGAAGACGAAGCTCCGTGTCGCCCATGGGGCGGAGGCGTTTGGGCGCCGGCCCTGTCTCACCGTCCGAGTTACGCTTCATACCTTTAAAAAAAAAAAGACAGAAAAATAAATAAATAAAATTGGATTTTTTTTTCTCCTGGAAAAAAAAATCTAATCTAAAATGTCAAGATGTCAGAGCAGAAATTGAGGGACGCATAAATTTTTTTTTTCAATTAAACAAACACAAAGCGCTTTAGAGGCATTATGCATCCTGTGCTGTATCACCGCGTTTTTCACTTCAATTTTTTTTTTCTATATTTTTTAAAGGTAACGAGAGGCGGACCTTCAAGAGAGAGAGCGGACAGAGGCGTTCTTATTGATTTTTTTTACCACCCCTCTCTCTCTTTACACCCCCTCCTTCGCGCTCCGCTCCTAAGAGAGAGAGAGAGAGGAAGGAGGGGAGTACGCACAAGAGTAAGGAGTGCACACACAGCGCCGGGATCGGGAGCGCGCGCGCTTTGGCACACTACGACGACTGTAAGTCTTCAAACTCTTGTGTGTACGTTTGACTTGTATCTTTCCGACAGTTGCAACGACGAGTAACATTTCAAACAGCGAGAGGGCGAAAAAGAAAAGGGAGGGAGAGGGCGAACTCACCAACATCATCAGCGCAGATTGATGAAGGCCCGAGACAGAGAATAGGTTCAATGATTGTAAACGAATCACACTTTTAGGAAGCACAAAAAAAAAAAAGAGTTTAAAAACAAAACTAAATAAAAATAAATAGATGGAAGTAGCTACACGCACGAAAAATAAAAGGCGAGAAAATGGAGATGGATTGGGCTGCGGAGAGAAGAGATGGCGGACGGGAATAAGGTCAATCACGGCGAGTGAGTGGCGCGATACTACCAGAAGACCCGTCAGAGCCGACGCCGTTACTCTCTAACCCTCACCTCCTACTCCCCCCTCCCCATCTACTCCCTCCCTACTCCGCTTCAAAGAGCGTCGTCGCGTAATAGCGTCGACGCGGCTGCGCGCTCCTCCGTTTCTCTTCCCTCGTCCACCCTTTTCCCCTCTTCTTTATTTTCAACCAGTTTCTCTTCGGTTTCATCCGACTCGTCCTCTTTACATGTTTCGCTTTCTCCTTTTTCTCTACCCTTTCGGTCAATCGATTCAAATAATTTCGTTCTTTTTCCCCTCCATCAAATGCCCTCGGACTGTTTTCACACACACACAAAACGGACTGGGCGGCTGGAAAAAAAAAATGATTCAACATCACGAAGGGTAAAGCAAATGCGCATTTCTAATTCTATAGAAGAAAAGAATCTTTAAAAAAAAAAATCTTGAAGGGGAATCGCATTTCACACAATGGCGTTTCGTTAATGAGGCACGTAACAATCAGGTGACTGTTACGACTACTATCGTTGCCACATCATTTCTCGAAGACGAGAGATGACGATCGACGGTATAGTACACGACACACAACAAGTTTCGAACCCAAAATGAAAAACAAAAACAATAAAAGAGCGAACTACTTACAGTAACTTAAAGTTTTCAGCCTGTAATAACAAAGAGACACAACAATCTTTTGCTGAGCGAGAAACAAGAATGGCAAACGATGAAGGCGAGTGACGAGAGGTGTACTACGGGCCAGCGGGTAGAAAAACGATCGATAAACGGGCGGAGGGGGGAACATGTGGGGGGGGGGGGAGAAAAAGGTAAAAAAAAAAAATATTTAAATAAACTTGATGTTTTCTAAGGGTTCTGTCAAGCCTAGGGGGACAAAAAGCCAATCAAAAGTGGGGAACTCGGATTGCTCTTGTACAGACGAAAAAAAAAGGTGGAGTAATGCTATAATATACTAACCCGTGTAGCAAAGATTGGCTCCGCTTTGGTTAGTAACGACAACAAAAAAAAAAAAAAAAATGGAGAAGCAACACGAAGCTTCCCCAAATAAAAATAAACGAGCACACGGATCTCGTGATGGAGCTAAGAGGACCAATGATCAGACGACCATGATGAAAACGAGCGGCTCGCAGCGTGGGCGGCCAGCTCTTGCGGAGCCCATCCGGCTAATCTGCCGGCACGAGCAAGACTGGTCCGGAAATCAGAAGCACCTGGCCTCTTTGAATGAATTTCAGTGGGTGGCGGGAGGGCCGGCGTGCAGATGAAAGTGGGCGGTGAGGACACCAAGCATCTCCCAACTTCCCGATACCTCGTCAATAATCCATCAGTTGTACAACCAGGGCGAGAATAATAAAGACAACCCCACTCCAAAACGCATACACGACAACGAGGAAAGGTGGGGGGGGCTATGAAAAAGTAAAAGGATCCCGGGCTGTCCAGCACATCCCGAGCAAAACAAAAAACACAAAAAAAAAGGGAAAAGCCGCACACGACATGCCAATGGCCAGCCCCGTTTTGTACTTGCTCCGCTTCTTCCCATAGGCGTCGCCATGGTAACGCGCCTAACAAAACAAACGCCAGACAAGACTAACCCAAACAAGAGCCGTCGTCATGGGTAACCAGCACCACAAACAGATCCAACCCATAGGGGATGGTAAAATTCAACGTGAAATAATCATCAGTTACGGCCAGATTTTTGTCTTTTTCTTTTCAAACAGCATTTTGAGGTGAAGCGGGGCAGATCCGAGCACAAGAATCTCACCCACATTTACCCGTCACGAAACACAGCCTTCAAAAGGAGCGACTAACACGCGCTGCCAAAAGCCATAATTCCAAGTCAACCTACACAACAAATGTCAACGTCGATCAAAATCATGAATACCTAAAAGATTCAATCCGGGGATTCAATCGGAAACATAACAAAAGAGCAGTTTCCATGGCGATCACCACACGCTCTCTACGCTGCCTGCATCCACAACGTTTTCAAATATTTAAAGCACATAGCCAAAGATGGGCATCAGTCGCATTGGGGTAAACTCAAATAATTATTTTTTAAAAAAAAAAAAGCAACAAAAAAAAGGGCGTTCTATTCAACTGTCGTCTCCGAGGCAACCGGTCAATTGTCACAACAGACAAGGAGGAAAAAGACGGACAAGATACACAAGCGTTTCTTCCTTTGTTTTCAAATCACGAAAACAACCGCCCTCTCGTGTAGGATTCGACAAAAACAAAAACAAAAAAAACGAAGCAGGGCTCGTCAATCAAACGTCATCGCAATTCAATCCAAAAATACAGTGGCACTAGCCACACACATTCCTCGAAATTCAATCGCCCTAATGTGCAAGTGAAATCGTTAGGGCAAAAAGAAAATGACTTGAAGCATCTTGGACGCAGCTAAGAGAGAAGAGCTGGGCAACGTTGACGCTAATGACGTCGGTGCCGTTGTAGTCGTGAGTCAGATCATTTGTCAAAGAGAGAAGGTTCAAAAGTGACATTTCCAACCATCATGTTTAACGTCGCTACAACAATACGGGTCATCAATCCCGAATCCCTCTCCTATTTTTAAGAGAAAGAAACACACACGAGTTTACATCTTTTTCCCTCGCACGGGTAGAATTCCAAACTTTTTGGCTAGTTTGGATTACTTTACTACGCGTCCCTACTCCTCCCCCCCACTTCCAATAACGTACACATCCAACGTACAATACAGTGAAGAAGAAAAAAGAGAGAATCCAGCCCAGCTCCGCTATTTGATGCACCACAGGAGAGAAGATATCCACATCCAAACGGACGATCAACAAAATTACAGAAATAGATTTTTTTTTAACCCTGAAGCTTTCAGTTACTCGGATGGTCAGTTTGAATGTTTTCCTTTTGGGCTGGGGGAAAAACAAAAATTTCAAACTAGTTTTTCCCAAACGAAAAAAGAAAGGGGAAAAAATAAAGTATCCGAATTGTATACAATGTCTAGACGGTAAATCATTGCACGTGATGTTGTGGTTAAGATTTCGGACTTCTCGACACACGAAAGCAAAAGGGAAAGTAAACAGTTCAATACAATATTTTTGATGTAAAAAAATAAAAAGATTGTTATCTTTGATGGTGGACCAGGGAAAAATATGTTTTAGGTCGTGTTAAAGAAAAAAAAAAAAAAAAAAAGGACGAAAATCCCCGTGTCATCTTTGGCTTCCAACCAAATTTGACTTTTCTCAGAGTCGTTTTTAAAAATAAATTTCACGTCCCTGTGAGTTGCAGCACCGGGCAACGATCCTGCGGCTCACAGTTCGTCAAAGTCAATCCAATCAAGAGCTCCTCACTTTATCACGGTTACTACACACAAGTGGGACCCTCCCCCCCCCCCACCCAAAAAAAAAATTGTAAAAAGATGACTCAATCACTTGTTACAAGCCTACCTCCGTGACAAGCCCATCAATCAAAGTATTTCAGGAATCAAAAAAATTATTCCGTTTCATCTCTTTACGGATCTGTCGTCAATGCAGCGTGCCGTTCGCCATCACGGAATCCTCACACGATCACGGGGATTTACCGGGATATATTTGTTGTTGTTTTTTTCCCTTCGGAAGTGAATAGTGACGCGAAGGGAGGAGTAGAAACGTATCTGGAAAACTCGTTGGATGTTTGCCGGAGCGAACTAACTAATTGGATGAATAGAAAAAGCAAAAGGGGAATAGAAAAAAAAATGCCATCCCTCTGAAAACTGATAAGCTTCTTTCAACCTATTCCCTTCAAAGCGGATCGCACCGTCAACGACCGATCAATCAATACGGGACAGGCCCTCAGGTGGCGGCAGACATTCCTATCACTTCATCGAAACGTCAACAAAACTATTCCTGACGCACGCAAACCGTCCCATACCTGGACACAAATGAACAGCTTGGAGAGCAGTTCGCTGTGAAGCAGACGAAGACATCGAAGCATGAGGCTGTGAGATGACTAAAATGTGCAGTTGTTGGGAAGGTGATCCGCTTCCGGATATCACAGTAGGGACGTCCGGCCTTCGCAACGGAGGCGGCAGCACGTTCAGTGACATCAACGACGGTAACGGATGAATTACCGTCGTTGAAGCAGATTCTTCCTGGCTAGAACCGGATGTCGGCGGAGAATTGCTCGATTCGAGATCCAACATTTGACACTCGAAACTAATTAATGCTCGATATATTTTCTTTTTTTAAAGGAGGATTACGCAACTGAAACCATCGACGTCTCAAGGCGAACTGCTTTCACCCGGCCCTACGACGCCAGACGACTCTTCATTTTTCTTTTTCTTTTTCTTCTTTCATTCGACTTCGTTTTCTGAGCTCCTAAAGTCAACGGGATATACTACGTCAGCTGACTTGAAGGAGCCCATTAGCACGCGGTGCTAAACTTGGCCTTTTCCCTCAAAAGCGGGAGGGAAGCGAGGGGAAACGTTGTGATAACAGAGTAGCAAAAACATAGTAAGACGTACGTGTTGCTTGATGTTTGGAAAAGAAAAAAGGTCTTCGTCTTTCAACGAGCGGTGTGTGTGTGTGTGTGTGTGTGTGTGTGTATCTGTTGTCTGTTGTATATGTGCTACCTAGACGAAAATGTTGATGAAACGGGAATGATTTACTGAATCGCTCGCGTAAGCCCTATTAAATTATTATTTTTTAGCAGGAAGGACTTTGAAAAGAGAAACCAATTTCAATGCCTTCAAACCATCCATCAAGAGAATGACAGAAACCTGGAGGCTGAAATTTTGTTAACTGGCATATGGATGCCAAAGGGGACTGGGTAAAACTGCTGGTAACAAATGAACTAGATTAAACCAGAAGGCATAACAGAAAGGATAATTTGAAATTTCAAAAATATTCCTAATCAAAATGCGAAGGTAACTATGGCCTAACCTGAAGGTAAGCACAAGTTTTCAACATCACAGGCCTACCACCTGTTATTCGATGCTGTGTCAGAGAATAACAGACATAGAAAAAACCCCAATAAAAATGTTATTCTAAATTATTGCCTTCGAATAGTCATGAATCTTCTTCAGGATGCTAATGCACATTTTTACTGTCTACCAATAAACCAACAAAAAAAAACCGTCATCAAACAAACTGGGGTTTGCCCCAGAACTTGGGGTATGCATGACTATGAACCATCAATAATGCAATCAGACAGCTTCAGATTGTCGCTGAAAAGCGTGTTCATAAAAAATGGAGGCAGGATCGCGTATGATTAAACAAAGACTTTATCGATTCGCATGGGAACCAGATAGTTAGGAGGGAAACCTTGGCCAATGGAGATGGGGTGAGTTTGACCAACTAGAAACATATAAATTTAAAATGTAACTTACCAAACGGCTGAATGTGAATCAAAGTTGACATTTGCCCGTGCCCCTACTGAATAGACGGGCGACTGTGACTGGTAAATATCTTTGAATAAGCAGAAAAGTTTTTCTGGCTTTTGGCTTGCAGCTCCTAGCTAAAAAATACGGGCTTGGCGTCGATATGCCGACGAAGCGGTTAAAGCCTCTTCTGGATTTTCTTTACAGCGCGCGCACTGCGGCCGTGTGCTTGACTTCTTGTTCTTGTTCTCTGTTGTTCGTTTGCCCCGTTCGGTTGGTTTCAGTACTTCGGTTCTTGAGCTGGTGACTTGTTTTCTACGAAAAAAGAAAAAGAAAAACGAGAAACGTTTATCAAAGCAGGCCCCACCCTAGGTTCCTGGCTTATCCCTTATTTTTTAAATATATTTTTAGCTGATCGAGGATGTTTACCTTGGCCTTAAATTTTGTTAAAAAGCAGTCCACATACAATATTTAGATCACCTCTTTTTGGCGAAGATGTTTCATATACTATTTAAGTCTCGAAAAACATACTCCACCTCAACAACTGACTAATCTCTGCTGCTAAAGATACGCAGCTATCAAAGCATCGTCTATCGTTTATTTCTGTACAAAAAATAACCATATATTTTCCGAGTATCAATCACATCCAAGTGTGTCGTCTTTTTACATAATATTAAATTGTCTCACGTTGGATTTATGTAACCTGATCAATCTTCAATGGGTATCCAATAAATCTACGATAACATAGCACAATAGCAATAAAGTATGTCAGCGCCTCAAACTGTCATGAGTTATTTTTTTCACAACAAATGCTGAAGTGTAATTTTGGTTATTGTTCCAGTGCATTTTAGCTTGCTTGTTTTTAATATTTAAATGCCTCCTTGTCGTGGGCTAAACCATGAATATAAAACGAGTTTCACTGTTTGTTGTAAAGGACGGGCAACCAAGAAGAATATCGACCGTTGTCAACGATTTTTTTGTTTCATTGTTCTGTTACTAGCCACTGTCCTTTGAGACACAGGGCAGATGTGTTTTCACCTGCAACACACACGCATCGTTTATGAGGTTTCACGGAAATCCGGAATGAGAAAACCCCCGTCACTCCTACTTCCCCTCTCCACGTCAGACATGTCCCAGTTTCATGGGACTAAATTTTTTATGTCTTTCAACAGTTTCAGTCCTATTAATGATAACTGACTGAACTGGGACAAAACAAACCCATTATTTTGTAAGCAAAATGATACTAACGCCTTTTGAAGATGCAATAAATAATATTAGTTTCTCATAATCGAATGCCAAGCCTTTTGATGGGATTGGCAAATCAGGATACATAACTGAAAGATTTAAACATCTTTATTCAGATGCAATATCTTTGCACTGCAAATCGCCCTCAAACCACTTGCGCACTTAATTTTTCTTTCAATACATCCGTCAATTTCGTACGTTCAATTTCCTCTTCGTGTCGAGACACGACGTTACGCAGTTTGACCACTCCTTTTTCCAATTCTGACTGACCAATAATGATTGCCCAGGGAATACCCTGCTCCTCACAAGTCTGCAACTGCCCGAGCAATTTCGGATTGGCCTTATAGGACATTTCCGTCTGTAAATATACGAAAAAGGTGAATTACATCACATGGTGTTGTATAAAGAAATCTTCTTACCTTTATTCCAATGTCCCAAAGTTCAGCGCAAATTTTCATCCTATCCTCTAAGAGATTCTTTTGCGCGGCTGCAACGTAAACTTGAGTCTCAACAGTTCGCATTTTCAAATTAGCCTCGCGATTTTCCAGAATAGCAAGAATTCTCTCTATGCCTATGGAAACTCCGACACAAGGAACAGCTTTTGCTTTAGGATCAAATAATGCTACTAAATTGTCGTAACGACCGCCACCCGCAATAGAACCGACGCCTTCCTCGGGATTTTGGTCTTTTTGTATAAAAGGAAAAGAAAGCGCTTTATAAGATCAGTTTATCTGCGTTAATTTTTAAAAGCAAAATACTTGTTAAGACAGCCTCGTAGATAATTCCAGTGTAGTAGTCCAATCCCCGGGCCAAACTCATATCAAATTTGACACGCTTTTTAACACCATAAAGCTCAGCATATCGGAAAAACAACTTCAGTGCCTCAAGACCCTCTATCGCTGATTTGGAAGCACATAACTTCGTGTCGGCCAAAAGTTGCTCTACTAAATCATCTTGACCAGCACGAAGAACATATTGGCCAATTTGATCAGCCTTTTCAGGATCTAAGCCTTTTTCGTCCGTCATCTCTCGACGAACGTCTGCCCAAGGAGACTAAACGAGACAGAATTATTTCACCTTTGGAATTTCTGACCGTAAACAGAAACGTACCTTATCAAGTTTATCGACTGCTGAACAGATGGTCCGAAATTGAGTATCAGGAACACCACAAGCCTCAAATAATCCATCTAAGATTTTCCGATGATTAATTTTGATGACGTGTTCACTAAGGTCCAACGAATCAAGAATTTCGGTGACTACTCTCACGCATTCAACATCGGGAATCATAGGGTCAGTTAGACCTGCGATATCGAAATCCTTTAAGAAATAAAAGTTCAATGTGTATCATTAGAGGAGAAAACGATTTTATCAAAGTTAACTTACACACTGAAAAAATTCCCTAAATCTGCCTTTGGTCATAGCTGGGTTGTCTCTCCTGTACACCTTGCCAAGCTGGTACCGTTTAATGGATGCGACCTTGTTCATTGCCAGAAAACGGGCAAACGGGACTGTCAAGTCGTAGCGGAGAGACAAAAGTTCTCCTCCTTGATCAGCAAGGTCATAGATAAGTTTGGAGTCTTCACCATATTTTCCAGTCAGCACTTCTTTCAATTCAAACACTGGAGTATCTATTGTCTCAGCTCCATGACGTTTGAAGCATGTTGTAATTTTGTCAAAAGCTTGCTGCCGAATCACCATCTGCCTTGGGTTGAAGTCACGAGTTCCTTTGGCTGTTTTAAGGACAAACTTGCCACCAGCTTTTTCATCCTTGTCACTTCCTTGTTGGGCTTTCAGAGCCAGTAGTTTTGAGACTTCCTCTGTGATCTTGGAAGAAAGGCAGCGGAATTGTTTATGATAAGCACCAGGCAGCAAATTGATAAGTCTCATTTTCAATCACACTTTTCAAACTGAAAGAACATAAGGAAACGGAACTATGCAACTGACGACGTTCAACCAACTATCAAACGAGCGTGGAAGATCCAAAGATGAGAATTGGTCGAAAAAGAACTCTCTGTAATTTTACAAAGGGATGTTCAGCAAGGGAAATTTATTTATACCTTGTCAATACCGGCTTTTTCTGCCTTGAGTTTTCGAACGACCTCTCCTTGCTCCTTTATCTGGTCTGCAATACTTTTACCGACATCTGCCATGATTAAATTGTTGATTAACTAATAGTTCAATAATTCCAAGTTATTCTAAATATGTCTAGATGGGTAAAAATTGCACGGTAAATTGACAAAACGACATGCAACTCACGCGGAGTACTTGCATCAGCTAGAAGAGACCAGGTCCATCTATTAAACAAGTACGCAAACTTTTAGGAAGAACGAAAAAAACCCACTTCTTTTCGTTCTTTAGTTACCCTTAACGGTAGCTGTACCAACTGTTATACCGTTTTTCGGTTTAATTCAGAAATGTTTGATTTTCGTTTGAAAGTCAATTTTCGCGATTCTCGTTAATTTCGAATCTAAGGCACATCTGTTCATTGTTTAATTGAATATTTTGGGAAAATACAAAATTATTGGAAAAGTCGGGCTTATTTTTTTTGTTGAGCTTATTTTCAAACCCAATAATTTGGAAACATGCAACTGACGACGTTTAACCAACCACCAAGAGAGCATGGAAGTTGTAACCCTTAACAATAGGTGTACATGAAGTCAACATTACGAGCATTTGTAACGGATCGGGAACATACAAATATCATTTCTTTGTTCCTTAAACAACATTACATCCCTTAATTTTTTATTCTACTCTACTCCACTTTAAAGAGTTTGCTTTTTAAGTAGTATGTAACGACAACAGCGTGACAGACGCTAAGTGAATGCATGTCGTATTCTAACACTTTTACCTGTTTATTCATTTTAAAGTGCTCGACTGTTGGTACAACTACAGACGAATATCTCAGAGTGCCAATATTGGTATAGGAGCAAGTCGTGTATTGCAGTAATCACGCTTAACGTAATTTTATTTTTATACGTACATATAGTAATATGTTATTAGCTACATCAAAATAAATGCCAGGTATGAAGTTCTTTGATCGATTATCTTCGTGATGTATAGAGAAAAAAAAATTCAAAAACAACCATGTCCCAATTGAGAGGGTTGTATCCTAAAAATAGCAAATTAGATTTAAATGTGACGGAAGCAACTTCTTCTACCGAGGACAGAAGAATACGAAAAAAGAAAAAAAAATTATTAGGAGATTATAAACTGGGTCAAAGGGAGAAAGCTATAATTCTCAATAAAAGAACATGACGACTAAATATTGACTCAGCAAATTTTATGAGACTAACAACGGCACAAAAACGACCACTGTCCACTTGAAGCCACGCAAAGAAAAAATACTTAACAACCATACATTGACATTGCAAATTTACGCTTAAATTCGTTTCAAAGCGTGAGATAACGAGAAGAGCTTGACGCTAATTCATGAAAAATAAGGCAATCAATTGAATCGTTGGCTGCTAGTTCTTTGAAAATTTACCAATATTTGCAAGGAATTTTAAAAAAAGGAACGATATCCCTGTAGAGACAAATAGTAGATTATGAACAGAGTTGGGCTGAAACACTCATAACCAAATTCGCGTTTCTCGCTATTGCATTTGCGCAGCTTTCATGTTTTCCAGAATGGATTCGCGGGCAAGGGCAGCTTTCTTGCGTACGAAAAAACATTCTGCGCAAAACCATTGCGTATTGGCCAGTCCGAAGGAAGTACATCCGGGCGATTTGCACGGTTTGCGGACGCTTTCATAATGCGATAGTAGTCGGGACATAGGCTGTTGTGCCACCTTCTCAACAGCGGGATAAGCGCGTGGTATCTCGGCATCCACTACTGAATTTCCCCTACTTTTAATGTTTGATGGCTGTGTTCTGGGTGGACGGATCGGCTGCGATTGCCTTTGTTGTTCTTCAGGATGGATCGGCATCGAATCCATTATTTCTTCATTAAGTTTGTTTGACCCGTTTCGGTCGTTAACTTTTACAACAGTTTGTAACCTTTGTGTGGTTGTTTGTCCCACTGGTTCTAACACGTTCGGAATCGAATGCTTGAATTTGTCACAAATACTAGGACTTATCTTCTCGAAAACTATCTTTTCTTCCTTTTTTGGAGAAGGAGATGTGCTACTGGATGAAACAGCATCGCCATAGAAGGTGGAATTTGATAGATAGAGCGTCCCATTTTGACCACTTGGTGGTCTCCGTGCCGGAATATTGGAGGCGTCGGCGTAAGATTGACTGTCTGACTGGGCATAGAAAACTGATTTCCCTATACCATAAAGTGCATTTTGATTGCCATTGATAGGTTTGTTGGTAGCCACTTTTAGATTCTTCGCCCGTTCTTCCTCCTGTTCTAGCTGCTTTGCATAGCAGGCCGTGCACATGTAGCTCGTGAGGGCAGTGCCGTACATGGTACAATTGGGGTTGATACAAGGGCTAGGTCCCTCCTGGATGGCCACTTCAGCTAGTGTGTGCTGTTTCCGGCGCTGCCATACGAGAGTCTGTCGTTGCCGTTCCGCCTGCTGCTGCTCAAAGCGTTGACGGGCGGATTGCAGATAGTTGCTGATCATTTTTTCCAGGGCTGGGTGGTGTTTCTCCGTATGCAGACGGGCACATAGAATGAAATCGGGACATTCCCACTGCGCATTATTTAGTCGCACCTGTGGTGGCGGATGCTTTACCGAGAAATTATCAATCAAATTTCTTCTGATCTTTCTTCCAACAGAGCGGCCAAGGCTACCAAATTGCTTGGCTACACTGTGTAGCTGCTTTCCGGGGGCCTTGGAACCAGGCGGGCCGAATCGACCATTGAACTCCCCATCACTATTCCATCCTTCGGTGTCGTTAGCGGGACGACTGAGAGTTCCGTTGGCTTTGGTATCATTTTTGACTTTAGGAGTTTTGGTATTTTTAATGACTGCCGGACATAGAATGTCGACTAAATCGAGAAATTGGTTCAGCAACGCAAGACGATCTTCGTGCGTGAAGGCAACCCTTTGAACAACTGCTTCATTGAACTCATCCCGATTCCAAACGCATCCCTCGCCCGGGTCCACCTCAAACTGAATAGGCAATAATTCACGATCGACGTCCACCAACGGAATGACTACGATAAAAAAATAATGATTTGATAAGTCAGAAGTTTCAAAGGCTACTAACAAAAGCTGGTTCTTTTACCGGCGGGGGCATCAGGAACTTGTTCGCACGTTGATGGCGAAAATTTTTTTTGGGGTGTCATGGCAACCAATGCTGAAAAATGGGCTGCATCATAGGCCAAAATTAAAGGAGATCGACTGCATTCACTCGGTTCAATTTCTAAAGGAAGGTAGATGCCACCAAAAGGGATAGGTGCTAAAGCTTCTCCATTGACGTCCTAGGAATGAAATTGTAGACAAAAAAAAAATAAATAAATAAAGATACAAAGCGATTGAGATCCCGTTACATAACAAGAAGCAGCTGGTATCTCAGCTGAAAATACGCGTGCATGACGGAATATTCAAACCTGTTTAACGCCTACCTTTAAAACAGTGTCCGCGATGACAAAAATAGGCCGCTTTAGAACATGGGCTAATGCCAGAACATGTATTTCTTCCAGTGACTCGTATGTTTTCGAGGTGCTGAAGGATTCACCGCGGCCATCGACTTCCGTTTCACTTGCACTAGGCGTTGATGAACCCGACGTCCGCGGTTGAGAGCTGGCCAATTTCAGAATATTATCCCATTCACGTCGCCATTCATCCTCATTTAGGCGTAAGTCCAATCCCGCCTTTCAAATATACAGCTATAATGTTTTGTTGTAATACAAAAACAAATTTTTTATGGGTAAAATTACCTGAAGGTTGGAGCGGGCGTTTTGCCATCTCCATCTTCTCCAAAGCGCATGACGAAACGTTCCCATGGTAAGAAAGTTGTGCAAGGCTTTTCTTAGAATTAGGAGTCGATCGTGGAACCCCCACATTCCTATGATTAACAAAGTCAGATTGTTTTGAAACAGAATAAAAATTGTGAAAATACCTAGGGATGCCGCGTGAAGCAGGCAATTGCCATCTCCAGTCGTCGATAGCGGCCAAAGCTTTTCGCAACCTTCCCCTAAACATGTCCACCAGTTTAAGCGAACAGCCTCCTGCAATGACACAGCCATGGATGTGTCAATCAACTCATTTTCAAGGAAAGCCCGGAATTCGTCTATTTAAGAAGAAGTTTAAGTCAAACATTACATTTAAATGTACAATTGGCAACTCACCAGATTGGGTGGAAAGATCTGGAAGAGTAAAGGTGCAATCATTTGTCTCTAAGGCATTAAATTGACTGCTTATCGAACTAGGTTCCTCAACTTCAGAAAGTGAAGCACAGAGCTCATTACGAATCTGAGAGATAACCCCTGCATTTTCTGCTGTACGAGATATTCCTCGAGACAGCTTTTTGGCTAAAGTGTTTTTAAAGATATAGCCACTGTCAATGAAAACACACTGAGAAATTTACCTTCTTCATCACAAACATCAACTGCTGAGGTTTTGGTTAAGGTGGGTTTAATGGTTCCAACATTAGTAGGCACGCTTGTAGAAGAAACTGACAGATTAGTGGTTCCATTTCCAAAGGGAACAGGTACAACCACTGGATTAACAGGCATTACCTGAAATGTAAAATATAGATCTCTAATTAAGCACCTATGAATGCATAATAAATGAAACAAGTCACATATTTTGAGGTTCCTATGCAAACAAATAAATTTCAGTTAGGTTGCATCACAGTTTCCTTTCTAGGCTGGTTACTATCAATGTTTTCTCTCCGATGACAGTAATAGTTTCGGGCCACTTGTCACAGCCAGATAGGATAATGCGTGCGACACACACCTGAGCTTAAGTTGTTTCAGAAATGTATCCTGTTTCTCGTTCCGAAGCGTAGGTAACGGAAATAAGGAAACTGGCTTATACACAAGCAAACACAGTATCGAAATAAGCGTGCATTTCTCACGCATAACTGTATTCAAAGTTAGTTGATTGTCTGCGTTATTTCGGCGCTCAACTATAAATTGCGAGTGACCCAATTTCCCTTTCACTAGTCAAACAATCGTAAGTTACATATTCGTAGTGTTGTGTATATGTAACACTACTACTAGACTCATAGTCTGTTCTGTTACTACCCTATTACTATATTTTGACGGTGGAACGGAAATCCAGAAGAAAATTTTGTTTTCTCTCGCTAGATGTCTCTATAGACGAAAATCATTAGATAAGTATAGGGTACTTCGTGAAACTTACTAGTGTCGACGGACAGATACGATGAGGTTACCGACGGGCAGAGGCGTTCATTCGGTCGAAAGCTAAGAGTTGGCGAGTGGCACAAAGGCCAGAGTCAGCGAGCGTGTGGCAGAAAGAGTGAATGGGTCGACGGGCAGAGTCAGAGACCGCTTCGATAGGCAGAACGATGAGTGGGTAGACGGGCAAAACAATTGCGTGGGCCGACGGACAGATACAATTCACGAAGAGACAACCTTGTTAAATATACGCTAGCGTCACTAACCTCATAGTCCTGGACGGGCTCTAAGTTAATAGCCGTTACATAAGTAAAAAGTATTTCCTTAAAATTTTATTCTAAACCCTATGACTCATACCAGACGTTTTTTAAATTCAAATACTTGGGGAGCTCTGAGTCTGAAAGTATGGAAGATATACTATAGAACATTTAATAATCACTATTTTGAAACTTATTTCGTTAAGTTGGCATTTGTGCTGTTTTCTCGCTATAACATTGATGAATCCGTCGTATATAATTGGATGGATTGCACAGTCGACTGACTGTTACTCAACGTTGAATTTGTTGTTTCCATTACGTTGTAACGGTCCATCGTGGTTAACGATAGTCTGGCGAACAAGGCACTCCAGTCAAAGCTAAAATTCTCGGACACACGCTGATATGTCTATATAACAAAGCAAATGCAGGTGTAAGACTTAAATTTTACTTTGTGTAACAACACCAAATAAAGATAAGAAATTTTACAAACCGGATGATTGACAATTTGTCGATGTAAGTCAGTGCGGACTTTTTTGTTGAGAAAACAAAATGATATGAAGATAAAAAATCCTTGCAATGAGTTCAAGATAGTAAAGATGTAGGCAAAGGCGATGCCTTGTCCAAGTTCTTGGCCGAAGAATAGGAAACCAAACAACCAAGTAATGCCAAGAATAAATGTCAAAGAGACAGTACCCAAGACCCATCGATGGTTGTCTGTATTTCCAGAAGTGGCATGCCTTGTTTTGAAGGTAATCCTGAGAGCCGCTACTAAGAATACGCTATTTACCTGTAATGATAACGAATAGAGGACAATTATTGACATATTTTCGGATTTGGTCCATTGTGATTAATAAAAAAAAGGCATACCAGTACTACGACTAATACTGGTGCAGCAAAGGCCCATATTGCACCGTTTGCGTAACTCAGCCAGCAACTGAGAAAAAAAATAAGGTGTACCCAGAAAATGTAATAAGTCGTAGGTTATAGGCAATTCAATTACTATGAAGAGTTGTTGTAAGCTTCGGTACTAGTTGCTGCCAAGGTGATTACCACAACCAAAACGGGCAATCCGTATCCGATTAAGTAATACTGCCAGCGCTTTAATCCAGTTCCTGGGAAAACCTTTAATGTCGAAATAAATGCTTTATCAATATAAGGTTCCATGTAAGAGATTGAGTTCTAGTTACTTTAACCAGAAGCAACCACATGTAAAGACCCTCGATAAACATCCAGCTGAAGGCGCATAAGAAAAATAGATGCAGGAACACGGCGATTGATAAACAGAGATCCGGATTATATGTTGCATCAATGCCAGCCAACAAGAGAATTTCGGCAATCAGTAGGTTCCAGCACAAATTTCGATGAATGGTAAAACGGAAATCGCGTCGTAGAGTTCGCACCCAGGAAAAAATCAGGATAACCACTACCAAGCAAACAATTGAAATGCTCTCGCCAACAACGGTTATGTAGTCTAAAGCAAGTATTGTCTGAATAACAGTCAAATTTCAGATTGGATTAATATCTATAATTCAGATTTGACGATTCTTCGAATCTACTACCGTGTTTTGGAACAGGCCGTTAATGTCCATTAGAACAGCAAAATTGGTTAAGTGATCGCACTGGCATATGGTTGATACATCTGCCAAAACAATCAAATTAAATTATATTGCCAACTGACTAATGAAAAACGAAATATAGCTCACCGTCAGCATAGATCACTTCACATCCATCAAACGACCAATCTTGCGTGGAAGTGTTCCAATAGGCACAAGTTGCACTTGTCGCATTAACTTCATACAGATTTCGATTCAACGTGCTGAGCAAAATTTCAACCTTGCCATCAACGAAATAGATCGATCCGTTAGGTTCACCAATTGTTGCACCTATTGCCCTCGACACCACAACTTGTCTTATCGGCACAAGAGCTGTTTGGTTCTCATCGAACAATTGGCTACCATTATAAAAAGGCGGAAAGCAAATGGATGTTTATCATAAAGAAAAATGCTGGTCAATTGTTTACTCTACTCACGCCAAAGTGTCGCCATGCAGAATATCCTGGAATGCCGAATAAGTTGCAAACGAGAGAGTAGTGTTTGTTTCATTGGTAGCATTAAGAAATTCGACCGGAAGAGTCAGTTGGTCATTAGCTCCTACCACGTAAACGTAAGTTTCATTATCGTAGTTTTCTTGTGCGATATTCTCCACTTGTATGGCTGTAACGATAGAACCGAAAACATTAGCAGATCTTAATACGGAAATGACATATTTAATTTTTTTATTCACCTAAGTTCTGGGAACTGCCTCCTGTGTACAGATAAATGTCGTCGAGAAGATTTTCAGCTAAAAGAAGTAAGGTGTCGTCCACGCTCGTTTGTATTTGATTGACCGCTTCAGCACGATCATTGATTTCCAAACCCCAAAACGCTAAGGTACTGTTCATCACCACATCGCTGAGGTCGACAACAGAATTCGTGAAATTTTTGGTTGTAGCATCTCGTGAAACGGGGTCCGGATCGTTAGCAATTAAAGTGTTTTGTTTATCAATAGCTAACACGACTGTCTGCTGTATCTGAATGATATTGCCTGAAGCTATCTCGTTTGTTTCAACCACACTGGTAAGGGATTTCAGTGCACCGCTGGGATTGTCGCCATTGGTAATCTCATTGTTGGCTTGGTTGATGGAATCTTCGACAATCGGATTAGAGCAATTGCTAAACCAAAACAATAAACAAAAAGAAAATTAAGAAACAGAATTTATGACATTAAAACAAAATTTACCTGAGGTTAGGACTTGGTGTCGCCCATTGACCATCGGGACCACAAAACCAACTTGCTTCACCTTTGTAATTGGATGGGCAGTTTTTAATAACTTGGGTATCAGCTAATGTTTCCTCCCAACAAAAATCTGGGGGGTATCCGGTTACGCCGCATGTGGCCGGACAGAAAAGTTGTTCGTATTCGAAATTTTCCGATGCAACGCTTGGTGATAAAACACATAATCCACGGACTTTTCTCGTCTTTGTGCCAATAAAGCAGTCGGCTTGTGGATTAATTCCGTCGGCAGGCAACACAAAATCATAAACAGCGCACTGGAACGCACTGGTGTATTCCATATAGTGCTGCGGCGTTCGCTGTTCTCCGGTCCAAATGTACCATTTGAACCAGATGGGTATAGCTGAGGATGCTGTGATATTCGACGGAATGGAATTGTCCAAACGACGCAAAATGGAAGCAAAGTTGATTAGGCTAGTGAAATGAGCCAAATCGCCTCCAAGTTGAAGACAATACGATCGAGCATCTTGCCACTCAAGGTTCACTGGTGTCAGCTATACTTTGTGTTACCATAATCGAGTTAAAAATGTTTATAAATGCAATTTCTAAAAAATAAAACTATTTACCCTGTAGCAAGAATCTCCCTCGAGCGTGGACAGAGACGAATCGCCACATCCGAATAGTGTGGCGTCATATGTGGCTCTTTCCAATTCAAAAACGAAACTATTCGGTAGTGAAGGTGACGTTGTCGGTTTACCGGTATGGGAAAGGATCAGCGATGAATCAAATCGGCAATCCGTTACCTTATACTGACACCTAGTTCAAATGTGGTATACGATAAGAGGAACAAATGTTACACGGAAATGTTTCGATCTACCAGAAACGTACGAGAGCCAACACGTTTGGAAGCAACTGGGGAACGCCCTTGCATTTATAATCGTCTGTAATACTTGCTCTGGATCAACAGGAAGAGAAAAAAAAAAGATTAACTGGAAAAAAAAAAACTGTAATGCAATTTGTCCTATTGCTCACCTTCCTGTACTGCACTGGATAATGGTATTCTCTTCGGCAGGGCACCTCCACATTTCGGCGTAAACAATGGTGGACAATTTGGGCAACAATGGGGGCGGAATAATTAAAGAACTGTTAGTTGAGTCAAGGGTTGTGCAATCCAATTGAACTGTTGGAATAATGTAGTGTTAAAAAAAGCTTTAATATAAAATCAATTAAAAAAAATAAATTTCGGTAGAGCCCTATCACCTTATTGATGTGTTTGCATTACCGTACTGATAGGGTTTATTGATAGGGCTATTTTTTTTTGCCTCTCATTATCATCTCTAGGAAAATACACTTTGACCGAGTCCCCCCCTTAACAAATGGCGCTGTGAAAGGAGCTTATTAAAAGTTGAAATTACCGGAAAATGTGGCATCAAATTGGTATGGTTTGCAGGTTCCTGAATTCCCAGATAGACATCTGCACTGGAACTGCTGATTAGCAACCGATTCCAGCGGGTAGGATGAATTGATGGATTTAGTAACAACAAGGCACTCAGCTTCCGCTGTACAAAACGTTTTCGGACTTTTGCAGGTGAAAGGCTCGGTCCATGTACAAGAACCGTCAGTAGCAACGCAATTAGATGCTCTGACTTGGTAACTAGTCCCTGGAATTGAAAGAATACTTATTTAGTCGAGAAATAACGTTACGGCCTAACTAGAAACATTTGGTTTAGACTTGGTTAGCTTTCAAATAACCTTAAAACTAAATTAATGAATAATACATGAGTAGCAAAAAATGAAAGAAAAGTTACCTATCTTGTGAAAGAACGCGAGCCCTATGAAAATTATAGCTAAGTTCATAACGGCTATTTTCTTCGTAAACTCACACTGCTGTATGCGAACTAGGCTTTCTTACAATGATTCAACGGTCGATAGGCAGAAGAAGGATATCAACCATTTATTTCTATTGACTTAAAATAAGCTTAAATTTTTATCAACTTTTTGGCATTTTCTTATCGTGGTAAGCGACACAAGGGAAATTGTCAGCAAGATAGAATGTCACGTTAAGATTGGTATAAGATATCTAAATTATCAGTCCTACACGTATCAGATGTTTAAGGCGGTAAATTAAAAAACAGTTGCAATAAAATAATTAACCATGGCGAAGGAGGAAAGAAACCTGTTACTATATAACTGCAGCTTTAAACATTTGAAAACCAGCCTTTTAAAAAAGCTGCGGAAAGCTCCACGTGCCGATGTTACGCAAGATGTTTTATTCTTTACTAACTAATCTAAGACAACAAGGACATGTGTGCTTACCCCGACTTTCCAAAGGTCTCCAGCTTTTCATAAATACTCTGCAGGACAGCCTGAATGTCCCTTATGGACGTTTTCTGCTCATTTAAAATAACTTCCATGAGTTGGCCGACTTCTTCGCGCTTTACCTTTTCTTGATTCATGACTTCCTCGAAGTGGACTTCAGCACACGCGTGGCACTTCAGCCCCATTTAAACTCACGTGTCTCCGTCGTCTGCGTCACCATAGGAACAGGTTGATTCTTGAAATACTGAAAAATTGTACGAATTTTACTTAGCTACAATGTTGAGACAGAAAACTTTTTCAACAAATCAAAACCTCAAATTTGTTCACGCAACATGGATAAAAAAAAAAAAATTTTAATGGAGATATTACTGGCAACGTATCATCTGTCCTTAGTTGGTTTTTGGTTTGTCTTAAAAAGCATACTTGAATCACTAAAAAACGTATTTCTAAAGAGGAAAAGGAATATCGATCCAACTGTGAACCAAAATTGCAAGTTTGACGACCAGTACTGCAGTAGCTCCAAAACTTACCAAATGGCTGGCCGAGCGTATTTGGTTTTTCCCGGTAAATAGAAGATAAGGATCAAGTTTTAAAAATCCAAATTTGCTCGTCGTACCCGTAGTTCTCTTGAAGTAAAGAAGATTTCGATGAGATATCGTTCACTGAGGACGGCTATGAAAAATGTGGAATAAACTGATATCCTGGATACAGAGTCTTCTTTCACCTGTATGGGATTTCAGGATAACGGTTGCTTACGTGATTTGCCTGAAATAAGTCCATCACCAAGTTTTTCGGGCTTTCCACTGAGATGCTCTTATCGTTCTTGTTTTTATCACGCACGGCTTAGTCTTTTACATATTCAAAATTATTAAAATTCCTATGTAATAAAGATACCTGATTTCAAAGAAACACGACGAAGCAAGTGTTTGTCATCTTTCGTCCAAAGAAAGCAAATCATTTCTTTTTTTTTCACTTGGAAAATTTGCTTTCATCCAAAACACATCGTGTTTGATCTCTATAAAAGCTAAATAACAAAAAATTAAAGCATAAAATTTGTCTTGATTCATTTAATTGTAAATAATGCTGTACAAGAACAGCCGATTATGGAAGAGATTTAAAGCATTTGAAATAACATAGGAATACATACATATTTGTGAAAATGCCATACAAATGAAACGGAAAATAATAATAATAATGATGAAAATCCTGTGTAAATGTACTATGCGTATACTGAATAATGGGCAGCACATGAAAAAACATAACACCATCGATCCCGACCTAAGAATAAAAATTTAGCAGATGGGCAAAGGTTTTGTTTCTCCCTTTTTAAAATTTCCTTTCCAGTACCTTAAGACAGTTTTTGCGAAAACTGACTCGATTCAAGGCTGACCGTCGCTGTAACTGTGTGTTTCTGGCGTACGTCGTATGTGCCCGTTTTGTTCTGCGATGGAATTGTGTGCAAGTCGCTTAATGTAATGTTAAAGTAAAGTGCCACTCGTTGGAGCCTCTGTGCGATAAAATATACCCCACCAAATAAAAGAAAATAAATTAAAATTCCCAAACAATGAAGGAAATAAAGGAACTGAAGAATAGAAAAAAATAAAACCTGGCTAGTGATGAATTGCCTCTGTAAATCTTTGCGGACTTTGTTGTTGAGGACACAGAACGTGATGAAGATGAACAATCCTTGCAGAGAATTCAAGATGGTGAAGATGTAGGCAAATATTATGCTACCTTGGCCAAAAAACAGAAAGCCAAAGAACCAAGTGATGCCCAGAATAAAAGTCAATGAGATGGTGCCAAAAATCCATCGAAAATTGTGCTTCTTCTCTTTCTTTTCGTCAAAGTTACGTCTTGATTTAAAACTGACTGAGAGAGCTATCATCAAAAAGGCTAGATTCATCTGAAAAGTTTGGCCAAATAGATGATGAATTAAAAGATGACAAGATCAGCGATAAACAGAAAACATACCAACAAGATAGCAGCCACGGGTCCTGCAAAGGCCCATATCGCTCCATTTTCATAACTAAGCCAGCAACTGGAAAGAAATTGAAATGTCATAAGAGCTCTGTCCATACTTGGATTCTATTTCATAGTACTATGTAGAATTAGAGTAAGCCTGAGTATTAGTTGCTGCCAGAGTGATTGCCACTACTAAGACGGGAAATCCATAACCGATGGCGTAATATTGCCAATGTTTTAAGCCGCTTCTGTCAAAGACCTGGGAAAACCACACAATAAGAATCGTGGAACGGATTGCCTTATAACGTAGTAAACAATTACCTTGGTGATGAGAAAGTACATGTAGAGGCCCTCGACAAACATCCAGCTGAAAGCGCACAGGAAAAATAGATGCAGGAAAACACCGATGGCTAAACAGACATCCCGATTGGATGTAGCGTCAATTCCAGCCAGCAAGAGAATCTCGGCAATCAACAGGTTAATGCACAAGTTGCGATGAACCATGAAACGGAAATCTCGACGTAGGGTTCGCACCCAGTAGAATACAATTAAAGCCAATGTCAGGCAAGCAATGGAAATGCTTTCACCAATGATAGTGATGTAATCTAGGGCAGGTACAGTCTTAAGAAAAAACCAATTCCATTAAGTGTTTGATGAACTGATTAAATCTTATGCACCTTATTCTGAAAGACGCCGTTGATGTCCATGACAACAGCGAAGTTAGTCAAATGGTTACATCTGCATCGAGTGCTCGATTTGTCTATGGAGAAATTCGAAACTGGATTAATACATTAACGCTTGTAAATGAGGCTATTGGATTTCACCATTAGTATCTACCACTTCGCATCCATCAAACGACCAATCTTGCGTGAACACGTTCCAATACGCACACCTCGCGCTTGTCCGATTGACTTCATAGAGATTGAGGTTTAGTGTGCTGAGTAAAATTTCTACATTGCCATCAGCGAAGTGGATGTGTCCGTTCGGTTCGCCCAGCGTAGCGCCCATCACCTTCGATACCACAACTTGCTTTATTGGCTCGGAATTGGTTCGATTTTCCTCAAACAATTGGCTAACATAGCATTGAAAACAAATGAATGCCAAGTCATCCTTTGAAGGAGAAGGGTGGTAATTACGCTAGTGTGTCGCCATGGAGAAGATTTTGAAAAGCGGGATACGTTGCGAACGAAAGACGAATCTTTGGATCGCCGGTCGCATAAGGAAATCCTGCAGGTAGGATCAATTGGTCTTTACCTCCTGCCACGTAAGCATAACTTTCGTTGTTGTAGTCCGATTTTGGTTTGTTTTCCACCTGTATGGCTGTAACCAATTTTGAATTCTAATTGATTAAAAATCGCAAATTTAAAAAAATATAATTTTTAACTTAATATTACCGATGTTTTCATAATTATAATTTTTGTATATTTTATCAAGAAGATTGTCAGCCAAGAGGAATAACGTGTCGTCCATGTTCTTTTGTACGGCATCGATAGCCTCGCTACGGGCGTTTGATTCCAAACCCCAGAATGCCAATTCATTTCCCAGCAACACATTATTCACATCAGTGACGGAACTGGTAAAATTTTTGCTGCTGATGTCTTTCGAATTCGGATCTGAATTTGCAGCCAACAGCTGGGTTTGTTTGTCGATGGCTAAACGCACTGTTTGGTCCAATTGGATAATGTCGCCCGAACCCAACTCGTTCTGTTTAAGTACACTAGAGAGGCTATCCAATGCCTGGCTGGGATTGCCACCATATTCAATCTCATAGTTTGCTTGATTGATAGAATTTTGAATCGCAATGTTTGTGCAATTGCTAAAAGACAAATAAGTAAAAAAAAATAATTAATTTATATTTCAGAACTTGTATTTGTTTTTGTATGTTTTACCTTAGATCAGGAGTTGGGGTAATCCACTGTCCAGCAAGATTACACGTCCAGCTAGCGATCCCTGTTAACCCGTTGGGACAATCTTTATACACTTTTGCATCGGCATCTGCTTCCCAGCAAACGTTCGATGGATACCCAGAGACACCGCATTTAACCGGGCAGGACATTTGTTCATAATTGAAATCATCATCTGGCAGTCCCGGAGGTAGTACACACAAGGCACGAACTTTCTTCGTTCTTGTACCGGTTTTACATCTCGAATGCGGATTAGGTCCAATGCCAGGCTGGACCTCGTACACGGCGCATTGAAATCCGTCCAGGTACTGTTCAAAATGCTGTGGTGTTCGCTGTTCGTTGGTCCATGTATAATATTTGAACCAGGTAGGAATAGCTGAGGAGGCTGTGATGTTCGGCGGAATGGAATTGTCCAAGCTACGGAAGATGGATGCAAAGTCGATAGAGCTCGTAAACTGAGCTAAATCCCCACCCAGTTGAAGACAATACGATCGTGCCTCTTTCCATTCGAGGTTTGCTGGTGTTAACTATACCATTCCAGAATTAGAAAAATTAATTTCTAGTGTAAACGATAGAAGTAAATTACCCTGTAACAAGAATCCTGTACTAAAACCGATTGAGTAGAAGGGTTGCACACGAAGGTTTGCCTGTCGATCGATACGCTTTCATATTCAAAGACGTAGTACTCTGGTAGCGCAAGAGTCACGTTTGATTGGCCAACGTGGGACATGATGAGTGACGAATCAAATTGGCAATCTGAAGTTTTAAACTGACACCTAATTTCATTCATTTAAATTATTGAGAGCTTATAAATAGCATAATATTTTATGGAAATAGTCTTACCAGAATCGCACGAGTGCGAAAACATTTGGGAGCAGCTGAGCAACACTCTTGCATCCATATTCCGTGCCAAGTCTCGATCTTATTTTAAAGAAAAAGTGCTCTAAATGCTGCTGTTATTATATAATAGATGTTATACCTTCCCGACGGGCATTGGATGACAGCATTATCGCCAATGGGGCAGCTCCACATCTCGGCATACCGAATACTCAAAGATTTGGTGCTGTTGCCCATGAGCGGAATCGTCACAGTTGCGTCCACAGGATCGTGCAACTCACAGCTCCAAGTGGCTGAAAGCAGAAGGAAAAATTGGATTATTCAGCTATTAGTATAATTAATGCTTTATTCTATTGTTTGACTACGTGCTATTATTGTTACGAAAGAACCAGATTGTTATGATGTCACCCCTAAACAACGTGGATTTTTTCCTTATCAGGTCTTTTCTTTTACGACAATAAAAATAATAAAACAAATGGCCAACGAGAAATGTGAAAACATGTGCAATTTATGAGCCACTAGATTGACAAAAAAAAATCCCTAATGATAAAAGGAACCGAAAGATAAAGAATATTTAAAAGCCATCATACTTTCGTATTCATAAGGTTGGCTGTCGTCTGCTGCGACCAAGGGATTTCGACACTGGAACTGTCGATTGTAGCTGGTTGATGACTCTAGCCAATAACTGATGGATTTCGTCACAACCAAGCAGTCCGTTCCATTTGCACAGTAAGATCCCGGATTGTTGCAAAAGGTGGGCGCTGTCCATGCACAGAAACCGTCATCAGTTACGCAATTAGATGCACTGACTCGGCAATTGGTTGCTATTAGATTATAAAATAAAATTAAAGGTTAAACATTCTCTGATTAAATTAACTAGACATATGAAATCAACTTACTCGTCCAGCAGAGAACAACAAGCAGCGTGAGAATTACATTCATTTTCTGCGTGACACGATAGACTTTTATCACCTGCATTCGGCCATGTACTGTGTTACACTATCGTCATATCCTGGGCACTTCCTTCACGTCCCTTCTGTCTACGTTGGCCGTAATCAGTAAAGATCAGTCCGCCTTTTATCACGAGCTACGTAAAGAAAAGACGAAGTAATTAAAATGATAATACGTTATTTGAGCTTGACCGACGCCAAATATCAGGTGGCTTTCCTCGGAATATACCATTTGACGTGTCTCTCGCGTGGCGCAATCGATCGGCATCCTATGACGAAAATTTGAAGTCATCAAAGAATCCCAATTATTTATTACGATTTCAAACATGCCTTATAAACGAGTTCCTTACTTCTAGTTTGCCTTTTCGTTGGCATTTAATGGTCAACCGAGTTTTCTTTGATACCCAGGATATCCGATTTAGTTTGAAGGAATAGAAAATCTTATAAGGAAAAAGTTAGTGGTATACATACCAAAATGCTCTTTGATCCCTCTTGGAGTCACGTGATTTTCCCTTCAATATTTTTCCAACAAGTTTCGAATGTCCGAGCAAAAGCAATTTACCGGAGTCCAGCAGTTGTGTCCTTTGATCTTTTCCAAATCTAAAAACAGCAGGACTGCGCCCTTTTCCGTATGTAAATTTTTGACCTACTTCTTTCTGCTGTACGAATGCTTTCGGACAAAGTGGTTTCATCAATCACTGCGACTTCTTGTGTCTTACCGCACTGGTTAAACAAATTGTTTTAGTTTGCATAATTGCGTCTGTCTTTTGCATTCTCTACTGTCTTAGGCACGAGACGACATGAGATAAACGATGTCATCGCGCGGATTTAACCGTCAGCGGATGTCGGCAAACCGCACAAGAAAAATGATGACGTCTTTTTTTTTTTTTGGGGGGGGGGGAGGGTTTCGTGTTCTTGGTTACCAGCCGTAATGAGTTTCAACAAACCGTGGTAACCTTAATAAAAAAAAATATATACATAACAAAAGTTGTTTTACGTATCACATTCGTTCGATCACGTGTCTTAAGCGCATCAGCAAAAAACGATAATGTCAACGGCCGACGTGAATCGTTCGTGAGTCGTTAAAAACCTCGAAATCTATCTGACTACCATACACGACGAACAGTAGGATAGCTAATTGGCATATTCGCCTTCTCTGCGTAAAATACTTAAAAATAGAAAGTGCTCGCGTAGTAGGACTGCGATATCATATCTTTCTAATCATTTAAAAAGGGGTTGGTAATCAATTGAATCGACCTGCTTTTCTTCCCTCTTTTCGTCGTCTATCAATTGTTGCCTACTTTGATGACTCCTCGCAGTTTACAAATAGAATTACTTATGATATTGCCGTACTTTTCTACATCGTCTCTCGTAATAAAAAAAAAATGGCATTCCGCAAAGTAGACATCTGGCTGCGAGATACATTGTAAAAACTTTTATAGATCAAACCGCCACGCTATAAAAGCGATGATTTTACGACGTCAGATTGCGTGTCTCTCCACAGGCCAATAATATAACCCAATAAGAACCCGTCGGTTCTCACTGTAGAGGTGACGATGCTAGACCTCGAAAAAGAGTTATAGAAAAGAATGTCGTCGAGGACACCATAACAAAACTGACATCAAAGATGCAGCTGCTGGTTGAGCGCGAATTATGAATCGGCGACATGGTTCCTCCCGTACACTGAAAAAAGTAGGTCATTGGGTCGCAGAGTGTGTCACGAAAACGCAAACGGATCCCCTCCATTTTGGTCTAGACAAAATTAGATTCACCAACCGTACGAATTGTTTTGCACAGATGACAACGTCGGAGACCTACGCCGCTTATTTCTAGTGCCAATCGGTCACGGTACATTTCGGCTAAAGCCAAGACGCGAAAGTTGGAGAGGCCGTCACAAGAAGTTCTTTGTTCGCACCGTGACCTTCTGCTCGCATTCGATCATCAGTCAGGGTAGAGCCCATACAAACAGTTGCGAACGTAAGCCATCAGTATGGATACAGAGAGATAAATACAAGAGATATTGAAGTTTCCGTTTGAAATAGACTCGCACTACGCGGCATCGCTCGGCATTTTTCGCGAAATTGTGGCGACTATTTTTGGATTCTATTTCCTGCCACACCAGCGTGGGGTATCACCATTCAACTGGGGAGCTGATAGACTATCATTTCTACCAGTGGGAACACCCACTCGCGTAGACGAACAGAATTGCCTTCCTTGTTACGCGTGCACAAGGCGGCGCCTTTGGTTTGACACTTTAATTTCCTCACTATTAAATGAAATCGAATTCGAAGATTGCATCGCTCAAAAATAGACGTTCTTTTCGATAATTCGATGCTGTTCTTAATCCTTTCTAGATTTTCTAGTCGGGATAAACGTTCATTCGCCAACTGGATAAGGGGTGAACGAGTATAACAAATATTTAGGGGACGTAGTAAATCCGAAAAGACTGCTATTCTTTTGAATTTTTGCGGCAATGAAAGACGTCGAGTTTTCTTTGTGTTTTGATGTTACAAGAGAAGATCCGTTAAGAATCTTAAGAGAACTTTGACCTTTTCGGTTAGAGATATGCCATACGTGATGAACGCTGATTCACCATCTGCAACGGGTAAGCTACTGACACGTGCCGTGAAAACTTCTAGAGCTAGAGATTCTTTTCGATAAACAATAAAGAAATCCACGCAGAGTGGCACCAATGTTTTGCACGCGAATATCGAAACGTAGTGCTCCATTAAAAAAACGTAAAGAATTGAATTTCCACGGGAAATTGCAGCCTACAGCGTACGAAAGACAGCTGTCGTTTAAATTATGTACCCTCCGAGTCTTAAAAGCTTCTAATCAAGTTTTGCATTTTACAAGATGGAGATCGATCCTTCGCACGTGCAAACGTGAGCGAATCTCACGTGTTACTTAGACAACGTGCTCTTCCCTCAATCGATCGGCCTAATGCAATACGTACAGCCAATAGCACGCGTGATTGTATACCCCTTCTAATCAATTATTATCATTTGGTAGGAAAAAAAAAAAAAGGGAATCTTCATAAAGACGACTAACGAAAGCTAAATAATTGAATCTATTACACTCTTACCACGTAGTTTGATTGGCCAACTTCACGCGGGGAAGTTCTCGCAAAAGTTCAGAAAAACTTGAAACAAGTGAAATATCACACAAGTATCATCTCAGAAAAAAAACTAACTTGTGCAAACTTTTGCGATAATGCGATAACATTAACAAAGGGAGAATCTATAAGTAAACCAGAGCGCCAAACCCCAGCTTTTACCAATGAACTTTTGCAAGCTACGCACGCACGTCGCTCACGTTTTGCTAATTCACGGAAAAACAAAACAATACAAATAAAAACAAAAATTTAACAATGACACAGGCATCGACTGTTGGTGCCTTTTTTTCCCTTCCGGCACAAGTTTCCCCTTCAAGCGAAAAAAACAAACAAAGTTTAGCCATGATGAAACACGTCTAATACAATGCAGAATATAAACGAGGCAGAAAGAGAAAGAAGGTTTAATTAAAAAAAAGAAAGCCACTACGATCGTAACGCAATAACATTGGCAACCATAATACAAGTTTGTATCCGAGCAAAACCGCAAACGTGATTGCACGTAGTCGAACGTGAATGACGTCTCACGTGCATGATTGAATATGAAATTTTTTTTTCTTTTCTCCCAAAGAAATCGAGCCCACAAAAAACTAATATGCCGATCAAATGATATTGCATACGGAAAGATAAACAAAATTTAATATTTAATATTAATTCTATTCCATTTGTCTAAGCGCAAAACCGATCGTGCACTTTAAGCGGAATAAAAGAACGAAAAAAAAAAATAAAAAAAGTTAAATGTCTAATCAAGAAATCCCGCTGTGGCGCCATAAAACATAAAACGTTAAGTTTTTATTGTTTTATTAGCTAGCCGTTTTGTATAGCCCAATTGAGAGCAAACATATCAGTCTCCCGGACGACATCGAATTGGCAATCAGATATGACAGAGAACTTAATTAGAGGCCAGTTATAGAAGCCGTTGCTATGCCTATCTATTCTCGCGTGCATAGACGATGAGGATACCCTCCCGCAGTCTTGCACGTTTCAAGAGAAATGATATCAGCATTGTATAGAATAATATGGGATTCATATTACCAATAACTAATTAGCAAAGACAATATTGCTGTATTGATATCATTTACAGATATTCAATCAGCGTCTGATGCAAATCATCGGCGTTGTGCCGCCATCAGCCGAGCAAAAACAAACACGAGTATGTCACGAGTTCACTATGTTTCCCTGACGACGGCAAATTTGATTCCTACCACACGCAAATTTTGGCCGATATACAAAAACATACAGCGACGTCTTTGTGTGGATCTAACGCCAGGCAATCGTGACGTCCACAAAAGCCAAATGTGCTACCACCAGAGGGCTTTGTACGTTCGAATAGAACACGTAGACCAAAGACTCAACGTCAATGGATTTACAGGTGGCTGATGTAATTGACTTTATCAGATGCGCCTATCAATCTCAGCGCAAGCAATTAAAAGAGCCACGAGGGATGGAGGAACAAGAGATGGGGAAAAACATGGCCCAGTCACGTGGGTAAAGATCACCTGTATGCTACGGTCGTCGATCTCGTTTTATAAAGTCAACCCACGCAATCCAGCATTGACATTTTAACGACTCCCCGATGGATCGTATAAGACGCTGTTTAGACAGACCCATGGGGCGAGCTGTTTATAGTTCCTAAACCGAAGGCAGTTGGTCCGTCCTATCATCTACAAAAGTCTTGCACAACAACAATAATAATAATAAAAAAAAAAGGATTTCCCTTTTGGATTCGCTTTCTCTTGCACGAGGGATCAACTGACAGCCACGTACTCGGAACCCCACCGCTCTTCTATTTTGCTAAAAAAAAAAAATGACAAAGTTTATTTTTTGCGGCAGAGGATGTGTGGCATTGGAAGTTGTTTCTGCTTTGGTCGTCTAGATAGACTAGTATGTACTCCCGTGTTTTGACTCTCGGCTACACGGCCAGACCGAACGGCGAGGGCAGCCCAGGCGCGCATCCGTTCCCAATTGGATTTATTTTGGCGACGACTTTCTTAGCGCCCGTCTTTGCGCTTGCGCATTTGAATTTTTTGTTTTTATTCCACCATTTGCGAAGGACGCGCCTTGATATATACCAATGTGTCCGCCCGCTTTGACATCAGTTCAGAAGTGTGTCTCTAACAAGAATCGCCAGTGTTCCCACGTCTCACGCTGATCATCGAAAAGCCAAGTTTCAAAGCCCATCCAAAACGGATATTTGATTTTCCTCTCATTTTTCTTTCGCAAGAAACTTAAAAAAACTGTCAACATCGTCAGGTAAGAAACTCTTATTAATTGCATTCAACGTTTCACGTACGGAGGAGCAAAAGAGACAAATTTGCGCATTCGTTTTCTGTCAGCCAATTGGCGCCATTTCATTTGCGGCTGTCAAATGAAACAAATGGCGAAATGAAACGATCAAGGCTAAACATAAATCTAATCAGAAAAAAAAAAAAAAATCTCTTTTCGCTAGACGGATGTGGCGATGTGTATATACGGGTAATAGCGCAGCTGTTAGTCTACTCCATGTTGCTCACACCAAACGACAGGCCGGATGCTCCGCCGGGTATATATAGAGAACTAGAAAGAGAGGAGAGGGGAAAAAAAGATATCGAGGAATGCCAAATGGTTGTTTTATGTAATTACAACGAACCCAGGGCCTCCCCAATTTTAAATCGATAGTTAAAATAGCGAGAAAAACGTCTGGAAAAAACTGTACGACTTCTTTAATGCGCCTTGTTTTGAAACGGAGAGCCAAAGAAAAGCGCGACAGTGATGAAAGGTGGGTGGCGACGCTGTCCGCTTTAGTTCGGGAGTAGCAAAGAAACAAAAAGAAAAAAAAAAATTCAAACCCATCATCCGCCTACTGGGCCACAGACCTCAAAAGTCAATAAGAAAAGAAACAACAGAAACGGTTGTCATTACACAACTGATGTAGGTCACTGCAACGGTCAACTACGAGAAGAAGGGACGTATAGAGAGCAAAATAATTTTGTCAAAGCCGACAATAAAAAAAAAAAGCAGGGAAGGCTGGGCGAATATCGAAGTCCCGCAATAGACAAGAGCGGCCATGGTTTGCTGACGTCAGGCAACTAAGTATCCGCAAGCAATCAGGCCAGCTAATTAGCCCCGTTTTTTCCCCCGATCCTAAGTTGCTATCTTTGAACAAAGAGGAAATGAGAAAGGCTCGCCATATTCTTTTTAAAAATTTAATACTGGTGGGGGGGAAACAAAAAAAAAAAAAAATAGCACAAAGAAAAATGAATTTCCTTTGATCAGGTTCTAGAAATGTTTTAATCCCGTAATGATTTTCAAAATGATTTTTTTTGGTACGCGTAATTAGGTTCTACAAGAGCCAGGCCATACAGCCATCATGAAAAACGGGATCCAATATCAAGTGAAAGTAACGATTATCGGGGCACGTCAAGTGGGCAAATCAGGTATGTTACATAGTTTTTTTTTTCACGTCAAAAACTGTCGTTTCCGCACAATTTCATTAAAAATTAAATTGTTTTTGTATTATTGATTCGCTTGGAAACGTGCCCAGCCCTTACGGTTCGCTACCTAACGCGGCGCTACATCGGTGAATACAAGTCGCACACAGGTAAAAGAAATTTCCAAACAAGAACATGTTGATTGACGTGTACATAATCCTATTGCATCTTTTCCGCAAATGTTACGCGTTTCTAGATTTATCGTATCGGCAAATTTTCTGCATAGACGGATCGAGCGTCGAAGTGGAAATCGTCGATGTCTCTAATCATCCGGTAAGTTTACGCAATAGATCCCCCGCAATTTTCAATTTGCCCATTTTTTTTTATTACGTTCTTTAAATAGTTGTAACATATTAAGAATCCAACTGGATTATCCTCGTAGAAATAAAGAGTAATTCGCTATGGCAACCCAAAGGAAACGACCGTTTCGAACGAAACCATAGCAACGGTAGTTATCAATAGTAGCCAAAATATTTCAACATAGATCCGGGAAGAGAGTAATAAAAACAAACAAATAAATTGTAAACAACAAAAAAAAAAAGAACGTATCAAAATGTAAAAAAAAAATAAAAAAACGGAAATGCCATTGAACTAGGCGGCGTAAATATTTACCCATCAAGCTTTAGATGGGCAGTTTCAAGATATAATCAAACGTTATTGTGATCTTGAAAATGCGCGTTCAAACAACGTAGTAAAAACTACAAATGCAAAAAAAAAAAAAAAAAAAAAAAAGAGAACGTCTCTGTCATCAGTCAGCATGGACTGCGTGTGGATCTTGGTGCATTTTCATTGTTTGCAACTGACCACTTCTTGACTTAGCCCATTTGTTATTCTAAAAATCTGTCGTCTTTTTCTTTCTTTTTTAACCTTGGGACCAAACAAACAGGAGGATACGAGCGTGCCGACGACACGAGCCAAAAACAGCGACGCCTGCGTCGTTGTCTACTCGATTTCCGACAGGACGAGCTTTGAGGCAGCACACGAAGCTCTTGTCGCCCTACAGACAAACAACTCGACCAGTTGTCAGCGAAAATCTTTCGAGGACGACAACAAAGACGAACACGAAATCAATCTATCCCCGCTGTCCGTACCTGTCGTATTGTTGGCCAATAAAAAAGATCTCGGACATCTAAGACAGGTTAGTTATGGCAACGCGAAATCCCGCGAAACAGTGTCAGATAGACACGCGTTTCGGGAGAGATTGTTGAGACGGGCAAAAAGACAACGGCAACAGGATTCTGACAGTGATGACAGAGTCCCGTGTTTTAAAAATAGAAATGTCGGTTTCGCGAGTGCAATGAACGAGAAAAACGAATATCAAAGATGACGTATGCATTTTTGCTTCCCTTTCTGACAGGTCAATGCGGCAGAAGGAAGGGAGCTGGCCAAACAGTTTTCGTGCGTTTTCTGCGAAGTCTCAGCGGCAGATCCGGCCGAAAGCGAACCGGAAGACTTGGCCGACATTTTCAATCAATTGATCAAGGAAGCGCGCAGTTTCAAGATCAGGCAACAGGACGCCAATAACAACGCGAATAACAACAACGGAAGCAGTCATAACAACAACCGGCAGAGGAAGCGTTCCGTCTACATCATTAATCGAATGCTGGGATCGCTAATGGGACGCAATTCAATGCCACCTGAACTACCTTCTTCTCGGAAAGCAGGCACTTCTCAAATGGCATCTTCCATGCCAAACGTGGCAGGTTCGTTCCGATCTGTTTTCAAAAAACGGTCCGTCTAAATGCCCGTCGCTCCCTAGTTGCCATTATATTACAAGAGATTTCACGCAAAAAAAAAAAATACTCTTTTTACCTGATGTCTATATCACAAATTTGTACGTGCAAAAAAGAAAATTGATTTGGCATTTATTTTGAAATTGAATCAAATTGTATGGCCATTATTGGATTCTCGATATCAAGAGATACGCCGTTTTTACTTGTATACGCAAAATTTGAGAATAATTAATCCAAAATGTGTTTTTGATTTATGTAAAAAAAAGGAGGTAGAGTGACGAACGAGAATGTGTAAAATATTTTGACGGTGGCTTCCCAATTTCAAAAACTCTTTACTTCGATCAAACAACTGGCTCAGTATTTGATTGTTTGAATATGTGATAATATCGATTGTGTTTGCGCGTGAAAAAATGTAACCGTATCTTCCCTGTGATGTTGAACGAATGAAATATGAAAGAATCTTGCAATGACGACTCCGTAGCGCAAAAATCCTTTTTAAAAACATCTCCATCGCCGTGGGCGGACAAACGGAAAGCGTGTCCCACTTTAAGCGCAATAGAAAAACAAATATTTCAGTAAAAACAACTGAAAATAAAACGATAAGACAACAGTTGGAAGCGTCACTTGGCGAAATGCGTGAAAGGATTTATTATGTCCGTTCGAGTGAGTTATGGTCCAGCGCACACCCACTCGACGATAATAACAAACCACATCCGCGAAAGATTTGCGAATACTTTCCATTCGCCACTTGTGTTTAAATAAAAAAAAGAGGCAAAATTGGCTAGACACTTGCCCAGAAATACCAAGAGCTTGTCGACAAGGAAAACCCAGAAAATGACGACACAGATAAACGCCGTTACAACGAAAAAGTGTAGAGAGGCTCAGCGTGAATTCCCCCGCCATCGCTTGTTTTCTAACTCTCCTTTTTTTCTCTCTCTAAAGGTTTGGTTGATATGCTAATACAGATAGACAAGGACGCGCAAGCATTTCCTGGGTATAGTGCCTTATGGTATTCTCTGAATTTTATTTTATTTTTACAAGGGAAAACAAGGCACGATGCCTAGTCATTCTTTATTGTGGGTTCGGAGGTGCGGCCAGTCGCCGTTACAACGAGATGCAACTTTGCCTTCCTCGTCTCACTCACCCAAAGGCACACAAAGAAAAAGAAAGAGCGAGTTGAAATCCATAGTCAAACGTAGTTGTTGGGATGGACGCGACGGATAAAAAAAAATCAAGCAGTCAAGAGAATCAAAAGGCAAAAATGCGACTCGACGAGAAGATCAGTAGCGTCGCGTTCGGCCGATTAACGAAAATCGATGCCGACAAAAATGTGCCACGAATAAGAGTGTGTGTCCTAGGATTGGCGGCGGTCGGAAAAACGGGTAAATTACACATCAAAATTATATTTCTTTCAAATTAAAAAAAAAAAACTTTCCTTTTAATCAAATTGTTTCCAAATAATCGCGACACCGCATTTCTGTGCGCAACCTACGATTCGTTTCTTCGTGTTGCATGGCAACGCGGATGCGACGCTCACCACCACCCCCCTGCACTAACAGGCTCCTTCGCAAATTTGCTATTATCTCTTATTCATCCGACTTAAAAGGTCAATTTTTCGCGACACCCACTTCTTCGCAAAAATAAAAATGGGAACGTTCGTGCAATAGCAACACCGTTAAAAATCTTTATCTATTTTTGCACTGTTTACGTTGCAGCTGTGGTGGTTCGTTATTTGACCAATCGATTCATCGGAGAATACTGCTCGGGAAAAGGTATAAACCCAATTTCTTTTGACTTTTGCATTTTACTTTTAAAACCTCTTGACATCCCCCCCCCCAAAAAAAAAGAAAAGAAATGGCAAACGAGGGAGGGAATAGAAGATTTCGTTTAAATCGAACGAACGACGATGCCTACGCGATAACAGAGAAGTACGGCGAGTGTAAAGGAAAGTAATCGATTTGAGCAATGCATATTTCCCCGAAGAGTGAGATAGAAATGGGAGGGTAAAAGGTCTAGTCATTTCTCTCCCTCTTTCTGTTCCTCTCGTACCATTCAACTGGAACTAACAAAGCAGGCGGCCAACTTTGAACGCTCACGTTGAGCTCCACGTGAGCCACATGTTCTCTTCGTACATGTTAACAATTTAAAGAAAATCATGCGTGTGCTTAAACCCACATCGGGTTAAAGCACGTTTTTCGCATACAGACACAAAGTATTGATTTTTAAACACGTTATTGCCAGATTTGCTCTACAAGAAAACAATAAAAATCGATGGATTCCCTTCGCAGATTGAAATAGCAGACACTTCAAACGCTTCGGTAAGATGAGTCATCAATTATCGATTTGCTTCTGTCGGTTTGACGGTGTGCAAACTACTAATAGCCAACCGGTTTGTGGCACCGCTCGCATAAAGGGATGATGTAACATACTGGCAAATTGCCTTAAAGATTTGGGGCGAAAACTCGTTAACCGACAACACTGACATCGAATACGAAGTAATTAAACGCATTCGCACGAATTGACGATCGACAAATTGTTTCAATGACCAAACAGCTGAGTGAAAAAAATAATGCCAAGGACGAGCATGCTTATGAATGCGACAAAATCTGAAAATTCTCTGAGATCAGATCTTGTTGCAAATATGCAATAATAAGCAAGTCACTCTTATCGACCTTGACATACATATTTCCGGGTGACTGATCATCACAAAATAACGCAAGTGCGAGTCCTTCAAAATGTAAAAAGAAAGAACAATAAAGCAGTAATAGTTACTGAGTAATCTAACCTTTAGAAAGAAGAAAATGTAATTGAAATTTCAATAAATTCAAAGCAGCCTATTCTTATATCCAAGGCGGATTTTTCATTCCCAACGGTTCATGTTTCATGGGCAGACGCATGTATAGTTGTCTATTCCATCGGAAATAGCTCGAGTTTCGAGGCCGCAGCTACGATGCTTGAAAAAATTCAGAATCTCAAAATGCCTTTTTATCTACCGGTACTTTTGTTGGCCAATCAAAAAGATCTCGAACACCTACGTCAGGTAATCTAGACACATAAAAATTTCAAAGATATCTAAGTAACCCGTCCTACTCGCATGAAGGTTCGCGTAGAGGATGGCCAAGCGTTGGCGGTACAAAATAATTGTCATTTCGCCGAACTCTCGGCCGCCGAAGATGTCGAAGGAGTGGCGCTCACCATGACGGCCTTGTTCAGAGAGGTGCGGACGCTCAAGTCGCAGCGGACGGCCGTTCGCCAAAAAAAGCCATCGCTTATGCACGTCACCAAGTTATTCAGCTCGTTAATTGGACGTTCCTCTGGTACTTCTTTCAGTGAAGCAGACGGTGAAAAGCCCAAACTTAAAAGTAGTTCAACTGCATCGTCGCTTCACACGAGCGACGAAAGTGAAAGCAAAGCGAATACGCCAACGGAGAAGGAGGTCAAATCGAATAAAGGAATTAAAAAACGACCTTCTTTCTCTCTATAATTGCTTACGTCTACCTCCGTCGCCCACAACCGACCCACGTCCGACGAGACGCTTAAGTTCCACGCATCGGACTTATTACTAATGGCATTCCTTTTCAATCGTCAGTTGCTCTAACGAGATGATCTCTTTTTACTCGATATATATCTTGTTTACACAGTCTCATTGGAAGGCTGCCAACGGTATAGTCTCCAACCTCATTGCATGTTTGAAGCCAACGACAGTGTTGGATATAATTTTAATAAACAGAAACAAAGAATATCCGCTACAGCTTGACCCACTACTAAAGAAAGGGAAATCTAACCTTATTGGAGGAATTTTGCATGATGGCTGAAATGGTCTTCCAGGTAAGTCGCTATGAAGTAGTAGCTGTGGTCGTATCCTGCCTGTTTCCGTAGAACAATTGGCATGCCGGCTTTAGCACACGATTCGACTAGGTTATCGGGAAGAAGCTGGCCGTCCTTTAGGAACTGATCTTCCTCTCCCTATGAATTATTTATAAAATAAGGATCCAGAATTTCACTACACAAAAATAGACAGAAAAATTAGGTTAAATGTACCTGGTCAACAAAAATCTCAAGTGGGGCGCCTTGATAGTTGGCAACCAAACATGTGGCATCCCACTCCTTCCACAGGGATTTGTCAGCACCCAGATAGCCTGAGAATGCTTTTTCTCCCCATGGACAGTTAACTGGGTTGCAAATCGGAGCAAATGCCGATACACTTTTGTAGAGCCCTGGGTTCTTCAGAGCACATATTAGGGCACCATGTCCTCCCATGCTGTTTAAATAAAAAATGTTCAATTGCTTGTTTTTCTACTAATTATTTTGCTTTTTATACCTATGGCCCATGATAGACATCAGGTTTGAATCAGCAGGAAAGTTTGCAGAAATCAGTTGTGGCAACTCTTTGGTGATGTATGAAAACATGCGATAATTTGTCTTCCATTTTTCTTCAGATGCATCAACATAAAAACCAGCCCCAGTACCAAAGTCCCAGCCATCTTCTTCCCCTTCAATACCACAACCCCCTACAATCATGTAACATGTGAATATGAATATAATACAAAGAACAAACTATGGACCTACTTGGACTGGTATCGGGACAGACAATGATAAACTGATGATTTGCTGCCAGTTTCTGACCTCCAGCCTTTTGGATGAAATTTTGCTCATTACATGTCAGTCCCGAAAGCCAATAAATAACTGGAAGCTTGACATTGGCATCTTCTGCCTTTGGAGGCAAGTATACAGCAAAATTAATCTTGCACTTGAGTTCCTCACTACAGTAAAACAATCAAAATGTCCTATTTTAAAATCTCAAGACATTTCTACAAAACATTTTTGATTACCTTTCATGTGAGAAGACTTTCTGAAAGCCTCCAAAACATTTATTTGAAGATACTTGAGTAATTGCGGCCATGCTTCTCAATGTAAAGGTTCTGCAACAACGTCCACGTGTCTTACCCGATAAAGTTATCAGTGCCGTGACCGGTGGAATAAGATTTGACGAAAAAAGACGTAAAATTTTCAAGTAATAAATATCTGGCAATTGAAAATAAAAACGCAACGCTGCAGCGTTGCCTTTATTCCAAATTAGTATTTTGTTGTTGTGTCTGCTTAGGTGTTTAACTGGTGTCAGTTGTTGTTTTCCTATTTGTATATCGGTGTGTTTGCATGATACAAAATTGATGGTGTAGCCTATTTTAAAAAATGAATAGGCCAACGGTATTACCCCCTAGCAGTACTAATGATAATGGAGGCGATGAGTTGGAAAATCAGTTCATACTTAGATTGCCAGCAAATCTACCAGTAAGCAGTTGGACACCTTTGTAAAAGTACTTGTCAGCTAAACTTCTCTGTGTTCCCTGCATTTTAGGAATGTGCAGAAAGTCTAAAGCAAACCCTGAGGACAGGTGTGATGAATCTGAAAGACCGTCTGAGTATTAGGTTGGACAACGACATGAGAAAAGGATTGGTTCAGTTTGATTCATGGGTCATGTCTGCCAAGGTGTTATTCCAGAAAAGATTTTGCACCAAATGTTTATGACCAAAGGTATATGTGTGCATTCTGCTTTTTATTTCTAGGTTTTGGATCTACCTTGTGTAATGGAATCTCAAAAAACTATAGATAACAAAACATTTTATAAAGCAGCTGATGTTAGCCAGGTGAGTTGTTATTTATTAAAATGTTTTGGGAATTGAAAACTCTATCATGTTACTTTATATATATTTTTTTCAATTATTTAGATATTGATTTGCAAAGAAGGTGAACAACAGTCAAGTAGTGAAGAAGAAACACCTGTTAAACCAAAGAAAAAAGACCCCCACAAGGTTGATAAAAAATTCCTATGGCCTCATGGTATAGCTCCACCAATGAAGAATGCAAGGAAAAGAAGATTTAGGAAAACACTGAAAAAGAAATACGTCGAAGCTCCAGAAATTGAGAAAGAAGTTAGGCGTTTATTGCGTGTTGACAATGAAGCGGTTAGTGTACGGTGGGAGCTAATCACGGAAGAAGATGAAGCTAAAGTAAAGGCAGCTAACGAAGCTGGCTTAGGAGAGGGAGCGGCGATGACGGTCCCTCTTGCAACGGGAACATTCGTCAGTACTCAAAGTCGCGGATTAGGTATGATCTGTTATTAACACCTTACCTTTCAATAGTAAACTTATGCTTTTTTTATTTATAGCTGAGCATGATATTTTCGGTGAAGCGTTGAGTGACTCCGATGAAGAACATGGAAGTAAAATAAATATCATGGAGTCAGACTATGAGAATAGCGATGAATCCCGGGGTTCGGGGTCGGAGTTCTATGCTGGAAGCAATAGGGTATTGACCAAGCAAAATACAATTATTCACATTAATGTTGTACACTTTCCTTTTTTGCAGGGGTCTAATTCTATGATAACCCAGTTTAGTGGAGACATGTTTCGTGATGATAGTAGTTCGTCTAATCTTTCTCCTCAAAAGAAAGTGGTCGATACCCAAAAAGGTAAGTCGATAATTTTTTTTCTTTTCTGCCATTCAATCTTCATTTCTCGTTATCGTTAGACGATTTGCAAAAAATGGCTGACAAGCTAAGAGAAGAGATCCGTGAAATAAAAAATTTGAGACAAGCTCAAGAAAATGAGCTTGCTACTATTGAGAACGCCGCTTTAAAACAAAGATTCCAAATGGCACTTTCAAAACTCGTAGCACAAGAACAAGAAAAAAAAGAAGAGGTGATCGTATTGCTGTTTATTATTCAACCAGCGATTTTGACCAGTATATTCTTTCTAGTATGACCAAGTCATGTCTATGCTATGATGAACACCTTTGGAGGAAAATCGTGGTAACCCAGGCTTCAAGTTTGGGCATGTCGATGGATTCATCTATTTTCAAGATGTCTGCCGGTGGTACTATGATTCCTCTTTTAACATCTTCCATGACGGACTGTCGAATGTCGTTAAGCTGTGCCGCCAATACACGAGCACTATTTTTTTCTTTGTATTCGCGGATGTACTGATTTATTTGTTTTCTTAGAGTTTTGTCGATATTATGAACGACATTATGATTGTTGCATAATTTGCTTTGCTCGGCCACAAGTTTCTTCTCTTCGAGCCTCTTGATGGTTGAGACAGGATTACTGATAGCTTCCTGTATGCGGACCCAAATCTTGATCATCATTTCTGGTTTATTTATATCAGCAGTGTCGATTGTCAGCGAGTTTTCCCACGATTCGCACGGCAATTCAAGTTTGGTATCCATCTGAACAATAACACAGTCGGGAACACGATTGCTTTGTGGGCGATTGCTGTTTTGAAATAAGGCGTTAACGACTTCGCACTTGACGTAGATTTGAAGATAGCCCGTGTGGAACTTGGCAGCTAGCTGATGATATTCGTACCGCATGCTTCGATAATAGTTGTTATCGTCTACAATCATCACGCACTTTTGGGACGAATTAGATGTTGCCAAAATAGATTTCACGGTCTCTCTCATTTCACGTCGATATTGTTTTGTCATTTCACTAGTTGATGATAGAGCAATTTTGGTTTGCTCTTCTAAACTCACAATGTTATCATAAGTTGTACACTTCACAACACAATCATTTTCTGACAAAAAACTACATAATTTGTTTGCTAACCAGCTTTTTCCACTAGCAGGCAAGCCTAATAGGACCACAACACAAAAATTTTGGTTCATTTTTGTTTGTCACTTTTTACCTAATGCAATTTTAAAGTTGAGGCTGTGATGAGGTGTCTTGGGTTACATCGTTTGAATCGGTTCTACTAATGTTATCAGGTTGTGTATGATTGCTAGTGTCTACCGATTCTGGAACACTTTCAGAAGTTGGAGGATTTAGTTTTTCCATCTCTTCCATTCGCTTTTGCATAATGAGAGGCTGAACTTCCATGTACACAGACATGACTTTATGATTAACCCGAATGTTTTTATTTGAACATAGTTCAACACAACGATCCTGAAATTTACAGAACATGATCAATGAGAATATTTGTAATAACGCAAATCCTTACCTCATCCTCCGTCAATTCTCTTGTCTGAAATGTGTTAACGCATCTGGTAAAACAGGTCTCTGACATTGTGTTGAATACTAGGAGAAAGTCTTTAAACTACGAGAGAAAAATGGTTATCCTTCACGCATTTTTGTTTGTGTGAACCCGGTTACAAACTTACATTTTTAAGCGCATCCATTATTTTCTCCCCACACCTTTTCGTTTTGTTTCTAAAATCTTGGACCTACGAATGAAGACGGGCTGGACACGTGAAGAGAAAGAAGCCTCTTCTTAGTTTACTGTAAAACTAATATATATATTTTTTATTACTTTTTTTTACGCTTGAAAATAATCAAGTCTAAGATGAGTGGCTTAAGTCATCATAGTTTTGATTAAAGTCTTGTTTCGTTTGGTAAGTATAAACTAAATAAACACTAAATAGGTATTTGCATTACAATTACGCAAAATGTCAATGAAAAATCATAATTCATGAATTCATTGGGTCAGTATACAACTTGATTTATTTTATCGAAGGAGTGGTACAATATCTAAACAGCCATATCCATCGGGATCTTTGGGTGTGGATCATACCCTTCAAGTACAAAATCTTCAGCCTTAAAATCGTCAATATCAGACACTTGGCGCGCGATTTTGAGAGTAGGAAATGGTCGCGGCTCTCGTTCCAATTGCTTTTCTAGCGCACTTATGTGATTACTGTAAACATGAGCATCCCCAAGTGTATGAATGAATTCTCCTGGCTTCGGTAAGAAAAAAAATAACTTTTAAATTACGACATTACCAAATACAATCAACAACGAAACCTTACTTTTAAACCTGTAACGTGGGCAATCATGTATGTCAGCAATGAATAACTGGCGATGTTGAAAGGCACACCCAAGCCCATATCAGCGGACCTCTGATACATCTGACAAGAAAGTTCTCCATTCGCTACATAAAACTGTGCCAAGCAATGGCAGGGTGGTAAAGCCATTTCTCGTAAAGCACTCGGGTTCCAAGCAGTAAGAATCATGCGTCGGTCCTCGGGATTGGTGCGTATTGTGTGTATCAAATTCTTGAGTTGATCAACACCTTGACCACTACAAAAATGCAAATATAATCTGAAACCAAAGTTTAAAAACATCTATTTCTTTCCAACAGACCTGTAATCACTGTGCATATTGTCATATTTAGCCCCAAAATGCCGCCACTGAAAGCCATAGATTGGACCCAAGTCTCCTGTTGGTAAAAGAGTCCAATAATTATTCCCAAAACATCAGTAATAGGCAAAATTTACACCTTCTTCTCGATCTTTCAATCCTATTGAATCAAGATACTCTCTTGAGCTATTTCCATCCCAGATTCGAATATCCTTCTCTTGCAACTCTTTAGCATTTGTTGAACCTCTGACAAACCAAAGGAGTTCTTCCATCAAGCCTCTCCAGAAAACTCGTTTAGTTGTCAACAAGGGGAATTTTCCTGTTCAAGCACCACATAAACTATCACAGCATGCAATCAAATTTAAGTTTAGGCATACCGTTTCGCAAACTGAATCGCATTTGAGCTCCAAAAATTGATCTTGTTCCGGTGCCTGTCCGATCTCCTTTGACATTTCCATTTTGAATAAGGTTTCTAATAAGGTGTAGATACTGGTGTTCCTCATGCTTTAACACAAATTTCTAAGTTAGTTCCATGAAAGGTGTAATAATAGTAATGTAGCACGAACCTCGGCCATCGCTTAAACTGTTGTAAATGGAGATAAATCAAACACCGCCTACTTTAAACAACCGCCTTTTCTAGTATGCAACTTGCAGCCGACGGAAGAAAACACGTATTTTCTTGCAGGGTTGCCAGAACTATATTTTTCTCCCGCCAACATCCCAAAATTTGCAATTTCAAATTCCAATCTCATTGAAGTAAAAGAGCTAGTGTATTGCAAACCCCCACACAAACACTTTTGGCAGAACACTAACATAGGAGGAGGAGAAAATATATATAGGGAAAAGAAGGGAAATTTCAGTAGCCAGTACAGTACACAGCACGAATAAAACGAGGACTGCATTCGCGTTTGCTTCACTTTTCTTCCTGTATATAAGACAAAGAAGGGATGGGAATATTGTATTGGCCGGAGCGCACTGTGACTAGACATCTAAATCAAATTAAAAAAACAACCACTAAACCTTGTGAAATCACCCCAGGGAACTTATCTTGCATCCGCGGAAAACAAACAAACCGGCGGGCAGAGAGCTAGTTCTATATATGTACGGCTAAAGTGAAAGCGAAAGTCAGCAGAACCTACAACCTTCACGTGTTGGGAGGGAATCGATTGATGGCTCGTCGGAATGTACGAGGGAGTGAAAAAGAGACAAAGAAAGTAGAGATGGGGGGGGGGGGGGTTTGGGGCATAGGAGGGCAGACCGTTGGCCGGAAATCTTCTGAGACAAAACTTGTCGTCAAATTCGGACCGAAATAAACAGAATTTCAGGCGCATCGACTTGGCATCCAAGAAAACCACGCGCGCAAGTGTTAGAGCGAGGCACGTTTATGAGCTCAACAACGGAATTCGCAATAGCAAATGGCATGGCAATAGCATCTTCAGTCCTCTCTTTAGTAGCGTTGTTGATACTCGTGGTGCCATTTATTGAAATCCACGTTTAAGACGACAATTGACCCAGTCGCCAACCCTGCCAGTAAGTACCTGAAATACAAATGATGCAAATCATTTCAATCAATGCGAATTCTAATGAACGAATTTCAGGGTAATTTCTCGTATACTTGTTGTCGTGAGACAATGCCAGTGACCGGACGGGACTATCAAAGGCCGGGTAGGCATAGAGTAGCGCTAGCGTGAAGAGTCGCCAAACTTCGACGATGCCTCGTTCACCAGCTGTCACTAAGTATTCACCATCTCGCGTCAACACCACACACTGTAAAAAAAAAAAAAAAGAGTATTAAAATCATACGACTGCTAATTCTTTTATAGTTTATCTTACGTGGATATTATCCGAATGGTTCACGTGTCGCATCGTTTTGCCATTGACAGTGTACGTGACAATGTTGCCTTTCTGGTAGTGGACGGCAGCCAAGGCCTCGCGAGACAAGACTATATTTTGCGGACTGCCGTAGGATTCGCGCGGTTCCAGCGATCGCAGTAGGTCTCCAAACGTCGTGTGAACCAAAACCAATCCACCTACACCAACAGCAAAAAAAAAAAAAAAAAGATAATTTTGGGGTTTCAAAATGTTTTCTTTTTCGGCAAACTTCACAACTAACCCTGACTGCCGCTGACGACGAGGCCCATTTCGGCTGAAACGGCGACACTGGTAATTGCCGACTCGTGGCCAGTCAAGGCCGCGCGAGGTGTTGGACAGTCGGCCGATTCACCAACGATGGTTTGCGTCCGAGCGTTCCAATGCCACAACAAGACAGTGCAATCCTCCGAACCTTAACGACATAACATTTTCATTCAATAAAATTCAGTTCATCTCACACAAAAATACAATGACATTCGTCGCATTTACCTGATGCGATGTAGCAATCAGATGTAATGTTGCACTCGGAGCGGCTCAGGCACGTCACAATACCAAAATGACCGTATACGATTTGCGCAATTTTGGCTGAAAAAAAACCATAGAAAATAAATGAGGTTAAAACATTGTCAGAATTGAATTTAAAAATACCAGTGTCGGTAGTGAAAACTCGGAAACTGTTGTCCCAGAATCCACAGGCCATCAGGAATCGGCTGTCGACGGTTGTGATGAAGCAATTGGAGCGCATCCGCACTTTTTGGCTAAAATTGTCTCCTAGATGGCGACGGGCCAAGAAGCCACTCTGGCTGGTCACGGTAGCTTTAAATTTACAAAAATTACGGTTAGATAACTGGGCAATATTCAATCGATTTCAATGTGGACAATGGCCGATAACTTACAGAGAACGGGGTCCATAGAGAGGGGCAAATTGGCGAGGACGGCTTGGGCATTGTCAACATAGCCGGAATTGTTTCCTGAAGCTAGACAATAAATCATTTAAGAACATTGCAATAGAAAACCCCAGTACACTCTTGTATCATAAAATTAATTGATAAACAACTTTATACCGGCATAGGCAGGATTCCACCTGTTGAGGGCGAACTGCAAATTGGCGTGGACGGAGACAACAGACGGCAGAGGTAACTGGGGATACGTATTGGCAGATAAGTGGACGACTGCCGCATTGGACAGGAATTTCATCGACATGCAGACATCCTCTGTCACCGAGCTGAACATTAATGGAGACTGGACAGCGGATAAAGACGAGAAAAAAAAAAACATTCGTGAAATTCGTGTAGAGAAAAGTTTGCTATTCAATGGGTATACCAAATGCATGGCTGAGCTGCGGGGCGGATGTGGCTCCATCAGTAACTGCGATGGAGTTTGACCAAAACTTCGAATTTGGTTCTCAATGGCCTACGAAACACCACAGGAAAACATAGCAATAATTAATAGATGCTGGAATATTCATAAGTAGCACACCCAGACCTCTCGTGTCACAGGATCGGCCACACTTTCCAGGTCCACGCTGCCTTCGTACGTTAAATAATAGAAGACATTCGTTGCCCGTACTGCTTCAGGACCTGTCATTATTATAAAAAAAAAAAAAAATAAATAAATAAATTGAAGGGAAGTTTTAAAAACCGGTCACGAGATGGCGTTTAGAGCAACTCTGAAAGAACTATCATTTCGACAGACTAGCAAACATGAGGGAAAAAGGCCTCTTTCTAATTGACCACGCGCCAAATATCCGGTCGGAAGGAGGGAAAACGGGGAGAGGAAAAGTCGGCGACGGCGGATAAATCTGGCGGGCGTCGCGACGCGGGGTTCGTCTCACGGGAGATGTTGAGACTCTTGAGAGAGCGGCGACAGCCCCAAAATCGAAACCATATGCGGCTCCCCTCTAAGCCCTTTCACTACTACCAAACTAAGTAATACTAGGCACAGTAGCAGTACACACAAATGCAAACAAATGAAAAAAGAAAATACAAGAAAATAATTACTTCATTCCTTGCATACCTTTCTGTTTGTAGCCAAAGATAAGATCGATCCACTGGTGTAATTGGCACGACACGATCTCCGATTCCAGCGCCTGAACGGAAACGAAAGAACAAGAAGAAAAACCAAAAAAAGAAAGGAATTGATTATTGTCAACTTGATGAACTCGACTCGTTTAAATGAATTGACAGCACCATCCGATGAATGCGAATGAATTCCTCCGGACTGCTGGCCCAGCGAGGTAGAATCACGTCCGAAACGGGTACGTTGTCTTCCGTTTGCCCCATTTGGTATTGATTGGCGTTGACCAGCAATTCTGGCAGGTAAAACAGCTCGGGAATCAGCTCCTACAATTCACCAAACACGCCCAGCCATCAAATAGAAGTGAAAAGATTAACGAACAGCAAAACGAAAACTGACTGTGACCGATACTTTCAATCCAAAAATTGTGCTCTTTTTGTTTTGTTTTGTTTTAAAAATGCGTACCTTGACATCGGAGGTATCTCTTTGGCAATTGCGCCAGGCGAGAGCCATCGAAGTGAACAACCGGTTGGGGTAGTCGAATTTACCACCTTGCAGGTTCAAAAACAGGGTCGTGTACGGCTCCTGTTAAAAGAGTTGAAACAAGAAAACAGGGAATATTTAAATGTCCTAAATCAGCACGCCATTTTTCATTGTAATTGCGGGGCTTAACAACAAAAAAAAAAAAAAAAAAAAAAAAAAAAAAAAGAGTCAACTGACGAGACGCAAGAGCCAATTCATGGCGAAGGCGGACGTCGAGTAATGTGTGCCGTAGTGGAAGGGCGGGATGCTGTCGTGCTCCCAGTTGGCATGTCGCTCTTCAAAGTATTGCTTCCGGCTCGGATTCAGAGCTCCGATGGGCTAAAAGAAATAAAAACAAGTAAAAACCCCCAAGCACATATGGTAAGCGTATAGAATTATCAAATGTTGCCATATAGAAATGGAAAAAAAAAAAGAAAGAAATATTTTATGCGCATACCTTTGACAGGTCTCGATAGTTACTGGGTAGGCTCAGATCCAACTCGTTGGAATCGTAGTTGGTTAAAACCCAGGGAAAGACCGGATACTGGCTCAAATCGTTGTAAGTCCGCCCTACATCCAGTCGAAAAAGAAAAACAAAAAAACAACAAACGTTTTTCACATCAAAATCGTTTGCTCGCACAACAAGGAGGCGGAGTAGATGGGAGGGAATGGACGTGTGTGTACACGTAGGCCCCCCATTCATTTAGGCGGAGTTTTTTTTTTTTTTTTTTTTTTTTTTTCCCTTAGTTTTTTAAATGTTGAATGAAGAATAATCAAACAAAACGTTTTGGGGATGTGTTGACTTGCACCTGGGTGGTGGTGGTTAGCGGAGGAAATGCACCCCATCCCCCACATGTTTTTTTTTTTTTTTTTTGCCTATCTCTGCCCTGTAATGGAACAAACGTTCCCTTTTTTTTTCTCTTCCTTTTTCTCAAGGAAAAAAAAAAGAATTTCTCCGACAGACGGATGATGGATGAGCGCGTCCTCGTCTTCGACATTCATTTCGATGAATGAGCAACAAGTCAAACATATTACATCCCGCATAGCGCGTACACACACACACCGAGGGCCACACGCAACTCTTGTGGCCCGTACCGGGGGCTTCTTAAACTCTCTTTGCTCTTAAGAAAGAAAAGAAAAAAAAAAAAAGAAAATTAAAAACACCTTTTTGTTTCGTCGATGAGAGCAGGGCGAGCGCAATTGCTCAACATGTATAAACATTGGTAAAAGAATGGCCTCCTAAGCACCGCGCCCCGTACAATGTGTACATACTGCATAGAATTTACCTTTATGGGGTTAGTTACTACTACCGGATGATGGATCTCTTTTTGGGGTATTAGACACACGAATAGAAGATTTTTTTAAAACCAAGAGAACCACAAGAGGATAAAAAAAAAAAAAAGATGGATGGCATTTGCCTCTGTTAACGGGATTGACATGATGGACTGTTGATTTGATCAGAGAGGTACACGGCTACATGCCGAAGGGCGTCGACATTAACATAAGGAAATTGAATGCTGGATAAACACGCAGTCGGGAGTCTGTCCGTGTGTGTGTAAACACGCGCGCTCAGACTCTCGCATCAAAATGGCGAGTAATGATTATCGTTTCATAAGAAAATGATTTGAATTTTTTAAAAAATCTTTTTTTTTTTTTTTTTTTTTTTTTAATATTTTACTTTGCGCAATAACGGAGGGGAAATTTACTATTAAAAAAAAACAAATTCCATTTTATCTAATGCAATTTGCTCTTTAAAACAAGAAAAAGGATGTCGCTTGATTCAAGCCAGTTGTCGTGAGGGGGGCTGTTTGGTTGTGGGTCGAAAACACTACGGAAGAGAGACGGCGCCGTCTGGAGAAAAAGAGATGTGGAAAGAAACATTTAAATGTCTTCTTCCGTATCCATGGCTTCTTTTAAAATAAATAACTAAAAAACTGAGCAACTGTTCCGCTACACGAAACGACCCGCAGCTTCTAAAACAACCCCCACCAACACACAAAGATGAATGGCCGGCTGAAGATATTGTCCACGTTTTGTGTGTGTGTGTGTGTGTGTGTTTGTGCGTGTTTGTGCGTGTTGGGCAACAAACGTCGAAATGACGAAGAACTTTTTGGTCATCTGGAAAATGTCCCCAACTCCATCCCAGGGACACCACAACTTTTTTTTTTCTGCCTGGACTGCTGGACTCTCGTGAGAAAGAAAAAAAAAAAATAATAAAATGAAAACTCAAGTCGATGCCTCCCCCCATTTTTACATCGTTAACTCTGTGACGGGAGGTTGCATTCTATTCCATTGTTAGAAATGCAAATAAAATAAAAGATAAATAAAAAAAAAAAGCTGGTTATTTTCTGTCTTTGTTTTCCTCTTGGCATTCGAGAAAGAAAAAAAAAAGAAGGGCGACTCTTGCGCGTGAACGTTCCGCCTGCAGAGCTGGATGGATATTGGTGCGGACAGTGGCGGGCGAGTTGCCTGATTGGAGACGACGTCTCCACGACACCGTAAAGCTCTCTTAAAAACTCGCCTCCTCGTCTTTATTTTATTCTTGCGGCTTCTTGTTGCCAACTTAAAAAGTCGACGGGCTAAAAATATATATCGAGATGTCGTCCCTTTCCCTTCCCTCCTTCCAACAAAAATATTCTTCCTAAATGTCGTTTTTGTTTTATTTCATCTCCCCGTTTTCGGGAGGGCAAACCGAAAAAATTCCGGCCTCGCAGTCGGGCGGAATAAAAACCCCAACGATGTTGATAAAAAACACGAGAAACTCAATAGTAGACAATAAAAATATCTTTTTTCTTTTCTTACCTGCGATGGTGTTGAGGAACATGAGATACTCGAAATTGGAGATCTCTCGACGCTGCCATTTCTGCGTCATGTTGGACGATCGCATCAGTTGGCGAGAGGACATCATCGATGCTCGCCTACCAATTGATTTCCAATTTATTCCAACGTTCGCGTCAACACTTAACGAAGCCAAAAAAAAAAAAAAAAAAAAATAGAGAATTTTAAAGACTTATACCTTGATTGCGGGATGCCGTATTTAACACCAACGCCGACGGGTGGCAGCACTTTGATGATCCTTTTAACGGTGGCTTGGTCGGGGAAGGCGAACAGGATCGAAGCTGCGTATGTTAAATAACGAAAAAAAAAAAAAAAAAAAAAAAGAATGGTAATAAAAATAAAAGAGATTTTGGTTGCGAAGGATGGATGACAGGTCGAGAAAAGGCCTTACTTCTGCTGGCCAAAAAGATCTCGATGGCCACATTCTGCAGCAGGTAGCGGCGAGTGAAGATGGCTCGTATCTCCGTAAAATACCATTTGCCGTGAAGATTATCGCAGTACTTTAATACCTACACACACAACAACAAAAAAAAAAAGAAAAGAAAGAAACAGATGACACACAATGTCGTCATTCCTTTTTTTTTTTTTCGAGGTAATCGAAAACCGAAATCTTTTTTACTTCTTAAAGCAGAAAGAGAAACATCAACTGTTGTTGTAGAAAAGAAGAAGAATCCTTAAAAAAAAAAAAAAAAAAAAAAAAAAGGGAAAATCCAAAGAGACAACTTAAGACTTTTCCCGATGGAGGGGAGAGACCCCAACGAAAAAAAAAAAAAATATATAATAATAATAAAAATAACAAAAAACACACGCCAGATTGTCACCACCCACTTCACTCCTCTTTCTCTCCCCCATGTCGAGAGTAAAAGCAAAAGAGAGGCATCCTACAAATCCGCTGAAAAGATAACACAGAAAGAATGCAATACACGCAGTTCTACAAAAGCCAGAGCCTCTCTCTCTCTCTCTCTCTCTCTCTCTCTCTTACACACGAGATCGAATTACCTCTTGCACAGCTCCCCAGTCTTTTTTTTTTTTTTTTTTTTCACCCAAATGGACCTGATTACTTTGGCTTACTTCCCTCTTATTGCAACGGAGGAGGGTTAGAAAAAATAAAAGACAGCCGGTCTTTTAAAAAAAAAACGACAGCTACAGTTGCTACTATTTCCATTAAAAAAAGATACATCACAATTCTTTCTTTTATTTAAAAAAAAATATATATATATATAGAAATGATTTCCGTAGTTTTTTGTTCATATAGAGATAACGATAAGATTCTCGTTTTGAGCATCACTCGTCTCGTATAGCACTCGATAATCCATCAGCAGTTTCTCTATTTTTTTTTTAATGATGATCCCAGCAAGCTACGCGATGACCTAACGGATTATTGGGAGCATCTCGGATGTCTACTCACGTGTTTTTCAGCCTTTTCCCGAAGTGATTACACGCGCCACGCGTCGATTATTCAGAACGCACACACACACACACACACACACACAGAGAAAATGTCTTCGGTAATGATCGGGTTGTCGAGCAGAAAAAGGTAGGCCACGCCTTAATGGAATGGACGGACGGTTGGTGGTACGAGAGAAAATACTTTTGTGGGGAAATACGAAAGATGCACACGTGCCAAGTGCATCAAACGATTTTGGCTCTGCGCGCAATCGCTAATGAGACCCTCGAGGTCCATGTATGGCGGTGCAATCCTCGTGTGATTAACGGCCAAGCTAATCGGGAAAGGATATAGCAATAGATCAAGAAGTAAACTTCAAAATTATTTAACACAACGTTGGTTCAATTTCAAACGATTTTTTGAAAATAGGCCTGTTAAAAGGCCTAAAGGATGATGAGGAACGCTCATTATCATCTTAGCGTATGCATAGGCACGTAAACCCATTTGCTGATGGCTGCTTTCGTACGATTGCGGATGCACTCAGATATTACATTGTTTACGTACGCATAACCATAGAATCATATAGTTCAGTATTCCGTTAGGCTGGAGTAGATAGGACACGAATTTCTTTGTGATCGAAAATGGCGGACGTGTTGACAATGGGAAATAGTTCAACGAAAACGGATGACTTCCCTTCTTTTCAAGAAAAATATACGCTGCGCACCGTGCGTTCCGTGAAAGAAAATGGCGGCTATGAAACAACACGACGTGAAAAAACATTGAAATAATCCCACGATTTTTTTCTTTCTTTCTTTCTTATCATGTTTTACATATTATGATAAACTAGCGTCTTATATATATATATATATTTTTTTTTTCCCTCTTTCTCTCTCTCTTTTTTTCCCTGCCCGCCGATTGGATAATGACCGACCGGTGGCGTTGCATGGCAGCGGCGCCGTGACTGCGTGAAACGGTCGATGGTGGATTCCCGGCGCGATGCATCAAGTGAGTGATGTCAGAGCCACATCCCCCCAATCCGCGCCGACCCCTAAAGCCTGTCTGCCAACAATATCTATTTCTCTTTTTGCTATAGTTACTAGACTTTGATGGATTCAATCGAATTTCCCCAGAATGAATAAATACCAAAACTCGAAAACAACAACAACAAAAAAAAAAAAGGCGAGGAAAGAAAATTGAAAATAAAGAAGAAAATTCTTATGATATCGATCCGAAAACATGCGCATCCTTTCGATCTTTTTTAAACTAAAAATTACTTACACACATTGTAAGTTGTAAACATTCATTCCCTTTCACCCCTCCCCATTTTTTTTTTTTTTGTAATCATTCCAATGGCTTCATCATCTTTGGTACTACCACCCACTCACTACTGTAGTATTACTACCCGCTGATGCGTATAGAATTGAGACTAGGGTGGAATAAAAAAAAAAAATCGAAAAGAGAGGCAGATGGGCCAGCCCACCAGCAGTGGCCCAGATCAAAGAGAGAGAGAGAGAGAGGGGGCAAACATGTAGCGCTAGTAGACAAACATTTTTCACCAAATGTTTGAATAATCAGCGAGAGAGTGTTTTGGTGGCCCATTTGCTATACAAAAATAAAGGGGGGGGGGGGGGGGGGAGACAGAGGAGGCCGGTCAAGTGTGTTGCCCTTATACACTTGTACACATCCCCGGAATTGCAGTAGTGTGACACTAATGGGAGATGTATGACACGATAAAAAAAAAAAAAAAGAAAAACCTGCTCCCCTCCGCTCTCTTTTGTTGTCGGCGTAATCAAGTTAAAACCCGCCATGAAGAAGATCAGGCAGCAACAACAAGATGATTGCATTTGAAATTCGATATAGACGCAACGCAGAATTTGTTTGAATTGAAATAACGTAGAACCAGTTCAATCGCAATTTTCTTTGATAATGTAAAAAAAAACAAAAATAAATAAATATATAAATAAGGAAATAATTTTTCACGATTCCGTGAGTCACACGAACTTGCATTAGATGCGCACACACCAACGGGAGTGCCACAGGGAGGGAGGGACTAAATTGGATTATGGAAAGAGCTATGGATGGTTGCCATGGTTACGCCGTCTAGACGGTCATACATCTTACCGGTCCTTTTCCTTCTCCCACGTCAAAGAGGGGGGGGGGACGAAAGAAGCATTACTGATGCATTAAGCTCCATCTAACCAACTTACTTCCGCTCAAAAAAACTCCGGACTATATCGTACCATTTTTACGTACGGCCCATTCCGTGCGGATCCACACGCAACCGACTGGCCGAATCACTCATGTACACACTACTAATCAACCACATTTTCTGTTTGTTTCTTATCTATTCTGATTGTTAGGCAATCTTTTAGAAGCGAACGGCAGATACACAAAATTGTTTTGTTATTTTTCAAATTGCAGCTGTTACAGATGCCCTTTCCGCTTTTTTCTTTCGGCGTGGAATAATAATAACCCTCGAATATGAAAAGGGAAAAAAAAAATGGGTGACAAACGAGGCAACAGTTGAAAAATTGTGTGGCTTTAAAAAAAAAAAACGTGTTCTTTTGTTTTCAAAAGAAAACTGCCGGTATTCTATATGCTGGGCGCATAAACGGCATTTAAACACTAAAGACAATCACGCGGTCATAACTCGCATTTTGGTAAACCGCGAACGCGTTTTCTAATGGCAACTGAACCCGAAAGTAAAATATAAAAAAATATGTCTACCCCATTTCGTTTGCCTTTGTCATTAGCCACGCCGACTGATAGACAAGACAACACACAAACAAAAAAACAAAAAACAAAAACAGGAACGCACATTTGCATACGGAATCAGTCGGCGCCGTATGAGAAAACAAACAAACACGAGTCGTAAAAAAAAAAAAAACTAAACAGAAAAACAATCCTACCGAAAAGTATAAGGGAATAATCATTTCTAGAGGATCCGGTGCCGACATCAACCGCAAAACTCGGTAAGAAAAACAAAAAAGATAAAATACAATCAGCCGAAAAAAAAAAAAGCCGCCCAGAAATGAAACCAAACTACCAAAGACAGAAAAAAAAAAAACATATAAATATTACATACGCTTTATATGTAGATCTTGTAGTAGTAAAAGAGTCGTTACGATAAATCAATAAGAAGTTATGTCCACACAGAGGGAAAACTTCCCTTCATATGTATAAATATCCCATCTCTCCCCGAACAAAAATTTGTTCCTCTTTTTCGCTACAAGAAAACATAAAGAACCGCCATAAAAAAAAACGTAAGAAACTTTGCTCTTTTAAAAAATAAATATATATATATATATATATAACGCACACGCAGAGTTCGGTCGGTGTATGCGAGGTATAAAGAACGGGATATGTGTTCTAATATACGACGAAGAAAGAAGCAGCAGCAGCAGCTCCTGGGTTAGATGCACGGAGGGATGGGGATAAAATGTTCTGCCGGTCAATAAAACCAACAACCAACGCGATTGGTCCGTTCCCGGCAGCAAAACGAACAGCCCCAAGTTCAACCCACATACACGCACGTCACTTCCAAAACACAAAGCAAACCAGAGGTGCGGCTGTTCTGTTCAAGTCCGGAGATGGCGGACGAGAAGCCCCGCCCCGACTGCCAAAAGCCCATGCAACTCACAACCAATGAGAATAGAATAGAGGCGGAGCCAACCGAATTTGTTTTGCCCACGTCTTTTGATTTTCCCCTCTCTCTCTCACTGTCTTTCGAGAAGAGGCAAGGCATCGAAGAAAAAGAAAAAGGGAAGAAACAATGGTGAGATTCTTCGTGAGCGGCCAGTGATGCGCCGAACGTGGTGAGCAGTGGTCCTAAACCAAACTCTCTGCCGCCTTACATTTTCTACCCCCCCCCCCTTGTTTTGTTGCCAGATCGAATTTCCTTGATTTCTATCGCGACGATGATCTAATCGATTGATTAAAAAAAAAAACCCTCATTATTCGGCGGTTTTCTTGGATACACAAAAACTAGGAGGCCTTTTGTTCCATTCGTTGAATTTTTTGTTCAGACCAAGTGTTTGAAAAAAACGAAAAAAGAAAATGTTGGTCCCTTCGGATATGATGGCGGCCCAGTCGAAGATGCTGTACCAGTTGAACAAGTATTACGGGGAGCGGGTGCAGACGCGCAAAGGTCAGATCGCCAAGACGTTGCGCGAAGTGTGCAAAGTGGTGCAAGATGTTTTGAAAGAAGTGGAAGTCCAAGAGCCGAGGTTTATCTCGTCTCTGGCAGAGTGCAATGGACGGTTCGAAGGACTGGAAGTCGTTTCGCCGGGCGAATTCGAAGTCGTCCTCTATCTCAATCAGATGGGCGTTTTCAATTTCGTCGACGACGGCACTCTGCCCGGATGCGCCGTCCTCAAACTCAGCGACGGAAGAAAGAGATCCATGTCGCTTTGGGTCGAGTTCATCACAGCCAGCGGATACTTGTCCGCCAGAAAGATCCGATCCCGATTCCAAACGCTCGTCGCCCAGGCCTGTGACAAATCGGCGTATCGCGACATTGTCAAAATGGTGGCGGACACGACCGAAGTCAAATTGCGGATCCGAGAGCGGTTCGTCGTCCAAATCACGCCGGCGTTCAAATGTTCGGGAGTTTGGCCGCGATCGGCCGCTCACTGGCCCATTCCGCACATGCCCTGGCCTCATCCAGGCCTGGTGGCCGACGTCAAAACCGAAGGTTTCGACCTGCTCAGCAAAGAGACGCCGGCCATGACGGGCAAACAGTCGGCGATGGAAGGCGACGCCTGGGTTCTCAGCTTCATCGAAGCCGAGAATCGTCTCTTGGTCGGCGGATGCCGCCGCAAGTGTCTCAGTATTCTCAAAACGCTCAGAGATAGGCACCTGGACATCCCGGCGAACCCAGTGACAACTTATATCATGAAGGTACGAAAATAAATAATTAAAAAATAGAAAAAAAAAACCCCCAAAACTCAATCAATCGAAAGCCGTCGGAATCGAATCGTTTAACCATGGCCGATATTTTATTTTTAAAAATGTTTCTGATTTCCATCCGCCTTTTTCTTTTATATCGACAGACGCTGTTACTTTACGAGTGTGAAAAACATCCAAGAGAAATGGAATGGGACGAATCCTGCCTCGGTGACAGGATCAACGGCATTCTACTGCAGTTGATTTCGTGCCTGCAATGCCGCCGGTGCCCGCACTATTTCCTACCGTCGCTGGATCTGTTCCGGGGCAAACCGCCCGCTTCGCTCGAAAGCGCCGCCAAACAGGCCTGGCGTCTCACGCGCGAACTCTTAACCAATTCTCGCTCGTTAGAGAAACTTTAAAAACGAAAACAAAAGAGGACAGAAAATGAGGGGGAGGACCCGCATCCTTCCTTCGGTAGATCACGAGAAAAAGCAAAACAAATGAAAGCGGGATATTCAGTTGAGGAATTGTAATCATATTCTAAATGTTAAAAAAAAAAAACAATAGATTTTGTTTCTTGTAGATTAGGGTTAATTGATCGATTTCAAAAAAAAAGAGTGTCGCAATTCACGGTGCTAAAATGTTAGAACTTAGACGCTCGTCTTCTCCCAGTTTTGTAATACCCTAGATTTGATGATTCTATTAAACAAGACCAAAGTTCACACGTCTTGTGCGAGAAATGATCTTGCTTTTTTTTTTTTTTGTTCAGCTTCCACTCTTTTCGTTATTCACGTCCCGCATCAACATAAAAAAGACGGACGTTACCCCGGTGTAAAAAAAAAACAAAAGAGATCCCCCCCCTCGCCCAAAACTGCAAACAAAAGTTTCCTATTTATTTTGCTATTATTATTTTTCCTTGTGTGTCAATCAAAAGAAACAGAGAATGAATCCTATATAACTTTAGCTTTGCAATATGGGCTCTCGTTGCTGTAAAAACAAATTATGTGTACAAGAAACTTGTTTCGACTCGTCTTTTCTTTTGTTGTTGAAAAACTTTGAATTTCACCAGTCCAAGTGATTTAAAAGAACTTTTTTAAACGCTTTACGCCCATTTTTTTTAACCTTCTTGTTTGTTTTTTTTAATGGTTGTCTCTGTGCACCTGAATGTCTTCCGCTTTACATTTTTTTTCGCAATTCCGATTGTTCGGGAAAAAGAAATTTTAGTGACCGAAAGAAAATGAAAACAAAAATCAAACACCAATCACGCACGAAAATAAACGCTTTTCCAAAATGAACTCCCGCCTCTCTCTGGCCAACACCTGAGCAATTTCCCATACGGTTCGCAATGGCAAACTAAAATGGCCGCTGCGGAGCCACTCCTCTTGTTGTTATTTAAAAAGAAAAAATAGAGTACACGTAGACAACAACAACAACAATGGCGACCCTTCGTGCAGTACATGTTTCAGTGAGTATTGATCAGGTAACAAAAGACGATGATCTCATCAGTCTATAGAGGCCTATAGAGTCCCCCTGCAGATGAAAGAGAGCGACCATATGACACAACACTACACCCACGTAGACACGGAAACTGAACAAGGGAGAGAGAGCTACGCAAAAGAGGCCTACGCATTCCATGGTATCATCTAACTCTACACCGTCCCTCTGTTATACAGTCGGCACGACAAACAGATCATCGTTGACGATCAGAAAAAAAAAGTGAATCATCGTAGCGTACGAAGGCCCCGCCGATGTTCTCTCCCCCTTTCCCCTATTGTCGGCGCTGGACACACAAACTCAAAATAGATACGCGCGCACTCATTTCTCGATTCAGTGAACATTCAAACATATCCCCCCACCCCCCCTATTCTCTTTTTATACGGATGGTCTTTTTTTTTTTACGAATTGCGGTGGGTCGGCCACCAGCTGGATCCATCTACAACCCATATTTCTTTTTCATCTCCCCTCTTTTGCTCGTCTGTTAGTGTTCAAAACTCCATCAGGAAAAAAAGAAACAAAAAATGTAGAGTGCGTTTTATATACAAAACAGAGGGAGGACGCGAAAGAGGGGAAGGAAAAAAAAGGGGTGCGATGGAGTGTGAAATGCGGAAGCGAAATCGGGACTGTCTCTCTTTTCCAAGATTGAATCATCGATATTAAATGTGTCCCTCTTCCATGCCGAAAATGCGTTTTCAAATGTTTTATAGTAACACAACGAAGGAAGAAAAAAAAAAAAAAAGGTTCGCGCCGCCGCAACAGAACCCGACACATTCCGACACGTCAATCACGAAAGCTCCCCCTTCTTCTTTACCACATAGCTATTATTCATCATTGCTTTCCTTTTAAAGAGAACTTTGGAATGAGACCCCCCCTCTTGACATCCAGCCCCCTCTCTCTCTCTCTCAAACAAACAAACCACTTAATTCATATTTACTTTCATGAAGAAAAAAAACAATTTTCTGGGGGGTTCCGACCTGGTCAAATGCATTTTGCGGAGGGTCTTTTTTTTTAAAAAAAAAAAAAAGAAAAGGGAAGGAAACAGCACGGGCTGATTGAGCCGTCGTCGTCCTTGTGTACGTTTGAGTGGGCGTGTTGTAGGAGGGGCATCGAGCTTTACATGCCTATTACTGTGTTCTTACTTCACGACCCATCCAGCAAATTACATCGTAACGTTTAGGGGATAGGAAAAATAAAAATGTAAGGCCGTGCAAAATTGTTTTTTTTTTTTCGCCCTAAACGGGTCGCGTGACCGGGACCATTCCGTTTTTCTCACGGTAATTAAACGAACAACTCCCTTCCCGGATCAAAATGCGTTCCACGCCAAAAAGGAGGTTCAAATACGAATGGTCATGTGTGAGCGAATCAAACAACATGAAGATCACATCATCTCAAAACGTTTGCTGACGTCATCATAAATCTTTGTGAAGCTTCAAAAACCAGAGAAAAAAAAAAGAGGGGGGCTTCGTTGGAGTTGTTAATGGATACCTGTCGACAAGGGTCCTTCCCCCTATTGCCTCCCACCCTGTGTATAGAGAGCCCTTTTAAAAAGAGGGAACCTCCTCATCTTTCTCCTCGTTCAACATGATCGTCTTCCCGCCCTGCCTTCCAAAAGGAATATGTGAATAAATACAGAAAGAGAGAGAGAGAGAGAACTTATACACAACAAGGAGAATTCAATATGTGTGGCAAATCACGTCAACAAGACAGCGAAAGGCTGCGACAAGACAAAAACGCCTGTCATCATCAAGCAGCTCCTTCGCGTTTCTTGTTTAAAAATTGGGAAAGGAAACAAACAAAAAATGAATAAGACTGAGGGCTACGTGTCGTACTTACAAATGAGCATCGCAGCCGCAAAGGGCGCCAAATTCAAATTTCAAATAGAAACAAGAGATCAGCAATGATCCCAGTTTCAATTGTTTTTTTTGTTTGTTTTTTTTTTTCAATCTCCTCAAAATAAGAAAACGTTTCGCCTACATAGACGGACATTTAAAAAAAAACAAAGATGGTCCACAAGATGGTGGTGCTAGTGTGTCACACAGGACACACTTTTGTCTCTCTCTTTTTTTTTTTTTTTTTTATCGCTGTTAACAATCACGCCGGGCACACACTCTGACTGAAGCGGGGATCAAAAAGTCGCAAGGAGAAACAAAAAAAACAAAATAAACATTCCGTCTGCCCGTCACATCTCGTCCGTGTGAAAAATGCGAGGGCTACCAATTTTTCTTGTGTCTTGTCATAAGTTCTCCCCTTCTCATTTGCGTAGCAAAAAAAAAAAAACAAAAAAAAACTAGAAGGTCTGTTTTTTTTTTTTTTTTTGTTTTTTTTAGGAAAAAAAAGAAAAGAAAAAGGTAACGAGACGGCCGACTACAAATCACAAGATAGGGGCGTGGCTCGCTGGTTTTTTTTTTTAATGCATGCACGTTGATTGAATCCGGCATAATAAATATTGATATTGTGTATTGTATTAGATGGCCTTTTGGGTTGCCAATTAATATTGAATTAATACACACTGAGAAAAACCCTGCGAGCTAATAGTTTTTTTGTTGTTTGTTTGCTTTAGACGCGGCCATTATTATTTTCTCTGCCTTTATTTACATCGTAAACAAGAAGCTGGAAAACAAAAATTTTCTCTCCTCTCACGGCCGGTTGTGGTAATAAATTCAAGTCCTGCGTGAGATAGAAGAGAGAAAAAAAAAGAAAAAAAAAAAAAAAAAAAAAAAAAAAGAAGAGTCGAAAAACGAAAGATAATGTCAGCCTGATGGGGGCCTCAAGGAGTCGAGAAAAGCAGGGGGGGACACAAGACAAAAGGCGAGTGTCAGGTGAACTGATAGTCGTGCAAGAGGATCTTTCCCCATCACACCGAAAAAAGGAAACCCAACCGAAACCGATGCCGAAAAAAAAAAACAACAGTACACGAAGACGCGCTCGTACCAAACGGGAATATCATATGGAAATTTTCGGCTAAAAAAACCTAAGGGGGGGAACTTGTGTGACAAGGCCACGAAGCTTCTTCTCCCCTATTTGTGCGTGCGCTATGTGATAGCGTTGTGTGCCATACACCCCAACGTGACGATCACAATCGTCATTCACGCACATCTGTGCAGAACCCGGCGCTTCGTGTACACATGTCACAGTTGTGTGACCGACCGCTCTCCGACCTTCCCCTATACGACACTGTCTTCCATTACAAGAGACGCCTCGCTCCATTCTTCTTTTGTTTTTTGTTTTTTGAAATTGAAAATTCAAAAAGAAAAGCAAAAAAAAAAAAAAAAAAAGGTCCGTTTTTATTTCTTTAAGAAACGAGCGGGCCAACGTGTTGTGTCAGAGATGAATCGCCCACGTCTCACAGGAGCAGCCTAGCAAGTTTTTTTTTTATTTTTTTTATATTTCCCTTCGTTGTTTGTTTCAGCTTCTAAACAGAGCTCACCTTTCTCCTCACTCTTACTCTTTATTAGTTGACATCAATAACCGTCCAACGCTTTTTTTAAAACATATTTTCGTCCTCGTGCGCCTCCATGTTTCTTCTCGTCCTAAAGTTCTGACGACGATGAATCGATATATCTTCTTATCTTGCCTTTATATACACATATATAATACTCTTGTGCTGTGCTTGTGTGCTGCGACAGGTAAAATCGTCCCACCTTTTTCCCCCCTTTTTACTAGGCCCCGTGAAGAAGAAAGAAAACCCCCATCGCCTTGTGTGCCATCGAACAAGACTGTAACACTGACTCGTTCTGACATCACCCAGAGAGCCAGGAGATTATTTCTCGATTGTTTAAGTCAATCAATATTAGGCACTGTCCCTTCTTCTTCTCTTTCCACGTGCTTGGGTCTCCCTATTTTTTTCTTTCTTTGAATTAACAGCCGAAAATTGGGATCGAAGACTCTTGCTCATTCGTCCACCACGGCCCGAAAAAAACAAACAAAAAAACTAGTGGACCATTTATATTTATAATAAAAGAAGAAGGATTCCCTCTTGCGTTCTCGTGGAATAAATGCGGATGGTCGGCCCGGCGGGTTCAGGTTTTCTCATTAAAAACATCTGATCGACCGACAGATAGAAAAAAAAAATCTATCCCGTGTTACCAACGAAAACTTGCCGCTCCTCTTTCCTCATCTCGTCTTTGCGCGTTTCTCCCATTTCGAAAAGCGTGTGACCAAACGATAAGAGTGATTCAATCAAATCAAAAGCAAAAAAAAAACAAAAAAAAACAAATAGGCCTACGCGCATTTTAAAACATTTGAAATGTTGAAACACAACGGAAAAGATGTGGGGGGGGGAACTCTTGTGTAACGTCACAAGAGATTGTAATCCAATGCGGAGGGGGGAAGACTAATAGAAAGTCGTTTTCTATTGCTGTCTCAGTGTCTCATGTTCGAAATGTTTTTTTTTACTTCTTTTGGCACAAGAGCAACGAGTCGTGTAAGACATAACTCAATCTCAAATGGCTCCTCCTCATTTCTTGCTCGCAGTCAGAGGAAACTCATTACGCAGGTAAAAAGTGCAACTTCTTGTTTCACCTTCGTCTCTCTCTCTCTCTCGAAAAAAAAAAATATCAAACACATTTTCTTCGCCATCAAAATAAATGCTACTCAAGATTGCGCAGCCGAATAGAAGGCCGACTACGGGGACACACCGTGTCTTCTGCGCGCCCCAAACCAGAGAAGACGAGTAGATAATGATCGATTCTATGAGGTCAACCCCCTGCTGGATGGCAGAGCGGGGGGTAAAATAAACACGGAACCCTCCTTTTCTTATATCTCAAAGAAGAAGAAGATGAAGGGGGGGAGAGATACTTATAGGCCTATACACACGATGGACCCTTGTTTCATGTCCAACTTTTTCTTTTTCTGAAAAAAATAAAATAAATAAAAAAAAAAAAAAAAAAGGAATAGAGGCACACGAGAGATAGCGAGGGGGTCATCATCATCCCACTCTTGCAGAAGAAGAATGTTGAGGGCTATCTTTTCTTCCTCTTACGACACAGGGGCACGGACCCGAAAAAAAGATCGAATTTCCTTTTAAAAAAAAAGAAAAGAGAAGAAAAAACAATACACGTTCGTCAATCGCGATCGGCTGCCGCCCGATGGAACATCGAGAGAAAAAAAAAACCCCCCGTGACCCGTAAAGTCCCAGGGAGTCCCTTTTTGATCGCGGGATTCGATGAAATCTTTACTTGATGCCGCCGCCACGGCATGAAGAGAAAAAAAAAATACAAAAATCCGCGCCCAGGAAGAAGGAAAAAAAAAAAAAAAAAAAAAAGAAGTCGATTGAAAGTTACGTAGAGCCGGTCGTCGGGGTGGTGACGCCGGCCGCGGCAGGGGGGGACGCGCCGGACAGACTCGAGCTCTGCTGGGCACTGGTTTTAACCGCCGCCACTGATCCTACTACTCCGCCGCCTTCCTTTTTCATATCGGACGAATTTTTTCGTGTTTTTTTTTTTTTAATACGACGCTAAAATCGTATTTTATTGTTTTTGCTTTTTTCTTGCCCCTTCTTTTGAATCGACCACAACGGTTTGTACGTAGATAAACTCGCTAACTTGCGTAACAAACGGGAGGGAATTGAAACTAAAAGAGGGAAATACCTAAACGAGTCGTACAGGTAATATTTCAGCTTTTATCTCGAGTTGACTCGGATATTATAGGCCTCTCTTCGTGTCTTCAATGCTTCTTCCCACGGACAAACAGTCAAAGACCATAACACTTCGAATGGCCCTGATACCTATCTTTTTTTTTTCCAGGAAAAGGGGAGAGGCTAACTCGAAAAAAAATAAATAAATAAAAGGTAAGAAAATAGTCAACGACCAACATACACACAAAAAAAAAAAACGCAAAGGTGGTCGCTATTTTTTTTTTCCTCTCGATTTCGAATAAAGTAAAAACTTGAAACTTCTCCAAAGCAGAAGAAGAAGAAGCAAAATAAAAAAAAAAAAAAAAACCAACATCAAGCTGTCATCATGTCAACTGGATTGGATCATCTTTTCCAACCCCCGCGCGATGTAGGTAAAAACCAGTTGTTGGTTGGAAGGTAAGCAAACGCGCCCCGGAGAATCGTCTGGTCAACTTTTTAGTGGCAGACACACACACACACACACACACACACACAATAAAGACAAAAACAAATGAAGACGTATAGGAGATGGGAAAGCAACAAGTCGCTGTCAATCATCGTGATGGCCACAGTTCCAACCGTACTTCTTTATGTATAATAATAAAGCCAGTCAGTTTTGGAACAGATGACCATCTGGCGCTGCTTCCTGGGTAGCCTCGACCAAACAAGAAAATGAAACGCCGACTCAAAAAAAAAAAAAAAAAAAAATAACTGTCCAGGACCGAATTAACAAACAAGGGCCAGCAGCACCTGACGGAGAGAAATCCTTTCAAAAAAAAAAAAAAAGAAAAACAACGGCAGTTGCAAGCGCTGCGTGAAGCGCGAGCGCGCACAAGTGTCGTGACGACATTCCGCGCTTCCTTTTACAGAGTTATGTTTGTCTCTTTTCTTTTTCTCTGATGTATTTCCTTATTTATCTATTCCGTGGCGCGATCAAACCCAACACCATATAAAAGATGCCACGTCCAAGAGCGAGAGACACACACAAAGAGTGTGCAGCGACAGGTTTTTGTTTTCGTTTTGGCATCCCCCAACCAAATGGTGAGTGTGTGTGTGCCTCGACTGTTATATTTCCTATAGGTGCTGCTTATTTCACATGTATTTTCGAATTCTGTCGATGTCGCTTTGGCTCCTTCGGTTATCACGTTCGATGCTCCTTTCTCACTGTCTTCTTTTGTTTTTTTTTTTTTTGGGGGGGGACCTTTTTAGCCACCCTGCCCTCCCTCACCATTCCTTGCACTGCCAAACACCACCGGTGCCTATCAATATCGCATCCACCTAGACGTTACAAGAGGGACGCGACTGGCATACGTAAATAGACGTAAAGCTCTCTTCGATTTTGGTGAGCCATGGAAGGCTTTCAGTTTGTTTTAACAGCTCCCCTTTTCACTCCCCACCACATCACCTTTGCTTTTTTCTAAACCGATTATAGTCAATCCCTTTTGGTCCGTCTGCACAAACACAAAAGACAGGACCTTTTTTTTTTTTAAATTTCTGTTTGTTCTTTTCTCGAATAGATAAATCTCGAGAAAAAGGCAATCAGAAATCAATACACACGAAAAAAAAAATCAACCTTGTTTTCGGGAATCGACAAATAATTCCAAAACCTCAAAAAAGCAGAAACAACAACAAAAAAAATGTGTTGGAAGGGCAGTCGAAAAGAAAATAATAGAAACGATGGACGTTTAACGACTGTGGGAGATTTAACATCGAACGCTCTTCCACTATTTCTTCCGTAATAACGAACGGACCGCATACATTAAAAAATTCTATTTAAATGAATAGAGGGGGGAAGAAAAAAAAAACGAAGGGTAGACCTGTACAAACAAGGACCTTGTCACCGCCATCAACATGCAAAACGATGGTGTTTATTCATAACCCCGGCGAGGGACAACGAAGAGTTTGAGGTTTCAAAAAAAATGAGAAGCGCGTGGCGGAAGCGGTCCAGCCGTCCGGCAATCGATCATAATAGTCTCATTTAGAAATTCAACAAAAAAAGAAACCCTTAAAAAAAAACAAAAAAAAACAACCTGACTCTCTTCCGGCGTAGGTAAAAAAAAACAAAAAAAACACCGGGAGCGTGAAAAATGAGCCGGCAGTTTAAAAGAAAAAAAAATCATGGAGAAACCCTAAAACAAAAAAAAAAAAGGGCCATCATTTTTTGAACGACTTGCCGCGCTCTATCGACGTGAAACATAAAGTAGCCTCTTTCTTCGGCGGTTGCCATAAAAAAAATAAAAAACCCTTCTCTCGTAATAATCACTGTAGAAGGTTGTCAAGAGGTCAAGAGATGCTTCTTTCATTTCTTACACACAAAAAAGTAGTCCGGCTATTTTTTGCTGCCGTTTCACGGTGGAAACTGAAACAGGAAGAACCACAACAACACACACACACACACACACACACAAAGAGGAATTGTTATAGCGTTTACATTCCCAAGGCGGAGCAGCCCCCGGAATCTCGCGTGTAAATCATCGACCGACAAGCTTTTGGCAATTTGTGAACGCATAAATCAGCATTTTTTTTCTTTCTCTAACCCCTGCTTTACATACATCGACCACGGGATCGCTATGCAGATGAAGCTTCTCTTTTTTTTTTTGTTCCAGGTTTGTTTAGTTTCTTCTCTTGAGCGAAGAGGGTTTTCAATTTTTAGGGTCTGTAAGGCTTCCCTCGGGTTGTAATCGCTTATTTCCCTTCCATTTTTATTTACTTTTTGTTTGTTTCTTTCAACAAAAAAACGGGAAGAAAAAGAAACAAAAAAAAAAAGATTTCTTTCCGTTGGCTGTATGGGGTTACCTTTCCCACACGCTAATCGATCATTAGGCTATTAAATAGCGAGCGTCTTGTCCTTCATTAAAAGCTGATCCGTATCACACTCGACTTGTCTCGTGTTATTTCCCTTTCCTCAAAAATGATTCTTCTTTTTTCAAATGTTTGGCCACGGCCACCCAAATCTGACGTTTATCCTCCAGCGACTAATCATCGCAACGCATGGAAGATTCTCATCTATCTCGATGAGTCGTTCAACAAAAGAGCGAGAACGCGATGATGATGATCGTCATTATCATGTACAAATCGCTTGCCAGGACCATAACAAATAAAACGTTATCCGCATCACTACCACCCAAGACTCATCAATCCGTTCGTCTAACAGTTTCAAAGAAAAAAGAAAAAGAAACCCACTCCAGAGTCTCACCCCTCAGGATGCGATTCATCAACAGGGACTCAAATTATTCACAAAAGACCCCCTGACCCTAACAAACGTGCAGAAACGATCAAGTAAACAGGTGGAGTGTTTTCCTACCTCTTGGTCGTGTTTCTGGAACTCTGGGTCTTCCTCGTCGACTTCAAAATAGAGTTCGGCTGAAGTGATGGACAGCGTACCGGGCGCGACGACACCCGGCGCAATCAGTTTGGCACGGCTACTCAAATTAACTGGACCTGAATCACACGCACATGCAAATCGTTAAGCATATTTTTTTTTTTAGTTAGTTAGTTAGTGGCGAGATGATTGATATTCGTCTAGATTCGTTACCAGTCAGTTCAGCGTCTAATTCCCTATCCTCGGCCAGGAGCTCGGCATCGTCCAGTAAATCAGGAGACTGGAGCGGCGCCAAATTCGGCTTGCTCTTGGCTATTTGGGCGTGTAATGCTTCCTCAGCCTGGCGGGATGGACGTATTATAATTTAGAACCAACAGAATGTTAATCAAAGTTGAACACGAGTTCTCACCTGGAGGACGGTCGCCTCAGAGGCGCCATGTTCCAAAGCGGCTTTTAACGTGGCTTCCGGATGGCTAGATCCAAACGGATTGCGAACCATTCGCTTCCGCCGACGAGAGTCGTCCTCCCAGGCATCCAGGCGCCAAAATTCAAGAGGCGTCGAACTCGTGGCATCGCCGTTAGGCGACGACGGCGCCCACGCACCTTGTTTCGATACGATGATGTTCGTTATACGGTCAACCAATCGCAACGCCGATGAAGCGTCGCGGCGACGAGCTGCACTAATGATGTGGTCACAGACCCCTTCTTCTTCGCGACGTTCCAGCAACGTCTGAGCACATTGCGTCTGTGAACAAATAGGTTAGAAAAACATCCACATTTCTTAAGGAATAAAAAAAAGAGTATGCACCTCGAAATCCGCATGTTTGACAACGTCTTCGGCCCGCATTCGGTTTAGAATGAATTCGGCTTCATTAGCGACGCGGACAATGTGATCCTTCATCGCGTGAGAGAGCAGTCTACGAAAAAGATTGTTTTCCTGGTCTAACAAAATTCACGTTCTTTTTGTTTATGACTAGCCAATTACCGTCCTTCGTTGATTAACTCGATGAAAGCAAGCCCCGCGTTCTTCTGCAACGAGTTTTGCCATTCTTGTGAGCACAACAACATCACCAACTCCACCACCGACTGACTTTGCTTGAACGTAATCAGTCCTGCGTTTTAAAAAAGATTGATACAATAGGTTTTTACAAATTATTCAATCGCTTTGGCTAGCAAAAAAACACAGACCTTTGCCTTCCAGCAGCAGCTCTTGGCCGTGAGATCCCAGCAACGTTTTGGATAAGAATGGAGCAAAATCGACCATAATTTCACGCAAAAGCGGGCAAACTGATCCTAAAGCTGCTTCTAATTGTTGCGTTAGCGAAGCTTCTCTCGATACCAACGAGCTGCTGTTCAAGGCTGGAACATTAAACGGTCTCAGCACTACAAAGAAATTTGATATTTAAGTGATTTGAATATTATTATTCATTAATTAAAATTACCAGATTCTACAGAAGACCCTCCTGCTTGATGGTTACCGCGGCCCCCCAAAGCTTGGGCACTCACTGGTCCGGTTGCTACGGAAAAACAAAAGCAAAACGATTAAAAATTCAATAATCTTGCAAGAACGACGATAAAAAAAATTAAATGTTACTTGATCTCTGTTGATCTTCCCTCTGTTCGTCGAGATTTACATCAGTCCAGGACGTTTCGTCTTCGTTTACAACCGATGCGGTCCTCGACGTTTCAGCCGGGCCGAGTTTGCCACTCCGGATGGACACACCGTCTCCTTCATTCTGTCGATAGAAATGAATACAATTAAAAATGACTTGATTAAAAGGTTTCTATGCACAAGCGAAATGTTCTGCTTGCCTTGGAAGCAGGAGAATTAGTTGTAGTATTGTCTCGATTATTGGATATAATTGGGTTAGAAGCAGAAGTCGTAGATTTGGTAGGTTTCTAATGGCGAAATGCCGAAGCAATGTTAGCAAGCAATCACACAAATTAAATGGCCTGTTAAAAATTAACAAGAAAACAAACCTCAGATTTAAAACTGGACTCGGACCGGCGTTCGCTAATGACGGACGAATTCATTTCGTCTATTTCAATAACTTCCTCTTCGCCACTCCTTCCATCTTCGGCTGCGTGTTCTTCATCCGGCGTCAGAATTCCATTTCCATTATGACCTGCAGAAACCGATCCTTTAGAATAACAATCTCAATACAAAGTAAATTATTCGAGTTTTCAACAATGAACAATTCAAAAAGAATAAACATAAAAATAAAATAAATAAAAGAAGATTGGCATTCGCTAGGAGGGCATGCGATTCCCTCTTCCTACAGAGCATGCGTCGATTTAAAAGACGCATTGGCGGAAAAAAAAAGGTACCCATGGCGGAGGACTGTTGCCACGGAAGGGGCTCTGGTCCGTACACGTGGTTCTTGACACGCACGGACATTTGCGGGTGCTGATGATTCGACACAGACTGTTGATGATGATGAGACGTTCTGCCATGGGCGTGCATCCATTCACGGCCTGAACCCCGCGCTTGACACGGAGCTGACGATGAGTTATATTCTTGATTATCACATTCATCATTAAAAGGAATTTCTAACCATAATTTTTTTTTCTTTTCGATTCTCAGAAAAGCAAAAGGCCCCTAAAAAAAAAAAACGTGGATTCTAACGTAAATGGTTTACCCGGTTCGTGAATAGCTCCTGGACTGTTCAATCCAGCTGACGGCGGTTCGAGAATGTCGCGGTACTTGGAGACCATGAGGACCGAAACGAAGTAAACAATGGCCAATGAAAGGAACTGGGCTTGTTTGGTCTCCTCCACGTCGCGGTAGATGACGGCTCTCAAACGGTTCACGTCCAAGTCTTGAAGCAATCGATCCACATCGCGGATTGGACCACCATAGGTAGGAATTTCTTCGCCATCCTAAATAATTAAAAAAAAACTCTTATATTGGAAAAAAAAAAAAAAAAAAAAGAGTTCAGCCACTGTCCAGCAACAGCCACTCACCACAGACTGGGCGTGAAGTTTAAAGTGGGAATGAGCGCCCTTGATGAGCGATACCAAATGCGACGCCCTTGGCGATAAATTCGATTCCTCGTTGCAACGCAACCAGCTGCCTAACCGGGTACGTTCTTTGCACTCCAAACAATTCCGGACGGCACAAGTGCACACCTATATCCGTGAATCAGACAAATGATTATTTTCTCTCCTTTTAGTGCAAATTAATTTAACATCGTGGTTTGCCAATTACCAAACGCAGGCACTGACGGAGGACGCCTCCAGTGGCCATGTTCTTCTCAGACTCCAATTCTGACAAGTTGATGGAAGAGGCAAAGACAAGTAGATCGGCCATGGCCGAGAGGCGCTGCAGAAAGCTGACGGCTACTTCAACTGGGAGTCCCTGTGTCGGCTCGACGATATCCAGTTCGCTCTATATATTGTAATTCCAAATCGTTAGAGAAAAATCTGTACTAAGATGGAAGTTGAGTCATTACGTGGGGAGAGGTAGCTGAAGCCAGTAAAGGCAGTAGACCGCCACAGGCGATAATCAGATTATCCGACAATTGCGATATCAAATGGACGGCGTTGACGACAAAGATGGCGCTCTCTCCGCTGTTGACAAACTCCAGAACCGACTTGGTGCTGTGACTGAAAATTGAGAGAGTTAATAATGACTTCCTAAAAAAAAATTAATCGATGGTTTTGTGTTTACTTTCTCCACGTGTGCAAATCGGCTTCGATGGAACCAAGCAAATCCGATAGCAACCGCTGATGAACGTAAGACCAACGGAATTCGGGGATCCGGAATGGAGGACGGGAAGGGCCTGGGCTGAAGGTTTGCGAAGTTTTACCGCGACCCCCTTCTGATTCACGAAAAAAAACAACAAATGGATTAAAACCATAAATGCAAATAACAACATTACCGTACCTTTTTTATTGGCTTTTTTCGGGGTTGGATCACGTGATTTTTCTGGTGATGGATGCGGTCCTTTGTTATCTTCTTTCGGAAGGCTATCATTTGCAATGGCTACACCATCCATGGATGCAGGGCCGGATTGGACTTGGGCAGATTCAGATACAGCTGGTTGATCTTGGGCACGTGCACTGTTGGATTCGATAGAGCTCGGCATACTCTCGCCTTCTGCTTCTTCTTCCAGTTGTAAATCAAGCGCTCCCGATACGGTCTGTAACGGTTTGTGTTCCACTGTATCTGGCTTAATTTTCTGCTCTTCTACCATATCCGGTTCAGACTTTTCATCTTTACCGTCTGCCTCATCAGCCGACTGAGTCGCAGTGTAGTTTATTCTTTCCTCGTCTTGTTTTTCTTCTATTTCAGAAGGAACTGGGGGTTCCAGTTCTTTGCTTTCATCATCCGATTTATCGTTTTTCAAAGTTTCCACATCTATTTTTTCTTCTGATGTAGATACGGTACAAAGTAGAGGGTCTTTGTCTTCATTTTCAGATCCAACGCTTAACTCTTCAGATTTAATTGGACTATCACGATTCGCAGGCATTTCCACGACAACATCGACATCGTCTTCTTCGGTAACTTCAGGAACTACGAACTCATCTGCTCCTTCTACATCGCGCTGAATTTCATTGATTTTTTGATCCACGCCATCGGCTCCCACTTTTCCAGTGGAAGACTCTACAAGAGAATCGTGGCTGTGCGCATCGCCTTCGGTGACTTCCGCTTGGACAGGCATGACAATTTCCTTTTTCTGCTCCGTTGATTCGACGGTGGCGACAACTTGCTCGTCTACACACACCGGAACTTGTTCAGCAGGAGGTTGATTGGGAAGCTTCGCTTCTTCCGCTTCGAAACCTTTTTCACTTTTCGATGATAACGTGATGTGTTCGTCATAGTCAATCGGCGGATCGGCTAGACCAGCGTCGTCTGTCAATTCCATTATAGGCGCCGGTGACATAACATCAGGATCAGAGGTGACCTTGTTCGCCAGAGCTGCAGACTCTCTCTGGCCGGAGATGGTACTGACGGGCCGCTGTTGACGCAGCTCGGGATCGGTGATGTGATCACTCCGGTGACGTTCGTAGTGAGCGTACATGTCGGCGAATTGCAGCTTGAACTCTTCGAAGGAAACCTTCGAGTGGACGATGGCCAGCGTGTCGACCCAGACGCGCCATCCGCCGTATTCATATTTGATGGCGTGGTGGAGTAGCGTGCGGAAGAGAGAGTAGACCATGTCTGAGATCAAGTGTTCTTCGGCCGTCCGGGGCACGATGTAGGCCATGGATATCAGCCACTCTTGCCAGACGGACATCTGCAAGACGGTCCGGCGATTCTCACGGTTGTTGTTGCACAAAAACGCCATGTCCGTCAAAAAGATCTTTTTGATTTCCATCAGACTCTCGGACGGCTTCGATTGGCGGATCAGAGTGGCCATCACTTTCAAAATCATGGGATTCTCTAATCTTACATGAGACTCTGGTTCTGAATGACGTACGCGCAATATCTGCTGCGTCACCTGTAATAAAGAATGATGCATTCATTTAAGATGAATTTTATAGAGATTAAAAAATAAAAGATTCAACTACTTGTTCTGTGAGGATTTCATAAAGGACGTTGTAGGTGGGTAACGTGAGGCACTCTTCGTGAATCGATAACCGGTCGGCGAGCAGCATGTGTAAGTTGTGCGGCGTCATAACGTCGTACTTGCGCTTGTGCGTCGATCGAGCCAAAAAGAAGCCGAGGATTTTCAATGCCATCAGCCTTGTTGACTGGCTAGGAGAACCCACCAGTTTGAAGACGGCCCTTACGCCCTGTTTGGCATCAAAAGCCGGTACCATGGCTGCTGGAAATTCAGCCAACAGGGCAGTTAACAATTGCAATACATCCTGGATGTTCTCGTCTTCGTTCATTGTTGTCAAGTAGTTGAGGATGCTTTGAAGTTCATCTTCTTTGCTCCCGTCTCCCATCATTGTCAACTGCTTCAGAAAGAGAAGGATCAATGCCCGGATGGTGAGCACGTCTTTTTGGGACGGCCGGATGCCGTCCAATCCCTTTGGCGTGATGCCCGACGCCGACCGAGGATTCACGACCCAATAATAATACTTGAGCGTGTGAACCGTTTGCAGGACTGTCGACACTCGCCTGACTGTCGTGTAAATGTGCGTATCGTGGACGAAATCCGTGGCCAAATAGGAGTAGAGTCGCGTCTGCACTTCCGTCGTCGCGTAGATCCACAGCGACGGATTGAATAGGACGTGGTCCAGCAGCTGCTTCAAAAGGATGTCGGCATTGGGCGACGGCGAGGTGACCAGGAACTTTGTCAAGTTCAAAAAGGCGTTGAGGACGTCCAGCGTCAGGTGGTTGCGTGACAGGCGTTGCAGCAGGTGGCTGACCACTAGGAATCCCCGGTTCTGCATCATCTGCTGCTGGACCGTTGGCGAACTCTCGATCAGCTCGCAGAGGAAAGCCACCAGTTTGCTGCACACCGTGTAATCTCGTTCGTCTTGACTTTCCATTCCATTCTCTTTGACATCGCCAGCGACGGAACTCTCCACAGCCAGGTCCAGCTGGGTAAAGAGCGGGAAAAGCAGTTGGACGCCGCCGATAGAGTTGAGCGTGTTGTGGACCGAATTGGTGATGACGGCCTGGACGCCGGACAGCATAAGCGCGTGCGGGGTGTGGACGAAATAAGACGGGTTGCCTTTGGGAGCCGATTGTAAACAAAGTTGCCCGTCCGTGGCCACGGCGTTGTACATGAAGACGATGGCGTTGGCCAGTTTCCCATCGTACAAGACGCGCCGGTGGTTGTCCGGCAAGTGAACGGGAGTCTCATTCTCGAAACGGAATTGGCTCTTGTAGCCCGGGCCGAGCCGGTGCATAGCACAGACTTGGTGGGCGGAGAGAGCTTCGCTAAAGAGATAAACGGCCGCCATTTGCCCGCAGAAAAGGCGGTCATCGTCCAACTCCGGGGTGGCGCCGATGTGGCACTTGTCGAAGGCTTCCCCCGTCGAGATGGACCACGTCATTTCAGTGGATGAAGCGAGTTGACCGTTGACGAAACACTTGATCTCGCTCTTGGTCCACCGATTGTAGATGTAGACCACGGCCAGCATGTACCATCTGCGCGGCTGGAACTCGTACTGGACACAGTGCTGGAATCCCTTGCCTTTCACCTTGGTCGAGGTCAAAACCAAGCAGCTACCGACGAAGTGGGCCGAGTAACCCAAACCTTTACTGGTGCGGAAGCAATACAAGTAGGGCTTCTCTCGCTCAATGTTGACGGCATTGACGGGATCAAGTCGGAACCAGGTGGTGAACGTGAAGCCGTTTTCTTGCGGCCACTTAGCCATAGGTGGCAAGACTAAAGCCGATCCTGCAACGATTTCCAAAAGATAAACCAAGCATTAATGGAGCCAAAAGGAATTGTCATTTATTATAGTCAAACCTTTGTTTCCAGGGAATGTTATAAAAACTTCCGGTCCACTTCGTAACGGCATTTGCCTCAGAACGTGGAGTAACTTGACAGAATGACGCGGCCAACGACCGTTTACAGCTCGCATGGCCCGAAATAGTAATTTCAATTCTGTTACTCGGATGCTGTAACTGCTCAACACGCCTAATACCTCGACGAGGAGATCTGCCAACGACAGACAGGATGAATACTGAGCTGTTAACGAGCAAATGAAACTTTTGATTTATTCCGTACCAGCTACAATTGGCTCAGCCGTTTTCAGACGTGCCAAAACGGGTTGGATGAGGCCGACTTCTGTGCAAGCCTGTAAGTTGCGGACACTCTTGCGTAGGATGGCGATGAATATGCTCCATATTTCCGCCTAAAATGGGTGGAATTTATAACAAAAATGAGTCAAATTATTTTACCATTCAATAGAGACTTCAGTTTTTACTTGTAAGTTGCATGGACAGTTGTCCAGAAAGGCCAGCATGTGGACCACCGATTCCCCGTCATGGATCACGAAGTTGAGCTCCATGTCAAACTCGCCACCGACCAACTACAAAGATGAATCACATAGGAATCAACATTCTGCATGAACAAATTTGAGGAGGTTTTCGGTCGGGGAAAACACGGATCAAAGCTAGTCGTTTGCAACGCCAACGAGCAGCCGAAAAGAACTAAACAAACTTTGGCACAACGGCCATGTAATTCATCCATAATTCACATAGCTCTCCCAAAACTTCCGAGACAATCTAATTGCAATTTATTGCGGGTGCAAAGAAGGTTCATGTTTCAAGAAATTATAGGCAAGCAAATTAAAAACTATTGACTAAAACATGGCACCAAATCATACTTTCATACTGAATATGTATAAAAGCTCTAGGTTCAACAACACATGTGTAAGAAGACACAAAAGAGAGGACAGAGAAACTGAGGCACTGGCCTTGACTTGAATTTATGCTCTAACAGGCAAGTAACTCTGTCTAAAAGTTACCTAGAAGCTGAACTACAAATATTGATGTTGTTATCTTGTTTTGATTTGCAATGTGTATGTTACTATAAATTGGTAAAATATGACTGTTAACAAACAAAACAAGCTTGGCAGAGTATAAACAGTATTGATGCTTATGTGGTGTTCATCACAATGATGCACCATGTAAAAGCACACCATAATATCCTCGCCAAACAACTAAAATGTTTCTTATCACTACCTATAAAATTGCAACAGAATGAAACTACGATGACTTGCTATCGTAAAGATATTTCTAATTTGATTCTGTATAGCAAATAAATACATTAGGAAACTGAAAATTACCAGATAAAGGACAGCTTCAAGGATTTCCTTTCGAGAAACATGACTTGCTTCTATGAATCTCACTAAGCAAGCAAATTTCAAGCTGGTCTCCGTCGATGCCTGCAGAACAGCCGGAATCCCTCCATCACTCCAGTCGGTTTCTTCGGCATTTGTTCCGTTTGAATTCATTTTCGAAATGGGTTATTTTACTACTTCTTAATCAGTTTTAGGAGAGAACTCTCCCGACGATCCTGTAATAAAAACATAAGCTCCCGCCTCTAACAATCACAAAAATGAACCGATTCAGAACTTTAAAAAAACGAAAGTAGTAGAGCAAATTGTACACACACACACACATACACACCGACACGGCGAATGACATTAGCAGTAGAAGTCACGACAGAGAAATCAAGACAAGTTCGGTTATGTAGCGTTCCGTCATCTGCAAGGAGCACCTGGTGGTTATTGATGGAAGCTCGCAAAATTGGGAATGAACTGAGCAACTTTAACAGAAATTACATATTTACACCTTTTGATTTAATGAATTTATGTATCGCATAACGTGAACTATTGCTTATATTACCAGTTTTTTGTTTTTCCATCGATCGAAATGTCTCTTTATTGCGAAGTACTGTAGTTGACCCCTAGAGCACTACACCGCCTTCTCAGGTATCGTATACGCGCTTCTCTATTTTATTCCACTCCAACTCACAGCTGATTAGCATACAGCGATGCCACGTCGGTTGTGATGACATGTTAAATGTCAATATGAACTGGACAACTGGTAAAATTCATGAAACAAACGTCAGTTATAGATATTACAATACCTAGTTTCATCTTTTCATACTTTAAAATATGAAATTTAAGAGGGTGGGTCACCGGACTATTGCGTGAGTGTTGCAAACTAATCGATTGGTTCAGCTGACAGGCGACGGTTCTCGGTCATTAACTTTTGAAATGTTAATCTTTTCATAGCTCACGGCGATCTCTCAATAGTACTTGTTTGGGGTGAAAATTTAGTAAACCGAGATTAAGTGCAAGTATCACCCATGACGATTCTGAAACCGGTTCAGACAAGGCGGGAGTGAAATCGAGCTAGCGTTACCAGCGAGGCGATAACACACGTTCGGCTGATCTGCAGGGCTTAAAACGCCATTCAAAAACTTTTTATAAAGTCTTCATGAGAGCATACAAAGCCATACTAATTTTCCAAAGAGAAGGTAGGGAATTCACAGTCGAGAAGATTTTATTTGATTCCAAGCGTGACAAATCTCCAAATTTTTTTTTATTGTCATTATTTTGCTTACCATTTATTAACATGCGAGGATTGTGGTTGTGGGAGAAGAGTCAGCTAAGTAAAACGGTCACACGTTTAACCACAAATACCAACAGCACGTTGTCGGCATTGTAATTACAGGTTTATTAAACAATAATTGAGTTTGTTCGTTTCCTTTTGTCCCATTTACAAACCGGATTTTCTCAGACTTTGTGTGCGCGTGTTTGCCCTGCAAAACGATAATCGATCGGCTTCAGTAAGTGGCCGTTAGATGGCAGCCGAAGACAAGCTCTTGGACAGTCATTCGATCGTATTACCTAATGAATAATTCACGTAGTTTTAGTTGCCTGCACGAACTAGACGAGTGATCCATCATGCGCACTCATTTTTGCCAGCCCTTGCTCTAAAGGAATCACCCATGACAGATCGCCCAGATCAATAAATTCTATCGCTTTTAAGGTCACAGCCGGCGGCCATGTCTTTCTTGTAGCTCGACATTGACTTTGACAAGATACCGACCTATTGGATATTTCATTGCCTCAGCTATTTCTGAAGAAGGCGCGAGGCAAACAACCACTTGTTCGATAATGAGCCCGTGTGAATGCCTAGTGACGTACACAGCCGGATCAAATGATTATCTCGGCGCACGAATTACGCAAGGGCCTGTTCAATTGTGCATTCTCTCATTTCTGGAATGCGAGCCTGTTTGCTTCTTTGTTTTATTTTTCTTTTAATTCCTTCAATTTTTTTTTGTCCCCCTTTAAGTTAAACACGATAAAGTATTTAGCCTTCAGAGGAATTCTCGTTTGATACCCCGAGCTTAGCAGCATCTGTGTTTACTTCAATGCACTGTCTATCTTTCTTTTTTTTATACATTGACAATACGGGAGCGCAACGCACGATAACCTAAATAAAAAAAAAAACAGAAAAGTACTCGGGAAAAATCCTAGATGGCGTTATGTGTAGCAACTAACAAAATGTACTAGGAGAAAAATGATTGAGTGTCTGTGCAGATATTGAACGGTAAAAAAATCTGGCGTTCCTTTTTTTGTAGAGTTCTTTCATTTTTCACCTGCAGACAGGTAAACTAACAGTTGTGGTGATTGCTCGTTCCTCCTTCCTTAAAAGACGTGTGTTTTTTTTCAAGACGGCATGCCGTCACAGTAAAACTTTTACGTTAAACGACACGATGATATCAATCAACACCATCGTCATAGAAAAAAATAAAAGGAAAATATAAAGGGAAAAAAAGGGAACGTAGGCAGCGCCGTAACGATCGTGTTGAACAACATCTCCAGGTTTCGACTACGTCACAAAGTACCCGCCCCTCTCCCACCTCCTGGCCTTTGCACGAAAAATGAACGCGCCACGACCGCCGTGCTGATTGGGTCCTGCGCGTTTAAGTGCCATGACATAGCGTCTGCGCGTCCCTGGTCTCGCTTCGTGATTTTCCCTTCCTTCTTTTTCTTTTCTCTTTTTCTATTTTTTTCTTTTCATTTTTCTTTTTTTTTTTTTTTTTTTCCTTATTTTGTCTCTTTTGCTGACGGTAAGAACTGCGAGCCGAGGCTGACAGTCTCCCAATGTTGCACCGTCTCTCTCTACGGTCGCCCTCAGCTGGTCGTCCTTTTCAAACAGAGAACTTCGACCGGATCCCACCAGTGTGGCTTTGAGCGTGGCCAAGTGCCCAAGTCAAGGAGAGAGTCTCCACCAGTTTATTGTTTTTCTTTTTTTTCTCGGCAGTAAGCAGCAGGGTTTCATTTTTTTTCCCCATTTTACGACCTGTTTCCTTTTTTTTTTTTTTTAACGCGGCCAACTAAGCCTTCCATCAGTTTCTCGGTAACTTTCGACTAAATCAGTCGCTTTGGATCATCATTTTTCTGTTGTCCGTCACGCCACAGTTTTATTTTTGGGATCTCAGTGTGACGGGTGTGTGTGTGTTTTTTTGCGTCCCACAACAAGTTGCTAGTGTTGCCTCACCCCCACGTGATTAACAATGGAATATTTGGTGCCAATGAGACAGTGATCATTTGACTTAAACTATAAACGCAACGAGATAGCATTAGTGCATCACCTTGAGTTTTTTTCTCGACTCACAACTAAAGGTAAGTGAATTTTGGCTCGAGGACAGAAAGAAAAACAAGTTTAATACGTGCAGTTGGCAATGGAAAAGTTGTACGAATTTATTTATTACGCAGCCGAAAACAAGTGTGTCCAATTCTATCAGACGGCTGCACGCACAGTGAGTTTACAAAGCGGGAAACCCGCAGCCGAAATAGGAGAGAATTCTGAGCTCTCCATTTTCATTTGAGATTTGTTTACAATCAAAGACGAGCGTTGAGGAGAGAGAGAGAAGGTAGTCATCCTTGCGGAACAGAGAGCATGCACATACAATGTCTGTCTCCTCTTTCTCATTCCCGACGCGATTTTTTCTTGAGCATTGTATCTTATATTCTTTTTCGTCTAAAATATCAATGTCCGTACACGGCATCGATCCGGTTTGAAAAGAAGAAATATACATCGTTTAGTTTCGTTTTTTTTTTCAAGGCACCTGTGTGCGTTCACTCACGAATAACGAAGTACGATAGAAAAAAAAAGAAATAACACAGGACAGTCATTTTTCCGTTCATGCGTAGATTCACACTTGTTTCTTTCATTAAATATACGTCCCTCCCGAAGAGCTCGGTATAAAAATGGTGTATATAATATGTACGTGCGCTAGTTGGATTCCGAATCGGATACCGGCGCGCCATGACGTCAGTGTTGTTACCATCTGCTCGTTTGTATATATACATAATGTTTCCGCCGCTCATGGCTTGTGCCCTCTTACGCTCGGACATGGAGAAGTACAAGGGTCACCGAAACATAAGGAGCCTCCTGGCCGTAAGGCTAAATTCGGTTGTGTAAACCGTTGCAGTTTTAGACAAGAATTTTCCAAAACAAAAAAAAAAAAGGGGAAGTGTAAATAAAGATTTTTTTTGTTTTAATGATATGTTTCGACACCTTTCACTATACTGCATCTGTATGTGGATAGAGAGTAAAGAAAGATATATCCTGCTTGTGTTGAAACAAGATTTGTTATCCGACTAAAAAAAAATGGGATATACACGAAATCTTTTTGGCACATTATGGACAACTAATGTGTCAACTTGTTTGGTTTCGCTGCACCTCAACGTGACATTTAAATTTTAAGCGCCTCAGGTCTCGCCAACCAAAATTATATACATTGGCTGGATGATGAATCATATTTAACAAGCGTGTTGACTATAGGTCGGGACAGGTAAACAAAATGAAGCGTCCGTATTAACCTAAAAGGGTCCTTTTTTTTAGGCCAACCGGTTTTGTTTCTATTTTTGTATCGAAAAAAACGCTACGAGGAGAAATGCATCCAAATTTGTCTTTGTTTTTTTAAATTATTATTTTAATTGATGCCTGCAGGCATAGGAGCGGTACGTAGAGGTTTAAGTTGCCCAAGTCCCGATTTTCTCTTTCAACGTGACCGTTTGTATATGCATAGCCCCACGTTTCCAGTAAGAACTAAAAACAGCTGACTGCCACGCGTTTTTGCGTTTGATACATTCCAGTACAAAAACAAAATCGGCAAATCGTGAACTGAATCTCAAAATATCCCGCGGGAGTCGAAAACGTAAAAAATCCAATAAAAACAGAAATAAGTCTTACAAAAAAAAGCGAAAATAAAATAGGCATCTACATTCTGTATGAAACAAATCAATACGTGTATAGAGCTTCGATTGAAGTACGCGCCAACACGCAGATCCCTTGGGCAAAGTTTGAATTCATCAAAGACTATATAGCTTGAAAGTCTTCCGTTCAATCCGTAAATACTGGCTAATAATCTCTTCCTTTGTGACAAGGACGGAAATCAAGAAAAAAGTGATGTCAGTTGAATGTCTTTCCATCCTATCGTGAATTCTGAGCTCTTTAGCAACGTATCGATACAAACTACGTTGGCGCAGCGTAACTCTATTGAAATACATTCGTAGGACCGAGAAAAAAAGAGAACGAAATCAGTGGGCAGCAGACAAACAGAGGCGAACGCAAAGTCTATAGGACCCGATCGATATCAAGATGATCGTTTGCCTCTTTCTATTTTTACGTCTTCCCAAGCGTCTTATCTTATCAATCGATATTCTAATATGCACAATGCAGACCTTTTCTGTGGCTTCCATAAGTTTTCGAAAAGTCACGCGGAATTGTAAAGGTCGCTGTACAACATTAGACGCAAGGAAGAAAAAAAAATGGACGCGCGTGCAGGATTACATTGTCGTGACAGCACGAATTGATCACGTGCCTTGTCTTTCTCACATATTTCGTTAAAATTCTTTTTTTCTGTTCTCTTTTCTTTTTACCTTTTCTCTTTACGCGACGTGTATATGGATTCGTTAAGGCAAAGTTTCCGGTAGTACGTCTTTAGTAAAGACAGTGAGGAATAATCATCACTTGACAAGGAAGAGCACTATATCCTTGCTCGCCTCATTAGGAATGAGAAATGGACCGCGAAAGGAGGGGGGAAGAGCATCACGCGTTTTTCATAATGATATGCCTTGCTGTCGGAATCATTTTTAAGGGAGGAGTGTGTGTTTTTCACCGGTGTCTCTTATGTGTATCTAAGGCGGAGAAAACGAAAAAATATTCTTGCTGCTCTCCAATTATTAAAAGACAGTCAGGCACTCGTCATGTCTATGAATTTCCAAGGAGCAGAAAAAGGGAGGACAGGTCGATTTGAAAAAATTACGCAACGCTGGGAAATCACGAACTGCCGTTTGTTTGCTTCCATTTTTTTTTTCTAAAATCTATTTTCGGAGCACGGTTCAATAAAGATATGGAGTTGAAGAAAGAACGAGAAACAAACTGCGCATAATAAAAATAAAAAAAGGTGGCAAGATAATTTTCATGTCGTGACCGAAATAGCTTTTGATTACACAAGTAACAATGAGGATATGAAGTAATAACTCGATATAGAACAGCTAGTAGCAGGTTGCACAGATTAGTTGCGAGGTGCTTGTTGCTTTTTTAAAAAATGACCGTTGAACTTGTACATTAATAATCTTGTTTCTATTTCGTACATTTTCCAGTAGAGTCTTTGACACTGGCCGTGACGGTAGGCAACATCATGGATCCATTGAACAGCATCGGCATGAGCGGCATCGATCCGTCTTCCCAGCTACCTACCTATCAGAATTACAGCGTCACTTCTAACCTACTCCTACACGGTGGCGTTCATCCAGCGGTCAAATTAGAGAATGGCCCTTCAACTGTTCCAGTTCATCCGGTCATACCCCCAAGTGGAAGAGGCGGCGTGGTCAAGTACTGCGGTGTGTGTGGCGACATCGCCAAGAGTTATCATTTCGGCGGACTGTCATGCGACTCGTGCAAGGCTTTCTTCCGTCGTTCCATCCAGAACGATAACTACGTACATTTCCAATGCTGGCACCGTGGTCAGTGTGTCATCTCTCTATCCAATCGTAAGAGCTGTCAGTATTGCCGGATGAAGAGATGCTTCGCAATCGGGATGGAAAAGAGTTGGGTCATGACCGAAGAAGAACGCAAAGCTTTAATGAAAGCTCGAGCTGAGAAGAAACTCAGCAAACAATTAGCGGCTTCAGCAACGTCGACGACGACCGGTGGCAAATCGATCTACAACTATTCCTCGGATGATGGCGGTTCAACGACGAGTGGCAGCGACTACGAGCCGCAGATCGAACGGATGATAGATTTCCTGGCTCCGGTTGAAATCAAGGAAATCGAATCGATCGTCACGAAATACATGCACGCCTACCAACACGTTCCTTATCGCACCGAGCTGCGCTTCTTCGACAACGACCGGCCCGGAGTTCAAGTCATGGAGGTAATGAATTCTACAACATCATTTGGTCTGATTCATGGTTTTAAAATATTGGTGGAAAAAAATTAGATGTTTGGGACTCTGATACGTCGGTTCGCCTTCTATGCCCGTCTGATGGCCGATTTTTCCAGCTTACCATTCCCAGATCAGAGCTGCCTTTTGAAGGGTGGCGTCTTGGAGATGTGCGTGCTGAGAGGCGCTCTAGTCTACGACCCATTGAAGAATCGCTGGCCCAACGCCAACATGTCCATGTACAAAGACGCGCCAGTCCTCAAGCTGGACAACATCGGTCACATGACGTCCAACCGCATCTTCCAGATGCACATGGAATTCATCAACTGCATCCAACAGATGGGCGTCGACGAGCCGACCATCATGTTACTTATCTTGATTGTTTTGTTCACGCCCGAAAGGGCCGGCCTCATCCGGACCAAATGGATCGAGAAATACCAGGCCTACTACACGTCGCTACTGGAACGTTACATGAGCTGGCGCTTCGGCACCCATCGATCGAAATTCATGTTCGGTAAACTGTTAACGAAACTGAGCGATCTGCGAGAATTGAGCGACACACATAACCGTCACAATCTACAGTTAGGTAAGAACCGCGTTCAATCGTTACCCTGTTATGTAATATATGCAATTGAAAAAAAAAACGTGAACGAACAATTTCTTTTAGGAAATGATGAGATTTCGTCCATACAACATCAGCTGCAGCATTTGAAGATCAACCCTTATCCCGAATGTAAAGTGATACCGGAAGATGTGGGTGTACCTGTCATGGCAGCTGCCGATCCTTCCATCCCTGTTCAGTCTAGTTTCCCAGTAACCGACGCCGCTCAATCCTATTATGCTCCGACGTCCGACGGTGCACTTCCTAGAACGTACACTAGCGGCTGCAGTACAGAACGGGATGCCTCTGGAAGCAGTTACCTACCTCATCATCAGTTCCCACCGGTTCAACCTCAGCAACATCATTACCCACCACCGTATCCTAGTGGCGCTGCCCAATCGAACGAACCGTACATTAATCGACAGTCATCGAGTTTATCGTCCTCATCTTATCCTTCCTCATCTTGTTGCTTAGAAGGTAACACTGGCACACCGGCAGGCCAACAAGACCCTTATCGAGCTTACCAACAACACCAACCACAACAACCACAACAACAACCGCCTCAAATGGCCAATATGGCATTACAGTTTATGCAAGCCATTCAACAATCAGTTAATCAGGTAGTGAATGTTCCCGATTTCGGTTTCGATTGGGTCAAACCCGATTACCAGTTCGACCCGATGGTCGATGATGAAATATTAGACGTGCTCGATGCCAAGGCGTCGACGCATCAGAACTATTGCATTTCATCTGTCGAAGATCCGTCTTCGCCTGATTCGAAATCGAGTAGCAGCAGTTGCGGGAGTAGCTACAGCGAATTAAATCGAGCCGATGTTGTGGCCCTGGTGGACGAACAAGCATCAGCTGATGTGACTCTAACCCAGCGGACCATGGAAGAATTGTACGAAGCGCTGGAAGAATATTCAGAACTTTATGACGGCCATTGATGCCCACCCCCACCCTTTTATTTATTTTTTATTATTATCCTTTTTTTATAACAAAGAAAAAAGATTTAAAAAAAAAAGAAGAAACAGTAGCTCATTATGGTTATTATTTCTGGTTATGTTTTTGTGTTTTTTCTTACGAAACCTTATGACCAGTGTATATTGTATTTTCCCTGCAGTTCAAAACGAGGTTCAGTAGCTATGTAAGCATTTATCTTTTTTGAAAAAGAAATTTTTAACTGGACCACCGAGTTGTTGCCCAAACATTTATCACTACCCTTTATGCTGTAATCACCTCACGTACCTGCTCCTTCCACTTTAATTGTAACCTTCACTGAAATGCAGGATAGCTGCAAAGTGCGATGCATCTGATACGTCAAGGGACTCGAACGAAATGAAGAACAATGTTTCGATGGGATCACATTTATAATTGTCTTAAATGATTTCTTTAGGGCGATGAACGTAATAGAGTAAACACAATCGTTTCCCTATTTAATATTATGATTAGTTGTTGTTACATTTGAAAAAAATGTTATCACTATCAATACAATCAGTTGGGGATGGATTGTTGTCGGCATGTTTTCTAAAAATTCCGTTTAATGGTAAACGACATTACACCGTTAAACAGTTGAGCTAAGAGAACGGTATACGTATGATGTTATACCATCCTTTGTAAACCCAGAATATTATGCGTTTTTTGTTGTTATTAGATAATACAACGTTGTCCCAAATGACGAAGTTAACCACACACTATCTGAGTACTACTTAGACTTTGTTCGTGTCTAAAGTTTCAACAACAAAAAAGAACGTGAGATAAAAAAAGAAATAAATACACGAAATGATGTTTAGAACGTTCCGTCATCTCTGACGTTCAACCATTAGGGAAACATTTTGAAAAAAGAGTGAGGAGGAGGAAAAATCAATCCACGTATCAATACAGAGGATACATGAGACGTGTGCAATCAAACTGCCATGCGAAGTGCAATTTTTGATGACCTCTCTTCAACAGAACAGCGAGCTATGCATTTTGATGTTGTTTCTCGTTTGATACATTCTACTTGGCTCATCTGTTTAGCCGATATGACACAATCATGGACATCAAGTAAGTTTCAAGTGAGTTCGAATGATAAGACAACTGAAAGCAAACAGGGCTGACGCCAACATGTGTTCTTCGACCTACGACCCTTAAGCATACGCCATTTTGCAGCCGTTTCATTCAGATGCATCCTTATAAACGCGTGAACTCCAGATGTCGTGCAACCTAATCAATGATATTCGTTAAAGGTCAGTCAAAACAAACGCAAAAAGAAAACGCGCCGAGTCCTTATTCTAAGTCGATTACACAAATGTTGAGCCCTGCCCGGGATTCTATTCTTTATGCAGTCTACATAGTACTTTTTGGGGAAGGTATTAATCGTAACTTGATTAGCGTATAGTCCATAATACAGCTCACGAATTCGTTGTAGACGAACCGGAATAGTCGTACAGGAAAAAAAAGTATGCAGAGAGCAACTTATTCTTCATTAATATTAGAATTTATACAACAATTAGCCAGCATTCTCATCATCGCCAATGATGAAAGGATATATTAGAAACGAACGATATACCAGGCACGGTGACATGTTATGGAAAGGCCATTTAAAAAAAAGAAATTCTAATAACTGTGGATGATGAACAACTTTATGTGCCGACTGCAGCCAAAGTGTATCCATTTTAAGTCGGTGTGATGAGCCGGAGTAGTCAGACGGTCCGACCATTTTATTCTTTGAAATTTCGATTTCATGATGTGTAATACTTGAACGATATTTTCACGTTTTGATGAATAGTTAAACGCTCAATTCAGGTAACGTGACGTAATAATATTACGTAGATATAGATCCGCCCGATTAAACACCAATCGGCTGGACAGAAAACTCCACTTGTACACAATACCCTCAGAGTAATTTCGAAAACGTATTTCTATAGTCGGCCATATGGTGTATGTATTTAGTTCTATTTCCGAGCCACTACACACTTACGGATAAAAAAACAAGCCTTAATTTTTCAAGGTCTCAAAAATTCACTTCGTTTTTTTTTGTCTCCTTCCCATAAAGAACAGCATGAGGCTGTCCGAGAATTGTCTGTTTTTTTTTTTTCACAAATTTCCTCTTTTTCCACCCTTTTTTTCTTTCCTTAAAGAGTTAAGACCCAATAAAAACGACGGCCTCAAGGTGTTCATGTTTCCCACCTGACATATTTTCAAACTACCGTATCTGTACATGACAAAAAAATCGGAACGTACTCGACAACCCCTTTAAAATGCTTGGTACCATTAGGTGTATTTTTTATATAACTATTAACTCTGTGCTGTGATCGGTTTCTAAAGGTATGGCCATCAGGTGGTCACTTTACAATCCGACTCGAACCTTGTTTTAAAACTCTGCGATGAGTCGAAGGGGTGGTGGGATTGTGGCAGTGAATGTGTTCCTTTGTTTAAAAGGTTGAAGAGGAAAATTACGCTTTTCCCGAGGAAAGTAATAGTTTTCTGTTTTCTCATTACGATGTTTTATCGATTGATTAATAAGGGAAACGACGCGTATATCCGAAGATGTCACTCTTTGTTCCGTTTCGACCAACAGTCTTTTTCTTTTATATCACACTGCAATCGCAGATGGATTTTTGCATTTTGCGCTTGTTTCAAATGTATAAGTCCAGGAAACGTCGATCACGTTTTACCTATCCACATACGGCAGCAAAGGATTTCAACGAAAGAAATTGTGAAAAATAAAAAATGTCTGGCGATATTAGTGAAACGCAGTGCTGACATCTAATTGGAATATTGATTTGTTCCCGGGTGGGTGGAGAAAAAGGTGGGCTGGATATATTTCATGCGCGTGCATACGTCGCTCAACAATTTTCTAGTCGCTTAAAAAAATGTCTTCTGATTTCGGTAGGTCTACAGTTAAATTCAAAGACATAGTTCTAGAATGCACAGTGGTTATGTATCATGAATTTCGATTCAAAGAATCTTTGTTGAATAAGGAAGACGATTCGCTATATAAAAAAAGAACTCGGTTGTCTTTGGAGAGCATTGTCTACAAGAACGTTTCTAATGAAAAATACTTGAAAAGGAGCAATAAATAAAGCACTCGTTTAAAAAATGGGAAATAGCCAGTGAACGACTTCATCATTACCTGTTAAATTCCTTTCCTCCGTTTTTCTTTATCTTATCACGAACGAGAAAACAAAACAAAAAATTGGGGAAATTTATTCTTTAGCCATCGTTGGCACATTGTTTGATTGTAATATGGAACAGCAAAAAGATTTTTAAAAAAATGACGATACAAAAGATTCTTTTTTCTTATCTCGAAATCCCAAATTTAAAAAGATACAAAATGTATAAAGATAAGGCGGTTGTTCTATTTTTAGAACACAACACCTGCGCTAGACTAAACCTTGTGCCAAGACAAATACGTTCACTCGCTAGAGTGAACATGGCATTTTCAAAAATAACAGACTGTCGAATCATTGTCGTTTGTTCTTTTTTTACCCATTTCTTTACAGCTTTTTTCTAGGCGCTATTCAAAATAGTGCTGAGTGGTTCGGATTTTTTTTTTTAATGTATTTTTTTTTTAATTCGTGAAAACTGCTGATGTTGGACCATGACTATTGGATTGCTCTTCACGGGAAAACGAAAACCCTTTCTGGAACAACAAAAGACATTTATACAGGCAGCTAAAAATAGCTTTATGCGCAGTTGCCAATATCATTTGCTCAATTCGTTTTCTAGCAATGCATTTAAAGATGATAAATGACTAGAGTAATTTGTCACTGAGAGATAGTAGCGTTGTCATAGCAAATGACGACATAACGCGCAAAGACTGATCCTGACTAAAGTAGGGATGGATCAATGAGACGAATTGTCCTTCATTCCCATTTTTCTTCGTTGCGGGAGTTCAGCTCAAAGTAAAGACTAGAAAAAGGCACACGTCAATGTTTTCTCAGGCGAAAAAAGGGCCGACTAGGAAGTCTTATTGTGTATGGGAATTTTTTTCCAGCCGTCAGGTGCCACGGCTGGCTGTCCAAGGACGGGCATTTGAGAAATAACACGCGTTCGCTCCCGCTTTTCTGTGTAAACAGCACCTCTCGATTATATGCGTGCGCGTAGTATACATATTTATCCAATACGTATATATATATACGCATCTTGGCCTCTAAACTATACGGTTCTCTATTTATTTTCATATTGTGCGTTCTTGTTTGTTGCGGGTTTTTTTGTGAAGGAGGCCTTTTTCTGATCAGTATACTACTCCAACATTTTCTATAGAATTTTACGGTAAACAAACTGTTGGGCTATTTGATAATAAATATACAGCTATTCGCAAAATCTTTTATAGCATTGTATCAATAGAGTTTTTAACCAAAAAAAAAATGGAGCGCATGTGCTGGATTTCGAGTCAACACAGATGCATTGACACGCACATTGACGTAAATAGAATTAGATTATTATATATAATTTTTTTTTTGACGTAGACGTCTTTCCGTATTACTTTTGGGTTAGCCATCCGCGCATTATTGGCTTTTGATGAGACCAGTTTTTTTTTTTCGTGTTTTTTCGTTTTGTAGTTTAGATCTATAGACGAAGGTATACATTGGGTAGGGTACACATAGACTAGCTCCTACTTCTAGAAATCCAATTCTCCATCGAAATGATGTTCTCGAGTATATATAAAGGCTTCGCAAACGTGAATGGCTTCGGCATGGCGGTGAGCTTTTTCTTTTTTGAAAGAAAAAGGAAAATCCTGTCTTTTTTTTGCTAACTGCTAGTACCTACTGGCACTACTGTGTTGCGCGTGGTGTGTACAGACGTACCTTTACGAATGGCCGATCAAAGCTTCTGGCGTCCCATTTTCCAATCTCATTACAGACATGGTAAGGGCGCCTGTACAGATGGAGTGGCCTATACAACAGCCATCGAAACATGCCATCATCAATCTTATTAGTTTCCTACCAAAGGTTTCCGTCTATTTGTAAATATTGTTTGTAGTCAATACTTGTATCAACACTTTTTATAAAATCAGCTTCGCTTTTGATCATTTTCACGCGTTTGATGTGTCGATGAATTCAAGTCGCTCGGGAAAAGATTTTGTTTGCGCATGGGACCTTTTTATTTTCTAAACCAAGCGCAGTAGAAAATTGTTTCCCACTTAATGTTCACTACCAGAGTACTACTTCTAGCTTAGGTTTATTTTAATAGGTTTTAGCCAGATTTCGCATCAATTCTTGTAGAATCACAAAAAATTACTTACCTATTGGTTAGCGATTATTTATATTTCTGTTTTAAATTTCATATATCAAATTTCTATGCCAAATATCAGAAAATTCATGGGCGGGCCCGGTTTCGAATCCCGCCACAGTCTACTTTTTCCCCTCAAACATTTCCTACACTGTATTTTTTCGATAGGACCCTCATTAGGGAAAGTTACAGTTTTGAATGAGTGTATCACAGATGTCCCAGTACATTGATGCGTAGGCACCAACACGTATGAGTAGGAACTTCCCCACGTAAAGGTTTCGGAAGAAACTCCACGTACGAGTAGGAAAATCCTTTTTTTTTCTTTCTAAATACAAATGCAACATTTTACAGGTCATAGTTTACTCATTAGGAACGCTCTAAATAGCAGATAAGACAAATAAGAATGGGGAAAGTATAAAAAGATAACAGTACCAAAATTATGTTTTAAAAGGTGAACGCTCTTTCTGAAGGAAATATTCGACACATTTTTTCTAAACATGTTAGTTTATGACGCAGATGCATTTTTAAAATGAATTGGTTTTTATTTATTTTTAAAACACAAAAATTCCAAATGCCAATAATTCAGAAACTGTTGGTGTTTTTCTCATTTGGCTGCAACACCCTCAAGATTTTTAGTTCTCGTTATTTGACAATGGTGGGACAATACATCGTCGCAGACAATGGTGATTTCTGGCGAAGCGTAATACGTAGTTGTAGAAAGCTACCTCTACAAAAATAAACGATTGTTTCGGTTGCTGCTCGATGAAATGCACAGAAGATTGAAAAAAAAATGGTCTCTCTATTATCTGTTCTCTTCTTTTTTTAGTTTGCTTCTTTAAAATTTTCGTCCTTTTATTCTTCGTTTTGCTTTTCGTTATACAGAGTGAAAGGTGGAGACCCTGTTGGCATGAGTAATCAATCGAGCCGAACGTCGGGTTTGTTCCTGTATACCCACGGTAGCGGTATAGAAAGGTATGGTGTCCCTACTACTTCTCTCGTAAAGGTCTATTATGACAAACTAACTTTCAACAATGCAGTAAATCAAGGAGTAGCAAAATAAAAAAAATGTATAATCTTGTCTTCTCTTATTATATTACTACGTTGTGGGTGTGTTCGTAAATTTCTATTTAGAAGGGGGAAAAAAGCAGAGTTTAGCCCACCCATGGTGTTACTGAACGCTATTGCATCTTTTTAGTGTCATCTGATGAAGCTATATAAATGAATATAAACGCAGAATGTATAGCGTATACTCTTCCTTTTTTTACGGTCACAAGTTCAAATGATTGGCCTATACAACAATCGTGAATGGCGCTGTGATCGAGTTCACGATGGTAGCGGGACAAAGAAAAACGCGAAACCGCATCGAACCGTGTCAGCCCGTAGAATCATTTGTTTCTGCAATTATGACACTTGATGTTTACTGGCTTGTAAAAATTCTAAATGTTTTGTTTACGGCCGACAAAGCTGTCTTTCTTGATGGACAGAAAACAATAAACGAGGAAAATTCTCAGGCTACAACGGTTGGTTAAATGTGCAGGACCGTACTATTCCTTATGGGGCATATCTACCATAATCATTTAAAAGAATTTCCAATCGAAGGACGCAATTAAAAATATTTCCCATATTAGCGACGCGCACCCCACACGGAGAAGAAACTGAAATGCAAATGTGAACGTCACGTAGCGCGCACTACTTTCTTCCGCATCGTTCTGCGACATAAATTTTCATTAGCGGTTTCATCGTTCCCGCCCTAATTCAACTTATTCTCCCACTGCCGTTTCTTTGTTATTGTCTTTGTGTGTGGAAAAACGGGTGAGGGTAGTAGGTAACGGATGGATGGGTGAGACAACAAAAACGAATAGACTTGAACGAAAAACTATATAGTATTGAAAAACTAGTGAACCAGTTCTCCTGGAGTACGAACTTGTCAGAGTATCGAACAATTGGATAATTTAATTGACCGTATCTTAATTTCTAAATGTGTGTGTTTTTTCTCTGTCTCTAACTATCGATATCGTTCAACGTTGTCCATATGGTTTTTCAACAGCTGGAAAAAAAAACATGTGGGGAGGTATACGTGTAATTATTTTGTTGAACTAGTGCAGCTTTGGGTACCACCACACGATCTGTACAAACAGTACGTTTAATTTGAATTTCCATAACGATCGCCATCTCGTTTGAAAATAGAGCAACTCGTTGTAAAAAGAAAGTAAATTGATAGTCCCGATATTGAAGTGACGTGCGTGATAGACTTGTTGACATGTAGCAAACATGGACCATCGAGTTATTATCTAATCCATTATCTTGGGTCCAGCAACTATCGACCTCCCCTCTCTCACAGATAGCAGCGTATATTTATTTACACGAAAAAAGAGAGTGGCAGTTCTGTTTATAAAATTTCTACCATTCTTTGTAGTATAATCAGAAAGCCGTTTGGAAAACTTCTTTTGCCTTGTTTGATGACAACATTGCCCTCGACTGCAACGTTACTATTTAAAAACGAATAATAAACGATCACGTACACAGTTTTACTTTCCAGAGGGCCAGCGTCTGAGCTTGTTAAAAAACAAATCGTAGAAGGTTTCATTACAAAACGCCGATGTAACCTTTTCTTTATTTATTTTTTTGCTTCACGGCGTTCTTTGAAAATGCTTAACATTTCTGTCTTTTTTCGTTGTTGAAAAATTTAAAATCCTTCTTAGAGATGCTGTAGAGGCGAACGATGCAGCGAGTCACGATGAAGAGCTCAGCATTATTACAAAGCACCGTCATCTGGGCGTTTGTTGGCAATGGTGAAATTTTGTTCCAATGGGCCAAAGGGACGACAAAAGACGACGAAGAGTTTTGATTAATCGACTATGTGCACGTTCATCATTCTCTTTGCTGAATCGCGCGCTTCTACCAAGTCCTTTTCAAAAGAATTCGAAGACTTTTGTCAAGACTTTGGCAAAGATCAGCATCAGACGTGGGACGCGATCCACCAGGCACGTTTCTTTTTCAGTGTCATTTCTGATTAAAAATCGCCGAAATGCCTTGTATACTGTGACACGTTCGACGCGTTGAGATAGAAACAGATCGTGTCTTTCCCTCTAGTAAGCCAGTCTTTCGTTTCACCTGCCCGGTTGTTTAAACGCACGATAGATGGCGTTCGCGTATCGTCAGCTGTTCAAGAAAGGAAAAAAGAAGAAACGGTCGGATGAGAGAGACTCATGGCGGCAACTCGATCAGTTAAGGCCTTTCTCCTTTTTGCCTGTGCCATTACACCACAGCAAAGTCTCCATTTGTCTGGGCCACACGACTGCTGACTTTGTCTGCCGTCGTCATCAGCGCACATACATTTCTTTATACTATTCTGCGTATCTCTATTTCTTTTTCCTCCATCGTTCGTGTTTGATGAGAATTCTAATATCTGTGGTATTGTGTAGTTTCGTAAATCTCATTGGAAACAAGATTTCACACGCGTAGTCAGTTCTTGCGCATATGATGCCCTACAATGTCCTTAACGTCTTCTTGGGATGATCGTGAACGTATCCAGTGAACTCATATGTGGGTATGTGTGGAGCGTGACTGCTGCGCCGTGCAGGAACTTTGTTGGGCTTTTTTACTACAGTGCCAGATGACGTGGGTGAATGCAGACGCTCATTCGAAGCCTGTGCGTTGAATGTATCTTATCGAATATACTGGTATCTTTAGACACCGAGAAAATTAAGGACAAACAAGTGTTTCTTAAATCCTGCTACATTACGCTGTATATGTTGTCTTTTCGACATTCATGTAAAAAAGACATTGCAACTCATGCGAAACTCACACCGATCGATAAGGTACGTTGATCTCATTTTTACTTGTGTGCAAACATAATTTTATTTCTTGTTTTTAATAAAAGTCGAACGTCAAAGACCAAAAACAAATTGAAAGTTCCATACTGTTTCTTGACAAAAAAAAAAATGGGCGCCATTTTTTTCCCAGCTAGTCGAAGTGCCTCTAGGCGAATCCAAACCTTTTCTAGTTTTTTTGGTTAAGGTTGTTTATTTCGTTAAAGGACTCGGAGACCCTCACACGTCTAGCGTTTCTGATCAGTTTCTTGTTTCATTTTATCCATTTACAATTTGAAGATATTCATTTTCCTAAAGCTATTCAAATAACTTGGACGGCTCGTCGGATCGATTGCGAATTCGGGGACGGCCTCTCCACACGAATTATCGTCTGGCCTTGACTTTTTCCCCCTGTTTGTTGCCTATACCAGACAGGCCTTTAGGAAATGTTTCTTGGCAACTTGACAGCGAATTAGAAACATTGTGGCGGTCGTTTTGAAAAAAAAAGTCAGTACTTGAAAACGAGCCATAATGCTTACCGAAATCGTATAGACTGTGAGGTTCCTTATCAAACAGTAACCCCCTCCTTCTTTTTAAACATAAGGGCATTTTTATTTTCCTTTACACGTTAATTGGAATCGACAGTTGTGGTAGCAAAGAATTCTTTTTAATACGTAGCAGGAGAGTAGGACAGTCGTAGCCTGGAGGCGGAATTGAAAATTAACGACTCGTGTCTTCGTCCTCAGGCCCCCCGCTTCAACATGAGAAAAATTGTCGCCATGTTATTCGAAGTCTTAAAGAACTTTTTTTTATTATTCTTCTAGCTTCTTTCTACTTCCTGCTGACCGGTGAAATGGATCGTTTGGTGCTGGAACGAATTTGATTTGTCAAGAGAAAAAAGAAAACTCATCCAAAAAGAACCGTGAGGAGGAAAATTTCATTCTTTCCGTCGGACGTAAAACAGTCGCAATGGAGAGGCTTTACAGTGATGGAGGTAGCAGTGACTCGTCTTCTTATCCGGAATATCGTTACAATAGTGCATCCTCTCCGGTCGTGTTGGACAGTGGTGCCACAGCTGCGAGCGGTCGAAATGGCGGAGTCAAGTACTGCGGTGTTTGTGGAGACGTTGCCAAGAGTTACCATTTCGGTGGGCTCTCTTGCGATTCGTGCAAGGCTTTTTTCCGTCGATCCGTCCAGAATGATAACTACCTCCATTTCCAGTGCTGTCATCGCGGTCAGTGCACCATTTCGCTATCCAACCGCAAGAGCTGTCAGTACTGCCGGATGAAACGCTGCTTCGGTATCGGAATGGAAAAGAGCTGGGTCATGACGGAAGAGGAACGCAAAGCCCTGATGAAAGCCAGAGCCGAGAAGAAAACTAGTAAGAGGTCACCAACGACGTCATCATCAAGCTCAAATGTCAGTTCCCAAAATTTGAATTCTTCGTCCAACTCGAGCGGAGGAGAGCAGAGTCCTTCAGTAGCACCATCTAACGAATACGAACCGCAGGTTGAACGAATGATCGACTTTTTGGCCCCTCTAGAAATCAAAGAAATTGAATCGATCGTCACGAAATACATGCACGCGTACCAACACGTGCCCTATCGTTCAGAATTGCGTTTCTATGATAACGATCGTCCAGGCGTCCAAGTGATGGAGGTAAAAACATTTTCTTATTTGCCTTTGATGTGTTTTTCCTTTTTTAAAAAGAGAAATTTATTTCTTTAAAAAAACAAATTAGATGTTTGGCACTCTGATTCGTCGTTTCGCCTTTTACGCTCGCTTGATGGCCGATTTTTCAAGTTTGCCTTTTCACGATCAGAGTATCCTGCTCAAAGGTGGCGTCCTGGAAATGTGTCTACTGCGTGGCGCATTAGTTTTTGACCCCGAGACCAATCGTTGGCCAACTGCCAATATGTCCATGTACAAGGACATGCCCATCCTCAAGTTGGACAATATTGTTCATTTGACATCATCTCGTCTCTTTCAGATGCATCTCGATTTTATTTCCTGCATTCAGCAAATGTCTGTCGACGAGCCGACCATCATGTTATTGATCTTGATAGTCCTCTTCACTCCCGAGAGGACCGGTCTCGTTCATGCGGATTGGATCGAGAAATTCCAGTCGTACTATACGACATTGCTGGAACATTACCTCAATTGGCGTTTCGGTACGGCCAAAGCTAAATTCATTTTTGGCAAAATGCTGACCAAACTAAGTGATTTGAGAGAGCTAAGTGACACCCATAATCACCACAATCTTCGATTAGGTAAGAATTCTCTCCCTATCTTTTAGCCACGTGTCGTAATAGACTTTGAGTTACATGTTATCTGAAAACGTGACGAAGTTGTTGTTGTTATTGTAAACATTCTGGACTAAAAATTCTTACCATATTTTTAAAAAATTAGGCAACGAAGAAGTCTCGTCAATCCAAAATCAGTTGAATAGTTTAAAGCTCAATCCATATCCGGAACTTAAAGTGATTCATGACGACAACGAAGCAACTGCTCCAGTAGAAAATACTTGCCATCCACCGTATAGCACCAGTCCGACTTTGAAAGCTAAGGAGATTTCCAATTGCTTATCTGATGTCGAATTGGCTGGAGCATCTTCGGCGGAATCTTCATCGTATCAACAGGCGCCAGTCTTGCCAGTATCTACACATCCGTCTTACACCGAACGGCAGTTAGAGCAACAGGCCTATCAGCACCAGGGTTGTCAAACTGGCCAAACGCACGGGTATAACGCTCAACAGCTGCAAACGCAATTTTTAGCTCAACAACAAATGGCTCCGCCTCAACAACCTCCAACCAGTCAAGCATACCAACAACCACCAACCAGTCAGGGATATCAACAAGCACAGACCAGCCAAGGATACCAACAACCTCCGATGAATATGGCATTGCAATTTATGCAAGCGATGCAACAATCAGTCAGTCAGGTGGCCAATGCCCCTCATTTTGGCTATGAATGGGTTAAGCCTGATTATCAATTCGATCCTGCTACGGCATTCGCTGAAATCGGACCAGGCAAAATCGATCCCATGTTGAAAGCTGCAACTCTAATGAATAGCTCCCAAAGTCCACCATTGACTGAAAGAGATATTGATGAACTCTACGACGCATTAGATGAGTTTACCGGTAAAGACATTGTTGAAGAACGGATCCTCCAAACAACCAATAGTCAACATCTGTATCATCAGTAAACATTTGCTTAGCACGCTACCACTTTTTGTAGTTGAAATTATCTGATAAGTTAAAAACGTCCCCAATTGGAAGTCCACATCATATTTCATTCATTCTGATTCCCGTTCTCTTTCGCTTGTAACTGTAATTTTTTGTTTAATGTCTAATCAGCTGTTTTCGGTGGTAAAATGATAAATCATTGTTCTCTTTATGTTTGAATGTGAACTGTTTCAATATAAAATCAATGCATTTATGTTTGCTCGTAGTACACGAGCTTTGGAATGTGATTTTTACCTGTACCTTTCAACTATAATCCTGTCCCTACATTTAACAGAAAATCTGCTCACGATACCTCATCACTGGGGAAAATGAATGAATATGTAAACGTGATTCGGGTTTATGCTGCACTTGTGTGTTCTTCCTTGTACCTTTTGTTACTGACACGTGGTCTATGTATATACATATATATATATGCATGAAGCAACAAAACAAAACAAAAAAACAACACGTAGCATCCATCGATTTATTTGTTCCATTATACACTGTTATATTTCATATAATTGTCTATTTAGAGATACACATACACTGCAAAAGAATACATTATAGTAAATATACTGGAACAATGTGAACATATTCTGGGATGAGACGTTGATGAACACCGAGAGAGAGATGCTGCACCTTATTTGGTCATGAGAGGGCCGACAAAGACTACACCAATTTCTCAATGTCGTTTCCAATCCAAAAATGTTGTGGACATAACAAACTCAACGACATGAGAAATGTCTGTTGAAACCTTGGTATCTTTCTAATTACTGTTTATGTAAAAGAAACATTTTTTTCAGAATTTAAATATTTTATTGGCTTTTATTTAGTTTTACTAAGAGATAATTAAATTTTTTGTTAGAACATTATTTTAGGTCACCTAGTTGAAAAACATTTAAACTGTTGGATTTACAGGAATTAGCAAGAATGATATAAATAGCTACTATTGTTTGGAATTGGAGACCGTGTCGAAAAAGAAGATTTCATTTTTCTTAGAAAACATTTCTAGTGTAACGTGACAAAGGGTTAGAAGAAGCCATTTTTTAATGCTTGTCATTCTGTTGTTTACTAGTTGTATAAAGCTCCAACTGCCATGATTTAGCAAAGTTGGATAGCTTAGACGTGAAAGAACAAACAGAACTACGTTGTTGTCTGATGGGCACCATTGATAAGTAAAAGAAAAACGAAAACAAGTAGCACGATCCCGCGACGACAGGTACTATATCTTCGTTGCCTTAAGGCAATCTTCGCCCCCTGTTGCCGCCATTTTCGCACATTTGACAAGTCAGAGTTTGTTAGTTCACCACCACCAACCATTTAAATGTCGTGACGACCCTTTTTCGTGATCTAGACTTTCTTTTGTTGCTTATTCACTAAGGGTAGACAACATCAAGGAAACAGTCACTATGGGGTTTCAGGTTTTGGAAAAAAAAGATTGCTGCAAGGCGCGAAAAAAAAGTACGTTGAACAGGTGGTGGCAAGTCCTTGGTGAGACAGAAACGTTCTTAAAATCTGATGCCCGCAGGCTTTACTCTTATGTGTTGTATAGTCTACACAGACGGTAAATTCTTCACGTACGAGTGGACATCAGTACAGATGGGCTAGAAATTTGACGACAGATGTTGTGCATTAGTAGTAGGAATCATTCTTTCATTGTTTAAATATTCGTTTCACTCTGGCTCCCACAAGTGGTTTAAATCTTGGCCGCCATTTTGCTGTTCTGTGTCGTCTGCCACCAAGGAAATTTCAATCGTCAACAAACTTTTTACTTCTCACTTCAGTAAAATCTCTATCCAAGACAAAGAAAATGTCCTCTTCAAGATTAGTTATTCATTAAAAAAAGAATTATACAACCCCCAGAACAAATTGTATATGTAAGTGTTGCACAGAACCATTTTCTGATTAATGATTTTCTTGTGCCGAGCATGCCTACAGCATCATTGCCGGATTATATCCGGGCCAACTGACAAACAGTAACCACGAGAGACAGCAGTTTTTTGCTCATGTATACTCAATCCGACTGTTTATAAAAAAAGCACTATCTAGACTCCAAGAGATTGTGTTGAAGTAGAGGATATGTCATATTTAATGTATACAGTACAGTTAGTTGTCTTTACCGTTTTCTATATATTGAGGTTATTTTTTGGATACACGGACTCCACGTTGTAAAACGTTGCAGTGGGTAGAGGGTTCGTTTCCTTGATGAGCAAAAAAACAAGGCTCTAGATTTTTACGACTGCTCTTCGTTCAACCAGACATCCATTTTAAAACGGTACAGCATTCGTCAATTAAATTTTGGTTTTTCCTTTCTTTGTTCTTTTGCAGTTTTATGAGTTTGAATTGTCTGTACCGGACTGTACTTGTTGAGCCTTTTTACATTTTAATGCCGCCATTATGTTTGTCATTGTATCCAGGGCGACACTAACAAATTCACAGCCACAACAAATAATGTGTACCGGCTGTAAATTGAAATGTGATTTAAAGAGCATGCCTTTTCCCATCAGAAAATAACGTACATTTTTTTTTCTTTCCTACTGTTACTTTTCTATTACATCCGTAAACACAACTGTTGGGCTTCGAATCTCTATACTGATATGTTTCAATGTCTACCAGATTATTGATCCGGGAGACATCACGACCGTACTCACGTCATCTTTATGAATTATTTGAAAGGTTTCGTTTTTTATCATGTGGGTTGTCAAGAGAAAAACAAACGCTCTCAGGCGATGGAACTTTGCACATTACAGACAAGAATTAGAATGGGATGTAAAATCGAGTGAGATCAGAAATTATATTTGTGCTTCGTTAAACATCGCTTGGAACGAACATAACGAGATAATGTTCTCTCAACCATATCTTTAAGAATAGCAGGAAAATGAAAGGTATACACCCAGTTAATATTTTGTAATGGTGTGTACTCGTTCACCTTTTTTTTAATCGAAAAAATGTACCGAAGGACTTTCCCGAGTGGGGACGTGAGAACACGCCTTGCTAGAAAATGACAAAATCAAGAATTTTTAAAAATTTGTGTTGTTTATTTAATTTTCTTACATCAAATTTGATTTTAGCATAGTCTTTTTTTCTAATTCAAAGCTCACAATAGAATAACTTTTTTAATATCTGCATTTTGCCATTTTCTGTAATAAGGCCGGAAAAGTAGTTGCTTGTAAGCTTCAAATTCACGAGAATAGTGCACAAGCTTGAAAAAGTGTCGAACGTAATGGATTTTGCATTACACGCAGTTGTGTGATAATAGTATTAACTGCTGTACATCATCACGACAACAAGAGCTATCGATCTAAACCTTGTATAGCAACATCCAGTCGAAACCTGCACACCCGGTTTTTAACACATAATCATAAAGCTGTCTTGCGCACATCACTTGAGATAAGAGCCAAGAAAAGTATTAGTTTCTTGTATATAAAGTTGAACGTTATATAACTTCATACAAGTGTAGATCGTCTTCTTTCGCATTAAAGAAAATGCAATCTACCTGTATGGGATAAAGTTTGGACGTCAGTCCATGAAAGATTTCACTGCAATATGCCTAAAAAAATGGGAAATCGTGACGTCAATAATGTCTGATTGTCAAGCACCTGACTTTTCCTATAGCGCTTCACCGTCTGAGACATATGTTCTACTCTCTCGTGAAATGTTTACATAAAAAAAAATTCGGCTAGTTTTGTTTGCAGAGCAAAACAGATATTTATCTTTGGATGTTAGACAAGCTTATGACACTAATGTACAATACAGGTGAAAGAAACAGACTGTTGCTAGGCGAATCAAAGTGTATCTATCCACAAACACGAAAAAAAAAATCTGTGAGTGGATGAATATATTTTAGGTTTGCAAAGCTGTACCTGATGAGAAACGTGGCATTCATGTATACCTAGCTATAATAAATTCCGTAGAGCACGGAATTGTGATCAAACGAATTGACAGCGTATATTGATAATTTCCTATAGAGATCAAAGAACATAAATGTGTACAAGCAGCTCTGAATTACACAGGAATCTATTCTCAAAAGAAAGGAAATTGTGAGATTTTGCATCATAATTTTTAAAATGCTCCAAAGATTTTTCAAGTATATTGTCTTGCCAATGGCCAAAATATTGAGAAAGACTTTCGGAGTGGCACATAAGTAGGAAAATTTGAGTTCGATAGGTAGGCAAAATATTGGTATGAGTAAACTGATAACGTATCTACCACTTTTAGTATGACGAATGGTTGCTAGGATATTTACGTTACGTAAAGTCCGTATAGGGCTATTCAACAAGGTCTACAAGTGCGTTTCTAACATAATCTCAATCATAAATCAAAAGCACACGGGATTAGTGCGATAAGACGAATGGGTATCTCACGTATACCGTTACCAACCCTAATAAACTGAAACTACAATTACAGATTATAAAATTTGTTTACAACTTGATGCATTTTAATTTTTGACATTCGCTCAAGCCACGTGTTTCGGCTTATGTTAGGTCTACCCATTGAATTTTGTTCGTCCTTGAACACGTACCGAAATTCGAAATGTCGATTTACATATTTTGTTCACTAACCTTTAAAAAACAAAAATGTTGACTTTTTTTGCCTTGAACAACCTTGGATTTTGTAGGGAAGGGAGCAATTTACCCTAAAATTCCAAGGCTAAATTTTCTCACCCATCCCCCGAATTCAAATTGTTTTGCAGAACCTCCCTCATGGGAATTACAAAAGTAATGGCCGCCATTGTGTACTAGTTTTTTTTTCTACAGAAAGATTCGAAAAATGTAACATCATCTGTGATTGGTTGACTAGATTTTTTTTGTTCCTTTCAATTTGGTAAAGTTTAATAATTATTAGTGATTCAATAGTTGATTGTCAGTTCAGACTTAAAAGTTCGGTTCCCGCCACGTCCGCATTTTTTTTTTTGCAAATGCTTTATTTTTCAAGCGAGGCTTTTCATTGGAATACTCTTAGGAGCTGAGACAACGATTAATGCATGCTTTCTTTTCTTTCTATTGAAAAATTTGTCGCCATTGTGATTTTTCAAAAACCATAAACTGCTGTCTGTCGAGAGATTAAGACGAAAAGAAAGATTGATTAGAAGCTATATTTTTTTTCTCTTTTAATTTGAACATGTAATGGGGATATTGATCGTTGGCTTGCCAGACGTGTCCTTCTAGAACACTTACACCTACGAGATATACGTCTCAATCGAAAAAACTCGTGTGGTGATGAAAGATGTGAGTGTCGACACTATGTAGGGGAAAAAGTTCGCTTTCAAGTGGGGCAAAGTGGATGATATATTCTTTCAACAATCACGTTCTACACTTGCGCATCGGCATATTTTTTGGTGAGTCAATTACACTCTAAAATACCTCATTTCGCACGTACTAGATTTTTGACAAAAATGTGTTGGACAGTCATTAAAATTTACGCAATATTCATGATTTATGATATTTGTCGTCGACAAACTATAAAGAAAAGCAACTTGCAATTCAAATGCCTTTTCATCCTTTGCTGGAATTAATTAGCTCCTCTCGTAACATAGAACTTTCATTACGTTTAGAAAAGGAAAATTTCCTGTTTGAAGCAAGTTGCTCTTCTACAAATATGACTCATTTCCTTCCTATTCAACTCTTTTGAAGTTCGGTATCTATGTCAATCGGCGGAGATCATTATCGCTGGTGATTAGTTTGAGGTGAAAGAAGACGATTGCAATGATTAAAAATGCATGTGTTTAATAAGAACATGTGGGTTATTTAAGAACAGGCTTACGTATAACGAACGATGTATAATTCAAAAACCTTATCACTAAAATAACTACTAATCTCAAAAGTGTTGGTCCTGTATATGTGAACATTTGCTTAAATGGAGAGGGGTTTACGTGGGTGTGCCCAGGATTTAGCTTCGGGAGGAATCCATCAGCGTGACCATTATTGTCCGCATAATATATATATTGCCTACAAGGGCTGTTTCTTCGTTCGTGTCCAAACTTGAGCCAAGAAAATAAAATAATGGTCGTGTAAGAAAAAGGGAGACTTATATGGACGGAAGGTAGTGACTATGTACTACGGCCTTTTCCTTTTAAAGGAGACTCTACGCGTCAGAAATACTGAAATGGCTTTTGGCTTCGTTCCAGTCGAATTCCGTTATTTTTATATTTGATTCTAAATAAAGGATATGGAATTATGCATATCTTGCCGTCAGACATTGGAAACCCTTCAGGCATTTGGAATTAAGAAAATGACCGAGGTAACTGGGAACGTTTTTTTTTTATATTCAGTGTCGTAAATTATAATATTAAAAAATCTTGCATTGTTACGTTGTTCCGGTTCGTATCTAATTAGTCGCCTACCTCCTCCTACACAGAAATCTTTCCATTCAGCCAATTAGAAGATAGAAAAAAGAAAGTTTTTCTATGTAAGTTTCATTTGGATACACATAGATACCCTGTTGCACAACCTAAAAGTTTGCTGCCAATAAGCATGCCAGAAGATGAAAAGGCTTAACGTGAAAGCCCATGAAAAATGTTTGATGTTTTTCTCGTACCTTTTCTGCCATTAGCGAATGATGTGACTTAACAGAGAAGCTCACATCATCATTTAGAGTCAGCTACACAAAGGACTTTGTTTGCTGTACAGAGACTGGAAATATCGTTCGTGTGGGCGCCTCGGGATGAGAGTCGTTGATTAAATGCAGACGGGCATAAAAGACATGCCAGTACATACGAGACTGCACTATTTTCCAGCATTTCATTTCTCGTTTTCCGATTTTCTCATCGGCGCTAGGAGTTGCCTTATTTGATCAAAAAGTCACTATTGTCATATTCAAAGTTTTACGAATTGTAGCAAATGACAAAGTCATGGCAACGCCTTGCTGTGCATATGTAATATTAAAAACGAACGGCAAGTCACAAACTTTAGCTAGAGCAAGTTATTGATTTTTTTTCTCGCGTGCCTCCGTGTCAGCAGAGTTCAATCCACTCGTCTTGGCACGCAGTTCAATCCCGCGTAGGCACCGATTCAAAAGTTTCTCAAATGAAGTGGATATTATGAGCCATTTTTTGGGCACGAACGCCGACGCAGAACTATTGATGTCGCGTTTGTCTTAATGTGCATGATTATTCAAATGCCCTTTGGTACGCATTTAGCATAAGGCGAATTAAAGCAATTTCTAATTGAATTTGAGATGATCTTTGGTCATTGTGGTAACGAAGTTCGTGATCAACAAAAAAAAAATGATTTAGAATGGCGTTGAAGTGACAGCTGGTGGTGTACAACAGAAACGCTTCTTAAAAATAGGGGATGCATAGTAAAAATGCGTGACGTAATCGGTTTTGGTGCTATCTTTATCACGTAGTTTTTATTTGCGTGAAAAATGTTGAATACTTGGAAAACGGTCAATGGGATCTGTCAAACGTGAAATACGATTTGTTTAGGGTTTCCACGAATGGATCCGTAAAAAAAGACAAACATTTCCTAAAAATGTCTATTAGAAAATAGTATAGAGGCGCATTAAATGTTACAATCTATTTTCATTCCCATTTATTTATTTAAAAAAGAAAGGTTAGACAATCGTCTCATAATCGTCACAGCAGCTGATTTGATTGGTCCATAGTGTATTATTAACTCTTTTTTATTTACACACACACACACACACACACACGGAACAATTGCGCTCAATTGCGCCGAGTCTTGTACTCGCCCATTATTATGTGACGAAGCTCCCCCGTTTGGAGTAGCATTGGCAATGATGTATCCTATATGATCACGAGAAACAAAAAAAAAGTCATCAATTTGTTACAAACAAAAGCGATGGACGCCCAGCATCCAATTGGTTCCATCTCGTCATGGATCTCCCCTTTGCTCTTAATGCCACAACTTACTCAACTTCATGACCGTTTTCTTTTTTCTTTTTTTTTTCAATTTCCCCTCTTTTATTTTGTAAGGGAACGACGCACTTCGGTGAACCCATTTGGCACACGGTGAGCCCAGCGATATGGCCTCATCATTTGCGATAAAAATCCTTATTTCAGGCAATCGTCCAACAGAAATACGATAGGCCCGTTTGCATCCATTTTGCTTTCCTTTTGAATACTAGAAATGTTTATTTTAGGGAAAACAACGTATATAAGAATTAAGATTGAAATGGATCCCCCAGGTGCAGTATCTTTTGGAATGAACAATTACCGCAGTATTGCTATTTATATCAAGAGCTTTCTTTTAAATTTTATGAAAAAAAAAAGTATAACGTAGGCACTAAGACATTTTTACAATGTTGCCTTCTTACGAAAAAAAATGATTTCTATACAATGTACAGTAGGAGGAAATGGATTACCCCGTTAAATATAATAGCTCCTGCGTGAAAGGTTATTGACGTTTCCGTGGTCATTTTTTTTACTCTAAAAGGTAAACGAAAATGCCCTTGCTGATGAAATCATAATAAGCTTATAGAACAAGCTTCCTTATACCTTCTTTGCCTATTTTTCACCGTTAAAAATAGAAAGATGGATTATCAAGAATTCTGTCGGACATGGTTGAAAGAAGAGGAGCTGGGCGTCTTCTCATTTGACGTGTCACAGGGAAAAGTCGAGAGACATTGATAAGAAAACATCAGCAAAGCCACACCTTACCACTTGTTTTTTCCCTCTCACCGTGAGGACCTCTACCCCTCTTCGCCCTTACTAGAAATAACACAAACATAAACTTTTCGTTTTCGCTACAGGACGTCATTATAAGAAATGTTCCCTCTTTTTTTCCTAGTTAGTGTGTCTTCTTCTCAGCGCAGTATCTAATCAATTTAGCAATTATATATGTACACCGCCTGCACGCTGTCCGCAAGTTTCTAATATTAAATATCCAATATGTATACACACACACAATGCACAAACAAATTGCTAGCGGCAGCCGGGGCTCGACTTGATAATTGAATTTTCGATGGTCGGATATATCGGGCGCGATCAAAACTTGAAGTTTAGATAAGAGAGAAGCTATGCCCACATGGTGAAGAGTTCCTGCAGGAGCATTAAAAATAAAAATAGAGCTACTCCTTTATAGAAAGAAAAAACATATATCGTTGATATCTTTTTCTCAAGATTTTTTTTTGCGTTTAACCGTATGCCGACTCAAAATTTCATGTTTACATAAGATCACGTGACTTTGTTGGAAAAATAAATAAAATATTTTACTAGTGAGTCATCGAAAAAGGCGCCATTTTTAAAAGAATGCAAAAGATCGTAAAACTTATGTTAAACAAATTCCGTGTTAGTGACGAAGCTCTCGTTTCCTTCTTTCGATTGGATATTAATGTCCACTCGTTTGTGAGATATTTTAGCATGTTTAGGATCTTCAAGTCACGTGGAGACACGCCCAGGATAAAAATAGAGAGATAAAAACTTGTTGGAAAACTACCCTACAAAAGGGGCAGGGAAAGTTCTTTGACTTTTGTTGGCTCCGTTCAATCCTCTTTAAAAAAAAAATAGAAGGATTCCTCGCAAAGATTTATTGTCCAGCTTGTATTCTGTATTGTTGTAAGCTCATGTAAAATGCGCCATAAAAGGAATGACTTTGTCGGGAAAGCTTGGGAGAAACTGTGCAACCCCAAAAGCTCGTTTATTGTTTATCAACTTTTAATGCATGCATTGTTTCGTCCTACTGTTATATATAGGGGAATGACGGGTAATAAAAAATGCCAATTTTAGTCTTTTATTGCTTGTGGTCTGCGTCATTGACTGCGACGTAGTGATTTCCATTGCAGGCATAATATCGAACGCAAAATTCGGGAATTTTTTCGTGCGACGCGACGTCCCTGCCATCTGTAATCAAGCACTAAATAAAATGCCATCTAGTGGAATCTGCTGGAGTTATGCTGTTATATTTTCAAGAAGTCAAGTCTGCTCTCTGTCGCAGGAATTCATTTAGGGATAAATCCTGAAGTACCAAGAATATTAATAAGGTAGACTCCTGGTAATAAAAAAAAGGGCTTCCCGTTTAATTTATATCAGCACCTCTCGTTTTCATGAACTAATATTGCTATGGAAGAGGCAATCGTTTCTTTGAAAAAGAATGGTTGGTATGTCAAGTAACGTGTTCGAAATCCTACTATTAAAATGTGAGATTAATTTTTTTTTTCGGTTTGCAAAGGCATGTTTCCTTAGAGAAAATTAAAACGCAATTCAGTTATTACGAATCAGAAAGCAGCGGGGAAAAACGTTTTCTAAGAGACCCAGAGGCATGTATTGATGAAAAATTTATGAGTTTCCCTAGCATAATACAAAACTTTATTTACAGAAATGGCTACTTGATGAAGACTTAAAAAATATAGCAATTTCAGTTTTGCCAGATGGAATCAATTCTGGTAAAATTACCCAGGTGATAATTAACTTTACAGTGTAGATTACAATGTAAAACTAATTTTTGCCAACTTTCTCTCTCACTTTCAGATTTCAACACCAATTGTTTTGCAAATAAAGAATGTTACAATTATTTCTGCCCCCAAGCAAAATGTTGATTCTGAGGCAGCTCCTCGCATGTTAAAAATTGCCCTAAGTGATGGGAAAACTATTTGTCATGGTGTAGAGTTTGAACACATCCCCAAAATAAGGTTATACGATTATAACTTAATTCCCAATAGAAAATTATAACAAATCTTTTTATGGCTGTTTTTACAGTTTAGTAACACCTCCTGGATCAAAAATCCGGCTAATAAAAGATGTCAAACTCTGGAACGGGTTCATCCTTCTTGATGCCAAAAATTTCCATTATATAGGTGGGGAAGTGCCTGACTTAATTGAAGAGTGGAAAGTCCAGCAGGTAATTGAAAACATAAATTTTAGGTCTAAATGAAACTGGACCAACATTAATACTTTCATTTCTAAATTGGATTGCAGTTGCTACTTGGCCACGTTAGGTCACAAGACCAAGATGGTCCACCTCCTTGGGTTCCTTTCGGTCGCAGAATTCAACCTCTCAACATCCTTGATGGCCAAGACAAAAAGACATTAGAGGAAAAGGAAAAAGTCGTCAAAGATGAAGAGTTTCTTAGCCAGAGGCAGGACGCTATTGCGGCTGCAGCTGACGCCAGCGGTGTAACAAAAGTGATCAAGGGTTCTGGACGCCAAGTAATTCCACTGTTACACGCAAATCGTGTTTTGCTCTATTCATTATTACAATTTGTTTCTTTTATTCCTCTTAGCTGGAAATGCAACAAGTTGAGAGAAGAGGTCGTGGCCGAGAGCGTCGTGAGAGAACATCTTACCGAGATGATGAACGTTCTGCGAAAGCCCCAGATTCGATCCGCCTTTTTGAATTTTTGCAACCGCAAATTAGTGAAAAGCCAAAAGAGGAAGATAATGCAGACTATCCTGATCAAGATGATTATGATGGAGAGGAACAAGAAGACCGACCCAGTTGGGAACGTGACAATGTGTACCGCCGTCCTGATCACGGGAGATCTGGAGGAGAGCAATCGTATACTCGAGGAAGAGGATCATTTCAAGATCGCAATGATAGCAATGGCAGAGGACGCAGAGGATCTCATCGTGTACGAGGGGGCTCCTATCATGATGATTCATCGTATCAAGACAGAAGAGGAGCATATCGTGGAAGAGGAAGATCCAATCAAGACGATTCGTATAGAGGCAGTGGAGAATCCCGCCGTGATCGAGACTCACATCAAGATAGAGACTGGAGAGGAGTCTCGGCAGGAACAAGTTCTCGAGGTCGAGGAAGCTCTAACTTTGATCAAGAACAATCTTACCGTGGCAGAGGACAGTCGTACCGGGATAACAGGGGCTACTCTCGAAGAGGAAGAGGATCTCATCGAGATATCGAAGATTCGTATTCAAATCACAGAAGCTCCAATAGGGATCACTATCCTTCCAGCAGAAGTCCAGTTGATGTTCTAGTTGAAGACTTTAAAGCCTGGCCTGGATTGGAAACGAAACCTGCTGCTCCTCAACTTCCAGTGCAAGTAGAAATTCGTTCAGCAGCCCCCAAATCACAGGAACAATGGATGGTGGATGATTACTGTCTGGCCAAATGGGAATCTAGCGATAAGGTATAATCAACAAGCGAATTCAAGCCATTAACGACCTCAATTTTTAAAACAATGGTTTTCATTTTTGTAGCATTATCCAGCCGTCATCCAGCAGTTGCATCCTGCCCGTAAATCCGCAACAGTCTTATTCATCGAATCAGGTATATACGACGTTTCTTCATCTTCCCTCATAATCAATATTCGTAAATTAATTTGGGGTTGTATGTAGGTGCTACACGGATCGTAGAGACAAAATATCTTCGTCGCGACCCACAAGATACAGGAAATGGGCCATCGGTTCCCAGTCAGCCCAGAGGCGGTCAAACGACACGGATCTATACGCCTCGCAATCGTGGAGCCACATATCGAGGAGGTTGGTAATAAAAAAAAAACGTGTCGCAAAACAGGCGTGTATTTATCTCTACCGTCACCCGTTGTCATTTGAAACAGCGTTTATGTATAATTGGTACCTACGCATTACAAGTGACACGTCAATTTAAAAAAAAAAGGAACAAACGAAGAAGAATCATTTTCAAATGGAAAAATAAATAGTAATAGGCATTCTAGAAAGCCTAGATGGATTGTCAAAAATCAATTCAAGTTTTAGAGACTTAAAAAAAACACAATTTTCACTATGATCGTAATGTCGCTGAACAACAAAATATGTACAGTATTATTATTATCTTTTTTTTTTCTTTTTCTTTCTTTTTTTTTTTACTCGATGGTTCAACTAAACGCACAAGAGCTTATTGAAGACGACGTCTGCTTGGCTGGCGTCGGAAGAAGGAAGTAGGTCAAAGTCTACGACCAGCGAAAAGTGATCGGACGGATATTGGAAGGAAGGAACGCGATCGGGACCGATTTGCTCTCCAGTGGGGAAAGGTAACACCTGGCCGACGCTTAGTTGCCGCCGACTGAAGAAGACGTAATCGATCGTGTGACAGCACTCGCCTTCGCCGCGCACTTTCCACGTCGTGTAAGGAGGCTCTTGTCCAGCATCTGCGGCGCCTTGGACGATTCCATCGCATCGATAAGCCGAATCGAGTCCGAAACGCGGGTCAGATCGGATAGTGGAATAGACAGGCTCAGTCGGCTCAGCGTTAAAATCTCCCGCTATAATGACGGGGCAATCGGCTCCATCGATGTTGTTCTCCAGGAAGTCGAGGATGTCTTTTCCCTGTTCGTTGCGCAGCGTCGACAGTAGGGCACCTTGCCTGGCCTTGAGGTGCGTTGTAGCAACGCAAATCTGTCGGTCAGTGGCTTTATGCCGCAGCATGGTCAAGATAACCACCTTTTGTTTTTGTTATTTTCATAATGAAAATGAAAGTGAGTTTCTCCGTAAAAATGTCTGGGTTGATATGCCTCGACGTTTTACCTGATTACTTTGAACGCGCCAGACTTCCACGATCCGAGTTTCCACTTTGATCAGTTCATAATCATTGACGCGATAAAAGATAGCACATCCATCAGGACCATTGTTACCCTTGATGTAAATGCATGGAGAATCCGGTTTAGGAAAGTAGATACCCTCGTATCCCTGAGTGCGCAAGGCCCTCGATAGAAACTGGTAATGGTCGACTTCCTACATCAAATTCGATTTGGAAAAAAACGTAACCGGTTAGTTGCCGACTATGGGATTGAATAACAAACAGTTGAATATGGGAAACCATAACTACCTGTAGGCAAATAATATCAGCATTGTATTCAATAATTTCTTCGAGAATGCGATAGCGCCGAGTACGCCAATCGAGAGCTTCCAGCGGGCAGCAGACGAAATTATCGTTATGTTCTCCTAGCGCTTTTTTTTTGGAGAGAGAGAAATTAATGTCATTAAAATTGCGGCTGCGGGAAAGAAATAGTGAAATTGAAAAAAAAAAATGCTTACATTGCGATAGAATGTTCCACTGGAGTAAGCGGATACTATTGACCGGTTTTTCAGAAGGGAAATTGCGTTCGATCCTGGGCGGAAGAGCGGCCAATTCTTTGCGGCAGCGTTGCTTCATATCCTCGACCGTGCGGATGCCTTCAAAGTCGACGTCGTCGTCCTGGACGTCATCGTTGACCATTTTGGGCGCCGAGGTGAAACTACCCATTCTGAAATTCGACAAAAAAAGACATAGTCACGTAGACTGTCAACGAAGGTCGAAAACATGCGACAAAATATCCAAGGCTGATTAAATAATGTACTAGATGCATTTCCTATAAAAACAACAACATAGAAACAGAAAAGATAATGTAGTCTCGTGACTTTTTTGTGGACAAATCAGTAAGGCAAACAGGAAGCATTTGTTCTAGGTTTTTATCCATATAAAGAGCCGTGACGATAGCTGTCCTTAGTTAATAATTCGCAGCCATATATTGAAGAAAGGAAAACAACACATCCAAATCAATGTGGAATTTTGCAAAAATTTCTTGCGCAATCGATTTATCTGTGCTATTGCCGACTGAGAGTGTAGGTAGCAAAAAAAAAAAAAAAAAAAAAAAAAAAAAAGTCCTGCGGAAACGGGGAAAAAAAAAGGAATTTCACTTGAAAATTTCCCTTTGGTTTTTTCTTTGTCGGATTTCTCTCGTGAAAAGAAGCCACTACGACCGTCAGAACTGAATCCGCTTTTCCTTTTTCTCTCTTTGCACGAGATTCGGAATAGAGACGCGCTTCTACTTGACATGAATTCAGGAGAGAAGGAAAGAGAACTCATGAAAATGATGCCTCATTTTGTTTCTTCGTACTGATTACTTCACAGCAAAATCTGGGCTAGCAGAATCCTCTCACATAAAAGAAAAAGTTAATTCATGTTCTTCTTTCATTCCCCCCTCCGTTATTTCAAGCCACGAAAATAGGAGGCCCATATCGCACTAATTTTCATTCAGGATATGCAAGCAACAAAAACTTTCCCTTTAATTAAAGCGATTCCACACAATTCTGCACCCATCTGTCGTCACCGGTACTTTTGGCGGGCGTGTGATTATCGTGACGCAACCAAGACGGACGTGCCTGTCATTCTTTTGTTTTCCCCCTCTCTCGTTATTTTTGCGGGGATGGCGGTACCTACGTAATGTATCAAACGGAAGGTGTAGCTTCTAACCTGACCAAATAGAGGAGTAGTTGTTTAGGAGGAACGTAAGTACGAGGCGTTTCCTCTCCTTCGTTGTTATTGTTGGCGTCCAGCTGTTGCAATTGATGAGCGCGGCTCTTGTTGCTCGTCATCGACGCCTTGGCCAATTGTTCAGCCAATGCGAGCGATTCTCGCATTTCGCGCATATTGAAAACGGCGGGAGCAGCCGGTGGCGGCATACCCGCATTGCTTCCGGTCGAACTCATTTCCCCCCCAGCAATCGAAAAGAGAATCTTCTTAATCTTTGTCCTCTATTCGATGGATACCTCCCTCCGGTAAGAAAAAAAAAACACTTGGGGAGTCACGTAATAAGCCGGCAAAAAGTGGACCAGAAGAGAATACAACGGAAACACTTTGGTGGGTCGCCAGCCTTTTTGTAACGGCGGGTCAATCGATTAGACAACGTGTGTGTGTTGGTCGATGACGCACAACGATCTGAGGAACGGCAGACTGGGGCAGGGAGCGAGGAAAGAATCAACCGGCTCTGCTGATGAAGGCACTACAATGAAGAGCTACAGACGATTGCCCGTCCTTTTTATGGGCTCCGGCTATACCGGCCCTCTCTACATTATTCCAATGCTACACCACCTTCTCTCTCTCTCTCTTTTTTCTTTATCGTGTTTTTTTTTTTTTTTAAACTTCTAGCGCGCTGAACAAATTGTTCAAAGACATACAAAAAAGAGCAAAGTAAGGAGGTGGGTGGTTTACGAAGAAAAAAATCGGAGCTGATTCCAAACCAAATGGGCCGTCCGTCGTAGCAGTTTTTTTCAAACACCACCCTCTGTCCTCTTATTGGTGGTAGAAGAGCGACAGAGAGGGGAGGGGGGGAGGATTGTTTTTCTTTCGTTGACGACAATCCCAGTGCGGTGGGTGCGTGAGCACGTGGCCTTCAAGACGGCCGCTGCCTCAGTCAAGGAAATGACCTACGGGGTGTACTCAACCTACTGGTGGTAAACAAAGAACCATTTTTTTTTCTTCTTCTTCTTGTGTGGATGGAGGAAGACAAACAACCCACAAAGGGAAAGAAAAAAAGGGACACGTCCTATTGATTCAAGAAAGAAAGAAAAAATCTAGGTGAATTGAGAGCTTTTGCATCCATGGGATGCGGATGTGTAGGAAGCCACAGACTTGCGAGGGGATTTGAAATAGACATCGTGATAGACTATTTGATCATGTGCAACCAACGGTTAGACTCTAGCTATTATATTATATAGCCTTGATCTAGTTGAGCCGACGTCTTTCACTTGTTTTCTGACGCACGTGCTCACGGCGGAATCACGTTACAACGAAAAAGAGCGGAATCGGCTTTAAAAAATATTTCGCACACTTGACTGTTTCTGTAATTGATGGCTTTTTTTTTTCTTTTATGTTCTCAGGAAAACAAAGAAATGACGAGGGTCTTTCATCTGGATTTAGAACGAGTCTACAACAAAAAAAGATGGAAGGCCGTTCCAGCCGATGAAATCAACCCTGACCCCACCGATGGCTTCAAAAGACTTATCCATCAATTGGTTCGCGGTGGCAGCTAATTACAAATGTCGACATCTTCCGGTAATTTGAATTTTGTTTAAACCTTGAAGAGTAGATGTGGAACACAGCAGGTGTTGTCCTTTGATTAAGAAAAAATACGTGAACATATTTAAATGACGTTTGCCACATTAGAATCCGTACTCTGAAAACCCAACGTGATTCAGCAGTATTTTTTGATTGTTATATTTGGTTTCGTTCGTCACCACACCTGAACGTCCTTGAACCCTTTTGCGCAATATGTGGCTTTAGAAAATGCATTCACGCGTTTAACGGGGATTGACGGGAGTTTAAAAAAAATATCGGAAAATTGACACGTTTTCACGACGTACGCGGAAATTTAGCTCGCGTGACAACGGCCTTTGACTAAGGTGATTCCAGGGTCACCCAAAGTTTATTTTTTTTTTGTTCCAGTGAAAAAAAGAAATAGCAGGGGATTCCCTTTAGAGTTCCGTATGACCAGAAATGAGAACACCCAAGAGCCATAGTGAAAGGAAATTTAGGTAACGTGGCCAAAAAAAACATTGCCGATTCGTTTTTGAATCGCTTTTTATTGACATCGCTCTCCGAAAATGGAAATAAAACTCTGAATTTTTGGAAGCTTTTGTTTTTTTCCCCCCACGCAACCGGATTCGATGGAAATAATGGAAAACAATTACGTGACGTCAGTCCCATTTCCCGATGTCATTAAGTTTCAGAGACTCACCACAGAGAGTTGAACAATTCACAATTGTTTTTCTAAAGGATTTTCGTGCGCAGTCCGTGACCCACTTTTTTGTTGTTTTTTTTTATTCCCCCCCTTTTTTTTTTTTAAATCAAGATTTCAGATTGTTATCTGTTTCACTTCCGTTTTCATTAACACAGGTATATTTCCGAAACCGGTACTACTTTTCATTTCATCCTGTAAAATAAACTGACATCGACTGTGCAGAGTTAGCAATCGGGTAATGGGATCATCGTTAGAGGGCAAAGAAAGGCGGCGAACGCTCATGCGCAGTTTTTACCACGTTTAAGCAAATTTTACTTTTAGCAGCTGATAGGCGTTCAAATGTCACGATCCCAACAATCGATTGAGGCCGTTGCTGCGCTCCCGCCAGTTAATTCAATCGTCAAATCGTGCTCGGTGGGAACACTGCTGACCCGATTTCGCTAATCACCTCGAACGATGAACGACGGAGAGTTTGTGAATAAGCGTAGCATCAACCTTGACGCGTAAACAATTCAAAACCGCAATAGCTTTTTATTGTACTTGCGACTTCTTATTATGATTTTTTGTTTTATTGTTTGCTGATTACGTGCGGATCGAGTCATTCATCAAGTGACTCACTTGAGTGAACGTGATTCTTCAGCAAATAAAACGTCGCTTTTTGTTTCCTAAACACGATAGGACGACATGGAAAACCCCAATGCGGTCTCCTATTTCTTTCGTTTCAAGCGTGACCCACTACGTACATTTCTACCCCTCGAATTTCACGGGCCAAGGACAGAGTTGACGAAACCGACAAAATGTTTTTAACCAAAAAAAAAAAAAAAAGGTAAAAATTCAACAAAGAAATGAAACCTGGTATTTAGAAGAAAAATATATCTAGCCTTGGCCAGGTATCTACAGTAGCAATGGAATACATAGGGGGCCCTCGGATAAACACAGTAGGCAGAGGACGAGCTATTAGGTACCAGTCTGTCTACGCATATTGTTGACCAGTGACCAGCAAACAGCACATTCGTGTGCGCATGGGCCCAGCTGTTGCCGCACGACTGGTCACGGACGTTGCTCAGCTGAAAACGTTTTACGGTTGATTTCTGGTGGTTCTTTTAAGTAGGCGAATGACTGGCCTCGAACCCCATTTCCATATTAGTGGGATTATATTTGAATAATGGGGCTCTTTCAAAAGGCTGAAACATCAAAAGGAGGGAAAGGAGGAAACGAGGATGTTTTATTTAAAAGAAAAAAGAGTGGCTATTAAGGATGATAGATTCCTTTTTTTTTCGTATTTATTAACAAAACAAAGGGATTCTTTTAGAAATCCGGTATTTAAAAATTCTTTTAAAATAGAGGGAAAAAAAATCGGTCAAGGGAATCTGAATGCACGTTCACTCTCGGTAGTTTGTTTTTCTTCTACTGGGGGGAATTTTTTATGACTCTTGGGGTGAGATTCGACTACCAGAACAAACGGTTTCAACGCAACCTTCACGAACGATTTCATAATCCTACGTTACAGGCAGTTAAACGGTAATATCCAGTGCATGGTATCCTCCTTCAAGGTCTTTAATTCGCGTGTTCTTATTTGAATGCATCTGGATCACCATGTTATTGATTGATCAACGCTATTCGTGACCGTACGCCTAAGAACAAAACGGTGTAGGAGAAAAGAGAAGGTCGCGACTGAATTCGAATAGGGCGCCTATATCAAATCCCCCTCCAGCAGAGCCCCTGACGGAATTATTTTGCAAACTGAAAACGGGGTATAGCCTCCAAATGACAAACTGAAATTCCATCGATCAAACACAATAATTTGGAAACCGATTGCAAATGTCCAATAACCACGATAATGTGGGAGATCCGTGTACGTGTACGAACCATAAGGAAAACAAGGATAATTAAATGGCAGAAATGTACTTGCTTGGCCCCGAAGGCGACGTCCTTCCCCCAGATTTTTTCAGACGACGATTTTCAATGATTGCCGTGAAGCCTTCAATACATCAACTTTTAGAGTTTTGCTTAGATAATGTGTACACGATGTAATGATCAAGAAGAAGAAAGGAACTAATTTATGCACTAAGCAATTTTTTATTCTATGGAAGAAGAGGGAACACCACGTTTTTGTTCTCCCCTATACTGAACAACTGCCTACTGCTGCAGGATACGTCTTGTGTGGAGAGGGGAACAGCTGATCGACAGCGAGAGCCTGTTGACGATAAGCTGCTCATTCAGTTTGCCGTTTACCATCTGGATTCAACTCTGCTACCCAGGTATCTTATTTGCTCTGTAGATTAGCATTCGTAGTACACCGTCACAGGGTTAGTTTTTTTTATTCAGTTTTACTTTTAATTTAGTTGTTTTCGGTTGAAAATCCACGGCAGTTAAACTCGTTTACACCAGCAGCTGTCACCGCGGTGTTTGACTTTGGGTTCACTCTTTTCATTTGCTCTCTCAGTTCACTTATTTACTATTAGCTTAATGAATGTTGTTTGTGTGGTAATATTTTACTGTTGAGCTTGTATGGAAAATACTCCCTTAAAGACCAACCGCATGCCTTACTTCAATCGATACAAGGCCATGGGTAGACAAGTAAGTATTTAGCTGTCACCTTCAGGCACCATCAGCTCATGCATGTCCTTACTATTCCAATGTGACGTCTTTTCTTGCAGGATCTTGAAGAGTCTCAGAGACTGAGAAGAGAGTCAGAGAGCTCAGAAAACCCAGAGCATGACTGCATCAGCCTAGATATTCAAAGTCATCCTGAACGAACCAACATGCCTTCACCTGGTTAGTGCTATATCCCATCATTCAGTCTTGATTCTATTTAAATCCAATTTTTTATTATTTTTTTAAAATTCCAAGTAATGGGAGAAAGTGAGGACATTCCTGGATTAGGGCAATATGATGATTTTCAGACTATAGACTGGCAAAGGGATCTAGCTAGAGATCGAATGAGGCATCGCTATATAGTGAAACACAAGAGAGACTCTGTTTGGGATTTTATTAAAGCTGCCCATGATGCATGGTCAGGTTGGCTCTGTGTGTTTCTAGTTGGTTTGGTTGCTGGTAAAAGTTTTCTGTTTCTATTCTTGTTTTATTTTTGCATTCCCTGAATTGTTTTTACCATGTAGGAACGGTTGCAAGTATAGTAGATATCGGGACAACGTGGATGACCGATTTGAAATATGGAATCTGTCCCGGCGCCTTTTGGCTGGATAGAGAACAATGCTGTTGGTCTTCCAATCAAACGGCTTTTGGCCTTGACAACTGCTCACAGGTTTTGATTTTCGTAACATGATTGTTCCTGTTTTACGACAGATTTTTATCGATTTGTTTAGTGGTTGACGTGGCCCAGGCTTGTGGGAGTCACTGATGAAAGTGCAGGTGGTTATATCATCGCCTATATTTCGTACGTGCTGTGGGCATTAAGTTTTGCCTCACTTGCCGCCATTCTTGTCCGTATGTTTGCTCCCTATGCTTCAGGCGGTGCCATTCCCGAGGTCAGTAATTCTACCGCAATTTAGGTTGGTCAAAGCCCTCCAAGTTTTAATTGTGTCCAATAGATCAAAACGATCTTGAGTGGCTTCATCATCCGCGGCTTTTTAGGGAAATGGACGTTACTTGTCAAATCTATTGGCATCATGCTGTCAGCTGCAGCCGGTCTTAGTCTCGGGAAAGAAGGACCTATGGTTCACATCACTGTTTGCATTGGTAACAACAAGGAATTCAATCATCTAAAAAGCTAATCCTCAATTCGGCTTTTCCTATCTAGGCAACATTCTGTCGTACCTCTTCCCAAAATATGGTCGAAACGAAGCAAAGAAGCGAGAAATTTTATCGGCTGCAGCAGCGTCTGGCGTATCAGTCGCCTTCGGTGCACCAATCGGCGGCGTGCTTTTCAGCTTGGAAGAAGTACATAAACTCTTAAGATTTATTCCCATTTTTTTCCGCCATTCTTATGAACCTCTTATCACCTTGAACACAAAATGTTTTCTTTGCAAATTTAGGTCAGCTACTATTTTCCCATGAAAACGCTCTGGCGCTCGTTTTTTTGCGCTCTGATTGCTGCTTTCGTCGTCCGCTCTATTGATCCTTACGGCAACGAACATTCTGTTCTTTTCTACGTCGAGTACAGCAAACCGTGGATCTTTTTCGAATTGATTCCCTTTATCCTACTCGGTGCCATTGGAGTACGCTGTATTATTTAATCATTTGAAAACAATCTTTAAAAAAAAAAAAAATTAATCTCATTTTGCATCGCCCTAGGGTTTAATTGGAACCGTGTTCATCCGAGCAAACATTTGGTGGTCGAGATATCGTAAACAGTCACGCATCGGACAATACCCTGTTACAGAAGTATTTGTTGTGACACTTATCAACGCGGTGGTTTCTTATCCCAATCCGTACACTCGTATGAGTTCCACGAGACTGATTTACCTTCTTTTCAGTCAGTGTGGGGTAGCCAATACGGACTATCTATGGTAAAGGACATTATCTCCATTTATTTGTTGCCTATGTGGCATGGTAAAACCTCAACTGTATATTTTCAAAATGATAGCGATTACAACCGGAATTACACAAATGTTAATGGAGCTATTGAGAGCGCCGCCGCCGGAACCGGCGTTTACACTGCCCTGGCCCTGCTTTTCCTCGCACTGGCCTTCAAAATCGTGATGACTATTTTCACTATCGGCATCAAAGTGCCCGCTGGATTGTACATTCCGTCCCTCTGCATGGGGGCGATCGTTGGGCGTATCGTCGGCATCGCTATGGAGCAGTTGGCCTAGTAAGTGAAATTTGATGATTTCTTTTGTAGGAAGATCTAATGATTATTTCAATAACGTTCCCCTCTGTTACAGTCATTATCCTCAGTTCTGGGCCTTCAGGGGTGAATGTTCTACCGGAGATGATTGTATCACTCCCGGACTCTATGCGATGGTGGGAGCGGCTGCCGTTCTCGGCGGAGTAACTCGAATGACGGGTACGTTTTTTTATTTTTCGTCTTTCATTTCCTCTTTATATCTTTGAATTCCTGGGTGTAGTCTAAACATACTACAAATGCTGTTTTTTTTGTTTTGTTGTGTTTTTAGTGGCACTCGTCGTTATTATGTTTGAACTCACCGGGGGCGTTAGGTATATCGTCCCGCTGATGGCGGCAGCAATGGCCAGTAAATGGGTGGGCGATGCGTTCGGCAAAGATGGCATTTACGATGCACATATCGCGCTCAACGGATACCCTTTCCTCGATAATAAAGAGGAGTTTGGCTGTACTACAATAGCTGCCGACGTGATGCAGCCTCGGTATTATATGTCATTACCCTAGTGTACTTTGTACGTGTATATTGTTTAACGGCCGGATCTTTTAAAATATTCTTTAGGGGGAAAGCTCCATTGACGGTCTTAACTCAAGATTCCATGACACTACGCGAAGTAGTTAGCATTTTGGAAAACACGAAACACAATGCTTTTCCAGTCGTTATTTCCCGCGAGTCCCATTTCTTGGTCGGCTGTGTTTTGCGACGAGATCTTCTTTTAGCCATAGGTAAACTGGCAATGAACTTTTGATCTTTAGCCCTTTTCCCATGACTTACTCGCGAAGAGATCAAATAAAATTGGGCCATTGTTTAGGGAGCGTGCGTCGCAAGCAAGACGATATCAGTGACGATTCACTGGTGATCTTCAACGGCGTTCTTCAGAACAATGCCTCGGCATCGTCACCAGTGAAATTGCGTCGCATTTTAGATCTGGCTCCTATCACTGTCACTGATCATACGCCCATGGAAACTGTCATCGACATGTTCAGGAAATTGGGACTTAGGCATGTTCTAGTCACTCATAATGGGTACGTCTAATCAATAATGTCTTAACAAATCAATCTCAATATTTTTGTCATTTTATTGATTTAGACGGTTATTGGGCATCATAACGAAGAAAGACGTTATGCTCCACATGTCACACCATCAGAGGACTATACCGTCTGTGTTTCATTGAGCGAAACAAACATAGGTTTATCATCATTTAAGTTTTGAATGTCTGCAAAAAAAACAATTGTTACTTCCACTCTACATATAGCTTCGTGCTCTAATCAGCTGATCGTCATGAATGTGCCGATTTTTTTGTTTCTCACTCGCCATTCACTCAATGTGCAAATTCTACAAAAGAAAAAGGTTTCTAGTCGACCTTATACATCATCTGCTTGAATTCAACGGAAATTATCTATTTTTACAAATGGTAGCTGGATGGCTTATTCGTTGGGCTTGTTCGGCAACAAATCCGTATCCTACCTCGTTGAAAAGACGAGGTTATTGTTCTAAAAAATGCGTATTATATATTATATTGAAAAATACACCTCGTGTTCTGTAGAATGTTTATCGTTTGTTTTCTTTGCCCAAACCGATGAGAGATTGTATTTGTTTCCAAATAGGGAAATGGAAAGTTCTTTAGCTTACTAGCTTTAGTCTATCCCAGTCCAGATGACTCAACATTTTGAAATAATTTGTTTTTCGACTTATCAAGTTTAATCGGACATTGAAGTTCCTAGTTAGAAAAGTTGCCGTTCACCTCGCTAGATGTCAGGTAATGAAACGTCGTTCTCACAATTCCTTGGCGGCCAATTTTTAACTGCACGTAAACCCCTTTTACCAGTTTGTATTGTATGATGTGTTACTTTTGCTCCTGACGGGTTTCCATCGTGAAAAGGCTTATTTTGAGATCCAATTGTGTGAATACGACTTCGTCATGCAGGTAATATAAATGCACGTTATCTTGTAGAATGGACTAAAACTTCCTCCACAACGTTGGTTAATCAAGCAACAGAAATCCATTCCTTTTCATATGGAACAAGTCCCCCTCTATACTTCCTGTCTAATTATCCATGCTTTCCAACTTTTTTCGATTACGCCATGGCGTAATAACATGCACATATTGTGAAGTTAGGATTTTTCGAAAAAAGGTTGATTGGGAATGAATAATTAGTAGGCAAATGTCTACACATTTGGCTCTCCTTTTTAGTCTTACACGAGTGACGAAAGCATTTTAAGAGGTGAAAATGTCACTGAACTTGAGCTACCGGTTATTGTCAACACGAAAGCTGATTGTAACAGTTCATTCCCCATCGAAAAATTGGGCTTATTTGGGGTTGTCATAGCAATAGACAGGTTCGTACATGAAATAAGAGCAAGGTCGAATCTTGCTGTACGATTTCAATGAAGGTGGCCAACAAAAAAGATGGTCAATTCCAAACAGCCGAAAATTAACAGCTCCATGGTGAGGACGACAACAACAAGCCAGCAGTCAACCAGCAACATAAAAAATATATAGGTAGTATATAAATATAACTTGGTATACTGTAGGAAATGAAAGGCTCTGGTCTATTCATTGCTTTGGGGGGTTCCACCACAGGTAGATTCTGGCATTCGGTACATTGACTCGAGCCTTTGTACGCAAACCTGTACCAGTGGTACCTGTCCTAGCCTCCTGTCGTACCCTCTCAAAAGTGGGAAGAAAAAAGAGATGGAAGACCCTAACTCAAAGTCTCCTACACTCTGTGCCATTCTAATTTCCACCGACAGTCTTTTCATGACGTGTCGAAATTAATTTTATTTAATCATTGTGATACGTGGAACAAATACGTGAGCATAAGTACATGCTCAACTAGTTATCAGATTAATTATAATTCCAGTGGATCAGGCAGTGGGTAGAAATGTTGCGAAAACAAACAACCCGTTTGAATTTAGAGTGTCTCGAGTGTACCATGTACCACAGGTAGGAGCTTCGAACGGTGAGCAAGAGCCCGGCGTTGGCCAGTCAGCTTGTAAGCCAGGTGGAGGACTAAACTCTGGCTGGCATTTTTGTTAGCAAAGCCGAAAAGTGCGTCAACGCACAAAACACAAGAGCAACTAACGAATCGCATGACTCGGTGCCGCCACGTAGTCCAGTGGCACTTTAGTTTGTTGGATAGCCATTTTCGTTTTGTTATTCTTCACCAGTTGAGTGGAGTTTGTCGATTCCCTTTGCCTCTTTTTTTTTTTTTTTTTTTTTTTTTTTTTGTACTCAAGTGATAATCAGTGCAATACGAAAAAAAAAAGCGGACCAGCACCAACAAGCTGGAGAGTGACATTGTTGCCAGTCAAGCACATCGAGCTTCTTCACTGGATTTCTTCTTCTTTTGAAAAAAAAAAAAAAAAAATAAACCCATAGGAATTTTTGTTTTCTCCACAGTGACTGACTAGAGATCCGGTGAGCATATCGACCTCGTTGTTCTTCATATTTTCTTATTTCCATTCTGAAATTCATCAATTTCTTTTATCGTGCACATTTTTCTCTGATGGATATCGAAAGATGCATACCTGGTCCGTTATACTAATTGCCTTACCTGAGGCGTATGGGATTTCATATGTGAAACTATAGCAGATGGAACGCACACATTCATCAGTGATACCCACTTGTCTACGCAAACCATTGAATATCAAATGTTTTTTTTTGTTTTTTTTTACAATCGTAACGACATTTAATTTTTCAATGGAAGCATTGAGGTTAGTCAGAAATCGCGTGTGTGTACGCGTCTTTGTGAAAAAGAGTCCATCAAACATTTTCTGGTTTTGCTTCTGTCTACTGGTCCTTCATTTTTTCTTTCTCGTCTTCTACCTGTTCTTTTTGGACGCCAGGTAGGGTAAGGAAAAAAAAAAGAAAACCCTCGAGCCAGCCTCTTTTTGCTATTGCTCTCGACGTTCAAGGCCGCCTAGCTCTTGGGAAACTTTTTTTTTTCTTAAAAAAAAATTTACAAAAAAAGAGATAACAACTAACGTCTGGGATCGGAAGAAAAGCCGGGCACATACGAAAGTAGTTTTGACAAATCGCTGCTCGCAGAATTTGCATGTCACAATCCGCTGAATAAGCAAAGTAAAAAGACAGGTTAGGAAATCGCTTACAAATGGATTCAATCGTTGCATTCTCGTAATTGAAAAATTAAATGAATCAAAGGCAACCGCATTTTTAAAACCCAAAAAAAAATTTTTAAATTAGGAAACGAAGAAACGAGTCGGCTCAACGACCGGCTTTTTTTTTTCTTGTCTGACTCTTCTTTTTTTCCATCCGGAATTTCTTCACACAGAGTGTTCGGTACTCGCTCCGCTGACTAGGCCCCCAAACGGAAGCGTCAGCTTGACCACGCTTTCGATTTTTATGCCGTATATTTTTACTTGTTTTTTTTAGCTTGTTTACTAGTCGAGGAATTCTCTCACAGGGCGCAATAAAAAGAATTCAAGCGGAAAAGAATCACCTCCGCACGAAAAAAAAAAGGTGGGGGGAAGGAAAAAGAAGTAATTTGATTCGCTAGGAATTGCGATGATTTTTCTGTTTGCACTGCGCTGTTTGAACTATATACTTAGCCAAAAAAAAAATAAAGATGACGTGACATCATTCACCGTGAAGGTACATTCAATAAGAGAAATAAGCCGCGACGATCTAGTTTGGATTCTCTTATTTTGTACTGTGTGTTTGCCGTGATTAGCATACAGGATTGTCGGGTCATTTCCTTGTTATTCTGGTTTTTCTGTGTTCTTTTCGAGTCCGTTTCTCTGTTTGCTGGTCACCTCAGCGTATAAGGGAATAGATAGGAAAAAAAAAGCTAAGGGAAAATAACTGGGTGAGATCGGTCGTAACGGAATTGGTCGAGTCTTGAATCTGACGGAAAAAAAACCATTCCCGTTTTCTTTCCCTGTTTTGCCCGAATTTTTCTTTTTCTTTTTTAAATATTTCTTTTTTGCTTTGTAAATTCATTTATTTCCACGGAGAGTGGTCGGCGTTGATGGTAACGGATTGCTCGTCAGAAAAGCCGCAGTCACAAGCTTTACCTCAAAATTCCCTGTGTCCACTATTATACGAGAAATTATTCCACGTGGCTGAACTGTTAAAAATAGATGCTCAGATTAAAATAATAGAATAGGTGAGAAGAATAATTGTATTCACATCCAATTAAAAGAATCGATTTTAGGAGATTACACGTGAGTTTAACAATCAGGTGATAAGCTCGATATTGCGTTCCCTACAGCTAACTGGGCTTTCCAAATGAAAATAAGGGAATAAGAGTATATTTTAAGTTAAGAAGGCTTATGTAAACAGAAAAAAAAAAGATAATGTAACACAAAAGATAAAAGGGAAAGAAACCTGACTGTGCAGAAAAACCCGTACAAATGTTATTGTGTCAACTGTGCATTGAATTAGGGACTGCGATAACGTCATTTTTCTAATAAATTCATATTTTTGCTTGTCGATTTGCTTGTTAACCTGACCCTCATTTCCATAATGAAAAATGCGTCATTTTCAGACCTTTTGAATCCATATAAAGAAGCTTGTTTTTCCGCTACTGTTGCCCACTGATTTTGATGGTGCTATTATTGTTGTTATTATTATTATTTCTTCTTTTTCTGTGTGTGGTATAATTTTTTTTTTTTCATTTTTAACACAGACAGACGGCTGGAAGTAATTGCGTGCTGTGCCGCAGTGGCGGGCGGCAGAAGCGAATAACGGCCCGCGCGGACAAACCGAAGACGACAGCGCGGCCTTTGGACTTTTGAACGAAATTTCTTTTTTTTAATAAAGAAACGAAGAAGAAAGTAAATAGGAAAAATGGTGATAGTTTCCCGGGTAAGCTATTTTTCTTTTAACAAACGTCGTTATGTTCCTTGATGCATGGGTTTAAAACCTGTCAGTTTCAATTATTATTTCTCGTTTTGGAAAAAAAAATTTTTTTTTGTTTGTTGTAAATGTGGCTTTTGAAATTGACATTTCCCCGCTGTGGGTGTTGCGTACTTACCTCGTGGCGGCTGCTGTTGTTGCTGCGGTTGGTCAGTGACCTTCCAGGGATGACGTTGCGTACTTCTCCAGTTAGACACGGGGGAAAGAAAAGCTAACGCCCTATTCACACCATCATACATATGAGAATTAGGCATTCACTGAAATTAAACAGGCAACTAAAAAAAATGAAATCATTTTTGAGAGCGCGCCCTTTCATATTACATCTTCCGAAACGGAAGTTTTGTTTCCGGTTTTAGACGGACGTCCGGTTTTTTTTTTCAAATGTCGAACTGACATGATTTGTAATAAAGCCTCCAAAAAAAAAAGGGGGGGGGGGGTTACATTTTATTTTTTAAAGGAAGCTTTAGTAAAATAATAAAAACTTCCCAAGCGGAAGGCACGGCAAAGTTTCACAATTAGGTCGTAATGATTTTTTGGGAGCAAACATCTGTTATGTTTTGTTAGGCGACGCGTATCCTTTTCGTCACCGCGAAGATGTTGTTACTTTGGTTGTCTTTGATCCAACGGGATGAGATGTAGCACTGTATGCGCTTCAAAGAAGAAGACACCCGCAAAATGTCAGTTGGTGTCGGAAGAAGGTTCAAAACCTACACCGGCAAAAATAATCAAGCGAGAAATCTAACGGGTTTCGGCAACAGGCTGCGTTTTGGGGCGACCGCAGCTGCCGTAGGAGGTCGTCATCGTCATTTACCACGCTGAAGAAGAATCGGAAAACAATCTCGCAACTAATGCTACACACACATGCGGCATATGTGTCGTCTATACACACCCACACGAACGTTTAACGATTAGGGACAACGTTCTTCTGAAACACTCAACGAAGCGGAACTAAAGTCAAGTATTAAAAAGAAAAGGGAAAAAAAAGTAATAATAAAAATGAGAGGGAATCTGAATCTATTCGGCTCATAGCTGTAACTTAATGTTGTTTCGTTCTCGGACGACGACTCAAGTCAGCGACGTAATTCAAAAAGTAGCTGCGGAATTTTTCTCTCTTGTGCGTTACTCTCGGGGCCATCCACCTGCTGTTCTTCCTTATTTTCTTTTCTTCTTTAGAAAAAAAAAATGTGAGCTATACGCAAACAGCTGACTCATCAGGCTAGTAACCGAGCAAATTAAAAATGAACTAAAAATGCGTTTTCCTTGTGAGGGGATTCTCTTCTATCGAATCCTTGCGATGCTACTAAAGAAATGGGATCAACTCATCACGTGAAAATTTGTCATATTTATCGTCTTATCATTAGGAGAAAGATAACAATGCCCAACCCCCGCACTATCGCTAACCTACGCTCAGTGACTTCAGAACGGTTTTGAGGGGTTCACGCTAGTTGAATCATCAAGTGATTCTTGTTGTGTTTGAAAGTGAAAGTTGAGTTGGAAATTAATTAAGGACATCATCTACTACTGTAGTTTAGACAAGTCACGATCGCCCATGGACTATTTGTCATCCGCTGTGATTAACTTGTGAAAGATGTCGCATGAGGAAATGGACGTTCAGATTTTTACCTACGTAAGATTTTTCGTTTTCGTTTTGTTCCCATTTCCCCCTGTTCCCCTGGCCACTTGTCCGACTTTCCCTTCCACTGTGTTTGTTGTTATACCGAGGTCACCATCGCCGCTTTTTCTGCGTGAACACGACGTGTAGACATGTACGGGCCAGTGATCATGTCAATGTCTACTCCTATTGGCATGATTCCGCTCTGCTTCGCCAAATACATCCAATCCCGTTACTACGCGTCGTTGTCTTTGTGTGACAGTCCGTTGGGATCCGTTCCAATTCCGATCGCAATAATTCACAGTTATGATGCGAGAATTGACACGTCCTTATTTGTGATAATTATTATTCATTCCCTGTTTTTTTTTTTTTTTTGTAGGGCGATTATGTCTGGATCGAGCCCAGCACCAAACGAGAATTCGACGTGGCTATCGGAGCCCGAGTCGTTTCGGCCGAAGGGAAACGGATCCAGGTCGTTGACGACGACGGCAAAGTAAGTTCTGTCACCTCTTACCTTTTCTGTTTGATTTGCAGATGACGGTCACGAAATAGTGAGGCAACACTTTTGTTTCACCAGTTTTTTCAAAATGGTTGACCGCAAACGTCACAGCCGTTTGAGATAAGATCAGATTCTTATGTCATAACGTCAAATCGACCGCCTTTTGCGTGTTTTTCTTTTGTTGTTGTGTTGAACTTTTTGTATGATGTCATTCATAAATGTATGTCGTTTTCTATTTTATTTTGTGTGTTTTTTTTGCAGGAACAATGGCTGACACCGGAGCGACGTATCAAAGCCATGCATCCGACATCCATCCAGGGCGTCCAGGATATGATTTCGCTGGGCGATTTGCACGAAGCGGGCATCTTGCGCAATTTGCACATTCGCTACAATGAAAACATCATCTATGTAAGTCACATACTTGGCTTATACGTTTTATTTCATTTGTCATTGGCCCACATTTTATTAATGAGAATACAAACTTGCAATCTGTTTGTGCACAGACTTACACCGGATCGATTCTGGTGGCCGTCAATCCGTACCAGATTCTGCCCATCTACACGGCCGAGCAGATCAAACTGTACCGAGAACGGAAAATCGGTGAACTACCTCCGCACATTTTCGCCATAGGCGACAATTGCTACACGCAAATGAAACGGTTTCGTCAGGACCAGTGTATCGTTATCAGGTATGGATGCCTCACCATTTAGGAATGCTTAATTGAAGTAGACTGAGATTAGGCTGTCTGCTTTTGAAGCAGACGAATTCCGCCTGGCCTCGTTGTTCAGTCATTTTCAATGGCCGTCTTCTTTCTTTTTTATTTTCTGTGCATACGTGCGTGTGCCTTGCAGCCATAAAAGACCACCTGCCATCACTAATCTTTTTTTTTCCTTGCGTTATCAGCGGTGAGTCGGGAGCGGGAAAAACCGAGAGCACCAAATTGATCTTACAATACCTGGCGGCCATTAGTGGCAAACATTCTTGGATCGAACAGCAAATCCTCGAAGCCAATCCTATCCTTGAAGGTATTAAATCCGATTTTTGCCTGTTTGTAGATGGCACCCAAAACTAAAAATTCTGGTCGTATGTTTGCTTTTTTAAGCGTTTGGAAATGCCAAAACGGTGCGAAATGACAACTCTTCTCGATTCGGCAAGTACATCGACATCAGTTTCAACAAGAAAGGCACCATCGAAGGCGCCAATATCGAGCAATACTTGCTGGAGAAATCGCGCATTGTGGCGCAGAATCCGGGCGAGAGAAACTACCACATCTTCTACTGCATGCTGGCCGGCATGAGCAAAGATGATAAACAGAAATTCGATCTACAAGACGCCAGTCAATACAAATACCTCACCGGGGTGAATGTTGCTATATCATCTTCAATCGTACAGGAGCTATAAATTTGTGTATGCTTTACAGGGCAACAGCACTACTTGCCAGGGTAGAAATGATGCCAATGAATTTGCTGAAATTCGTTCGGCCATGAAAGTTCTGCTCTTCACCGAGTCAGAAATTTCCGACATTCTTCGAGTGCTAGCCGCTCTTTTGCACCTGGGAAATGTTTCCTTTAAAGGAGTTGTCATCAGTAAGAATCCAGCCCTTTTTAAAAAAATAATTTTGAAGCTATTCATTTATTCAACAAAAATGTTCTTTGTTCTACAGGCAACATGGATGCTAGTGAAATTCCAGATCCCTCCAACGCGATTCGTGTCTCGAAATTGTTGGGAGTCGATCCTCGAGAGATGGTAGACGCTCTTACCACTAAAACCATTTTTGCCCAAGGAGATTCAGTGGTGAGTCGTATAGTTTCCCACTCTAACTCGAATCCGGTTTCATGGAATTCTTTGATTCAAATATAGGTATCAAGACTATCTAAAGTGCAAGCCCTAGATGTTCGAGATGCGTTCGCGAAAGGTATTTACGGCCGATTGTTCATCTGGATTGTCAACAAGCTGAACTGTGCTATCCGAAAATCTGATGAAATGGACACAAGCTCTATTGGAGTATTGGATATTTTTGGTTTTGAAAATTTCAGCATCAACAGGTATTTTTTTTTTTTTATTGGAGGTCTATCTAGTGAATGTCAACTAACAAATTATTTCTACTGATACCTAAATAAGTTTCGAACAGTTTTGCATCAACTACGCCAACGAGAACCTGCAACAGTTTTTCGTCCGTCACATTTTCAAACTGGAACAAGAGGAATACAATGCGGAAAACATTAGCTGGCAGCATATCGAATTCGTCGACAACCAAGACTCGCTCGATTTAATCGCCATCAAACAAATGAATATTATGGCTCTCATCGACGAAGAATCGAAATTTCCAAAGGTAATATAGTTATTCTTTTAAAATCATTTCTTCTAGTCAACCAATGATTGTCTTTGTAGGGCACGGATCAGACCATGTTGGCCAAGTTGAACAAGACGCACGGAAGCAACAAAAACTATGTCAAACCTCGCTCTGATTTGCAAGCATCTTTTGGTTTTAATCATTTTGCTGGTGTTGTATTTTACGACGCCAGAGGTACGTGAGCCACTTCCATTTCCAGTTACTCTTGTTTACGTTATTTGTTGGGTCTTTCGTTTTAGGATTTCTGGATAAGAATCGAGATTCTTTTAGCGCCGATCTGATGCAGTTGGTGCACGTGACAACCAACAAATTCTTGAGGACTTTGTTTGCTGAAGACATTTCCATGGGATCGGAGACGCGAAAGAAGGCCCCCACCTTGTCGGCCCAGTTTAAGAAATCGCTCGACTCTCTGATGCGAACACTCAGTGCCTGTCAGCCGTTTTTTGTGCGCTGCATTAAGCCGAACGAACTCAAACAATCGATGGTATATAAAAAAAACAAAACAAAAATAATAACGTTGTGACGGACATAATTCAATTGTTCTTTCGAATTAGGTTTTCGATCGTGAACTGTGCTGCCGCCAATTGCGCTACTCGGGTATGATGGAAACCATCCGCATCCGGCGGGCAGGCTATCCTATCCGTCATACTTTCCGGGAATTTGTCGAACGTTACCGATTCCTCATTTCCGGATGCCCTCCGCCTCACAAGGTACATTGTTTGAATTGAATTAAACTTGCAGCGGTTCGTGACTGATAACGATTTACTTACTTAGGTGGACTGCAGGCAAGCGACGGCCAGGATCTGTTCTGCTACTTTAGGAAAGACGGATTATCAACTGGGCCAGACCAAGGTCTTTTTGAAAGACGCTCAGGATCTGTTCCTGGAACAAGAACGTGATCGAGTGCTAACCAAAAAATTGATTATCATCCAGCGTTGCATCCGCGGATGGATTCATCGACGTCGCTATCTCCGTCTCAGGGCCGCCGCTATCGTCATCCAGCGCCAGTGGAGACGGCAAGCTCAACGCAAACGCTACCTGGAAATGCGCAGCGGTTTCCTCCGGCTCCAGGCTCTCATCCGTTCTCGAATCCTGTCTCATCGTTTCCAGCATTTGCGTGGTCACATTGTCGGTCTACAGGCCCGTTGTCGTGGTTATTTGATCCGCAGCCAATTCCGCATGAAAACTCAGGCAGTGGTTATCATACAGAAACACGTCCGCCGGATGATTGCTCAATGTCGCTACAAGAAAATGAAAATCGAACAGCGACATCGACTGGAAGCTCTGCGCATGCGCGAGCAGGAAGAACGAGATCTCAAAAAGGCCGGAAACAAACGCTACAGAGAAATCGCTGACCAACATTACAGGGTATGAAAAATTCTTCTACATCATGTGAAAGACCCGGTTTTCTTTATTAATGACAATCGATAAAACTAACAGGAAAGGCTTATGGAAATGGAACGAAGACAACGGGAAACCGAGAGAGCCAATCGGCAGCAACTGGAATCGAATCGCGAGAAAATGAAAGAAGCGGCGATCAAAGATCAAGAACCATCCAACATCGACAATTACATCGACGATCAGTTCAAAGATCTATTCAAATTGTCACCGGATTCAGGCAACGAGAGGGAGAGAGATAGAGACGGAGAACAACAATCAATTTTCGGGGTACTATCTTGATCTAATGCATTTTACAAGTTTTAATAAGCGAAACTTAAAATTTGAAATTCAATAGAATATCCCAATGGGTAAGAGTGATGCCAACGAGCCAATGCTGGCCGTTCCCAGCGCTGGACTGGGCTCTAATGAAGACGTATCGGAATATCGTTTCCAGAAATTCGCCGCCACCTACTTCCAGAGTAACGCCACTCATCAGTATTCCAGGAAACCGCTAAAGTCCTCCTTGCTCTTGCTCCAAACACAAGGCGACCAACTCGTAAATAAAAAAAAAAAAAAAAAAAACAATAGATTAAAAGATAATTTCACACTGTACGTAATTTGTATTGGACTGTAGGCGGCGTTGGCTTTGTGGGTAACCATTCTACGCTTCATGGGCGACATGCCCGAGCCGAAATATCACTCGACGGAGCGAGACAATACATCCGTCATGACTCGTGTTTCGGCTACGCTCGGCCGCAATTTTATCCGCACCAAGGATTTCCAAGATGCGCAAATTATGAACGCAGAATCGGTTAGATAAGTTTTGAATAATAACAATAGAGCGAGGAAATTAACAATCTTATGCCATATTTTGCGCTTTGTCATGGCAGGAAGCATATCCTAAGGGGACGTCCAAACAGCGCTCGATTCGCCATAAATTGGTTTCTTTGACGCTGAAAAGGAAAAATAAACTGGGCGATGATGTCCGGCGTAAGTTGCAAGAAGATGATTACACAACGGAATCGTACACGTCGTGGCTGGATTCACGACCTACATCCAACTTGGAGAAACTTCATTTTATTATCGGGCACGGTATCCTCCGCGCTGAATTGAGGTACATCCTATTTGTCCTTAAAGATAGTGACGTTCTGTTTTTATTAATTTTTCCAATGTTTTCTTGCTTTGTGAAGGGATGAAATCTATTGTCAGATTTGTAAGCAGCTGACCAACAATCCTTCCAAGTCGAGTCACGCACGCGGATGGATTCTCTTGTCGCTTTGCGTTGGCTGTTTTGCTCCGTCCGACAAGTTTATCAAATACTTGCGCGCTTTCATTCGGGAAGGGCCACCAGGGTACGCACCTTATTGCGAAGAACGTCTCGCCCGCACATTTAATAACGGCACTCGCAATCAACCGCCCAGCTGGCTAGAGCTGCAGGTAAATAAACTTTTTCTCCAACTTCCTCATGAAAAAAAAGAAGAAAAAAAAAAACAAATGACGATCAATTTTGCACGTAGGCAACTAAATCGAAGAAAACGTTGACGTTGCCCATAACGTTTATGGATGGAAATACGAAGACTTTGCTAGCAGATTCTGCGACAACAGCCCGTGAACTGTGCGACCAATTGGCTGAAAAAATCGGCCTCAAGGATCAATTTGGATTTTCTCTTTGTACATCGCCTTGTTCGATAAAGTGTCGTCGCTGGGCAGCGGAGGCGATCACGTCATGGACGCCATTTCGCAGTGCGAGCAGTACGCTAAGGAGCAAGGAGCCCAGGAGCGCAACGCTCCGTGGAGGCTCTTCTTCCGCAAGGAGATTTTCGCTCCTTGGCACGACCCGACGGAAGACACGACGGCCACTAATTTAATTTACCAGCAAGTTGTCCGCGGCGTGAAATTCGGCGAATACCGTTGCGATAAAGAAGAAGATTTGGCCATGATTGCTGCCCAGCAGTATTTCATCGAATACGGAAGCGATATCAGCATCGACCGGTTGCTCACCTTGTTGCCCAACTACATTCCAGACTACTGTCTCTCCACCGGCGACAAGGCCGTCGATCGATGGGCCCAGCTGACTGTCACCGCTTTGAAGAAGGTACCTGAGCAGCTGTTTCTTTCTCATGAATAGCAATTATTCTAATGACATTTTCTCCTGTATTTCAGAGTTACTACATAAAAGAGCGGGTACCTTCTAGTCGCGTCAAGGAGGACATTGTCAATTATTCCAAGCTCAAATGGCCGCTACTCTTTTCACGCTTCTACGAAGCTTTCCGCTCTTCAGGTAAACAAATTTCAACTGCTTTCTTTTATCGTTCATTTTTAAAACTACAGTTTTTGGGGGGTTAACTTTCGGACATTATGTATAGGTCCTAACCTACCGAAGAACGATGTCATTATCGCCGTCAATTGGACGGGAGTCTACGTGGTTGACGATCAAGAACAAGTGCTCCTTGAACTCTCTTTCCCCGAGATTACCTCCATTTCGTCGCAAAAGTATGCCGGTTATCATCATTTTGTTACGATGCATGCGAAGATATTCAACGATTTTCGTTTTCTTTTATTCAGGACGAGCAAAGCTTTTAGCCAGACTTTCACTCTGAGCACTGTACGAGCAGAAGAGTTCACTTTCCAGAGCCCCAACGCAGAAGATATTCGCGATTTGGTTCAATTTTTCTTGGAAGGATTAAAGAAACGTTCCATGTACGCTGTAGCTTTGCAAGACTACAAAGGTAACTAATGTCGTTGACTCGTTTACTGGCTAACAAAGAAAGCCACACTCATAAACGGCAATTTGATGGTTAACAAAAATCTATAAAATCAACAGAGGATGGAGCAACTTACTTGCAGCTGAGCAAAGGCGATCTTGTGGTACTCGATCCGAGCAGCCGCGGTGAGGCCGTTCTGAGTGGCAGTTGGTGTTCCGGTCGCAGTGAACGAACAGGCGAGCAAGGTGACTTTCCTTCAGAGGTCGTTTGTATCGTTCCGGCCATGAGTAAACCACCCGAAGAGATCATGGTGAGTCTCCAGTTTAAAATATTTTTTTTTTTAGTCTTGTTTTCCTTGTTTTCTCGTTACCTCCCAATAATTTCGCATCCGATATGCGAAAACGTTATTAATTTTACACGGCGCACCGTGGTATACCGACCGGCTATTTGTTATGGTATGCTCTGATTGCATGTCATTTCAATCTGCGCACAGCGAGGGGCAAGCGTGTATTGTATTGTTATTTATTTGTATAGAGTTATAAACGAATGCGTGTGGGACCATGGTGTCCTTTCGGCATAACCAGTTCTTTCGGGGGAAAAAAAAGAAGCAAGGAACGAAGACGTCGTCATCGTTACCTTGTCTGACTCGTATCTTTTTGGGTGTATATGGCGTGCTAGAATGTTCGAACAGCTCTTTGTTTGTTTTTTTGACATTCCCGTTGGCTTGAGTGTGTTGGTATTTGTGTTATTATTGGCGAACGAAGCGGAACCCTCCTGTGATACGAGCAACTGTATTGCGGTTGGCCAGTCGACGACCATAAGCAATAGCCGTAAAAACATTTCGGGAGCTTCCATACATGTGTTCGTCTTAATTTCCCAACTTGTGGACGCTCCAAAAACAGGAAGGAAAACAACTTAAAAAACCAACAAAAAAGGAAGAGTCCCCTCGCTTTTCAATTGTCGCACTTGGCTACATTCGCAGAGGTCAATTCTAATAATAGTCATCACGGCCATCGATTCGTATTTCGTTTGATCGAACATTGTTTTCAAATAACAGTGAAACACAGCCATTCGTTTCTATCATTGGAAGTGACATCAACTTGATGTTCAATTTGCGCCTATTTCAGTTACTTAAAATACAGTAAAAGCATGGCTGAAATGTGAGTGAATTTCAACACGCCAAGTGCCATCAAGGAAGTCTGTTTATGGAAAGCTGCTACTCTCTCGCCACCTTTCACCTCGTATTTCTTTAAATAGTGTGCGTTAAACTTTAAAAGAAAAGATAAAAAAATCGGCTAAGCACTAGAAAGTCATACGAAAAACAACAACATTAGCTCGTTATGAAGTAGGCACGATATGTCGGTCGTCCCTCTTCTTCGCAATCTTAATATTCCGCTCTTGCTCACGGAAGAAAGTAGTTGACGCAAAGACTTTCAACCACCTCCATAAAAATAAGAGAAAACGAACGGTGACATATTTTTTTTCCCCTTTGCCTGCAAAATTAGTAGCGTACAATTTGTCGCTTTTTCTCTGGGTAGGCGGAGAGAGATGAAAAACAAATAGGCGGGACTTGAGGGAGCAAAAAATAAATGAAGGGAGGTTTTTATTTGTAATTGAGTCGTGAGTTAGCATATGGTAATCAAGTTTATCTACACTAGAATAACAATCGACATACTGCTACACTGTACGTACGTACAATTATGTATAGCCAAGTTCGGACAACATGGAGCACGACAAACGCCATGTGTTATTTTTTTTTTAAAAGGGACGTCGGGACCGGTTGGTTTTATCAGTTTGTGGGACGACATCGTCGAACTCGGTCGCATTTTTTCCGAAGCTCCTTTTGGTTTTAAACGAGAAAATAGAAACAAAAAAAAAGTTCACTCGTATTTATTACATGTGGGGGCTGCGGGTGTTGTGTTTGTGGCGGCTTGTACAGTTAGTTGAAAACAATGACTGACGCATGAACGCGTGATTAGTGGTGCGTCTTCCTGGTTTTCCAACAGAGAACCTTTGGAAAAAAAAAAAAAGTTTGGATCGCAAGAAAAATCTTGAAAAGACAAACACAAAATTAGATAGCCGACAACAACTTGCGAAATAGAAAAGCTATTACATAATTCAAGACAGCAGCAGTGATGGCTTTAGTGTTGATGCCACCGCCGCCGATCATGGAGGTGGCCACCTACCCCTTCTTCTACAATGGGGTTTACTATCCAGCTGGGACGCCCGTATGGCCGGTCAGCATTTTTTGTGCCAAAAAAAACAAACTCTGCACCGTGTCCAACCTCTATATATGCATATTATTGTTTTAAAATTTAACAAAAAAAAAAACCACAATTGCGAATCACACGGATTTCTTTTCCCGTTACGTCTGGACTTGTGGGTTTCTAATTACAGCAATTTTCTTTCGTTGTTCTTCTAAAATAGGCACTTTTCACGCTGGAAGGAGCGGAGCAAAGCCGACGGATGGTGACTTCGCAGCAAGGAAGCAACGGAACGGAGCCGCAGGAGAAACCGCACACCCTCGAGGAATACGCCGTCGATCACTTCCGGTGAGCTATGTACCATTTTGGTTTAATGCAGTATGAAATGATGATGATAATGTCTTACCGCTTTGGAATGCCCTTCAATATTTTCTTTGTCCCTTTTCAATTTCAAAAACCACATTTGTTATTATCGTTTGAACGGGGGGTGTTGGAAACATTCAAAAACAAATTTTTTTGGACGATATTTTACAGGCCGCCGCAGAAGAAGACGGTGCCCAAGGGACTGACGGCGGCTCGTCGCGGTAGTCACGACGAGTTGTGGCGGCATTCACGCGATCCCCTGAAACTGCCTCTCCTTCGCAAATTGACGTCCAAGGAAGAGTTGAGTCACGAAGCCATCTTCGCCTTCCAAGCTTGTTTGAAGTACATGGGCGACATTCCGTACCGACGCGCCCGCTCGGCCAATGAACTGACCGACCAGATCTTTGAAGGTCCCCTCAAACACGTAAGGAATTTAACCTATCATCGTTCGCAGAGCGATGACTAGTTTTACTAGTATCGAATTAATATTTTGTTGCATCACAGGAGCAACTGCGGGATGAAGTCTACTGCCAAATTATGAAACAGTTGACTGATAATCGTAACCGACTGAGCGAAGAACGCGGATGGGAGTTGATGTGGTTAGCTACGGGCTTGTTTGCCTGCTCGCAAAATCTATTGAAAGTAAGTCGCCATTTTCACAGCATTTTGCCTCTGATCGCTGGGTACGGTGCTAAATCAAATTGTTACATATCCTTTCGAGTATCATATCCTCAGTCCATCGATATTAACGCAACTTCAAATGTTTTCAAAATGACGGGTTGTTTTTCCACATTACCCATCTGCTGCGGCCGTTGCATTTATTCGAATTTAACCTTGGTGTACCATCTGTTGCATCTCATCATTACAGTCTTTTTGACGTTGCCTGGAACAGGTGTGAGATGTGTGAACGCCATCGTGCCGATGTGCTTTCAGCATTTTTTTTTTTTATCCTTTCGTTTATTATTAGTCTGTATTCATTTTCCTCGATCGTCCAGCGCAGCGTCATAACATGCACATGTTTCGGTAATGTTTCCTCATCACTTGTCTACTTTTCTTTTTGCCCAAATAGGAATTGACGTTATTCTTGCGGACGCGCCGTCATCCCATCGCCACCGACTCGCTCCAGCGGTTGCAAAAGACGTTGAGACACGGGCAGCGAAAGTATCCGCCGCACCAGGTGGAAGTGGAGGCCATCCAGCACAAAACGACACAAATCTTCCATAAAGTCTACTTCCCCGACGACACGGACGAGGTAAAAAGTTGGAAATTATTATAATTTTTTTTATTTGTGTGATTCCGTCCCGCAAGTGTTGGCATTATCACTTCAATGTGTTATGTTTTATACATATATTTTTCTTTTATGGTTCTCAAGGCTTTCGAGGTCGATTCTTCCACCAGGGCCAAGGACTTTTGCCAAAGCATCTCGCAACGGCTAGCGCTCAAGTCGGACGAAGGATTCAGCCTTTTCGTCAAGATCGCCGACAAGGTCATTTCGGTGCCCGAAGAGGATTTCTTCTTCGATTTCGTCCGCCACTTGACCGACTGGATCAAAAAGGCTAAACCGACCAAAGACGGTAAGGCTTTTTCAATTACGAATGTAATATCTGTTGTATCTCTACATTAAATTTTTTTTTCTTTTCTGTAAAATTACAAATAGGTATTACGCCACAGTTCACTTACCAAGTGTTCTTCATGAAGAAACTTTGGACGAATACGGTGCCGGGTAAAGATCGCAATGCCGATACCATCTTCCATTTCCACCAGGAATTGCCCAAACTTTTGAGAGGTTATCATCGCTGTAATAAAGACGAAGCCATCCGTCTTGCCGCTTTCATTTATCGCGTTCGTTTTGGAGAGAGCAAGAACGAGCTGGCCAATGTGCCGCAAATGCTACGGGACCTCGTTCCGGCCGATCTGATCAAACTTTTAGGAAACAATGATTGGAAGAAATGCATTACAGCTGCACACGCACAAGATTCCGGTACCTAACTGGAAATTAACTTTTCTTCTCATTTTATTCATGATCAATTGTTAATGCTGAATTTCAAATTGTATAACAATCAGGAATGAGTGCCGAGGACGCCAAGATCAACTTTTTGAAGATTATTTACCGCTGGCCCACGTTCGGTTCGGCTTTCTTCGAAGTCAAACAGACGACCGAGCCCAACTTCCCCGAACAACTTTTGATTGCCATCAACAAGAGTGGTGTGTGCTTAATCCACCCGCAAACCAAGGTGAATATTATACCTTGGTACCGTAGTCAACCCCCTTTCATATACAACAATTGGAATTTTTGTGTTTCAGGACATTTTGGTGACTCATCCGTTCACGCGCATCTCTAACTGGTCCTCGGGCAATACTTACTTCCACATGACGATCGGCAATCTAGTGAGGGGCTCGAAACTACTTTGCGAGACTTCCCTCGGCTACAAGATGGACGACTTGCTCACATCCTACATTTCTTTGATGTTGAATACCATGAACAAGCAAAAGTCCATGCGACTGTAATAACAATTGTTTGCTTTTCTTAATTGTTTTTTATCCCATTCAAACAAGAACGTACATGTTGGCTGAGAGATGAGCTTCGTTCCTTTGGTCACTTTAGATTGATTTTCCATCGTGAGAGTTAGCTACTTTGTGAATAGTTTCTGAATTTTGCATTATTTTGCCACTACATAGTTTTCTGTGTTTCTTAATTGACACTGGGAATTATCTGCTTTTGACGGGTTCTAATATTGTCAGTGCATGCTTCACTAGCTCTCCTCAAAAGCCAGAAATATCCTGTTTCCTCTTTGCAATTTCATCGCTCCCACAATCGTCCTTTAACAAATCTATGTATATGTTATTTGAAAAATGAAGAATTATAATAAAGCATTTTACACTCGAATAACTTACAGGAACTATATATACCTAATGTAGTTCTACAAGACACAATCTTCGACAAGTGCGTGAATGAGCACTGTATATAACAAGGACCGTGTAGTACACGGAACACCATTTGACCAAATTTTTTTTCATAGCTAACTCCTGCACTATGGTTTACCATTTATTTCGCTAATTTAATGTAATTTTGTGGAAATTCTGCTTCGACTCTAGTGGCAGTACTTCCAGTAAGTAACAACGAAATTCAGTGGGCAACGAATTTCTACTAAAGATGGTCGGCAAAACAGTATAGCCATCTATTGGTACAATATTCGGTTGTACTACTGGCTTCGGTATGGATCGTTCGGTTTTTACAAAACGGACTGTATAAACAACTATGAAGTCAAATAACTAAAATACCATAAGTTTCGCATGAAAATAAAATAAATTTTTAAGATCCTTATTTAATATTCAAATGAAATCTCTAGTTTGCTATTTTAGATGTTAGAAAAAAAAAACGAAATAGGCCTGACTTTAAGCCCGACTTTTTAAGCCCGAATTTTTAAGCTCGACTTTTTTTTAAAAAAAGGTTAAAAATTTTTATTTAGGATTCGATGAAAGCGAAGTTGCTCGGTAACTAATATTAAACGTTTGTTCCAAATGAAATATTGGTTTTTCTGCCAATTAAGCAGTTTTTGAATCAAATGGAATCAAAGTTGTTTTATCGCAACCACTTTAAATTTGAATAACTCATCTCACTAACGCTAGTAAATTACATTTTGAATCAAGATAATGTATTTTTACAGTAATATTAGGGGAAAGCTAGATGGAAAAACTCAGGCTTATTTTTTTCTGGCTTATTACCGTATTTTTGGGGATTATTGGTCGAATTTTGAAATCCCGCTTCGTGTTGCGCCTTGTAAACGCTAGGGAATATCTAGTAGTTTGTTTTTTTCTGTCGGCAGTAAAACATCCAACATGGCAGCCATAAGAGCAGTTAAGATCCTACCCCATGTTAAAGAAATTCGGATTCATTTATGCCAGAAGTCAGACGCCAGCAAGGGAGTGAGGTATGTAAAAACAGTGTCTGAAATTTATATTCATTTTGATCTGTGTTGTGTTGGCATGAGAAACCACTGTGATTTCCACTGCTATAGAAAATAAGAAAATTTTTTTGCCATTATGTTTGAAGCCCACAGACTGCCTTCATAGATTTTTTTTGGCCTATTTTTTTTTAGAGACTTCATTGAGAAACATTACATTGATTTGAAGAAAACCAACCCTGCAACACCAATTCTTATTCGAGAATGCAGCGGTGTTCTGCCTAAAGTATATGCTCGGCATGGTAAGATAGTGATTCCTGTTTTTACTATTAAAGTTGATATATAGAAAATGTTTGGTTGCAGAGAAAGGTGTGGAAGTAAGCTCATCCATCTCAAATTTGCCTGCTGAGAAAATTCACTCGATTTTGGAAGGTCTTGTTCAAAAGAAGTAAAATACTTTTCATCTGTAGAAGTTTTGTGTAAATAGAAAAGTTAGGCTGACAAATTTACACATTTCTTGCAATATTTCACAATTTATTTCTAACCACCTTTCAACAAAATAGTTACATTGAATGAACCAATAAGGTTAATGAAGAGCCTTGACAAATTGAATTTAAACTTAGTTATTGTCATTTGGGAACTTCGCAGCCTTGGAAAGTTTGCAGTGAAGACTCATATGTCTTTTAACTTTTGAGTTACTTGTAAATTTTGCTTCACAATTAAGACAACTGAATGCTTTCTCACCTGTTGTCAAATATTTGGGCAAAAAAAGAAAATAGTGAGAAATGCAACTATTTCCATTTGGCTCCAACTATAATTATAATAAAAGCACGTTACCTGTGTGAGACATCTTGTGAGTTTTAAGTCTGTGTGTTGTCCGGAAACATCTACCACATGTCTCACACTGGAAAGGTTTGGCTCCTGTATGTTCTTGCTTATGTATCTTTAAATTCATTGGGTGAGTATATGCTGAGGTTTCACAAATCATTAGTTACTCTTAAGGTATTCAAACATGAGAAAAACATTACCTTTTTCGCAAAGGTCACATTTAAATGGTTTTTCTTTCGTATGAGTCAATTCATGCATTTGCAAATTATTTTTTAATCTAAATGCTTTGCCACAAAACTCACAAATGAATTGATAGTCAGCAGAGTGGAGTTTCTGATGATTTCTCAAATATGATAATGTAAAGAACTGCTTGTTGCATTCTTCACAAACATATGGCTTGTTTCCTGTATGTCTATTGAGATGATCCATATACTTTAACAAAGATATAAAGTTTGCGCCACACTCATTGCAGATGTGTCTGTCACAGCCAGTGGGTCCAGAATGATGCAGCTCTTCTGTCACTGTTGGCATTTTCATAACACCATGGCAAGATTCTTGAGTTTTCCCATCTTGAGTTGTTTTATGGCTTGCTGGATTACTTAGAACTTCACAAACAACCCCCAATTCTTCACTTTGTAGGAAGCTTTCCATTCCTTTGTTATTACTTTTGCTACTATAGTCTACTCTAAAGTATTCTTTTGAATAAGATTGTACCGTTGGAATCCCTGTAACAGGAAACAAAAAGCTGAAATATTTAAAGTAAGACAAAAGTGATAGAATATTAAAAGAGAATCACACCTGGATTTTTTCTCGTTTGCAGGTCATTAATAGATTTGATTCTAATGTGTGCTGAATGCGAGAAAACAGAACACACATACAACTAACAAAAATCAAAACAGCACTTACCTTGGACCGTCTGTAACATGTGCCACCCTGCCATATTCATGAATAAGGTAACTAAATGGTAATATCATACTGTAAAGCTAATGGAAATAAGGAAACCAGTTACTTGCATTTTTCTGAATATTAAATTTCATAACAAATAAATTTTAATGTTTTTTGAACTTTTTAGTAAAGCAATTGTGCAGGACTGCAGCGTGAAGGCAGAGGACGAATTGGTAAATATTTTTAAAGCCGGTTATTTACACAAAGGCTAATTCAAAATCAGTGGTTTATTTTTACATATTTCGAAATAAAACATCTATTTCCGAGAATGAACACAGATAAAAATTGGCGTTTAAAAGACATATCACGTGTTCAATGTTTCGTCTAGTGAAGGAATTTCCGCAACATCCTCGTGATCAATAGAAAACTGCACCAACATTTGTCCCACACCGGATGGCTCCACAATGTAGGTGTTTACGGGGAGCACTTCTAAGGATTCTGCTTCAATTATGGTAACCTGGATATTTTACCAATAATTATAATCAAATAAATTCCACATCTGATAGTATTAACACAATCATATGAAGAGTTTTTTATCTGAAGAATCATAGCTGTTCGCATATGAACAAAAAAAAACAACCATACCTCATGTTCTGTGTCAAGAAAATGTGATTCATCCATATTTTCAATGTAGGTAACGTTCTGTAATGTTTCTAGACTCTCTGTTGCTCTTTCCAAATCTGTTTGCACCTTATTATTGCAACGCTTAGTTTCATGCAATTTAAGCATGCCACTGGTTTTGAAACTCTTGCCACATGTTGAACAATCTAATGATTTGGATGATCTGTTTAAACATTAAGAAATTAGATTTTATATGATAGTGTAAACTTTTCAAAGTAAATAAAAATACCGATAATGAGTAGCTAAATGGCATGCCAGACGATGGGGTTCTCTAAACAACTTTCCACATAAATCACAGCAACAGGGCTATTAATCATTTAGTTAGATTATGTTCATACTTTCTTTTAAAAAACTGATAAAACAAAGCTATCAACCTTTTCTCCTGTGTGCACTTGCAAATGGATCTTAAGGACATTTTTATGGGCGAACGTTTTTTCGCAATATGGGCAATTATGAGGACGTTCTCCAGTCTAAAAATCATAAAATTGTGCCTTATTGTTAACAAATAAAAAATGTAATATTTATTAATCAATTTTGATCCAATCTTACATGTCGCATCCGATGCTGTTTCATGTGGCACGAGTTGCGAAATTTCTTCCCGCAAAACTCGCACTCGAAAGGCGCTTTGCCACCTTTGACATTACAAAATTTACATTATTCTCCAAAAAATAGTATTAAGCGGAACAACAAAACGGAATTTACCATGCATGTCCAAATGATGCCTCATAACGGCCCTTGTCTGAAATGTTGCCTGGCAGACGTTGCAGACATAAGGGCGGGACCCGAAATGCTTGAAAACATGTTCAATGTAAGGGAAATAGGAGGTCATCTCATCGCCACACTGATCACAAGTGAATGGATTTTGTCCAGAAGGAGTTACAAGTTTGGCCAGTTCTCGCATATTTTGCAGAAATGTGGATGTGTCTGGTCCACAACCTATTCGGTCTGGTATAATACCTTCATCTGTCAACTTTACCTAAATAGTGTCATACTTGCATTTAGAGGGGTATCGTAATATGCATTAAAATCATATGTTTGAAACTACTGAAATAGTTGAAACTCGCTACCCAACCTGGAGAAGTTCTGCTGAAGCTTCTAAAGCTGATCGTTCTTCTTCAGTATTATCAACTGTCCCTTCCAATGGTGGGGTGATTGAACTTATGCTAGATTTTGTTGAGAACTTTCTGTTTTCAATGACAAACTCAATAGCTTTAGTTGGCTGTGTTACTGTTTTGTTCAGAGTAGGAAAAATGTTTGAGGTCTCCACGTTTCTGGATTTTTTTGTTGGATAATTGCTTTGCAATTCATATACTTTCCCATCTACCTCATACTGTAATTGCAATTTCTTGTGAAGCGTTGCTGTATCATTCTTTGACATTTCATAGGTACTTGCAAGTTTTGCTGTGTTTTGATGTTTTTCCTCTTTGTCACAAGCAGTAATAGTGAGAGTCCATTGATTTTTACTTGGAATAAAAGAAAATATTCCATTTATAGAATGTGAATGTTCAGTTTCTCTTAGTTGCTGTTCATCCGCTTCAGAATCCCATTTGTAGTCACAAAACCCACACGATTCCCACGGTATTTCTATGCTTGGTTTCAGTTGTAATACCATTTGTTTACTTTCTTTTGCAGTCCTCAGAACACCAAGAATTTCTAATCCTTCACAGTTACCCATTTTAAGAGTTCGGAATGGTATCACTTTACCCTAGATGATGACTGTTTGTTTCAGTTGTTTGTTTTGACAGACTACGAAGTAAAGCCCGCGATCCCTATTGGGCTCGGTAGACATGCCCGGTCTTGCCGGTGGTGGCGCGCGGAACGTTTTAAGAATAATTCTCCTGTTTTTTTTTTTCTAGAGCTATTTTTCTGTTTCCCTACAATACGTACTGAACAAGCTTCAGACTCCGGCTTTTTCACGTGTATTTCTTATTGTATGAATTACGTCTATGTGCAATAATTATCTTGTCCCGTTTTTAGTGTGTCATAATTATTTCATTTTTTTAGCTGCTGTAGAGTTCCCTAATAAAATATTTTATACCTCAACAGTATGTAGCATGCCCCCATAGCGTTCCGCAAATTAGGCTGCATATTCAACTTTCCATTTTTCACTTTGGCCGGTTGTTCCGCGGTCAGAACTCAAAGGTTTAGAAGAGCCCCACCCCTGTTTAGGTGTGAAGAAAACAAAAAAAAACGATAATTGCTTTTTACCTTAAACATTAGGAAGTGTCAACATCTAGGATACTATTGTTTATCGTGACAATGTATGAAGTGCCGCCTCCCAAACCTCCCAAACCAGGTATTTCTCTGGTTGTTATTGATTAACAAACCAATTGTATTTCATTTCGCCTGTTTTTCTCCTATCAACGTTCAAAATGTCGCTGATGCAGGGCAAGTCAAGGTTGTTAAGGCTCTGTATACGTACACCGCACAGCATGTAAGTGTGTGTTGTATACAAAATGCACACCTTCCTAAGAAAACATTCCAGCAACCATTAAAATTACATGTACTTTTTCCAGGCTGATGAATTGTCATTTGAGGAAGGAGAGTTGCTGTATGTTACAGATTCTCAATCAGACCCAAACTGGTTAAAGGCAAAATGTGGTACCAGAACTGGACTAGTGCCTTGCAACTATGGTAAAAGATTAAGACCAAGGTACCAGTTAACAACCAAAGCACTGTATTTTTTTTCTGTAATATCTATGGCAGTTGAAGAAAATGCTGAGATGATACCAATGCCACTTCATGATGCTTGTCGTCGTGGAAATGTCTCTTTTTTAGAAGAGGCAATTCTAAATGGAGTTTCTGTGAATGCAAGTTAACAAGGTGTATACAAAAACTAAATTTATACTAAGTTTTCTCATTTTTCATTAAGCAACTGGATACAGCAGGCAATACAGCCTTGTTCTGGGCAGCCCATGGAGGGCACATCCCCTGCATGAATCTGTTACTTCAGTCTCCAAAAATTGATTTAGATGTGCAAGTAATTCACAAATTATTTTTATCTGTGGTACAACAGAATACATAAAAAAAAAATTTTTAAATTAATTTTTGTAAAGAATAAATTAGGAGATACAGCCTTACATGCAGCTGCTTGGAAAGGTAGAGTGGAAGCTGTGTCTTTGTTGCTGTCAAGTGGTGCAAAAACAAACATTCAAAATTGTGAAGGCAAAAATGCATTAGCCCTCTCCAGAGATCCTGAGATTACTAACATCATAGCAAAGCATGAAGATAACTTTTTATCCAGCAATGTCAGTGACTATTTTGGAAGTGTTGATGAGCAGGAATCAGATTGATTGTTTGAAGTTGTTATCCTTTGGTTCTTCTTTTTTGTTTGAAACTACCAAGTCAAGAAAGCTGGAGTAATATTTTTGTTTGTTGGGTCCATGCATCTTAAATTTTATTTCGATTTAATTCCTGACCAATGTTTCTGCATTTTTATTAAAACTTCTATTTGGTTATTCTTATCACTCAGAAAAAGAATGTGTTTGAAGTTCCTACAATTGTCACAATTTGCCATACACTTTTTAAAATGATCTCTATTAAAGTTTATAATAGAACTATTTTAATATTCCAAAGAAGCAATCTGGTATTTGGTTCAGGTCATTTCGGGGTGCTGGTTTTCTTGTTTTTTCCCGTTCCCATACGGTTTCAATCGGGTTGCCAAATTCGAAATTTGCGCCTCGATTACAAATCCTCGATTGTTTTGGAAGACCTAATCGATCTTCTTGCTGACCTATCAGGAATCATGTTCTGCCGTAGGTCTTTTTTTGTGGCTCCATGTAGTACGCCATCCTTTACCATGGCTGTTGGGCTGTCGGGTTGACCTTACCTGTACATCCCATGGCAAAAGTATTCCATCATGTTGTCCCCGACCGCGTACATTTTGTGGGTGCGGGGCCCCCCGATTAGGTTCAAAGGGGGCCAAGCACTGAACCGCATGGATATAATTTATTAATAGGTTTGGAATATAAGATATTTAAAATAAATAAAAACTAAAAAAGATTTTTAAAAATTTTTTAAATATAATTTACTAATGTTTAGTTGTTCGAAAATTGTCTCATCCTGTAAAACGGCAATGGTGTAGCAGCCTAAGAAAAAAATTAGGCGCGAAAAGCTAAGACCAATCCGGCCATTCGCGAGTGTTACATATGCCTTAGCTATTGTACTGGTCTTTTGTTCATCAATTGGCAATTTGACATATTTTACATTCCAATAATCTTCTGAGTTGTGCAATATCAAAACCCTTATAGAAGATTTTTGATCATAGTTTAACGGTTTTACTAGAAATACTTTATAAGTTTTGCGATGGCTGATGCAAATGATCCTGATCACCAAGACAAGGATATTGGTGATTTAATTTTCTTTCATTACATTCCCATATTTTATTTCTTACCTTCCTTTGGTTTCTAGGCCGTGCACGAAGAACTAGGCAAGATCGGGAGGGGAGGTTCGCAGCTCTTCAAAAGCTTAAAGACTTGAAAGGCACCAAAAACAAAGTTACAATTACTGAAGTGGATAACGTTTATGAAGAGGTTGATGAAAAAGAATACTCCAAAAGGGTTCAAAGGCGGCAGGAAGATGATTGGATTATTGATGATGGTAAAATATAATTCATAAATGACAGCCATCACTTTGGCTATGTCAAATTTTATTACATCAGATGGAAGTGGATACGTTGAAGATGGGCGAGAAGTTTTTGACGATGATTTGGGTGATGACAGTGCTGTGCAATCCAAAGGTGTAGGAAGGGGTCACAAGAAAAAGGATTTGTCGAAAGGTGTTCCTGCAAGGAAAAATAACATAAAAAATATGCTTATTGGTATGCCATCTAAAAACAAAGAGGTTTGTTTACAACCCCATGTTGAAAACTTTAATTGTATGCAATGCTAAAATTCTGCTTTCCTTTCTCCTTTCCCTCTTAGAAAGATACAAAATCAAAAGGTGATGATATTTTGGGAGATATTATGCAAGAACTTAATTCTACTCCTTCGAGTGCACCGCCGAAACTGACTGTTTCTACACTTAAACGGAAAGCCTTAACCCCTAGGTAGCAAAAAATACTATTATCCAATAAAAATACTAAATACCAGAAAATTTTAACGCATTTTTTTTCGTGTTTTTATAAAATTGGTAGTTCAACGATAAATCGCACTCCAACTTCAATACCAAGGACAGGAAACAGTTTAGGAGCATCGAGACTCCTAAAAGCCGAGGTATTGATTTACTTTTACTTTATTTTAGTATTTTCATTGCATGTTTAACATAATTACAGCCAAAACGTCTACCATTTGCTGGAGGGGCATCTAATAGAGATGACATAATTGATGACTGTGCGTTAATCGAGGAATCCAGTTCGCAGTGCCAGGATTATTCCTTAAAGATGGATAACGTATGTAATTCACCAAATGCTAATTGTTTGATACATTGTTAATATCTTTTCACAATCCAGCAAATGGAGATCGATGAATTTGATTCACAAGTGGAAATCAAAAATTATGATTCGCAGTCAACCGACGCAACTGTACTAACAATTAATACTCCGTACGAGGAAAATATTGAACAACCTGAACTCAAACACATTTCGCCCATTAGGTTCATCAAATTCATTTATATGTGATCCTATCATCTAATTTTCATGATTTTTTATGTATAGCGATTTTGATCTGACATCTGGATGGGAAACCATAAAAAACAACGTGGAGGTCAATCAGACTGTTGCTTTTTTGGATTTGGGCAGCAACGAGCTTCCTCTGGTTGAAGGTGACGATGGAGAACAGGTTTGTATTTTCCTAGTTCGCTTTACAATCCGTTTGCTAACCAAACATCTGTGTTGGCCAGTATTTACGGATGTACTGGTTTGATGCATATGAAGATCCTTATGTTCAGCCCGGCACCGTATACCTTTTTGGGAAAACTTATATCGAGTCAGCAAAAGCGTACGTCAGTTGCTGTGTGTCAGTGAAGAACATCGAGAAACATATTTATGTGCTGCCACGCGAAACGGTAACTCTTTCATTTACCCAATAAATTTTAAATGATGCTATCTAAAATGGCATGAAAACTAAATGAACATATCAACTTGTACATTAAGGTTATCGACCCGCGGACTGGTCAAGACACTGGAGCTCCGGTAAATTTTATGGATGTATACGAAGAATTCAATACGCGGGTGGCAGATCGATATAAAATTGCGCAGTTCAAATCACGACGAGTCCTGAAGAAGTATGGCTTCGAACCTGCATCCATTCCTCGTGAAAGCGAGTATCTTGAAGTTAAATATTCAGCAGAACACAATTTGCCTACCAATTTGAAAGGAGCAACATTCAGCCACGTATTCGGTACCAACACTTCTGCTTTGGAAAACTTTTTACTGGATAAACGAATTAAAGGACCCTGTTGGCTCAACGTCAAGAACCCACAAAAGGCAAATCCACCTATTAGCTGGTGCAAAGTGGAGGTATTTGGAACCCTTGAGTAATGCAGGAAAAAGACGCTAATAACAGTTACATCTTAGGCTGCTGTTTCCCATATTGATCAAATCGAGCTTGATGACAAGAGAGATGCACCACCTCCTTTGGCTGTATTGTCGCTCAGTTTACGTACCGTTGTCAATAGCCGTAGTCAGCAAGTGGAAATAGTTGCCATCAGCTGTCTCGTGCAGAACGAATTTCACATCGATCGTGCTGCTCCTCAGCCTGCATTTCAACAACATTTTTGCAGTAATGATGATTTGCTTCAATCATTGAAATAGAGCCTTTAAGTTTATAATTTCAACAGTATTGAGTCGCCCAACTGAAGAACCTTGGCCACTAGATCATCGGGACAGCTTGAATGGAGCGACAGTAACAAAAATTGAACGAACAGAGAGCGAAAGAGCTTTGCTAAATTGTTTTTTAGCTAAAATCAACAAAATCGACCCAGATGTTATCGTTGGGCACGACGTAGCTTCATATGACTTAGATATTCTTCTTCATCGTCTGGCCCAGAACAAGGCAGACCAATGGTCTCGTCTTGGCCGATTGCGTCGTACCAATATACCTCAGTCAAGGGTAACCGTTGCCATCAGATGTTGTGATCACCTTTAGTTGACCAAATTTGTTTCTAAAGGGCGTGAGCCGGAGTCATCTTGCCATGAGTGGGCGTCTTGTCTGTGATGTGAAAATTTCAGCCAAAGAACTGATCCGTGCAAGGAGCTACGACTTGGAGTCGCTATGTCAACAGGTTGGCTTTCAAGGCTTTGTATGTTTCATGAATTTTAAATTAGTTGTTTTTATTAGGTTCTAAATTTAACTGGAATTCGACCGGATCTAAGCTCCGATGCTGTAAAGAAGATGTACTGTTCTTCAGCCAGTCTAATTGGGATGGTAGCCATTACGATGCAAGACGCTGCTAACACGCTAAGACTAATGTACGAGTTAAATGTCCTACCTTTAGCTCTGCAGATCACTTCGATTGCAGGTAAAACAGATTACACATTCAGATCAAAAAAGGTAATAAAATTATATGTTTCCAGGAAATTTGTTGTCTCGAACTCTATTGGGTGGTCGTTCGGAACGCAATGAGTACCTTTTGCTTCATGCGTTCCACGAAAAGGGTTATATTGTGCCAGATCGACAAGCTTTCAAGAAATCGGCAAAAGCAGCAGATTCCGATGCTGAAGACGCTGCAACTGAAAACACAAGTCGTAGCAAAAAAGGCCGTCGGAAACCCGCTTATGCAGGCGGCTTAGTTTTGGATCCCAAGAGGGGTTTCTACGACAAGTATGTTCTGCTAATGGACTTCAATTCTCTGTATCCCAGCATCATCCAAGAATTCAATATATGCTTTACGACCGTTGATCGGCAAATAACTAAAGCAAGCCAAGGTGAAGAAGAAGTTCTTCCTGACTTACCCGATTCATCGTTACCCCCCGGCATTTTGCCCACTGAAATTCGGAAGCTGGTGGACAGCCGTCGAGAGGTGAAAAAGCTCATCAACGATAAATTGTCGAAGGATCTATTGTTACAATACGACATTAGACAGAAGGCATTAAAATTAACAGCAAACAGCATGTACGGTTGTCTGGGATTTTCTAATTCACGCTTCTACGCAAAGCCTTTGGCTGCACTAATCACATGTAAATCCTATTACAGAAAGTTACATTATTTTATTTTATTAACCTCCGTGTATGATCTTTTTCTTTATCTTTATAGCCAAAGGAAGAGAAATTCTTTTGCAGACAAGGGACCTCGTCCGCAAAATGAATTTGGACGTCATTTACGGAGACACCGATTCATTGATGATAGATTCCAATTCTCTTGATTATGACCAAGTCATGAAAATTGGTCTTAAGGTAAAGAAGTAACCAATATTACCCATTTAAACCATTTATCAATTCACGTTTTACTTAGATTAAGCAAGAAGTCAATAAATTTTACAAACACCTTGAACTCGACATTGATGGAGTGTTCCAGCGCCTACTTTTACTGAAGAAAAAAAAATATGCCGCGGTTACAGTTACGCAAGTGGTGCGTGATAACAAAAAAGAAATGATCACTCAACAAGAGATCAAAGGCCTCGATATTGTGCGACGAGACTGGTCGCAACTTGCTATTCAGGCTGGAAAGTAAATATTTGATATTATTCGTATTTTATTTGGATTCAGTTTACTTTAATTTGGTTTCGTTTGCTAAAGATACGCGCTAGAACAAATTTTGGGCGATTTGTCGGCAGACGAACGTATCGCACGAATTCAACAGCACTTGGAAGGCATTCGCGACGGTTTCCAAAATGGAACTATTGATTTCTCTTTACTGGAAATTGCCAAACAGCTAACAAAAAATCCAGAAAACTATCCAGATGCCAAAAACCTCTCTCATGTTCAAGTTGCACTACGGACGAATTCTCGTGGTGGCAAGAAACTCGTTCAAGGCGACACGGTTTCATTCATCGTCTGTCAGGTAATTGATTATGGCAAAAACATTAGAATGCCATAATTAGTTCGCTTTTATAGGACGGCAGTAATATGGCAGCAACACAGAGAGCATATTCACTTGAAGAAATGAAGTTGCCGACAAACGCACATCTCAAGCCAGACATTCAGTACTATCTGGCCCAACAAGTGCATCCAGTTGTTTCGCGTTTGTGTGATCTTCTAGAAGGAATCGACGCTGTTAGAATTGCTGAATTTCTCGGTGAATTTTGGTCTTTCCTTTTTAAAAAAAAATAAGGTGAAATAAAAGATGCTGTACGTTTAGGGATCGATTCTTCTGGTTATCGGTCTGCTCAAAAGACCAGTAACGAACCTGACACCGGGAGTCCCCCTGTAACTGATGAAGAACGGTTCCAGTCATGTGAAAAGTAACCCGTTTCGTTTCAATGTTAGCAAGAGTTCTTCTAACTTGTTTTGATTACCAGGTTTTATTTCCAATGTTCGGAAAAGACGTGTGGCTTTGAAATGTCGATGGATAATGTTTTTCGAAAAACGGTAAACCCTTTAGAATTGATTTTTGGTTATGTGTTTGCATTGTTTAACGAACCTTACTTCTTAGGACGACGGTAACATCGAGTTTGCGTTATCCCGTTGTGGGAATCCGAATTGCAAAAAGCTGCCTTTTAGTGCAGAAAAGCAATTAGTGAATCGTTTGACTCTGACCATTAGGAAACATATTCAACTGTATTATGCGGTATTTGCCCATAGAAGTTCTATGAATGCGTTTCATATTTTCAGCTTTTGATTTAAACAACAATTCAACAGGGATGGATGATATGCGAAGATCAAAGCTGCGCCACAAGAACAAGACGCTTAGCGTTAAAGTCTGTCGGGGCACATCCCGTTTGTATAGGATGCGGAGCTAGTAATATGGTAGTTGAGGTACCTTTTGCTTTTACTAAGTACCCCGGCTGCTTTCGGATTTCAAAATTTTAACATTCTTATGATCTAGTACAACGACTTTGATCTGTACACCCAGCTGTGCTACTACCAACATATGTTTGATGTCTCCAAAGCCATTAATCAACTAAAGCCTAACGAAAGAGGTAGATTCGCGTGCTGTATGGTATTTTTCTGTCTTACAAACTGTTTTCGTTTACCAGATCAAGTAAAATTGGCGCACAACAATTCCATGGATAAGACGTACAAGGCTCTCTTGAATAACATCAACCAGACCCTTTTGGAGAGCGCGTATTCGCAGGTTAATTTAGCCGGTCTTTTTTACAGCTTTAATCGGCCGAAAAACGAAGTAACTTCAACATGTTAACCTTTCATGAAATTTTACTTGTATCCCCTTTTTCAGTTAGATTTAAAGTATCGATGTTTTGATGTAAGGTAAATCTTTTTACAGCGGCGATCGTCAGCTATTCTTACTATTTACTACTACTCGTTTAAAGATGATTTCATGTACTGTATTTTCTCTTCACTTACAAATGTGAATATTTTGATGAATAAAATAATTGTTATTAAAGAAGAATTTGTCCACCACCAGAATATTCAATTCTTTGTTGAGGATCAATGAAAGCCAGCCAATCTGATGAGTGAGTGGGAAGAAGTCCCATTGATTGACACTTATAAAGGGCAAGGCCTAATGCAACCAACTGCCCTAAGATGTAGACTAAGATTTGGCCAATTGCCTGGGTACCCTCAAGCATCTTGAAAGCTGCAAAAAAAAAAGCAGTTTGTATGATTTTTTTCTGTTTAAGGATAATGAAAATTAACCTACTTTGGTTCATGCTGAATAGTGCACGAAAGGGCCTTACGAACATCATTCCGACCATCATAATGGGGAATATGGAAATGGAACTCCCCACCATGTACATCATGAAAAGATTCATTGGTACCTGTTTAAAAAAAAGATGCCTGTATGTGTAAGTTTACTTCTTATTTGCACATGTTACTGCTTCAAAAATATTTTAATAGTGAAATTTTGTGAAGAAATAAGTCTTAAAATAAGTAGCTAACCTGTTTAAGGGGTTGTAAAGCAACATCCCAAGATCTTTTTATAAGTAGACTGGAATCGTTTTCCTTCGCCGACTCAGCCACCGTGGTTGCTATTGAAGGTAGATATCCAGGAGGGGATGCGAGATCACATGTGGATTTATTACTACGAAAATGATACATACATTTTTCTGCCTTTTCTTGTAAAAACTTTTTATTACCGATTGGATAAATCAATGGACCATTTAAATTTCTTTGAAACGTTTCGATTTGACATCGCCATTGTTTGTTAAACAAGCTTGGGCAGTTTTTGGTTTTCTGGCATCTAAATTGGTTTTTCCTTTGACTGTCTGCTGCAAAAAGAACAATAAGTCCTTAGGTCATCGATAGATGGAGTTAATTCTCGTATTTCTGTTTGGGTGCCGCAGCACTCCATATAAAAATTCATAATTTTATTCCTTTTTTAACAAAGTAGAATTGTTTACGTTACGGTTGAATGTAAGCAGGTACTATTATGTGACCTTGTGAAAAAAAACTTTTTTAGCAATTGTTTTATGAGAAAACAGATACATGAGAACACATTGGCAGTATACAACTTGCTCTCTGAGCATGGTTTTTTTATAGCTGATGTGAATAAGGTGTGCCATCAGCGACCTTTTCGCCCAATAGCCCTTCCCAGAAATGAAAACTGTCCAGTTTTAATATCAAGTTCTATTTCAGGTAACTAGACTTCCTTGGTTATCATTTGGATGCAAGAGGAAAATTTAGCAATGCAAGAATGGCTGAACGAAAATTTAGTCGTGGCCTCAGAAAACCAGGCATGGCAGCTCAGCTTAGAGAGTCAGTTTCTCAGGTTGTCAGAGAGACAGCCGTACAGGTAACCCAGCAAATTTTTTTAATGTGTCCATAATTAATATATCTCTCTTCAGAGCAAGCCCCAAAGGGCTGAACCTATAGACTATGAAGCCGTCCTGGCCAAAAATCGGATAATATTTAACAATGATCCCCACAGAGAGCTTCTTTTATATCCACCAGAGGATGTCTCGGTAAGTGTTTCAGTTAATCAATTAGATAATAGAGACAACTAAGCCCTTAATGTTTTGTGTAGCAAAGTAAAATGGCAAGAGAATGCCGCACAACTAAGTCGACAGTACCAGAAGAAATTCTTCTAAATGAAGGCAGCTATTTCACACAGAAATGTGCCCAGTTCTACATATGTGATTGGTCCATTGTTTCGTACAAGTACTGGGCCTACAGTGGTAGCTGCCTTGATTTGCCAAGGTATTTGAGGCCATCATCAATTTTGACTTCCGCTGATACATTATTTTTTGTTCTTTAGGGTTGAAAAGCTCAGCCTACTTAGTGATCCCAAGCATGAAATAGATATCGAAGGAGATGCAGATGACGAGATCTTTTCCCCTGATTCTATACCCACTGTAGAGGGATATCTGCTTAAGGGACCTGAAGGAGCGTCGGAGAAAATGTTTGCCAACATTGCGACGAAATCATTTAAACGCCGCTTTTGTATACTTCGCCAAGATATTGCTGGGTCATATTTTTTTGACATTTGCAAGGAAGATAAAAAACGAGATGCTGCGCTCTCCATATGCCTTGATGAATGTGAAGATATTGTGGCGTAAGTTATAACTCAGGCCAGTGTGATGTCCACTGGGTGGTTGCGTATTGTTTTATAAAAGTAAGTTTTGGGCTTTTTGATAGGAATAAAAGGAAAAACAAGTTTGGATTCCAACTACGTCTGAACAATCAACGATCTTACGTGTTTGCCGCCAATTCCGAAGTTGAATTAAATAATTGGCTGGAAAAACTTTCAATGGCGGTTCAAACCAGCAAGCAATTTGGGGAGGACAGAAGAAGTTTGCCGGATCCCGGTAAGATGTCATTAAAACTAATTTTACTTCGGTTAATACTAATTTAACTCTACGGCAAAACGGCTAGATCTTGCTTTGCAACCGTCTAAAGACCCACCTTCTTATGGCACTTTACGATCATTGGAGGCCTCCTTGAACCCACAGTTAACAAAGTACGCACGTGAAACTGAAATGTCTATCAGCTTAGCAAGAAGAGAACATCGCAACCTTCTTTTTAATCTAAGTCCAATTCAACCGGTGAGCATTTATCTTGACAATAACTTTCCTTGTTCTAATTTTAATGTTTTTGATATAATTGGATTACTTTCAGTACCTTAGATCTAATGATAGTTTAATGCAAGCTGGTTCCAAAGTAAAACCTTTTGAAGACAATTTTGGCAATCGTTTCTTTGCACGACTTGAGTCCATTAACTTCCGTTTGCAAGCTCCAATCGATGGCGACAAAGGACCGCTTGGCCAAGTAAGCTGTTTTTGATTTGCATAATTTTTCGTATATATATTTTTTGTTTAAATTTATTTATGTTTGATTTCATTTTATTTTATTTATTGTTTTACTTTATTTATAATTTTTATTTACTTATTTATTTATTTATTTTACCATTATGTTTTCGTGTAATATATTTATGTATTGTGGAATATTTCTGGGTGGCTGTAGGTTGAACCGTATTTTATAACTTTGGCACTATACGACTTGAAGCTGAATAAGAAAATTTCAGAAGATTTTCATTCTGACATCAACCACCCGCTTATAAAAGCATCAATACAGTCAATGCAATCTAATTCCGACGAACCAGATACAGTTTTTGACATTCCAAGCGATTGGCTTGCTTTTCCAAAGCAAGTACGTATGTAGTTCTCTTAAATTTTTTTATTAATTGCAACGATGTTTCTTTACCGATTTCTTATGTGTAGGCTATTTTTAGTGTAAGACATTGTCACAACGAAGTGTTCCTAGTTGTCAGGATAGAGACAATCCTACAAGGATCAGTCGTCTCCTCTGCCGAACCTTATGTAAGACCAAATCCAGATCTGAAAACCGGATTAAAAGTACAAAAGTCGGCTCGTTCCTACTGCAGTAGGTAAGGACACGACTCGCGCCACGTTTCTCTTTTCTCTGTTTGGTATATTATTTTACATTCAGTTTTCTTCTCCAGGTTAGGCAGATATAGGATGCCATTTGCTTGGGCTGCTCGGCCCTTATTCCGTTCATCGGGAGAACTTGATACGATAGGCGATATACCAACAATATATCGTCAAGAACCCCACCGTAATTCTGATGAAGACTTACTGAAAACATTGAATGATTTTAGGAGGTAAATAAATTATTAAAATCACCCTGCGAAATGCTTCTTAATTTGGTTTTATGTACGTTTAGACCTGAAAAATTGAGCCGTCTGACAGTAATTCCGGGGAAAATCCGAATCACAGTTGATCATCTTAAAGAAAATATACCAAGTAAGAATAACCTTACTCTCCTACGGATGTTCCATAGAATTACCTTCAACCCAATGCAGATATGTTAAATACATCGCTGGTGCCCATCAAGCCATTTCCACTGCCTCCTGTTCAGGAGCCTACAATCGAAATAGCAGAATTTCCATCTCTTCGTGTGGAAGACGCTTACCCTTATATGAACTACGTAAATCACTTGTACGTTTACCCTCGGAATCTCAAGTATGATACACAAAAAACCTTTCATCGTGCTCGTAATATTGCCTGCGTGGTTGAATTACGAGATTCCGATGCTAAAGATGCACAACCATTAAAGGTAGTTTAAAGCATTCTATTAAAAATTCCTGTTTGATTTAGTGCCTAATAATTATTGATGGAAACGATGCAAATTTTAGAACATATATGGTCAAGTGGGACAGTTGCAGATGGTCTCTCAATGGGTTTGTTCGGTCTCTCACCACATCACTTCGCCTTGCTGGATGGATGAAATCAAAATTAACCTGCCAACTCCGCTGAATAACAAACATCATCTGCTTTTTACATTTCTTCACGTTTCCTGCGATTTGAGCAAGCAAAGGAAAGATCGTGAAAATAAAGAACTTCTAGGTCCAGAGGTAGTGGTGGGCTATAGTTGGTTACCACTCATGCATAAAGGACGATTGCGAGTAGAACAACAATGCCTTTCTGTGGCAGCTCACCTCCCACCTGGTTATTTGTCGTTCGAGCCCCTGGGACTAGGCAGAGGAGTAAGAAACATTTAACACACACTTTAATTTTTTTATTATATGATAATTTCTTATTGTATCGTTCACATATAGTATGCGGGACCCGATATTAGATGGGTTGACGGCCAAAAACCGATCTTTCAGGTTCATCTAGAACTCGTGTCGACTGTCACTGCCCGTGATCAACACCTGCACAATTTCTTTCTTCACATGGCGAAATTGAATGACACACGTTCAATTGCATCCCTTTTTCCTACAGCTGCAGAGCTAGATGCCCATAAGCCGCTTGAGGTAATGTTACGCAGAAGCAACATTTCTGAACGAATTTAGGAGTTGGCATCCTAAGTAATCTTAGAAACGCCTGCGAACACCTGAAGGTTTGCAGGACGGCCCTTTGAGCCAATTATCGATACCAAAAAAATGTGATTTGGTTGGCCAAAAAAAGGCTGTGCTATGAATGCCGATTCCCTTTTCGACTTTTTTTTACCAACCTGCACCTTGTTAAATTAACCAGAAACCTTACCATGATTTCGGGTTGGTTTGTGTTTGACCTTTCCTGTGACTTGCGGGCAGAATGCCATTTTTATCAGTCAGTTAAAATTTAATTAAATTACGTAATTACAAGTTGAAATGGTAAGTGCAAAAATGTTTTCAAATTTTAAGACGATGTCTGATTAATTAATTAGGAGGCGCCCAAAAGTCCGGCAGTTCAGGATGGATCCCGCGAGTTGTCAAAACTGGTGAAGGTATGCACACATTTTTAAACCCAACTACTCTCAATAGTTTGCAAGAAATTGCATGTTTTAACTACCAACAATTTTGCTACTAGCGATGTGCCTGAATTTTAGATTAATTATTGGTTTTATTTCACAAAAAAGATTGCTTGTGTTATGATAGTCTTTGCAATTTAACCTAGACTTATATTTGCGTCCCCTCCGTCACATATTTTACAACCATACTTCGATTTTAAACTACATTTTGTTACGCAGGCTTCGGACTTCGTGTCCAAGATCGTCAAGGTGGGAGAATTAATCTATAGTAATCCTTAATGCATGCACTACTCGCGTTCTAATGTAGCTTGTACATAGAAACAATTGGTTATGGCTTTTTTTCTGTTTTTTTTTTAATCAACAATATGTGTTGAATTTTAGTATTGCATGCCATAAAATTATTGGATCTGTTTTCAGAAATTTAAAGGGAAGTAGTTAGAAAATTGCATTTTTCTCATTTTCTGTGTTATGTTGTCAGGCCCTACATGCTGTTGATGTAACAGAAGTAGTCCATCACCTCCCTGTGGTTTTAAACCAATTGATGTGGCTGATGGTCCGTATCAACAGCGAAGAGTTGTCGGTTAACGTTATAAAAGTACTCATCCATATCGTAAATCAACTTCACGAAGTCAACAAAGCGAGTATTTTGGATTCCTACTTAGAGTACGTATTTGTAACTCCGACTCAAAGCGATTCAGCAAACAAGGCCACGGTACATGAAGAAATGGTAAATTTGCTAGTCTGTTTCCCTAATCCAAATGAAGCCCATTTTATTGTCGTTTTTTTTATTCTTTGTTTCTAGGTTAAAACGTTATGCGTCCTTTTGCGACCTTCTAACACTGATTTCTTAGTCATGCACAAATTCCTTCGTCATGCAAATTTCTTTCTGAAACTTATTACCCGCAGCATGGCGCAGCATATTCTAGATAGTGGAAGGATAAAAGTAAGTTCCAATTGCTAACTTAATTCTCCAGTGAAACAACTGTCAAATGTATTAACTTTTTCGCGTGGTAACCACGATTAGATGCAGAGACAAGAGCGATTCCATATGGATTACATGCGCAATGTGGAGAGTCTCATCGAAACCATTTCACCGCACATTCAAGTTAAATATAAAGATTTGCCGGACGAAACGCGTCATGCCAACTTAGCGATAGCTGAGTTCATTAAGGTAGACTAACATATAAACTTTTTCGTTTATATAAATATTTAATTGTTCGTTTCCTTGTCGATAGAAATGCATGTCTTTGATGGATCGAGGTTTCGCCTTCCGACTAGTCAGCATATATCTTAACACCTTCCGGCCAGATGACCCACGAGCTTTATATGAGCTCAAGTTTCAATTTTTGCAATCGGTGTGCTTCCATGAACACTACATCCCATTGAATTTTCCCCGTGCATCCAATTGGGCAGCAATGCAAAAGAATATGAAGGAATTGGACGTTGAGTTCCGACTTTGTGACTCCTTCTGTCGAAGCCATTACTTAGCTGGACTGATTTTGCAAGAGGTCAGCTCTGCTCTGAACGAAGTGGCAGACATTCGCAGAATCGCGTTAAAATGTCTGAAGGATTTATTAGCGAAACACGAGCTGGATGATCGCTACCAGAATAAAGTAATTTCCATTTTACTTTTTTCTTAAGTGTAATGTTTTGCTTCATGTAAAATGTTGGGTTTCAATCATAGGGTCGTCAGAGTCGAATAGCATCGCTTTATCTACCTTGGATTTTCATAGTACTCGACAACTGGAACAGGTTAAAAGTTTTGTCTTTGGAATCCACTGCTTTACCCAGTTCGGCGGCCTCAACAATCGGATTTTCTAGTGTAGCGAGTCCTTCCGTGAAAACAGGAAAGTCACTTTCGCTACCAAGGAATATCAGACCCCCTGTTCAGACACCAATGAGTTCGTGGAAACGGTATGAAACAATATTCAGTCACTTTAATTCCAGCCATCTTGAATTTTATTTTTTAATCTTAGACATACGAGGACGGGAACTCCCCTGTCTCAGACGTCGTCACCTGTCCGTTCTGAATTCAATTCTAATCGCAATTCTTCATATTTAGCCATCATTGCTGGCCAAGGTAAAACATATTTTATTGAAATAATGTGCAGCAGCATTGTTGAATACCGTTTTTACGCAAGGAGTACCATGTTCCAGTAGTCGAGCAACACTGACTAATGGTGGCTCAGTAGGTAGCCTCGGTGAATCTGACAGTTCTTCGACAATGTCGATCGAAACTTCCGTTCGAGAGTCACCGGAGAACGAAAAAAATATTACGCTAACAATCCCGCGTGAACCCACCGATCCAGATAAAGCTGATAAAGACAAAATTAAGACACATTCAAGGTACTTCGTCACCTGGTACCCGATAAAACATTTAAAAAATTATTTCTTGCCTTTTCAGAAGTACGAGTGTTGTAATATCCAATGCACCAGTTATCCGTTACGACAAGCTACAACCGGATGAAGTAAAGGAAGTGTTACTGTGCCTAATGTATGTCCTCAAACACGCCGATGAAGAAGCCTTAATTTCCTGGTGGCATAATGCCTCGCAACATGACCTTATTTGCTTTTTCCACATTCTGGAACTGAGTTTGCGGCAGTTTAAATATTTGGGAAGAAAACGGTTCGGACTAATTGGCGATGGAAGTTCCTCTAAATCCTCAACACTTCCACCTCGGGTTCCTCCACCAGTATTTGGTTCCAGACCATCCACGTGCTACGAACCAGACAGTGGTAATAGCATTTTTATCGCTAATTTTCTTTCTCGCGTTTTAAGTCTGATTTTTTAAAATCAGCATCATGCTCAGATGGCGATAGTACATACCGGTCTTTATTGGAATCCAATCTAACAATCGAGGTTGGCCTTATAGTCCTTGATGCAGTAGGCCTTTTTTGCCTACACTTCAAGGAGGCACTGCTGAGTGAGGATGGAGATAATCCCCTAATGAGAAAAGTTTTAGACATCTATCTGTCGTTCCTCCAGATCGGCCAATCAGAGAGTCTTGCGAAGCATGTTTTCGCAGCACTACGAGCGTTCATCAACAGCTTTCCTCTTGCACTTTATCAAGGTATTCCTTTTAGGTTAAACCGATGTCTTCTACTAAATTAGCGTCTTATTGTTACAACAGGTAACGCTTGGCTTTGCGGTCGCCTGTGCTGTGAGCTATTACGATGCTGCGCTAGTAAACTGTTGATGGTGCGACAAGAGGCCTGTGCTGTCCTTTATTTGCTAATGCGTAGCAACTTCGAATTCAGTGGACAAAAAGCCTTGACACGGGTTCACCTGCAGGTGATCATTTCCGTTTCTCAGTTGCTTGGAGAAATTGGTGGCCTAAATAGCAGTCGCTTTGGAGAGAGTCTCAATGTTATTAACGGATTTGCCAATAATGACAAAGCAATGCAATCTACTGGTAAGTTACAACCAAGTAAGTACTGAACCTTTACCAATCCCAACTATTTGTCCTTCACAGTGTTTCCCGGTGAAGTTCGTGATTTGACTAAGAGAGCACAGACGGTGCTCAGGGCCACCCTGCAGATGCGCCAACAGGCTCAAGATCCTGAATTACTTATCGACTTGCAGCATAGTCTGGCCAATTCATATTCTGCTACACCTGAACTGCGAAAGACTTGGTTAGAAACGATGGCTCATCACCATACTCGCTTGGGAAACTGGTCCGAAGTAGCCCAGTGCCGAATTCATGTGGCAGCTCTTATAACCGAATATCTTTATCGCCGAGAACTCCGACAAGTGGGTTGCCAAACATTCAGCTCCTTGTCGCCTAATATTGTACAAGATGAAAGCAATCTTCGCCTAGATACTGGTTTTTATAATACGGAATTTATTCCAAATATTTTTGGGTAGTTTTGTTTAGCAACTATATTAATAGATTTTCTTAAAGGTATCCACGATACCCAGTACGACGAAGCTATGTTGCTTGAACAATTGGAAGAATGTAGTCGTGCCGTGGAGAAAGCCGAGCGCTACGAAATGCAACTCGAAATCTATAGACTAATACTACCAACTTACGAAAAACAACGAGACTATGTGGCATTGTCGGAGTGTTTCAGTGTTCTTTCACAAGCGTGTTCTCGAGCCACGGAAGTCAATCGAACCGGGAAAAGGCTGCTTGGTACCTACTACCGAGTTGCGCTCTATGGAAAGGTATTGCAGAAATACTTGTTAACATGCTGTATTACGGTTTTTGTTATAGTTTGTTTTTTTAAAGGCCCGATTCGGAGATGAAGCTTGTACAGAAAACATCTACAAGGAACCGAAAGTTACCAGTTTGTCCGAAATTGCGGAGCGTCTAAATAAGATGTACTGTGCGAAATTTGGCGCGGAGCGAGTGAAATTAGCTATGGACTCAAATCCAGTTCGTTATTTTGCTCAATAGTTATAACGTAAAAGAAGTGTCAAAATTGACCTTTTCACTTTAGATTGAAGAGAAGGATATGGATCCGCAGATGGCGTATGTGCAAATTACACATGTTCTGCCTTATTTCGAGGAAAATGACTTGGCAGATCGTGTCACTGAATATGAACGCAACCATAACATAAATCGCTTTATGTATGAAATACCTTTTACTACCGACGGGCGAGTAAGAGGAAGCCCCGAAGACCAGTGTAAGAAACGGATTATATTGACCAGTAAGTAAATGTTTATGATAATGAATTGATACTTTAAATATGAAACTCCTTCTTTTCCTTTTTAAAGCCCAGTACTGCTTCCCTTACATAAAGAAGCGACTACGAGTTATCCAACGTGAGTCCTACGATCTTTCACCGATTGAAGTAGCTTTGGACGAAATGCGTGCACGCGTTAAAGACGTTGCGGAAGCGGTGCGTACAGTGCCCACTGATCTGAAGAAGCTGCAGTTACGCCTACAGGTAAATAGGGTGTCTTGATTTTATTAATAGCTTTCTCATGTTCAATAATTTTTCCAGGGAAGTATCAGTGTACAGGTTAATGCAGGCCCGCTGGCCTACGCATCAGCTTTTCTTGTTCGCAACATCAATAACTATCCGGAAGAACAAGTCCAGCAATTACAAGAGCTTTATAGGTTTGGCACACAACTGATAATTAAGCAGCAATCCAAAGACGTCTTATTTACTACATCACATTTGTTATAGGGACTTTGTGCACATATGCGGGGCTGCTTTAGAGCTGAATGGGAAGTTAATCTTACCAGATCAGCGGGAATATCATGAAGCTCTACGGGCAAGCTTCCGAGAGTTGGTGAGTTCGTTAGGCGATATTCTTGATGACCCATCACTCTACAGAGACTGGGACGGACTAAGCAGTTCGAACCCATTCATCAAACGAAATTCAGTGTTGGTTTTCTCTACTGGTGGTAACTCTACGGATGCTTGAATACTTCTACGGAGCAGTCTCTCTTGCTGCTTTCTCCTGAAGCAATTACGGTTGCTTTCGTCACCAGGCTATTTTTCTGGAGAACGTTACATTAGTAAGTAAATTCTTCTTCCTGTTTCACTCTGTAATTGTTTTTTGGAGACATATGGCCACATTGGAATCTCACGTTTAGGACTGTGTTCAGTTCTAGTAGGTGAAAATCCTGATATAGATCTTTGAATTCCGTCGCAATACTCCTTTAGACAATCGTTTTTCCGAAGGAGCATCACACACATCCTAATTGAATAGGTTAATATCTCCTCAACTAATGTATAAATGTTTTCATCTGATCCCTAAACTTTTTCTCGACTTCACGGACACCGAGATACAGTTGTATCTGTATAGTACCTTTGTGACGTTGTTGATTTTCTAGAATACATCTGTTGACCCATAGGTAATCTTTTCCTTTAACGTAAAAAAGTTTTAACGTAAAATTTTTTTACTCCCGGTCAAACTAGGATCATCACGTTCAATTTCGACAAATTCAGTACAAAAAAAAAGACGAGGCTATAGTTTTAAGTTGTCACTTGACTGCCGTGTTTCCGATCAGAGTCGATTCATAGGGGAAGAAGAAGCCCTTCGACCAGCAAGCGGAGATGTGTTAAGTGAACCACCGAGTCCTGTACTGTTCGTCCCAAAACCACGTATAAAACTCCTGAAGGAGCGACTGTGACTGTCAGCTGGCGATGTGTCACTGCAAGCAGATGCAGATTCAATTAGATACCTTTTTTATGATCACATTCGAATGTTCGAGGTGTAGAGGTAAGTGAAATAAGGCTTACTTACACAGGAATGAGATAAAATTCATCTATCAGATCAAGACCAGGAGGCAAAGTATCTGATGAAAGTATGTTAGCACTGCAGGACTCACGAGAATCGCAAACATTTGATCTGGCCAACTTCGACTTCAGTTGATCATTTTCAGCTTGCAGGCGAGTAACGCGCGCTGCCTCTTCATGGTATGTAGTCAGTTTTGGCTGAGGTAAGCACTAAAATGTGATGACATAATAATAATGTCTATGTATTAAATATTTAAATAAAGTGGATCTTAGCGCTAGATTACCTGGAAGGAAATAGCTAATAAATTATGCAAAGAAATTAGCATTGTGTCCTGCCATTGTCGAGTAAAATAAACCATGTATGTGGGATTTTCTTCTGGATTTTTTATGAAAGGTAAGGCTATAACCAAACAAGACATTAGTCAAGGCTAAAAACACAGGCTTTGTTTATAACCAACCAAACCAGTCTTTCCATTCAAGTTGATGTTGTAATTCATAACCAAGTTTTTCAAAAAACTCATGGATTTTCTCTTGTTTACCATTGACACATGCATTAATTAGATACATTCGCAACAGTGAATTCTCCATTTTCTTAATGGCTTGGCAAAAAAAAAACCATAGTTATTAAATTAAGAGCAGGAAAAGTTTGGAAATCAAACCTGGCATGAAATTCTGGTCCAGTCGTTCAAACACAGACTGGTCAAAATGATTCCAATAATCTTTAAGCCCATGCAAGTCATACAAGGTAATATAGTGAACAAATTGCTCGACTATTTTATCTGGCTAAGCAAAACGAGAAACAAGATTAATCTGACAATTAAGATTAATTTAAAACAACGATTTCTTTCTATCAGCTTACCCGAAAAGCCTTATCTTTTTCAGATTTCACCTCTGTATCTAGAGCACGTACAGTTGATGTGAAACCCCTGAACAAGAGGTATTCTTTTACCAATTCATCCATTTGCTGAACGCACGACATTTTTCATTACTCCTACAAAACATCGAACATAAACATTTGGTTTCTGACATCTTACGGCAACAATAAGCGCAGTGCGTGTAAACTGTGGAAATACGAAGAGGAAGGATAAAATGTATGGCAATCCGTTTTACCAAAACAAAACAAAAAAAAATATCGCATTTTTTTTTCTTTTTTCTCCCTTAGCCATCTACGTCGTCTTGGTAACTACATAAATTCGTAATGGTAGCAGCTAGTTAGGACGACGGCAGCTAGCACACACACACAGACAGCAGCAGTTAATAGTTATGGATAGGCTTGACGGTACTGGCGCGCTAGCATTCTGTCAAATATTCGGTGTAATTTTGTTGTTTGATACTTCAACACATTAAAATAATTCGAAAAAATCCTACATATTGAATCGAATATCTCTTTTATTATCAGGTTTCATTATTTTATTAACCTAGATACTCGTTCATGGAATGTAAATTAAATTCGATGACAGCTGAAGAATCGCAACATCAAATTCTTGTATGTCATACATTTCGTAACGTTCATCCCTCTTCAAGAACTCATAAAAGTGTTTTTGAATTTTTTTTTATTGATTTTCAGGCAATGATTGAAAAAGTCAATAACTCATCAATGACCACACAAGTTTACGCGAGTGGCGAATTCCTGTTTGGATTTGGGTTTCCCATGCCGCAGAAGAAGGGGAAAGAGTAAACTGGCAACAATGTAGATCTAAACTCCTTCTCCTGGGTTTTGGCACACAGCAGTCCGAACTTTCTTATTTTGTTACGTTTCCTTCATTAAATAACTAATTGTCGGATTCGCATTTTACCGTCAATTAGCTTTCACTATTCCTTTTGGTATGTACCAAACAGTGTAAGACAAGGAACTTAAAGGTTGGTGTGCAACAGAGGTTAAAACATTTTGAAGCATATTGTTTGGATATCTTAAGTGATAGTGATGGGAGCTCCGTTATTTTATTCAGATTCGTAACATCATCAGTTTAATAAATTTTTAAAAGGCTACATTCAATTTCTGTAAGAGTGTTCAATGGGAAATACTTCATTTTATGTTTCACTAGGAAAAAAGATGGAAGACTTGTAAATGAAATGCCAAAGTGCTCTCTTGCAATGCCAAGTAAACCATGAATTGACAGTTCCATGTTAAATTTAATCTATACTTCAACCTTAAACAAACAAATTGTTTTAATCTGTTCAGGTTTCAAGAATTAACGTGCTCAACCACATTGCTCTACTGTAAAATGACCAGATACTGCTTTGGTTGCCCATGCCAGTATTTCTCTAGTAAAACACTCTTATGTGAGCTTAACGTAAAATTAATCAGCAAAATGTTTTATTACGACACATTTTCTTTCTTTTCATAGCTGAATGGTTGTAGTGAATTTGAAAAGGATTCTCATTGCGGCCAGCCATCCCAGATTTAAGAAAGGTTGGCAGCAAAGGTGTCAATTTTCATGATTCGTCAATCACATTCCAAGTTGAGGTAGGGGTGTGTTTCTTATTAAATTTATATTGACTTGATGATGAGTGAAATGATTGCCTAATTACAAATGGCAGCTTGTCTGCAAGTTTACTTTAAACATAACACTTTCACGTACATTTGACACAGCCAATATTATCCTTATTTGTTCTTAGTTTGCTATTTGGTTGTCTAATTGGAATTTTAGTTTTTGAATGAGATTCAGGGTTGATGTTGCCGGTGTTACATTAAAGGATTAAGTTCTTATTCACTAACATTTCAAGGACCAATGTCTTCTTAAAATTTACTTGTAAGTAAAAATGAAGCTTTTATATAATTATGTATTATCTATGTAACTCTTTCCTATTCAATAGGAAAGGATTTAGTTCATTCTGTGAACATATCTACCAACGATGCAAGCTCCGATGGGACGTATCGTATATTGTGCGTGTATATATCAAGTCTGTTATGATTTGCAGTATCTCTTCCGAAGCTTCTCTCAGAAGAATATGCTAAGCAATCAACTCACGAATCATATAAGGTACGAAATATATATATGAAATCAAGAATTTTTATGCTTAATGGAGTTTTATTGTCTTTTTGTAGAATAATAATAAATTTTAATCTGAAAAGGTTCCTTGTTTGGGGCAAGGTACTGAATAAAGTATTATGATTGGATACACTACATGGAATTTCCATACTTTATTCACGTTCTCATTTAAAACCGGTATTTAATATTTAAAAAATTCAAGTGCATATCTGGGCTCCCTTCCTTTCCGTAGCCCCGTTTCCCCTTGACTCATAATAAGCCCGTAGGGGGTCATGCCCCTACTGTACGGTATATATAAAAAAAAACATACACCGAGGTTTGGAGGGCTCTGGCCGGAAAGGGGACGTGGGGGTCCGCTTAGTCCGATGAAGTGTTCATGGAGGGCTCTGTGGCTACCCACAAATCCGAATTAAAGGTTAATCGCTCCTGTAAAAATGTTCCATTTCTTCGGCTCTTCTTCCGGCTTCTCTTAGCCAAGCACCGGGTAATCTCCCCGGTGGGTCAACCAAGGCAGTGTCTCCCCCTGCCTTGGTTGGCGGCAACTTTTGAAAGGGTTGTTTTCCCTTTCGAAAGTTGCAAAATCATTTACGTGTGCAGAGTAATGTCAATACAATTTTTTTTATTTAAAAAAAAGCAAGCATATATCTTTTTTACTTTTGTCAAAATCGGAAAAAATCGAAATCTCTCGGATTGCGAAGAAAATCCCACCGTATAACCCAATTTTAACGCTGATTCAGAAAAAGCCATTTGTTTTTATCTCATGTAAGCCGTTTTTGAAATAATCGTCATTTAAAGATAAAGTCGGGCTTATTTTTTTAGACCCAACTTCCCCGTTTTTTACGTTTTATTCAAAAACTATGAGTCCCACGAGAAAACAACTCTCATATTCGTGATGCTTGTTCAATTCTGCATCGAAACCATGTATTTAAAGCGAAATCTAAAATTTTGCCAAAATTGAATAAGTAAGAAGGCCTTCTCACTTTTCCAATTTTCTTCAAATCCTAGATTTCAAGAAAAATACACTATTCCGATTTGAAATTGATCGCTGATCACAAAAATGGGGCATATTTTTATATCAGGCCTCTAGTTTTTAAATTAACCGTAAAAAACAGAAAGTCGGGCTTATTTAGTCGGGCTTAAAATTTTTATCGGTCAGTGTATGTAGAGAATTAATTAGAAACGTGACCGTTAGATGGCGATAGCAGTAAAACAGAAAAAAAAGGCCCATATTTTTTATTTTTATTTTGGGTAAAACGGATTGCATATATGGCAATCCGTTTTATATGGCAATCCGTTTTACATAAAAAAAAAAAAATGGCGGAAAAAAAATAAAAAATCGCACTTTTTTCTTTTTTTCCGACACGTAGCCATCTACCGCTCAGACTCATTATTACTGGCGTAGGCAATTTCAGTCCATTGGATGCCATTCGCAGTTAGTTCAGTAGCGTGGATGGAGGATAACGCGTGGCTGGAGGAACAATTGAAAAATGGATAAGATAATACAACAAAAGGATGATAAGTATAAACATTATTCTATTTGTTTTGAATTATTAATTATTGTTTATTAGATCAAATTATGGACCTGCAGGCTCAATTATTGCAACAGCACAAAATATTAGATAACAGCAAAGCTAAGGATGGTAAGGCCTAATACATAATGATTCTATTTATTTGCTTTTATTGATTTGTGTTTTGTAGCTCAAAGTTTGAGTCTACAAGCTCAGCTAGGGGAAAAGAACAAATTGGAACGGAACAGTTTCCAAACAGTGAAGGAGGTTTTTCCAAACTCAAACCTGACTGAACATGAGGATGAATTGGCATTAGGCGAACACAGTCAGGTACCTAAACTTTTCAAATAAGAATTCAAAATAAGTATAGAATTTTAACAAACAATTATTTATTGTTTAGTTATTCAGTCTACCACCTGACAGTGTGTTAAATTTAAATTCTGTTAGTGCTGCACAAAAAGAATCGTTAGTAATCAGCCCATGCAGTGAAGGAAGTGAACAATTGTGGGACCGTATTTGGGCCAAAAATGGGTGTGGTATGGAAACCAAGATATGGCACAAGTTCAACATGAAACATGGATTAGGTACTTTTCGGTTTTATGTCTATTGAAAAAGTATTTTTAATGCTATTATTTTGCATTCACAGTATTTAATGGGGGATCAAATCAAGTCTGGAAGTGTTACAGGATGGAAGAGTCAGCCTACAGATGAAAAAACACTGAGAGTGCATTACCATTAAGGTATGAGGTAAAGTAATAGAGTATGCAAATTGTCTAATGAGAAGTACCATCTTGTGTTAATGAATCCAGTACAACAGCAATCCTTTATAGTTCTGTCACAGCTAGAAACCTCAAATAATTCTGCTTCTCTGTCTAAAGAACAACTTGTCCTTTACGTTCAGAGTGTTGGGGAAACTGGGTACTTAAATGGCCCTAAAGATGTTTTAATTTTGCTGCCATTGCAGAGATGAACATCATACATGGACTCTTTAGGTATGAAAGGATTTTTCTTCAAATAATTTTGAATTTATGACGAAGCATTTCTCCTCCTTTTTGCCAACCAGGTCTAATCTACCAAAAAAAATTTTATCCAAAAGGAAAGGATTTTCATGTACTGGGAACACAACTATCAACAATGCAACATTGTACAGGTGCTAGTTTATCATTCAAGAGCCTTATACAATGATGTTAATCTGCAATTTGTATGTCCTTCCCCAAGCTTCCACCAGAAGTTGAATCTGAGTCATGTAAGTTACATGATCAACAGTTGATATGTTTAACGGTGTTGTTTTTCTTTTCTCAATATAGGTTAATAGTAACATTGCATCTGAAAAAATTCTTGGTTGGGGCAAGACACTGAATAAATTGTATTGATTGGATGGATGACATGACATTTCTATACTTAATTCGGATTCCCCAGACGGTATTTGATATTAAAAAAATTGAAGTGCATATCTGGGCTCCCTTCTTTTCTGAAGCCCCGTTTCCCCTTGACTCGTAATAAGCCCGTAGGGGGTCATGCCCCTACTGTACGGTATATATAAAAATAACATATACCGAGGTTTGGAGGGCTCTGGCCGGAAAGGGGACGTGGGGTGCCGCTTAGTCCGATGATGTGTTCACGGAGGGCGATGTGGCTACCCACAAATCCGAACTAAAGGTTAATCGCTCCTGTAAAAATGTTCCAAATCTTCAGCTCTTCTTCCGGCTTCTCTTAGCCAATCACCGGGTAATCTCCCCGGTGGGTCAACAAGGCAGTGTCTCCCCCTGCCTGGGTTGACGGCAACTTTTGAAAGGGCTATTGTGCCTTTTTAAAGTTGCAAAAATAATTGTAATGTGCAGAGAATTGTCAATAAAATTTTTTTATAAAATATTTTTTGCAAAATTTGTTTCTTTCATTGTCTGTGTTAGCTGTGTTCACACATTACATTTATCAACTTTTTTTTTTTTGTTTTGCTTTATTTATTTTTGTGACCTGTGATGGTAAGCATTGTTTCCATTGGTTTATCGTTTATCTGTAAGCATTCAATTATTATCCAGGGATCGAACCCTGGATGTTCGGCGTACCGCGCCGATGCTCTACCAGTGAGCCATGAATCATATGATGACAAGTTGGCTTTTTTCTGGAGAACGTTACATTAGTAAGTAAATTCTTCTTCCTGTTTCACTCTGTAATTGTTTTTTGGAGACATATGGCCACATTGGAATCTCACGTTTAGGACTGTGTTCAGTTCTAGTAGGTGAAAATCCTGATATAGATCTTTGAATTCCGTCGCAATACTCCTTTAGACAATCGTTTTTCCGAAGGAGCATCACACACATCCTAATTGAATAGGTTAATATCTCCTCAACTAATGTATAAATGTTTTCATCTGATCCCTAAACTTTTTCTCGACTTCACGGACACCGAGATACAGTTGTATCTGTATAGTACCTTTGTGACGTTGTTGATTTTCTAGAATACATCTGTTGACCCATAGGTAATCTTTTCCTTTAACGTAAAAAAGTTTTAACGTAAAATTTTTTTACTCCCGGTCAAACTAGGATCATCACGTTCAATTTCGACAAATTCAGTACAAAAAAAAAGACGAGGCTATAGTTTTAAGTTGTCACTTGACTGCCGTGTTTCCGATCAGAGTCGATTCATAGGGGAAGAAGAAGCCCTTCGACCAGCAAGCGGAGATGTGTTAAGTGAACCACCGAGTCCTGTACTGTTCGTCCCAAAACCACGTATAAAACTCCTGAAGGAGCGACTGTGACTGTCAGCTGGCGATGTGTCACTGCAAGCAGATGCAGATTCAATTAGATACCTTTTTTATGATCACATTCGAATGTTCGAGGTGTAGAGGTAAGTGAAATAAGGCTTACTTACACAGGAATGAGATAAAATTCATCTATCAGATCAAGACCAGGAGGCAAAGTATCTGATGAAAGTATGTTAGCACTGCAGGACTCACGAGAATCGCAAACATTTGATCTGGCCAACTTCGACTTCAGTTGATCATTTTCAGCTTGCAGGCGAGTAACGCGCGCTGCCTCTTCATGGTATGTAGTCAGTTTTGGCTGAGGTAAGCACTAAAATGTGATGACATAATAATAATGTCTATGTATTAAATATTTAAATAAAGTGGATCTTAGCGCTAGATTACCTGGAAGGAAATAGCTAATAAATTATGCAAAGAAATTAGCATTGTGTCCTGCCATTGTCGAGTAAAATAAACCATGTATGTGGGATTTTCTTCTGGATTTTTTATGAAAGGTAAGGCTATAACCAAACAAGACATTAGTCAAGGCTAAAAACACAGGCTTTGTTTATAACCAACCAAACCAGTCTTTCCATTCAAGTTGATGTTGTAATTCATAACCAAGTTTTTCAAAAAACTCATGGATTTTCTCTTGTTTACCATTGACACATGCATTAATTAGATACATTCGCAACAGTGAATTCTCCATTTTCTTAATGGCTTGGCAAAAAAAAAAACCATAGTTATTAAATTAAGAGCAGGAAAAGTTTGGAAATCAAACCTGGCATGAAATTCTGGTCCAGTCGTTCAAACACAGACTGGTCAAAATGATTCCAATAATCTTTAAGCCCATGCAAGTCATACAAGGTAATATAGTGAACAAATTGCTCGACTATTTTATCTGGCTAAGCAAAACGAGAAACAAGATTAATCTGACAATTAAGATTAATTTAAAACAACGATTTCTTTCTATCAGCTTACCCGAAAAGCCTTATCTTTTTCAGATTTCACCTCTGTATCTAGAGCACGTACAGTTGATGTGAAACCCCTGAACAAGAGGTATTCTTTTACCAATTCATCCATTTGCTGAACGCACGACATTTTTCATTACTCCTACAAAACATCGAACATAAACATTTGGTTTCTGACATCTTACGGCAACAATAAGCGCAGTGCGTGTAAACTGTGGAAATACGAAGAGGAAGGATAAAATGTATGGCAATCCGTTTTACCAAAACAAAACAAAAAAAAATATCGCATTTTTTTTTCTTTTTTCTCCCTTAGCCATCTACGTCGTCTTGGTAACTACATAAATTCGTAATGGTAGCAGCTAGTTAGGACGACGGCAGCTAGCACACACACACAGACAGCAGCAGTTAATAGTTATGGATAGGCTTGACGGTACTGGCGCGCTAGCATTCTGTCAAATATTCGGTGTAATTTTGTTGTTTGATACTTCAACACATTAAAATAATTCGAAAAAATCCTACATATTGAATCGAATATCTCTTTTATTATCAGGTTTCATTATTTTATTAACCTAGATACTCGTTCATGAAATGTAAATTAAATTCGATGACAGCTGAAGAATCGCAACATCAAATTCTTGTATGTCATACATTTCGTAACGTTCATCCCTCTTCAAGAACTCATAAAAGTGTTTTTGAATTTTTTTTTATTGATTTTCAGGCAATGATTGAAAAAGTCAATAACTCATCAATGACCACACAAGTTTACGCGAGTGGCGAATTCCTGTTTGGATTTGGGTTTCCCATGCCGCAGAAGAAGGGGAAAGAGTAAACTGGCAACAATGTAGATCTAAACTCCTTCTCCTGGGTTTTGGCACACAGCAGTCCGAACTTTCTTATTTTGTTACGTTTCCTTCATTAAATAACTAATTGTCGGATTCGCATTTTACCGTCAATTAGCTTTCACTATTCCTTTTGGTATGTACCAAACAGTGTAAGACAAGGAACTTAAAGGTTGGTGTGCAACAGAGGTTAAAACATTTTGAAGCATATTGTTTGGATATCTTAAGTGATAGTGATGGGAGCTCCGTTATTTTATTCAGATTCGTAACATCATCAGTTTAATAAATTTTTAAAAGGCTACATTCAATTTCTGTAAGAGTGTTCAATGGGAAATACTTCATTTTATGTTTCACTAGGAAAAAAGATGGAAGACTTGTAAATGAAATGCCAAAGTGCTCTCTTGCAATGCCAAGTAAACCATGAATTGACAGTTCCATGTTAAATTTAATCTATACTTCAACCTTAAACAAACAAATTGTTTTAATCTGTTCAGGTTTCAAGAATTAACGTGCTCAACCACATTGCTCTACTGTAAAATGACCAGATACTGCTTTGGTTGCCCATGCCAGTATTTCTCTAGTAAAACACTCTTATGTGAGCTTAACGTAAAATTAATCAGCAAAATGTTTTATTACGACACATTTTCTTTCTTTTCATAGCTGAATGGTTGTAGTGAATTTGAAAAGGATTCTCATTGCGGCCAGCCATCCCAGATTTAAGAAAGGTTGGCAGCAAAGGTGTCAATTTTCATGATTCGTCAATCACATTCCAAGTTGAGGTAGGGGTGTGTTTCTTATTAAATTTATATTGACTTGATGATGAGTGAAATGATTGCCTAATTACAAATGGCAGCTTGTCTGCAAGTTTACTTTAAACATAACACTTTCACGTACATTTGACACAGCCAATATTATCCTTATTTGTTCTTAGTTTGCTATTTGGTTGTCTAATTGGAATTTTAGTTTTTGAATGAGATTCAGGGTTGATGTTGCCGGTGTTACATTAAAGGATTAAGTTCTTATTCACTAACATTTCAAGGACCAATGTCTTCTTAAAATTTACTTGTAAGTAAAAATGAAGCTTTTATATAATTATGTATTATCTATGTAACTCTTTCCTATTCAATAGGAAAGGATTTAGTTCATTCTGTGAACATATCTACCAACGATGCAAGCTCCGATGGGACGTATCGTATATTGTGCGTGTATATATCAAGTCTGTTATGATTTGCAGTATCTCTTCCGAAGCTTCTCTCAGAAGAATATGCTAAGCAATCAACTCACGAATCATATAAGGTACGAAATATATATATGAAATCAAGAATTTTTATGCTTAATGGAGTTTTATTGTCTTTTTGTAGAATAATAATAAATTTTAATCTGAAAAGGTTCCTTGTTTGGGGCAAGGTACTGAATAAAGTATTATGATTGGATACACTACATGGAATTTCCATACTTTATTCACGTTCTCATTTAAAACCGGTATTTAATATTTAAAAAATTCAAGTGCATATCTGGGCTCCCTTCCTTTCCGTAGCCCCGTTTCCCCTTGACTCATAATAAGCCCGTAGGGGGTCATGCCCCTACTGTACGGTATATATAAAAAAAACATACACCGAGGTTTGGAGGGCTCTGGCCGGAAAGGGGACGTGGGGGTCCGCTTAGTCCGATGAAGTGTTCATGGAGGGCTCTGTGGCTACCCACAAATCCGAATTAAAGGTTAATCGCTCCTGTAAAAATGTTCCATTTCTTCGGCTCTTCTTCCGGCTTCTCTTAGCCAAGCACCGGGTAATCTCCCCGGTGGGTCAACCAAGGCAGTGTCTCCCCCTGCCTTGGTTGGCGGCAACTTTTGAAAGGGTTGTTTTCCCTTTCGAAAGTTGCAAAATCATTTACGTGTGCAGAGTAATGTCAATACAATTTTTTTTATTTAAAAAAAAGCAAGCATATATCTTTTTTACTTTTGTCAAAATCGGAAAAAATCGAAATCTCTCGGATTGCGAAGAAAATCCCACCGTATAACCCAATTTTAACGCTGATTCAGAAAAAGCCATTTGTTTTTATCTCATGTAAGCCGTTTTTGAAATAATCGTCATTTAAAGATAAAGTCGGGCTTATTTTTTTAGACCCAACTTCCCCGTTTTTTACGTTTTATTCAAAAACTATGAGTCCCACGAGAAAACAACTCTCATATTCGTGATGCTTGTTCAATTCTGCATCGAAACCATGTATTTAAAGCGAAATCTAAAATTTTGCCAAAATTGAATAAGTAAGAAGGCCTTCTCACTTTTCCAATTTTCTTCAAATCCTAGATTTCAAGAAAAATACACTATTCCGATTTGAAATTGATCGCTGATCACAAAAATGGGGCATATTTTTATATCAGGCCTCTAGTTTTTAAATTAACCGTAAAAAACAGAAAGTCGGGCTTATTTAGTCGGGCTTAAAATTTTTATCGGTCAGTGTATGTAGAGAATTAATTAGAAACGTGACCGTTAGATGGCGATAGCAGTAAAACAGAAAAAAAAGGCCCATATTTTTTATTTTTATTTTGGGTAAAACGGATTGCATATATGGCAATCCGTTTTATATGGCAATCCGTTTTACATAAAAAAAAAAAAAATAAAAAATCGCACTTTTTTCTTTTTTTCCGACACGTAGCCATCTACCGCTCAGACTCATTATTACTGGCGTAGGCAATTTCAGTCCATTGGATGCCATTCGCAGTTAGTTCAGTAGCGTGGATGGAGGATAACGCGTGGCTGGAGGAACAATTGAAAAATGGATAAGATAATACAACAAAAGGATGATAAGTATAAACATTATTCTATTTGTTTTGAATTATTAATTATTGTTTATTAGATCAAATTATGGACCTGCAGGCTCAATTATTGCAACAGCACAAAATATTAGATAACAGCAAAGCTAAGGATGGTAAGGCCTAATACATAATGATTCTATTTATTTGCTTTTATTGATTTGTGTTTTGTAGCTCAAAGTTTGAGTCTACAAGCTCAGCTAGGGGAAAAGAACAAATTGGAACGGAACAGTTTCCAAACAGTGAAGGAGGTTTTTCCAAACTCAAACCTGACTGAACATGAGGATGAATTGGCATTAGGCGAACACAGTCAGGTACCTAAACTTTTCAAATAAGAATTCAAAATAAGTATAGAATTTTAACAAACAATTATTTATTGTTTAGTTATTCAGTCTACCACCTGACAGTGTGTTAAATTTAAATTCTGTTAGTGCTGCACAAAAAGAATCGTTAGTAATCAGCCCATGCAGTGAAGGAAGTGAACAATTGTGGGACCGTATTTGGGCCAAAAATGGGTGTGGTATGGAAACCAAGATATGGCACAAGTTCAACATGAAACATGGATTAGGTACTTTTCGGTTTTATGTCTATTGAAAAAGTATTTTTAATGCTATTATTTTGCATTCACAGTATTTAATGGGGGATCAAATCAAGTCTGGAAGTGTTACAGGATGGAAGAGTCAGCCTACAGATGAAAAAACACTGAGAGTGCATTACCATTAAGGTATGAGGTAAAGTAATAGAGTATGCAAATTGTCTAATGAGAAGTACCATCTTGTGTTAATGAATCCAGTACAACAGCAATCCTTTATAGTTCTGTCACAGCTAGAAACCTCAAATAATTCTGCTTCTCTGTCTAAAGAACAACTTGTCCTTTACGTTCAGAGTGTTGGGGAAACTGGGTACTTAAATGGCCCTAAAGATGTTTTAATTTTGCTGCCATTGCAGAGATGAACATCATACATGGACTCTTTAGGTATGAAAGGATTTTTCTTCAAATAATTTTGAATTTATGACGAAGCATTTCTCCTCCTTTTTGCCAACCAGGTCTAATCTACCAAAAAAAATTTTATCCAAAAGGAAAGGATTTTCATGTACTGGGAACACAACTATCAACAATGCAACATTGTACAGGTGCTAGTTTATCATTCAAGAGCCTTATACAATGATGTTAATCTGCAATTTGTATGTCCTTCCCCAAGCTTCCACCAGAAGTTGAATCTGAGTCATGTAAGTTACATGATCAACAGTTGATATGTTTAACGGTGTTGTTTTTCTTTTCTCAATATAGGTTAATAGTAACATTGCATCTGAAAAAATTCTTGGTTGGGGCAAGACACTGAATAAATTGTATTGATTGGATGGATGACATGACATTTCTATACTTAATTCGGATTCCCCAGACGGTATTTGATATTAAAAAAATTGAAGTGCATATCTGGGCTCCCTTCTTTTCTGAAGCCCCGTTTCCCCTTGACTCGTAATAAGCCCGTAGGGGGTCATGCCCCTACTGTACGGTATATATAAAAATAACATATACCGAGGTTTGGAGGGCTCTGGCCGGAAAGGGGACGTGGGGTGCCGCTTAGTCCGATGATGTGTTCACGGAGGGCGATGTGGCTACCCACAAATCCGAACTAAAGGTTAATCGCTCCTGTAAAAATGTTCCAAATCTTCAGCTCTTCTTCCGGCTTCTCTTAGCCAATCACCGGGTAATCTCCCCGGTGGGTCAACAAGGCAGTGTCTCCCCCTGCCTGGGTTGACGGCAACTTTTGAAAGGGCTATTGTGCCTTTTTAAAGTTGCAAAAATAATTGTAATGTGCAGAGAATTGTCAATAAAATTTTTTTATAAAATATTTTTTGCAAAATTTGTTTCTTTCATTGTCTGTGTTAGCTGTGTTCACACATTACATTTATCAACTTTTTTTTTTTTGTTTTGCTTTATTTATTTTTGTGACCTGTGATGGTAAGCATTGTTTCCATTGGTTTATCGTTTATCTGTAAGCATTCAATTATTATCCAGGGATCGAACCCTGGATGTTCGGCGTACCGCGCCGATGCTCTACCAGTGAGCCATGAATCATATGATGACAAGTTGGCTTTTTTCTAGTCACTTGTGGACTTGCATTTACACTTAGAATAAAACTGAAATGCAATTCTGCAACATACTCTTCTACCTTTATTCTACTTCATTTTAACACATCTAGTAAGGTTTGAACCCAGGGTAACAGTTATCGCAGCTGAATGCTCTACCACAGAGCTATGGACATTATAAAAGCAATACAAAGATAAACATATAGTTGTGAAAGACTGCATAAACATCCTAGACGATAACATATGATATGCGATAATAAAAATTTTATATATATCTCGTGGCTCAATGTTAGAGCATCGGCGTTGCACGCTGAATGTCTGAGGATCGATTCCCATGCCAGTAAAACAATATACAAATAAAAAATTACTTCAGAAAATATCAAGGTATTACACGTTGTTCCTTGTCTAAGTTCATGAATTCAAAAAGTGTAATAAATAATAATTGAATACTTACAGATAAACGATACAACGGTGGCAAAAACAATAAAATTGAATTGCGCTAGCTGAATAAAAAAAAAAGTTGATAAATGTAATGTGTGAACACAGACAATGAAAAAAAACAAATTTTGCAAAAATATTTTATAAAAAAAAAATTATTGACAATTCTCTGCACATTACAATTATTTTTGCAACTTTAAAAAGGCACAATAGCCCTTTCAAAAGTTGCCGTCAACCCAGGCAGGGGAGACACTGCCTTGTTGACCCACCGGGGAGATTACCGGTGATTGGCTAAGAGAAGCCGGAAGAAGAGCTGAAGATTTGGAACATTTTTACAGGAGCGATTAACCTTTAGTTCGGATTTGTGGGTAGCCACATCGCCCTCCGTGAACACATCATCGGACTAAGCGGCACCCCACGTCCCCTTTCCGGCCAGAGCCCTCCAAACCTCGGTATATGTTGTTTTTATATATACCGTACAGTAGGGGCATGACCCCCTACGGGCTTATTACGAGTCAAGGGGAAACGGGGCTACGGAAAGGAAGGGAGCCCAGATATGCACTTCAATTTTTAAATAATTAATACCGTAATACGCGGGAATACACAGGCGACTGATGGAGGGAAATTCAATTCCGTACTTCAAATTATTATAACTTTTCGTTATCACATCCCAACCAGAAACCTTCGCAGGTTCACTATTGCTATTAATCTAAATTAAGAAAATAAAACATAGATAAGCATGAGACGTTCTTATTGATATCGCTTACATGGTACATAAATTCATCATCTGCCATATTCCTGTAGATTCCTGGCAGGAGGTTCTAAAAGGCTATGCAGTTGCAAATGATCACCATAGCCAAAACTTGAATACGAAAGTTTTGGGAGAACCTTTCGTGTTGGCCACAGAGACCTTACATGGGCTTTCCGATTGGACGTTCCATGCACCTTAAAAAAAAAAAAAAGAAAGGTTACATAGTGGTTGTTTTGATCACTAAACGTGAAGGTAAAGAAGGTACATGGTCTCGGCAGTCTTGACGACAATTTCCATTATAACCTCATATCACCTCATTTTATGGGAAAAGAATTTCGTAGGCGACGGTTCAGAATAGAAAATGGTTGCATTCAAATCTTTTGGCAGGTGGGAATAAGGCATGTCGCCTTAGGGAGTGCAAACCGCGATTTTCAAAACTATTAAATGCTTGTTAGCCATTGAAAGATTGCTGGCTGACGCAGACAATCGTTTGGGACATGATTAATGAGCTGCTTCGTGGATAAAGCTCGTTTTTTTAGTCCTCTCCAGGATGACATGAATTCCAGCATCTTCTACACATGTATCAGCACTTTGCGATACACCAATTAAAACAATTTAAAAATTTAAAATAGTACCACCTTTTAATGTTTTTGACTCCATGATTCATCTTCGATGCAATTGTGAAGGCAAGACAACTGACCTATGGTGATTTATTCATCACACTTGCCATAACCGTTTTCCCAATGTATCAGCTATTCTGCCAACAGTAGTTTACTAATACAACATTGACGATTAAAATTAGAAAACTAAACAAACTCAGCAGAAAAGCATTACCAGGGAGTAACATCTTGCATGTTGAAGAAGAATCCTTGGTTTATCATGTACATGGCAGAATATCCACATTGCCTGGATGGCGCAATCCTTTGCATAATCACACAAATAGTAACTAAAACATACTGAATTGAAACAAAATTTAAATGAAGTTTTACCCAACAGCCGCCTGCACCTCTGAATTCCAAAACTACGTCTACACATTCATATCAAGCTTTTCCAGCATGTCTCACCTTTGGCATTTGTTTAAATCATTCCTTCAAAAATTTTTAATAAATGTAAATAAAGTAAACAATTGATATTTATGTGACGTCGGAGTACCATTTGGCTATCAAGCATTCCATACAAGATAGGCATTTTGAAGAATCAGTGGCAGCAATCAAGTGCTACAATTTGAATATGGGCTAGGTGTTATAGTCGCTGAGGGCTCTCAATCCCTAAACTGAACCTTGCTCACTGATGTGACAATCTATAAAAGGATTTAAATCTTAATTAATGAGACATGCAGGATACTGTATAAAATTCTAGTAAAGATGGTACCAAATGCTGAGTTACTAGAAATTTTGCCTGGGAAATCTCCAACTGACCATGTGAAACATAAGTCAGCTGTACTGCATTTGCAAATCCATTGTTCAAGTAACCAAATCCAATCCATGTCTGAAGGAATGAATGAGAAAATTAAATAGGAATCTGGCCGCTAGATGGCCATAGCTGTAAAAAGGTCTAAAATGAATAATTTTTATTGCAATGAATAGCCCTTAATAAGGGCTTTCGATTTCTCTAAAATTTAAAGCAGGATTTCAATAACAAAAAAAAATTCATATATCTTTTTCAGAGTTTTTGCGATCCAAAGATATAGTGGATCCATACGGTAAAACAAAACAAAATGCTTTCGTTCTCAATTTTTTTGTTTTGGAAAATTCTACTTTAAATTTTAGAGAAATCGAAAGCCCTTATTAAGGGCTATTCATTGCAATAAAAATTATTCATTTTTGACCCATAGTTTGCCCGTTAATAAAATTTTTTTTCGATGGTTTATAGGGGGAGGGGAAAACTACGGAAAATTGTAAACTTTGGGCCTTTCGTTCGGGTATTTGGGATGAATATTATGTATATTAAGTATAATATTTAGATTCCTTGTAATACCTGGAATGTTTTAGTGTGTATTAAACAATAAAATGTGTCAAATCAGTTGGACAAATTCTAAATTATTAACGGCCAATCATATTAGAGACGACAGAAGCCATTATTTTTAGGCGGGTTTTTTTAATTTTAAATGGTTATGGATGTAATAAAAATACCAAAACAGTTTTACTATTATATGTTAGTCTTGTGGTGTACCGTGTCGATATTACAATAAAAAAAACAGAAATTATTTTCATTCGGTTTATTTTTCATATTCTTTTACATTCAATTATTAAATAATTAATGGTTACTACATGAAACATCATCACTTTCATTTCCTTAGCTGTTGCCTTTCATGATACCTATATTGTTTGTATCCTTATTTACACGAAACTGTAAATGTAAAAAATAAATTTAAGATGACTTCTGTTAATAAAAATATGCCTGATTCAAATTACCTGTAACAGTTTCGATCTGTGTTCCACCACTATCTGGGATTGCAGACGTTGCCCAGCAATTAAGTCTTCTTCATAAATGTTATTTAATTCTTTTAACAGACATGTTCCTACAGAAATATAATTGTTTAGTTAAAATTTATCAATAATTCATGAATTTATTTACCTACTGAAAGCTCTAAGGGACTGATCTTCTGTTCGACTCCAGCTATCAGACAGATCAGGATAGTACCTCATTGTTAGATTGAGATAGGCTAACACTGTCTTCTACTACTGAGCAATCAAACTTAGGAAGTTGATATGATGCTCCAGCATGTTTTTCCTTTGTGGATTAAGAACTATTTTAAAAGGATAGATAAAAAATCAAATGTTATTGCTGCGAACCCAGCACTAGCCTGTTAAGATCTTTTATACCTTTTCTGTAATTTCTTTCTCCCTGAAATGTCTTCCTTTTTCCTTTCTTCCACGCACACTGCCGCTCAGTTTTCCTTTTTTTTTTTTTAATTTTGTGAATAATCTTGGATCTATTTTGAAATTTGACACTAGCAGACGATTTGACGCAGACGACACTTCAACAGCTGAGATGTAGCTTGGTTTCAGTGGTGGTGTGTACTGCAGTCACAGTGGGAGAGCCAATCAAATTGCGAGAATCGAGTGCCGCTTACAACCCGAACGGTCGAATCAACTCGCGGAGACCATGTTGCATACGGTACAGCATAATCGCCACACCAACGCCATCGGGTATCTACAAGATAAAAGCAATCTTGACACTAGAGCCTTGGTGGAATCCACGTAACAGGTTCTATTTACTTTCCCAGTATTTCGTGTTTCCGCTCTATCAATAGAAATTTACAGTCAACATCTCATAGAGGGATCTCAGTTGTAATTGATTTAACAAGCTGTTTTTTCCTGCTGTCGTTAAACGGCGAAGGTACTTTCTTTGCTCGGTTATTGATATTATTACAGTCTAAAAGTTATTTTCTTATTAGTTAACGTCAAACATAAGTCGAGACACTATCGTCCTGAGTGATAGTATGAGAGAATACGGTCTTGTAATTTTTGGCGCTACTGGATTCACAGGGCAATATGTTGTTGAAGAAGTAGCTCGGATTGCCAAAGAAGAAAACATCAATTGGGCCATTGCTGGACGTAATGCGGAAAAATTGAGTACACTACTACAAAATGTTGGAAAAACAACTGGTATCTCTCATTTATACTTTTTGTATTCACATTCAAGTAGATAATAACTTGTGTTACTCAGGCAGCTCTCTCAAGGATGTTGGTATTATTATGGCAGATGTTTGTGATTCAAATTCTCTTTGTGAGATGGCCAAGAAAGGAGAAATTGTTCTGAACTGTGTTGGACCATACCGGTTTGTTGAATGATGTCAAACTAATGTTCTATAGATTTGTTATTCATGTCTACCTTGTAATTAGGTTTTATGGAGAAGCTGTAGTGAAAGCCTGTGTGGAAAATGGGACAAATCATATTGACATCAGTGGAGAACCTCAAGTACTCTTGTTAGTTTCTATTTGTACATTTAGTTTGAGTTCCTGTTGTGATTTTTGTTAATGCAGTTTCTTGAGAGGATGCAACTGGAATACAACACTGCTGCCTATGAAAACAAATGTTACATAGTTGGAGCTTGTGGATTTGACAGTATTCCTGCAGATATGGGTACCTGTTTACTAGAAGAAAAGTTTGGTGGCCAAGTTAACTCTATAGAAACATTTCTGAACATAAAGTCAAAAAAGGTATTTACCTTTCTTACCTTTTGCCAGGAAGTTGACTCGTTTCGAAATGCTTTTAGAGAGCTCACGGGCACTATGCGACTTGGCAAAGCGCCATCTACGGGTTTGCTTACGCAAATGAATTGAAGCCTTTACGGAAAAAGCTTTTCCCCGAGAGACTGCCTGAACTTAAACCTAAACTTAAATCAAGGTATGATTTATTATTAACGAAAGATTCGATGGAACTAAATTACAGAATTATTTTTTTTTGGGAATAACAAAATAAAGGGCAATACTTCATCATAACTCATTAGTCAGATCATGGTGTCTACCTTTCCCGGGTTCTGATCGTTCAGTCGTAATGCGTTCCCAGCGATATTTCTACGCCAAGGAGAGTAAACGCCCAGTACAGATGGCAGCGTATATTCAGTGTTCGTCGTTAATAGGTGCTATACTCATGGCCCTAATGGGTGCTACGTTTGGTCTGCTGGCGAGCTTCAAATTCGGTCGTAGTTTGCTAGAAAAGGTAAATTGACCACATGTTGAGGGTCGTCTCGCTAAGGACATACATTAAATAAGACTATGCATTTTTTTTATAGTATCCAAAGGTATTCTCCTTTGGCACGTTTACTCACGATGGCCCAACCAAAGAAGAGATGGCTGAAACATCGTTCGTTCTGACATTAGCCGGCAAAGGTTGGGATGAGAAACTAGCAGAGCCATCCGATACGTACAATAAAGAGCCAGAAAAAGAGTTGGTAGTTCGGGTATCTGGGCCGGAGCCAGGTTACGTTGCCACACCAATCTTCATGGTTCAAGCGGCTCTCGTACTTCTCCTCGAAACAGATAAACTGCCTGCCAAGTAACTCAATTATTTTCCTCCTTGTTATGTTTTAGTTTTTAATTGTTTCGTCTTTTTTTTTTTCATCCTTCTAGAGGCGGGGTATTCCCCCCGGGAGCAGCATTCGCCAAGACTTCATTGATAGAGCGTTTGATAAAAAGAGGAATAACTTTCGAAACCGGTTTGAAGACCACTCGCTAGACAAGGCAAGACACCTGTGTCTTGGCGAAATAGTATCTGTTGGTGTGGAAAAGTACTAGCTTGTGTCATTGTTCTGTGTTCATTTGATATGCTGTAGTTTGGCTTGTCTGAGCTGTTGTAAAGACGTGTTACTCGCACATCATACTTGGACTAAACGTATTATAAACTATATTTACGTGTAAACATCGTTTCCACTAAATTACGTTGACGTTACAATAGCTGTGTAGGATTTACCACAAGCACGGATTTACAAACCCTGTTTTACATCCCATGTAAGGTAATGAAGTGAAGAATTTTAACATACATTCGGATTCTGCGTTTCGAAGAAAAGACGAAAAAGCATGCAACATTGTTGATTTGCAAAGCTTAATACTCGCAAGTGCTGCCTTCGACTAGCATGGCTTTCCGCCTAAGAAACTATGTGAAAAGTGATTATTTGGCATAAAACGTTGGAAATTGATAACTTTAGAAAGCCCTTTTTGGTCACCATTGTTGCAACGCTACTACCGAAAAGGGAAAACCAGCTAAAGGGCACGATCGCATAACATAGAACATCGGGCGACTCATTGAATCAAGAGGCTTTATGGGTCAACAGAATAACAATGGCCGACTTCAACATGTAAATCCTATTAACATAAAAACGGGATGAGATCTTGCAAAGGTAAAAGACCACAATAGACAATAAATAAACATATCTGAAGGCTTTACGCGTTCCAACGCCGAACAATGCTCCAATGTTTAAAATTCCAGGTTACACATAGCTTACAAAACGTACTCAAATGAAAGTCCGTCTTCCGCATTTTCGGTAAATATTGGTAGATTTAGTGTGGGAAAAATGACAAGTCATCTGTACTCTAGGTGAAAGAAAAAAGAAACCAATTTTTCAGTAGAATCCAGGAAATGTTTGGAAGTGAGATAAGTCGGCCGTCATATACCTATCAACAACGCTGTGAACACATCAATTAGCTCGAACACCATGGTGAAAGGGCGCGACATTGAACCAATCAGTTCCATTCTTCTCGATGCTATAGGCAAGCAAACATCTGAACGAGGGAGTCATCGAGCCTCGGATAGTCTTTTCCTCCACACCCACTGGGCGCATTGATGGCAACTGCCTGACAGCCTGACGAGTTTGCTTTCAACATTGTGAAGCGGTACGAGATGGTTCGAAGCGAAGGACTGCTGTTTTCCCTGGTGTTTTTAGTCACACATCTAACTGGAAGTGAACATCAGACTAATGGCGCAAACCATCAACTGGCTGACGGATTTCAATCTTTCTTCAAGACTAGATACAAATCGTGGCTACAAGTGTTAGACGGAACAAATTTAAAAAAATATACTACTGGCGGCAATGAACTGACAACTGTAGATGCAGTGACAGCACAAAAGAAAATAAACAATTTAGTGTTAACAAGTCCTAATATAGAAGGTTCGATCGGTCCCATCAAAGCTCTCCGCGTACCTTATTTTTTACGTTTCGGAAAAAATGCGCAAGAAGACAGACAAGCAAATAGCCTTACCTGCACATGCGAACCGACGCCAACTTGTTCAACCACTTGCACGTCACTCGAGATACGGTGTGGACGAACATGTACACACAGCACAATTTTCACGGCTGAATGTGGATGCCACGGAGGACGCCACCAAGCTACGTCCACAAGTTCAAGCGTTAGCAGCAATGGCTGTGCCACATTAAATGCTGGATGTCTCGCAACGGTCGGAGCTGTTGGTGCTGTTGGAGCTGTTGTAGCAGCTGCTGCAGCAGTGGCAGTGGCTGTCGCTGTTGCGGTTCCAGTAGGCCTCCAGTTATCCGGAGTGGGTCCGTCTGAAACAGAACGATTCGATCCACAAGTTTTAGATATCGGCGACATTTTTGGCCAACGAACACCTGTAAACAACCTTACATTTCCTGTGAACGGAAATGATTTCCCAGCTGATGGTTGCGGAGACAATTCAGTGAGATTCAGTGACGGAAATTGCTATCCAGTTTTGACGAGAGGTCCTTGTGCCGATCCTCACCGATGGGTTACTCTAGATCCTGCGACAATCCAAGTATCACACACAAATCACATACAGAATATGGAAACGTCAATACTTTAAAGTGGTTCATTTCAGGCACGTTGCAGTCCACGTCTCTGTGGTCGCCAAAGAGTATTCGTTGGTCAAGATGGACTTTGTCACGACATCAACGATCCATCTGGATGTAGCGGTGGCCGACGTCTTTATTACACAGCTTACGGGGACCCACTCTGTGACTGCCCTATCGGGCAATATCCTTTTCCGGACATTCAAGACGATTGCGTTCCACTGTTCTCGAAAGGTAATCACAAAATCCTGCTACTTTCCTTGTTATGTCTGAAAGCTTGGCAGCAAACATCGATGCATCACGATCAGGCGAAACATACGTTTTCATGCCGATTCTTTTCTAACTTTTACAAGGTCCCTGTCCCGATGGGAATGTAGTTTCCATTACTCCGGAGGGTCGATTGGGCTGTACGCCAGAGGAATGTCAATCAATCGATGGTCAAGATAACTCTTTGCAGTTAGTGTCTACTGGGAGTGGAGTTTGTTACCCTCTCGGTTCACGCGGACCCTGTACAAATACTTCTCAGTTGCTGGGATACGATGTGTTTAGGCGACGTTTGCAGTGCGTCAATATTCTAGACCCTTCTTCGCCTTATTTCTCTTCGCCAGAAGAAGAAGATTTAATAGATAGCGTCTACAACCAGTTTGTCGCGGAATACGATGACTATCAGATCTCACTCATCTATCAAAATGCAGTGGAAAGAAAGGACAAAGGCCAACGCAGACAAGGTGGAAATACCGCAGGAGCACTTCAATTTCCTAGCTCGTCTCCTGATGCTCTCTTACAGCCATGTCGGAATGGTGCTCGAGAAGGAATAAATTTTAAGTGCACCAATCCGCTAGTGTAAGACAATGACACAATTAAAAAGTGGAAATACTGGCTGTTAAAATTTTTGATTTCGCTTCTTTTAGGTCAAATTCAAACGCGAGGCCAGTACAACCAGCAGTTAGTTCCGCATTTAAGTGTCCAGGGAATGGAAATTTACAAGCTACGGGTCAATGCGCGAGCGACAACCGTGCTGCTAGCTGTGGACCTTCGTTTCAGTTTAATTCAAATACTGGACAATGCCGCAGTGTTTTCAGACGTTAAAGACAGGATTAACTCTCTATTTACTTTCTCGCGTATTGGGGTCGAAATGAACCAACCAGACATAGGATCTTTCCAGAAGTTGGAGGCAAGTGGAACGTCAAACCAGAAATATTACTTGTAATACAAATACTTATCTATGCCTGAATGAATATGCATGAATTACAAATTTCACGTTTTCTTGTATTGGCGCTGTCTGCCTAACGTAGACAATCGGCGTGATCTAATGCAAATCATTAGGCTAAACCAGTTCACATCACCAAATAACCTATTGGGGAAGTCCCTGTTGAAAACGAAAACGTTGTCCTATTTTAAGTAGGGCATCTTTTTACGCAAATGGACCCGGTCATTTTTCAAGTAGCCCATCGATAGACATGTCAAGTTAAACGCAGTTTACATCAAATTGACTTGTGTTACGAAAGGTCTACGCATATCATTGCAGTCAGCTAGTTACGGAATTTAAGATCCATTAGAGTATTTGCCCCATATATCTTTCTTATTTTTTATCTCGTTGACATTAGAATGCGGTAGCCTTATTAGGCAATAGGATTTCACAAACCCTCAAGACATTTGTAACAACGAGATGCCACAAAAGGATTTCACCAATGAATGCCAATTACATCAGATAATTAAATTATATGCGTACCTATGATCCATATAAAGATTGATATATGGTGTCTACTAGAAAAATGCGCAATTGGAAATGCATATTACAAAAATGCCAACCAACCGATTTAGTAAAACAAATTGTTGTAGCGCTCAGATTCGACCAAGGAATATGTTACATTTTAGCGTACCCCGGGTCTGTCGGACAAACACGATCAGCTAGACTACGAAACGTTTGCTCGATTACCACTGTGCGTCAATTCACTAGCTCTTTCCGTAAGTTTCTAACGACCCGTGACTAGCGATGAGTTAAATTTAATAACCAACAAAAGAGGAAAGGAAATACAAGTGCCTACCTTGTTATGAGCTGATCAGTGGTGTTAGGTTAGCTGGTGCCTATGAATAGCTTCACAGCATGAGCCTCTCAATGGTGAATTACCTGGTGAAAAGTCAATTAATTAGTCAACCTAAATCGATGAAGATATTTTTTCTTTATACCTTTTTGTGCTATCGCTTAACTAGGAAAAAGTTAGTCCTAGAAAGAAAACATAAAAAACTAAAAATGTGTTAAGAAATTTAGGATGTTCTATAACTGGTTTTACCTTCCATTGCTGCTTCAAGCGCAACACACGTTGCGCTCCGGACGCAAGTTCCAATTACGAGTTTTACCCAAAGGGAATGGGGAAATCCGGGGTAAGCATCGCATAAAATGATTTCATCTTAATTTCACCAACTCCTATTCCAACTATGCAAATGATTACTTTAAAAAAGTACAGCAATAAACCGAAAGTAAAAAGAAATTGCGCAGACAACACGTAATGGTTGAGGGTGTATTTTTTATGCAAGGCGACGTAGGAAAAGTTAGCGCGGACTGAAGCCAAAAAAGAAGTTCCACTCAATTTGTTGTTCAAGCTTGGAATCACTCCATAAACTCAGCGTTCTCTATGAACAGCTGATTAAAACGACGTCAGTTTTGTTCAATCCTTTAGCCGTCTAGTTGACCGCATTCGTAAGCGTTCTGGTAGCTCTGCGTATTCTTGTCTTCCGAATCAAGCTTAATCATATCATCAATACGCAGAATGGTAATAGCCGCTTCAGTAGCAAACTTCAGAGACTTAATCTTGGAAACAGCAGGCTCAAAGACACCAGCTTGTCGGTTGTCCCTAACGGCACCTTCCATCAAGTCCAACCCGATCCTTGACAAACGAGAAAGATATAACAATAATTCTTAACAGCGCTAATAAAACATTATTTACCATTTCAAATTAGCGTGCTCAGGCTTTGACTGCGATGAGTGATGGTAAGAACGCATTTTAGCCACGAGATCAGTCGCGTCCTTGGCTGCGTTGACTGCTAAGGTCTTGGGAATGACCAATAGCGAATGGGCGAATTCTGCAATCGCTAGCTGTTCTCGAGAGCTCTGTATGTCATAAAGTATTATTACAATAATTTAACTTATTTTCCTTTGAAAATGTGTCAACTTACCAATGATGTAGCGAAGCTTTCCAAATAAATAGAGAGTGCAACCTCCACAGCGCCGCCACCGACGACTAGAGTTTTGGATTCTAGAACGCGTTTGACGACGCAAAGGGCATCGTGCACCGAGCGTTCCATTTCGTCGCAGTAGAAGTCATTAGGACCACGCAGAATAATGGAAGCAGCTGTGCGCGCTTTGGTTCTACGTTGAAGGAAATGGAAGACGTGAAAAATTACAAATGTTTCTGGAAAGCCATAAACTAGAATTCTTCACAATGCCATAATGCTACGGCTGCTTAGAGCAAAGACAGGCTTGCACGGAAATTCAAATTCGGTCAGCTTATATGGTACTATGCACATTCCAAATAGTATGGGTAACAGACGAAACAAAACTGCACCTCTAGTCAACAAAAAGAAGGCTCATCATTCGCTTAAGGCTGGAGAGGAAAAGAAGGTCACCATCCCATTCTGAAAATCTAAGATTATTTCTACATGTTGAACTGCGTTCTGAAAGACGAGCCTCGGGCTTATATCCGACAAAGTAAGCTCTATACGGTATTTTTTTTTTTTGTGGGACTTCCGCACATGAGGACCTCCTTTCTAGAAGATGGCTAAAGCAGAAGGTACAACATACCTTCTTTGTTTCTCTTATGCATACAGGCACTATAATCTAGTCTCACAGTGGCAGCCGGCTCGGTTAAAAGCATAACATAAGATGCAGTGCAACAAGAGACTACTTTTCCTGTTCTCGGTATCTATTCTTGGCTTTGGTGATCAACAAAGTCATGCACTGGATCCTAATGTGAGAAGATCGTGGATACGAGAGCTCGCGACACGCGTGAAAGCTAAAAAGGGTATCTACGAGAGTGAAACAACCCCTTTTTCGGGAAAAAACGAACATCAGTACCACAATGAACACCCAACTGCGGAGGCAGCTTTGGTGACTATGGAAACAACGCAGGAATTTTCTAAGAGTTTTGGCTTCGGAGCTATCAGAACACAGCACAGGCAAAATACGTATCCTTACCAAACGCAAACTACGTATCCTTACCCAACGACAACCCTCCCACGGTTACCCACGGTCCCTTCTGTTGCAATAGCACTTGGAGCTATAGCGATCGCAATCGCAGTAGGCGTTGCTACCACACATAGTACGGAAAAACAAATAGACGAAATCGATCTCGTCATCAGGCAATTTGACAATCAAACCCCTATAAATGAGTGTCCGATGCCTGTATTTGGAAACGATTTTCCGCGCGATGGCTGTGAAGATAACGCCGTACGAGTAGCAAATGGAAAGTGCTTCCCCGTTCTGACACGAGGCCCTTGTGAAAATAACCGTCATTGGATAACGATTGATCCCATTACATTAAAGGTAAATGAAGAGCAATTGTTTGAATAAAAGAATTGAATTTTCCATGGAAGGAATGGTCAATTTCAGGGAAGATGCACTCCAAGACTTTGTGGTCGAGAAAGAGTACTGGTGGTACGGGACGGACTTTGTCACGACGTCAACGATCCGAACGAATGTCAAGGTGGGCGGCGTCTTTATTATACAGCTTACGGAGATCCGATATGTGATTGCCCCATTGGGCAATATCCTTTCCCTAACCCTCACGACAACTGCGTCCCACTTTTTACCCAAGGTATTCATTCAATCGTTACACGAAAGTACAACATAACAAAGATTTATAATAAGTCAACTTTCATCCACTATGCTCTGCATAAAGGACCTTGCCAAAATGGATACGTAGTAACAATTGGTGAACAGGGTCGACTTGGCTGTACTCCAACCAAATGTGAATCAATCGACAATGACAACTTGTCCCGGCAGCTTGTGCCGGCCAACGATGGCGTATGCTACGCCCTTGGGTCACGTGGACCCTGCGCCACTACATCTCAGCTCTTAGGTTACGATATCTTCAAGCGCCGTGATCATTGTGTCGATATTCTAAACCCCTCCTCGCCCTATTTTTCTTGGCCCGCACAAGACGATTTTCTTGATAGCATCTACAATCAGCTCCATCCGGAATATGACGAATTTAGAGTATCCTTTGTTTACGAAAGTCTAACGGGGAAGAACGAAACACAACAACGAAGACAAGGTGCGAGCACAATAGGAGCAATCCAATTTCCTAGCACGTCAATTGGAAGTCTTTTACATCCTTGTCGCACTGGAGCTCGACGAGGAATAAATTTTAAATGCACCAATCCTTTAGTGTAAATCAATAACATTTTATATCTAAAACAACGCAACGGAATATTTAATCCTATCTCTTTTTTTTGTAGGCCTACACTAAGGACAATGCAGCTCTTGCAAGTTGTTCGACCTGGATTGAGAACAAACTGCGAAGGCAACGCTTTGTTTGTCGCTGCCACTGGCCAGTGCCGAGCCAGGTTCTAACCCATGAACTAACAATAACGCTCAAAATGTTTCTAACAGATAGCTTTTAACAAGATGTCTCGCAAAACAAGATATTTATTATGTAATTACTTACCCCTTAATGACGATGAGTTCGTCGTCGCAGATCCGCTCAGTCGAAACTTCGGCTGCCTCGCCCACCGCAGAAGCTTCAAAACTTTCTTCGCCTATTACAAAAATAAACTATTCAATACCCTTGTCTTCAAACTGAAAAAAAAATTCTTTTACAGCACTATAATACCTTCGAGATTAGCCATGGACGAGAGTAAAGTGGCTCCGGTAGCTTTGGCAATGCGCTTCAAGTCTGATTTCTTGCACCGACGAACTGCCATAGCACCTGCCTCCACGAAATACTACACAAACGGGAATTGTAGATTGAAATTTTATTCAGGCTTCTGATTAAAGCTAGGACTTTTTTTTTTACCTTGAGACACAAATCATCAATGCCTCCAGTAGCCAAAATAACGTTGGCTCCGGCGTTGAGGATTTTCTGGATTCGCTCCTTTGTTATATCAGACTCTCGTGCACGAATAGCATCGAGTTTCTCGGGATCTGTGACGAGAACCTGAACTCCCATTTTCATTTTTGTCTTTTGAAGAGAGAAATCAAGGCAGGCAATCTTTGCATTGGTGATCTTCTTAACCATTGCCTGGGAAGCAACCGTGCAATTGAGTGCGTACCCGGTCACAAGTGTGCTTTCTCGAGCACTCTTGCCGTGCGCCTTGAGGACGTTGATCGCTTTGATTGGATATATAGCTTGGCCTTTGTTGTCAGTGACGCGTACAGCATGGGCGGCGTCAACCACCATGGCGGCGAAGAAGTTTGCGTCGGCGCTGATGATCTTGCTCGACATAGAGGTCTTGGCGGCATTGATCAAACAGTCCTTTCCAAGCTCTTCAACACTCAAGGTCAAAGTATCTTGAATGTACTTCACAGCTTCCCTTTATCAATAAGCACATGGTTATTAGATAAAAGCACACAACAGAGAGTTAAAAAAATTTAGAATTTTTGGTGATATTACTTGCAAGCAAGGCGGTAACCACTGATGACTGAGGTAGGATGGATTTTCTGTTTCACTAATTCATCAGCATTTTTCAGCAATTCAGCAGCCACAATAACCTGCACATTTTAGTAAAAGATTGTAAAAGCTGAACAAAAAAAAGGAATATGGGTAACTAACCACTGAGGTTGTGCCATCTCCAACTTCTTGGTCTTGAAGCTGGGCAAGCTCAACTAATACTTTTGCAGCGGGGTGTTGAACCTCAAGCAGGTTAAGGATGGTAGCACCATCGTTAGTAATAGTGACATCCTGAGATGAAATGTTTGAAATTTAACAGACGTCACATTTTTAAGAGAATAATTTGAAGTACCCCAACATCATCAACCAACATTTTGTCTAGTCCAACAGGCCCAAGAGAGCTTTTGACGATGTTGGCGATAGAACTAGCAGCCAAAACTAGATAAATGAATAATATATTTAAAACGCCCATGCTAGCCGGTACAGGCGGTGTTCTTTTTCATAAATCCAAATTTTAAAGTGCAAAAACTTACCATTTTGGGTACGAACAGAACTGCCGGTCGTACGTTTTCCAGGAAGAGAGAGGCTTGAAGAAAACATTTCCTAATTTGCTATGAGAACTTTTATTATATCTAAATCAATCAACTCTTTCTATGCTCAGAGTGACGTTGAGCACGCTGCACGAGTTCGGGATGACGGACAGAACGTCTAGAACTAGTGACGGCTACTGACAAAGCAAAAGAAGTTGCTCTAATGCTATTTTCTGTGCGCCGCCGCAATCACGTGGTTATTTCTAGCTCCAGCATTGGCGATTTGGCGGCATTCGCTTTTGCTCGTCATATTAAATTCAAATCGTTGTTAATAGCATATTAAAGTGAAAGAAAAAAAAATTAAATCAGTAGTTCTGCTTTTATCAAATGATATCTCGATTTTAAACTATCAATAACTTAATTTTTATCAAGCCCTGTAGACATTTTTAGATAGAGGGGGGGGGGGGGGGGGGGTAGGCCGAGAAAGGGTTGCATAGAACACGCGGTTCGAGCACAAGACGTCATGAATAAACCAGCATGGTATTGTTAACGTAGTTGAAACTCAGGTGATTCTTTAGGCCTCAGTGGCATTCATAGCCGTAATTTCATTTTCGGTTTATTGTGAACCTCGGCTTTAAATGTCATGTGTAATGTGACTCCTACACCTTCATTTACCAAGTGAGTCGGCCTCGATCTCTCGGATACCATTGTCATCCCACCATGGCTGCCATCGACGCAGGACCTAGGAGGCAACGAGGAATACTAGGACTCCTGTGCGGTACTATAAGTATTAGAAAAAACATACTGGTAAGTAATACAAATTAGAAATGTAGTTCTGTTTGTGCTGATGACTTTGATCGATAATAATCAACGGATGTTTGTGGTATATTCATTAGTGCATTGGGGACAACAGTATTGCAGAGAGTGAGACAACGGATCGATGTGGCGTGCCAGATAACCAGCAGCAACCGGATATCGAGATTCCATATCCGTCTGTCTGCGACACTGCTGCTGTAACCATACCATCACCTGTACTAGTCTCGAAGAAGCTCGCCGAAGAAGCTGTGGCCAAACGTCGCAATGTTCGTTTTAAGAACCATGCTACCGTTATCGAGGAGGAGGAGGAAATTGATTCACAACGCTTTCCAATGGCCGAAACGAACCAGGAACTTTTACTTGAAAGTACTAACACAAGTACGACGGAAAAAAAACATAATAGAAGAACTAGGCAAAAAAAGATGGCACCAGCCCCTCCTCTGCCGGGTATCGCTGACAATGCTTCTTACTGAGTTTTTTGGCCACTTACCGTTAATAACCTAATATTATTAAGTTTACGTTTTTTATGATAAGCCGTTATTAGAGACATTTTGATAATCTTTGTTCACATTGTAAAATGCAATCTTGTTATTTCTCATTGAGGAAAGTTTCGGCCGTTTACCGAATATCAGCTTAATTAGCTACTATTTTTAGGTTTAATGGCATTTCTCAATACATCGTTTGTTATTCCTTCCCACAACTGGTTTGCCCAAAATTCGTGCTGGAGATCAACAAAACACAAGGTGATCGTGATAGCCGATGGAGTAGCATTGGAACATAACGCAGTGTACGAAAATTATTAGTGTTGATGCAACAACGAAAGGGAGATACTTGCCCAAATTTAGGAGGTATTTCTGATTTTAGTTCTCAGCATTCGTCAAAAAACGAACGAAGCTTGTGTTGCTGACGCCCATTCTTCCCACAAAAATGAGCTTAACCATTGAGACACAATGATGTTGCAACAACGTGATGCGCCACTTCCATTCTCATCTTGTACACAATAGTTCACGATTTTTCGTCGATGGTAGGAGAATGGCACAACAGACCAGGCGATCTACTTACATCAGTCGGTGTCAACCACATCCAAGTCATTCTTATGCTTGCATGTTGGGCTCAATTTAATTGCCGAACTACACGCAGCTTTGAAAAAGGGAAGAAAATCACACATAATTGGTAACATTGCAGGCCAGAAAGAAATATCTTTCATGTGAATAATTTTCTGTAAATGGTCATTGCCTACCCCGCACAGCGAAGATAAATTAGCCTCAATCTAGGTGGTCTTCTTACTGCCTAATGACACGGTTACGCAAGGTTAAACCGATTGGGAACTGAAACTAAAACAAGGCGACAACATGTATCGTCTTTCTCTTTTTGTTACCTGATATGGAGGACTTTTATTTTTCTTTGATGGAAGTAGTGACTACAATGAAAATAAATCTCGCACTCGAATATGTTTTACTTAAGAAAGAAGATGGTGTAGGAAATTCCAATTCCAGACACCATGAGATAAGTAGATCATTCTACCTAAAATACGGGATGATTGGAAACTTTAACAACACAGGGAAAAAGAAATCGGTCTGAGCAAAACAACCAAAACGCGTGACGAAAACAAAAGGTTCCACTATCTAAACCTTGATGGCTTTCATCTTAGGCATTCGCTTTTTGGCCATTCGTTTGGCCTCCTTTTCCTCCCATTTACGCTGCTTTTCGGGATCATCGTCTTGGAGAATCTTCTCTTTTTCCAGACGACGCTTTTCTTCGCGTCGGGCGGCGGCAGCTTCAGCTCGGGCCACGTGTGTCGACTTGAGGAAAGCTTCTTCCACCTTTTGACGGTTCTTATCCGCCTTCATTTTGGACTCTTTGCTCAGGCGGAACCGTTTAACACGCTCCATGCAGTAAAAGGTCAACATGATGGCCGGCCGGATGTTTTCCACCGCGTCAGCGATGCTCTTACCTGAGGAAAAAGAAGAAAACAAACCATGTTATTCGGGCTACTTAGTGTACAATCTGAAACCTTACCATTTTTTAAAGGCAAGTTGAAATTGAAGATGAGCATCTTCTTCACCTCAGGCATCTTACTCGGGGCCGTATCTTCCGTCTGCTTGGGCCCAGAATACTGATCTGAGAAGTGAATGGATTCGATGACTTCTGGGATGTTATTGATGAGTGAGCACACGCGAACATCCAGTAAAGTGGAGGAAGCTTCACCGATTTCCGACATGAGGACAAAATTGGCTGGTAAACCGAACTTGTCCACAGCTGATTTTTTCTCGGGACAATAAACGCTGATGTCTGCCATCTCCCTGATAAGTCGGGTGGCTGTCTTCTTGGCAGCTAGGCACATGACGTACGTGTCCATATCAAGATCGTTCATAAAAACTTTAACGTGCACCTGATCTTGCACTGGCCGGAAGAAGCTCATCACCATTGCCACAAGATCTTGCCGTTTCAAGAGCCGCAGCTCAAAGAGAACGGCTTCACAAGCAGTTCTACCACTACACCAAAGAAGGTAAACATTTTCTGACTCCTTCAAGAGGCCAGGTTGGCTGTTTTCCAACTTGCCATCATCCCCAACCAAAGCAAAATTCTCCTGCAGAGGTCCTTTGAAGGCAGCATACCATGTCTCAGCAATTCGTTGATTTTTGCTACGGCCAACAAAGAAGTTGAAGAAATAGAGAACAAGACCAGCAAGAATCATGAGTTCCAAGTAGTAGCTTTCCCAGTTGGAGCGTAGATGAGCTGGCAGCTGGGCAAAAGTAATTTTGGGTCCCTCGTTCAATTTGAGATCAGGTTTGGATGTAGAGTCTTTCTCATATCCCTCATACTCGTCTTCATCAACATGTTCAAATTCGTTATCTTCTGTCTCTACAGTTGCTTCTTCTTCATCAGCTATTGCTGTTTCTTTATATTGTTCTGGAGTTGATGGTTCTTCATGATCGTGAACCATATTTTTCTGATCAGAGGCCACCCCACCAACTACATCCTCCACATCAAAATCTTCAAATTCCGCAAATTCATTGTCTTCGATATCTAAATGATTAATTCCTGCGTTTGCTATGTTATACGAGACAAATAGTAGAGTTAAAGCAAATATAGTAAGCCAGTGAGAGCGGTCGACCGGCGACGACATTTTCCTAGTTTAAAAGAGAAGAACGAAAAATTAAGGAAGAGTAAATTATTTCGATTCCCACAAATATCATACACGAAAAACAAAATGGCTTACTATAGTTCCACTATAAAGGAGCGTATTAAAAAATCAGGGAAAACGATTTGACAGGTGAAATTTTGTTTCTATTCAGCACAGAAGCGCCATGACAGTCCACAAATTAATGCCTGGTTGCCTGTTCTAATGGAATGGAGAAAGAACGAGACCAGTTTACACGTCAGGAAAAAAAAGGAGAAAACACATAAATCAAGAAAGAAAAAAAGCGGGGAGAACGAATGTGAACAGTTGTAATGGTATTTAGCGTCGGGCATAGACTTTGGCTCCACAACACGGAAATAATACACGTATTTCAGAGAGAGAAGCTCTCGGTCTAATTCGTTTGCCCGCTTCGTACACCAGCACACAGAGTTTAGAGAGCGAAATTCCGGTGGACGCGGGCAATCTTGTTAGTAGGAAGTGGTACAAAATTTAATCTTGTTTAGGGACAAATCAAAGTCACTTGACTGTTGAAAATCAATAACAACCCCTTCATTATACAAGGCAACGGCGGTTGACTGCAAAACCAACACTTTTCCTGTGCTCCCAAAAGACCAAGAATAATTGTGAAAAACAGCAAACTGCTCGTTAATAACGTGAGATGCCGCATCGCGGTACGCTAATAAAATAGATTGGGTCGTTTACAAGTGCTCGAGGCGAATAGTTCGTAGTCAATTGCCATGCAACTAAGGTAAAAAAAAACAAAAAAACAAAACAAAAGAAGAACACACTAAATTACTCTTGTGGGCGTAATTTTGTCTTTGAATAAATTACCGGGTTTGGTTCTATTTCCTATAGAACAACCTTTTCGTTCAGGTTGAAGCGCCCCCTTCTTCGCCCTTCCTCCCCCGCCATTCTGCTCAGTCGAGGCGTAAGAAGCTCTGCAGGTCGGACGTGTATTTTTCCGCTCTCAGTTGGCGCGGAGCGCGCCACTGTGTGTTCATCTCTAGTAGTGCTTGATCAACAAGTTTTCCTTTTTCTGGTGGGTAAACGAAAAACAATCCCTTGTGTTACCTGAAAGTTTAGATTTTTGTTATTCAAAAATGTTCTGTCGTCAACATTTCTAGTTCTCCATTCCGAGAAAGCACAGCACAATTTTTGCAAAATAACTAGGTGTGTTCGAGTGTTTCTGTGTCCTGTGTTCGTATATTTTGTGTGTGTCTGTGTGTGTGTGTGTGTGTGTGTGTGTGTGTGTGTGAGTGTCTTGTGTAAGTTTTGACGTAGACCCTAAAGGCTTTTTTTTTCGGTCGGGGCGGCAATGACCGCTGGCGCACTACCACACAGCCGTACACGTTAGATGAAGGGGAGGGATGCACCCGAAACACACAACAGTTGTTTTTTAGGGAATGTGAACGCATAGCCTCTCGCAAGACATCGTAACAGCTTCCTAACTGTTTTTTTGTTTTCTTTTTCGTTCAGTATTCTCTACGGTATACGAGTTCAATACTAAAATTCATTACAGTTCATTTCCTGGTATTAATACCGAAATGTAGCGATTTCAATGCTCGTTTGCTTGGCCGCCATCTTTTTGCCATCTCGTGTCGGTCACCCCATGCTGCGATTGCAACTTTTTTTTTTTTTCCTTAAAGTCATTATCTTCGTAGGTGTTTGAGTGGCAAAAGATGCAGTGTAATGCCATGCTGGTTTTGAAGACGGTTTTTGGCACTGCATTATTATTTTTATTTTTCTTTTGATCAAGACACCATCTGCCTCTTTTTTTGTGGTGGGTGTTAGAAACTTCATCTCGGACATCGTGAGAGCCAAGTTCAAGGTCTTTTGGATGTTATTGAGACTCCCGAACGAAAAAAAAACTAAGACCGTCCCTTTCGATTTTGACTTTTAAATTAATGTGACATCATCAAGTGCGGAATTTTGACATCTGGTTGGTGGCAACATGTTCACGTACTGCTCGTGAGTGTGGCGTGACTAATCGAAAAGAAAGAAGAAAGAAAAGAAAGAAAAGACACAAACAACGAAAAGGTATTTTTATGTTGAAGAGGGGGGGGGCATTGCATTTCAAGGTGACGGGTTGGAATATAATTAAATTTTTCGGTTTGAGCCTCACCAGGTGTGTTAGTGTTGCAATGTGGGTGGGTAGAAAAAAAATGCAGGTTGTTTGCCACTGACCGGATGGGAAATTGAGGTCGGTATGACCAGCACCGGAAGAAGTTGGGTAGTGTGAAATATGCGTTTCGAATACTATAGAATTTGTTTTTAGAACGAATAGCTAAACTCAGTTAAATGGAGCATGATTTCTACGAAGATACTAGCAAGATGCTCTCATTTCGCGTCCTTTGCTACTATAATCGTCGATAATTCCGGTTATTAAGAGGCGCAGCAGGAGAAAGCTGAGACTTGGAAATGGTTACGGGCTATTAGGTCAGTGTAACTGAAACACGTCCATCTGCGGACATTTTCTTGTTATGGAAGTGAAGACGTTGACAATGCCTTTGGGCAAACTGTTTTGCATCCGAAATCTGGATATTTTGTCAGTTTTCATTCGGCCCAAAGATCGTGTTCTGCGATGTAGAGCGCAAGAGCGACCATGCCAGTCGGGGCCGTTTGAGAGTCCGAACATTTTTTTGTTCAACTCTCCGTCTCGTCTTTCATTTCTCAACTTTCATTTCATCAGGAGAAACCTGCAGTTTACGAGAGGAAACAGGTGATGCTTGGATGAGCCCAGCACAGCAGTTCTTGTATAATAGGTGGATGGCTGTTTTCTGGCGATGGAAGTGGTTGAACGATCACGATTTTAATTGCCAAAACTTGAGAATTAGGTTAGTTTTTAAGTTCTTAGAACGAAGACAGCTGCACTCTGGTTGAATGGAGCGATTTTTTTTTATTTTGGTACTGGATTCTCGTGTGGAAACACTGCCATCTACAGGCAGAAATTTCAATAGAATATTGAACGGGGAAAAAAATATATTCTGCTACGCTGCACTTACATGGCTGATGAAAGGTAACTAAAGCCACACGCGCGACGTGAACAAATGCCAAAGAAAACCTAAGCAATCCGATTAAGCGACCGGTTAGAGCATGCACTAGATAAAGTCTTGCGGTACTTTTGTTTTCGAATGTTAGGCAGTCAGTGAGGCTCTTTGTTTTGATCCGTTACGACGTCCATGCGCTCAGTGGCGCGTATAAGAAAAGAGAATTTCTGGTATTTTATCCCTTTTAACTACCCTTTTCCCCTTTCCTTTATTAACTGTAAGTTTCGTTGCGTGCGGTAGAAAAGCAAAATTCTATTCCGACCGGCGTCTGCTACCATTTTAGAAGATGCACAGTCACGGACAAGCTCTTCCTACTACTCGATTGTTTTGTTTTTTTATTGTGCGGGTCTTTTTTCTTCTTTATGCCGTTGGATTTTTCTTTTTGTTCTTAGAAACAAGTCAGAATTGTGCAAATTCGATGAATCGAATCGAGTTATCATGGAATAGAAAGTCAAGTACTGAGATTGGATTACATTATACGTTTTTTTTCTGGGCTTGTCTCTACCCGTTATACGAACGAGTTTGTTTTTTTTGGCGAGTTTGGATGTCCTAATCTTCTCGCTTTCTCCATTTTCACATTTAAGTTTCAAAAATAAGTCAGGAAAACGAAGAGCAAACATTGTTATTTATTCTGTGCCCTTTTATTAAATATTTGCCTTTAGGTTTTAAATGGGATAGCCGCAACCCTCTACTCAAGTAGAAACATTGCAGCGACACACCCACTTTAAGAGCTAGAGCTAACAGAAAAATAAATACGAGATGAAGATGGTACCGGCCCCACCACCGATGACCTCTTCACCCATTATGTCTTCAGCTCACCAACAGTTCGAGGTGACGGAAGACACACCCGTCGACTTCCTGGAGGGATGCATGGAGATTCTAGTCATCTTCCCCAACGAGAAGAGCATTCTCATGTCTATCCAACGGAGGTACGTTTCCTTGTTTTCTACAAATGATTTTTAATCCAGTTGTTTTAAACGAATGTATAAAGAGAGTGAAGGAATGAAAAAGAAAAGAGATATCATAGTTAAAAGAGAATAAACCGGTTTGTCGTGACATTCCCGATTTTTGTGTGTGTGCAACGGTAAAAATTGTTATGTGAAGAGGCGAATGAAACGGGAGAAGAGAAAGCATTCCTAAGTACAGACGGCCCAACTCACGAGCTGTTATTACTTTTAGGATTGTGACCTGCAATCGTGATTCAAATCGACTATTGTTTTACTTTAACCTGTACGAAACGCTTCGTTTTGAGTCGTTATTAAATTTGCTGTGCTGTGAAATTAAAACACCATCGTGATGTTTTCGTATTTATTTTTTTTGATGCAGGATGCCAATGTTGGATCTGTTGATTCACGTGACGGCGGCCAACAAGATCTCGCCGGCAGCTCACTTGCTTCAAGTCACGGACGAGGAGGGCCGGTTCTTGCCCCACAAGCCCAGCACGCCCATCGGTATGCGCACCCAAACACACTGCTTACGACGTAGTTGTAGAAATTGCCATTCTTTTATCCTCCCTCTCCCACCCCTTCACCAGTTGTCCTGGATCAATATTGGGCTCTTGCGGGTTTATTGACGAGGAAAGAAATTGAAAGGCAACGCTAATGAGGGGACGAAAGGGACTCGACTTGGCTTTTTGCCTTCTTTTTTATTGCTTTATTTTATATAAATTTTTTGTTGTTTTCATGCCATCTCATTAGTAAACATACTTGTATACGTGCTCTACATGACAGGTTCGCTGAATGCTCACAAGGTCTACATCCTAGCCAAGAATCGATTGATGTCTGATCGATCGGATAGTCGCTCCAGTAACGCGAAATCTTCTTCAGCTTCTCAGTTTGAGCAATCGTTTCGTGTGCAGGTTAGTAAACGTGTTCCAACAAGCATTCGGTGTCGTGACTAACAAATGAGTCCGTGTCTAATCTTCATCAAAGCAAGAAAGAGAAAAAGAAAATGAAATAGAATATTTTTAGCTTCCGGCGTGAATTCAAACGGCGAGTGCTTTTCCAACTTTTCTTTCCGCTCAAGGATGATCTCTTTTTTGAAGAAACATAAATTATTTATGATGTATATATATATTTTTATTATTTTTCATTTTTGTTCTTCTCTTTTTGTCCGCCAGGTGCGCCTTCCTCGCAATCAGTTGTTCGTGACCCGCGTGACGGGCCGGACGCAGCTCGCCGACCTGCTTCACACTGTGTGCAACGAGAAGGCTTTGGACCCACGACATTATGAGCTCAGACACCCAGGTATATTTGCCATCCCATCTACGACATACCCGTGTGTGTGTGAGTGTGTGTGTATATATATGTCGGGGGGGTTTATGCTGTAATCCGCAGCCCCCTCCCCAATCGACCTTATAAAAGAGATAGGGCGGTGTAGATAAACAAGGCGCGGACTATTACCCTACCTTGCGAGGATTTTCGGCTGATAACGTGTGAACTGAAAACTTCCACCTCACCCTCCCCCTTTGCCCGCTGTGGTATTATCGCTTGTAAAAGCATTGTTTCGTAGTTGCGTGTCCCAATAGCGTCTGCAAATATTAATCAGTTCAAGAACGATTGACGCCTCGTTCGCGTCTGCGCAGCAAAAGCATTCTCTCTTATCCTCGGGCTTCTGATCTCGTGAAAGGGAGAGAAAAAAAAATTGGCTGCCTCCATACGATTGAGGGCATTCGAGTTGTGGGTGCAGTGTCGTCAGTACACTCATTCTTCTTCTTTAACTTGTGATTTGTTACGCAGTGGAAGTTGGCCAACAACAACAAACACAACGGAAAAAAACGTTTCGTTTAAGCAAGTGTACGAGTGCTGTCAGTGTGTGTGTGTGGGTGTGTAAGGTTGGGTTCAAGGTATTTTATCTTTTCGTCTTGAGGGTATCGTTCTTCGTTTCTTCACGTAGGGTTACAGTATCAAAGATCAGAGTGATCCTATTGTTCGGCTTGTAATTTGATTGTATTGTTTTGGCACGTGGCCAGCATAGCCACTACTGCCCAAAAAATCAGCCTGTTTTGTTTGCAGACTCTTTAGTGATTACTTTTGTTTTTCCTTTTTGATACTTTCGGACAAGTTTGTGCTTTGCGTCGTGGAGTCTTTTTTTTTTTTTTTTTTTTTATAAATATGACCAAAGGGATTTCCGTATTGCGTGTGCTAGTAAGCGGTGCTGAAGTTGATTTACGAATGCCGAACACGACCTTCACAGTTGGTAACAGTGTGAACTATCCCGGCTCGACGGTGAACGCCCCCCTTGGATGAGTCGCAGCCGAGAGAGGAATGCCTGAACTTACCCTCCTCCTCGTTCTTCTCTCTTTTCCCCCTCTTGACTTATTCAATGACGTGCCTCGGCAATTTCGTTAGCATGCAATGTCAAAAGACCTCCAGTCAGCTGATTGTGAAACTTATTCCGCCTGTCTCCAGTTAAATCTTTCTCATTCGCCAGTTCTTTTTTTTTTTTATTCATGTTTTTTTATCCTTAAAAAAAAATTTAGAAAACAACAAATGTTGAATATTTTATTCGAACTGCCTTTGGCTCAGCAGTTTTGGATCTCTTTAGGGGTTTCTTCGAGGCCCTTTTTTGCCCCTTTCATCGATCATTAGCCGACTCTATAGTGCCGTTGGATCATCGTGTGTAGCGCAGGAATTTTTTCCTTTTTCGCATCCATGGCGGGAAGAAAAGATCTTAGGCTATCGTGAAAACGGAGAAGCTGTCGCGCTTTATTTTTTCTCGCGTGTATTTTTTCCCTCACTAGCTGTTCCACCCTTCAGGCTTGACGGTAATATCAAGTGGAGTATCATCCTTCCTGCTGCTTCTTCCCATTTCTGTAAAGTTGGATGTTGTTCTATGAGTCCCCGTGAGTGGTTAGATATCGAACCATCATTTTCGTCTTGATGTGCGCGCACGCGACGGAGAAGCGCAAGAAGAAGACAGCTGGGATGCGTCTGGAAAGAGAAAACCCGGAACGACGTCGTTATCAAAGTATGGAGGTCGCATGTACACAAAAAAAAAAGAATCCTGTTGTCGAAAAGAAAAAAAAACAAAGCCGAAGCGTGTTCTCAATTCAGCTATTTCTTTTTTCTATATAGCCTGTTTTGCTACTTTTCGTTTCCCGTGCAAGTGAAAAAAAGAAAAAAAGAATTTTGTCTTTTCACGTCGTAATTTTGCTTTATTGATGCAGAGAACACCTTGTGCGCCTTAATGAACTAATCAAAATTCGGGATCGTTTCTCAAGGACGGCAATTGAGTTCAGATGACGTCGTCTTTTATTTTCATTTTGCGAAAAATGTGGAAATAGTTTGAGAAGGAAAGGCTCAACCTTCCTGGCAGATTTATCCGTTTGCCTGTGCAGAGGCACGCTCGCATTTGTCCTGACAAGTTGAGAAAAAGCGCATCTTGAAGACATTGCCAGCTATCGCGCGAGCACGCTCACTGCTTGAATCGATTGATTTTCTGTAATCGCAACTGTCACTCCCAAAAAAGGGCAAGAAAAGAAGGGTCTCATGTTTATGGATCGGATGTTTTATCACAGATGCTTGCCCTTGTTTACAATTAAAAAGATCTGCAGTGTCATCTCTGGCACTTGGTGGCGTGCTAAATTTGATTAATCTTTATTTTTGTTTTTCTTGTTGCTCTTTATTTTGCTGCCGCATTTTGCTGCTGCAGTGAATCTGGATGAGCGTCTGCGTCTGAGTAGCTGCCTGGACGATTACAAGTTACAAGAGGTCGTATTGGTGCCTTTGGGCGGCAAGAACGCATCGCTACTTACACCCTCAGTGTCCGTGAGCGACTTGTCGTCGTCATCATCCAACAGCATGAACAGAAAGTCGGTTAACTTGTCTGCTAGCAACAGCAGCAAAATGTCGAGCAAGTCTACGCTAAAACCCACCACGTCGGAAGCGACACTGGTTGGACACGAAAAGAAAAAACGAGGACTACTTGGTCTTCTTGGATTCGGCAAACATAAGAAAGGATCGGTTAGTTATTCACGTTTTTATCTTTAACATTTTCTCTTTTGTTTTCGTTGTACCTGTTAATTTACAATAGCGTGAGGTTAAACCGGAATTTTTACTAGTTTAGTTTTTGATAGAAAATTTGTTGAATAGTGTCATTTCCTCATCGCGATTTTATTTAGCTAACGTTGGATAATTGCTAATTGCGCAACAGTTTTGAGGACGATTAGCTTTTACGGTGGCCAGCGGTAGGTAAATGGTTCAGGAAACGAAGTAGAGGCTACAACTAAACTGGGCGCATTAAATAAATAGCTGCCGGCAGCTGCTCTAAAAAGCGCTGTTTGCATTTAATATTATCATCTGAGACTATGGTCGATGACGGAGGCGTACGCACTCGCTGGCCACTTGATTTTATAGTCTGTAATTGCGTCATCACTAAAAAATGCCAAGGCTGTGCGTGAAGTGAGACTGTCTTGTTGTTCGTCGCTTTGTGGAGGAGATAAACGAGGTCTTCTCAATGAACACCTTGTTTAAATTATTAATCTTTTTCAACCTTCGCTTGAGAATTTGGTTCACACGCAACCTGATTCTGGTGTAGACACAAAGTTTTTTTTTAAGAGGGGCTCGATAAAGCTGCGTTATTGTGTCTGTTTTTATCTTGACAAGTCGGAATGTTATTTCAAAATGTTTGCTTTATTTGTTATTGGTTGACACGAATTCATTTTTTTTTTCTGTGTTATTCCATTAGAGTATGGGCGATAGTGGTATGGGTGACAGTGTTGGTGACCGGAGTATTTCACCATCTCGATCGGAAGAGCCGGTTCCTCCGGCTCCTCCTGTTGAGCCGGTAGCTCCCAGCCCACCATCGCCTGTCCTGTTTTCTAAACGGCTCGCTGAAGAAGCCGTGGCCAAGCGGAATAGCCGTTTAATGTTGAGCCAGATGTCTACAGAGGCTTTCACTACACCGACATCAACTGATGGCCCTCCGCCTCTCCGTAAAACGATTTCGACTACGTCCAACGGAGCGACGCCGCCAGCAAATAAACCAATCGCTAAGAAAAAGCGAGCTCCGGCTCCGCCTCAGCCACCACCGTCGACACAATCGAATGGAATGAATGGACCTCCCAAGGTTGAATGAAAGATAATTTCATCTTTTTACGGCATGCGATTTAATTGATAATAATGGGCAAAAATGTTATAAAGATTTCTGTTGATAAGGCGGCGTCGGAGGTATCGTCCTATTCCACGTCATCGTCGTCTGGTAGCAATTATGTATCGCCAACGACGTCGGTCATCCATCATTCTGAAGAGGAAGTGGTATTGCGTAGTTCCTCACCTAAGCTGTGAGTGTAATCCATTAGCTCTATGCCGCTCTTCACGTCATTTTTTTTTTAAATTACTTGTTTTCTTCGTTCACTTTCAGATCGTATCAACGACAAGATTCTAATTACATGTCACGTCAACGTCAGCCGGATAGCGGATGTAGCAGCCCAGTAAGGTCGCCAAGATCCAACATGATCACAACTCCCGGCAATTCTTCATCAAATTTAACGCAGGTAAAAGAAAAAAAAAGATGAAATAATATGAGCACGAACGAAAATTCGTGATGTATGGTGTAAAACAAAAACAAAACAATGTTGAGTGATTACTGATTTGGGGTGGGCGTGCGTTTTAGGTGTCCAGCACTTCGAACGCTTCACTGGCTTCGGCCATCAAAAAAAGGAAAGCTCCGGTACCTCCTCCTGCTCTTGACGAACAAGTCGAAGCCTCTGAGAAGATACCGCCGGCGACTGTCACGGTGGTGGTCGATGGATCACACGACGATTCTGACAGGGTATCTTCCGTCTCTGACCAACTGTCGAGCGTATCCGACTTGTCTTCGACGCGAAAATCAGAGACGCCGGATATCATTGAGCCAGCCATCGTCGTTGAACTGACACCTCAACATCGTCATTATGAACAGCAACAACAACAAACTTCAGGTGAGGAGGCCGAGATCCAAAATTGGAATCATTTCTTAACCGAGCTCGGCCAGATGCTCGATCTCGACAGCCAGCAAAATCGACGGCTACGAGTGTCGAACCTGTGAAACGAACAGAGGGACAACAACCATTGGACACATAATCCCTTTTTATGTTTATTTTATTTTTGATTGATTTTCCCTCGTGAGATCGATTTGGTCTCTTTCATCCGGAGAAAAGAAACCACATATTCGGCAGCAACACCCACACACGCTTGCTCGCTCGATCGCTCGCCAACTCTTTTTTATTATTATCATTTTTAAAGGATTCGGTTAGTTTTGAAGCTATTAAGTTGAGTAGTTTTATAATTTTTTTTCGTATTGTTGCCGTTGGTTAGTTTCACTGCGCTAGTGCACACATTAACTTGTCGGTAGGTAAGTACGCATGTCAAATTGTTTTGATTATGGGGTCGGACGCATGTGGAATCAGTCGAGCTTGGAATGTGTGGCTGGTGCATCGCTTGGTTTAACTGCCTATTTTATTTCTTACATTTTTTTTAGTTTCTTTAAAACAAAAAAAAAAAATAACAATTTTCTAACGCTTTTGAAACACGCGCAGTAGTGACACCCGTACCCGCTGCTCGTACTAGAGCCCCCCGTCCTGTAAAATCTGCTACAACTCCACCGCCATCACCGTGCGATGAAGGCCAAGTTATTGACTTGTTGGTGAAGGTTCTGCGCGACCACCATGAAGCAAGTAGCAACCGAAAATTGTCTTCCTCCTTCTGCTCTTCGTCATCCGAAGGCGACGATTTGACCTTGGACGACCAAAGTCTCGACATGTTTTCTAGCCGAAATGAGCTCAATCAAACGAGTAAAGCTCAACGGGCGGTTCTAGCGGTCGAAGTGGCTGCGGTGGATAAACGACAGCAGCAGCAGCAGCAGCTGGAACTGCGATCGATTCAGGGTACGGAAGCAGAGCGCTTGAAATTGGCTCGGCAACAGCAAACCATAAAGCTGGAACAAGAAAATCTTACTCGGCAAAATATACCTATGCTTGCAACGATGGAACAGCCGAGCGTATCGCCTGCGGAAGTGGAACACACCAAGCGGAAAAAATGGGATCGTTCCCCACAAAGTCAAGTCGACCTATTGGCTACGCGTACCGATTCGTCTGATGATGAAATGTCGTTGAAGGTCCCGATACCACTGAATCGGCGGCCCAGAGTCCCCAGCGCTGCAGCCATGAGCCATACGAGTAGCGTCAGCGAATTTTTCAGCCTATCTGAGGCCGAAAGCGAGTCACCAATTCAAGAACGAACGTATGAAGTAGTTGGCTGGTCGGAAGAAAACGAGGAAAATATGGATGACCCGGATGTGTCGTTTGCTGCCATGTGCGCAGCATTGGCCAGACGGAAACAGCGAGGCGATCTGGATTTACCCAATGATCTGAGCGTTGTATCAATTGAGACGGTTCAATCGCCGGACCAAATGGGCAGCAGTTCCAGTGGCAGCAGCCAATTGGGTGGTGGTGATTCAGTTGGTGGAGGATTTTGGCAACGGCCAGACATCAAACCAGGTTGGACAACCGAAAAAAGCCATTCAGTATCCTCCTCACCACGTTCAGCATCACCTGCACTTCGTAGATCGAGCAGTCTCAGTGACGTTCCAGGCGATTCTCTCCTCTTCCCCCCACTTTCTAACTCTTCCTTCTCTGCTGTCTTGTAAGTTTTTCTTTCTTTCTTTTAAACACGTTTTCGTTTCTTTCGCTCGGGAAAGGGAAAAAGAAGTATTTAGGTTTTCAAATTACTAATACCTAATATTGTGAGTGGTCGTATGGTTTATTTCTGCATGGGCACTTTTGCAAAACATTAGACACTTTACAGCTTTATTGCTTCGGTTTCGGTGGGAAGTCGACTTTTAAATGCCTGTCTCCGACTCCTCCAATTTGATCTCATTTCATTCTCAGATTATTTTATCCCCAAAATAACCATCTGTTTTTTTACGTTAAATTTTTAGTTGACATTTTTACATATTTTTTTTGTTTGACTGAAACATAACCCAAACTAAACGACATCCTCCGTTTGCAAACGTTGTGTACTCTATACTAACAGATCGAGTCGTGGCGAATACGAGGACATACCGCTTTTGTTGATCAATCACAACGCAGACGGACGCCTCTTTCATCCAGGTGCATGCAATGGAAATTTCTTCCTCTATTTTTTTTGTTTTGTTTTGTATCGTATAAACCTTTCTAAAAACCTTGTAACCTCGCATTCTACTTGTTAAGCTCGCGCTTTGGCTTGACTCGTATTGATGTACGTGTAAATTTCCTGATTCTCCATACTTCTAGACTAACTGGCTCGTTTGACATTTCGGAGGTAACGTTGCTCGCATTTAGCATTTATTACCCTTTTTTTTTTTTTTTTTTTCGCCCTTTTATTTTTTACATAAAACTTGTGTTAAGCAACATGCTTCTCGGTTAGAGAAACCCTGGAAGGTAAAAAAAAAATCCATTTTCGTTTATTTTCTTTGGCAATACCAATGCGGATTTGCCGGGTTTCGTCTGAGTGCGTGTGTGGCTTCGTTTAGGCACTGATCAAGTGAAATGATGGTGTGATTTAAAAAAAAAAAATGGTAGGTCTTTGAAAACTAATCAAATCTTTGTTTTGGGGATTTTCATTTTAGACTTGGACAGCCCCCGATCAATTGCAACAGATTCCACAAACGCCAACTCTGAACGTCCAGCCAATTCTATTTCTTCCGAGGATGATTACGAGCAGCTCGAGTACCGAAGAAAGAATAGCGATGAAAAAGAGAAGAACGACAGCTATCGCGAAGCCCACGAGGAAGAAGAGACGGTCGTATCCGAACCTATTTACACGATGGTGATAAAACCACCCAAGCCCCTTGTAGCTGTGGACTTGGAGCCGCAAACGAACGACAAAATGGAACAGACCAATGAAGACGTGCAAGTAGACGAGCCTGACAGGTGTGACGTAAAGGCCATCGTAATGCTAAGAGAGGAGGAGCCTGAGATGGAGAGGGATGCGGGTGATGGACAGACCGAGTCGCCCATTATGTGGGAGTACAAATTGCCAGCTCCGCCCACGCCCTTCCAGGATTCGGCACAATCGCCTTTGGATAAACTTCAAATTGCTAGCGAATCGGAATTGAGCCGTTCGACGCGCAGTTCCATGTCGACCGACAGCCTACAGCAAAACAGGAGTGCGGATGAAGAGAATTTTGCCAAGGATTCGCCTCGTTCGTCCATCGATTGCCAAGAACCCGAGGCTGAAACTTCGGCCGAGATCTCCATCAAAGAGGATAACGACGTTAAAGAGGTGGCCCTTAAATTACATCGCGGGCTGGAACTGTTGGGCGAAACCACTACGGAAGAACCTTCGCTAGACGATCCTGCGATTGAAGAGGTTGTAAATGTGGCCGAAGAAAATAAAGTTGTCCTTCAGTCAAGTGACCCGGAGGCTAAGCCGTATGGGATCGAATCGACGACTGACGAGCCCATGTCGCAACCATCTTCTTTGCCTCCAATGCCAAGCACTTTACCGCCAATCGATAGCGACGATGAATTCTCTCCACCTGACATGCAGTTTTCCATCGCCACGTATACTGTCCGCGTGAGCAAAGATTCACCCTACGAAAAGAAATTGACACGACCCGTTTTGCCCGAAGAAGTGTCAGAAAACATTATTAATCCTATTAATGGTACCAATTTTTAGTGTTATGAATTTTAAATAGAGTAAAAGCCTCTAATGAAACTGTTTGTATTTAGATTCTACAAAGGAGGCCAACAATCCGTTACCAATAGTTACCGAAACAAAGGAGCAGGAAATGATAGCCGATCCAGTTAAGACCGAAGAGAACTCCGGAAGTAGCCCTGTACCTGCAGCCGGCCAATTGCCTCTGCCGATGTTAAATGCCGATTTTATCCAACAATTTCAAAATGCACTGCACTCTATCACAGGTATGTCGCGAATGGCGGGTTGATTGACACTACGTTACATCCGCTTCGATTGTGTGTAGATTTCTTTTACTGGCGGATGTTGTTAATTGTTTGGTTTGTCTTTTTCAAAAACAGATCCAAAGGCACGCGCTCTACAGGAAGAGTTTTTGCGTTTGCAGCAACAGTTCCTCACTCTGCAAATGCAAGCCGTCGTGCAGCAAAACAGTGCAGTTACAGTAGAATCTGATCCCGTCGACATCTCAACAGATCATTCCGATACGACCACGTTGAAGGAGAAGACTGTTTTAATTGAAGAAGCTCCAACAGCCGCAGATTTACAAGCTGAGCCGTTGGTTGAAGCTGATTCTAAACAAATTCAACTAGTGGAATCACCTGTCGAACCTCCGCTCAAAATTACAGACCCAGCTCAAGAGCAGCTCCCGTACGACTGACGATTTATCATTTATCTTTCACGTTTCATATCTGACTGCCGTGCTCATTTTCTTGTCGATGCAGGAAGCAAGAAATTGAACTTGAACTTGAGACTCCAGTGTACCGCTACACTGGGCCTCCTCAAGTCAAACTCGATACGTGGAAGCCTGGCCGCCCTCGCTCTGAAGTGATCGACTATAGTCGATCGTCGAGTTTCAACGTTCCGTTGGCACCTGTAGAAAAGAAGATCGATGCGCCTGTAATTGGTACCGTTGCAGCCACCGTCTTGGCAATGGATACGAATACTAGTAGTCCGACCGTGGCTACCATTCCTGAAGAAGTCGTTCTTCCAGTTCAAGTGTCACGTATTCCAGAAGAAGAGAGCAAAATCAAACCGATAGTATCGGAAGTTGAAGAAATATTGGCTGTTCGCGAAAAGATAGAGCACATTGAGAGCAGTAGCAACAACAGTAGCAATTGCACTAGCCCCGTTCTTAAACCCATCGTTTTGCGTAAATCATCTTTCATTACCGCTCGTCCATTTGAAGCTCGTCCCGTTTCTATGCCCATACGGAGGCCAAATTTTACGCCTATGGTTATTCAACCTGTGCCCTTTGTCTTTGGCAAAATGCGAGCTCCTGAAGTGCGTGGCTTTGCCTCGTTACCACCTGATAATCGAGTTGAAATGCAGGGCATCAGAATGACTGGTCCAACGGGGGTAACTCCTTTCTCAGCAGTCAATAAGAATCGTTCAATTGCACCAGTTAGTAAGGAGAATCCCACGATTGTCATTCGCAACAAACTGATCGAATCAGCCCGTCGGCCATCGGCGGAGCTTAATGGCACGCCTCTCAAATCAGAAGATTCTCCTGATCAGGTATTTTGCTGGAAATTCATTTAAAAAACATTTTAACATTTTTTCTTTGGTCTGAATGCTCTTTGTTAAAATGTGAAAGGTGGAAGACACGTTTGCAGAAGTAAAAGAAACTTCTCCTGCTGCAGTGGAAACACGCCGGACCACGTCGTCTATTCGGCCGCTATCGATGCCGATGAGCAGCAGCCTACTGTTGGCCGCTGGGGCAGGCGGGGTAGTCAATAAACCCCAACCACTTAGCCCTGAGATTTCCAAGCCACCTATTGCAGCCCAACCGACTGCCATTTCTGGTGCCGATCCTTCTACAACTGCCGGAAGGCGTTCTTTGTCGTCAAAGTTTGTCCGCAAAGTCGATCCTCGGGAAGAACTTCTCAACTCGATTCGAAGCTTTGCCAACGGAGGATCCCTAAAAAAGGTAAATTTTCTGCTAATCAACTATTCAATATAAAACAGGAATTAATATTTTTGTTGTTTTTACAGACAGGGGCCAGTTTGGATAAGTAGGAACATTTGTGAACAAGTCAACGCTGTCTGTGTCAAAATTCCTTGCTATATAAAAACGCTGTTAAGTTTTCTATTCACATTCCAGGTTAATCATTCAAAAAATGTTTTGCAGTTTTGAAACATTTGGTTTCCACAGTTAGTTTACTTTTTTTTTAAGATAATTATATCAATAAAAACTGTTATGCATTCCGAAAGTTATGCTTATTCATTGTTTCAGTTCGTACTCTGCGCAAATCGTTGATGAAAAGAAAAATGTTAACGGGAGTTATAAAATTATTTGTGCATAAATAAAACTGGTTAAGTATTTGCATTCGATTTCATGTTAAACGCCCTAAATGTTAATCCAAAAATTCTTGGGCGAATAAATACACTATCACTCGATCGTTTCGAGAATAAATCACATCAATATTTTTCTTTTTCATACAGTTAAGGATTTAATATGAAGACCTTGAGTTTTGACTGTAATGATATCTTAAAGCTTAACAAACTCGGAATTTAGTGTTTCGGAATAGATGCAACCACCACTATAGCAACAAATAATAATAGTATCACCATCCAATAGCCTGTATACAAAGGCAAAATAATTAAACATTGATTTCTTTACTGTCACCTTATTACATACCAAAAGTGCGATCCTTTCTGTCAACGACAGCGATGTGGGATGTCTGCTGCGCCATTCTATCCCTAGTGCGATCCACGTTGTCTGCTATATTTTCAATTAGATCTAATTTGAAAAGAAAACTTGTAAGCATGGTTTCATTTCTTGATTAAAATATCCAAACTGAAATACCATTTTGTGATTCAACTTCATCACCTATTGTCTGGGCAATTTGCCTCTGCCTACCAATAATTCTTGACAGTTCCTCTAGTCCTCTGTCTTGATCTAATGAAATATTCCACTGCAAAGACGAACAATATATCTACTCTCATATATCAACAAACCTGCTAGGATCTGGGACTGAATTTGCTTCAGCTCTCGATGAGGAATATGTTCATCAGCCATTGTTGGGATTACTGGATTTGAAGAGACTACCACCCCAGATGAAATTTTTCCAAGTGAATGGTGGTTATCTAATATACTGTTTGTCGAAAGGACTACATTCTTAAGCTTTCCCTTTTTAATGTATAAAAAGTCAAACCTGCTATTTAGAGAATTCTGAAGTTGCCTATGTTTGCTCAATAGATCTTCAAGAAGAAGGTTTCTTCTTTCTTTTTCTCTGGCAGTTCTATTTGCAAAATAAGTAAATTAAATAAGATAAATTAGCTATGCTACTGTTAAATTTATGCACACATACAACTGCTTATTTTGGGAGAGGCGTTCAAGGTGTGCTTTTAGACTCTGGATTTCACCATGAAGTTGACCCAAGCTATTCCTCAACTGGAAAGAAAGTCTTGCATACGCTTGGGAATTCTTAGGTAATTGGTCCCTTTCATTTAAAATTCCAAGTAGAGAAAAATGTAGCTTTTCTGCAGTTGAATACTGTCTTTCCCTAGGTTAATGAATATTATGTTAATGATAATACTATAGGTGAAGAATCCACTTATAATTTTTGGTTGTGTCCCAACAACACTTCAAATGTTAACGGTACATACAGTACGTAATACATATTTGTTTACCAAGTATATGTCGTATCATCGCCCAAATCGACGAGCGCCATTCTTCGATTACGTCTGCTTCTAAACTTGAGTGAAATGCCATGATGTCGAATCTCAAAATATAAACTTAAGTTTTCAAAACAGGAATGAAAAATCTGAAAATTAGGCGTGAGCCGCGTAGCTCCGTAACTTATTGTGAAATATTTACTTCCAATCTAATCCTTTACAACACGGCTGCATCTGTTGTACTGTTTCATCATTTGACATCAACATTGACGAACAGACCATCAGTCAGGTCTCACCGAATCTCAGTTCAACGAGCAACATTTACGGGGAACTAGGGTAAGTGGCTTTGATTCAACCACTAGATTTGATTACAATGATAAGCAGTAAGAATAACACTTGTGGTCGGTATCAGATCAACACATCGTGTGCTTTATTTTAAAATGCACACACGTATTTTCATATTTGGCTTTCGATTCGACAGCTAACAGAACCCATATGCATCAGAATGAAATGCAATTCGTTCTGCTGATTTCAGCGTTCGTTATACCAAATGTCGAAGTGTTATACGTTATGTAGTAAATCCGTTTTTATGTTCCTCTAGTTATACTTGAAATTTTTTGTCTATATGTTATTTATATCTGCCAGATCTGGGGGATCTGCTTCCTGTTCTATTTTCGTCTAATGGTCCTCAGCAACGAAAATACAGGATTCTCGATGCGTCCCTTGACAAATCTCATAACATCGTCGGAAAGCAATAACACGTTCGGGGAGAACTTCTCTATAATGCTTCGGTAACCAGTCGATAAATGCCGAAGAGGACATTTCAACTACAAAATTCTATCTTTATAGGTGGAAGAGAAGTGTGTACAAATTACTTTGGAAACACATGCTAATCTACTTCCTAGTCTACATATCGCTAAGCATTATCGACCAATTCATCCTTCCCGAAAACGGGAAAAGGTATTTACCTTCTCAGTTTACAAACGCTCTTCTCTTTCCATATACTCATTTTGGAATTTTCTGCTAAAAGGAATTTCAGAGTTCTGGCCGAACATTGTTCTCGCTATTCGGGGAGTATAAATCTGATGGTCATGTTGGGATTTTTTACATCAACAGCCATGCAACGCTTATTCTCCATGCAAACCACAATACCTGGCACTGCCAAATCAATTACCACATTCATTTCGTCTTTGAAACCAGACCTGATTGAGGTGAAAACATTCATTTTGGTGATAGCTTTTCAAGTAATTTTTTCTGGTGCATCCAAAGGGATCGATGATAATCGAGCAATTTACCCGATGGCAGTTACTCGCATGGGTCCTTACTTTTCGTCTCGTCTGTCGACCGCTACGTAAAATTTACCCCGATTTTAAGTCTTTGGAAGCTGCAGGTCACTTTGTTAGCTTGCTACAATTCTGTATTGTTCCACTAATTTTTTTCCCTTCATCTAGGACTATTGACGCCGGAGGAGAGGGGAATTCTGGAAGACCCCAATCAGACAAAGCAAAGTACACCTTGCGTCCTTGTTGTTTTCGATTGTAAGGAACATTAAAGACATTGCATACCACAATTTTTCATTTGATTTCTTAAAATAAAGGGATGCTGTTGCTGTTAAAGGAAACCTTCATACAAAAACGATACTTCAATGAAAGCAATTATTTGAAAAATGTGGACGCACTCATGGCATTTAAAAAAAGCTGTGGTAACGTGATTAAATTTGCCATACAGAACATTTCTCCTGCTCTCGTACAGGTGCAGCCTCTAAGTGAAACCTTTTTTTTCTCATCAACGCAATTTCACGTGTAATTTCACTTATTTAGGCTGTCGTTTTGTCTGTTTACTGTTTTGGATGTATTACTGTTATGGCCCGTATGTTTAGCAAGGAAAATGCTCCTATGTCTAGCGCCTTCATTTCCTACGTTCCAGTACTACCAGCCATGCAGGTAGTAGATAAAAGGAGGAAGTCTGATTTATGTCAACAGCTAACTAATGTTTATCCCGTCAATGGTTGCAGTTCTTTATTTATTTCGCCTGGCTCTGTTTTGGCAAAGCTGCGCTAGATCCTTTGGAGATGACGAAGACGATATTGATGTCCCCCAAATGGTCAAACTACATATCGAGGTAAGTAAAGCTGATTGTACATGAGTTTGAAACTTTATACTTCTTTTTCAAATCAAATCGTTGAATAAAAATACAACAATTTTCTAGAACGCTGAGAGATTAAAAGGTCTTTACGGAATGCATCTCGAGAAAGTTTTTCCTAACTTGGTAAGCGCTTCGACATAGTTTTCATCTAAAAATTCGTGCTGATAAAAACGTCTGTTCTAACATTACAGCCACAAAAACACTATAATTCAACCCCCGTATAAGGTAGTTTACGAACTTCAAAGGTGTGGAACAGAATGCCAAATACATCGCAAAAAAATTTGCATTTTTCGTTACTCCAGAAGAAATTCTCTATACTGTGATCAGCAACCGAACAAAAAAAGCCCACTTTCTCTTTGTAGTTCAAATCTTAAAATATTAAGGCTTCCTTCGAAGCAAAATGCCCTTCTTGTCTTTTTGTTATTTTTCCTTTACTGGTTGAAAAACATTTATGAATAAACAAGAAATCTGTCGTCTTGTTTTCACCGGTGGAATTTCACGAATGCAACAGACAAAAATTTAAGTTCGATATACATTTGGTTATCTTAAATGTTGCGGAACCCATTCTTCCATGTATGATGTATCAGAAGGAATCCTTAGCACGATTCTGGATCCACAACACACATTACAGCTCTTGGAATGCAATAAAAGTAAAGAAGTGAATGATGAAGTGTTGTTAGTGCCCTCAAACTTAATTTTTGGTTTTATACGTTTAATTAAAAAACTATAAGACCCATTGGAAAATGAACTTGATTTCCGTGATTTTCATTCAATTTTGAATCGAAATCATGTATTTCAAGTGATATTTAAATTTTGACCAAAAATCAAAAAGTGGGAAGGCTATGGCCTTCCTTCTTTTGTCAAAATCCGCAAAAAATGAAAACCCCTAGAAACCGATAAAGATCACACTGCACGACTCAAATCAAACGCTGAATTCGATCGAATGGTTTATTTTCTCGTCAAACCAACTGTTTTTTGCAATAAACGGAAACAAAATGCTGGTATGGCACATATTTAGGTTTGTTGTTTTTTACGATTTATTAAAAAACTATAAGCCGTAGAAAAAAATAGACGAAAAAATATGTGATTTGCATTTAATTTTGAAGCTAAATCATGTATTTTTATAGCTATACCTAGATGTTTCGAAAAAAATTAAATAGGCGATAAGGCCGGGCTTATTTTGTCGGGCTTAATTTTTAGTACGGCAGAAATTCAGTCTTGTAATTTTGACATTAAATTTGATTTAAATTAATCTAAAATAAAGCGTTGATTTCAGGAAAAATATTTGTTTTCTCGTCAAGCCAGCCGTTTGTGTAATAAATGAAATTAACGCGAATCTGGCGCGCCAGCAATTATCGTCCGGTAGCTCCATATAGCCTTACCACTTTTGTCAACATCGGCCAAAAACGGCATCTCTTGAAATTGAAAAAATCACACGACATAATCAGAATTGAACGCTGACTTTGATTAAGTGATTTTTTTTCTCAGCCGATTTTGAAATAAAAGGAACAACGGGCTTTCGGCGCACCAACTTTATGTTCTGGTTTTTACATTTTTAAAAATAAATGTAAGCCTAATGGAATATGGCAATCCTTTTTATATGGCAATCCGTTTTACATAAAAAAAAAAAAAAAATCACACTTTTTTCTCTTTTTTCTACCCGTAGCCATCTACCAGTCGGTTTCGTTATTATAGGCATGTAAGCAATTTGAGTTAATTGTATCCCATTAGCAGTTAATTGAGTAGCGTGGCTGGAGAAAAACTCGTGGCTGGAGGAACAATTGAAAAATGGATAAGATAATACAACAAAAGGATGGTAAGTATAAAGATTATTATATTGGTTTTCAATTATTAATTATTGTTTATTAGATCAAATTATGAAGCTGCAGGCCCAATTATTGGAACAACACAAAATATTGGATAACAGCAATGCTAAGGATGGTAAGGCCTAATACGTAATGATTCTATTTATTTGCTTTTATTCATTTGTGTTTTGTAGCTCAAATTTTGAGTCTACAAGCTCAGCTAGGGGAAAAGAACAAATTGGAACGGAACAGTTTCCAAACAGTGAAGGAGGTTTTTCCAAACTCAAACCTAACTGAACGTGAGGATGAATTGGCATTAGGCCTAAACTTTTCAAATAAGAATTCAAAATAAGTATAGAATTTTAACAAACAATTATTTATTGTTTAGTTATTCAGTCTACCACCTGACAGTGTGTTAAAGTTAAATTCTGTTAGTGGTGCACTAAAAGAATTGTTAGTAATAAGTCCATGCAGCGAAGGAAGTGAACAATTGTGGGACCGTATTTGGGCTGAAAATGGGTGTGGTACGGAAACCCAGAAATAGCACGAGTTCAACATAAAACATGAATTAGGTACTTTTCGGTTTTTTGTCTATCAAAAGAGTATTTTTAATGCTATTATTTTGCATTCACAGAATTTTAGTGGGGGATCAAGTCAAGTCTCGAAGTGTAACAGGATGGAAGAGTGAGCCTACAGTTGAAAAACACTGAAAGTGCATTACCATTAAGGTATGAGGTAAAGTAATAGAGTATGCAAATTGTCTAATGAGAAGTACCATCTTGTGTGAATGAATCCTGTGTAACAACAATCCTTTATAGTTCTGTTATAGCTAGAAGCCTCAAATAATTCTGCTTCTCTTGCTAAAGAACAACTTGTCCTTTACACTCAGAGTGTTGGTGAAGCTGGGTACTTAAATGGCCCTAAAGATGTTTCACTTCACTGGCATTGCAGCGATGAACATCATACATGGACTCTTTAGGTATGAAAGGAATTTTCTTGAAAAATTTTTGAATTTATGATGAAGCTTTTCTCCTCCTTTTTGCCAACCATGTCTAATCTACAAAAAAAAAATTATCCAATAGGAAAGGATTTTCAGCATACTGGGAACACAACTATCAACAATGCAACATTCTAGGGGTGTTATTTTATCCTTCAAGAGCCTTATACAATGATTTTCATCTACAATTTGTATGGCCTTTCCCGAGCTTCTGCCAGAAGTTGAATCTATGAGTCATGTAAGTCACATGAGCAACAATTGAGATGCTTAATGGTGTTGTTTTTCTTTTCTCAGTGTAGGTTAATAGTAACATTGGATCTGAAAAAATTCTTGGTTGGGGCAAGACACTGAATAAATTGTTGTAATGATTGGATGGATGACATGATATTTCTATACTTCATTCGGATTCCCGAGACGGTATTTGATATTTAAAAAATTGAAGTGCATATCTGGGCTCCCTTCCTTTCCGTAGCCCCGTTTCCCCTTGACTCGTAATAAGCCCGTAGGGGGTCATGCCCCTACTGTACGGTATATATAAAAACAACATATACCGAGGTTTGGAGGGCTCTGGCCGGAAAGGGGACGTGGGGTGCCGCTTCGTCCGATGATGTGTTCACGGAGGGTGACGTGGCTGCCCACAAATCCGAACTAAAGGTTAATCGCTCCTGTAAAAATGTTCCAAATCTTCAGCTCTTCTTCCGGCTTCTCTTAGCCAATCACCGGGTAATCTCCCCGGTGGGTCAACAAGGCAGTGTCTCCCCCTGCCTGGGTTGACGGCAACTTTTGAAAGGGCTATTGTGCCTTTTTAAAGTTGCAAAAATAATTGTAATGTGCAGAGAATTGTCAATAAAATTTTTTTTATAAAATATTTTTTGCAAAATTCGTTTCTTTCATTGTCTGTATTCGCTGTGTTCACACGTTACACTTTTTATATTTAGCTTGCTTAATTCACCTTTATTGTTTTTGTCACCTTTGATGGTAAGCATTGTTTCCATTGGTTTATCGTTTATCTGTAAGTATTATTTATTACACTCTTTGAATTTGAGAGACTCTCTCTTGAGATTCAAGGAACAATCTGGATATTTTATGAAGTAATTTTGTATTTTGTTTTAATCGTATGGGAACCGATCCCCAGACATTCAGCGTGCAACGCCGATGCTCTAACATTGAGCCACGAGATACATCTAAATATTTTATTATCGCATATCATATGTTATCGTCTAGGATGTTTATGCAGTCTTTCACAACTATATGTTTATCTTTCTTTTGCTTCCATAAGGTTCTTAGCTCTGTGGTAGAGCTTTTATCTGCGATACCTGTTACCCTGTGTTCAAACCTCAGTAGATGTGTAAAAATGAAGTAGAATAATGTAGAAGAGTATATTGCAGAATTGCATTTCAGTTTTATTCTAAGTGTAAATGCAAGTCCACAAGTGACTAGAAAAAAAAGCCAACTTAAAATCATATGATTCGTGGCTCATTGGTAGAGCATCGGCGAGGTATGCCGAACATCCAGGGTTCGATCCCTGGATAATAATAGAATGCTTACAGATAAACGATAAACCAATACCCGTCACCTTACCATCAAATGTGACAAAAACAAATAAAGCAAAGCCAAAAAAAAAAAATTGATAAATGCAATGTGTGAACAAAGCTAACACAGACAATGAAAGAAACGAATTTTGCAAAAAATATTTTAGAAAAAAAATTTTATTGACAATTCTCTGCACATTACAATTATTTTTGCAACTTTAAAAAGGCACAATAGCCCTTTCAAAAGTTGCCGTCAACCCAGGCAGGGGGAGACACTGCCTTGTTGACCCACCGGGGAGATTACCCGGTGATTGGCTAAGAGAAGCCGGAAGAAGAGCTGAAGATTTGGAACATTTTTACAGGAGCGATTAACCTTTAGTTCGGATTTGTGGGCAGCCACGTCACCCTCCGTGAACACATCATCGGACGAAGCGGCACCCCACGTCCCCTTTCCGGCCAGAGCCCTCCAAACCTCGGTATATGTTGTTTTTATATATACCGTACAGTAGGGGCATGACCCCCTACGGGCTTATTATGAGTCAAGGGGAAACAGGGCTTCAGAAAAGAAGGGAGCCCAGATATGCACTTCAATTTTTTTAATATCAAATACCGTCTGGGGAATCCGAATTAAGTATAGCAATGTCATGTCATCCATCCAATCAATACAATTTATTCAGTGTCTTGCCCCAACCAAGAATCTTTTCAGATCCAATGTTACTATTAACCTATATTGAGAAAAGAAAAACAACACCGTTAAACACATCAATTGTTGATCATGGAACTTACATGACTCATAGATTCAACTTCTGGTGGAAGCTTGGGAAAGGACATACAAATTGCAGATTAACTTCATTGTATAAGGCTCTTGAATGATAAACTAGCACCTGTAGAATGTTGCATTGTTGATAGTTGTGTTCCCAGTACATGAAAATCCTTTCCTATTGGATAAAATTTTTTTTGGTAGATAAGACCTGGTTGGCAAAAAGGAGGAGAAATTCTTCGTCATAAATTCAAAATTATTTGAAGAAAAATCCTTTCATACCTAAAGAGTCCATGTATGATGTTCATCTCTGCAATAGCAGCAAAATTAAAACATCTTTAGGGCCATTTAAGTACCCAGTTTCCCCAACACTCTGAACGTAAAGGACAAGTTGTTCTTTAGACAGAGAAGCAGAATTATTTGAGGCTTCTAGCTGTGACAGAACTATAAAGGATTGCTGTTGTACTGGATTCATTAACACAAGATGGTACTTCTCATTAGGCAATTTGCATTACTCTATTAATTTACCTCACACCTTACGGTAATGCACTCTCAGTGTTTTTTCATCTGTAGGCTCACTCTTCCATCCTGTAACACTTCCAGACTTGATTTGATCCCCGTTAAAATCTGTGAATGCAAAATAATAGCATTAAAAATACTTTTTCGATAGACAAAAAACCGAAAAGTACCTAATCCATGTTTCATGTTGAACTTGTGCCATTTCTGGGTTTCTGAACCACACCCATTTTCGGCCCAAATACGTTCCCACAATTGTTCAGTTCCTTCACTGCATGAGCTTATTACTAACGATTCTTTTAGGGCAGCACTAACAGAATTTAAATTTAACACACTGTCATGTGGTGGACTGAATAACTAAGCAATAAATAACTGTTTTTTAAAATTCTATACTTATTTTGAATTCTTATTTGAAAACTTTAGGTACCTGGCTGTGTTCGCCTAATGCCAACTCATCCTCACGTTCAGTTAGAGATGAGTTTTGAAAAACCTCCTTCACTGTTTGGAAACTGTTCCGTTCCAATTTGTTCTTTTCCCCTAGCTGAGCTTGAAGACTCAAAATTTGAGCTACAAAACACGAATGAATAAAAGCAAATAAATAGAATCATTACGTGTTCGGCCTACGATCCTTAGCTTTGTTATCTAATATTTTGTGTTGTTCCAATAACTGGGCCTGCAGCTTCATAATTTGATCTAATAAACAATAATTAATAATTGAAAACCAATATAATAATGTTTATACTTACCATTTTTTTGTTTTATTATCTTATCCATTTTTCAATTGTTCCTCCAGCCACGCGTTGTTCTCCAGCCACGCTACTCAATTAACTGCTAATGGGATACAATTAACTGAAATTACTTACATGCCTGTAATAACGAAACCGACTGATAGATGGCTACGGGTAGAAAAAAGAGAAAAAAGTGCGTTTTTTTTTTTTTCCGCCATTTTTTTTTTTTTTTTATGTAAAACGGATTGCCATAAAAAACGACATCTCTTGGAATTCGACAAAAATCCCAGAGTATAATCAAAATTTGACGCTGATTTCGATTCAGTGATTGGTTTTCTCATTAGAGCAGCCGTTGCAAAAATAGTTAGAAAACAAGATATATTTCTGCTGCATCACGCTAGCGCTGTAGCGTACTGGCGCGCTAGCATGGCGATACATATTCGATGTATTTCAAAAACAATTGACTTAATGAAAAAAATAGCAATTTTCCCACAATTAGCATTCAATTTTGCGTATATCCTGTAGTATTCAATCAACTCTGATGAGTTTCAGTTTTTGCAGAAAAAAAATTTTAAGTCCGACTAAATAATAAGCCCGACTAAATAATAAGCCCAATTTTTTTTTATTTTTTCGTTTTTTACGTTTATTTTAGAAATCATGAGGCCAATTGGAAAATAAATTTGATTTTCGTAACCAGCACTCAATTCTCAATCGAAATCGTGTATTTTAAGTGAAATTTAGATTTTGGCCAAAAATGAAAAAGTGAGAAGGCTATAGCCTTCCTACTTTTGTCAAAATCGGACAAAAAAGACATGTCTTGAAATTCGACGAAAATCGCACAGTGTAATGAAAATTGAATGCTGATTACTATTCAGCTATTGGTTTTTTCATTAAACCAACCATTTAAAAAATAAAATAAAATAAAGAGATGTTAGCAACCCAACAAACCCACCAAAAACTCGAGCTTATTTTGTCGGACTTATTTTTTGAAAATAATCCATGAAAAACGATAAAGTTCCTCATTTCAATATTTTCAAGATAAAGGTCTTTCATATTTGCGACTTTACGACAGATCATTCTTCAAACCCATACTATCATCGTTGCAACGGAAGCGAATGATCTTGATACCGGTTCCGCTGCTTATTTTGTTTGAAGGTGTCGTAGACTTCAAATAATTAATAACTTTAGGCCTATTGTAGATTTATTTTGAACACAAACACTTTTTCTTACCAAGTAGAAAGTACGTATTACGAAGAGATTTCAAGGCCGAAATAGGAAATAATGGTATCTAATAATATATACGTAGAGCAATACGTTTTCGGGAGGGGTTTTTTTCAATTAAAAGCGAGGTCGGCATGAATTTGTAGCTCTGTCGAATTGATAAGATGGTCCACAGCTGGCAGGACCTCTGTCGCTTCCACACTGCCCATTAGCTTGCAGGAAATCGTTCGGTCGGCAACCGAATCCAGGCCTAGACGGCCGATGGACATCACGTGTTGGTCTGCTCGGGCTGTAAACAAGAATTCAAAATCAGATATTTTTGTTTCGAACAGAATGAAGGGCAAGAAGCTTACACCAAAGGATTTGTGCACTTGAAATTGTTTCCGTTACGATTGCCCAGTTGACAGGGATTCAGCATAGATGTCGGGAATACACTGCTTTGTTGAACTATTCCAAAACTAGCTTGTCTCCGGTTCCTCGATAGCTGTTGACTTCGAAAAAATGTAACACTCTTTTTTACGGGTTCTTCAGATGTGTGATTGTAGAGCTCGTCTAAAAGAGCATTTTCCTTTGATGAAGAAAAATACGGTGTCGTTGGATCCTCTATGTTGAGACACTGTCCTTCAGCCTGAAAGATATTGTAACCGAAGAGTTCAGAATACGAGCAAGGACCACGAGTTCCTAAAGCATAGCAGAAGCCATCATCATCATCATCATAGCCTATGGTCCTCGATTCTTTAGCAGGCACGAGTTGCAGGAGAAAATCTTGATAGTATCTGTCAAGAGATGGACAAGTGTTGGAACCGCATTCCAATTTTCCCGACGAACTGACTGTCACCACTTTATCGTATGGACACGGTCCTGTAGAGAAATCGGTGCGAGAAATTAAAATCGAAATCCAACAAATGATTTCGTCATGTTTTTGTACCTTGAGTAAACAAAGGAACGCAATCATCTTTATCCGAAGGGAAAGGATATTGTCCAATCGGACAATCGCATATTGGATCTCCGTAAGCTGAGTAATATAGACGTCGACCTCCCTGGCATTCGTACGTATCGTAGATATCGTGACAAAGCCCGTCGCGACCAACAAATACTCGTTCTCTGCCACACAAGCGAGGAGTGCATTTTCCCTGAAAGTAGAACAGAAAAAATTGATTGATTGCACGTTTTATACATTAAGAATTTTCGGTTATCGAAAAAGTACCCACCTCGTAGGTATACGGGTCGACCGTTACCCAGTACAGCAAACTTTTGCACGGTCCTTTTTTCAAAACAGGGTAACAATATCCGTCGTCCTTAAATCGAACAGCGTAGTCTCCGCAACCATCATCAGGGAATGAAGCATTTGATGGCTTTTTGTTTTGGGGAATGCTTGCAGCATCATAAGTTGGATAACTATTATAAGAAGTTCCAGGGGAGCTGGGGTAGGTTGAATTGCTTGCCAATGCCAGTGAGAAAGCAGCCATAAATATCACTGCGGCAAACATGTTTCTAATGTAATTAGAAGACACACAGAAACTGATGTTGGTCTTGAGATTGGCCTAGTTGATTTTCCCCCGAAACAAGTTTGTCTCGGGTTTTCCCCTGGACTTTATCTAATGACAAACTCGATTCGGTTTTTAATTCGTTGCTGCCCACCGATTTCTAAAAATAACAAATAATTATGTTTAAAAAACGTTGACAAACTTGTTTCCGGCTACGCTATCTAAATACCGTATTTGATGGAAGAACAGTCACACCACACTGGTCGGAATACGAGTAGCTACTGTTAGCCAATGGCGAGTTGATTTACAAGGGATTCTTAGTTTGAACTGGTCGGTCTTCAAGAACGCGCTTGGAACCCGTCCACAGCCAAAGGGGAATTAAGATAGACTAACCAGTTCGGTTTAGCTCCTGCCCCTTTTCGGTTTTTCCGTAAAAAAAAGACATTGATTGTCACACTTCAGCAACAACCCTTCGTACGGCATAATTGGAAAAGAGAAAGGAGGCGGTAAACCCTGCAAACCCCGCAAGTGTAAATCATCTACGACGTTTTGTTATGAAAGGCGTAAAAAACTAAACAGAAAACACTAGTCATGTTCAATTCAATGTACGGGAGAACCTTGAGGTGAACATGAATCAGAGAACGATATCAATCTCGATTCAGAAAAAGTATCATATCGTGATCGAGAAGGCCGTAAGACGGAAGGTTAATATCTAGTAGAATAGGCCGCCACTCCCCACTCCCAGGCACGTTTTTGTGGTCCGCGCCCAACTTTTGGGCGTTTAAACTTCCGATCGACTGACCTTCTTATTCAAATTCGAACGACGCGGAAGTCTGGCGTAATAGTGTAAACGTGCCGAACGTGCTGTACACGAATGGAAAGTTTGCATTCCTTGTACGGTTGCTGCTTGCTGTTTGCGCAACATTTTCTTTTGTATGGGGTTCGCGTCATCATTAAAACGTCTTGCTGAGTCAGCTGTTAAAATTGAAAGACTTTAGAAGGTCAAAAGAGTTAAATAACATTTTTGCGGTAACCGATTACCAATATTAGTTGGGATATTAGTCCTTGCCGATAATGCGGGTTATTTTGATATCGCCGGAATTACGATCACGCAGATAGGTCAAGGTTCGACCACCGCTATAGCAAGTTTTTATTGCAGTGGCCAAAAACAGCGAAGCGGCCAACGCCCCGTCTGCTTGACACAGTCTCAATATTCTTTGTCCTAAAAAAAAGATTTCATCATCAAAATCTTTACAAATGTTCTTTACAAATACGTCATTCTTTGGAAAACTCAACGAGTACCCGATAAGCCAGGAGAACACAATGGACCCCATTGTGAAAGGTATGTTGCTGCTACCTAAATTTTTGGTGAATCTTTTGCGAAGTCATGATACAATTTGGCCTTCACATAACATGACTGCGGGGTAAAAATAATTACCACGCGTTGCGCAAGTTAAAAATCTAAAGATTAAATAAAGGGAGGAAAAAAAAAAAAAAAAAAAGCAAACAAAAAAAAACAATATAGGAAAAAAAAAAACAAAAAAACAATTATTTCCCAACTAGGGATTACATAAACTGTACTATAAATCAACAAGTTTATCAATAACAATAACTTTTACAAACTTAATCCACAATATAGTCACCTACAGTAACACTTCGGTGGATGGATATCCGATCACCCTTGGCAACAGCCACTAGAAGATCGCTGTCATTTCCCATTTTAATTGACCAAGAGTGAAGTGCATTAGCTGTCGGATATGGCAGTCTAAAGCGTTCCACATAACCACTAGCTCCTTCGTAGTGGTAAACAGTAACCGAGTCGTGTTCAGCCAACAGCAGGTAATTATCCGGTAAATTCCCATGACTGAAAGTTGTGATGGCCCGAACGTCACAAGCTGGAATGATGTGCTCCAATTTCATGGAACCTGTGGATGTGCTAAATAATCGCACACCTGGACAACCAATAACACTAGCCGATGCATCAGGCGAGAGTACCATAATGAGCGCAATCATAGATTTGGAACCCAAGCGAAAATGATGCATCTTCACACCAGAATTCAGGAGATCGTTCAAGCCAGAAATTTCTGACGATGTCTTAATACGCTCGTATACTTGCAGTCCAGCCATGGACAACACTGCTGGACTAGATTTACTGAAATTTCCGCTATCACGCGTAGATCGAAGGTCATGAATGTCTTCATTTGTTATATCTGCAACATTTGGCCCAAAGTCTTCCATCATTTTCATGTGGAAAGGATCAGGCGATGCGATATGCCAAAGTTTCGTTGTCGTTGTAGAGAGACTGGCTGCGTAATCTGGTGGTAGTGTAAGCCATTTGGATACATTGCCAGTATCCGGAAGAATGCCAACTAAACTGTAGCTCGATTCCGTCGACTTGCGCCGATAGACCATCGACCCCCCACTGGTCCCCGCAAAGAGGATAGATGTGCCATTGAGCTGCATTTCGGAAAGCGCGGTTACTGGATGAGGTAGGACAATGGTTTGATTGAGATCCAAGTGATCCAACTTGAAATACGCGTGGCGAAGGGCATCACGCCATTGCAAGGCTGCTTTGTAAACGTTTCTTTCTTCTGCCTGCTTTTACAAGGTTAAATTAGTCACTGTTTGAAAAAAAAAAAAATGATAGAACATTCATCGGTAGACCTTGAGTATTCGCGGTTCGTTGAAGCTAATTTCACCAGTTAACTGCCCAACGTTCAAAGGCTGCTCATTAATCTTGGCTTCTATTGGTAGCAAAAAACTTTCGCCAAGAATGAAAGTTTTATTCATCGACCACACAGCGTTGGTTTCAATAGGACTATCCAAGTAAAGGGTTCGTACAGCCAGATCGGATAAATCGATATCATTGGTCAGCCTAACATTCACGATGTCACCACTCACCGAGAAATCGCTGAAGTGTGGGGCCCCTAAGAAAAGAAATTGTGTTTGGTTGTACATAATGGTTACCATCAAAATCTTGCGTCAATACAATTACCATGGATAATTCCATCATTGGTCAGGGAGATTACTTCCTGACTGAAATCAGGTACCCCGTTCACTTTTTGGTTAACCCTGAGGTTTCCGAGCATTTCAACCTGGCCTTGGAAGACTTTGTTTGATTCGACGATTTCGTCACCATCAACCTTAAAATACAAATGCCTTCAAGAGCCGAATTCCAAGAATATTGTGGGAAAGACATTTACCATCCAAGTATTGGCGCATTCCGCATTCAAGTCAAAACCGTTTACTCGAGCTCCATCTTCCAGCAAGATTTCACCCAAGATTGTAATTTTATCTACCTCCATAGTGTTGGATAGTTCTTGATCACCGTCCAGCGAAACAAATCCGGAGGGGAAAGGTTGATTGTTGAGCCTAGAGGCTAGCACGTTCTTGCTAACCGTGACAGTAGCAAATGCAATGGTGCCATTCACAGTGTCATTGACGTCAAGCCGAATAGCTTGTCTCGCTGTTCCCATTACATCTGGATAGACTGAATTACTTGAGAGATTACGCGTGGACATCCGCGCCGTTTGCAAGTTAATAAAGTTCTTTTTGGCAGTAATGTTTGCATCCACATCCATCAAGACCACATCTTCGGCAAACTTCTTTATGTTGACATTATTCAGTTCTACGACGTTTAGCGCACCAGCAATCTGCATAAATTTTTAATCAGGTAGCCATGAAACGACTTTCATATTAGACAACTATTAGTTACCTCAATAGGGTTGCTAAATGTAACTGTTCCATTGAATCGATTTGTCTCATTGAGGCGTGCCAGCGAAGAAACTAACTGTTGCCAAGTTTCGCCCTGAAGTGATACAATCTCGAGAGAATTTACGTCGATAAGCTGATTAAAGGCGATATCTCCATGATGGATGTTATGAGTTAACGTATGGGAGGAGAATAGCAACGAATTCGGCACGCCGTTGAGGGTGGCCGAATCTCCTACTAACTTAAGATCTCCCGCTGTCACTTGGTTAGTAAATTGGATAGGTGATTCAATCGTCTGGTCCGCGCTGATATGCAAGAATGAGTCAATCAAACGACGCCCGTTAATCAGCTCAGAATCAACGTCGCCGTTCACTGTGAGTTTTCGAAAGGTCTTGGTTCCTGTTGCAAACGGCTTTTGGCCCTGACGTACAACTTCGTCTTTGAGTAATTGAATTTTGTAGTGATTCACGGTTTCGTGAACATGCATTTGCTCCGATTCCAGATGATCAAATGAAACGGTGTTGAACACTAAATTTCCATGGATATCCCCAGCTACTTGACTTAAGCTGGAAAGATCGTAGCCATTGACTTTATTCAACGCAGTCGTCATATTGCCCCGTACTTCCAGTAAATCCAGGTCGAATCCTTTGGCTTCGATTGTTTGAACAGATCTTGAATTGGCGTGAACAAAAGATGAATTCCACTCGTTCACAGTTAGGCCGTTCAGTATCCGGAAGGAAAGTGCGTCGGCAGAAAGACTGTTGAGTTTCCAGGTGCCTTTAATCCACTGGTCAGTTGAGACCGTGACTCGCCGACGATCGAAGAGATCTAAGTCCAGCCCGTTAACATGGTTTAAGTTGTCTGTCATGTTCAGGTTGCCTCGGACTGTTAACAAACTGAACTCTGGTGAGACTAGTCTTTGCGGAGCTGTAAATATTTGATCGACACCGTCCAATACCATTAACTCTGTGGGAAATCCATTGATTGAGCCATTGATAGTAATGTGATCACTAACGCTGACATGATCGAATCTCAGACGACAGGATACAGTTTCTAGATCGTCGCCGAATTGTAGTACGCTTCCTAACAGCTCGTCTAAATCGTAGTCATTGAGATGGCCTCTAACATCCAACTGAGAAAAGTCAACGTAGCGTTGAAACTGGTAATGGCCAGTGATAGTTTGGTCCGTGCTAGACGTTAACAACTCGTCCAATATCTTCATACCGTTGATGTAGCCATCAACTTGCAGGCTATTCACTTTCAAGGAAGGAAACGTCTTCTTGCCAGTAATCACGACGTGGTCACCATTCTAAATAAGTGTAAAAAATACAACCAGAAGTTAGCAGCTGATCACATATTAATGCGTATGAAACTTACGGCATAAATGATGTCGTTTAGAAGGTCTTCGAGGCTTTCACCGTTCACCTTAAAATGTGCAGCATTAAGCGCGCCATCGATCTTACACGAATTTCGAATTGTGACGTTTTTACTCCATCCAGGCCTCTTTAGAAGAGCAGGATGTACTCCGTTTTCACGCATAGCTTTCCATTCAACGCCGTTTAGCGTTCCAACCGCCAAATCACCGTTAGGAACGTCAATACCGTTTAACTGCACATCTCCATGCACCGTCTGATTTGTGTCAAGTGTAAGAGCACTGTGCAAATTATGGCCATTAACCGTGCTCTCTGCTCGAAGTACGTGTGCGGTAACATTCCCAAGGAAAATTTTTTCTCCTGAAAGAGGCAAAATTTAAAATATTACAGCTGAATCCCTCTTGCAATGTAAATTCCCACCATTCATAACGGTATCATTCAATGTATTCTTAGTTATCAGGTCTTCAAATTTAACACCATTGATGGTTTCAACTGTAAGAGAATTTTGAGCTTGGATACCCTATGTAAATTGGAAAGAAAATTAAACTATTTCATTAACTGTTCTTGTACGGACAAACCTGCGTAAAAACAATGCTGCCTTCAACAAGCTGGTTGGTGTCTAGGCGAAGCGCGCTTGCATTCAAAGCCAAGATATCAACATCGTTGATCATGCCTGAACCAATCTCCAAGTTGCCTTCTATTATTAAGTGGTCGAAACGGACTCTGCCCAGCTGAACATCAAGAGTTTGATCGACAAAGACGTTGGCCAGTAGTTGTGTAGCATTCACTCCGTCTATGTGATGACCGACCGACAAGTTGGTGGCAGCCACCACATCCGTGAAAGTGATGGATTCTATTCACATTTGGGAAAGATGTTATTGTTATTTAAGGAAGAGATTGTGAAGATGATATTTACCGTAAGTGTCGTTTAAAGTCATGAGATCATGACTCAGATCGACTCCATTAACAGTTCCGCCAACGATTATATCCCCTGCTACGGTGACGTTACCATTAATTATGAGATTACCAGTGATGGTAGGATTTGGATCGCTTTTCAGGATGACATCTTCAAGCATGATATCGTTTACTCGCTTGGCGAGTATAGCATCAGCTGTAAGCGTCCCCATCACTTTGATATTCTCCATCAGACGATCAGAATCGTGTCGGACAATGTCATTTACGAATGGGTTGAAAGCTACGCCATTTAGTTTCTCAACGGATAGTTGGGTAACTTCAAGTTGACTAATTAGCAAAGAACCGTCAACGACGAGGCGACCAAATTCAACAGCTTCTTCCGTGCCATTTAGGATTGTCCCTGTAACATTAAGATAAATGGTTTTCAGTGAGTCACGTCTAACGTTGGAAATTTATATACCTTGTAAACGACCATCAATATCATCGAGCAGTCTTTCTAAGTCAGCCATATTTTTTCCGATATCATTGACGATAACATCAAGTCCAGGAATCCACATTTTCGGATTGAAATCTACCTTACTTTGGTTAAGATTACCTAGTGGAATTTCAGGTACCTCAATCGTCCCTACCACCCATGAACCCTCTAGCTTGATATCACTATTGTGCAGCACTACTCCCTTGGAGAATTCGAGAAATTCCCGCGATTTGACGCTAGCTGATCGAGCTGCAGAGGCAGTTGTTTCCATGCGCTCTAGAACACCGATTAGTTGCCGAGCCACAGGATTCTCTACAGGCTCGAGATGGACATCAACAGTCATGAGCCAGGCTACAGATCCATCGGATATGACTAGCAATAATTGCTGATCGAGAATGATTGACGTTAGCGAGGTGAAATCCAGGTTACCCATGGCTGATAGGCAACCAACATCTAGAGAAAATCATTTTGTAAGCCATCTCATCCACAATTTCTACGCAAATATTTTACTAGTTACCGGAAGGCTTTAGCTTATGTGGCATTCGATTTCCTCTTGTTCGGTTGGAACAAGTGGCATGCATAGGCATGAATGTAAGAGACGAGGCATCAAGGAGCAGAAGATCGACAAACTCTTCTTCTGACGTTCTATTAAACCCACTTATTAATAGAAAAGTGTCATCGCGGTACGTTGGTGGCGATAAAGTGTTAATGGTTGACACGCCTTCAAGTTCTAGTGTCTGCAATGCTTCGTAGAAGCCCGCAACGTACTGGAATATCTTCACAGACTCAAATGTTGCGAAGGCTAAATAATGAGTGGCACCAATTCGAAAACATCGGAAGCTCTAGACGGAACATACTAAAATTAGCTGCAATGAAACACACAGCGAACTATGACGTGCTTACTTGGACCCCAACAGCTTCAATTATCTGATGATGTTCGAGTTGTAGGGTGTCAAACAGATACGTGTTCAGTTGCTTTTTGCCAACGTCGTAATGAAACAAATGTCCCTGGCCGTCAACGCTGCAAATTTGTACAGGGGAATCCCCAGAGAGTGACGATGATGTCACCAGACTGTTTGGAGAAAAAGTTATTATACGTTTTATATTAAGTCATAGGGATAAGTAGAAATTCGTTAACGAACTCGAACTGGAGGTGGCCATTTTCGATTGCCACTTCGAAGATGCCAGGTCTCATACGATCATCGGCTTTCTTGACGAGCATGCAGTAAACGGCCCCATTCACGCCGAACACCTGTGCGCTTACATACTCGTGAATAAGTTGTTGGCTTATAGAAAGTTCCAGCCTGTCCTGTAAGCATAGATGCACGAATTCAATGTTGAAATATCAGCTACAAAAATAGTATTAATACAAATCACCTTGTGGATCTTGTAAACTTCTAGACTTTTTGATGTCAACACCAACACAAAGAGCAGGATTTCACCACTGTTTGGATCGAAGACTTTGACATGATCAAGAAAAGTAGCATTACCGGATAAAACTAAATTGTAAAAAAAAAAAATGCGTCTTTCATATAATCCATTCAACAAATTGACAGTAGCGAGAAATTTACTTGTATTATCCACAAGCTGGATTGCGGAGGAATTGAGCATGTGCAACCTAAGGCGATTACCACACGCGGTCGATGTAAAATACCGCCTTTGATGTTGCATCGAATCCAGCAATACTTCTTGGCTAGTTTCGTTGGAACAGCCCAATTGACTGGCAAAGACAATTGTCACTGAATCGACCACCAGACCTTGCGTACGTGCACGTGGGTGTAAGAAAACAATTTCACCATTTAATAACGCGAACACGACATAAAAAATGTGTTGCACTCACGGTCACGATGTTGGTGAAGATCGTGGACTAATCCTGTCCAATTGTCTTGAAGCGATGGGGATGCTCGACGATGTCTGTCATGGCGATCTAGTTCTTGGATTACGACATCTTGAAGCTGCAAATCGAATTTTGACCACAAATTTGCTACAGCTGAACCGGTATCCTACCATTACGATATTTACAATAAACATCAAAGTGAAAAGGGAAAGTGAGAGTTTTGAGGACGAAAGTGGGAAAAATTTGCAATCACCGGTATCTGAAACGCCAAACGATATGGGACTGCGAAAAAAGCCAAAATGACTACATACAGGGTCATTCTTCAGACAGACACATCTGTCTCCGTCGAGAGCTAACCGCGAACAGACATGGGCAGGCCACCAGGAGGTAAACATTATAAACTAATTCGATGACGCAATACAAATTTTCTTATACCTCATGTTTGTAAAAAAAAAAAAATGTATTTTAAAACACTGCAGACCCTCATGACTCGAAATTTTGCTTTTTGTCTATAACTATGTCAATTTCACACTAATTAGACAATGTGTCCACGTTTTTCTAGGTACGAATATGGCTAAGATAGGCGATTTACGATTGGTTCTTCGGTTTTTGCTAGCGGCTGGAGATGTTATACGAATAAGCACGCGTAATCTATAGCAGTTTGTTGCCATGTATAACCTTTAATGAGGTACCGCTTTTGGTTTCGTTTGAACTACGAGGGTGGAATGCGTTTAGGCTACATATGTCCTGTCAAAGTGCAGTGAGGTATAAAGAATTAGACCACTGTCTTCGTTGACAGCAGTTGTAAAATTTTTCCTAATCGCCGATGTTCGAGAGATTGATACCAATTTTCTGGTTTCATCTCTGGATTTGAAGTTTGAACTGATAGTAGCGTCTAGCCTTTTGCGTTGCATACACGTCTTTTGCGACGCAGTGTGAAGGACAATCAGAAGAAATTTTAATTTGTTTCATCATGAGTGTCACAAGAGAATATGACTTGATCATTTTTGGTGCCACCGGATTTACCGGGCAATACATTGTCGAAGAAGTAGCGCGAATTGCCGAAGAAGAAAACATCACTTGGGCGGTTGCCGGTCGTAACATTATAAAACTTAAGGCTGGATTGGAAAATGCTGAAAAACAAACAGGTAAACAATTGATCCTCGACCTACCTTGTTCCAGAAAATTTTATGGTTGTGTTTTAGGTAAGCCTCTCAAGGATGTTGGAATCATTAAGGCAGATGTTGTTGATCCAGATTCCCTAAGTGAAATGGCCAAAAAAGGGAAGATTGTTCTTAACTGTGTGGGACCTTACAGGTATGGAGGAAACAGACATGTTCTTGTATCTAGTCACATCTCATGCATATACTACATACGCTAGATTTTATGGAGACGCTGTAGTAAATGCCTGTGTGAAAAATGCAACAAGTCATCTTGATATCAGTGGAGAACCTCAAGTAAGATGATGCATATAAGTAAAGAAATTTTATATTGACTGTGTTGTCATTCATTTTTGGTCATTTCAGTTTCTTGAAAAGATGCAACTTGATTATAACAATGCTGCCAAGGAAAACAATTGTTATGTAATTGGAGCTTGTGGATTTGATAGCATCCCAGCAGATATGGGGACTGTATTTTTAGAGCAACAGTTTGGTGGGCAAGTCAACAGTGTGGAAGCTTATTTGAACATCAAGGCTCAACATGTTCGTTTTATCATAAAATCTAAGCTGTGTCAGTACATGCGTAGTGCACCAATTACCAATACTTTCTCCAGGGATTCCATCTTCATTACGGAACTTGGCAAAGTGCTATCTACGGGTTCGCGTGTGCAAACGAATTGAAACCTTTACGCAAGAAGCTTTTCCCGCAGCGGCTGCCCGAGACGAAACCTAAGCTCAAGTCAAGGTTTGCAACTGAAAAGTGGGAAAACATATAATTAAACCACCAATTAAAGCTGTCTTGTTTGGTATGCAATGCAGGGGTGTACTTCACCAAAACCCGATCGTTAAATCGTGGTGTTTACCTTTCCCTGGCTCCGATCGCTCTGTCGTCATGCGATCCCAGCGATATTTCTACGAAAAGGAAAAGAAACGACCAATACAGATGGCCGCATATTTTCAATGTCCTTCTATAATAGCTGCTATACTCATGATCCTTACGGCCGCCGTCTTTGGTCTGTTTGCGAGCTTCAAACTAGGGCGCAGTTTGCTCGAAAAGGTAACTTTTTACTCGAACGCAAATGTTCTTAGTATATAGAGCACTTTTCTTTATAGTACCCAAAGGTGTTTTCATTCGGGACGTTTGACCACGAAGGCCCCACTAAAAAGGAAATGGAAGGAACGTCGTTTGTCCTTACTCTAGTCGGCAAAGGATGGAACGAAAAATTGACTGAGCCAACCGATGCTTACTCCAGTAAGCCAGAAAAGGAATTAATAGTTCAGGTGTCAGGGCCTGAATTGGGTTACGTCGCTACGCCAATCTGCATGATTCAAGCCGCCCTTGTACTTCTCCGTGAAGCTGATAAACTACCTTCAGAGTACTGCGAATAGTTTCCTTTCACACTAGGCCAACTTTCATAAGCTTTTTTTTTGCAGAGGTGGTGTATATCCTCCAGGAGCGGCTTTTGCCAAAACGTCGCTGATTAATCGGCTGATCAAGAACGGGATCAACTTTGAAACTGGTCTTAGAAGTTCGCTTTAGAATGCCTAAACAAAGATGTAATAAATATATCTTGTACTTGGGAGCAAATTTTTCTCGCTATGTTTAGTTATTTTTTTTTCTTTTTTAAAAATTTCATATATATGATAATAAAATTTACTTATGTTGTTAGCTTACTCAGCAATTCATTTATTGCGTATACAAGCTGGCTGCAAAAACAATGTCTCGTTTGATGGCTGTAGAAGCTTCTCCCATTTTCTGGTAAAGTATTGGATCTCCAATAATGCGAGCAGCATCGCGGACATCACGCAGTGTTTCATCTAAGCGCTGAATGCACCGTACTATCATGCCTTCTTGAACATCCGTTAAACCCATAATCTCAGCAAAAGGCTGATTGGAAAATGAAGTTAGGAAAATATAAATAATGCTGGTATCCGCTTATGTAAGCTGAAACAAATTACCATTCCTTTGGCCCACTCGTAGACGACTTCCACCAACTCAAATTTGAATTGGTCCACAAAATCCCCTACGGCCTCTTTTAGTCCGCACGCTTGCTGAGTACGCCCAATCTTATCTGCTATTTCACGTATACGAAATCGGCCCTAACAAAACCAAAACGAATTTTTTATCTGATAACTTTAGGAGTTGAAATGAAATAAGAAAAATTTACCTTCTCTAGAACGGGCGTCATTTGTGGCTCGCTTGCGTTCTTCTGTTGGAAAACAAGACACGAAAGCAAAGAAGCTATTTCGGCTGGTTGAAGTTCCGTCAGAACATTGTGAAATACAAGCTCAGTGATGATTAACTCGTGGTTTCCCATTTCGCATGCCACTTTACCCTTCATTTGCACTATTATAAAACATAGACTTTAGTAGTATTAGAAAAAATTATTTCAAAACAAAGCTTACAGGTTCCATTGCCATCAACATAATTAAGTTCCTTGAGAACTTCGAGGCGGGAATGGTACTCAGCCGAATGCAGTAAGCTATCCTCAGACAAAAGAAACTGTGTCCTCTGTAATTCTTCTTGGATGCTCATAGAGGCACTTGTTTGTTCTAACTACGAACCCGCAAAGCAAATTTGAAAAAGTGGAAAATGTAATCAGGAAATTTTGCATCTCTTACATGTTGTTCGAACTGAGAGCAAGCCGTACAGGTGGCAGACGCCAATCTGTTTAACAGAATCGACAATTCCTGCATTCTCCCTACAAGATCCATATTCGTCCACTTCCAATCTTGAAGTGGATTGATTACTTCGACTGAAGCGGTTTGCGAAAGGCGAGACAATTCTTGAACAGCTGCAGTGCAGCTAGGTCCGGGTGGGTTGTCCCTACATTGAACGCAACATATTTAATGTGGCATTTAATTAATTAATATACAATTTGTTCAAGAACTACCGGAAACGAGGTATTTGACGATTATCCCAATCGGCGACAATCTTATCTGACTCGATTTTGAGCTGAATGCGAGTGACTTCCCAAATTTGCTTAGCTTTGAGGAGCACAACAGCGTGATTGACTCTTGATGTTGGGTAGAATAGACCTCTCTTTAACTGAGAGATGCCTAGCATCTTTGTCCAGATCATGTCGTCTTTTTTGCTCGCCGGCTCGCCATCGCCACTGATTAACACTAAAACCTTGTACAGTTTTTCTTTGGATCTTGAATCGATAGAAAGGAGAACGGCTAGTTTATTGCATCGTCCTTGGTGTTGGACAATCAAAACTCGGCCAGGATTCATTTCACGCACCATGCTAGGATGGGTCAGTAAGCTTTCTTGCATCTCTTCCTGCCAAATATGAACAAGGCCGAAAATAACATTTATTAAAAAAATACGTAGAAAGATGAACGCTAATACAAAAACGATCAGCTCATGAAAAATACCTTTAAATTAAGATACGAAGCCGCATTGTTATAGTAACTTTCGATGTCTGTACAGATATCACAGGCTAACTGGGGCAACTGCTGGACTTGGTCGTAGAGCTAATAATCATTAAACAATATAACTGAGTTGTCACTAAAGGAATAGCGATTTTTTTACAACGAAAATAGCATTACCTTCTGTAATTGCTCCTTCACCTTGCCCAGTTTTGATTGCTGGTGATCCTCGCCAAAGGAGCGCTTCATCATGTCCTCAACGCGCAAATGTTCAACACGCAACAGGTTAAGAATCATAGAGTAGGTAACGCGAAATTGAGATGACAGCTTCATAGGCTGACCCAGCATCATTGCATGCAATTCGCTCGATTCAGGTACTTCGTTTTTGCAGAGGATAATAACCTTGGTAGAAGAATACCAATAAGAAATGGATGACATGCAATACTATATATAATTCAATACTAACTGTGCCAGTAGTATCGAGACCACGCCGACCAGCCCGACCAGCCATTTGGATATACTCCGCCGGAAGTAGGTTGCGGAAACCAGTTCCATCATGTTTTCGGATGGTGTCAAATACAACAGTCCTAGCCGGCATATTAACACCCATTGCAAAGGTCTCGGTGGCAAAGAGTAGCTTTACATTCGAATTGAACAGATAATGATTTTCAACAATTCATAAAACTAAGAAATCACGATTGCACCTTGACAAGTCCTTCCTGGAAAAGCATTTCTACCACCTCTTTGAGGATGGGTAATATGCCGCTATGATGGACGCCTATACCTCTTTTCAATAGAGTCTGCATATTCGTTACCTACAAAGAGAAAACCTATGTGAAATCATGAGAAAATTTGCACGAATAGATATCTAACCTGCGGTAGTTTTTGATCCGATCCCTTTAGTCGCGACACACATTTTTGAAAGAATTGATGGATACGTCCACGCTCCTCAGCTGTCACTAGATCTACCGAGGTGAGCAAGGATGAATTTTGATCACAACGATTCCGTGAAAAAGTAAAAGCCACAACAGGAAGCTGGTCATGCTTCTTGAGATGGTCTAGAAGGGCAATCATTAGGTTTTTCTCCTGTGGAGGTCCCCAACCTAATTGGTTACAAATTTTGTTATGAAAATTATTTACATTCCAACGAAACTATAAACTATACCTTTATGACCACCTCCACCGGGAGCTCTACTAACTTCTTTAGTCGCAGCACCACGTCCTCTACCAGCTCCAGCTCCAGCACCACTTGGCTTAACATCTTTTTCTTTAGATTTCTTGGCTTCCATTGCGGCCATGTATCTACAGCAAAACAACCAATATTGAATTTATATCGGAAAAGAAAACTTGGTCTGATTATAGAAAACAAATAAAAAAATAAAAAAATAGTAAATGAACGATAATACCGTACCCTTTGGGCACAAAAGCCCCTTCAGCATTGACAATCAGGAAACGTTCGTCCTTTGTCTTGCCTGTCAAGCCCGTATATAAGTAGTGCTCCAGGGGTACAGGTCTCTTCAATGTACTAATAACATACATTTTTCGCCCTTTCGTTCGACCAACCCAAGTCGCAAACTAGGAGAAGACGCAGGAAAATACTTTTTAACAGCTAGCGGAAAACATGAACTAGGAATTTTAAGACGTACTTCAGAAGTGTTGGGGACAGTAGCGCTGAGCATCACAATATTAACGTGTGAAGGCAAGAGAATTAGGACCTCTTCCCAAACTACACCACGTTCACTGTCATTAATGTAATGCACCTCATCAAATATGACCCATTCCAAATCCCGAATGATGTCAGAACCATTGTAAAGCATCGAACGAAGAATTTCCGTCGTCATAATAAGGCATGTAGCTTTAGCATTGATCTGAACGTCACCGGTTAAAAGGCCAACATCGGTGAAGGTAGTTTTAAAGTCCCGAAATTTTTGGTTAGACAACGCTTTTATGGGTGATGTATAGATTGCTCTAAAATATAAAATGTTCATTTAAAGGCGATGCTAATATTGTTATTATTTGTAGAGTTAACCTTGTCATGTGTTTCTGCGACAGAGCGATTGCATATTCCGCTACTACAGTTTTACCAGCAGATGTATGAGCAGCTATGAACACGTCTTCTCCTTTTTCAAGGTGAATAATAGCCTAAAAAGGACGTTATTACCAATTGAACCGTAAGCAGTGTTGGTAGGAAGTTCTTACATGTTTTTGGAATCTATCCAGCTCAAAAGGCCATGTAAACGCGGGGTTGGGGACGAGGTCGTTGAAATTATCCAGAGAAGTCGATACATCAATTATCTCCGCCCAATCAGTTGACTTCAATTTTTGCTGCTCGGACAGGCTAAGAACTTTAGAAATGTCTACTACTGGAATGTCATCTAAACCGCCGTCTTCATTTTCGGACATCACAATTGGTTTCTTTTCAGCTATTCATGAGACACAAAATGACATTATGGACAGTGTTGAAGGGTGCAGCACTGGCTATATCACCAAGCTTATTATTTTGTGAAGGAAGAGGCTCCTCCTCAATCCATTTAAATATAGATCCCTTTTCCTTAAGCAAATCAGCCAAATCAATGACGGATGAGCTATCGGACTCCGTTTTCAATTTGTCTTCAGTGTCGTGTGGTTTTGATTTCTGCTTTAGAGAAGATGCAAGATTAAGATTGACATCACTGGACCCAAAATTCATTCCATTCTTGAAACCAGGAGGAACAGTTTTTAGGTCTAAAAGCAGTATCATAAGTTAAAGAGAAAAATTCTTGCAAAAAGATTGTTTAGCAAACCTCTCTTAAAACATAACTCTTCCATCAGGTCATCTATTTGTAACAAGTCTGACATGGTCTCAGATGGATTCCATTCCAACCCACCAGGCCAGAATGGGACATTACTTGCATTTCCCCGAACCCATTCACTTGGAGGGCCTTAATAGTACAAAATGCACATGTAACGGCAAAGGATCTTTTGTGGTTCAAAAATAACATATTATCAAGTTATTTAAACTGTTTACCAGGAATTCTTTGTAAAGACATTGAGGTTTTATTTGTCATTCCTGCATGGGGTGTGAGTATTTCAACAACGACTTCTGCCAAAGCTCCAGTGTTTATGTCTCTCTCAACCAACAATGTTGTTGGGGTAGCAGCAACTTCGACCTGACACAGTTGTTTGATATTGGTATCATATTTCCAGTACTGCTGGACAACTTCAAGATCATGAATAGGAAGAAGTTGGGGATTTTCCAAATAATTTTGGATTTCTGATTTCATATCCAGAAGGATTGGTGGTGCTCCAAAGGGTAGGCTGTCCATATTTCTACATTATTTCCATTTCATTACAACGATTTTGTAAATGTTGTTCAACTTCTTTACATTTTCCAATATATCTGTTAAAGAAATTTAAATTACCTGTGTGCTCAATAGAGCTGTTTGTTACCGAATATTCAACAGCTAAGTATGAACCTTCTATTCGTGTTTGGATTCTGTCATGTGTTTGGATTCGAGTTTTTCGCGAACTTTATTTTCTAAAGTTTTTATTTTTTTTTACGCCACCGGAATATTCAAGTAGTACTTCAAAAACGCTACAGGGGCGCAGTTGTTTTTTATCGATAAAGGAATTTTTGATCACGATTGAACCATGATTTGGCGATAACAGTACCGGGACACTATAAATTGGAATTCTATGTAATAAGTTTTAGGAAACTAAAATGTGAGGACACGGTACGGACGTAAACGGGAGACGTAAAAGGCTGACTTCAGAATGAAATGCAGTGAAAGGGTCCGATAGAAACTTTATGCCCCACCCCTCTCTCCAGATCTGTTAAAAACTTCCAGAAGAACAAAAACATAAACATTCAAAGGAACACCAATATTGCTGCTTTATTCGGACACTTTAGTTTTTTAGCAGTTTGATCTTGACAGAGTCTTTTCTATTTCGAGGACACCGTTTTCTACGACGTACGGGATGAAGGTAAACATCCTTGTCGGTAGTTGTCACGAATGTTTAGCGGCCTAAATTAACACGGAAACCAATTTTGAAGGTCACCAATGGATATAAAATCAATTAATTAGAAAACAGATGTAATCATTTTGATTATTTAGCGTATTTTAGGCCCGGAAGTGTTTAAAATATGCTTGTATAGAAATTCAAAGCTGCTCCACCATGTATCGACTGCTCGACCACATCTAGATTGATGACAAGATCGTACGCAAAAACAAGTATACATTTTTCATTCACGTTGGCTTATGTACATGCTAATAGCCCGTCTCGCATTTACTCCACAATCGTCTAAAGGTTTTACATAGGGGCAGCACTTTGGGGTGACGGTTCTTGATTATGTTGGTGCCGAGGCTGTTAAATGAAAAACGCGGAAGAAAAATATTAGCAGATGGAAACCGGTAGCGGAAAGAAAGTGTTAATGAAGGAAAAATGCAAGGGAAAAAACACTATTTTTGGATGTAAAATTGTGCTGAAGAAAAGAAAACAACTGCAACTTGACTCACCATTTGGCCAAAGATGTGTTCCAAATCCTGAGAATAGAGATTCGCCAATCGAAAACAATCCTAAAAGAAAGCATAAGTACTTGGTATGCTGTCGTTCAATCAACAATGGCAAGTTATTCAGGGAAAGCACAGATACCTGGACGTGAGTTTGAAATAAAAGTGTAACGTCAATATCGTCGTCATCAGTTCCAAACGGATTTACGGCGACTCGACCAAAATTAAGCCAAACGAGGAAGACGAAAAACTAAAATAAACTTTTGTTAAAAAATTTCTGTTATGCAAATACTGTGAAATATAGCTATGCAAACCTGCATACTGGGAATTACTGGGACGTAATTAACGATTACTTCCATGAATGAACAGGTACTGGCTTCTTCAACATTACGAGCCATCAACGTTACAAAGCCGTAAGTGTACACCACAATCATTACAGCCTTTATCGCAGACGCAAGAATTCAATTAAATAACGATGGATGCATATCATCTTAACTTGAATTGTTACGTTACCTGAATGAGGGCGTACGGCATGTTCTTTGTTGCAAACTTTTTTCGACGAAAATTTGGAAACATATCAGACATCCAATTAGTAATTAGTAAAACAAAATTATAATGGATTTGAGATGAAATCTAACTTTAATTGTGTTGCCGCAGCCTTTCTTGAAGGCCATAACCACTTCAATAACTTTAAGGTAATTGGATTTCTCTGCATATCGGTTTTGTATGAAACAGTCTTTCATTAACAAAAGCATCCAGTCAATGACCATTAAGGCGCGTGGCGTTTTATTCCGTTCGGTTTCCACTCTCTCTAAAAGCAATCTTTCTTTCTCTTTGATGATTCCTACGTACAATAGAATTTTGGCGTTATATTCAATTCAAATAATTAGGAATTTCGTATTTTGTCACCGGCTAGTTGAAGTGAAAGAATATCGGGAAACATGGTACGTAATGGTTTACTCACGGTACGAAAAGTGAGTATCCATGCAAGCACTGTCCAACGTGCAAATCGTTCCACAACGATTGGACCCTTGATGGTAGAGGAAAAAGAAAAAGTTCATGCAGGTACCAGGGGCTGAGTGTTAGTAGTAAGATTGCTTATGGATAGGAGTAAGTAAGGGCTAATTACTTCAGGCAAATTTGGCTTGATTGACAGGATAAAAAATGTGATAACTTTGGCTGTCCCAGGAATCATAGTTTGCATGGCAAAAAGACGATGCATGGCGGTTGTCGTAAAGAACGTTAGCATTATCATCACGTTAATGGAATTGGAATTTTTTAAGCAATACTTCGCCAACGCCTCAAATGCTCTGCAAGTAAAATGAAGTCTATTACGTTTTTTGCTATAATATAGTAACGCGTTAGGTGAATAAGATCAGGGTCGTCGAGTACGAAATTACTAAGTGTTTTTATCGATACACTTTGCCGGCCTTGGTCCTCACGCATGGCTTTTTTTTTTTTTTTTTTGCTTTGCATTTTTGTGAGATTTTTTTTTTTTTTTCTGTTATTTGTTCTAGCTTTTTGATTAAAAAAAAAGATTATCAACTGACGCCTTATGTACAGCAACGACTTGGCCCTGAGCGAAATAGGACACAAAAAAATGTCCTATTTGACGAAATACATTTACATATCAATTACATTACAAATTAAATTGCAAAGTTACTTACATTTTGCCGCTTTCATCGAGAAGATAGTTGTGTATGATTGTGATTAAATAGTAGAGTCCGTAATAGACCAACAAATCTTTCCATATCGTCTTGTAAATGCTACCCTTCCATCTGCAATGATACCAAGTGTTAAATGACAGTCTTTCAATTATGTTACTAAACAGCACAGCTACAGTGAATTTTCTTAAATTCTATGTCTGTGGACTTTAAAAATTGTTTACCTTAAAAGTATACGAATGGATCCACCGAAATCATCTGCGTCGGGGGCAGTTTGAGAAAATGCCAGCACTGATGGGACTTCACTCAGGTTACGTAAAACGTGCGGTTTCTTGACGTTCATGATGCTGCACGAGTCGGTAGATCACACTATTGAAACAGCAGAAAGCTATTCCGGGAGAAGGTCCTTAAACAGAGACACACACGAAATAGCGGACACAGGTAACGCCACTACCAAACGCATCAGCTCTAATCAAGCGTTACAAATTCTATGTTAGGAACAGACGAGGTCGTTCGTATCCTGTACGTATTGGTGTCCGGATAAATAAGACGATAGAACGGCCAAGACAGACGAAATGGACTCCATCCACTAGTTTCCATTGACCTTAGTCAAGACGTCAAAAGACACATACTACTGTCCACGACAGAGTAACGCATTTTAAACTGGTTACACTGGTTTCGTTCTACAGGTGCAGTCGGCTTTTTATTTTGCACCTTTTTTTTTACGTTATAGCTTTTTTCAGTGGGCGTTCACTGCTACGTATCACTTGTGGTATGTGGTGCGTAATTTTTTTTCTTCTCTGCCCTTTTCATTGCCGACCTTGGTGAATAAAAGTGAAGGGACATGGTGAGCAAATACACATTGGACAACGCAAGGCAAAAGACTGTGGTACCAGTAGGCTGTCAAAGAAATTTCGGATCGTGATTGACTAATGGGGTAAACTACCTTCGTTTTTGAAAAAACTTGGTCGATCCTGTAGAATTTATGTAATCCACACGAATGAAATTGGCGCACATTTAGCAGTAATTGCTGAATTGCTGCCGTTGTGGCACCGCCGGTGGCAATTTGACCACCAAATCACGATCGAATTACAGAAGGTGGTTACACTCATCGTTCGATATTTGCACGACATTTTAGCTGTGGATAACCTATGGATTATTTCATACCAGCACTTTCCGTTTTACGTCTGGGGAATGGTTGGACGCAGTAAATCACCAGCCGGGAGGACACGAACGCCTTTTAGTGATCAGTTCTTCACCGTTGTGTATGTATCCAATCAAAGATCTTGTATGCTGAGGAAAAGAGTTCCCTATAATTCCGGAACTATAAACACCGTTAAATATCGTTTATACAATTGATATCGGACCTGTAATTAAAATCACTTGTTTTTGGAGAGAGGAGAGGCAAGTTGCTTGAAAAAGGAGTATAAATAAAAATAGGAATCCATTAGATTTACATTTTTACGCAGAGTGAGGTTGCTTCTGCAAAGGTTGCGTTTCAGCCGGCAAAGGGAGCTAAGAAGAGGGTGCTTCGTTATATGGTTTCTGAGGCTTTAAAAGAAAATAAAGTGAATTAGAAAGCAATCTTGTGCAGAAAACAGAACAGTTTTACCATAGCGCCAAAAATGCTTTCCAAATCCTGAGTATACAGATTTGCTAATCGATAAGAATCCTACAGCAAATTGTTTTCCCATACCATTAAATTGAAGAAGCAAACTAAAGCAAGATGTTTGAAAATACCTGAATATGAGTCTCAAGAAGGAGTTTAACATCGATATCGTCTTCATCAGTTCCAAAAGGGTTCACAGCAATTCGACCAAAATTCAGCCAAACGAGAAAAACAAAGAACTAAAGAAAATAGCAAAGAAATTTTAGTACTTAGGGAAAACCCTTTGATTATGTCAATCGTCTGTGCATGAATACTAACTTGCAAGCTGGGAACGATCGGGAAATAATTTACGATGCCTGCCGTGAATCCTGCACTGTCGTCATCATCGAAATTACGAGCCATTAATGTCATCAATCCGTAAGTATAGACGACAATGATGGCAGCCTGACAAATTAGTAAGATGTTATTACGTACTGATTAGAATTACAAGCAACACCTACCTGAATTAGGGCGTATGGAATATTCTTTGTTGCAAACTGTTTTTTGTTGGTTTTTTTCCAAAGTATCGATAGAACTTTAATTAAATCAAAATGAAGATGTTAAACAAAACGAAACAATAACACCTTTATCGTGTTTCCGCAGCTCTTCTTAAAGGCCATCACAACGTCGAGGGATTTCAAGTGATTAGATTTCTCGGTAAAACGATTGTGTATCGAGGTTTCTTTCAGCAACAAGATCATCCAGTCAATCACGACTAAAGCGCGAGGCGTTGTGTTGTGCTCAGTTTCAACCCTCTCTAGGATTAATCTTTCTTTCTCTCTTATGATTCCTTGGGGTTAAAGATTATGCGGGTGAATACGTAATAATAACAAACAATAGAGAACTTGTAATTATGCTTGTTACCGGCTACTTGAAGAGAAACCATGTTCGGAAACATGGCCCGTAAGGGTTTACACACAACGCGGAAGGTTAGAATCCATGCAATTACCGTCCAACGTGCAAATTGTTCAACAATAATAGGGCCCTTTAAACGTGAAAAAAAGGAAAGGGGCGCATTAAATAAACGAAGTTATTATAGTAAGCCAATTGTACCTCAGGTAGATTCGGTTTGAGCGACATAACAAAGAACGTGATAACTTTAGCTGTCCCGGGAATCATAGTTTGCACGGTAAAAAGGCGTTGCAAAGCGGTCGACGTGAAAAACGACAACATAATCATTAGATTGATGGAATTGGAGTTGCGTAAGCAGTATTTTGCCAAAGCCACGAACGCTCTGCAATCATACAAAAATAATCGAATGTAGTATGTATCTAGGCCGATTTCGTAAAAGCTTATTGAATAAGATCAGGGTCGCCACACTTGCACAATTACTGTGTAACAAAGTTTGTTCTAGCCGCGCCCTAGAGCTAACTGTATGAATTTTTCCTTTTTTTTCTTCTCTTTGTGGAAACCAAACTAAAACTTGCGGTTTTCTGTTTGCATGAGCGAGTTGACGGCTTCGTGCTAGCTTCGGCCCTGAACGTTCTTCTTGTCTGGGGAAAATAATTTTTAAACAAATGCAATGAACAATGAACTACTTACTTTTTGCCATCGTCGCCGAGGACGAAATTGTGTAAAATAGTGAGCAAGTAATAGAGTGCGTAATACACTAGGAGGTTTTTCCATATTGTCTTGTAAACGCTTCCCTTCCATCTGCATTAGAAAGGACAGAACACACAATATGTAATAAAGTTAACTTTTCAACATACATTAGAGATTGTTACCGTAAAAGTATGCGAATGGATTCTCCAAAACGATTGGCGTCTGGAGCAGTTTGAGAAAATGCCAGCACTGACGGCACTAGGCTTACTCTACGCAATGCTTGCGGTTTCCCTGAGATCTGCATTCTGGAATTTCTTGGAACCAAATTTGGATCAAAAATTTAAATCCAAATGATAGCTGCAACGTTTCACCAGTGGTAGCACCAACCATCGATCTCTGGTCCTCTGTTACAACTAGACAACTGTTGCTGCCAGAAGCAGTGGGCTTCATCAAATTAGCATAGAATGTTAGAAAATCAACCAGATTCGGTACACCATACACGTTATGAAAAAAATAACAACAAATTTGCCTGCTGGCTTCTGGTGGCCTTGTTAGGCATCCGGCATAAGATAGACACCATAGCCGAAGGAGAGGACACTAACGTTATGGAAGTTAGTGAACTTCAAACCAAAACTTTCTGTTTCGCGGTAGGATTCCTTGTGGTCCAGCAAAAAACAGCGTCATTTATGCAACGATTCAACAGGTTTAGTTACCCAGGAAGCAGATGTCTTGTTTGTCAAGGACAATGAACCTCATGGGGGATCCGTAAATAGCGATACAGTGATTTCTTCCACAGCGGTAATGACGGTTTCTTTTTGCGTCCTCCCCTTAGCAGAAAATTTTTAAGATGGCCAGCATTGTAGATAATACCTGATAAACGATTAATCCTGATCCCAATGTAGCTGTATGGGTCAACATACATCCAAACATGGCGAGCGTTGGCTGCGACAAGTTGCTATGTCATTCCAGCCAGGCAAATTTACACAAACAAATTTGGTTTATTTGCAAGCATCGTACACTATTTCCCAACAGGAGTAGTATTTTGGGGTAAAGAAGCTTCGTTGTATGGTTGCTGTGGCTAAATTCAAAAATGTAACAAATCAAATAAAGAAGCAGTTATTCAATAGGAAGATAGCTTTACTAACCATGACACCAAAGATTTGATCCAAATCCTGTGTGTAGAGATTCGCCAAGCGAAAAGAATCCTTATCACACAAGAAAAATCGAATAGTACCTAAAAAGAAAAGCATCATCGATAATCTAATAGTACCTGAATATGAGTCTCAAGCAAGTGCTTGACATTGATGTCTTCTTCGTCAGTTCCAAATGGATTCACTGCAGTGCGGCCAAAATTCAACCAGATGAGAAAAATGAAAAACTGGGCAAAAGGAATAACACGAAATTGATTCGGTTCATAATATGGAGTAAACAATAAATTTGAATAAAGAACCTGCATGCTGGGAATAACAGGAAAATAGTTAACGATGCCTTCCAGAAAGCCACTGCTGCCAGCTTCTTCAAAATTCCGAGCCATCAACGTGACTAAACCATACGCATAGACGACTATAATGGCAGCCTTAAACGTAAAACATTTAATACTGCCTCTTTTCTACAAGCTGAAAGCTCATCAAAGTTTCTTCGTACCTGAATTAGCGCGTAGGGAATGTTCTTCGTTGCAAACTTTTCATTTCAAATACTTCGTTAGATAAATCGAAGGTATATACCTCTTTAAAATAAAAATCATACCTTTATGGTGTTCCCGCAGCTTTTTTTGAAGGTCATTAGCATTTCGATAACCTTAAGGTGATTAGATTTTTCTGCAAAGCGATTGTGTATCGCAGTTTCTTTGAGTAACAACAGCATCCAATCGATAACTACCAATGCACGGGGTGTTTTGTTTCCTTCGGTCTCCACTCGCTCTAAGATTACCCTTTCTTTTTCACGTATGATTCCTAAAGATACGGAATTCGATTTATAACGTACTACGACGAATAAGGTGTATAAGATTTTAGGCAAAGATTACCTGCCACTTGAAGGGAAATCATGTCGGGAAACATTGTGCGCAATGGTTTGCAAACAACACGAAAAGTCAAAATCCACGCTAAAACTGTCCAACGTGCAAACTGTTCAACGATGATTGGACCCTGGATATCAATAAAGAAAACAAAGATTCCCATTTAAGCTCTGTGTTGTAAACTTAAACGTGATTGCAGTGATCGCTAATTACTTCCGGTAAATTTGGCTTGACTGACATGATGAAACAGGTGATGACTTTAGCCGTTCCTGGAATCGTCGTTTGCATGGAAAACAGACGCTGCATTGCAGTTGTCGTGAAAAATGTCAACATGATCATTAGGTTAATAGAATTGGAATTTTTTAAGCAGTATTTCGCCAAAGCCTGAAACGTTCTGTTAACACAAAAGTACAAGATACAAGTTAATGTTACGTATGTGAAGCCCCTTTCGGGCATAGAGTTTAAGCTAAAGCTCATATGTACTGAACAAAGCCAAGGTCATAGCGAGCTTTCACTAACCAATTGGAACATTTGGTATTTATCTCTAGTTCTAAATAGGCGTAAGCATGTAGCTGTAAGATGGCTTCGGGTCCGCTCTCTACGGCCTCGAACACACGTTTTGTTCCCCAAAACGTCCAAAATAGCCTAATGTAATATTATCTTACTTTTTTCCATCGTCGTCTAGAACGCTGTGCAGGATGGACAGCAGGTAAAAAAGAATGTAGTATACTAACAAGTCTCTCCAAATGAACTTGTAAATGCTTCCCTTCCATCTAGAATACAAAAAAGAAGTAACATTTTTAAAATGAAAAGTGTCGACATGAAAACATTACAAAGCTGTTTAAATAACAGATAATATTGAACGTTTACCTAAAGAGAATGCGAAAGGATTCACCAAAACGTGTGGCATCCGGGGCAGTTTGAGCCAATGCTAGGACGGATGGCACTTGACTTACTTTACGAACAACTTGCGACTTGCTTTTATCGTAATGCATCACTGGTGTTATTTGTTTTTAAATTTTTTTAGTACACACAATGAAAATATTGCAGTCTGATGCACAAGTCTGTCACTGGGGATGGTAGGAGCCTTCTCGCTACCAGCCGTTTACGGTGGATGTCCCTTGGAGACTGTTTGCAAGTGGAGACCTTTGCTTTCAATGAAGCGCCCACGGCATGGCCAGTTATCTCTACCACGTTTCGAAAAGTTGTACGAATAAGGATCCAATTTGCCCACAAGCTTCCATGGAATATTGTCCATACATGAAATAAACTACAAAAAACAAAAACAAAAAAAGGAGCGAGGGCCACCCATAAATTTGCTAAGTCGAGCTAAAAAGTGAGACAGATTTTCGTCACATAAAACGTATAAATGACGTAGTTGAGTCCTAATGTGTTGGTGAACTGAACTGCCGTATGAACGTGATAGTTTTCCACTCTGTTTACAGTTTGCCTAAATGATACCTTAATCATAATAATGTGCAGTATGACACTTACGGCGATCGGGCAACCAAACATCAGGATCCTCTTCGTAGTTTCTTTTTGTTCCTTGAATTGTTCTTGTTAGAATTTTCTGTCGTGGTGAGAGATGGTGTGATGAAACATTCGCCTGTCTCCTTGAAAACATTACTACATTCATCGCCAGGCTTGGTACTGATCTGCTGACACGTCGTTAACTGACCGAGATCACTCTGCACTGTGATGCAATGTCAAAATAGCAATATACTGATCGATTTCAAATTCAAACTATTGGTGTATCACAAGGGGTCGTTAACTGTTAGTTTTCTACTCTAGTTAAGTATCTATAGAATTAATTATCTAGTTATTTTTTTAACTAGCCCGTCTACTAACTTTCAACTACTTTCAATTTTTGCGTGCACAGACTGCTGTCTGTGAAACGGCATTGCCACATCATCCATCGGTAATCTGACAAAATTACAACTTGACTAACCCAACCAATTAACCGTGTTTTAATATTGCTAGGTTGATAAAAACAATTATTTCTATTTTGATTTTTTTGGGAAAAAATGTTAACTTCACGAAAATGTGGACTGGAATGCAATAAATTGACAAAATTTCGTCAAAAGTCACAAAGTAAGCCTGAAGTGACCGTTACAATGGTGGGTGATAGCCACCATGGTTCCTATAAAAGAAGTGCCGTTTGTCCTAAGAGCAATCGCAGTTTTCTCCGAATTCTCGCAGTTACCTCTTGCCACACCTCGTGTCAAACCTCCTCGTATTCTCATAGCATCCACTTCAGTCTTCATCAACAGTTCTTTTCAGAGCTATTCCATCTCTCTTCGTTCTTCACTCCCTATCCTCCATCGTCATCTTCATCGAAATGCCTTTCAACTCAGCATTTCCAGCCCCACTACCACTCCCGGGGAAGAAGAAGACTTTTCCAGAAGTGCGTGGCTGTGCCATACCATCGTGCATTCGCAAGTTCATTGCCAAGCCGACTACTTCTGCCACATCTGCACTTCCTGTGAAACCTTCCGCGACAGAGGCGCGTTCAACATCTCCTCTTGCAGTTAAGACGCCACCATACGCTTCTGCACTCCTCAAGCACCCAGAAGAGGTAAAATTGTTTCGTTCTCGAATCCCGGTGCGTATCCCTGCCAGCACCACCGGTCGCCCAGTACATCAGGGTTATGCGACCACCAAACGCGACGACGGCCCACGCCATCCAGTCGCTGAAAACGTGCTCGGAGTATCTTTTGTTTCTCGAATCACCGTTCGGAAAGCCTTTGGACGAGCAGTGCCCCACGAAATCCAACCTACTACGGAGAGTGTCCTCTCTGAACCTACCTCTCAACCGTTGGATGATGAAGCCACTGCTCCTACCGAACAGCCATTGGAATCTTCCACTGTGCCTCTACCATCGAGACGACAAAAGAGAAATGCCGCTCTGAAGGAGCGTCGAAAGGCCAAAAAACGAGGGTCCACGTTGTTGATGAATGATGTCCCCTCGTCGGCGGAAATTGTCGATGACATCGCAACAGATGATCACGAGGCAGCTTCACATTCCCTGGCGCTAGTGACACCTGTCTACAACCATACATCTGTTGTGGCCAAATCCGCAGACGCCGAATCGGTCCAGCTTAACAGCGAGAAATCTGAGGAGAAAGCACCATTGAAACGTTTGGAAGATGGTCATCCACCTTTCCTTCCTTACGTTTTCGTTATGGACTGCATTCGGCCTTACGTTCCTGCACCTTCTTATGAAGTCAAAAGACAACCAGACGAAGAGTACTTGCATGTGTCCAACATTCCTTTTTCAGTACCTTCCGAAGAGGTTGTGGGCTTCTTTGAAAAACTTGCAGGACCCGTGCGATTCTTCAGCATGCAAGTGAATGAGAACGGCCTTTACAGTGGTAAGGCCAACGTGATTTTCTGCCATCCCAACGACTCTCGAAAAGCTCTCCTACTTTACGACGGATCGCTTATTGGTGGTCGAAAACTGAAAATCAAGTTGTTTGTAAACGGTGAACGTTTATATCCTAACCAGGTAACGCTACCTGAACCTGCCGGTTGTTTTAAAGTTGACTGGGTTAATGCCGCTCCATCGAACATGGTACTTGTACCTTCGGCTGACTACATGATGGAATTCATATCACATTATCCCACAAACTTTAAATGCAAAAATGTTTAAGCTGGCTGTTTATGTCATCCTCATTCTCTTCATACGCGTTAACGCGTTAAATCTGTAAATAGTCCGCAAAGAAATTCTATTCCCATTTTTCATGTACATATTCTAAATTCCATTCCCAATTGCCTATGTACATATTTCAAATTCCATTCTCATATTCTGTCAATATTTTATTTCATGATAACGTTACTCCACAAAATTCTACATTTCGACAAATTCCAAGCCAAATAAATTAAATTTTTTCTAATCCAAATATGTGTTTAGCATTTTATTTCACACACATCAAAATTTACTGAGCACACACATTCCTTCATTACTTACGAATCCTAAAGGTGAATCTTTCTCGTCAGGTGCCCAATGCGAGTTGAGGTTTGGCTTCGTGGAGGTTTGGTGTGAGGCGAGTTCTAGTACCGGTAAGTATGTGCAGAAAATGTAAGAAAAAGTTATTAACCACCCTGGTAAATTTATCATTGCGTGGACGAAGCTCTTGAGGGGTTATGATAAATCCTGGCGCATGTTCCACTGGATACACGCCTATATATTTCTATTTCCATTTTTCTCGTACAAATTTATACATGTCAATCCAAGGAATAAAATCTGCTTCACTGGTACGATTGGTTATTAAATGTGTGATACGTCATCAAAGTGTATCTCCCGAAGCTCATGTAAACTTGAAAATGCTATAGGATAATGTGTATCGACGTCAGAGATGGACAACATCTGTTTCGTTATACTGGTGATGCGGCTGAAAACGTCCATCGATAAATTGTGTTAAACTTAGGCTAGTATTTACTGCAACTGATTTAACGTTACTCTTACCATAGTGCCAAAAAAGTCTTCAAGATTCTGAGTATAGAGCCTTGTTAGCCGAAGGGAATCCTGCCCCAATACAAGAAAATGAAATTCAATATACGAATCATTAAGGTACTTAAGTGTCTCTAAACCTGAATATGAGTTTTAAGTAGGTGTTTGATGTCAATGTCGGTCTCATCAGTTCCGAACGGATTTACGGCGGCTCGTCCAAATTTCAACCAGGCAAGAAAAATGAAAAACTAAATTTAAAATGTAAAATCAAAAGGGATTTTGCTGAGCGTGGTATCGTGTCCTCTTGTAGGCTATAAAATTTGGAAATCACCTGCATGCTAGGTAAAATAGGAAAGAAGGAAACGATGTTGTTTGCCAAATGATTCTCCTCATCACTGTCGTCTTCTAGGTTACGCGCCATCAACGTAAGCAATCCGAAAGCGTAAACCATTATGATAGCAGCCTGTTCTAGACAAAAGAGACAATGAAACATATCCAAGTAAAGATCCGTTCACACCAAAATGACTATTCTATAAAAATAAGGATTTTAATGCGCGCTACATGGGTTCGAAATTTTCAACTTTAGAACCATGCATCAGTTAAACCTGGAATTTCAAAAAATTGTCTAAATTATCCCGCTAACCATATCATACCTGAATAAGTGCATGTGGGATGTTGTGGGTTCCAAACTGTTGTGCGAACATTTCAAACGAAAACAGAATTAGAGTTAGCCAATACATGAAAGAAATCTATCAAACTTTGATCGTGTTCCCGCAGCTTTTCTTGAAGGCAAGCACAGCTTCAACAAGTTTTAAATGGCTGGATTTTTCGGCAAAACGATTGTGCGTCGATGTCTCCTTGAGCAGCAGCAGCATCCCTAATTTTTTCCAATCACAAAATGTTTTGCTCTGAATTCTGTATTTAAATTATTGATAAAGTTACAATCGATGGCCACTAAAGGTCGTGGTGTGGAATTTTCAGCGTCAGCTTCAACCCTTTCCAAAATTAATCTCTCTTTATCTCGAAGGATTCCTTAGATTGGATTACGGAAATAAAAGAGAAAATCTGTTAAAAGACGTCAGCACAGCTTGCAGAAAAAAAAAATCCATTAATACATACCAGCCGTTTGAAGTGAAAACATGTCGGGATACATGTCGCGCAATGGTTTGCTTACCAAACGGAATGTTAAAATCCATGCTATGACAGTCCAACGAGCAAATTGTTCAACTATGAACGGGCCCTTTACGTGACAATGAACAAAAAATGGGCGTACTTTGCTATCAAGATAAGCTACAGGTTTTTCTTAATTAAAGTAAGAATTGATTAATTACTTCAGGCATATTTGGTTTAATTGCTAAAGTAAAACAGCCGATGACTTTAGCCGTGCCGGGCATCATCGTTTGCATGGAGAAGAGACGCTGCATTGCCGTCGACGTAAAGAAGCCCAGCATGATCATGAAATTAAAAGAATTTTCATTTCTCGAACAATATTTAGCCAGCGCCATAAATGTTCTATAACAAAGACAACAGTGATTATGCAAGAGCTTCTTTAACAGATAATTCCTTTTGGCGTACAGCCATGTTCGCGCTGCGTACTCATGCGAGATAAATACCGATTACTCATACTGTGTACATGAACAAACTACCACGACATAGACGGTGCGTAACGATGTGAACATGGCTATATACACAAATACGGGCAAATAGAAAGGTGTATCCTTACTTTTGTCCGTCCTCATCAAGGATGAATTTATGCAGTATAGTGAGCATGTAATAGAGCGCGTAGTACAGCAACAAGTTTCGCCATACCAGTTTGTAAATGCTTCCTTTCCACCTGCATACAGATGAGACACAATGACACTGTATATCCCACACGTTAATTGGCTCCTTGTAAGTAGCTTGTACATTCACATCAGCCGGCCCAGTCAGTCACCTTTCAGGGAGTCACAGGGTTACCTGATGTATATCGTGCTAACGTGACGTGAACTACAGGTAAACTCTTACAAGGTGTAGACTTGTGTGATTACGTACCGCATTAGGATGCAAATACATTCTCCGAAACGGTTGGCATCGGGAGCAGTTTGTGCCACCGCTAAGGCGGATGGCACTTGGAACACTTGTGATTTGCTTCGTTCGTAGTGCATCATGGTGGTTAGATCAGTCAATCTTTACAGCGGATGTCAGGTTAACTAACTAAGCAGGTGAGAGGGCATCAGTATCAAACGGCAGCCGATCGCCATGAATTCTTTGTTGAGACTGTGGGCAGGGCGAGTTTCGCTAAACAGTCAAAACAGTTTCACTTGAGGAATCCCGGAAGAGCACGAAAAAACAATCGGCAGATATGACGAGCCCCGCCCTTTGGCTCCCGTTGATCTTGCTCGAATCAGCTGAACGCCAAAACTGGGTCTGATGCTGTTTCACAGAAAGGACGACCTAATTACCAATGGGCTTACAGAATGAATTATTTCGTCTACAAATGATTCGGAGCAGTCTGCTGGCCTGCGACCTACATCACTTCAGCCTCATTGACAAAACAAGTGGCCGCAAGCAAATCGATTTTCTTGACCCTTCCCCAACTATTTTTTTTTCTCGTCGTTTTTCTATGGGTTTGAAATAGAATCCAAAAAGGCAAAAGGAGTGGGCTGCCAAAAAAAAAAAAAACGTCTATGGCTACAGTGGAACGTGAGGTATCAAAAGGCCTACAAGATTTTATTATAGACGTTAATCTTTAAAAAATTGTTCTATTCTAGACTGCGGGCGTGTGGCTAAACAGTTTTCAAAAGATAATAAAAAAGAAAACTATTGCGGAAGTGATTGGTTTTGATCACCATCAAACAAGAGATAAAGAAAAAAGAGGCAGATACAACTGCGTGATCTCATGGCCTCGAAAAAAAGGGAAAATTGCTCTAGATCTCTTGAGGGCTAGCTAGATCTTTCTCTTTTTTCTCACTGAAAGGCCGACGCCCTTTTGTGACACCGTTACGGCTTTCTCTATTTTCACTCACAATTTTGTTTTTGTCTAGGACAAAATCCTTAAAAACAAAAAGAATCCGTTTCTACCCATTCAAAAAAACCACTTTGTTTTTCGAAATTCAAGGATCATCCAATGGCAAGAAAAACTAGTTTTATTATTTTTTTTCCTGAATTTGGTTTTACATTTAGATTTATGGCTGTCCGTTACGGACTTGCCGTTGTTCAACGGACACCACGAACGCGCTCATCCCTTATCCATAGTGCCAGTATTATTCAATAACTAAATGCACCTTGGAAACCGCTATACTTAAATAAACAATACGCGTAATAGCTTACACCATGCTAAGCTATTAACTGTGGAATTGAAACACTAAATTCATTAAACAATTACAAACAGATTGAGAATCAACAGTTGCTAACTGTATGGCTAAGTATTCCCTCTATTACCACATAGAGTTATTTCGTGCTTGAACATAATCGGTATCATCGATTGTAATGCAAGTAGCATCTCTATTAGGCATCAGAAGGGCAGTCTCTTTGCGTTTCCTTTCGTCTTTTGCTGTAGAGCCCAGGACGGAAAACGAACCGATTTCAGGTGACGAAGCCATTTTGTATAAAACTGGAGGTTTAGTTTCTGGAATCTCTTCAGCCTTAGATGCTTGGCCGTCATTATCTTTCGGTGGTTCAGCCACGTCGAAGAATCGCTTTTGTGGCTGAAAAATAAAAATAAATTCAGTCATAGATCATTGAAACAGGTAACTGGACGAATAAGGGCCTTACTAAATCAGGAAACAAGTTTTCCAATTTGAGGGAATACAAAGTGCCTAATCGTCTATAGTCCTGTAAAGCAACAAGAGTTTAAAACATGAATAAGAAAGCCAATAATCAACAACCAGAATTACATCAATGTGAGCTTGAAGAAGTTGTTCGATGTCGATGTCGGTTTCGTCCTCGCCAAAAGGGTTAACAGCCATCCGGCCGAATGTCAGCCACGCAAAGAAGATGAAAAACTGCACAAGACACGGTTAGAGTTTCAATGAAATGTTGTCATCCACCGAACGGTATCACCTGCATCAGTGGCATGATTGGGGCGTACGAAATGATGGCCCTTACGATGACGTCCTGATCGGGACGGCTAGTGTCCTTGTACGTGAGAATTTCGTCTGCAGAGTTTTCGTTAAAACTTTCACCTTGTGCATCAGGTTTTCCGGCTTGCTGACTTTGATAGGGTATCGGTAATGGCGACGATAAATCACGTGCCAACATGGTGACTAACCCAAAATAATAGACGGCTAGTATAACAGCCTATAACGAGCATCGGGAATTGGAGGTCATCTTTAATTTTAAACTTGATACCTTTCACCATTTCTTCCTTACCTGGATGACGGCATGGGGCATATTTTTGGTGGCGAATTTGATCATGTTCCCGCAGCTCTTTTTAAATGCCATCAACATTTCTACATTTTTATGATGGCTCGACTTGTTGTTGTAGCGACCGTACGTTAAACATTCCTTCAGCAACAACAGCATCCCTGAAAATAAAGAGGGTTTCAAACTCGTTTGAATCGAGCTAAAAGTTACATCTCGTACTTACAATCAATGACGATCAAAGGACGTGGAGTGAGTTCTCCATCTGTTTCAGCCCGTTCGAGAATCAGTCGTTCAAACGGTCGAAGGAGTCCTAATGCAGAACACATTTATCACATTAAAATGGAAATGCATAAACTGTAACAAAAGGATCTCACCTTTTCTTTGGAGGGAAATCATGTCCGGATACTTCTTGCGGAGCGGTTTGCAAACGCTCCGGAGGGCCAATATCCAGCTGAGCACTGCCCAACGGGCGTATTGGAATACGATGATGGAACCCTAGCGAAAAAAACAAACAAAAAAAACATTCAGCAATGTGTAAATACACGATCATGTGACAACATACTTCCGGAAGGTCCGTTTTCAACGACATAAGGAAGGTAGAAATTGTTTTCGCAGTACCGGGCACGGCCGTCTGCATTGTGAACAGGCGCTGTAGCGTTGTGGATGTGAAGAATCCCAACATAATCATCAAATTGAGCGTAGAAGCGCTTTTAGAAAAATACCGAGTCACCGCTTCAAAATGTCTACAGATAAAAAGGGACATGAAGTTCAGGGATATCGAGGAAAGCAATTCAGAATGCAGTTCACCTTTTCCCGTTGTTGTTCAAAGCAAACTCGTAAATGAGCGACAATGCCACGTAAAGGATGTAATACAACAGAAAATGTCTCCACACTAATCTGTATATACTTCCTTTCCATCTGCAAATTTGCGAAGCGTTAAATTATGTCAACTATCATGGCAATCAACACGTTTTGTTTTTTACCGGAAAAGGGTTTTAATACTGTCGAAATAGCGAGCGTTGGGGGCCGTCCGTTTGACGGCTTGTAGTGATGGAACTATCATCACGTCGGATTTTTTTCTAAAAGAAAATTGTTGCGTCAACGGCATCGATGCCGCGTCCGCTGTGGTGAACTGAAACGTTCTCGCTCGGTCTACTGAACGGTGACAACTCATAACGATTGGCCAACGAAAAAGGCTCTAGAATTCCAGGTCAGATGTTCAGTTTATTGCATGGTTAATGCAAATGTTTCGGGAACTATAGGTGAGTTGAAAAACATCACTATTCAAAATCACTGAAATAGTTCCCTTTCCGGCTTTGTGGCCCTGTTAAAGAAACCTACACAATGTTTTGATTACCGAATCACGCAACGGCGAACGGTCTCAATACACTTTTTCCATGCATTAAAAACTGCTAGCGTTCGCGTCAGACGAGGAAGAATACTGAACAGCTTGGAAGAACGTGTAACTGTGCTTAAGTAACAGCCGTGAGGCAGGTAGAAGAAAGTTGAATGTAAAAGCGAGTCGGAGCCTTGCGGCTAAATTGCCAGCTCAGCATCAACGAAATCACTATCTGGCGCTGGCAACGTGCCCAATGTAGTGATATGCCAGCATCTACGTGGACAGGTTTTTTTTTTCTGGGGATATTCATTCCCTTTTTTATTATTTGCCCACGGATGCAGGACGTATGAATGTAACTTTATTTTTTTTATTTTTTTTTAACTACTCTTCAGGCTTGGCTCAAGGGCCTGGTATGTGTATATACACCTGAAAGTAGACGAACCGGTTGTGGAACAGACAAAAAGCAGGACCGGATGTTATGATTCAGCCAAGTGATGCAATCAAGCTTGACACAATAAAAGCAGGGAAATTTTACATTACGTACCTGTATTTTACCCCATCAAATGGAATCCGGCCAGAGGATTTCATACGAGACAAATTTTGATACTTCATTATACAGTGATTAATTTTTAGAAGGTAATTTTAATTTTGAGCTATTGATAGCAGTAACGAAACTCAGAGCTCCATTTACATAAAAAGAAAGCAGTCAATCCCGGTTGTCTTGCGCAAAATAGTTATGACGCGAAAAGTGAAATGGCATTTTCTGCATCGTACACTTCTTTAAAAACCTTGTTGAGTAAAGGTAAAAGTCTCCCGTATGCTTTCGAGCCATTGTACCTTTTCCGGCTGCCTTTTTGCTTTTGCATAAAGTTTTCTTTCCCCGACTTGCCTCCTCCCTTTTATGCCTAGCAACAAAACGAAAAAGGAAGGGTTCGAAAAAACAAGGTCGTCGTTAATGTGGGGACCAATGGTGAACAAAATAAGGGCAGACCAACACACATCAAAGACGTAACCGAAATTCATTTACATATAAGAAAAAACAAGAGAGCAAAAAGTATACAGATCGGTAGACTTATGTAATCCACCGTAATCTTAAAATAAAAAGGTGGTTCGTAAAAATTAAAACTTACGTTGCCTTTGCATTTCAAATTGGGATTTCTGTAAATGTTGATGGACACTCGCCTTCGTTTTGAGTTCTGAATTGCTTCTGTGGCTGCAAAACGATGCAAATAAAAAAATCATTTGTCCTTAATAAGAATAAAATCGATGCATTTGAGCTTACCAAGTTATAAAATACATCGTCTAATGTTTTAGAGTAGAGTTCAGTGAGCCAAGCCAAATCCTGCGTGCAAGAAAATTCGTGACCAACTCGTACTTGCCATCAGCATTCGACTTGCATACCTGGATGTGACTCTCACACAGTTTCCTGACGTCAATATCAGTGTCATCGCTTCCAAATGGATTCACGGCTGCTCTGCCGACGTTGAGCCACGCGATGAATACGAAAAACTAAGACAAAAATTATACAGTTAATTGTTTTTGAATGAGCGTGAAGGTGAAAGTTAAAAGCTAAACGAATGGCTAAATGTCTGGGCCAAACCTGAAGGAAGGGCATCACAGGGAAGTACGCGATAACGTGTCGGACGATTTCATTGTCAAATCTTGGAAGATTGCGAGCCATGGTTGCGACCATTCCAAAACAATAAACAACTACAATAACGGCCTTGCAAAATGAAGGACAAAATTATTACTTCTTTTGCTTTACTTTTCTGTTTTATCATACTTGGATCACAGAATGCGGAATATTTTGCGACGAAAACTGAAAGTGTCCAATTGAATTCGCGTATTAGTGGCTCGAGGTAAATGCAATTAACTTCTAATGGTATCTTACTTTAACGATGTTGCTGCAACCTTTTTTGAACGTCATAACGGCCTCGACGTTCTTATTGTGACTTGACTTGTTGATGTACCTATCTTCTTTCGCACACTCTTTTAATAAAAGAAGCATCCCTAAAAGAGAAGTATACATACAGCTTAATCCACGAATAGCTTAGCGAAGAAAGACAGTAAAAATGAAATTACATTCGATGACAATTAAAGGACGTGGCGTAGGAAATCCTCCGCGTTGAAGCATTCTTTTCTCCTCGTCGAGAAGAATCCCTACACAGAGTAAAGGTAATTCCACGTCTGAATCAACCATTGAGGATCGTGCAGTTAACCTGAATTTTGAATCGAAGTCAAGTTGGGGAACTTCTCTCTAAGTGGTTTGCATACGATGCGAAATGTGAGGATCCAAGCTAGCACGACCCAGCGAGCGTACTGATCAACAATCACTGGACCCTAATTTTTAATTCATTATTATACACATGATTTTTTTTTATCAGACGTGAACAATGTGATGTACTTCAGGTAAATTCTGTCTGAGGGACATGATGAATATGGTGGTAACCTTGGCGGTTCCAGGCGTCGTCATTTGCGTGTTGAACAGTCGATGTAGCGCCGTGTTCGTGAAGAAACCCAACATAATCATCCAATTAAATGAACGCGTACATCGTGCGAAATATGCAGTCAACGCTTCAAAATGTCTGCACGGAATAATGACTGGGATTTTTTAAACGTCTAACTCATATTAAAACGAACGCATACTCTCTGTTTTTCTTTCCAAGGCCGAAGTTGTACAGAGCCGTTAGCGAAAAGTAAACAATAAGAAATATCAGCGAATGCCTCCAGATCATCTTATAGAGACTCTGTTTCCATCTTGACAACGAAAAAAAAAAATTCTATTTAATACGTATTGCTATTGTGAATAAGTGTGGATGTTATTTACTTGAAAACGATGTGGATACTTTCACCGAAACGGTTTGCATCGGCAGCTGTCAACATGGCGATGGAGGTTTTTTTGCTGCTCATGGTGTAATAGGATGCTCTACAATTGTTAAATAATACAATCTGACAATATTAAGAGTTGCCTTATACGTAGTTACCACGTATTCTTTATTTAAACAGCAATGAAAAATAGCAATTAAAGCTGAATAACTTTGGCTTGGACTGAGCCGCTTATCAACGCCCAAAATGAATGTTGTGATTGAATGAAAAGATAAAAATTAAAAAAAAAATTTATGTTACCTGTTTTGTGCTGAAGAAGCCGGATTTGCGCCTTCAGAACTTACCATAATGCCACTAGAAAAACAAAGTGTGCAGCACCATCCTCATTAAGCTTCGTACTGCATAGATGCGCACTTGTGGAATGTCATACATGTTTGTTGTAACTTCCGGGCTGTCTCAAAAATGACGAGCACCAACAGGATCGCGGAAATCCAGCCAAACCGCAGATATAATTTCCCCTAGATAAACAAACTGCGGTCGACAAAATTAACTTCTCCTAATCTGTACTAATAAACTTATTTTTTTTTTAAATAACAGGGAGAAATGAGGTTGAAGATTCGTAGGCAAACTTGACATCAATGTAACTAACGTTTAATGACTCGTCGTAATCGATCAGAGAGGTTTTGAACTGTTGCGAGATTTCAGGCAAAGCAAGTATTTAAATAGCTAAAGTCGATAAGATTTTTAATTCCATTTTATTAATCGACTTTTACGGCATTGCATGTGAGAGTCAACACACTGAGCCATTTTCATACACCTACACAGATAAGGGAGGGATTCAAATTTTGCGAGCCATCAGACGTCCAACACTATGCCCAGGGATATTAGCCAAAGGTAACTCTCCTTCGTATCTAAAGTCATCATATGTAACGCTCTTGAGAACATCGAAGCCCAACTTGGACACCGCTTTGGCCGTGTACGCGCTCAGCGCTTCCGTCCAAACGGCACCTGCTCCATGGGCTTTTGCGATGCGCAGTGAGAGTTCCACTAATCTCGTGGCCAAGCCTTGGCGGGTGTATCGTCCATCTACAGCGAGCGCACCTATTTCCATTTTGATTTCCGTTTGGAAAATGGCGAAGATATCCACATCACGATTGATGTCTTCCAACACAGCTTTATGCAAACGACCAACGGGAATTTGCGCTGGATTGTTGCTTTTAGGAGCGTAGAGCTGATGATTGGCCCCATGTGTTGAAGTACGTTTTTTCATGTCGTTAATTGCAACTGCCACTATTTGATTGTGAAGACAAGCATCCCGCACGAGCAGCGAATAAGGTGCTTGGACGCATTCACGGACAATGTCGTCTACCCATTCGGGTCGTTTGGCTTCTTCGGATTCGTCATACAATGCAAGTTGGCGAATAGGTGCTAGCGGAAAGAAATGCTGGAGTAGAAATTCAAATATTTCTTGGCCGTCGTCCGGTTGGGCTATGTAGACAGTCAGCTCTTGTTGCCGCTCTACTGCCCGCTCCAATTGAAGTGGAAAGGTCAACGTGCTTTGCCCTCCCATTGCTAATTCTTTATTTATTTAAAAAAATTTAACTAAAGAACAAAAATAAAAAGATTCAATTGATTTAACAAAACAAACAAGTGGCAAAAAGCAAAACAATTTTCTTGAACGACGCAGCTATTTAGTTTTCGGTAGAGCACTTAGAAATGAAGTGAGAACACTGAAGCGAAATGGGGAATGTTTCAGATTTAAAGCAGCAAACCCAGTTGTGAGGCGTTGTTCGAGATTCGTAGGATTCTCTCCTAAAGAACCAAGTTGTGCGAGACGAAGGTCCAATGTCCGATGGAACACGAGTCAATGTCTAAAAAAAACAGATTACAGTTTACGTTTACGATAAATCTCAAGTAACGCGCATAGCAACAAACAAAAAATGGCTTTTCTGTAACAATATCGTAATCGTTATGTCACGGCTAAAGTTAATCACGCCGTGTTTTGTCTTATCTACTATTTACCCTTTTTACAAACGAATGTGTGGAAGGAAGTATAGTTTGGTTCTAAACTTTAAAAAAAAAAATGGGAGTTTGATAACATGTAAACAGGAAAATGGACACTTGAAACTCTTTTCCTCCTCCACTGTCGGTTGCCTTACAGTAATGGAGACTGTGCACGGAAGGCGTTTTGTATATCTCCCAAAGTTCGTTGGAAGCATTTCTAATATTTTATGCCAATTAAAGGATGTTGGGAAGAAGGATTACTAAAAAACGATCTCGATGTTTCATCAAACCCCAGTACAGTTTAACGGTTTTAAAATAAAGGAATAAATTCGAAATCGGATGGCACAGATGTAGGGAACATCACTCATTACCTTAAAGCAAAGTAGCAGGTGATTACAGAAATGCACAGGTAACTTAACGAGTCCAGTTGAACAGTATAATTAGTCGCCTCACGAAAGAACGTGATACAGATTGATCCAATATCACAACTGAGGAAAACGAAGCGGGGATAACTTGCTGGACCTCAGTTGAAAGTTGGGCGGGACGCCGCAGCACCTTGTCTTCCAGTTGTTCTTTCACATCGGTGATACGTCAACAAAAAGCAATTGACTTACCGTCACATCACTTACCCCTGGAGATTTCGCTTTGACAGGTGAAATGCTGGCAGGGAAATCTGTTTTTGGCAACTGTCCAACAACGTCATTGCCATTCACTGGATATCATTTTGCGCATTTGATGCAATTGTTTAACATATATGGGGAGACTGTCACGATATTAAATGGAGCAATTGAAGGTAAAAGGACAGTGAAAGCAGTGCATAAGTTTAATTTTGGCTGTTAAAAAAAGAGAGAAATTGGCATCGGAAAATCGAGACGGAAGCTTAAAATGAAATGATCTTGGCAACGTTTTAGATGGCTTACGAAAGGAAAGGTGAGACGGCGCGCGGTTTGAATTGCATCTCCGGAAATACAAGTGTTTTGTCTGCTGAAACTGAGAAATAGATATGGTGGTTTCTATTTTTTTTTTTTTTGTGTGCGAGGTGTCGGAACATTTTTATTGTCGGGAGGCTGCCGTCCACGAGCTTCGCTTGGCCAAAATATGTAATCGTGTGCGATTTTCGTTCCCTAAATGCCTGTTGATTTCTCGTTATATTTCCACATTCAATAGAGAAATGTCCTTTTTCTTACTGTTTCTGTGTTTTTTGGATGAATATGTATTTAGATCAATGATAAGAGTCACACTGACAAACCCCTTCACTTGTTATCCAGTGCAATGTGCTTTTCTAAATTTCCTTGGACTTAATTTTAAAACTGGTACGTCGTTTAAGGCTTTTGTTTATTGTTTATCTTGTCAACCTTTTAGATTTCTCCCATGTAGCTGTCACGTTTCAATTTTCTTGACGACTTGTCTCGTCGTTTTATCAATGGTGTCATTGCCTGCGTAATCGAACCATTAGTTCAAACGATAAATAAACATTAAACTAAAAAAAACTCAATGAATTGATTTTATTTTTCAAAGCTGCCGTTACACATCAACAAAAGGCACTAGTTCAAACGGCACGCCAAGAACGCTGCCACTGGATGTTCTGCTAGCAAATCATCAAGGTGCGCTAAAGGTTTGCCACCTTCGAATTCGTACGTGGCGTAATCAATAGTGCGCAGCGTTTCCAAGCCGTGTTTAGCAGCAACTTTCGCTGCGTGTTGACTCACGGCACACACTTTGACAGCACCGGCGCCGTTCGCTTTTCCCAATTCCAGTGACAAACCCACCAATGTGGTTGCCAAACCGAGTTTACAGTAGTTTTTGTCGACAGCCATCTAGAAACGTATCGCATAAACAGCATTAAACTTACTGTAATTTTTAAATAACATTTTAATATTAACCATGGCTAGACTGAGAATTTTGTTTGTGGTGTAGGTGGTGAACAAATCAAATCCTGCTTCGAGATCTGTTAACAATGCCGTAATCAATCTTCGCTTTGATTGTGATGTCAGACTATCAAGATGAACATCCTCTGGTGTTTCTAGTTCGTTTAGTCTGACCGCCACTAGTCGGCCGGCCGAATCCCGTACAGTCAAGGAAACAGGATGGCGCAGGCAGTTGGAAAGGTGGTCGGACATGCGATTGCTATCACTAGCCCCGCTCCAATCGTTTACCAGATAACGGTTGGGTGACGTTGCGAAAAAATGATCTCGGAGCAATTCAATCACTTCGCCGAGCTCTTCAAGCCGGCCGATGTCGATCGTAAACACTTGGCCGTCTTTGGTAAAGAATTTTTTGGAAACGAAGACATGGCAACACTCTAATGGATATTTTAAATAAATTAAGAATGTGCACGTACATACGAATGTTGGCCTACATGAGAATTAAACCATGAGATCTGTAGCGAAAACAATAAAAAACCTACCTGACGAGGGGAAAGCCCTGCACGTAATAGGAAACTTGCTTGAACGGTGCTGAATCAAATCGCCTCTTTTCTGCTTTTGGAAAGTGACTGTTAGGACACGATCGTGCTGGCAGACGGACTCTGAAAGCCCCAGGAATAAACAGCGGTGAGGAAACCAAACAGTGCAATTTTGGCCATACACTGACCTAAATAAGCGAAAAATTTCTTCTTGGATCGATTCGTCCAGAATCGGGATTCAGTCACGAAGACGTTTAGATCAGAAGCTTGAAACCAAGAGCGCCAGGTGGCTCCATTCTTCAGAACGTTACTTGATTTTAAGTGCGAAAAAAAGGGACCTCGTTGCACAAGACTTCGGCAATAGATCTCTCACATTCGCAAATTGTTTATTGTTTTTTGCGCTGTTGCGCGAGCTAATGAACAGCCTTCGTTAATGCGTCCTACGCGTCTCACATGTCGTAACACTCGTAAACCCGACCTTAGATTCAACGATCAGATGAATGAGACGCATGTTAAAAGATACCTGCGCTTGAGACGACCTTCCGAAACTAGGCCGATTATTTCGATCGGAGAATCAGACACAATTACTTCAATGAAGAGAAGAATAACACCAATCAATTTCAGCTGATTAAAATGCAACACAAGAAATTAGGATAGCAAACAACCTCTCGTATGACGCTTTGATTTCCTACGGCACCAATCCCTGAATACGTGCAAACTCATAAACGGGGGGGGGGGGGGGGGGGCCAATCGATTCCGAACGAGGCCAGTTATGAATTTTGCGCACTCTTTAAAAAGAAGGACTTACCTAGAGTCTGTTTCACGTAATCAGATCCGTATAGAATGCCATCAGATGGAGGGGGAGGGCAATCGAGACATTCATCATCCGCAACTCCCCGTTTCATTCTTTACTCTTTTTGAAATGCAACGACATTTTTTTGTTGCTGTTGACGTAAAATGAAATCGGCCATTTATTGTCGTGTCTTTGACTTGTTTATCCCGTCAATGTGTCGTCATCCTCGTACTCGTCTTTCGTCCGTTGTGGAATGTTCCGGCGCGCGCGGAAGTATCCAGTGGTGTGGGTGCGCTCTTGGCTATACTATATAGGCGACTACGTCCATGTGAGAAAGGCACGAATACTCTTATTGCTTTGGACGAAAAACCTCGCCAATCATCCATGTTGGTAACGTGTAGGATCCCTTTACGCTTTTGCGGGGTGCTTAAGTTGTTTGTTGCCATCGCGGACGCTGTAGCAGAGAAGAAAGAGCATCGATTTACAAGCGAACGTTTAGCGTTTCAAGCATCCTTTATTGAGTTTCTTTTTGATTGATCATAATTTTGACATGGCTTTCTTTTTTGATTGGCGCGGGATCGCAGGGCGGGTGCAAGCAAAACACGTATTCCGACGTAAACAAACAAAACAACAAGAGAATTATAGAACAGCATTCAACATTCAGATTCACGCAAACAAATAAATCAGTTTCTCATCTGAAAAAAGAGATATTATCGTATATCGTTACGAATTTATTATTAAGGCATTTGGTATTATAATCATATTACCGTTAATTATCGAGAGAAAAATAAAGGGTGATGGAATCATATCGTGCCTGCTAGTTAAGCAGAAGAATAAAATCGGTTTAAAAAAAAATATATGTCAGAACAATAAATTGGAAGTTCTTTTGTCATATGGCAACAAATAATCAATTTAAGGAAAAAGGTACTCTTGAGTGATTCGTTTTTTTTTTCTTCCCGAAAGAAGATAATAAAAAAAAAAAAAAAAAATGAGGAGATTGGGTCTTTAGAGGAACTGCAGACTGTTGATACTGTACTGCGGTGTCCGATAGGTTGACAATATAGTCAGAGCTTCCTGTTCTAAAGACTCGTTGAGGATGTATTCAGGTGTCGAATCCGATGGAGGCTCTGTGGTCGGTAACAATTCCAAAAATTCAGGGTCCGTCATGACGGGGGCACTCAGCTCTTGATTATTCTGCGATTGTACTGTTCTGTAAAACATAAAAAGGGAAAAAAAAAAAAAAAAAAAGAAATTTGAAAATAACTGAACGATGTGTTGACGCATTGCAATTTGATTCACGAACGCCCCCCTCCCCTTTTAGAAAAAAGAAAAAAAAGGCAAAGGGAAAAAGAATAAAACGGAGGCCCCCCCCCCCATAAATCGCTGACTACTTTGTTTCCGTACGTGACACCACGTCCTTACAGGAACCAGACTTGGATCGTAGCGTCTAGCCGTTAAAACAAAAATGCCCGTCCATTCCTAGACGAGTTAAAACGGCGGCGCTTTCTTATGTATGAATCGATCGCAAACCACTGACATCTTATTACTAAATGGAAGTGAAACGGCTACAGCCCACCCATGCAAGATTTTTTAACTGTTGCGAATGTAATCCAAGTAGTGTTTACGAATCGCTTACGTTTGATTCCTGATGACTGCGCAATAGCTTTGCAAATCTTTGTCATTGCAACCGATACTACAGCATTCGTTTTTCGTGGGGTAACGTCGGTTCTCCGCCTTTGCAACTTCATCCTGCGATTTAAAATCATTTCCTAGCGATACAGGAATAAATAAAAAATAAATTAGAATGAATCCAGATCAAGATGGGTCCTTTACGGAAGGGAAATGCTTACCTTCGGAAGGCATGGTGCTTATAGAAGATGGATTCAGCCATGTACCCTTGTAAATAACACAGACATCTTTAAGTCGATTGCTAAAGTCTGGGCCGCATAGCTTCTTTTTGTCGTTAGCACTCTGCTTTGGCACTGGGCTGGAGGACGTCAAAACGACGTGGGTCACGAGCAGCAGGTAAGCCATCCAACACCTGTGCAACACGTACAAAATTCGTGCGGCATTACCTACACTACATCTCTTATTCCTTCTCACGCTTAAACGCCTCGTTCACTCAATAAAAACACGAGTCCAATTCTTTTATGAACAATGAAATTGTAATGGAAACATTAAACGAGTGGGCCAACGATGCACTTACCTCCCAACTGTTGATGAAACGATCATTTTAGTTCCGCTCGTTTTTATTTTTCCCTTGTTTTTCTTCTGCAAATATAGGGTGTCACCTTACCCTATATATCCAGGCACGTAAAGTAAATAACTAAGCCGGTAAATGAACAACGGCTTTGGCTCGACGATATGTGCCGAAACGCGGGTGCTTTGGTCAGGCAGGCGTTCGTGCGCGATGAGATGCGAGTGGGCCAAGCAACTGAGACTCCATCGCCGAGCGCTTCCTCTTCTTATTTAATATGTAGATCGACTGTCATTGGGTGCTGCGGTGTTGGCGGCAGCACCGCTGCGCTCTCTCCAGCGGACCACATGGCTCCCGATGTCGGCACCATCGGCAAAAACATTCATGGAAAGTAGCATTAAAATCAATTTAATGTCTACATCAGTGACCGATATTGGCCAATCAGGTGGCCCTTCCGGGTATTGGAGTGTGTATAAATACATTCGCTTGCATTTATTTTTTTTTTTTTTTTTACTCTAGAGAGAGTTTAAATTCGAGATGAAGAAACGCGATGAAAGTTCATTGAGAACAATTGACCTTAGTGGTAAAAATGGCAATTTTTATTTGCTTGGTTTATCGCTATTAATCGATGGCAGTTTATATGCATCCCAACATATTTCCGATGAGTTGAATGAAAGGCACGCCCTTGTTTCTCTTTCACTCGTTTACGATGTGTCCTCATCTGGTTTTGGCCCGTGCGGGACGTGAATTGAACGCGGGCAGGCTATTAGGACTCGGTCACGGATGAATGTCATTTCCCATTAAGGCAACTCGCATGCGGCCAACAAGAAAACAAGTACTTATCTTATCTAATATGCCTTCTCATTAAGTTTCATCAAAACAGTTCCCATTTTCTTCTATACTCGAAAGCAACGCTTTTGACTCGTTTTCCAATTTTCTTTTAATATTTCCAATTCGATTTGGATTCTATTTGGAAATGAATCCCGCGGAAAGGCCAACAGCGTACGGTTGACGATCGTCGGATCTGATTTCTTAGCACAAAGCCGGGATTTTTTGGCGGTGCAACAAAAGAACGAGAACCGCAAACGACAAGCTCTTGTGAAATGTTTTTTTTTTTCTTTCAGCGGACACCTTTGAGTGCCGAACGTCGGTGTTGCGGACGCGCGCACACCGAACGGAATAAAACAAACAATCATTTCAGCGAACATTGTTGTCCCTATTCGGTAACGAAAGACGGTACGAGGTAGAAAAAGAAAAGCGACAGTCGACCACACTGATTGATAGCCGCCGATTGACCATAATGGCTTTCCTAAGTCTGAATGCGAAATAAGCGATTTTCGCTGTTTTTGTTTCTCACGAGCGGCTAGAATTCCTTTTGGCCGGCTGTCTCCGTGCGAACTGTAGTAATTAGCATAGTGCCACCGACGTGAAGAATAGACTTGGACATTTTTCGAAGCGTCCACCTGGATGCCACATAAACGCAAACTTTGGAATAAGGACGTCACGGAGCACAACTTTCGCTGGATGGCAAAGACGTTAAACAAAAATGGGTTCATTATTATTTCGTCGTTTTCAAAGGGTTTCATACCCAAACCGAAGAAGTAAAATCTATAAATACACGTTCTTGTTTTACTAGGTTTTTTTTTTAAACTATCGATTTGAAATTGATACTTGTGCGTGTGGGGCTAGGATGAGTATAGCCTTAAATTGCCATGACTGTCGATCACTGAATCATTTGGAACGACCTTTCGAAACAAGGTTATTTGAATAGTACATCGCCAATTTTCCCTACGGTTTCTTTTTTCTGGGTTATCGTATTAATGACGCTACGACATAAACAGCGGCGTTTTAACGACTTGACCCCACGCACGATGCACGCTGATATTCAATCAACAGTCCCGAAATAGATGCACCGCGTTCGTCTGCTGCTCTTGCAATTTCCAAGGAAATTCGAAAATTTGTATCCAATAACGACGAAGCGCTTCTTTTGCCGGGACTCGGCTGTCACAATTGCCGTGAATTCGGCATCACGTGTAATGACTTCTCCCCTCCGTGTAAATCGAATCTTCAGCAATTCTATTTATACGAAAAGCTTTCTTTACGTCGTCTGGTTACCGTAAGTAATGAGCAACTACGTCCAATGGGTCGAACTTTTTAATGATTTGCATACATGTCTGGTTTGAATTACGACTTCGGTGACCGCCAAAATGAAGTACACATGCCCGTCGTTGAATCCATTGTCACGTGCAACAGGCCCGGCCCGCTCCGGGAAAAAACTAACGCGTGTAAACGTTACGTAATCCCTCGTGAGGTCGGGAACTGCGTTGTAGAAATTGATCGGCTTCGATCTGACATCAGTTCGAACATGTGGCAATTGCTGAGTTGACTGAAAATTATGCTGGCCTCATAAAATAATGACAAACAAGGGCCATCGCATTCATTTTCAAATTTGGCGGCTATTTTTATTTAGTACGAATTTGCCTTTCACGATCGAATGTTCGGTCGTTCGCGGGAGCACCAGATGGCGCGGGATTGGAAATCTACGGAAATGTTCGGGATTCGGTGCCGGTGGTTCTTAAGCAGCGGGAGCAAAACCGGCAAACAATCCGTTCCAAGAAGAGGTTGCCTTGCTACGCGAATCTTACCGCGTTCGTAAGCTAACTACGTATTGCTAACGCGCATTGATACGAGAAGGACTTAAGCCAATCTCATTTCACGGATCCCGCTTAAAAGAGTGAACAAGTACGAACATATCGTGCCAAATTCAACAGCAAATGCCTACGTGAAAGATAATCCGACTTTCCTATCAAACTTGCGCTGCTCCCGTATGCGTTTTCCATCAATTCTCGATGACTCTTGTGACCCGGCCTTCCAACATCCTACTATAATTGACCACCATGACGTCAGACTATATGCTTTATCCTCATACACAGTCGCTGTGAAGTTTTCTCTGTTAACATTCAAAACGGGATCAGCGTGGGACTTTATTAAATTAAAAAGAGAAAATGTTTCGGATGATATCGAGGCTAAACCGCAAAAAAAAAAATTATTTGTATTCTATTAAGCAGTTCAACGAAGCATACTGCAGATGATGACGCGAGCAAAGGCCCTACAAATTGTAAGGGACGTTGTTTAGTTCTATCAACCCTGACAAGAGCCTTTGGCTATTCGATACCAATCATTTCCGTCCTGGACGCAAACAGGACAAACAAGAGCAAACCCCGCCAAAAAAAAAATGAAAACGGAAGCGGAACAGAATTTGAAATGAGCGCTGCCGGGGGGAATGAAGCCGTCTGAAAACATTCATTTACGACACGTAGAGAAAGAGCCCTTGAATAACGTGACATGAGTCACACAGAGGCTGGAGGAAAAAAAAAAGACGAGGATAACCCGTTGGTAGATCCGCAATGTGCTTTAGTCAATCAAGGAATCACCTAGTTATTGCGCGTCCTACACGTCGTTTGAGGACATCGGGAAACCTTCAGACTTGTGAGGGCGGGGCGTTCAAAGAGAAGAGACTGGCTGGCTCAAGGAAAAATCCATATCCACTTGGAACGCTGTCGACGATTCGTGCCCGTCATTGACGTTCGCGTTTCGGTTCAGTTTTCCTGTTTTTATTCCATTAATTCTATTGAAATCCGCTAGCTTCAACTTTATCCGAGTCCTTGGACTGGTTAGATACGAAACCCTATGATGTGTTTAGACCAGCCGCTGCGTCGTCATATATAAATATTGAGCGTACGTGCAACTGCCATGCATTTGAAATTCCCGCCTTTCCTTTTTTTTTTTTTTCTATTAAAGTACACCACTTCACTTTCATATGCATTAAAGCATGGCAAAGCGGGAGTGAATCTGGTTTCAGTTGGTTACTGTTGCAAAACGAAGTTGAATGGCGTCACTGCCAATCTCTGTAATAACTGTCATTCTGACCAATGCCGTCGTTTCTATCATAAGCCGTTTTAAAGTAGAACGAGCATTAAAATTAATGGCTATATGATAAGGGCGGATACGACCAGTTACGTGACACAATATACCTATTGAAAGTGAATGTATTTCACTCATTAACGTCCCCCTCCCCCCGCCTCCGTCGAAGGGAACCAAAGGCCTTGTCTCACACGTGTGTGACTCTCTCGATTATAGAGTGACACGCAACTTGTGGCTCTTTTTTTTTTTTGGAGATGCCCCTAGACTGAAGTAAAATATAGACACCGCCACAGGTGGGATTTCCGGAGCCCGTACATCGTTAGGGAAGACCCACTTGTTGGGCGAACCGGGTTTGAGATGAGAAACGAGTCTTTGCCTTCGTTTCTCAACGATTTTTACTGTAACACGATAGTTGCTGATGCCCATCAACAGCCTATGGGGAAGAAAGATATTGTTAGCTAACTCAGGATTTTGACCCCGAATCGAAAAAACAAAAACAAAATGTATTTCTTTTAAAGAATGTAAAGAATAAGCGAAGGAACGAACGAGGCTGCCCGACGAACAGGTTATAGAGGAAAGACGGGCGCATAAATTGCGTGGAGAAATATTCAGGTTTTTTTTTAGATGGCCAAAATTCAAACAGGAAATGCTGAGACGGCAATTGCGGAAGGAAATCCAAAGGTTGTCGCCCACCTTTTTGTAAGATGCTTTACTTCTTTTTTATTCTTTCAAAATGGCCAGGTGGTAAAGTGGAATGCCAAACGAGCCGACCTTGGACAGTCGCGTTTAACGTTCCAGCGTGAACGGGAGACAAGAAAGATATTTAGCGATGACCTATACGAATACGGCGATGCTGTGTGAAGCCGTAGGGCGTGCGGATGAACCTTCATCGCCCATTTCAAGACAATAAGCCCGACACACACACAGTTTTAACCCACGGGCCGTTTACATAGCGCGCCTTCAAATACGATATTTTCTTTTTACTACTACTGTAAATGATTACGTATGTATTCGTTCTGGGTTTGCTTAGAAGCCCCAACACCATTTTAAATAACCAGTCGGTCCTTGAGTAGAGTAACCGAGTCCTTGAACTGCCAATTCCTTCTGTTTTTCTTTTATGGGAGGAGTTTCACGCAGGGCGAGAGCCATTACCCGATGGAAATGTTCGTGATGCGCCCCTTTTCGTATCAAGGGGAAGATAACAGCAATCAACTCGTCAGCGATATGCCAGAGCAAAATCATCTTTTGTGTTAGGAGATGATATGCCCAGTTGACCAACTCAACAACGTCACGCAGTACACTGGGAAAATTGGATTTTCCTTTTTTTTTTTTTTTTATTGATTGAATATCTTTTTGAGTTCCGTGTTGACACAATCAGAATTGAAGTAATCTCGTTTCACTTTGCCCCGTTTAGAAATCCCACGCTGATGGAATTACCAGACAACGTGTCTCCGTTCTGTTGGTTTTCCTATTTTTTTATTATTACACCTGGAAATTGACAGACAAACAGAAATGAAAAGAATGCGGACATATTTGTTCATCACAAGTTTTTATTACGACATCAATTGAAATTTGTTTACATAACAAAAAAAAATTCCATCGTCCGCGGATCGACTGTAACGAAGAAAAATAATTAAAACCGTTCGAGTTGAGAACATCAACTTTGGTCACAATACATACATTAGCTGAATTTTTTTTTTTTTTTTTTTAGTTTAAGATTTTCTTTTTTTTTTTAAGTTTTCAGACAGGCAGGAATAAATAGAGATATTTGAACAAGATTGGGCAACACATACACTAACCAGGAGGGAGCGTGTTTTGGCAAAGGATTTTGTTTTGTTTCACGTTTCTCAATTTTTCCTTTGAAATTGTTTCTACCTTATGAGTCGACTCTTTTGACACGTTTCGTAGCCGTAGTAATGGTAGATCTGTACAACTCCTTTTTTTCTTTTTTGTTTTTTGTTTTTTTTTTCTTCGTTGGGTTAAGAATTTATCTTCACGGCGGCTTGTAGTTCTTCTTCCGGACTCACGTTGGCAAAAGAGTAACTTTGCGTGTGTGTTGTGTTTGTGCGTGTGTGTGTGTGTGTGGTGTAGTTTCTTCTTTGTTGTGTGCGTGTTTTTTTCTTCGTGTGTTGGTGTTTTTAATGGAAAATCAACAACGACGCTGCTAGATATACAGTGGACGAAATCTTTTCTCCTTCGACCTGTGATGTGGGCTTTTTTTCCCTAGCGGCAGAATTTCGACAGCGGCGGGCAGCCTTCGTTGGGACAGCACTCTTTGAGAATGCGGCGGATGTAGAGTAACTCGATCTCCTTTTTGACTCGGCTGCCCGACTGGTGGTCGTGGTGGTGTTTGTCGACCACTTCATCCAGCATGTTGGACGACCGGCCGACGGACGTCGGGCCGAGTTCGTCGAGTCCGAGCAGCTGGGAATTCTCGGACGAGTGGTAAGCGCACGCCCGGCGCATGATGTCGCGGACGATGCGGAAATTGCAGCCGCCGTGGCGGGCTCGATGCGCAGCCACCGTTCCAGACGCCATGTAGCTGCCGCAAACCAGGAGCATTATCCACCAGATTGTTAGACTTTTGACCTGCATTCAAAATAAACCAAACAAAAGAAAAAAAAATATGAATGAAAATAACAATTTGGGTTTTGGAACTCTGGGGCATTTGGAATTTTTTCGCAAGGCGCGTCTTTTGAATTTTCTTTTTTGCTTTTTGGTATAATTTTTTTTTTTTTTTTTTTTTTTTTTTTGATTTGGAAGAGACAGATTTAGTACCTGCATCTCGCCTTTGTATAAAGTGATTTTTCCTTTTTTTGTGTGTGTGTGTTTTGGTCTAAAAGAGAAAATACGATTGAGATCTCAAGATGGCGGTGGAGCAGCAACAGCAGCCAACTGACAAGATGGCATGCGTGTGACCAAAAGCAAAACGAGCGGGAGCGCGTCGTCGGTCGCCGATGTGTCCGACTCTGGATGCGGATGATGTTTCTATGACTTGCTCCGACGGCCGGGACGGCGCTTTAAATAAAAGAGAGCGACGGTGGCGCTGAAGGGCGGCGGCGTCGATCAACTCGGTCCGCCGTCCGTCCGGGCCAGCCCCTTTCTCTCCTCCCCATCTCTTTTCAGTTCTTCTTTTTTTTTTTTTTTTCCTACCCCACACTTTTATTCAGTCAACTCCAAGTGTCTATAATGTTTCTCTGACGCAAGCAACCCCCCCTGTCCCTTCTCCTCTTTCTTTACTGCCTCCCTTCTACGTTGCTCTCTTATTTACTCAGATAATCAATTTTCGATGCAAATTCCCCACATTATTGAAAAAAAAACCACTCGCTGTTGATTGTGCGGGTTCTGCGACCTTACGTAGCTCCGCCCATGTTGTATTTAAAACAAATAGGCCTCTAAGTTATTCCTGTTGTGGAGGTGTGATAGTGCCAAAGGTTGCGGTGATTAAAGCTACTAGAAAACCCGAAAAAAAGTAAAGAAAAAAAAAAAAAAAAAACCAGTTCATCAACAAAGTAGGAAAGACCAAAGAGAACGGCATGTGATGAGAGGGATGTCCCATCGTTAATGCCATTAGTCTACGTTTAGTTGATGCTTGACCCTTTTGAAGGCTCCGATAACTCGCGCCAACGCAACGCCAACCAGACATGTATGGGATAACCCGATCGAACTGGTTATGCTAAAGCGTTAAAGTGCGATCACGCGGTTGAAACTGCTGTCGCTGCTTCTCTTATACGACACCATCATCGTTCGTGAGAAACGATTCATTTGTGAATTTTCGTGTTGTTGTTTTTTTTTTCTTTCATTTTTCTTTTGCCCTTCTACTTGTTGTATGTAGAATAATATAATAAGATCCTTATATCAAATGGGTCAATGTTGTAAATTTCCATTTATAATTTGCCAAGTGGAGTGGAATGAAAAAGAAATAAATATAGCTTGTAGTATATTCAGCTCTCTTTGAATCATCCAAATGTAATATCAGACACGGCCAAGAAGGGGGTCGAGGATGTCGTATATCGGTCGTACAGATCGTTTGACGTGGGCTATAGATGGAGACGAGGGTAGAAGTCTGAAGGAGGGAGGAGGAGAAGTGAGGCTCTTTTAGTTGACGAGGAGCCGGATTTTTGGTCGATGACAAGGAAAGAGATCATCTTTGACCGCCTTCAAGTGCTGTGGGAAAAGAATTAACAAAAAAAAAGAGGAAGAACGAGTGGGCCTGGGCAATCTCGGTTGCGTTCCACACACTCCTTACCAAGTGTATTAAACTTGTATAAATATGCAACTATTTTCAACAATGACGTGCCGTTATAGAAGCCCTCGTTGGTATAGTGTTGCTTTTGCTTCGATGGACCGACCCAACTGAAGTTGAAGCAGTTTGAACCGGAAACCAGTTGTCCTTCTTCGAGCTGACAGACGCAACACAGCTAGAACGCAGGCACGCAACATATATACACACACACACACACACACACACACACACACACACACATGCATACACACATGGACACACTTGAGAGATCCGTGATAGTACGTGGGCACGAAACAGTGCAACAGCGTAGCAAAACGGGCAAACCAAAGAGACATAAAGAGCAGCGAGAAAGAGAGAGAGTCGACTCTGAAGTCCTCGAACTTTCAGAAAAACAGGATTGAATCGGTTTGAACTACCGAGGTGTGTATAAGAAACCAGATCAGCGGCTCTGGCTAGCGAACAAACCAGCAACACGTTACATCAGATATCCTATATATACTGTATATCTCTTTGCCCTCTCTCATGCTCCTGAATGTGTGGCTCTATAGCAAGCTGACGGGCTGCTTGGCGGGCTTGCTGGTTTGCCCTTTTAGCTAGGCTGCAAGCCGTGAGCCGGAGCTGCCTTGCAATATAGATTGTCCACGTTTCAAACTGCACTTTGTGACTTGCATCCTTTGACCAGCATGCCAAACTTTGCTTCTATTCTATCCGTTCTATAAACCACTTGTGTCGCCGAGCCACAATCGATCGATTATTTATATCGTAATCCATGTTTTCAATTTATTTTTCTTGATTTATTCATTTATTTATTTTATTTATTTTGTCGAATTCTTTTATTCCCGGCGTTTTTGACAAGGATGTCCTGATAAAAAGAAGAAACAAAAAAAAATGGCCCCTCCCAACGGTGGCGTGACGTGCTGTAGCATCATCACTCGAATATAGTCGAATGACGAAGCAGTCTCGATGTCCGTGCTCTGATTATACTGGCCGACACGAAATTGAGGTTACGGAAAAGAAGCGATACGAACACAATCAATATAGCTGGTCATTATTTTTCTCTTTAATTTGTTAAATTTTTACTCATTTTGTTGGCCTTTCATTTCAGCCTACACCCTGAGACAAACGTTAGGGTCAACATGATGTCGTTGATGAGCAACTGTAGGTTCTTTTATTGCAACAGAAAATTGATGATTTCATTTCCTTCGATTTTTTCTCCTACCAGTTTAGCTATTTCCTAACAGTTTCATAAGCTAATCTGTTTTCAGTGTCTTTCTCGATAACTGCTGTTGTTGCTGAGTCTTTTTTGTTTTCGTTGTCTTGATTGTCCTTTTCAAGATCAAGAGCAATGATGAACGGCTAGTGTTAAAAGTGAGCAGGGTCGACCTTGTCCCGCGGCCGTCTAACTTCCGTGAATGTTTCAAGTTGAGAGAAACCGATTCAAGGATTGATTAATCCTTGAGATAAGAATTTGAAGAAAAGTCCCAACAAACAAATCCAAATTGTGAAACAAAATATCTGTGCACATAGCAGCATAAGGAGTCATCGAGGAAGTGTCCCTGTTTACATAAGTAACTGGGGCTAAATTCAGCACACGATTGTGTCTTATTTTTTAAACAACTCTGACCGGCTCTATTTGCGGAACTGATCTCTACATAACGGAATGCCGCTTCGTGATATTTCCATGTGTCCCAATGCCTGGGCTACGGGGTTTCACCTTTTTTTCTTTTCTTTTCTTTCTTTAATTTCATTTTTTGTTTATTTAACGTGAAAGTTCTTTTTTAATCGCCAAAATTCAACTATGCAACACAAAAGATCAGGCAAGGTTGTTTTAAAACATAGAGATGTATTTCCAGTTTAGTCTTCAGCGGTTGGTATTTGCATATGGACGCGTCCTTGGTATTTCCCAGTAAAGAAAGGAAACAAAAATGAATGACTAGTATCACATTCGTTGCCCGTGTTGCCAAGGTTCACCTTTATTCCAAAAACCTGGTCCATCACTTGTTGTTCTAGAAAGAAAATCTCCTAAATGATTATTTGGGATTCTCAGTACGTGCCTACAATCTTGGAACGTGCGATATTGGAAAGGTAATATTGAGCGTCACTTTGGATTCGTGGCTTTTCACTTCAAAGAATCTCAAAGTAGAACTGTAGAGAGAATCTGCGCCGTCATGACGTTAACTGAACGTTCACGGTCCGGCCACTATCCACTGCCGTTTTGGCGGCGCAAAGAATCGACAGGTGTCTGCGACTTTCTCTCCTCAGGCTCGCCATCCATCTATTTCATTAGGTTGACACAGTTTTCCATATGGGGCTCATCCATTTCTGCGAACACTTCCAATTTGGCATCTTTCTCCAATACGTGTTCCCCGGTCGATTCTGATAATTGCTGAGAGAAGACCTGTACTTCTAAACATAAGCCAAGCGTCTAACCAAGTTAGCCAGCTAAACATGATCAAGTTAACATTGGCTATTCTTATCATGGGGCATACTCTCGTTTTAAATGGTAGTAAACGACGGAATTTTATAAAATGTAGTTTTGAAAGCCAAAATTTATATTTTAATTCCAAATCTGAATTCCAGTCATGCAGAGTCTCTGTGACTGGTGTGGCAACTCTGACTGTCTCGTGTGCGATAGCAGTTCGTCTGCTCCAGCACGTTTTAAAAAAACATTATTAACTTATTTAGCTGAATTAGTTATTCTAAATATGTCAGGCACTGAGCTTTTATCTGATCAAGGTTTGAGAATTGATGGACGGAAGCCGAATGAATTACGCAGGTTAAATCTTTTAGTAGTGCTTTCTTTTTCTTCTGTCGAGTGACATACGCACAATCTTTTTGTTCAGGATTCGCTGCTCGCTTGGCATTTTTGCTCAAGCTGACGGATCAGCTTACTTAGAACAGGGCAATACAAAAGTCCTTGCTGCTGTTTATGGACCACATGAAGTAGATTTCCAAGTTGTCATATGTATTCATGGGTTGTATTGCTCAATGTTTTATTTGCCATAGATTCGAGGATCAAAATCAAAGGCACTGCATGACAAAGCATTTGTCAATTGTCAGTACAGTACAGCAACATTCAGCATGGGAGAGAGGAAACGCAGGCCTAGAGGTGATCGAAAGAGCACTGAAATGTCAACTCATTTGGAGGAGACGTTTGCAGCAGCCATAAGGACTGAATTGTATCCAAGATCCCAAATTGACATATTTGTAGAGGTAATATCTTCCTTCATCTCTTATCGAAGCTTGTGTGATAAGTGTCATCAAGTTACAGCATGCAAAATGACCCTACTGTCCTGAAAACCAATTTTTCCTTAAGAGCCTATTTTCAGCTGATTTTCCTTGTCACATGAGAGTGATGTATCACATGATATGTTAATATTGGGAAATATTGTTCATTCAAAGGTCCTGCAAGCTGACGGCGGAAACTACACTACGTGCGTGAATGCCGCCATGGTTAGTACGAATAAAATTTTGGCTCGTGTAATCCGGCTAACATCAATGATTGAAATGATTTAGATGGCGCTGGTAGATGCCGGAGTTCCTCTCAAAGACACTGTTGTATCTTGCACTGCCTCCCTAGTCAAGGACATGCCTCTTGTGGATGTGAATCACGTTGAGCAAAGTGGCGGGAGTCCTGAACTGGTCGTTTCAATTCTACCGCACTCGGGAGAGGTGTTATGATTAATTTGTCTTTTTATTTGTTTATGTGAAGCATTACAAATTTTCATTTACAAATTTCAGATTGTTTACATGTCGCTAACTCAACGTTTCCACATCGACCACCTCAGTAAAGTTCTGGATACGGCCATTAAGGGATGCAAGGACATTGGCGCCATTTTGAAAGAAATTATGAAGGGGCATCTGACCAAGTTGGACACTTCATTGCAAGCCTCGTGAGAGCGAAAATAAAATGACTGGAATTTCGAATCATGAAAACGAAGCATGAATCAATCAATTGCGTTAAACGCTTCAAGGTCATCCTCCACTGTGAACGGTGCATCTATCAACCTGTAGATTTAATTAAAAGGCACGTTAACAATCAGCTCTAGTAAATTGGAAATAATTCTGATTTGCCTGATAACTGATTCGCCACATAGGACACAATCTGCAGCCATGATGTCGTCCAGATCCTGCAGCAATTGCTCACGTGAACCGAGTGAAGACGACGCTAGCGACAAGGAATCTGCATCGTTATTAGGCAAGGAGGCCAGCTCTCTTTGGAGTTCAGCTACGCGCTCTCTTCGCATTTGGCTCATGGTCGTTAAGACTCGAGGCAGAAGACAATCACCGTGGAACCGATGGCCGCAAGGAAACAGGTAAGCCGATCTAGTTAGAAGTGGGGAACGGCATAAATGGCAGTGGTCTCCTGCCTGTACGACAATCGATTTGTGTCGAAAAACTTGAATCTCATGACGCAAAGCGTCGGCCGCTTTGGTTGCCTCTTCCATCTCTTCTTTAAGCGTATCCAAATGATGGCTGTATTCTTGAAGCGATTGGCTGATTGCGTCTTTGAACAAATCGATGGTGGTAAAGTCCGGAAAGAAAGGCAGCACGTCCTCTATTTTGAGCAGGTTGCACTGCTGCAACACAGCCATGGCACGTTGAATGTCACGTTCTTTCTCCACTACGTGTCTGGCAATGCGGAGCCATAGCTTCTTGCGTAGCTCTTCGTTTTCTTCCGGCATATCGGCCGTCTGACGCGCCAACGCCGCATCCACTTTGAGAGCCATTTCTACGGCCGGTTGATAAAGCCCCATAATACGATACAGCAAGACACAAGCCTGTAATTGGCTTGTGTCAGCAGCCAAGCATAATCGTAACGCCGATTGGGCATCGTAGGGAACCGTCTTCACATCCTCACCTGTTTACGCGAATCAGATACGTTAATATAAATTGATTTAAAACGAAAGAAGAATAAACCGTTACCTTGTCCGTTGAGGTAAGGTAAGGTTTTATCCGGAGCGTATCGAATGTACAAGGAGAAGAGCAACGTATGTAAAGAGCGATCTTTACAGTTAAGCTGGCAAGCGCAGTGTTCCACGAAGCGAATAATCTCTTTGGCTAATCGGGCATCGCCGTCAGACAAGGCGGCAAAGAGTAAGGGCGTGACTCGACTCAATTCCAGGTTGTGAGCTTTGTAGATCAATAGATCAACTGTTTCTTTGGGCTGCTCCTGAAGCAACACCGGGCAGGCGTTGTAGAGCAACTCGGAATCGGAGGATTCCATCAGCACGCTCAAGGCTTCCTTGTAGTTGCGGTCCAGTAAATGTTGTTCCATGATCCGCTGGCTATCTTTGAGTTTTCCGGCCAAATGGAGTATTACATCGTGCAGCCCGTGGCTTGACAGCAAGCTGTACACGGCTCCAAGATTTGATTTGATGCATTCCTATAATTATCAATGAAAGATGTATAGGCCTCTTGACAAACCAAAAAGGTATTCGTACCATGATACGCCTTTGTTCTGTAAAACGATTGAGGGTGTCCCAGCTGCTTTGATACTGTGGACTGTCCGTCTTGATTCCAGCGTCTTTGAGCGAACCGAGCTTGCGGAGCATTAGCTCCAGCAGCCACAGAACTAGCATTGAAAGTTGCATCCGTTGATCTCCTTTCAATCGCGATGCTTTCTGTTTTTAAAATGGTTTCAATTTTTGAACTTGTTTGGTAGTTTCATGACATGATATACCTCTAGTAAAAACGCTTGAAGGGCGTCTTCTTGCTTGATTTCCATAAATTTGAGAGCTACTTCTTCAAAGGAAGCTTCAGTCTGGGCGTAAAGTTTGGCTGCTTTCTCGTATCTGCCGTACAAAGAAGCTTCATATGCAATTGTTTTTCTAACTACAAAAATTTGTTTCATACGTACTGGTGTTTACTGAGAAGATGATGAGCCTGGTGCAAAAGGACTTGCGACCTCTGACTGGCGTTGTTCCCACAAAATTGCAACGCTAGGTCGAATTGCTTTTGTTCCATGTACATCTATGAACGATATTTCAAAGAGATTTTTTTCGTTTTGATTTTTCGTTTTAGAGGGTGGGGGGGGGAGTTAATTTATTGCAAATACCTGCCAAATGTGGCGGGATTCGTCAGTGACTGTGTAACGGAAAAGAGCGTAGTCGGCGAACGACCACAACACGGGCCCTTGTTGATTTTTTTTGTTCCGTCCATCGCAAGTTAAACCGCGGAGATCTCCAAAACTCTGTGCATACCATCTCATTTAGTACGAATAAAAGAAAACGTAGATTTTTTTTTTTTTCGCACAAAAATGCTGTCCAACCTGATCGTAAGTGTCTTCGTAAACAAGTTGCTGATTAACGGTGCAGACAATTCGCAGACGGTCGTAAAAAACCATTGCCAAATGAAAAGGGGTGAGGGCCACTTCCAATGGGAACTTGTGATGCCCGCGTTTTTTGCTGATCTCCGATGGTTCTGACGACGTGTCGGGCAAGGGGTAAGGAATCATTCGATGCTGCGGGCTCAGAACGCCGTCCTTGTCTGATACCTGTGAAGTTCATATTTCGTAATTATGATAACTTTCCTGTAACGTTGAAAATGGTGGTTTCTGGGGACCTGTGCTAAGAGGACCCCATTGCCTGTCATCCAAGCAACTTGAGTCGGCTGGTCGTTGGCAAAACAAAGCCGCAAGCGGGACACGGGGAATTCACTCGGAATTTCGATGAATTTTTCTGTTATTTGTTTTATCAATTGATTTTAACAGATAATCTTGAAGCACTGGTATAATTTATCCAATTATCACCTTTGGTATTGAGATAGGCGTGGAAAATAGATTGCAATAAGGGTCTGTCGTCCATCCGATTCATGAGGTTGCCTTGGAATTGGTATAATTTTGTCATCGTAGTTATCAGTACTCCGTAGACGGATTGGCCTTCTCCTGCTGAACGCAACCGAAAGTATTCCAAACCAGTAATCATTGTAGGTGTTCCCCGTCCGAGATCGAAGACCTAAAGAAAAATTACAAGTTTCATTTATCTATCTTCCTTCTTGGGAGTAGTTCAATGGAATTTGGTTTCACTTGTTTCCAGTATATTTCACTTCCACTCTGATTGATTTCTGTTTCATAGATGAAGCCCTTAGAAGTTCCCAAAAGAATAGGACCAGTAGTTTGTCCAATGTTGGATGTGCACCATCCAACTGCTGTTATAAAATTTCCTTTGGTTTTTGTCACCTATGCATTCAGAAATGTTATTTTCTTTTCAATTCAGTTTTGGGTAGTTTATCTGATTCACTGAGTACCTGCCGTGGTTTTGCTGAGTTAGCATGAACGTAAATTAGCTCTGCATTGTTATCTTCCCGTTCTGGGTCCCTTTCCCTGTCTTTGTGCACGGCACTTACTAGGATGTGGCAGCCCGTAGGATCAACAAACAACCTTTGTATTTTGTAACCAGCTGTCAGATTTTTGTTGAGATCAAGCTCTGCGATCATGTAAAGGGTTAAATACTTTAATGGCTGATGGGCTTTTGCTTTAACTTACCATCAATATTGTCGGGTAACTGGGTATCTATTCTCAAGAGGTTGTTGTTGACCAGAACGAGCGTTATGCGACCGGACTGGGCGCACATGTGATGAACGGGATATTTAGGCTGATAGTCGACTTTCTGCTTGGCGAACATGGGCCGCTCGTTCTCCAGCAGCGTATTGATAAATACGGTCGTCCCGGCCTGTATGCGTTGACGTAACAGCAAAAGTCCATTAAAACTAACTATCCGTCTTCCTTGAAAATTACAACAGCATACCTGTTTGCTAGCTTTTTCATATTGGTCGAGGATGGACGTCATTTTTCGTTCATTCACGGCAAAGGACTGCAGCTTTCAGAATTTTTGTTTTGACAGCTGACTTGTATACACGCTCACTAGAGCCACCTATGTCCCAGCATTTGAGTGATACGTTCATCGCACAAAATCAACCAACTCTATTGTTAAAACATTATTTTATTATTAATAAGAAAACCAACGTCTCCCTCCCAACAATAAAGTAGGAAATTCTACGCGTTTTCTTTTCTCTCTACGATGATCAGTCGGGTGATTGATGAAGCCAATTCGGAATATTTAATGGGCTCCATTAGGATTCCTTTCACAAGTTAAGGTTCGGTGTATTGCTACCCCCAACTATAGGAGGAGAAAATCCATCATCTCGAATCAAGTGACATCGTTACCGCTTTTTCTATTCATTTTTTTTCCTACCCCGTAAGCGGATGCATTAGTTTCGTTTCTTCACCTTCAATGCTGATGATCACCAAGCATATGTTGCTCATCAAGGCAAAAAGTAATTTTTTTTTTCTTTTACCTTACGTATTTCTTCCCCAAAAACTTGATTATCATTATTATTATGATTTTCCCTCTTTTCGTCTCTTACCCAGAGCTCGTCACTCAGCTGCGCACGCTGCGGGTTTTAAAGATAAAAAAGCTCTTCAAACCCCAGCAGGTCTTCGTTTTGGCTCTGCTTGAGCGAGAAGATCTACCGTACGTCGAAAAGATCCATCTTGTCTTGCGACCTCGTTTTCTTTCATCCTTTTTTTTTTTCTTTTTTAGCATTTTCCCCCTTTATAATACTTTCCCCACTAGCCGGCTGTCTTCTTTCTCCACCGTATGTCTGTCTGTGCAGCAAGCATTGGATGTTATTTTATTATTTTGTACACTATTTTTACGAGTGAAACCGAGGAACGCTAAAGAATAGATATTGCACAAGTTATTTCTCTCCCGTTGGAGATAAATGAAGGGGTAGGAAAAAAAAAAGAACGAAAAAGATGGTGCACCCTGTGAAACACTCGTGTTTTTTTTTTTTTTTTTTTTTTTTTTTTCAAAGCAACAAATATGACACAGACAGAGTGATACTTGGAAAGTATATGAAGTGTTTCCATATTTAATATTACCGGTGCCGTAAAAGCGTTGATGGATTTCCCCTTGCCCCGTTCTCCGATAATAACAGCACGCTAGGTGATAGAAAGAAATGAGAAGAACGTATTATTATGTCCATCTGTATACCGAAATATAGTGATGAGACATATAGTCAACACTCGTGAGGTACGAGAGAGAAAAGGAAGAAGAAGAAAAAAAAAAAAACTAATATCTTAAACGAGTCGCAATTGTTCAGGTCCCAGAACTCGATGGCTATTTGCTCATTGTTGTCCTTCGGGGGAGGGTGTCCCAATATCCGCTCCATCTTTGTAGCTCGTAATATTTGCTTGATGGGCGGCGTTGGGTACATACTGGGATGGAAAAAAAAAGAAGAAGAAGAAAAACGGACAGATTGACAGGAATGAAGGACAACGTGTTGTTTCTCTTCTTTTTACTTTTGACAACATTGCGGATTCGATCGTCAGTTGTCTATACGGACGGACAGCCAAGGCAGGAAAGAGAGGCGGTGCATCGGAAGCAATCAGCCATTGCGTATAGATGTATGGAATAGACAGACAGAGAGAGAAATAAAAGAATCCATCAGTGCCAGCTTCAAGATCCTGCGATGTCTTTGCGACCCCCTCTCTCCATCTCCCAGAATGATGTTAATAGATCTTTCTTCCTTTGGCGTTCATTTCTTTTTTTTTCTTCTTCTTCTTCTTCTTTCCCCCCTTGGGGCTGTTGTTCTTGTTGTTGTTGCCCCATCTATATCAGAGTAAAGAAAATAGGCCTATTGACATATCCAAGGGAGGAAAAAAACAAAACAAACACCAACACCTCCTGAACAATCGATCTGATGTTGGGGTGTTCACTTGGCTGTATCTGACTGAAAAAAAAAAAAAACAAGGAGGGGAAGAAAAAAAAAAGGACCTTAATGTCTTCGACGACGTAGCAAAGCTCATCGCAAGTCTTTTGAAGTTCCGCCCATTCGATCGGTAACAGAAGCGTCCATATCAGCAGCATCGCGCTTTTTTTCTTTTTGAATGCCCCAACATATCAAGTGTTGGAAAAAGGGGGAAATGTACAGATTACGTAGTTAAATGAAATAGGCTGCGTTTATATATATGTACCCCCGTGCGGGACTGGTCATTCGGCTAATCAATCGATCCTTTCAGACCAGCCGATTCACTAGGGAATCTTTTTTTCTTTTTTTTTGGACCTACATTTTGAATGTGATGCGGTTGCTGGGCCTATGGTATCTGTAACACATCGTGAAAGGAGAGGTTGTGGCCGTACTTTGGACGTTAATGGATTCGTGGAACTTGCCCTCGTCGACACCTGACTCGACCCAGGAGAGCACACGAAATTATCGGCGGGAACTGACATCCGCTTTTTTCTAAGCGTTGTTGAGTTTTATTTTTATTTTTTTTTTTTTTCTCTTCTCTCTCGTTGCTGGAACCGATTTTCTTTTCATCTTCTTTTCCTCTGCGTTTCTTATTACTTACGGTTCGCACAACTCCAGTATTCAGAACTTCGCGTCGCTGTAACACATCCCTGTGTCACTGCGTCGCGTAGATCGGATCAGCTTTCAAAAAACCACTGGACTGGAAATCGACGCATTTTATTTTATTTTATTTTTTTTTTTTGAAAAATGATTTCGTTTTTTGAAATTTGCGGACAGACAAAAAAATAGGAAGCGGAATATTTCTCTACTGCGAACTAAACCTTGTCATCCGTACACACGACAGTGAGAGGTGCTCAGATCTAACGTACATTTGCATGCGAACAAACATCCCGAGATAGAAAACCTTTTTTTTTTTTTTCTATTTTCAAATGATAAAAAGAAAATAGAAACAAATTTTCTTGTCAAAAATGCACATCGAGGCAATCCCTTCTACTGTAAAGTAGCCAGGAAAAGAAAAAAAAAAAAAATGTGAGAAATAAGGAATTGATAATATTCTTATGTTGTGCGTGTAAAGTCTCGTGAGAACTCAACCGGCTTGAAAGTCTTTTCCTTTTTTTTTTTTTTTTTTTTTTTCAATAAGAGTCTTTTCCATTCTTATTTCGTATAGATTTTTTTTCCCCCTTCTTCTTCTCCATGTCAGTCTCTCCCCCCTCCACTGATGGATTTTTATGTTACAACGTGAGTCGAGAAGAGTTAAGAGAAAGAAAAAAAAAAAAGAGTTAAGACATTTACAGAGAAAAAAAAAAGATAAGAGACGGAGTTAGAAATACTGAAAAAGAAGGGAAGGCGGAGTCTTGAGCAATTCAACATGATTGGGAGACTCAATCCAAATGTGTTTTTTTTTTTTTTTTTTCGGGAAAGAAAGGGGGGGGGGGTTTCCACCCTTTTCTCGATCTATCTCTTCGGACTGCTGTCTTAGACGATAGTTACCATCATTGCTAGATAGAGGGGTCCGGAAGAGGTCGGTCGGATAAAGCCCGCAATGGATATAGCCATCCGTTGCAATATAGCGCACATACAGCACAAACGACGTCCGGTTCCACGACGAATGTCAGGAAAGAGGAGCTGAAAATAATAAAAAAAAAAGACACACATATACACACACAAAAAATTGCAATCCACATCTCCTCTAATTTCTTTTAGAAATAAAAATAGCCTTAAATTACAAAGACAAAGTATTAGAAGAATCCGCACAAATTGTAATGACCGTTCTCTTTTAATCCGTGCGGATCAACGGAGAGAGCCCTTCGCTCGCACGATATAATCCCGCGGATTAATGTATTACAAGAAAAAACAAGGAGAAAAATATAGAGATGGGGAACGATAAGCGTTCAATATAGGACCTCTCTATATACTCCATATATAATACATAATCTTAGATGATGATTGTTATTATTATTTTTTATGAGGGATGGACACGGATGGCGGAACTTTGCCCGGCTGCCGCGATCCACATCACCGAACGAATGCACGTCGCCCGGTTGAATTAGCATCGCTAGCGTCCACTGTTGCAAAAGAAAGATGAGGGCTAACATCTCGGATTTTTTTTTTTTTTTTCCAGTAACAGTTCCATGGTGAAAGAGCCATCCAAGTGTAAAAAAAAAAAAAAAAAAAAAAAAGAAGAAGAAAAGGGGGGAAGTTACAAAGGAAACGATAAGAGCCTACATCCTATGGCGATCATCTTTTGTGTTCTTTTTCATGTTTTTGTTACGTCACGAAAGCAAAAAAAAAAAAAAAAAAATGGGGTTGGTGTTTCGCAGCTTTTACGTCATTTTCTTGTTCAGTCCGTTGACAGTGTCACGAATCAATTGCAAACAATGTTTGCTTTTTGCGGGGGGGGGGGGGGGGAATAAAATCCTTGTGTTAAAAAAAAAAAATGGACGGGGAAATGATAAGACGATTCTGAAAAGAAAAATCTTATAGATACTTGTACAGAAAGAATTGATGGAAGGATATATGGTGGATTGCGGGGGGAATGAAAAAAGAAAAAAAAGAAAAATAAATAAATGATATCATCCAGCATTCCATACGATACGCGCCAAAAAGATGGCCGAAGAAGGATCTGATCTTATTGCAAAGGGGGGAAAAAAAAAAGAGTGGGGGGATGAAGGTTGGCGATCGGGAGACATTGAACGATGATGTCGCCTCCTCCGCCTTTTTCTTTCTTTTCACGACGTGTCGTCGACACGGAGCTATCTTCTTTTTTCTTTAGTCTTTTGTATTTTTTTCTTTCTTTTTTTTTTTTAATGTCAAAGTCTACGTAGCACCGAGGTCGACAACACGTGTGGAATTGAATTATTCCCACTGTTGGATCGCCCCGACTTGTGCAGCCAATGCCCATTCGATTCGGCTTCGATTTTATTTATTGACCTGATAGATAGGCCTGCCATCAGTTCACATCCCCGCCCATTTTTAGCGGTACATTTATATATATATATATATATATATTTTTGAATTTTTCAATTTGGGTTGATGCTTTGTTCAGTGTTTATTCAGCCTCTGGCTGAACTGTTGTAATTATGGCGAAACAAGGATCGAATAATGTTGTTGGATGGAAACCAATCCGCCCCGATGACTAGTCAAGTATTGAATTGCTGATTGATCCAATCAACGACTCCCGTTGCGCGAAATCCAATGGAGAAGAGAAGCCCGGAACGGTTGAGAGACGAAACGAAAAAAAAAAAAAAGAAAGAGGGAAAAGCTTTTTATTTTTTTTTATTCTGAAAGCATAAAAAAAAAAATGAAGATGACGGAAGAGGGTAAAACAAGAAGCAAATCAAAAATAGTCAAATCCTTTTTTTTTTTTTCTATTGCCCAAAAAAAACGGAAATGGGAAAAGACAGAACAGAAAGGACAACAAAAGATCACACATCGTTTGTGTTTGCGTGGGGGGTGATTTCTCTTTTCACTTCGCCCTCCTTTCATTCATCGATTTGTTTATGAATAAAGATGATATCAAACACATCACGTTCCTCTTCCTTTTTCCTATGGTTGGACGTCCTTCTTTTCGTATACCCCCATGCCCCTCTTCTTGTCCGCCCGGCCCACGGGTTTCACCGCTTAGTGTGTTCCATCTCGCTTGTGGTTTCGCTTCCTGACAGGTTCATTTCTTTTTTTTTTTTTTTTTTTTTCTTTTTTCTCTTTTCACAAACAGCTATAAAAAAAAATTCTTTTTTTTTCTTTTCTTTTTCTTTTCTTTCGCCTTTTTTTTTCTTTCTTATATTGCCACCACCGCTGCCGTAGCGAAAAACATTTATTGCGCGAATCACCGGGTTGCCTCTTTTTTTTTTTTTCTCCGTTCTTGTACACAACGAAATTGCCTCGTCACGAAGAAAAAAAAAAAAAAAGAAAATCTTTTTATTCTTTCTCTCTCTCTCTCTCTCCTTTTTTTTTCGTTTATAACAATTTCCCGTTTTTCTTTCTTCCTCTCTTCGCATCGCCTTTGATGTACCTTTTTTTCGGTCGTGTGTTGTTGTCCCCCCCCCCTCTCTTTGCTTGCCCGTATTTTTACAAGTGGAATAGTTCACTACGTCAAACACCGAATTTTAAAAACTGTTTTTGGAATCTTTAATATGTTCATGTTCCTTAAGGTCTGGCGCCCCCTCTTCGTATTGACTTGACGCTCTTTTGTATCTGTGTTCCCGTCCTTCGATGAAGAACGAGAAGGACAAGCGCGCAGGATGTCGTGAAAGAATTCGTGAAATTCGTAGGGTGAATTCCGTTCACGTTTTCACGCGCCAACAAAACATTTTTATGACATTTAAGTAATTCCTTTTTTTTCTTTTTTTTGCCCGTTGTGTGTAATAGTTGAAAGTATGTGCCCTTTTGACATGGTTGATGTACACACGTGCGGCAACAGTCGAAGCGATCTTTCTCTATAAATTAGCATCCAGCGGGATGATTATCCTCTTGAAGGAACATCCAGCTGATTTCTTACGTGTTTCTTTCTTTTTTTTTCCCTCTCTTTCTCTCTGTGCGTCTTTCAGGGTTTCCTTTTTTTTTTTTTTTGATGGATTGCTTCAACATTTCTTTTCTTACTGTCTACTCGTGCTTGCGGAACCCTCCTCCGGATGTTTAGTATTCGAATCATTAAAAATAAAAGACAAACTTTTTGTGGAAAAAAAAAAAAAATGCTGTGAGAGTCGGACGCGTTTTCGTTGCAAGAGAAGAACACACATACACACAAAAAAAAAAAGGGATGTATAGCACATCCAACAAGACGGACACAAATATTCCGCGACGTCTATCCTAGCGCGCTTTTGCCTTCTCCCTACTGTCCTCCCCCTCCACCCTTGGATCAGATGTTCCTTTTTTTTTTTTTTTTTTTTTTTACCATCTTACGTGTTGTATACCAAGGGGAAGAAAAAGTTAAGCGAACTAAAGGAATGACGATGGAAAAAAAAAAAAAAAAAAAAAGGGAAGTTGTTGGTAGTGCAAGGACATAGACCTGATATTACATTCCGGACATTTTCTGTCCGGCTGTTAAGGACCATGTCGTGTGATGACATTACAGGCCAGACAAACACTAACCAGCAGCTGTGCAGCTCCAACGTGCTGTTTTTCATATTTTTTTTCTTTTCTTTTTTATTTTATTTATTATTTAATTTTTGTTGTTGTTGAAAAATGGTGGGACCTTGTCCGCGCCGAAGTCCATTTATCATCATCTTATCATTTGGCCGCAAAATGAATTTGCTCTTGTGCGTGAAATGCCTCCTGAAGGCTACACACGTTGTGCGCAGAGTTGTATCGATTTGTTTTCACGATGCTACTTTGCCACTTGTCCGTATGCTAATTTTCGTCAAGAAGAAAGAATTGAAAACGATATAAAGCTCCGAACGAGTACTGAACTTTTTTCTTTGCTGACATTCCCCTTTCAAAGGCTTTTTGTTTTCTAATTCTCCGCTTCCACATTCCACTTCATTCTTACAAGAAAAAAAAAAAGGAAAAATTAGTTCGTCTTTATGGCGGTAATTGAAGTATTATACGCAAAATGGGCAGAGACACTTTATTTCGATTTTCAACACACACACACACACACACACACACACACACACACACACACACACACACAAAAAGTGCTATTAATATCGCTTTAGTTCTGGGAAACAAGGGGGCCGGCGATGACAATGAAGCCGTAAATCATCATTTCCACAGAAAATAGGGCTATTAATAAGAATTTGATCCTTATATGCATATTACACTGCCATAATAAACTAGTGTTTCTCCGTACAGGGAAAGGGGGGGGGGGGAGAGAAAGAGACGAAAAGAGTTAGAGTCAGCTATTCCCATTCAATTTTCCTATGTATAGTTCTTTTTTTTTAGTTTTAAAGGATGAATGTAAAACGGACAAGAAAGAAAAAAAGAAAAAATTTGTTTTTTTTTTTTCTTTCTATGAAAAAAAAAAAGAAAGAAGAAAATGCACTGCTGTGTTGTTATTGTCGTTCCAAATGCCCTGTGAGAAGAAAAAAAGAAGGAATAGAGAAGAAACGAAAGAAAAAGAAAAAAGAAGAGTGTGATACCCTCCCCCGAAAAAAAAAAAAAAAAAAAAAAAAAATCCACCTCCCCCTCCACCATACTACACACACACGCGGAGTTCTTTTCGTGGCTCCCCCAGTCACTTGCATAGTTCAGTCGCCTTCAGGCCGTCTGGCTGGCAGCACGCACCCCGGCTCTCGTTTTACGACCCAAGTTCAACGTCTCCTCCATCCCCTGCTCACAAACATATCCGCATTTTGAGATATTTTTGTTTATTCGTTTCTCCCGCGTAGTCTCCTCTTACTTTTTCTGTTGCACGCATTTCTCGTGTGTGTGTGTGTGTTGGCTGGCCCAAGTGTGTGTCATTTTCAATTTTTTAAAAATTTTGTTCAAAAGAGTAAAAAAAAACAAAAAAAACATAATTTTATTATTTTTGCTTTGGCCGGCCATTGACACTGGCGATCAAGGCCGATTACAACCGCCAACACATACAGACAGTGAAAGCGGAACGGGCCAGCGTGAAATGTGACGGCCAACATATTTTTTTTTCCGTGTCAGTACGTGAAAATTAAAAAACTTGCGACGGGAATTATTATTTATTTTTTTTTTTTTTCAAACTGAAGTTTCGTTTCGTATTTTTTTTTTTTTTTGTGTGTGTGTGATGCGTGAAGATCGTGCGTGTTCCCGCCTGGTTTTGTGTTGCCTCGATCCCGACATGAATTGCCAAGACGGTCCGTTCTCAAGTGTTTTACCCGTCGCTTTACTGCTGACCCACCGCGTGCCAATTTGATCATTTTTCGTGACAAAAAAAATCGAGGAACTTTAAATCGTAGCATTTGATTTTACGTGCAACTTGAATTGATTTTCATCATCGTCGTGTTAACAATTTTTCGATTGAAAAGAAAAAAAAAATGAAGACAGTGGGAAGAGTTTTGATGGCTATGTCAAATCATCCCGTCACGATTGTTGTGATGGTCCTTTTCTGGATTTCAAACACCGTCGTCCGTGCAGGTATGCAAATTTTCACTTTGTAGCCATACACCTGAGTGTACATATATAAATGTCTTTACCTCGTTTTATTTCTTTGCGTTCTACTATTAATGCACGTTCAGTTTGATCATTTTTCGAGAAATCTCCCGCTGAGGAGGGCTGGGCCGCTCCTGTCGGTCATGCTTCTCTTTTTTTTTTTTTTCGTTATTATCAAAGCGTGAGTTTCGTGCTTGTTGATGCGCATCAGCTGCGTTCTTCTGTTTGTTGTTTTATCGTTACCAGCCTCCCTTTTTTTTTTTCATTTCCTCTCTCGCCAACGCATTTTTTTTTTAAATATCCTCAGATTGAAATCGATTTTGAATTGAACACAATCAAATACGGGGATTTGAGAACTTGACCTGAATTTTTCTTGTCTGCGGCCGTACTCATCGCACATTTCATTCCCCTACGCAACACTTAAAAATGTTTAAAAGGCAAGATGAATGTCTTTCTTATTCGCGTGCAGTAAACAGAAAGTGGAAATGGCAGTTAAGGAAACGATCAAAGTTTTTTTTTTTTTTTTTTGCGTTTCTTGCAGAAGGTTTTGCGTCCGGAAACGGCCAGACTCATAACAATCATTTTTTTTTCAAGTATACATTTACCGTTAAAGTCTTTCTACATTCGCCTTATTTAGCCCTACAACCTACACGGATGCGAGTAACTGCGAGGAGTTAGTTTTCACCAAGTATGACAGCGTGTCACGACTGATGTGTAAGAATTCCCGCAATTTTTTACAAGAGAAAACACTTGTCCGCTTTTTCTCGCATCGTCCGCCACTTGCCGGACATAATTTTTCCCTTCTCCCCTCTTTAGTTTTTTTTTTTTTTATTTATTTGTTTCTTCCTATCGGATGTTTGTGCAGAAAAAGGAAACAAAACTCTTCGTCATCTGGCTGTACATCGTACAACATCTCACGTACATGTACATCATTTTTTTTTTTTTTTTTTTTGGTTGGACTTTGAAAAATGTTGCCTTTTCGTGACAGCCACTGCTGACGGTCTACCCCTTTCGTTCCAGAAAATAAAAAAATATGGGGAAGGTTAGGGTATTCACATATGGCCGTCTGGGCGAATGCTATTGTGTAATAATCCCGCACAGCCACCGGCACTTTGTTTGTCGTCGAGTAGCTACTCTATGCTCCCATACATGAGCTCGTTGATTAATATTAATTCAGGGCGCACAATGAGCTAATGCCGCCTGTACTTCGGCCGAACAAATCAAAAGGAATTAAAGCCCACCCACAGGGTAAATAATTCATCTATGATTATCAATAAATAGCGTTGGGGGAAAAAAAAAAAAACTCGTTTATTTATTATGGATGTTTGCAGTTCAATGTGATGGTGCCTTTTTCTAGGAGGGAGGGGAGTTAAAAAAAAAAAAAAAAAGGGGGAAGTCGGTCCGTTTCCGGCAGTCAAAACACACAGACGGCCATCTCGTCATTTGCAGCTTTTACCCTCTTGTTTCCCCTCTGACAAACACACACGCACACACAGCACATACACTCGGAAATAAGGTGGTACTACTTGAAAAAAAAAAAAAAAAGAACGGGGGGAAGAAGAGATGAGAGTTTAAGTCTTTCCATTCTCTCTATTTAAATATACAGAAATAGAAGAAATGCGGAGGGTGCAGCAGCCGCCGCTCTCTAAGATGTTGCTGCAACTTAAGCGACGGATTTTTGAGGGCATCAAAAAATATAAAGACGGGCCATCTTTTTTTCCACCCTATTTTTTCCAATAGGGGAAGAGAGAGAGAGTAGGGCGCGGTTTCGAGTTACACGAAACTCAGAAATATGTCCTCCTGCTGGCCAACTGTTATTTTCAAAAGAGAACAGTTTATTTTTTTCTTTCTTGAAATTGTATTTTTTATATGCGTTTTTTTTTTTTTTTTTGTTTTTGGGGGGAGGGCGGCAATTTTGGGGTAGCTCAGAGTTTCTTTAACTCGTTGACGCAAATAAAGGAATGTAACGATAAATAAGAGGATTTAGAGAAAAGAAATGAATTTTGCATGTTCCGTTTAAAGCCTATTTACCAAAAGTCTAGTACAAAGCGGGGGAAATAGACAAACATTTCTGCACTTTCTCTGTTGCAACTAACCCTCCGGGAAATCGTTTGCATCCATCAAAATCAGACGCAATCAAACAAAAATAGGAAACAAAAACAAAACAAAACAAAAAAGGCGGAATACATAAATACACATAACAATGGCAAACATAATACGGTGGGACGGTTATTGACTGACAATTCGCTCAATCAAGGGTAAACATCTTTTTTCTATCTACGCTGAACACACACAATCTAATTTTGTTTGAATCCGCTACATTGGTTTTGATTTTTTAGAACGACGAAAGAGGAAAAAAAAAAAAAAAAAAAAAAAAAAAGTCCTGTTATTTTTCTCAATGCACGTTACCATGGCAACCGGTTGCCTCAGCGCATCTGGTTTTTTTTTTTTTTTCTATTATTTTTGAAAGTCTTCCTTCGACGAACAAACGAAACTCTGTGTAGAAACGTTTGTTCGTCTTTTTCTAAAAATATCTAACGGTGAAGCTATAACCATCTTGGTGTCGGCTAGATTTTTACGACGCTATAGTTTTGTATGAAGGTATTAAGGCTGTTGTCGTCGTGACTTGCCATCCAATGTATATTTCTAAAAAAGAATTTAAAAAAAAAAAAAACACATGCGCAAAACCGATAGGAAGATGACAAGCTAATTGGTCGATGGATAGTCCGCGTCGGGGAATCGGGGGTGTCATAACCATCAACTGGGAAGAGCGGTAGGGGACGGACCAAGTTCGGATACGTTCCAATCGGTCTGAGAAATGGACATAAAGAAAAAAAAAAAACATTCCGACAAAGAGTCGGTCATTTTTTTTTTTTTTTTTAGACTATCTATTACAGGCCCGGAGGAGATTTTCTTTTTTTTTTTTTTTTCTTGCGTATAAGAAAATCAGGTAATTGTGTCTTTTAAAGAAATAGACACGGAAAGAAGGCGAAGTTTGAATGCTTTGAGCCAGGAATCAATTGGGATGTTGTAATCCGATTATTTACGTTGGGGATTTTTTGTTGTTGTTGTTATTGGGTCAGGAATAAATCGGACGAAGAAAAATTGCTTTGGTCCATTTTGTGCGATGCAGCTTATAAAAAAAAAAACGATGGAGGGCGTAAATGAATGGACACAAATGTCCTTATTTAGTAAACAATAGGGGAAAAAAAAAAAGGGGGAAAAAGATTTTTTTTTTCTATTTTATTTGGGTGGTCTTGCTTTGGAATAGCCCAAACAAGAGCAACAATAGAAGCCGGGCAGACATGGTAGACAGGGGGAGTCTATAGAGACGGCTGGACGGTTCGAACGTGGAAGAAGAAAAAAAAAGGTCGTAAATCTATGCTCAGTTTTCTTCCCTCTCCGATTATTATTTCTCGCTCTTTTATTTATTTATTTTGCGTGTTATCGGCGTGTGCCTCGGTTTTTTTCTTTTTTTTTGTGTGTGTGTACACGAACGAATATCGGACGCGCGCATTGATCTTTTATTTTGTGTTCTTCCTGTTTCCCTCTTTTAAAAATAAAATAGACATTCCCTGTGTGTATCGTTAGAATCTCTTTCGAAATCGGTGCACGGCCAGTGTTTGAGAGATGACGACGCTCGATCAAACGGCACACACCGGGGGATCCTCCCATTTCGTTTAGAATTCAATTCGTTTTAATTTGAATGATGATTTCTGGTGGGAAAAAGGAAGAACACACACTGCCAATCTCGTCGAAATACCTGTTGATTTCGTTTGACGTGATTGCGATTATATCTGACGTTATCCGTCATCTTATGAAGATATCGAACGAGGAATTTGTTGCGATGCTATCGGAAATATGTCGCCTTTCTATCCCAAGTATTTTCCCTTTTTTTTTTTTTTTTTAAAGAGTTAAACAAATATGAAAAAAAAAAAAAAGATGTCAAAAATGCATTTGTTGCGCCATAGAAATGCTAAACTTTGAGAACTGTCGGTCGCTTCCCTTTTTATTATTTTTTTTTTTTATATCAAATTCAAACATTTTTGAATTATCGAAGCCGGGAGGAAGAGCGCCGTCATGACGTTGAACCTGCGTTATTATAAGCCATTCATATAAATATTTTTGCTTTGTTATTTATTTGATGATTTTTAAAACATCCGAAAGGAGAAGGAAAATTTTTTTTTTTTTTAATGGCTGGACTGAAGGGGAAAACAAAACAAAACAAAAAAAAAAATCGCCGTACAATCTGAAACGGCCAGCCTTTGCTTGAAAATAGCCCCCCCGGAACAAAATTCTATAGGAACTTTTTTTTTTTTTTTTTTTTTTTCAAAAACTAAATAAATAAAGAATAATGTGTTTATATAATAATGAAAGAAATGTTAAAAACCGTAAAATACCAACGAACACGACTGGATATATGCTAACGCTGCTCGGTCGGGCCAGCAGTCGAAGAAGGTTATGAATCACGATTATGACCGACGCGGTCGGTCTCGAAATCCGAGAGGAGATGGAGGGGGGGGGGGGGGAGAAAAAGAAAGGGAGGAGCTTCGAGATTGCCTGTTTCAACCTGACGATATGCATCGCTTATGCTCTATAATCATATTTGTTTTTCTTTTATTTTTCGAGCTCAATTTTTTGAAATTCTTTTTGCTGTCGGCAAGTTGCATTAGCGTCGATAAAAAAAAAAAAAAAAACACGCACGCGAAATATCTCCATTGAATTTTTCATTCCTTTTTTTTTTTGTTTAGGGCTTCGTTTTAAAAGACAACGTCGGCGCACTGCGAAATTCGAATAAGAACAAGAGACGAAAAATTAGAGAGAAATTATTTTTAAACTTTGAAAAGTAGAAGACTTCAAAAAGGGGGGGGAAGGAAATTGTTAAGAATTTAAACAGCAGCATATAAATAACTCCGGCATAAGCGTCTCCGGGCTGCAAAAATAGGGGACCAATGGCGGACGTTAACGTTCTCCCTATTTGTTGCCAGCGTGAAATGTTCCTTAGGTCTCCCCTCCCGCCCCACCCCCCTCCGAAACGCACGTGGTGTGTGCCTCGAACGAAGTTCGAAAGGGCTGAAATTGAACACACACAGAAAAAATTCAAATTACAACAACACGAAAATAGAAATAAAAAAGGGGGGAGAAAGAAAATAAGAACGCAACATATTTGAAAAGAAGGACACGTCTAAAACAAACGGTAAAAAAAAAAAAAAAAAAAGGGCAGGAGGGGGGGGGGTTGTTGCGTGGAGAAGGGTTGGGATTGTTTAATAGCCGCTACACACCAACAGCAACGAACGCGACGTGTTTATTCACGTTAACGATGTGAATCGCCGAGTGCAACACGCTCACACAGATGGGGACGGAAGGAAGGAAGAGGGAGAGAGAGAAAAAAAAAAATGCATTTTTCCCTTTTTTTTATTTGTATATAGACGCGGTCAGCCGAACTCCCGAACGCGTTCCAGTCGGCGTGACTTGTTTCCGCTCACCACACACACAGCTGATAGCCGTTGTGTGTGTGTGTGTGTGTGCTACGGGTGAATCGACCAACTCTTAAAAGTCACGCTGTACTTTCCCTTCTTTTCTTTTGTGCGCAATAAAAAATAAAAAAAAAAAAAAATCCCCACCGTCCTTTTATTTCTTTTTTTTTTTTTTTTTTCAGACGTTGTGTTATGGAATTTTCTCGTTCCATATAAACGACGTGGAAAAATAGTTTTGGAGCTTTTTGGAAAGTGGGCGAAAGTAATCGTTTTTTATATTTCTCCTTTGTTTCTCTTTTCGCTTGTGTTAAATGCCCTAAACTCGTCACTCAATTACCGGACGAGTTCGTCTTTCTCTCCGAGTTTGTTTTTGAAATCGTTGTTTTATATATCTATGGTGAAACTATAAAAGAATGCAACTCTACCAACAGGGGTTTTTTTTTTTTTTTTTTTTTTTTTTTTGGATATCGTTTCAACAGATACGTTGTACAGCAAGGAATGGCGTGGCGTAAGTTTTTATGGTTTCTGGTCGCCTCGTCTTTTGTCGTCGGCCATCAATTTTGTCCGGGAATTTCTTTCTAAACAAAAAAAAAAAGGGTTTAAGCAAAAAAAGCGAATGAGTTTTGTTCTGTACCCGGCAAAGTTGCTCTCAATTTACATCCCTCCTGAAATTGAAACTTTTTCTTTTTTTTTTATTATTATTATTTTGTTTTTTTTTTTTTTTGTTTGTTCTTTGGAAAGGGGGAAACTGCCGTTACCTGGCAAATGCAATTTGAGAAGTTTTTGAACTGAAAAAAAAAGTTGTTTGCATTGAAGATTAGAAAAAAAAAAAAAAAAAAGTTGATTGCAATTGCCGAAATGCGCAGGGTGATGGTCAATATGAGCCTCGTTTTCAAATTGATTCACTTACGACAAACGTCCGTTTCGTGGACGTTCATTTCCGGAGCTCGAAATCACTAGCGAAATTGATGCGGGATATGAAATGCCCATCGACCTGGTCTTGTTTTGCCACCAACAAAGTGAGAAGGTGTGGGGATCTATTTCATTTCCGCAACCCACATCCAACTGAAATTTTATTTTATTTTTTTTTTTCTTTCTCCTTTTCCGGTTGAACAGAAGCCCTTTGCACCACATCATTTCATCTCGTTTTTCTTTTCCCAACTTTTAATGACATTTTATTTATTTTTTTTTTTTTTTTGCTTTTTTTTTTGGTCTCGCGTTACGTCTTTATAACGGGACGAAAAACGCGAAAAATAGCGCCGTTAAAATAATATCGATTTTTGGTCTCATCATATCCAACCAGTACGTTAATTGCTTTTTGCACCCGCTGCGAGAAAGTGTAAACGTGCTGGGCGACGGGCGCCCCGTTTCCGAATGAACGAAAAAAAAAAAAAAAGCGAAGCTCTTGCTGATTGAGGAAAAAGCTAACGAGGGAAAGGGCTCTATCGTCATTGAGTCAACCTCATCATCAGTGTGTGTGTGTGTGTCTCTTTCTTTTTTTTTTTTTTTTTTTTTTCTATCTGTGTACTCGGGTGGTGTTGTGGGCTAGTGTCTAAACACATACACGCGCATAACTTGTTCATCAAACGCAGTATATTTAGACGAAGAGAGGAGGAGCGCGTGTGTTTCGCCGCTTGCTCGCGTTCACTTCAACGCGCTAATGGCTTTCGCGGCTAATTCAAAAAAAAACCAACAAGAACACGGTTGACTTGCGTGTGTTACGTTTCCTATCGTGGATCTGTGTGTGTGTGTGTGTGTGAAATATCCGGAGGGAACTTTGAATTTTGTGGGGCTCGTTCATTGTCTTTGCATTTCATGCAAAGTGGGGCACAAATGAAGACGCGACCTTCAGCGTTTGTAAAAACAGATCAGATTTCTTTTGATTGAATTTGATTATTTTTTTTTTTTTTATCGAGTTTGTTTGTTGTTGTTTGTCGATCTGTTTTATCGCGCCTGTAGTATTTTATAATCATTACGGCTGATTGAGATTATTTTTTTTTTTTTTGCCTTCAACCGAAAGCCGAGGATGAAAGCGGAAATATTGTCTGTCCAAATACCAATGACAAGAACATGTTTTTTCTTTAAATCCCTCCTTTAAAGAAGAAGAATGTCAGAGTCAAACGAATGATATTCAAAAAAAAAATAAATTTGTGTGTGTGTGTCTAGTGCTGGTGATGGCGTGTGCGTTGGAATTTTATTTTTGTGGGTGTCTTGTGTTGTAGAGATGATAGAAGAAGTTGAAGGACTTTTGAAAGGATATTGCCGGACCCCTCTCGCGGTGAAAGATGGCCCGACCAGATGGCCATATTGAGAGAATATTTATTTTTAGAGAGAGAGAGAGAGACTGAATCTCTTCTTCTCTTTTCCTGTTTTTTTTTTTGTTTTGCTTCTTTAACGACAATTTTTCCTTTTTCGAAACATTCCCTACCCAACTCTTTGAGCTGAATGCAGACGTTCCACGAAAAACTTTTGCTATTTAACTTCTTATCAATAACAACAACAAAAAAAAAAAAAAAAAAAGAACAACATTTTCTATTTTGCTCCCCCTTTTTTTAAAGGAAGAATCCATACGCTTCCGGTTAGTTTCCTTTCACTTCGATCGCGAACTCCATCTGGGTGTTGATCGAAACCCATTTTCGCTTAAAAAAAAACAAACAAAACAAAAAAACAAATGCAGCAAAAATATCCGGTCTAGCCAATAGTTATTGTACTACTTGTCTAAACTAATTGCCATTATATAATGAATGTCCCTGGCAAGCCGTACCCCCCTTCCACCCCATATCGATTAGTACATCCGACGACGATACACTCAGTACTCCGGACGCAGCAGATTTTTTAGCCTTCCCTTTGTTTTGTTTTTTTTCGTCTGCACGAATCCTAAAAGAGAAATGAGAGAGTTCAATAACCGCCAAACGTAGAACTCGAAAAAGCGAAAACGACAAAAGAAAACTCTTTCCTTGTCTGCGTACATCTTCCGGATTTACTTTTACTCCACCGTCTCTCATTCCGTTTTGTTGTTGAGCTGTTCGTGTGCGTGGGATGCGGGAGGGGGTTAGTTGGTATGCAAATGCGTCCGCCCCTTCCATCTCGTCTCCGGCCAAGATAAACCCGTCCGGCGAAAAACAAAAGAAGGCTGATGGGTTTCTAGACATTTTCAGTCGATGAGGAAGTGAAAAGAGGGTTTGAAAAAATAAAAAAAAAAAAAAATAACTGAGGGGATGGTCTTGCCTTGTAGAGTAAACTAAAAGCCGTTTCAGCTTTCGGGAGATTGTCACGCGTGCTCCCGCTAAATCTGTCCCGACGCTTAGCGGACAAAGTTAGTCACCCTCTTTGGTGGTTAAGTAACGAAAAAAAAAAAAAAAAAAAAAAAAAGAATTGAGACGGATGAAGAGAGCGGATGGGGGACAAAAAAAAAAAAAATAGATCTTGTACGAGTGTCAGCTAAAAGATGATTGGGTTGAAAGCGACCGGTGCGATGCAGCTGTATTTATTCAAATATAAAGAAGAAGGGAATGATTTTTCCAGTCTCTCTTTTATTTCATTTCTTTTTCTTTTTTTTGCGTGTGTGTGTGTGTGTGTGTGTATGTGATGACCGACGTCACATGGCGCGGACGTGATCATCCTATAACTGCATTGCGAAAAAGGGAAGCGGATGCTCTGTCTGGTGCTTTGATCTTCAGTTTTATCGGAACGTGTGTCGGCTGCCGTAGTATTTAACGAAAAGGATTGTATTCTCCATTTTTTTTTTTTTTTTCTTTCCTTATCTTTTGTTGTGAAGGGAAATCGAATTCTTTCATGCGAGAAAACTGGAATCGCGCTGATGCGCATCGTCTGTATTGTGTCGGATGGCGAAAAAAGCGCAAGCGGCCATCCATCGATGATTCCGCTACAGCGGAGAGAGAGCAAAATCTCTCACGTTCACGCGTCGAGAACAAAAGAAATACGTCGAAGGCGCGTTGACGCGCCAGTGCCCCTCCCGCTGTTTTGATCTGAGTCTCGATTTAATATTGGCCGGATGAGCAGAGTCGTGTGGCTATCGTTGTATTGCGCCTCGATGTATCGTCACCTTCGTTATAGAAACTTGCGGCAATGCCATTCTTCGCGCGATGTCCTTTTTTTTTTTTTTTTAAATCTTTTTTTCCAGCTCAGCAATTTTAGTTCCGCCTTTTTGTCGCGTATCAAATACAATGTGTACACATTCGAGCGAGAGTAAAGCGGACTCTGAGCTTTGGACGGATTCACGCTGGCCGGCTTTTGCAGATCCGTCCAAACATCAAGTGACATTTGAAAAGAGAGAGAAAGGCATTTTTTTTTTTTCACACGATTCAACGAAACATAACGAACTTTGCAAATGATCAGTTGAAAGTGAAAGAAAGAAAAAAATCTAATTTTACATTTTTTTTTTTTTTTTTGTGTGTGTGTTGATTGGATTTAGCTTCTTTTTACGGGTCCAGCTACATCGCTTTGCCGCTACAAGAGGCCCGTTCTGCGACCGACCTGAGCTTCCGATTCCGGACGTCGAGATCGGACGCTCTCCTTTTCTTAGCAGCCGGACGGACGGACTATTGCCTGGTGGTGCTCCAATCGGCGGCGTTGAAGGTGCGCATCAACCTGGGAGCCGGCGAGGCGGAGGTGGCCACGCCGCGTGGCCTCCGACTCGATGACTTGGCCTGGCACGACGTGCGCATCCACCGCAAAGACGCCGATTTCACGCTGACTGTCGACGGCCTTCACTCATCCAAGTAAATAACAATCTTCCATGACACATGAATTTATATCACTTTGTATTAGTTTCGCGAAACGTATTTTTTTAAATTATTATTCATCTCTCTCATCCAGCGCTATCCATTTTTATCCTTCCTATTTTCCCCTACTTTTCGGTCCTCTTTTTCTTTTTTGCTCATCCATTTGAACTATTCTAGCCCTGTGTACATATTCAATCACGCGACAGGGGCGCTGTTGAGAAACTGAGTCGATTACGGCCTATTGAAAATAGCATCCGACAGCAACAAGAAGCGAGGCTCGTTAGATTGAATTACCTCTCCGCCGCGCTGTTGAACTCGACTTCCACAATTCCCATTCAGCGTTTTTCTTTCTTTTTTTTTTTTTTTTTTTTTTTTTCCTATGCAATTGCCCTACCATTTCAAATGTGTGATTGCATGTGCATTATGACGAGTTGAATTGAATAATCGCTGCATTTTATTTTCTCCTTCTGATTTTGAAACGTTTTTGAATTTTTCTTTCGAGCAGATTGAAGTTGCCTGGTCGTTTCTACGAGCTCAACATCCACTACGGCCTCTTCGTCGGTGGCTTGGGTGATTTTCGCGAGATCTTTCTCGGATTGTGGGACAATTTCCGGGGCTGTCTCAACGATCTACACTACAACGGCGTCGACGTCTTGGCCAAAGCCAAAGATCGCGAAAAGAGCGGCAGCGCATCATCCGCATCGACGGCCGTTGTCCAGGTAGAGCACTCAGTTTTCCTTCTTCTCGTTTCTATTGAATTAGAGATGTAACGTATGGATAGCTTATGCATGGACTTTCACGCATGAAAAGATAAGGAAAGGCTACATATATTTAGCGAAAAATAGAAACAACATGGAAACGGCATTTCCAGTTAGCGGACAGGCTCGTAGAAAAAGGGGAATCATTCTTCAAATTTATGTTATTTTCTTTTCTTTTTTTTTTTTTTTTTTTTTTTTTAAGAAAAAAACATTAAGAGTAAAAATTCTAAAACTTTCTAACGATGGAGGAGGATCTCTTGAACGGGTTAGTGAATCTTTCACGGTTACGTCGTGCCCGAAACGGTTCTCGTTAATGAGAACCAGTCACATGGATATTGCCTTCCTCTCTACTTTTGAAGGGTGATTTTTTATTTAATTTTTTTTTTTTTTAAAGGAAGTAATCAATTTTTCATTTTATACTTTCCAATTGCTTTTTCACTTTCTCCCGAACTTTGAAAACGTCAGTTTATGTTTGCGTTTTTCACGGGACTGGATATAGACAACATTGGGATGAAGGTTAGAGGAGCCTATCAACCGTCTGGCGGATGTTGTTCAGCTGTGACTCGATTACTCTCTTCTACTCCTGAGGAGAGACCTTCTTGGCAATGCTTATAAATAGATCTGCGCTAGTCTAAAGGGAAAAAACTAACTCTATTGGTCCTTTAGACTGGAACTTTCTACAGACCTATAGACTATTTTTCGACTCGGCGTCTGTGGGTCTCGCCCCAATAATTGAAGTCAGTTCAATATGTATATACTATATTCAGCCGGAGAAAAAGAGAAGCTTGGACAGGCCCCTCTCGGTGCCATATTCCTCCACATTTTTTTTTTTTTTGAAGACGTTCGTGTGCCAAAACGGAAGGAAAACGGGAATTGAAAAGAAACACATATTACACGCCGTACGGACGCTTTTATACAGACGAATCACGGGGGCGGGAGAAGAAAAAAAAAATAATATGTTTATTCAATCCATCTATAGTCAGAGTCGTACTTGACGATGCGCCCCCCCCCTCCCCCCAAAAAAATATTTGCTTTGTATAGATATATTTTTTTTTTTCGTGTAGATGTAACATAGTGATCGCCTACTTCCCCTCGACGTGCATTAGCATATCAATAAATGTCAAGATTTCGAGCCGATAGTCTTGTTGCTGGCATGCCCATCTGATTTTGCGTCTACACAATAGCGGCCGAAAAAGGAAAACATCCCTAACGTAGGAGTTTGTTGCTATTTCGTGATTTTGGTACAAAGTCGTCCTTGGTGAACTCTGAACTTTTTGTGTAACTATACACTCGCGTTTGAATGCGTATTCAACACACGGCAGGAGGGTGGAAGTCATCCATGATAATATCCCCAATTTTTGTTCATTTCTTTCGTTTGTGTCGTTTTCTCTTTTCCTAACAAAAAAAAAAAAATCGAAGTTCGTTAAAGAAAAGTAGCATTTTGCATTAAGCTGAATTCTGTACTAAAAAAAAACACGCACAAATTGCATAGAAAATTCGTTCTCAAACTCTTTTTTTCTGTCCCATTCAAAGACGAGAAAATTATAATAATAGCATACATCTGAAACTCGTCGTCATGCAATTGGCTTTTATCTCCTTTAGTCTATTGCTTCTTTTTTTTTTTTTTTTTTTCTTCGAAATTCTAGACATATGTATACATCAAGCCTCTCTTCACCCCCCCATGTGTTTCGTGCAGCATCTTTTACGCAACGTGTGGTGTATAGTTTGTCTTTACGAAAAAAACAAAATAGCGTCCCGATCTAAAGTTCCCCGCCGTTGCTAACGGAGCCTCACATACATTTTCCTATTTTTTTTTTTTTTTTTTAACAGTTTGCCTGTAGATGGTCGTCAGCGAGGCGCTCTGTAGGAGGCTCACGACATGCTTATCTTAATCATAATATAAACTTTAGCGCAGCAGTTTTGGGGATGGTTTCAACTTTGATTTGTAATCGTCGTTTCAAATGTTCGCGGGTCTTTTTCCCATGGATTTCTCGGACTCGATTTCTCCTTAGTTGTGTGTTTGCAAAAACATAAAAAAAAAAAAGAAAAAAAAAGAAAAAGAGAGAGATGAATATGTGTATACTTAATACGATGTGGAGAGGTTTTGTATTTCTTCTTTAACCGCCAACAGTGGCGCACCTTGACAACCTTGCGTCTTCTTATATCTCTTTCCCGGGAGAAAAGAGAGAGGGCCGGATGCCGGGCTTTTCGTAAATAATGGCTCCTCAAAAGATCAAATTGGACTCTTCTTTTTTTTTTTTTTTTCTTCTATTCCATGTGTACACATCTTTGTTTATTTTTTTTCCCCTCCAGACTTGTTTCTCGAGACCGAATGTCGGCAACATGGGTTTCTTCATTACACGGAGCGAAACGAAAGACGAGAATCGCAAACTCACTCGAGATGGGCTAGAAAGGATTGTGTGGAGGAGCAAAAAAAAAAAAAAAAAAGGAACAATAAGGAAGCGAAAGTAACAGTATAAGAAGCCAAAACAGCGACACAAACCCGATGGATCCGTATCCAGTTACCTGCTTCTTAATTCGATCGTCGACCTTTTGCTTTGACGTTTCATCAGAGAATACTCAGCGTCTGCATTACGTGCTAGACGCAATCACCGCTCGAGTCCTCTTGTGGGAGTAACTTGATTTCAACACAGACTGAGAATTGTTTCAATGAAAAGAAAACGGTAGAGTAGACTACAAAATTGACTTGGGGAAAGGAGGAAATCATTTTTCGTTTTTGACGAAGTTCCGCGGGGTTTCAAGTTCCCACTTTTTCGAAACAATGGGTACATGCGGGCATAATTGGAAACTGCCCGACAATCTGGACGAAGCCTTTTTTGTGTTAAAAATTTTTTTTTTTTTTGAAAACAATTGTTAGCTACTGCTCTTCTTGATGCTAAATGCTAATTAGCGTGAACAAGTTTCCGCCCGCTTTTTTTTTTCTTACCCTCCGACTGCCCCTCTTTTACAGCACTTGCTCGCAGACTCGGGACACGTATGAACAAGAAGCTCAACAGCAGCAAACTTCTATGTGAAGTGGAATGGGATTAATTACATATTGAATGGAGGGTGGCTCGGGCAATTGCTTGCTACGTTATTACGCAATTTGGATGTGCTTTTCTCTTCTTTTTCGCCCCCTTCCCCCTTGTCTGGAAAGCTGAGACGCCTTCAGCGGTCACAATCCAATTCAGGGACGATGATATGCTGATACGTTCGTTTCCCATAGCGCCATCTTGTCATTATAAGACTTCTTATGTCTGTCTATAGATACACACCACACTATAAAAAAAAATAAGCAACAAAAAAAAAAAGAAAAAGGGTTAAATAACTGTGTATTGCGACTACCCTGTCTCAAGAGGACTGTGTAGTCGTAGACATGTAACTAAGCGTATAAGGAATATATCGATTGCATGTAAACGTATAAAAGCCACACTTGCGTTTACACGTTCGAACATCGTCTCAGAGGATTGCAGAAGGTTAATCCGGAGCAAAGTGGAACAAGGTTTGCTTTTTTCTTTCTTAGATCTTGAAAGGCAATTGATTGGCGTCGTTTCTTAACGGGATGGAATAAGCGTGATCTAACAGCTGTTATGTGTTAGCCTCAAAATTCTGTACAATTATGGCCGCGCCAAAAAATCGTTTCGAAAAGAAACCAAAAATTGTTGAGGTTGTTGTGATTGTCCGTGTAAACAACCAGACAGGCTATAAGAGAAGTGGATATTAGTTATGCTAGATAGGATTCACCTTTATGGCTCGCCATGTTTAGTGTGCACGTGATTGATTTATCTCGACAGCTATAAAACTGCAGTAGTCTGAACCGCCGTTAGCCAATTTACTTTGACTTGTATCTCTCCTCCACTCGACGTATAACCATTTTCTTCCATTTTTTTCTTTCGTGGTCATTAAAAAAAAAAAATTTGAGAAAGACGAACGAGCGCTTTTTATTGAGACTTTCGTGTGTGTATATAGGATTATGTATGCGGCATAAAAGAAACTTAGAAACGCTGTAAATAGCCGCTAAATAAATCCCTTGTTCAAGATTTTTTTTTTTTCTGAATGCATACAGCGACCGATGCATGTATATGTATATGACAAAATAGCCCATGAAACAGCTGTAACCGCTTAGATCATTAAGTACGGCGAGAGCAGACAGCTTTATTACCCGCCTTCTTTCTTTCACTATATCTTTCGAAAAAAAAAAAAAAGCCAAAACAATTCGTTTTCGTCGAGACCTAGACTTTGTATCGCATTACTCTCGTACCTCTTCTACAAAATATGGAACATCGAACGTCAGCTGACTTAAACAGCCGTTTAAAAAAAAAAAGACTCACGACGTGAACCTGATACTTTCCTGATTATGCAAACTTGTACAGCTCCGCGGAGCACATCACATTTTGCCTTGACATTGAAACTCATTTGATTTTTTAATTTCCATTTTCACGATGGCCTGCGTGTGTAATGCAGCAGACGGACGGAAACGCGGCCGCCTTCGCCGTCAGCTGGGATTGCAGCGCCGAGTTTGACGCCACGTCGGAGAAGGATATGAGTTTCCTGTCTGCCGATTCCTTCGTCTCCTTCGGCGGCACCGGCATCGCCAAAACGGGATCCGCCATCCGGTTCCAGCTCAAGACGCAAAGTAGAGACTGCGTTTTGCTCTACAGCAGCGGACCGCCGGCCAAACCGGATTTTGCGGCCGTCGAACTCGTCGAGGGACATTTGCGGGTCAGTCTCGACGCTGGCGGCGGAAGCGCCGTCGATCTCTTCAGCGACCAGGCCGTCAACGACGGACTTTGGCACCAGGTGGAGCTCCACTTGGCCGCCGGAACTGTCGAGCTGAAGATCGACGGCCGGTCCAGCTCCAGCAGCAGCAGCAGCGGTCGTGATTCGGGATTTTTAACATCGTCGCCGTCTAATAAATATCTTGAACTGAGCGGACAAATCTATTTGGGTGGAGTCGAACCTGTCCGTCACGGAAGAGCTTTAGCACAAGGCGTGCGGACGGCCAATAGCAGCCTACGCGGTTGCATCCGCCGTTTGGAATTGGACGGCCGTTTGTTAGGCTTACGCGATGCCCGCGTGACACGCCATGTTTCCGCCGACTGCCAATGGCATTATCCTTGCATTTCAATCAACCCGACGCCTTGTGTCGACGGCGCCCAGTGCTTCCAGGATGGCCTGGATCATTTCCGCTGCGAGTGTCCCAACCAGCCGTGCACCAAACCGGAATTCATCAACTACCGGGCGAGCGTCACCAGCAGCAGCAGCACGTCCGTCATCACGGGACCGACTTCCGGAACCAGTTCCGACACACAACCGCCTGTCCTCAATCTTTCTCCAGTTCAGGTCAGTCGATATATCTTTCTTTAAATATTGTATTCAACGCTGCAGCATTGAATTCGTGGACAGATTGTCAAGGAAGTTTCAATTTCCACGTTTCATGCATTTTTTTCAAAAGACGTGCCTTCCTTTTGGCCGTGATAGGCCGTTTATTGTGTACAACATGTTTGCTGGGCTGTTCAATTTCCTGTTCGTTTCATATTCCTTAAACTAACACGACCAGCCCACTGATGAAACGGCTTTATTAACATGCTGCTGTTTTATTCAATGCAGGTGACGGAAGGAGGTTCGATGACGTTGACGTCGCGTCACTTGCAAGTGCAGCTGGATTATGAAAAATTCGGGGTCCGCGAATCTGGTGTCATGTTCCATGTTGTCAGACCGCCACAGTACGGCCGTCTGTTTTCGACACTATGGCGTCGGGCTGATGAAGCCACTTTCACTTTACTGGACGTACATAGTGATCGAGTGCGTTACGTTCACGACGGGTCGGAGACGTTGCGCGATTCCGCTTTACTCGAACTGGAACTCGCGCCAAGGCAAGGATTCCTCCTGCCGGCTTATTTGCAGAAAAGGCAGAGATTCGTTCTTCATTTGGCCGTCAGTCCAGTCAACGATCCTCCAGAGCTTTCGCTGTCACCTGGGAAAGCTGTCCTCCGATTGGTGAAACACACACGCAAAGCGCTGACACAAGAACTCCTATCGGCTTTCGATCCGGATAATCAGCCCAAAGATCTCCTCTACTCTGTTCTGAATTCCAAGAGCGACGGAGATATGGAAGGTAAACAATTTAATAAAACTACAAAAAAAAGAACAAAAAAAAAGCATTCATTATAATTAAGCTTTAACGAGGTAATTGCGTGAGCAAAGTGGATAGTCAAGTCGAAATGCGATCATCAAAAATATCATTACGAAATTTGAATATGTAATTAGTCAGGATAGTGAACGATAAAAAAGGTAATCTAGAAACTATGGGATCAAGATGGCGTGTAATTACTGTGGGCTATAGCCTAAACCGAATGTAGCGTGATGGTGGGGTGTAAGCGAGTTGTGAAACTCAGCCCGATTTTCGCTGCTCTTAATTGTCTACGTTTATTCCGCACAGACGCGTACGCACACCCGCCGTCATTACGCCTCATCATCAAAAGCCGTGAGCGAAGCATATCTTTGCTAATAGAGAGAGGGCGAGCAGCTAAAGTTTCAAAGCTCTCATCGACTAACTTTGGGTGTGTTGCAAGAACTGGCAGCTCTACATAGGAGGAAACGTGCAAGCATGCTTAAATGGCCATAAATCGCTGACGGGGCGCGGACTACAGCACAGCTGTTTCTTTCTGAAAGCACGTCATGTTGCCGAGTCCAGGCCATTTGATACTTTTGCAGACAAAAGGCCAAGAAGAGAGATGAGATGCGTGAAAGGGGCAATACAGAGAAAGGGCAGGGTAGCAGAATCTGATGTTCAGATACACGGGGGATAAGTTCCAGTCAATTCCTTTTTTTTTTTTTTTTTTGGCTCATTTTTTAAGAGCGGCTGAGGTATATATGCGAGCGGGTCGGAGATCATACCTCTTGAGTTGGCTGTAGAATTTGAAACTATTTCATCCATATGCAAATTTTTTTTTTTTTTCTACCGTATTTTTTTATTTACTGCCGTTGGAGCTAATCAATTTTATATACTGGAGCGTGATGTGTGGATGGCGGTTTCACGACAGGCGTTTCACCCGTTGTCATCACCCCTTTAGATCCCTCCAGTCGTTAAATGACAAGACGGTATTTTTTTTCCTTTCCCTCTCTTCGTTTAATTCCACAGTTCGTCTTTTTGTATCTTTCTGCGTGTCTGCTCCCTTTTTTTTTTCTTTTTACTGCTCGCATCCAGCATGGAAGTTTGATCGAATTCCATCTGACAAAGACACAAATTTTGTTCAACTATTACAGTCCGAAGAGTGTGTCTAGCTGAGAAATATTTCAAAGGAAAGAGGACGACGACAGCTTAAAAAACGGAGATGTTTAAAAATCCTGTAAAAGTAAAGAAGCAGGGGGGGGGGGGGGAATATATCAAAGAATTCCAACAAAAGAAAGGGAAAACGAACTATTGAAAAGAATTCAAAAATTAGCTGTTGGCTAGGATAGTCGTTCCTGTCTGAGTGTAACAAGTGCGAGATATGTCGTCATTCCACGCTTTTTTTTTTTTCCTTGCTAGCTTCTTTATTTTCATTTTGGATCGTGATGCCACGCGTGATTTGACTTGGCACGTGAATAAAACTTGGCACTGATATTTCGTTATATCAAAGCAAAAGATTTTATTTCTTTATTTTACAACTGTTGTGACATCCTCATTGATGGGCAACGGTCACCGATCTCGCTTGATCTATTTTCGTCCCTTTCCCGGGGCCATCTAGTATACGTTTCACGCAGGAGAGCCAATCACGAATCGCTCGTAAAATTTAATACAGGTTTTTTTTTTTTTTTTAACTTTTTACCTGCTTTCTCGTGAAAAATAGCAACCTGAATATTCATCATAAGGAAAAGATGATCTATTTTTTTTATGGTTGTCTGGCGTAACGTTTCAATTCAATTTAACGAGCTTGAAACTTTTTGGCGTGTAGACGAACATTTGGAAAACGAAATGCGTATTGTTGACCCATAGTTCGTACAACATAAAGTTAAGCTACGCTAGACTGCAATCGTCATGGCTACCTTTTCTTTTTTGTTACTTACTTGATAAAAACATTCATAACTTGCTTGTTGTTGCCAGAGAAAGTGTCTAATCAACAACTTTAAATCCGCTGTTGCCATGGCGATCTCATTAACCATACGGAATCAAACCTCTAACATGATTGCCACTGTTACAGGTTCTATCGAGAACAAAATTCAACCAGGTGTGGCGATTAGCACCTTTACTCAAGAGGATGTCAATCAAGGAAGGATCTGGTACGTTCATCGAGGTTCACCTAATGGAAGATTGGCGTTGCGCGTGTCGGACGGAGCGGAGAGCGGACCGACGGCTGTGCTACGAATCGCCGCGTTCGACCTGCAACTATTCCTGGCCAACAACACGGGCCTTGTGGTGCCGGTTAACGGTTCAGCCGCACTGACAGCGGCTAATCTAACGTTCAGCACCAACGCTCCTGACCAAGAGCTGGACATTCGTTACGACATTACCAGGCCGCCGCAACACGGGCAGATTCAAGCGTGGAGATCTGGCCGTTGGCAATCGATCAACTGGTTCAATTCGGGCCAGTTGCAGCGTAATGAACGCATCCGTTACGTTCATCTCCCGACTGGATTTCAACCACCGGCTAGTCAAGATGATTTCCAATTCTCTGTTTCTGTTGCTCTGGAAGTAGCGGAAGTCTTCCGCTCGCCCATTATGTACCAGTTCCGCTTCCAACTGCTGGATGCCGTTTTACGTGAGGAAAATAATCGTGGCTTGAGCATCGTCGGCGGATCAACTCAGTCGGTTGCCATCGGCAGCGCTCTGTTGAAATTCGTAGTTGAACCTCAGTCCAACGCGGAAGAAGAAGTTGTTTACACTCTGATGGATCCGCCTCTTTACGGATCGCTGTGGGTTCAATCGCAATCGAATCCATTGGACACGGGATCCAAATGGTCGCAGAGTGTCCTCAATTCGCAGCGGCTTCAGTACCGGTTAGCGCGTCGCACGTTGTCATCTTTGCGGGATCACTTTAGTTTCCGCGTTACTTCATCCGGACTGGCATCGGATTTGAAACGTTTCGAGATAAACTACAACCCCGGAAATGATACGCCGACTGTCACAGCCACTATCGGCGAGTTATTGGTTAACGAAGGCGAAACTGCTGTGTTGCAGGTCAGCCTTTTGGGCTTCTCGATCCCGTTGGCCATCAATTATACTGTGCTGGAGAAACCAGCCTACGGCCAACTCAATTTGCTGGACGTCGGTAAACGATCCGTGATGCGTAAAGACATCAGCTGGTTTAGCTCGGACGATCTAACTGATCAGAGGATCGTTTACACGCACGACGACAGCGAATCCATCACCGATAAATTCGTGTTTCTCGCCCGTCCGCGAGTCTCGCCAGATGATCCCTCCGAGGATTTCCAATACGTTGGCACGTTTCCCATCCGTGCGCACATGAAGAATGATAATCCGCCGTTGCGTGTGGGCGATCAAGTCCTGCGCGTCGTTACCAATGGCGAACGTCGACTCACTTCAGACATCTTAAGGTAATTTCTCGTGATCTTTATATGATTTTTTTTAGTCCGTTTGTTTTATTTGCCATCCAATTTTTATCTATTACGTGCAGATACATCGATCCAGATGTGGATACTAGCCCGGCTAGCATTGTTTATTCGCCACGTGGAGTATCGAATGGAGCATTCTACCTAACGGACAGACCTGACATTCAAGTAAAAACAATCGCACGTTTCCACTTATTTTTGAGAGCTTCTCCAAACAGCGTGATGGCATCTTACCAGATATTCGTGTTAAACTAGCGATCATAGAAAAATCGTGGCCAATCCTTTTTGTTTTTCGCCACGAAATTCAAAAACGAATGGATCCACTTCAATACGTAGCGTGCTTATTCAATCGCCAGTTTTTATCGGCGATGGTCGAGACATTTTAAATTCTAGGGTATACGTATACTCATTTCATAAACGTGATGTGATATTTATGACTTGGTGGGCATTGTGCCAAGTCTTTATCCGCCTTTTTAAATATTGTTCCCTTTTTTTAAGGTTTTCCAATTCAGCCAGGATGATGTCAACGAAGGGAAAATCCTCTTCCGCCATGCTGGAAGCCCATACGGCCGCACGACGCTGTAAAATTATTCATTCGTTTATTGGTGTATGGTTTTCTAACGTTTCAACGATATATCCATCAGGTGGATAACGGATAATCAGTATCACGTTACCGGAACGCTGGAAGTTCAGGCGTCTGAGCCTTTTCTTGAACGAGTTAACCAAACAAGATTGATGGTTCGTCGTGGTTATTTTGCCGCTCTGAGCATCGATCAACTTGGCATGGTGTCTAACCTTGATTACGACTCCAACGAGCTGGCCTTTTACTTGCTGGATCAGCCACAGCACGGCTCAGTGCAGGTGAACGGCTCTTCCATTTTGAAGATGGAATCTTTCACACAAGAAGAACTTCTTTCGGAGAAAGTCACATATCAAAGCAAGAATCAGACGGAAGGGAAAGATTGGTTTAAATTACGTGCTGTCCTCAGAAGAGTCGAATACGAATGCATCGTCGAAGTTCGAATTTATCCAGAAAGTTACTGGCAAACGTTGAAGGTCCTTCACAATGAACTGGTCACCGTGGAAGAAGGTAAATTTACATAATTGTTTAATTGAATTTTGGGGTGTACCCTAGTCTTGCTGTTTAAAATTCAACAGGCACAAGTTTCACAATCGACGCGTCTTCGTTGAAAATTAGTCATCCCCAAGGCGTGAATAGACAAGACGTGACTTACATCGTTCATCAGCCACCGTTGCACGGCTATTTGGAGGTGGATCGAGATGAAAACGAGTACGAGGATCTAGTGACTGGCCGTAGTGCTAATTTGCTCCCACCTGAAGTGCATGTTTTTGATCAGAGCGCTATCGATGAGCAGCGTTTGCACTACATCCAATCTGGTGCTAATCAAAGCTCCGACCACTTTGTTTTCGATGTAACAAACGGTGTCGTTACGTTGACCAATCTGACTTTTCAATTGGCGATTATCCCGAAATCCATCTACCTTCTCACTCGACCTATCGAGGTTCTCGAAGGCGGACACGCCGTTCTGACCGTCTCCGACCTCAAAATTGTGACACGCTACTACGCAGACAAGGTCGACGCTTTCTTAGTCACCAAACTGCCCATCCACGGCAATCTTCAACTGAAGAGCGCTGCAACCCATGATGAGCCATTGACTCGGTTTACTTATTCGCAATTAATCGAAAAACAAGTTCTGTATTGGCACGATGGAAGCGAAGAGGCCAACGATACTCTTGACATTGTTGCTTTAGCCGGTACATATCCATGATTTAGTATTCATTTAAAACGAATGATGACCGCCTTTATTATTGTACAGGCAAAAAGGAAAGCTTACCGGCCACGATTCATATCCAGGTGCGTCCGGTTGACGACGAGAGACCGATCCTCGTTAATAACACGGGCATCTTGGTTTGGCAAGGTTCTACCACTGTGTTGGATAAAGCTCAACTCGGTATTGGGATTGCTGTTTTCTTTTCTTATTTGGTTGAAGTTATTATTATTTTTCGAATGATTACAGGCGCTTCTGATGTTGATACTCTGCCGCAATCGATTGAATTTTCATTCGGCCAAGCTGATTGCGGCTACATGACGTCTGGTTCAAATCTGACTGATCCAGTTACGACGTTCACTCAACAACAGATTGACTTACATCAAATTGCATTTGTCCATCAAGGTAAACAGCAAATTAGTTGACGAAGACAACGCTTGATTTTATTTTGGCCCCACATTCAGGAAAGACCAATTGCACGGTGCCCTTTAATCTGACGGACGGTCAGTCGGCAATGCCCAGTCAACACCATTTGCAGATCAGTGCCCGTAAAATGCAAGTGCGCTTGGTGCGCAACCAGCGGCTCCACGTATTCCCCATGATGCAACAGTCAATTACATCCGCCCAGTTACTTGCCGTGACGAGTGGTGACATATTGACCAATCGTCAGCAAAACGTGCCTCGATTCCAGGTATCAAGACCACCTCGTCTCGGACGACTCCTCCTCGAACAGGCAGACGGATCCACTAAGAGAATCACCAGTTTTACTCAACGCGATCTCAATCAAAGTCTCGTTATCTACGAGCATACAGAGCCTTTCGCCGATGTCAGCGTTAACGACAGTTTCGTCATCGACATCATGTCCGACCTCAGCTCACCGCTCCAGCAGCAACAGTTCAACATTGAAATTTCTGTTGCTACAATGGCTGAAGGTGGACTGGACAGATACTTGGTAATCAGAACATTAAAGGCTCTTTATATTCAAGAATGAAAGGTCACGATTTCTTTATTTATTAGGTTTGGTAGCCCTTGAAACGGAAGAAGGTGGGACGGCAGTGATACGCGAAAAGAACCTGAACTTGAGCGGCATTGTCCAGCTGATTAGCAGTTACCAGGGTGTGCTGGCAACCCAGCCGCCCAGATTACGGTTAGTGTTATCGCAGGCGCCGCAGCACGGATTCGTGTCCGTCGGTGGGCGAAGAGTGGACTATGGCAGCGAGATGACCGCTGGGGAAATTGCAGCTGGCCGAGTGGAATATCAGCACGATCATTCGGATACTCTCGAGGATTGGATCGGGCTTACCGTCTTTTTGCAAAGGCCGGAAAGGGGATCCGATCGGCCGGATATTCTCCTCTACAACGGAACGCTACGCGTCAACATCTTGCCCGTCAACGATCAAATATTTCACCTGTTGACCAAAGCTCCAGCCATGACAGTAGTAGAGCGTCAATGGAGAGCGATCACGGCTGAGGTTTTGCTAACAGAAGACGCTGATACTTCTGCCAAGGACTTGATTTACGACGTTATTCAACCCCCACAATATGGTAAACTGGCTCTAACGGCGGAGAATGCAACGACTTCGATCATTGCTGGAGCTACGACTGGACCGCCATTGCTGCGTTTCAGCCAAGACGATGTTAACCGAGGACGGGTAGTCTTCCTTCACGACGGAACAATGGATCCTCGTTCAACATTTTTCATTTTCCGTGTGTCTGACGGCCATTTTAAAGCGGATAGTGGTGTTTTTAGCATCCACTTTGAGCCTCTGACGCTCCGTTTTGCCAATCACTCCATCATAGGTATCCTGCAAGGTCAGTCCACAGCAGTCATTGTTAATTCTTCAATGGGTGCAGAATCTAACGGCCAGCGTCGTCACATATTTTACAACGTGGTAAGTAAAAGAAAAACCAGTTCAAATTCTCTTTGTTTCGATGGTTTTAAGGAACTAACTAAATTTTGATTTTGCAGACGAAAGAGCCGGAAAATGGGAAACTTTATATCAATGACTTTCCAGTCACAACGTTTGGTCAATCAAACATTGATAAAGAGGAATTGCTCTACGTCCAGACGAACATGACGGCTTCGTTTGATTTCTTTCAAGTTACCGTTTGGAATATGGCTGTTGTTTTAGAAAGGCAATTGTTTAATGTGAGCGTTATCCCGCTTTTGGCTAACAATCCAAGCGGACTTAAGCGATCCATTCGAGCTATCGCTGGAGAAAAAACAGCTATCACTTTGGCCATGCTAGACGCTGGACGGCTGGCCACATTGACCAACAGCAACCCGACTTTCACCATTATCCGCAAACCCCGCTACGGTAAAATTCGTAAGATTGTCCCATCGTCCAGCAGCGGAATCAACCGACTGGTTAAACGCCAATCGGGCAACGGCAACAAAGAGAAGGACACTTATGTCTTCAGTCACGAAGATGTTCAAAGTCAATTCATCTTTTATGTGGCACGCAAAATGGATAACTTGAACGACACACATTTAATGGACAGCTGTGAATATCGATTGACAGCGCCCAATGTCCAGCCGGCTATCGGAGTCATAGAATTTCTGCTGTTACCTAGTGGATCAGCTGGTTCTACTTTGGTGGCAGCTAGTAAAAATAGCATCGATGCAATCCAGGGCCAAACTCCAAATCACAATTTTGCTAACCCGCGACATACAAATTCTCCCGACATTGTCACAGAAAACACGTTAGCGGGACTCGGTCTAGGCGTCATGACCAATGATATTTTTCTGATTGTTGGTATTGTCTGTGGTATCTTGGGACTTGGCTTAGTAATCCTCATCACCATCAAGTGAGCCATCTTTATTTAAAGTCAAATGTCTTTGACTTAAACATGTTTTGACCTACTTGTTTCTGTTTTAAAGGTGTCGCATGAAGCCACCAATGCACAAACATCCCAAAAATGAACAAAATAATCCGACAGCTGGAGATATGCAGCTTTATCGCTTGTCTGGAACTCTGAAGGTATACCATACTAATGTTATTTGGTTCTTAACAAATCTAATCGTGTTGAATTTGCTTTATTCCTGAAGAATGGACACCAAAAGGGTGGTGCCTCGGATTTTCAAGTGACGGACGCCTATCGAATCCCAGCCAACATGCATCACCATCCTCGCGATTTTGCTGATACAGATAGCGATCCTGAGCCACCCCCACCACCAAGACTTGATTATCTGGATCCTCCATTGTCACCGCGTCCATCAAGAGCCCTGCGTGGCATCGGTGCGAGTCCCATAAGCGCTTCCAGTACCATCAGTTCCCTGAACGGCCGACCCCGAGGCTCTTGGCATCAGCCACAACAGCATGATTTGGCATCCGGCTCAACCATGGGTCCGTCCGTACCTCAATGCAAGATTATTCCTTTGCTTAATCCCCTGCTATCGGAGCGCTCCGAGTCCGAGACGTCGGAACTAGTCAACGCCCGTTATCCGTACGGTATTGCCGATGAAAGTATGGAGGAGTGGGCCATGTTGGATCCTGACGTCCATTGTGGCAACTCTACCTACTCCTCCCGCACCACAAACCCAATGTTAAGGAAAAATCAGTATTGGGTTTGATTTGACGAGCTTGTGCAGCCTATATTGCACTTAACAGCATTAACCTAGTGTTCCCTGAAAACAAAAGAATCCATTCACAAATATTATATATGCCCCTTTTTTACCCAACAACCGTACGTTTAATGTATTCACATTAAAAAGATTAGCTCACCATTTGGCAGAACGGAATGGGCAAAAATTTATGTTTGTTTTTATACTTGTACAGTGTTTTATGTTTATTAGGTTTTGAATTTTCAATTATAATAATAGACGGCAAAGAAAGACGGAGACGTATGAGCTTCTGGGTGATGTCCAGTAATTTATGCCGTTCATAAACCACTATATACTGAATCGCAAAGTACTCAGTACAGTGACTACTTTCGATAGGTAGCATTCTACTGTAAAAGCCAAATGGAACTATAATACACAATGAAATTGTCACCCAAGAATGTTTTGGTGCACGCGAGACACGAATTCATCAAAAAGAGAATTCTTATAAGAGGTCAAAGCGACTTTGTAGTAGTATTTTTTTTTTTAGTTATCGCGAATGTTGTACCCACATAAATACTTGCATTGGATGAGGCGCATGAAAGAAAAACCTATATTATTGTAAAACGTGTCCAAATGGGAAGGGAAATGCCTTCCTACTCTTCGTTCTTCTTACTAACCGTATTTTAAATGGTAGCTGATGGTAGTCCACAAAATTTGATTGTTTCGTTTTTTTACGTTCATTTCAAAAATAATAACCCCAATAATCTGTGATTATTCAATCAATTCCGACGAGTGTCAGTAAACATTTCTTAAGCCCGACTAAATAATAAGGCCGACTATTCTTATGGCAAAAGTGGTAAGGCTATGGCCAGACCTGCCATAATCGCGATTGCGATTTTCGATTAAACTATTAATCGGCGATCAAATCATTTTAAAATAATCGAAATCGGCGATTAAATATAAAAATTTTTAATCGCGATTATTTTTCGATTATATAGCGACATCTAGGAACGGTACTGAGAGTAAATGAAGTATACTCATAGCTGTGTCACTATTGTAGCAGACGCTTTCACTACGTGTAAATGATGATGTCTTAATGTTAGATTTAAGTTACAACATTCTTTTTCAATAATTCAATTCGTTCAAAAGCAGTAAATGATCCTTCTGCATCATTTGGTATGGATTTTTTTTCTATTTCTCCTCCTTTATTATGCAAAAACAATTTATGTCCTAGTAGTTCTCCGTCTCGAAATATTCCAATGGCAACGTCGGATACACCCGAGAATCATCCAAAATCAGCTGGTAGAACAAGATCAGCTGGCAGAACAAGATCAGCTGAAACCTGACTGTACATGTTTCGTGGGTGCTGTAAGACAATGGGCATTTTAAAAATTACTTTTGAAGGTACGTTTTTTAAAAATAATTTTATTATTATTGTTTCCTTAAAAAAGTTTTATCAGGAGAGAGAGAGCTTTAGCGAGTACACGTCCTAGAAAGCAAATATGGATCTCAAGCCATGCTACAGCAGAAAAAATCCAAGTTGAAGCCTCGATCCTCATGAGGACAAAATAAAATTAGGTAATCCATCACAGTGGCGAATCGTTCGTAGCAACCATTCAGGTGATGTTGAAAATTTTTCTGTCACAGAGCACAGTGCCACCACAACAATATTAACAGAACTTCATTACAAGAGTGAATGTTAGTTGACACATAAGCTTGTTAATTGACTCAAAATGTGTCTCTGAATGTGAGCATGTATGTTTTACAATATTGTTAGTTGTAATTAGATATGCAGGTATATATATCTATTTTTTCATAGGTGATGAGTTGAATTTTTTCACAAGACTTCGTCGGTTGTGCATCCAACAACCTTTGAAATTTTGGTTGAAATCCGGTTCCGGGTCTGAATCTCCTACCTTTTTGTAGACCACATTAAGGTTATTTGGTTTTGCCAAATTTGCAATCTGCTCATCTTCAAAATTCAATGTATTTGTATTACAGTTGGATAATGCCAAGTAACTAAAACTTTCTTGAAATCCTACAGGGTAGCTTGTTGTTGAATGATGATCCGAGTATTCTCCATCAGCATTAGATATCTTACATTGGTAATCCATTTTTGGTATTTGGTTTAATGTTACATTATTTACCTTTTCATCTTCCTGCCCGTCACGCTAAACATTGTTGACGGAGAAAATACTGCGGACAACATTTAGGTCTCGTACGACAGAAACATTCACGTCTTCTTACTACCGTCAGATTACCTACCTTGTCTTCCTGTGCGTAATGGAGAAGAGTCACTGGTCTCAAAAATATTGAAACTGTTTTAATATCATTTATTCTTATCTGTAACTTTTATAGTCTGCACGCATGACTGATGCACTGGTTTCGAGGTTGTGGGCAAGTGAAAGAGGATCGCAAAAAAAATCGCCATCTCTACTACAGGCATTTTTGTATACATTTATTTTGTTTTTTTTTGCCATTGACCAGCCCCAAAGCATGTTATATTAGTAAATCTCAAATGATGGAGTGCCAACAAGAATTAAAATGCCTAATACGCGGGTTTGATGGCTATTGCCATGAAGACTGCCGAAGCTGGCCATCTTACGGAAACCTAGAAATGGCGTGACTTCCACATCAAACATGTATTAGGTACTTATCAGTTTTCGGTCAATCGATAAAGTATTTGTAATGACATTATTTTGCATTTACAGAATTTTAGTGGAGGAGTTTTTTGTTAAACATGCTCCGCCTACACAAAAATGTTCTGTTCAGAGCCTCATACTATGGTTTTCATTTCCAATTTGTATGTTCTTTCGCAAGCGTGTGCCAGAAGTTTTATATGGGTGCCAAACAGTGTACCTATGAGTCATGTAAGTCATATGAGCAAGAATTTTTGTGCTTAACGGTTTTTTTTTCTGTTCTTAAAATAGGTTAATAGTAACACTGGATCTGAAAAGGGTCTTGAATGAGGCGAGACACTGAATAAATTGTGATGACTAACGTAACGGATGACATGGAATTTATATACTTTATTCGGATTCCCATACGGTATTTAATATTTAAAAAATTCAAGTGCATATCTGGGCTCCCTTCCTTTCCGTAGCCCCGTTTCCCCTTGACTCGTAATAAGCCCGTAGGGGGTCATGCCCCTACTGTACGGTATATATAAAAACAACATATACCGAGGTTTGGAGGGCTCTGGCCGGAAAGGGGACGTGGGGTGCCGCTTGGTCCGATGATGTGTTCACGGAGGGCGACGTGGCTACCCACAAATCCGAACTAAAGGTTAATCGCTCCTGTAAAAATGTTCCAAATCTTCAGCTCTTCTTCCGGCTTCTCTTAGCCAATCACCGGGTAATCTCCCCGGTGGGTCAACAAGGCAGTGTCTCCCCCTGCCTGGGTTGACGGCAACTTTTGAAAGGGCTATTGTGCCTTTTTAAAGTTGCAAAAATAATTGTAATGTGCAGAGAATTGTCAATAAAATTTTTTTATAAAATATTTTTTGCAAAATTTGTTTCTTTCATTGTCTGTGTTAGCTGTGTTCACACATTACATTTATCAACTTTTTTTTTTGCTTTGCTTTAATTGTTTCTGTCACCTTTGATGGTAAACAATGTTTCCAGTGGTTTATCTTTAAGTATTCAATTATTATTTATTACACTTTTTGAATTCATGAACTTAGACAAGGAACAACGTGTAATACCTTGATATTTTCTGAAGTAATTTTGTATTTGTATATTGTTTTACTGGAATGGGAATCGATCCTCAGACATTCAGCGTGCAACGCCGATGCTCTAACATTGAGCCACGAGATATTTCTAAATATTTTATTATCGCATATCATATGTTATCGTCTAGGATGTTTATGCAGTCTTTCACAAGTATATGTTTATCTTTATATTGCTTTTATAAGGTCCATAGCTCTGTGGTAGAGCATTCAGCTGCGATAACTGTTACCCTGGGTTCAAACCTTACTAGATGTATAAAAATCTACATCTAAATGGAGAAAATAATATTGCAGTATTGCATTTCAGTTTTATTCAAAGTGTAAATTTAAGTCCGCAAGTGACTAGAAAAAACCCATGTTGACAGCATATGATTCATGGCTCATTGGTAAAGCATCGGCGAGGAATGCCGAACATCTAGGGTTCGATCCCTGGATAATAATTGAATGCTCACAGATAAACTATGCTTACAGGAAACAATGCTTACCATTAAACGTGGCATAAACAATAAAGGAGAATTGAGAAAGCTAAATGAAAAAAAAAGCTGATAAATGTAATGTGTGAACACAGCTAACACAGACAATGAAAGAAACAAATTTTGCAAAAAATATTTTATAAAAAAATTTTATTGACAATTCTCTGCACATTACAATTATTTTTGCAACTTTAAAAAGGCACAATAGCCCTTTCAAAAGTTGCCGTCAACCCAGGCAGGGGGAGACACTGCCTTGTTGACCCACCGGGGAGATTACCCGGTGATTGGCTAAGAGAAGCCGGAAGAAGAGCTGAAGATTTGGAACATTTTTACAGGAGCGATTAACCTTTAGTTCGGATTTGTGGGTAGCCACGTCGCCCTCCGTGAACACATCATCGGACCAAGCGGCACCCCACGTCCCCTTTCCGGCCAGAGCCCTCCAAACCTCGGTATATGTTGTTTTTATATATACCGTACAGTAGGGGCATGACCCCCTACGGGCTTATTACGAGTCAAGGGGAAACGGGGCTACGGAAAGGAAGGGAGCCCAGATATGCACTTGAATTTTTTAAATATTAAATACCGTATGGGAATCCGAATAAAGTATATAAATTCCATGTCATCCGTTACGTTAGTCATCACAATTTATTCAGTGTCTCGCCTCATTCAAGACCCTTTTCAGATCCAGTGTTACTATTAACCTATTTTAAGAACAGAAAAAAAAACCGTTAAGCACAAAAATTCTTGCTCATATGACTTACATGACTCATAGGTACACTGTTTGGCACCCATATAAAACTTCTGGCACACGCTTGCGAAAGAACATACAAATTGGAAATGAAAACCATAGTATGAGGCTCTGAACAGAACATTTTTGTGTAGGCGGAGCATGTTTAACAAAAAACTCCTCCACTAAAATTCTGTAAATGCAAAATAATGTCATTACAAATACTTTATCGATTGACCGAAAACTGATAAGTACCTAATACATGTTTGATGTGGAAGTCACGCCATTTCTAGGTTTCCGTAAGATGGCCAGCTTCGGCAGTCTTCATGGCAATAGCCATCAAACCCGCGTATTAGGCATTTTAATTCTTGTTGGCACTCCATCATTTGAGATTTACTAATATAACATGCTTTGGGGCTGGTCAATGGCAAAAAAAAACAAAATAAATGTATACAAAAATGCCTGTAGTAGAGATGGCGATTTTTTTTGCGATCCTCTTTCACTTGCCCACAACCTCGAAACCAGTGCATCAGTCATGCGTGCAGACTATAAAAGTTACAGATAAGAATAAATGATATTAAAACAGTTTCAATATTTTTGAGACCAGTGACTCTTCTCCATTACGCACAGGAAGACAAGGTAGGTAATCTGACGGTAGTAAGAAGACGTGAATGTTTCTGTCGTACGAGACCTAAATGTTGTCCGCAGTATTTTCTCCGTCAACAATGTTTAGCGTGACGGGCAGGAAGATGAAAAGGTAAATAATGTAACATTAAACCAAATACCAAAAATGGATTACCAATGTAAGATATCTAATGCTGATGGAGAATACTCGGATCATCATTCAACAACAAGCTACCCTGTAGGATTTCAAGAAAGTTTTAGTTACTTGGCATTATCCAACTGTAATACAAATACATTGAATTTTGAAGATGAGCAGATTGCAAATTTGGCAAAACCAAATAACCTTAATGTGGTCTACAAAAAGGTAGGAGATTCAGACCCGGAACCGGATTTCAACCAAAATTTCAAAGGTTGTTGGATGCACAACCGACGAAGTCTTGTGAAAAAATTCAACTCATCACCTATGAAAAAATAGATATATATACCTGCATATCTAATGACTACTAAGAATATTGTAAAACATACATACTCACATTCAGGGACACATTTTGAGTCAATTAACAAGCTTATGTGTCAACTAACATTCACCCTTGTAATGAAGTTCCATTAATATTGTTGTGGTGGCACTGTGCTCTGTGACAGAAAAATTTTCAACATCACCTGAATGGTTGCTACGAACGATTCACCACTGTGATGGATTGCCTAATTTTATTTTGTCCTCACGAGGATCGAGGCTTCAACTTGGATTTTTCTGCTGTAGCATGGCTTGAGATCCATATTTGCTTTCTAGGACGTGTACTCGCTAAAGCTCTCTCTCTTCTGACAAAACTTTTTTAAGGAAACAATAATAATAAAATTATTTTTAAAAAACGTACCTTCAAAAATAATTTCTAAAATGTCCATGGTCTTACAAGCACCCACGAAACATGTACAGTCAGGTTTCAGCTGATCTTGTTCTGCCAGCTGATGTCGGCATCCAGCTGATTTTGGATGATTCTCGGGTGTATCCGAAGTGCTATTAACGCCCCGACTTTATTTCGCATTTTCAAAATATTTCATATACATGTAAAAATCCACACCCATAGGAAATTATTTATTTGGAGTTGGACCCTATTTTTGGCGTTTCAACAACGAAATGGCTCCCGAACCACGTTTCTTGGAGACAGGGTGTTCCTAAACGGCAGAATTCAGACGTAGCACCAACAATAAACGTCCACCAATTGCGTCTGCTTGAGAATTGCCGACTTGAATTGGACGTGCCGGCTGCGTGATAATTTGAAAAGATTGAAATTGTTTCTTGCTCTGCCTGTTTACTCCGTTGTTTGTCTTAATGGCTCAACGAGCATTACCTCAAAGCAAGGAAGCTCTACTAAAATCCTACAACAAAAGGTTGAAAGATGATGTAAAATCATTGTTGGACAATTTCAGCGGTACGAATTCGATTCTTGTAAAGCCGAACTATGCACTAATATTTTTAAAATTTCCCCCTTTTTTTCAAGAAATAATCAAACTCGCTCGCGTGGAAGAGGAAACTCAGGTTTCCAGAATGACACAGTGTGAAGAAGACCATTTTGAAATGCTTGTACGTGCTTCAAACATAGTAAGCAAAAAATAACCATAAATGCTGGCATCTTCACATCTACATCTCATTTGAATTCAAGGTAAGAGCTGGAGAGTCTTTGATGAAGCTAGTGACTGATCTAAAACAATATTTGATTCTGAATGATTTTCCCTCAGCCAATGAAGCCATTGGACAGAGTGCCCGTTCCATGCTGGCCATGCAACAGGAGTCTGACAGAAAACTTATGGCACTACGAGATGACCTAGCAGCTGACTTGTATGATTTGGAAGAAGAGTATTATTCATCCCCTTTCAAATAGCTCATTGTGAGAAATGTATTGATTTATTTTTGTCAAATGTCAAACATTGGAAGAGGTTTGGAATCCATCAGAAAGAGAAACTGTCCTTCATTCTGTTAATTGTGTCATTACAAATTTATTTTCAAGACCCTTTTTTATAAAATAGAATGACAAAGTTATTTTTTCAAATAAACAATTATTTTTAGTTTTTTTTATATAAGAAAATATTTACGCAGCTTTGCTTGAAAAACCGTCGAATGTTCGAGACGGTTTGCCGAATGTGCACCAGGTGGCAAATAAATGTCATAGTTTTAAAAACAATAGGGAGTGCATGCTAATGGTTTAATTTCTCCTCAGCAATCAAATTAAATGGCGGAAACAAACGATAAGATAATCGAGGATTTGACCAAAGATTTTGAGACGACGAGTAAAAAGGTGATAACTTCGAAATCAGAACAAGAAGATCAATTAGAATTTGAAGATGCATTGGGGCCACCCTCTAGAAAAGATTCCCCAAATGTTTCAGATGAATCTGATTCTGAAGATGTTGCACATAATGAAACACTGGCTCTAAGCAACGAACAAATTGAGGTAACTGTTAAGAGTTATTTGGGAAAATATATATAGATATATATCTCTTTTCCACATTTCTTAGGAAAGAAAACGAGAAGTTTTAGATGTTAAAGAAAAAGGGAATGAATTTTTCAGAAATGGAAACCATGACGAAGCATGCCAGCAGTACTCAAAAGCCTTGAAACTGTGTCCCTTTTCCTTCAAAGTAGAAAGATCAATTTTGTACAATAATCGAGCAGCTGCAAAAGCAAAACAGGTACAGATAACTCAGGTTCCTTTCAAGGCTTCCTATTCTCACAACCAATCTATTGTTTTTTTTTCTTCACTTTTCACTTTTAGGGTAAAACTGAGAGTGCCTTAAAGGATTGCACAAAAGCTGTTGACCTAAACCCTGTGTATATTAAAGCTCTATTACGTCGAGCCAAACTCTATGAAGAAGTTGATCAACTTGACAAGGCTCTAGCAGACTACAAAGAATTACATAAACTAGAGCCTAACAATGTGGAAGTAAACTCTGCTTTGGCATATTTGCCTAGACGTATTGAAGAACAGACAGAAAAGCTAAAGCAAGAAATGTTTGGTAAGTGCTGGGTATTCTTCTTGTCAAGAATTATTTTTCTTAATGGCTTATATTGAAATGCAGGAAAAATGAAAGATTTGGGGAATATGTTTCTAAAACCTTTTGGTTTGTCAACAGATAATTTTCAAATCAATAAAGACCCTACCACAGGCTCTTACTCAGTAAACATGAATAAGTGATTGTCTTTACTTTCCAAATCCAGCATTGTCTGATTGATAACCTATGTCAAATTGAATTGTAAAGTTTCAAATGATTTAAATAAATACCCGTTCTGTGGACATTCAGATTAAGGTATAATTTTTCGGCCAGGGCGCCACGTGCAGTACAGGTATATAGTGATACATAATAGTACACTTTTCGTTCGATTTCAAATGACACGGAACTGCATACCAGAAGAAAAGTCGGTAGTCAAAGAGATTTTTTTTTGTTAAGCTGCTGGTAAAGCTGGCATGTGTGTCCAAGCTACCTTTTTTTCCACAATTTAAAAAAAAAGCATACCAAACCAACAAAAACGCTTTTAACAAATCTAGAAAAAAGTAATAAAAAAAAGAAAGAAATTGACGGAAAAGGTGAGGGGCGGGGATAGCCAGATTTAAAATGTAAAATATAAATAAGGTAGCAAAACAGCTGGAGTATGTGTGCTACATTGGGGACAAAAATCGTCAAATCTGAGGATTGGGGAGAAAGTAAGTGTCCCACATCACGGATGAATTAGTACTACAGTAACAAGGGAATTTTAGGATAGACACAACTGACTCGAAACAAAAGGAGGGAAGCCAATAGTGTTGAAGAAGACGGCAGAAGAAAATTAAAACGAAGTATTAACATCAAGTCAATCCACAGGATTTAGGTTTTGAATTGAAAAAAGCACCTCGCACTGCGATTGAGAAATCGACCCTTATCAAGAAAACCACGCCACGTCACATCCCGTTTGGTTCCATTACATATTCAGTCTCGATCTTACTTGTTAAGCAAAAAAAAAAGTTTATGCCGATTTCCCAAAGACCCCTACGTTCTTTACACAATTGCAGCGCGCGACATCTCCAATTATTGTCTACCGGGTAGCGTAGTGGGGCGGAAGATGGTGGTACAAAGAAGCAAGAGTTTTTGTTTTTTAAAATAAAAGTTTCTGCAACGTGCTTTTCGTCCACAATCCTCATCGAATCAAGAGATTCTGGTCTGAGAGTGTAACGGAGATAGAGACTAAAACCAAACATCATTCTTTTCTCCAATCTAAAGCAAGGCGGATTAGTTTTTTAAGATACTTGACGCAAAACCAAAAGGAGGACTACTGGAGAGTAGCTGAAGTATATAGAAGAGATTATTCATGTTTTGTTTTAAAAAAAAAAAGAGAAAAAAAACCCGACGACACTCGAGTGGCAGTGCTGTCCCCAAAAGAGTCCCAAAGAGTTTGTTTCTCATTCATAGATTATTTCCGACATTGAAAGCCTGTAAACATTAAAAAACAAAGAGTTAGATTCAATAGAAAATGTCGAATTCTTTGAATAGATTACGTACAAAAAGCGATGTAGTTGTTCAAACTTCCGGCGTTGGCTTCTTCTTCTCCTTACTCTTCTTCTTGAGGAAAGAGGGTGTTCGCAATCCCTTCTTCTTCTTCTTATCCTTAGACTTGGAGGGTGAATCTTCTGTCGACATGTCTCGGGCCGACGACTCGTCACGGCTACTCTGCGACACCTGGCTCTGTGGGTTGTCAATTTCATCGCCGTTCACTTCACCACCTGCGGAAACGTTTTCAACAAAATTGTTAGCTTAATCGTGTTTCTCGGCGAAACTATCAATGTCAGTGGGTGTGTTACAGGCACGAGTTGCCATTCGGGTCATTCGCACCATTACAATCATAATTGTTCCAAGTTCACCTCAGTAGTTAAACCTCATCAAGACTCTGTTAAATGTGTTCGTTACTCCTCAACGCAAAACAGAAGATTAATAGTGGTAGTTGATCCATCAGTAACATGGCATGAATAATTTTGACTATGGCCTGCCCCTAACGTGACAGGCATTTACTAAGGATTTTTTTTTTAAACGTTAGACATGGTTTAAGGACATGCTCGACTACAGGAACTATTAACTATCTATAACTAAACAACTAAAGACGTTAGCAAACCAAACGGATATCACAAGCGAGGCAAAAGTTAAGAGAGACTGGCTATAATTGGGACAGCAAACCTTTATTCTGGTGCTTCCTTTTCTCGCGGCCCAGCGACCATGAGCGACGCTTGAACATGTCCCAAGCATCACCCGACCCTAGTCCAACGACCGGCCCAACACAACAACAAAAAAATTGAAATCAAAACAATACAACGAATAAAAAGCAAAAACCACACAAAGAATAATTTAACATTGTAGTTGACGAGGAAATTCGACTAGAAATTCACGTTAATTTTTAATGTAGAAATAAGTTTTCTTCTTTTTTTTTAAAAAGCTGTGAATTTCTGGTCAATAATTTTGCATGCCAAGCTTTCTTTAAAAATTATGTACGTTACATTGACAGCAGGAAAAAAGCAAATTGGATATGCCGCACTGCTAGACGGCCATGCTATAATCAAGTAAGGTTATAAAGTTAGAAACAGACTCATCACTCACCGTCACGCGGAAGGCGGGCGGATTTCGAGCGCTCGACAAAAGGTTCGGGCGACTCAGCCCCTGTGGTTTCTGCCAGGGCAAATGGATTTAGATAAAACGACAAACGCAAACAAAAAATGAAAATAAAAAAAAAGGAGCTAAGTTTTTTTGGCTGGATTCATGATTAAATGCAGTGACACATAACGACATGAAGCAGTCATCACCACACCCATTCATTCATCATGTGCATTCCCAATTCTGGTCGTGACATCAGGCAAGTGCATGCATCAGTGCGACTAGATTACTTGCTAACTAATTCCGGATCAACAAACAGAGAACAGAAAAAGAAAGACAACAAGAAAAATAAAAAAAGGAAACTAACCGTCTGACGGGAGAAGCTGACGTTGTGCGTGATCTTCCTGCGGCACGTGTTTCACAGCCACCTGAACTACTCGAGGACTTGCTACTCAACGAATTTTTTCCCCCGAAACCCAACACGTATAAAGACAAACATAAAAATCAAGAGAACAAAAAACAGTGAAACTGAATTGGAAATCAAGAGGAAAATACGGCAATGCTAATAAGCAATGATGAAAAATTAAGAACGATAATAACAAAATAGAATTGGCCGCCACCGAAGATTTCCCCATACTGGACAATTAGATGATGGATGTAAAACTAACATACCTTCGTCGTCACTGAGTGGTCGTGGCGATGTGGGTGATTTCCGTTCGGGACGGACGGGCTCGCCACTGGCAGAGAGGATAACTGACTCGGCTACAAGAGGCTCCATCGTGGGAGCCTCCGTAGTGGAGTAACTCACCTCGTGCTCTTCTGCAATATGGCAATGGATAACAACATCATTAGCCTTTCACATTTCTTTTCCATTAAAAGAAATGAAAGAAAATTTACCTGAAATACCCTTCTGAGACATCTCTACTTGTCTTTTGTACTCCTCAATCTCTTGATCTGAGACGGAATCGAAAGGGTTCTTGGCGTAAGGAGTTCTAAATTTCGGAATATATGAACGTGACCAGTTGAAAATGAGAAAGAAAAATGCTTATGTTTCACCTGTAGACCATTGCATGATGTTGGAAGTCACGTTGGATGATGCCTTTCGATGCTGCACCGACGACAACGACATGATCGCCAGTTCCACTTGTATTAGCGTCCTGTCCAGCCATCATTCGTTATCAAAAGAATTTACTTCCAAGTCTTAGCGAAAGTTGCATTTGACGTGTATACTTGTAATTTTTGAGCTTCGTCCCAACTGACTCCTTCCAGGATGTGCGACTGGGGCCCAGCGCTGATGCCACCTTGACGACGGTTTTCTTTGATCTGCTTTTGTTTCTGTTTAAACTCCTTCGATGTCGTGCCCATCGGTACAAACTGGTGGGCAATCTCCAGTTTGACCGGAGTGCTGCTGTGAGTCGGAGAGCCATCGGGTACCCACTGCAATCATCGTGAATCAGACGAAAAAAATAAATAAAAATAAAGTTAAATCATCGTACCAAATGTTCGTGATCATTAAACATAACTACAAAGGACATTTTCTATCACGAGGACATCAATACCAACATCTTTACTAAAAACCCCGATTTCCTATTTAAAATCCAATGCCATTGCCACGATTTAGTTTAGCTATTTTCGTATGAAAATTAAAAGATACGGTTTTGTAAGGACAAAGTCGACAGGTCAAAAACAATGTTAGTGTTGAGCCAGCGTGTATTAAAACCAGCCCATGCAAATGAAGGATAAAAAGTAAAATAAGACTGAAACTCTTGAGTAGAGCCGGCTAAAAAATTTGATTACTATCGCCAACATCAGAGCTAGGAATTAAGAGAGGAAAATGCAAATCAAAAATTGAGACGATAAAGACTAGGAGAGTTGCCTTCTTACAAAAGAGATTCTACGTAACAGACAAAAAATAGAGGAACGGAGACACACGGATGCGTCACAAGATTCCGATGATGCATTTAAGAAGACGCATTTTGCAATCTAATGAAGCCCAATAAGGACTGCAGAACGTTTTTGCCACTTTGCCGTTTAAAAAATAGGAAAAGGCGAAACATTAAAGGGTTCGGGGACCAAAAGATCGTTAATGTTTAAAAAAAAAAAGGCGTTTAAGTTTCTACTGTCAAGCATTTATGGATTCTATTTGCTGTCTGTCTGTCTGTCGTGTATGTGTTTTTAAGGGTTGGAGCGTTGTGGGGATCAAACTACCTTGGTGATCTTCTTGGGATCCTGAGAGCCTTGTTCGACTATTTCCACTTTCTGATAGACGTTTGGAGAGTTGATCCAGCGATTCTTGTCCAAGGTGCGACGTCCGTCGAGCAATTTCCTGAGTGGACTAGAAAAATTGGAACCAGGTCAGTCGTCAGTTCATGGTACGACGTAAAACGCTCGAGCAAAATACCTATTTTTGTAGAGCTCGTCTTCTTCAATCATGTAACCAAAGGACGAGACTGCTGGCGGAACTTCGACATCGTGTTTCTGTCTTGGAAGCTCCGTTCTTACTGAATGGACGCGGTAAGGATATCCGCTTCGGTATCCCTATGAATGGGGAAAATGCGATTAAAAAATTGTGTATCAAGTCAGTCGTGCGGAAAGCGTGCCTTACAGAGTTATCCAACATCCGCATGTAAGCTTCGAACTCCATGTCGCCTTGTCGCCATTTGACCTCGCGGGTTCGAGGTTTCTCTTTGACCTCTTCTTGTTCGGGTTGTTCGCCTTCGACTCCAGCCAACTGAACGTTATTGCGTCCGGCTCTTGCGAATTCGTTGGCGCGCTTAGCTACCTCCTATGATTCATTCAGATTTTTTTTCTTTTTACAAAGCTTCTTATTTGTCTCTTTGGTTTGATTCAATTGTACCTGTGACCGGCGTTTAGCTTCATCGGAAATCATGATCAAATTGTCGAGGCCAACTGGCATCATGCGGATTTGGGCTTCGCAGGCTAGAACCGTGTTGCAGGCGCGTGAAAACGCCTCTTCGATGGTCTCGCCTAGAATGACTAGGCCATGATTGCGGAGAAACATCACCTGCAAGAATAGCAATCCCGTATTTAGAACTGAACCATGACCTGGAAGTGACGGCGGAGGCGCAAACGGCTCCTTGACATACTTTGTTCAGGGGTCCGAGATTCCGTGCGATCGTATCGCGCTCCTCGGGATCCACCAAGATTCCGTAGTAGTCGTGATAGCTAACTTCGCCGATCATCACACTCTCTTGACTGACGGAAAGGAACCCGCATTTCAAGGCAGAGACCTGACAACAAGGAATGCCAATCAGAAATAGGGAAAACAACGGCCGAGATGGAAACGAAGACAGTCATCGCTCATCCATCATAAAAAAGAAAACTGAGTCACTCACAGCGACGCAAGCTGGATGGTGAACATGGACGACGCATTTGGCGTCCGGGCGCGCGGCATGGATGGCCGAGTGGAGGACGAAACCGGCAATGTTGACTCCAAAGTTCGTTGTTCCCGGGTCGACCACATTGCCCTAGAAAAAGGAAACGGGGGAAGAAAATTCACAAAACAAAAGTATGGGTTCGTGAGCAGGAGATCGATCAAACGTCGCGTCGCATGGCGCTACTAATTCGGCATAAGTCCGTTTGCACGGCATTATCTCTTACCTGCATGTCGACCTTAATCAGGGAGGAGGCCGTCACTTCGCTGTATAGCAGTCCGAAGGGGTTCAATAGAAAGTGTTCTTGTTCTTGGCTCACGCGAACCTAGCCGGACAAAGAGAAAGGAAACATTAACATTTTATGTCATGACAGAGGACGATTGCAAACACATATGGGGAAAAAAAATATTAATGTTGGCTAGACTGTCTTGCCGTGGCCGCGTACCGTAATGTGATTGTAAATGGATTGCGACCATCCGAAGAGGTCGACCAGTCGGTAAAGGGCTGCCAACTTGCAACGCATGATTTTTTCTCCTTTGACGTAACTGGGGAAATCCACGCCTTTAATATCGTTGATGGGGATTACACAGCGCGCTCCACCGCCGCCTCCGCCCAACCCCCGATGGGTCCCTATTATCCAGGAAGGTGGAAAAGAAAAATCGATATGTCTTTTTATTAGCACTTGTGACAATTTATGAAGAAAGGGAGTAGGGGGGGGGGCAATTACCCATTCCGGTCAGGTCTGAAATGTGCTGCTGAAGGGCAAAGAGTCCGGCGGCGCCACCCTCTCTTAGCTGCTGGTCGACGATCCTCTCCAAATCGTCGCGGAAGGTCCTGCTGCCCATCATGACTTCAACTCGACGTCGGCGTTCCATGTCTCGGACGTCGGCATCGATATCGGGCGGTCTCAATTTCTTTAAATCGTCTTCATCGACCACAGCGTTGGGGTCAAATTCGCAACCGTTGTGCTGCTCATCCAAGCCGTTTAACTGCTGTTCAGCAGCAATTGTAGCTGCTTCGGCTGCCATTCTGTTGGAACCTTGTTTCGGCACTCTCTGTGTCCAGCTGTTTTATCGCCCCTCTTCTTAGTCCTGGCAAAATAAACGAAGCTCCTGTCGGCGGTCGGTCCACAACAAACGTTGGGTCAAAAATATATCAATCGTCGCTACCTGTCGGGAAAGAGGAAAAACAAAAAGACAAAATGGAAATTAAATGTGTTTACCATTTTGGCAGAGTGTTTCCCATAAGTCACTTTTCCCATGCTACAGGAAAAATACCAAACATTTCATAGTTTAGGTTCTTCTTTTTTATTTTTTGCTTTCGGACCAGTGCAATGGCCCCCTCAAGGGTGCCCCGAGTTGATGTCACGGGTTATTTATATCTCGATACGGTCAACGGCGCAACTGCAACCGCGAGGAGACACAAGGGGAACGTGCCACACGGAAAACACTCCTTGAGACGAAGGAGGAGGTGTAGGCAGCTTTTTTCGCACTCTCACGGTGCTGATTCCCACCCACACAAGTAAAATGGAAAACTCCCTCTTGACGAGCGAAATACACAGCTGGTTTTGAATTTCTTGTTCTCTTTTTCTTTCCAGAAAAGAGTGAGAAAAAAACTGCCTAAAGCCAGTCGGGTAAAAAAATGCGCATCTCTGGTATCACGCCGGTGACGTCACGCTTAAAAGCTAGCTACAGCCAGACGTTCTGGAACTGGGCAGCCTGCCCATCTTTCGTCTTTTTTTTTTTTTCCCAATTTTTTTTTGTGTGGATATCTTTCTCTTTCGTTTTATTCCCCCGTTACTCCGCAAGGCGAACACAATGAGCTTTTTCCGGGGCTCTGGCTTCCATTCCTATCTGCATCCTCGAACCGAATTGCCGCTTTCCCTTATTCCATAGGGCGTCTGTACGAATTTTCCAAAGCAAAAAACAAGTCGGATCACGCAAGGCTTCCTTTCGTAGCGTTGTCTAGACAACTCAGTACACTCCTGCACACACATACACACGCATACTGTGTGCCCCGTGTCTCACCCACTCCCTTTACACACCCTATGAGCTTCCCTTTTTTCACGAACGGGTTCCCTATGTTATTTCAAAAAGAAAAGAAAAAAACGAGAAACAGTAGCAGTTGGATAACATTAGTAATAGGAATAGGGTGGGCAATATAGGAGTGAGATATTGACGAAATAATCGCCGCGTCGTTTTCCTACCTCGCATTTGTTTATAAGGGCGACACGAAATGCCCATTTGACGTGGAGACTTTCAAACAATGGAGGTTTTTTTTTTTTGTTGTTGCTGGGCTGGTTCCAGTTTGTACAGATAAGCGCTTATATCATTCTTTCAAACAAACAATAGGCGCAAAAAAAAAGAGGTTTGATTAGTTTTTCTGGTAATTAAGCTGGTCAATAACAAGCGACGATAACTGGCGTGGTTACACATATTGAAAAGGGCAAATTGGGTTGGCTGACTTAGTTCGACCTTAATCGAGTAATGATAGTTTGATGGGGATCTATAGTAAACAATAGTGATCAAAGAGACTCAACCGTAATCAAACCAAAATATCAGCAGACGACCATGGAATACTCTTGCGGTCGTCTTCTGAGAACAACAAGGAAGAACAATTGTGCAGGAATGAGAAAATAACATACGCAGGCCATTAACCCTTCCCTCATCACTCTCCAGATGTCTTGTGACGAAATCTAAATGCAAAAGGGGAAGAAAAAAGGCTAGCTAGATAATAATCTTCCCCTTTCCTCTCCTCACTAGACGCACTTTAAAAAATAAAAACCGGAAAACTTCAAAAATTGGAAACTACAATCGCCCCGCGAGAGAGCAAGCCAGATTGGTGAAACGAGTGTAGTGACAACGAAGCGTTGGCATTCTTTTTAAAAAGCACGATAAGTCTCCAGTTTGACATTGGAGATGGGTGAAAAAAATAATCGAATTCTTTTTAAAAAATTTTAGCATTTACACTCGATCCGCAGGCGTGTCATCAACACAGCTTATGGCACCGGTTTTTTTTTTCTGAAAGTGCTTTTGGCAATCCGTCACTGATAAAAAACCTGAGCTAAACAATCACTCCCCACACAAGGGCACCTTTTTTTCTCTCCCTCTTTCTCTTACACACGTAGGCATACACACACAAACACACACGTAGATACACAATGTGAAACGATTATGGTCGATTGAATAAAAAACACTGAATATACCGGAAAGAGAAATTACGGGACCAAGGAAAAGAGCAATCAGTGAAACGAGAGAACAAAACTCGGGTGTGATGAGCACGGGACACACCCAAGTCCTGTCTGCTGTGCATCTCCCTACCCCTCTTGCAGGCTATGGCACATCGGGTGCCGCCGACGCAGCCGACACACACTTACACTGGCCACAGACGCCGACAGAAAACACAGCTAAATAGCGCGAATTTTTGCAAATGAATAGCACTGGGACCTTAATTGGCAATCGGTAATGCTCACTCGAGAACGATAAAGCTGGTGAATGAATAGATAGCTTACCTTTTTGCAGGCACACAATCAACAAAACACAAGTCCAGAAGTCTTCGACTCTCTGCCTCGACTCGCGGCGGCCGGTCGAAGCACTAGTGTAAGGAGTGGAAAAAATGAACGGCGGCGCCGTTGCCAGCTCGCCGTATTTTTTCACATCGCGCGTCCTGTGAGCAGAAAAGCTAAACAGGATGAAGAGGGAGGAAAAAAAAATACCATTCATGTGTTTCTTTTATCATTTTTTATTAGTCAGCATGCATTCAACTGGAAATAATTGAAATTTGATACCCTAAGACGTTTCCCTACGGTCGGTAATTGAGAACAAATGAGGAGAAACGGAGAACGAGAGGAAGAAAGAGTGAAAGATCAAAAGTGTCAAAAAGACTGATATGTAATCCAGACTAGTTAGCCACTTTATACTAGTTGTTGTTTGTTCAATAAAGACAAACGTACCGATGCGTTTGCTCAAGTGGCAACCGTTCTTCGTCATCGCTGACTTCGTGGCCCGTGCACTCGACACTGCCCGAGGTAAAATATGAATGTATCTTGTCTCTTTTAGCTGTTACCATACGAATGGAAAGTTTGACGTACCGGTAATAACAAAATGTTTTGTATGAGGATCGAGCTCACAGCTCTTCGACCTATGCTAAAGCCCTCGGGCGTCTGAGAAAGTCTAGCTTCATAAACATGCGTGACATTTTTCCCGTTAACTGGAAAAGGAAAACAACCAACCGAACAGCTGGAAAAGAACGATTGTTCATTTTTTGAAGAAGACATTTTGAAGACCAACTATTTTTATGTGCCTTTCAACAAAAGGCAAAAACACATTTTCGGGTGCGTTAGATGACTTTCACATCGACCGCTGTTCTTGCTAATTAGCATTTGATTATTACGCTTTTGTCCTCTAAAATCGCTATTGAAAAAAAAATGCTACACTTACCGTTAAATCGGTCCAACAGACTGACCTTTTCAGCGTTTGAGGACATGTGTAATAATGTCGATAATTAATGAATTTTAGATTGTACCGTGCAAATCGTAGACAAAATAAACGGGTGATTTGCCGCTTTAATAAAGGGCATTACAACTTGTCTGCATCCGCGAATAGTTTCGTTTCTTTTTGTGAAACGGTTAAAGCGCACATGATACCCGCCGACCTTTCTACCCTCTGTGTAATAGCATAGTAGACTTCCCTAATCCAGGTCTGAGTTACACGAGACCGAGTAAAGTGTCTAAAACAACACAAAATGAAAAAGAAAAATTTCAACAATAAAAAGGAAAAAAAAAAAAAGAAAAAAGTTGTGGGTTGCCATCTTCCGTGACGGCAGACCGCGTGTGTCACTGCACCGTGCATGCGTGAGCAGCAAGAATATTAATTTTCGGTCGGTCTTTTGACGGATGGAAGACGGTATGGATATCCCGTTCGATAGCCCTTAAAAGCACAAAACCATGTCGATATTTTAAGAGCAAAAATTAATTATTATAATTTTTAAAAAAATTCCTTATAAGGAAGCACTCACGGCACTGTCCATCATCCGCATGTAAGCTTCAAATTCGAGGTCTCCTATGTTCCACCTGACTTGCATCGCCTTCTTTGTATCTACCTGGCCTTGTTTCTCTTTGAGAGCGCCATCTTCTATCATTTGTTGAGCGCGACGAACTACTTCCTGTACGATGCACACACACACGAGCCAGCCACAAAAACAAGCGAAATCGGTTTAGTAATAAAGCGAAGGAAACAAGAAGTCATAAAAATTTTTAAAACTATAAGTTTGCGGTCTCGTACCATGGAACGTTGCTTGGCCTCTTCTGAAACGATAATCAGGTTCTCCATACCGGCTGACATCATCGTAATTTGCGCCTCACAAGCCAACACTGTGTGATACGCACGGGTAAAAGCTTCCTCCACCGAGCGACCAGCGACGACCAAGCCATGGTTACGTAAGAACATAATCTAAAAAACATATCGTCCAAACGGGATTATCGAATAGCCGCCTACGGCTATAGGCGTGTACATACATTATTGTTGCCCAAATTTTTAACGATGATTTCGCGCTCGGCTTTGTCGACCAGAACGCCATAAAAATCGTGATAACTGACATTGCCGACGAGAACAGCCTCCTGGCTGACCGGGAGGAAGCCGCATTTCATGGAGGCTACCTATAAAAAAAAAGAAAAATTAACAACACGTTTGTGTCTAACACGGTGGTCAAAAGCGTGGGGCATGTTTTTTTTTTTTTTTACAGCGATGCAGGCGGGGTGGTGAATATGGATGACACACTTGGCATCCGGGCGCGCTGAATGAACAGCAGAGTGGAGAACAAAGCCGGGAATGTTCACACCGAAATAAGTTGAGCCACTGTCAATCATGTTACCCTGATTGGTGGGATAAAAAAAGTTAATCAAGGGAATCAGTGTCATTAATTAGGACATGGCTATACCTGTACATCGACCTTAACTAATGATGAAGCAGTGATTTCATGATAGAGCAATCCGAAAGGATTTAAGAGAAAATGCTGATCATCTTCACTCACTTTGACCTTAACAAAACAAAATTGTCTATTACTTATTCATTTTTATAATTTTGACCTTCGCTTACAGTGATGTGATTAAAAATCGCCTGGGACCAGCCGAGATGGTCAACCAGTCTGTAAAGCGATGCCAATTTGCATCTCAGCTCTTTCTCTCCCGGGGCATAACTGGACGGTTGAACCTCTCCTATGTCATCAATTGGGATGATTGCTCTTGGGATAAAACCGCTGCGATGGCCCTCAACAACTTCTCGGAAAGCTGTCCTGTAATAATTGAATTTTGGTTTGCTTTGTTATTGATGTGGTCGTGGACGGGTTTTTCTTATAAGGTCCGCGTTAATGCTGTAACTGACTTGCGATAAAATCTCTAACCTGATTGATGCATCTCCGTTTTCATTGGCATTTTTATTCACAGCGTTTGCGGGAGTTGCCATCTTACGGTCGTTTCGATAAAATTCTAAAATTTCTGGAAACTTTAAAAATGAATATCCGACGTTTTGCATGTTTTGAAAAGAACAATTAGTGTTGCGTAATTACTTACATAGTTACTATTAAACAGGCCACCTTTCCAGTATGAAAATCTGGCGTCTAATCGCCCAAAGTCGTGTGAAGCAGTCCAAGTGGATTGCTGATAAGGGACACTGTTTTATTTGCTTAGGATACGACTGTTTGCACCGACGGAGAGATACACAGTAGATTGTTATCCTTTAACATCCAGATAAACCTTGCCAAGTCTACTTAAAATCGAATTGTTTTTAGACTTTTATAACGCGAGTCAACATAGCTTTAAAGAAAATCAGTAAACGCAATGATATTAAAATTCCCAAACGGTGAGACCAAGACAGGGAGAAACTACTGAAAGCTGAGAAGAGACCAACGTAAAATCAGTTGACGCATAAAAAGCAAAACTGTTTATTTGGTCTAGACAGTCCTGAAATAATTTTTTTGGCAACCGAACCGATTTTTCGTGCCGCATGAATAATCTAATGCATCGTTTAGACATTCCTTCGCGGTTGTGAGGTCGCATAAACATTTTCCTTGTCCATTTTTTGTAATCAACAAACCGATTTTGTCCTCAAAATATTTGAAAATCTAAAGTCCGAAAATTCCGAAAGGAGGCACGTGATCCCTATAACGTACACAGTGTATAAAGTTTACAATTAATAAGGAAAATATCATGCATGCCGCGTTTCATCAAAGGCGCGGATTGGACATTTATTTTCAAGACAAACTAAATACCAATCGTAAATAGAAATTGAAGAACCATATGGTTGGTAGGATAGGGTCATTAAACATATGCCGTCTGAGACGCACATTTTTTTAAACGAAATTGTCGCAATCAAGGGAAAAAATGTATTTAGGCTACACATTCAAAACTGTTACGTAAGTCAAGGATTCGATTTTGCGCAGTACGACTAAAAACAGTCTTAGTTAAAGAGCTCACATTTTGGTGAAAATACTATGGAGTTGTGACATTCGAGAACGTTCGATTTCATCTACTGAGCGACAATCGAACGCGGAGACGGGTCACTTGCTAGTTATACTACATTTTTGCACGCGTTTCAAGGTTGCACTCATTTCCGGATCGTTAGGTCATCCGGTTTGAAACGTCAAAGCAACACATTTTCATTTTCTATGTTAGGCGCATCTTCCGGGAAACCTATGCCTTAATTGCCAACTGATGAGGTCGTCAAGTGATGGAAATATCACGGCTTAATTGGTTTGCGCTCTGTCACGTGATTTTTTAAAAACTATTGTATTTTCTAAACCTAACTTAGTTAGGGCCTCGCAACTGATTTTCTACGTCGGAATGAACATGGTAAGTTCTGCAACACGCGAAGCTTTCATCTTGTACTTGAAATGTAAAATATTCATAGAATAAGTTGGACTTGAACGTAACGCAACAACTTTCTGTTTGGAAAATTCTTAGAACCCTTCTTTGACGAACGAAGAATGTGTTCTTGGCGCTACCCAACTACATAAACTGATGCCATAAGAGAATTATCAAATAGGATAAGAAACTTACGTAAATGACTGGGTTAAGTCTGATGTCCCACATGAAGTGTCCTAAATTATTTTTAAGAACGATGTTGTTGACGTACCACTTTCATAATGTTTCAATGAAATACCTTGAAGCTTAGACGTTCATTCCCAGAAGATGACGCTATTGGCTTCTTCTTAAAGACTTAGGATGCGATGGCCTGCTTTGATTTATAAAAAAGAAAAAGCAAAAGTTCAAGAACTTTCTGATATTCAACACCGGATGAAAACTTTGCTCCCCGGTCAATTCTATGTTGCAATCTCCTTGACAAATTCACGTTTCTTAACGGAAAAAGAGAAAAAGAAATTGCATTCATTCGAATATTGATATTTGGACACATTTAGTGTATGTCATATATATCTGCAATTTCAAAGCCAACATCAAGTTACATATTTAAGTTGAGAACGATAATATGAGAAACATACTGTAAAAACTAACGCGAGTCGAAGTCTACCTTCCGGTTGACTGAGGGGAGGGATAGGGGAAGATGTGTAAAATAAATATAAATTACGAGCGTTCAAGACGGTGAGTCTCGAACAAAAAGACGGGAATGTACAGTAAAACCAGGATGTTATACATGTTTTGTGATGTATCTGCGACAAGAGTGTTTTTACAACTGAAACTGGTAACTCAAAATATGTCCGTTAGTCCTACTTGAAGGCGGGCTGTGAGTCGGAAACAAGGGCTGATTCAAATTTCCGATATGGAGAACTTAAAACCAAAAAATGGGCCAAAGAAGCAAGCGAAGGATTCATTTCCTAACGCTTGCGTCGCGTACAGGATCTCAAACATTCACTTAACTCTCCTGCTGTAAAATGCGAATCAAGCGTTGGTTAAAAAGTACTCCTAAAATCAACATTAGCAAGTTCGTCATCTTACCACGACTGGATAAACGAATGTGGTCGATTGGTCCATTCCAAATTCATTTTCTGCCCGGCATTTGAATAGACCCATATGTTCACTCCAGCGAAGATGGCGAATTTTCAAATCGCCGCTAGGTAAGACCTTTAGAATAAAACGACGGGTTTAATGAATGCCTAGTCAAGAGCGAAAGATTGCGATCGATTCATACCTGGTATTGGGCTCCAGTGGTGATGGGTTGATCTTCGTCTTCTATGTACCACGAGACTTTTGGAGTTGGATTGCCCACCGCGCGACACAGCAAGAGCGCACCTTTGCCTTCCAGGTCGATGTAAGTTCCAGACCACATAAAGACGGTAGCAGGTAACGAATACGTTTCATGCCTGAGCATGCACGTCGTCTCGTTATAAGGGGCTTCACCTACATTTTTGAAAATTAAGAAAAATTAATACCAAATTTGAATGATTTAAACGATTCGTTTACCTTCTATGTGGACGTAAGTGCTGGATACGATTTTCTCTTTGATTGATTGAGCCACGCATGTGTAAATTGCTTCGGCTTCTCCATCAACACAGTCGATCACTAAACGGGACTTTGTCGAAGCCAAACCTCTTGTTGGCAGCAGCGATTCACTTTCCAGGATTTTGTTTGTCGATTCCTCAACTTCTTCTCTGTCGAAAGGAGACTGTGCAAACAAAAGACGTCATTATTAATTCACCCGCAAAATGATCGGCAAAGTGTTAAGCGTACCTCAGGTATGGGCATGCCGTTCTTCAACCAGTATACAGCGGGAGGTGGTGAACCAGACACATCGCAAAGCAACTCTAAACGATCGTTCATGGCAACAGTCATCTGGGAAGGTGGTTTAACATGAAATTGTAACGTTCCAGCAGGTTCCACTGTCGAAGAAGTTTTGATTTCATCGTCAGCTGCGAAATCTATGAAAGAAACCGTTACCTCAAATGAGTCAATGAAAAATGAACGCAAAACTCGATATCGCTTACCGAAATCATTGCTGCGAATCTGTCGGCTGGCTATCAATTCCTCGTAGTGGCGTCGCGGGGTCTCGCTATCCTGTTATTTTTGAAAGAAAAACAAGATATAAAAATGACCTCAATGAAATTGGATTCAACGAGCAACGTTTGTTTCCTATGGTAAACCCACGCACTAACGATTCATTCATTTTTTTTCTCGTGTGCCACGCAGCAAACTGATGATGTACGCAAGATTTGGCGAAAACATGTCATTAGTTAGATCGCCTGTCACTATATACCATTTGAACGTTATTCTTTGTGCAAACACAAGGAGCAGAAAATCTTGTTTTTCTTATATACCCTTTCTAAGAATGAGCCATCTTTGCACGCCCCAATTTCGTGAATAAACAACCCTATCTACGTTTCCGGTCGTTTTACTTTCGGAAGGGATAGAATAACAAAAACAAGAATTTCCGGACGATGCATTATCTTTAAGCCCCTGTAATAGTCTGATACGTTTCTCAACTGAAAAACTGCTGTGTCTCACTTTAATTCTACTCCACAATAAAAATTCTCCAACCCAAGAAATTATTTATTACAAAATTTTGAAGGTAAAAAGAAAATTCTTACCCTGAAGATTGATGTTCTGCGGAATGGTAGAGTGGCTGCCCCGGCAATCGTCAGAGCACCGAGGACGAGGAACACGTTGGTAAGAATTCCTGCCGGCTTCATGATTTTTGTTTTTACCTTGTGGGTTTTTTCGATAAAATGAAATGCAACTGAATTTGTCAAAGAGACAAAGTTGGCGAATGAAAACTCTTGGAATAGGGTAGGTAGAGAGCTGTGGATGATTTCCAACACTTGATCGGAAGAGATGGTTGGTGCCCCCTTTATATACGCGTCCGTGATGGTGTCTTAACGCGATGTTGATTCGTTGTAGGCGTGGTTAGTTGTTCCAAGTGGATCTCTACGCAGTTGCCTTGCGTGAAAGAAGAGGAAAGTTTTCACTCTAGACTCGGACAGTACCGTCGAATAGTACACGATAACAGTGTCACCTATAAATGTTAAGTGTGATCGGGGCACCTGCATTGCGAAGCAAGGTTTTATTTTGCGCTGATTTTTAATTTACGATAATACATCATTTGCATAAAAATAACATAGATATTATGTAATTAGGTCATTGTCGTCGCTGGTGCGTGTCGTCCGCTGATAATGTAGTAGGACTAATTCTTAACACCATCGAATGCTGTTCATCTAATTGATTTATCTAATTCAACAACTTGTAAACATTACTAGTACATTGTTGTAAATGGATAAAGAAAACACTGCCAATTAATATTGCTAAGTTCAATTTTAGATGCGCGCCCGAAAATTGTTTTAGTACAAATTGCATGTCATTTACTACTAATGAACTTGTTTACCTGGCGAGAGACCGAGAGAGAAAACCTTATCTTTTATCCACATGATAAATGACACAGGCACGTGCAGACACTGTGATCTTTAACTTAATACTGGCGTCCGAACAAAGGCACGGTGAACATTGATCACCCTTTCTCCTCTTTTGAAAATTTTTGACAACGGAGAAACACTGCCCAATAGAAAACGACGAGCTGGTTACAACATGATTTGCATTTTTTTCTTTCTTACCCTACCTTTTCAATGCGTCATATTTTGCTAACCCTATCCAAGTGAATGCCTGTTGCTATCTCTTTTTTCTGCGAAAATCGTTAACTTTTCGAACTGCTTATGCCACGCTATTTAGCTTTTACTAAGAACTAATTTTGAAGTGTTATGTAAGACCAAACGTTATGCGTTACGCTTATCTTTTATGTGGTTTTCCAAGAACAAAAAGAAAAGGCTATACAGGGAAAACTTTGAAAAAGATGGGGCATGGACCGAGAGTCTGTGCGAACTTGAACGTAAACAACTGGTTACACTATTCCTCTTAAATTGATAAAACCTAGGCTAAATACGAAGAATCATTTGCCATAACAAACACAACACTCCGAACCCAAAGCTTTGGATGAATATCGAATAAACGCCTTGCCTACGTCTGTAACAGACTGTTTTTGTTATGACTGATACAAAACTTTGTATGTATGAAATTACCTTAATATTTAGCACAAGGCGACGGCAAGGGTTACGGAAGATACTGGAACTAATTATACGATATAGAATGGGAGTTCCCGAAGTTAAGACTAAGCTATTAAGATCAGTTTTATATTTAAAAAAGAAAGCTAATGGGATTTTTTGGATTCGGCAAATTGAACTAGATTGAACCGAAAATAGCTACGCAAAGGTTAACATCTGCTAGGTTATTATCTGTCTATAAATACGATATTATTTCAAAGCTAGTCATTCTGAAGTCGATAATTACGTCATTTTGTACCACATCGTTTTAAGGAAAGATTTTCAATTAAATTTGTTAACTTCCTTTTGCAACTACAGTCAGATTCGTTTCCTTACACAAATGTTAAGAGCTTATACCGATAGTCTGGATACCGTGGCAAAATTTATAAGGAAGAGACCCCTAATAAAAAGTTTATGATTACAGCCCGGGAAAAGAGAATCATTTCGTCATTATACAAGTTCCATTTTGTGATGGCTAGGCATTGGTGGCAACTGGGTGGCATGGGCATCGAGTTACGTATGGCCAGTTTAAATCAACAAAACTTCCCTTTCCATGCCACATTGCATACAACTGATATATGATTAAGACTATCAGTTTGATTCTGTACGTCATTTGTAAGTTGATTTCGGGGAAAAAAACCACCCAATAAGACACTATGTTTAATGTTTACATTAGAACCGAAAATGTCTTGTGGAGATTAGACTCTAAACGGCACCCGATGTCAAACAACACTTGACACTGAGTACGTGCGCATTTAGCGGCGCAAACTATTCATTGCTAACTGACATTCAACAAAGTCATGCGCGAATATGGCGTGGGTCTGTCAAAAGATCGGCACTCGTTAGCCAACTACGCATTTCCATAAAAAACTTCCATTTAAACATCATTTACACACACACAAACGGCCCAAAATGTAAATATTTGTGTCCGTCCACACTCTGTTGAAAACCATAGTGGTCAACGTAGACTTTGAATTGATGTAGCATCGTTGAGGCACGTGCTGCAAAATGTAGGAGCCACTGTGTGAGGACCATGAAGATTCAAATGAACGGAAAGCATTCGTTGATCTTAACCCTATTGAACCATAAGGATAGCCTTTGAAAGAGACTTTATAACGTAGAGCAACATAAGGTTTAGAAGGATCACCGTTGTTATGAAAAAATAAAGATGCTGAGTTAACTGCACAGCAATGACAAACAACGTCATTTTCTGTTGTAGATGGGAAAACAATAACTGAGGAACAGGGCAATTTCGAAGGCAGAGGACTACTAAAATAAGTCGGTAACGCACACTATGTTCGAGCCTAATTAAAAACATATCGTGAAACGTAAAACATCATTCTTTGCTCATATTAACAAACGAGGAACGTAAATCAATCTTCAAAATGATAAGGCACGATGCACGTGCTTGACGCATCTAGCCAAAACATTTTTTAACTAAATAGATGTCCAATCACGCATTCACTTTGAAAAAACAAATAGCATCCAAGCAGAAAGTGCGCGCTGAGTTTGTTATTTTAGCGTCACTGGTGATTCGGTGTTGCAGTAAAAGACACTGTCTGTTTCAAAGAAGTTTATCTGTTGAATCTCCTTCTAAGAACCCTACGTCTTTAAAGCGACCACTGCCATGAAATGCTCGATGCACAGTTTTCTTTTCAACACAATAATTAGTACACATTTAAGATATATGTTGAATCTCATGCGCACGTCCTTGTACCAATGGAAACCAAATAAAATTAAATAAACAAAGGGAAAAAAAGAAATGTATACACTTGTCGGTAACGGTCGACTATTTACAAAGTTATATCTATTATCTGCGTACAAGGAACTATAGCCGAAAAATTTCGAAATTGTAACACTTGGTGGAGTTGACCGGATCGAGGTGGAGGGGTAATACAGATATCTATGGTACCCAAGCAAGGGTTATTTCAACAACAATTCGAAATACGTCATTCGTTCGTTAAACTAAAACATTCGAGAGGATAGATGGCTGAGGGGCAACTCACTCTAAATGCTACGTGAGGACCGAATTTAGCAAGTCATTCAACGTTGTTTTGTTTTACATTGACTTTGATTTGATACCAATGCAAAAGAAAATTATAGGCGTCATGCAGATATTTTTCAAATGCCATATTCAAAGCACCACGTATTGTTAAACGTGTACCCTTGCGAGGAGATCTTATTGGAGGTGATTCAGTTAAGGTGGTTTCAATCGTAGATAAAAACTTGGACTATCCCAGAATTGCTAGGACATTAAAAGAATGCGTGGGTGTGAAGGAAAACGTCCCGTTTGCGGCACATCCTTAATGTTGTATAAAGCAAATAAAAATTTTTTTGCACGCGTTCAAGGTTGGAGGCTTCCGGGTCAGAAGCTCATCTGGGGACGTCAAACGGTTGAAAAGAAAATAGGATGGACTTCCTCTCATTTGTATTGGTTTCTTTTTTTATTTACTAAACTCTTTCAATCGATTTTGCGGGATTAGCAATAATCGTGTAGACGCGTTGCATCCGCCGACATTTTGACCAAGCAAATCAGCTTCATCGTTTAAATAATTCTTATAACGAGCAACATATTCCATCCAAGAACTCAATAACATTCAATCTTTTCTAAGAATTCTTTTGCGTTCTTTACTCTACATCGCAGAAAAAAAAAATCCTGATTCGGCTTGATTACGGTGACGTCTATAATCACACCATCCTCCTCCCCCTTTTTTTCTGCCCCGTTGTTTCGCATTGTAAATAAAAAAAAATTATGCTCGTGCATCACACGCAAACAAAAACAAAAACTAGTCTCAGCATGAATCTGCTTAACGAGATTCTTCCGCTGTAGTAAAGACAAACACGCGTTTTTAACACATCATTGGCCAATAAAGAAACAAATCTAAGCGCAGCTTCCGGTGGCCAATGCGTGTCGGTACAATGCACCATCTGTCTTACATAGCTTTTCGTGACTGGTATCAATGCGCGTTCGAATTTTTCAACCGTGGGTAGCAAAACGATTTTCGAGGTCAAACAAATGGTGGACGTGACCCGTAGCGCATACTGAAATCGATCAAATCACCAATTCACTTCTGACATATTAGTATTTATGAATTTTCTCAGGCAAGTAAAGAAATCAGCAAAACACACAAAAATAAAAAACTAAATAATAATAATAATTGTGTGAAGAAGAAATGGAATAATGACAAACACGAGGGGGGAAGAGCTACGTATAACCCTATTGTTGTTTCACATGGACGAGACATTTTCAGTCCAACGAAAACCAACTAGGCAAAATAAGGACGTCCTTTAAAGGGACCAACAAATGAAAAAACAAAGGGGAGCGGAGGGGGGCTTTTTTTTTTAAGTATCGGTAGCAGGTGAGATGCTACAAAGCGATCACGGTTCTAATTTAGCACTGGTGGTATATCTGCACGAAAAAAAAATTGAATAAGAATATAATAAGGCCACTCTTGTTTGTTAATCTTGAAGACCCTGGTGCTTGCTTGATTCGGGAGGAAGATGGACGAACGGATAGAGAGACGGGGGATACTAGCAAAAATAGTAGTAGGTAGAGTAAATTTTAGTAGTAGTAGTAGTATAGTGGTAATAATCATAATAGCAATCAACCATCATCATGACTTGGTCGAGTTTCGTTTTTTATTTTGTTCACGGGAAATTGCGGATGTCCCAATAGCGGGTGTTGCAGTCCTGACCGACGGAAACGATTGTATTGTTGTCCAGCCAAGCGATGCCGGTGATCTGGCTCTGCGGGTGGGCATCTATCAATCAATAAAATGAAATAGGATCGGTATAAAAAAAAATAAACAGGCAATTGCATTGGTACAGAGTACATTGGGTTCTCGCACATCACCCATCACTATCTCAACGCTCCGAGACGATCACAGCGTGACGCAAAACGAAAAGGTTTCGAAATAAAAGCCACTTCCTGATCAACCGTTTACACGAATAAGCTTCCAATCGACCAATTACTAAAGGCTTTTATATACGACGACCACTTTGTTGTCACCCATCGTTTTATTTTAGATGAAAACGGACACGTGCATCTCTAGAGATCTGTCCAGTTCGGCTTCTAAATATTTCGGATAAACTCTAAATATACGTTACCATTCGATCATTGCATAAAGAATACATGCGATGCCGATCAAGGATATGCTACCCTGTTTGGAATTCTGTTGAGGCAAACTTAGACAAAAAATGACGGGAGAGAATCTTTATCAGCGTGATGTGCGTCAGCAAATAAAGAGGCCATCACAGTTAAGATCACGTGAACGGTTTTCTAAAAATCCTAAGGAAACTTGCAAAAACCAGTGGGTATGTTGCGCAATGTCTTGTAATGCGAGAATGGCCCTTTTGGGATGAAATGTTAAACGGAACCCATTCAAGACTGAATAAGACATTGACCAATTCAAATCGATAAGTAACTCCAACAAGATGAACGCGGTTTCAAAATCGATTCGGAACAAAGGCGATCAACTCGTCCCAACAAAAAGGCAGAGGTTTCGCTTAGGCCAAATGTGGCAAGGTCTGTATGGATCACACGTCTAGACGGCTTTCGATGAAAATTGCCACCCCAAAACTCCCCTCTACTATCTGGGTTCAGCTGAAGCTCTATTGCCACATTAAGCCCTCTTTTCTGTAGTTCTTAGGAAAGCACGATAAACTAATGAAGGAAACTAAAGCGCATTTTCTTTTTATCGGATATTTTGTCTGTCGAAAACTCCTGGTGCTCGCATACGACAAAGACGGGCCAAAAATTTAATGTGACTTCCGTTTAACTTTTTATCCGATGCTGGGCCAAAATCTCTTGCACACATAAAAACGCTTAGTTAAGCAGACGAATGTCTACACATGAATGGACTCTGCTTACAACTACATGAATATGTGGAAATTTTTCCCCGTTCGCTGATAACCTGATAGGTCAAAAGTATATATATATATTTATATTATAAAAAAAAAGAAAAAACAGTTTTTAACGATTCCTTTCCGTTTCAATCTCTACGCTTCGCATTTGCTCTTCCAACCTAAAACATGTTGAACTACGCCTTTGTTTTCCGGGACAATCAACTGTCCGAAAGTAAATCTAACAAGGATGAAACCCTATTTGTGCTTTTTTCGATTTTCCTTAAGTTATCTTACTTTTGATAATGATGCGTTTTGCCGGCTTCTCGACGCTCCAAACGATAATGGAAGTGTCCAAGCTTCCAGAGGCCACCAGGGTGGAGTCGGGACTCCACGCGACGCAATTCACTTTAGCAGTGTGGAAACCCCAGACTTCTTTGCTGGCAACCTGTAACAAACAAGAAATCGAGTTAACCGATAGTACCAACGCAAAGAATCCATCCAAGGACAACAAATCTAAACAAATAGAGACAGGGTTCAGCTTTTTCATATCCGACGAACCCCTCTCTTCAAGTGAGATCACAAGACTTTGTTTAGTAACCCTCCTGACCAATTAATAAAAGTCAATTGGATGGCTTCACATAGAAGGCGAGATAGATGGATCTCCCAATAACAAGGGCCTGACATTTCCATTGCCAATGCAGGCGAGCGTAACAGTAAATACAATTGCCTAGTCTGTGAAAGTCTGACAGATGCTTGTCCCTGTTCCCCTTTAGTTTAAAGGGATTACCTCGAACCCGGGCAATCGATAGAGGGTGACGAGGCGGTTGGCGTCCGCAACGGCCAGGTATTGGTTGTCGGGAGAGAAGGCGCAATCGGTAATAGGGCCACTGTGATCCAACTCCATGCGAGGCGTGAGGTTGCCGTCATGCAAGATGTACACGTGTACCTAAACATATCCGTGATAAAATTACTGCAAACTTTCATTTCGAGGAAACTGTGCCACTTTTGCCAACCTTGTGGTCGGTAGTGCCCCCGATAGCAACATCCGGATGGTGACCGTTCATTGAAGCGCAAGATGGTTCAAAGTTGACACTAATACTCGATACTTGACGACCGTCCTGAATTACTGCAATCTAATTGACACATGCAAAAATAGCTATGAATAAACCATAGCGTAGCCTTCCAAATTGGCAAATGGTTGCTAATTTTAGCTAAGATGCTATCGATATTTTGTTATTGATGGCAAAAATTAGGGGACATGTTCGCCAATTCAGCACTAACACTTTCTAATTTAGACTCGGTGATATCTGATACTTACATAAGCAAAAATGAGTTAAATCTTATCGTAAGCGAATCAAATCAAACGCTAGATTGCTGCCAATTGAGCGATAGAGGAGTTGACACGTGTCAACCCCATCTCTTGGCAGCAGCAAATATGTTTTTCGGTTTTAACATTCATACCTCCTTCTCACATGGAACGATGAGCGTGGTTCCATCACCGGCTAGACCGCGAGGTTGAGACGCCAAGCTTGACGTTGGTGCTGGTAAATGATTTCGTCATCATGTTGACTTCCTTGATGGCGTTGTCAATACCGCAGGTGAAAATAGATTCGCCTAGGGTTACCATGCCATTCATCTGATTTCCATGACCGACACCTCCAATGCGGTGACTCTCTCCGGTAGCCACATCCCAACTAGTGATAGTACCATCGTGGGATCCGGTAAATACTGTATCGCGATTTTTATTCACTGTCATGACAGTTATCGGTTTGTTGTGGCCCTACGTCACAAAACGAGATGACGTTTAATTCTTTGATCGCCGTAATTTCAAAATTGCATAAACAGCCCACCTTAATAACACGAAGAGGTTTGCTTGGGTTGGCCGGGTCAAGGTAAGAAATATGTCCAGCCAAAGAAACAGACAACATATGTTTACCCTGCCATAGGCAGGAAACTTGTTGATCCTCAATAGCAGTGCCCATCGGAAATTCAGTAATTAAGCTCATTGTGGCCACGTCCCAGGTTTTGCATGTCTTGTCGCCAGACGCGGACAACAAACTCTTACTATCAGGGCTCCAAGCGACTGCGTAAACTCCTCCGCTGTGGGCCGGGCTTCCTGGATTATCAGTCTTCAATGAAAACATGCCCAAATAGCAACACAATTTACTAAACCTTACCTAATTCGCCAATCAAGTCCGATGTCTTTCCGTCATAAATGAAGATCTTGCCATCAAAACCTCCAGTGGCAAAATGATCTCCATTCGGGGAGTAGCGGACCGACTGGACGTAACGTTGATGCTCTGTTTTAGTCATCTTCCACTTGAATGGAGGACCTAATATTGAAGTATATTGGTAACGCATGAAGCGCAACAAATGAAAAAAACACAATATAGTACAATTAGGTACCTTCGAAAACAGTTACAGAGTTATCTTCACTTCCAGCAATAATCTTAAAAGGCCTTGCTGGACGAAAATCACAAGAATTAATGGGCTTGGACGGCCCACCAATGGTGCCGTTGGAAGTGCCGGTATCCACCAAGAAGACATGGCCAAAGCTAAAAGTTAAAATCTTATATACTTGTTTACATATAAATTTAATAATGATTTACCATTCTCTGCCCTCTCCAACTACAACCATACGTTGATTATCAGGAGACCATGCCAAATCCTTGATTGGACCAGCAAATGGTTGAAGCTCAATTTTACAAATATGCTCCTTGTTGACAGTATCCCAGATTCTGACTTTGCCTGATTGATCTGACAAAAAAGCCAAATAGAAGTAAGGATAATTGGATGCTCAAACTACATAATGTAAACAGTATTTACCAGCAGACGCAATATAGAACCCACTTGGGGAATATTTGGCTACATTCACTTGGCAAGAATGTTCAGTGTAAGTCTCAGCAATCTCAGGGTTCTAGGAAAATTTACAAAGTGAATGATGCACATGTCAGTGAATAAGCAATTGTCAAAACAGGTATCACCTACCTCAATGTTTCGAATAATCACACTATTTCCATGAGTGTACAGGAAGTTTTTCCCTTTGGGATCTCCACCTAGAACAAGTGGCTGCCCTCGCTGGGTTCTGGGCAAGGAAGCAAACAAAGCCTCTGTAAACGGAAACGATGAAATTATATTTAAATCAAAATTTATCTGAATAACAGAGGACATTGACGATCCACACTATCAGTACATATGGAAAATCGTTTGTCTATTGCGTCAAGAACCAAACTGTTTGGCAGAAACCCCGCTTTCATATAACAGTTAACTATAGCGAACAGTCAAGCACTTTAAATTTAATATAATTTTAACTTACTATTTGTGAAAGACATTGTTTCTATGTCAGCAAAGCCGGCAATTTGAGTATGATAAGATTGAGAGAGAGGTAGACGCCAAATCCACTCAAAAATGACTTCGGCTATCTGTGTCTTCTGCTACAAGGGAGGGTGGGGCGTTTAAGCAATGGCTTATCTAACCCACGGTACTACACCTCCCCCTGTCCACCTCTTAAGTGACGTCCCCTACAGGAAAAGAAATAGAAAAATGATATGCCCAAATTAGGGCATGGGACTGCTTTTCAATAAACTGTAAAACTGTCCATTCCTGCCACTTATATCAGTATAATACTATTCAATGAGAACGATTGTTCAAAATATTTGTTGCGATTTTTTGAGATAGCGTTAGACAGGCACTGTCGACCGAGCTCTCTTATGGAAATGCCCATGAATTCTAAAATTCCTTGTTTAGAAATTATGGCAACTGGCTACTTACAGTGTTATGTTCCCTGCTTATCGCTTGTTACAAATGTCATTCTTGATAAGCTATTAGTAACCGAATTAACGAAAAATAAAGAACAACTTAAAATAGCAAAACAATGTATTGCGTGGAACCGGAAGAAGGTATATAAATGTGCCAATGAAACGTTGCGATACAAATGTTGTAACATCAGTGAGCCATCGGTATGAGCATGTGTAGCAACATCGCGTACTCATGAATGCACCTTCTTTTAGATATCACTTTTAAAATGCTTTATTCTGTGGGAGGTCCATTATTTTCAGGCAATATCAGCTTTGGGATTGGCGAGAAAACGCAATGGTATCCATGATTACAAGTGGAAACTCCCGCTCACTGTTTTTGATTTAAACATTTTTTCCTCTAAACTTTTGCGCAAGGTCTTGTAAAACTTCTTGGAACGTCCGCTGAGTGATATTACTGCTAACAAGCATCAAGACAAACCAGTCGCCAATATGACAACGACCGAAGACTGTTTCCACTTCACTGGAATCAAAACTACGACCAGCTTTCTTCTTTAACAAATATAGTCGAACTTTTGGTACAACAAGTGTGACAACTCTAAAGATAAAAGCTATGCCAGTCAAAATGGCCAAGATGATGTACCAAAACCAGAGAAAAATGAAAATCTTTTCGTTCAGAATATTGACTGGTAAGATACACAAAGCGTCATATTGTTGGAGAGTGCCAGATGGACCATACATCTTGAACAAGCACTTTGTTAATTTAGGAAATACCTAAAAATAAAGAGAAAATGATTTAAATTACGTTCACGACACCATTGGAGAAGAATTGCGCATTTACGTAAGACATAGGGTCGGAACGGTCTTCAGGATCCATTGCAGATTGAGACACAACATTTGTGCCATATTTGGTGAATTCGCCACCGAGAAACACGTCTACCATAAATATTTGGACGATAATGTTGATGGTGTTCAGCAGCTCACAAACAAAAAAACCGATTGCGTATACGTGATGCTGATGCACATTTACGAACAAGTAGTCGACCAGATTATGTTTCGCGTTTCTGTGAACGTCTGTTTGCACGACGGAAAAATGCAAATCTTCCACAAGGGCTTTCATCCGCCCGCCTTCCCAAAACTTCCAAGCGAAACGAGGTAGATAGAAAGTGATGGTCTGGAAGAGTAGGAAGAATGCAACCCATTGGTAGTATTTGTGGTATACCAATTGGTCGTCCTCTTTTGGAGTGCCAAGACCAGGAATAGGTCCTTCCGTGCCTGGCCCTTTCGGCAACGTATGGGTTGAATGAATCCAGCAGTACTTGTCAAGAACAGGGCCAGGAATTGGACTATTTTCGGCATTGATGATGCAGTCGATTGGGTCTCCGACATACTGCTTAAGTGATATTAAAGTGGTTGAAACGGCTAGAATAATTACCGTTAACTTGTAGTGGCATCGAAAGATATTGTTATCTGTTTTGATTGGTGCAATCTTCAGAATGCTCTTTACTGCATTCAGATCCCCCAACATTGTATTACTTGCAAATGTTTCGATACGTCTTAACGAATGGAATTGAAAAACGAAGAAGCTAAAACTATTTAGCTAGTTGCTACTCTTATCCAAATGCAACCCTCGCCACTGTTTACTTGTACGTTACTTACGTATCTCGAATTGTGTGACAAAGAACAAAACTTTAGGGATCATTCATGTCCATGTTTTAGGCAGGCTGATAAGATAAGGCACACTTTGTTAGTTTTAAATGATAATTGCTACAAGGGAACATTACATTTAGCCAAAAAGGTCAATTTCCGTGTATACAGTTCAAATGCACGTCACTGTTGAATAAGGCGGTTAATTAGCGACATTCGTGCTGGATACCGTACATAATTTACAAAAATGATTTAGTATCTCTTAATTCAGTACAAATAAAGAAAGGATGGAACATTTCGTGGATTCACTTCTTTAAATGTCTTTGCCTCTGAATTTTTTTGCAAGCTCATCTATGACTTCTTGGAATATCCACTGGTTGACATTGCTACTGACGAGCATGAGAACAAACCAGTCACCAATCTGACATCTGCGGAAGACTGTTTCGGTTTGACTGGAATCGAAATCTCGTCCTGCCCGTCTTTGCAAGAGGAAGAGTCGAAGCTTGGGCAAAACCAGAGTGAAAACCCGATACAACAGGCCAAGACCTGTCACTACAGCAAGAATAATGTACCAAAACCAGAGGAAAATGAAAATTTTTTCGTTCAGAATGTTGACGGGTAGAACGCAATAAGCGTCAAACTGTTGAACGGTACCGGACGGGCCATACATCTTGAACAGACATTTCGTTACTTTCGGAAAAACCTATTCACAAAAAAGAATTCAAATTAAACTTGGGGATACACTAACGTCATAATAATTGCTTTCATACGTAAGACATGGGATCGGTGCGGTCTTCCGGGTTCATGCCCGTTTGCGCGAGAACGTTTCCTCCGTATTCTGTGAATTCGCCCCCGAGAAATTTGTCCACCAAGAATATTTCTCCAACAATGTTGATGGCATTCAGAACTTCGCAGACGAAAAAGCTAGCAGCGTATGCTTGGTGCTGGTTCACGTTAACAAGAAGATAGTCGACCAGATTGTGTTTCGCTTGTTCTTCAACGTCTGACGGCATGATGGAGGTACTCAAATCTTCCACAATGGCTTTCATTCTTCCAGCTTCCCAAAATTTCCAGATGAATCGCGGTATGTAGAAGGTGATGGCCTGGAAAAGGAGGAAAAATCCAACCCATTGGTAATACTTGTGGTATATCATTTTGTCGCCTTCTTTTGGAGTGCCCAGACCGGGGATAGGCATGGATCCTTCGCCTTTTATTACGGGTTGATTTGGTAAGGTGTGCGTCGAATGTATCCAGCAGTAATTGTCAAGAACTTTGTTGGGAAACGGAGATTTTTCAGCGTTGATGAAACAATCGATGGGATCTCCAACGTACTGGTTCAAAGAGACCAATGTTGCAGACAAGGTTAGGAAAATCACAGTCAACTTGTAGTGACAACGAAAAATGTTGTTGTCTGTCTTGATTGGATCAATTTTAAAGAGTCCCTTAAGGGACATAAAGTCTGGCAACATTTTTTCACGTTAGTTTTTGTTCTTTCAAGAATTTAATAGAAGCTGGGGAAGTGAAACAAAATAATAGACGTATGCCTTCTCACAGTCGCACAACTGACAATTTCGCTTGCTGTCTGTAGTCGACTTTCCAGATACGAAACCCAAACGTTTAGAACTATAGTCGATTCCCAGGTGATAAGATAAGATTTAAAACGTTGAGCAACCACCCTGAGCAAATGGAAAGAACGACATCGGCCTCCGTCACTTCCCGTGTACAACTCAAATAGAAGAAAATCGTGTCACAAGATAACAGACCTGCATGACTTATTGAACTAATTGCTTATACTGTTTAACTAACAATAGTTTTTTTTTGAAGTTTAACACAGCATTCTTTAAGTCTTTATACGAATTTCACGATTACTAATTGTTAAACTATCGTGTATTTCCTAGAATATTCAAAACGGTTTGTCCATGCTGCTGCGTTCGTTAAACCAATAGAAATTGAATGGTCAAAATTCGGGATGGCTGAAAATCTCATGACGGATTTGATCGCATTTGCTTTGGTCACCAATATCGGTGGTAACGATGCGGCAGAGCAAATTTGAGCGACATCGATTGGTACAACCTTCAGCCACAACCTCATCCGCATTCTTGTGGTAGTTCCTTCACAACAAAGTTACGATATTTATATTGAGCCGCGCAGTTATTACCAATTATTGTCTTACTTGAAATAGAGCTGGAAGAGGGCGTCGTCTGTCAACATACGCTGGAAAAGTGCATCCATCGACTGCGGACTCAAGTCGGTAAGGCCATATTCCTGTTTAGCCTGGTAAAGTTCTGTCCAAACAGGCTCTACGTCCCCTCCTTTTAGGTTGGCATCAGTCAGATTCATGATGTAAGTATTAAAATCAAGCACGGCCTGAATCGTATATATATCTTGTAAATACGTCATTAAAAAAAATGATAATTTCATGGAAACCTACCCAAGTAGAGCCAGGGCGTTGACCATCGACTGTGTAAGTTCGGTAACCCGGATTTAGTTTGGAGTAGGTAGTAAGACTTGGGGCGATGAAAGCCACGTTGACAGGACGAGTGACGTCGACCGTATCGTAAAACACTTTGTATTCGTCTTTGTGAGTATGACCGTAAAACTGGGCGGCAACCGTCGACTCGAAACGGTTAATGATCTTGGCAAATTCCCGGCTGAAAATGGTCCAGCAGTCGCCGTTACCAGGCGGAATGTGACTGAGGATATGAACCTAAGGTGGGAGAAAGTTAATTATCGCATCTAAAATAACTACGTGAGCTAATACTTTTTCTCCGTTCAGTTCAGCTTCTTCCAGAATTTGATTGAGCCAAAGAAGACTAGAGGCTGGATCTTGCGATTTGAAATATGTCCAGTAATTTAAAGTGTAGCAGTAATTCATATTCATCGAGACAATGCGAAGACCCGGTTGAACCAGAGTAGTGTAGTAACCTCCGTACTGGATCGTGGATGAGGCATCAGCCGGAAGCCATCGTGCCCATTGTCGGTCTGCTTCGTCATAAAGCCAAGCGGTGTTGAGTTCGACGTCCGTAATTTCTGGTGGAGCAAAGCTGTTATGAAAGCAAAGCAACGATTAATCACGTTACGTCACGATTATTGCAATAAGAACGGATTCTTACGAGTTGACTGGATGAGACTCGTGGTTTCCCAAAGTAGGATAGACAGGAACGCTGGGGAAGTATTGCTGTATGAGAGTCATCAAACGATCAATGATCATAACATTCTCAGCTTTTTCTGTGGACCACACATCGTGAGGTGTCAAGTCTCCTGTCCAGATAATATAACTAACATCCTAGAACACAATAATCATGTCTTTGTTTCTTGAAGTGGAATCACAAGGGCGGATAAATGTTGTTTACCGTATGCAGGGCAGCCATTTGAGCTACGGCATTTTCTACCAAATACCAAGGTAGATCACAAGTACGATAATCACCCCAATATCCAGCAGCATCTGTGGCGTTTACAACCTCTCCGGAGGTAGCGCGACAGCAAAGTGGATCTCCGCACACAGCGTTCGATCCAGGGAGGTATTCGGGATCCCAATGAAGATCAGTCAAATGAAGAACTTTGACTGTTGGTGATCCTTCCTGCATTAAACAATTGTTTTATGTGTTACATTTGACAGCATAAAATATCTTATGCATGTAGATACCGGAGGCGGGCTTAATTGATTCACGGGCGGTTTGGTATCTGCGTTGATGTCGATGGCCCATTCTAACTGTTCTGGATTAGACAGTCTACAATCCTGGTCTTGGATAAGCATGCCGCAAACGTTTCCCAAAGTAACCACGTTGCTGCTGTCAATGTATTTGATAGTTGGCTGTTTTTAATAGAAGAAACAAAAAGATTAACGATTTGTTGAGCCACGTTAAAAGAATTTCTTACCAGGAGGATGCGTGCCGTTCCGCCGCATACTTGATCAGGATTAGCAAAAATGTCTAGTCTTACACAGACATCGACAACGTACTCGATGATTTGCTCGTCGGTTACACTTTCATTCCGCAGTAGCTGGTAGATATCGGTCACGAATTCATTGCAAAGGGAACACGTTATAACATTCCGGTCTGTATCTTCGGATGGCATCGGTAATAGTTTCGTTGTTTCGGGAGCTGGCGCACCTGAGAGGTAAAACATTTAGATTGTACGTAATAAATTTTCATTCTTTTGCTTTCCAAAATATTTAAGTACCTTCTAGCACTGTAAAGGTGCTACCAGCCAAAACAATAACCAACAGCGAAAGACAGCGCATCATTTCGTGTGACTACTGCGGTCGGAAGACAAGTAACGAACGATTAAGAACCCACGTACATAAAGATCCCAGACAGCCGGTGTTGATTTGAGGATTTATATTCCCCATTTTTTTTTCATAGATAATACAAAGCAACAACTTGTTTTTCATCGTCTGTCGTAGTGCTTTGGTCTAGTAGATTAAGGAATGGGAACGATCAGGTGTCACGCGTTTGATAACCAGGTGGAAATAACATTGCGTCACCCTATAGATTTGACGGGATTATCACAGTGCCTCAGTCACCTTTTCCCAATTGTATCGATTTATAAGGGTTGTATTAGATGAGTGCATTGCCGTTCGCCTTGTATTTTTACTTTTAGTTTTCTGTATAGCAGATGCTTAGATGGAATTTACAACGAGGTCGCGATCACAATTAAGAAGACGCGGAACCCCAAAAACATTTTATTACGAGCAGCATTAAAAAAATTAGGTCTTTTGGTACTGGTTGAAAGGCCTCTAACAACCTCTTAGCTAAGTTTCCTTGCCTGTCCTGTCGCCATGCTTTGTTCTCTTGATTAACAAAGGATTCAAAAATCACGTCCAGCAGAGACCCTGCTTTCAGGACAGATCCGCCCAACGATGTACTCGTCGCGGTTCGTTAAGGCGTCTTCACCAGTACGACCTGAAAGACGGGGAACACGTTAGTATGAATGCAAATTAAATATAAGCAATTGCAAGGGTAGTTGTAACAGAAAACATAAAATGGGCATTACTTTTATGGTGATTTCCATTGTATGAAACTGATTAAGTATTCTTCGAAATAAAGCAATGAGACGTCTTATACTCTACAGAATGTCGACTGATGCTAAAGCCAACAATTCGGCTTGGTTTTTATACCTGTTCTTTATCCGCCATGCTCCAATTCTCTTTTTCGCGTATGCTAAACATAATCAGAGTGAATGAGGAAGGACAGCATCGTAACCAAGGTGCTTCAATTACGAATAGCCATACGGCATGAGGAAAATCAATACCAACATCGTGATAATACACCCGTGCACAAGATTTCGCGGGTCTAGCGTAATAGTTTTTTATTGTTTCGCCCAAAATTCAAAGAAAAAACCATAATGCTTCATTAGTCTTATACCAGAAAAATAGTAATAATATAATCATAAATGCCGTCTTGGTTCGGGAAGCAAATTGGTGTTTCACCAACTATAGTAATGCCTAGCATTTGAAATCAATTTCACAGTGTTGTAATAATGTCTTTCGGTTGTATAGTTAACTGATTTTGTTGTACAAGGATGTTGCAACGAAGCCTTGAGGTAAAAATAAACTAATTACCATTGGTGGCTACTAACTTGGTCCACGAAGGACGTCGTTTAGACTACGAATTACCTTTAATTTCGCCGAGCATTTTTGAAAAGCAATCGGTATTGCACACCACATCAAGTTGAGAAAGTTTTCTATTAGCGACGGTAGCTTAATAGTCCTTGTACATTTGAAATGTAGCTAGCATTTAGAGTGATCATTCAGCATTCACTAGGTAAGTGAATCCGTTGGCTAGTCATTAAGGCCACGCAGATTTCGACTAGATGTCATTGCGTGAGTTCAATTCGTGTCTTTGCGTCCGCTGAGCACGGCTTGATTGTATGGTACCTACTGGGATTTACTACCTCTTGTTTTGAGGTGTTCTCAACAAAGCTGGGGTGATAAAAAAAATAATGCGTTCGATTTTTCACGCCTTTCTATAATGTCCGTCAGGTGAAAATCGGGTGTCCATGCAATCATTACAATTCGATTGTTGGTGAATAGTTTTGAGTTTCTAAGGATAGTATAATGGTAATAGAGTTTTTTTGTCATTGTTTGACAGAATGCTGCAACAATTCCTATTGCTTTCTTTAACCGTACCGATTGTGCTTTCCAAAAACAGGTCATTTTGAACAGTTTTCTAGCACGGCCACTCTTATACCGTCAGTCCGTGACGACTGAAGTCCGTGATGCTATTTAGCGACAACAACATTTTGAAATAGAAAGCGATTGAGTTAAATGGAGCAAGCCGTGGGATCCACCTTGTTTTATTTTATTTCTCCTTTTTGAGGATTTTTTCGTGCAGGTTCTCGATGATATCAGTAGCGTTAGCTTGTAAATCCTTATCGAAATCATTACAGTTACGCTGGACTAGTTAGCAGCGTAGATACGTAACTTTCAAACTAAGTTAGCATGTTTCTTTACCTGCATGCCAGCTGTTTCTAGCTGTTTAGTGCTTCACAGTTCGTTTATTTTTACGCTTGTTTCTTAGTCATGCTCCAATCGCACTATCGAAACGTTTAAGCAAAACGTAAACAAATCGTGCCAGAATACGCCCGACTATATCTGTTGAAGGTCAACCTTCCAACATGATACGTATGGTTATTGGTATTTTCCAGGAAAACAACGTGGTAAGAGAGGAATGGTTGAAATAATCTGTCGAATTTAATGGAAGACCAACTTCTCAGAACATCGAGCAGTTTCCCCAAAACGGGCACAAGCTAAATAGAACAAATGATCACAATTCTTCATGCGTAAACATTTGTTTTGCAATTTGGGCACAGCGACTCCGATCAGCGATATCCGTTGTCACGATGAAACAGAGTAATCCTACACGACAGTCGTCGTCGCAACCTTGAGACATTTTTGTATCTGCACCTCTGTAATAGTTCCTGCATCGTAAGTCGAACAGAAATCGAGTTATTCCTTTGTGTAATTTTATGAAAATTAGTAAGAAACAATGTTATACTTGAAATACTTCTGGAAAAGAACGTCATCAACCAATATCCGCTGGAAAAATTCATTCATGCTATCTGGGCTTAGGTCAACGAGGTCGTATTCTTTTTTGGCGTGGTAGAGCTCGAACCAAACAGGATCCTCACTTGGGCCCAACAAATTGGCTGCTGTCAAGTTGATGGCCCAAGTGGTAAAGTCGAGCACGGCCTGTCTCAAACGACGATAGCAAATTATGCACGTCTAATAATGCAGGTGACATGGAAAATGCCTAACCCAAGTCGAGCCAGGGCGTCTACCATCGATGGTGTACACTCGATACCCAGGATTGAGGTCCGTAAACGTTGTAAGACTTGGCCCCATAAAAGCCACGTTAGTTGGTCGACTTGTGTTAACAAGATCGTAAAATATTTTGAATTCATCTTTATGAGTGTGTCCGTAAAACTGAGCGGCTACTGTTGATTCAAATCGATTAATAGTCTTTGAAAATTCTCGACTAAATGTTGACCAACAGTCATTGTTTCCGGGTGGTATATGACTCACGATATGAACCTACGAACAAGAAGTGAAGTGTAATTTGTGTGATCTTAAAACTATATTAGAGCGGTGTGCAATAACATCACCTTTTCACCGGCCTTTTCTGCATTTTGAAGGACCTTGTTTAACCAAACGAGACTGGCGGCAGGATCCTGAAATTTGGATAATGTCCACAAGTTTCCCGTGTAGCAATAATTTGTGTTTAACGATACAACACGAAGTCCCGGGTAAATAAGGGTAGTGTAGTAACCTCCATAACGGATGGTTGATGACCCTTCATCCGGAAGCCATTGAGCCCACTGTCGAGCTGCAACGTCGTACAACCAAGCAGTGTTGATGGCTTCGTCCGTTATATCAGGTGGCGCAAAACTGGAATTCAAATCGAATTTCGTCATAAAGATCAAACCGACTGAAGCACTAAAATTCGCCAAAAATTGTGATACGTATCGGTGGGATGAGATTCGTGATTTCCAAGAGTGGCGTATAACGGCGTTGATGGAAAATAGCGCTGGATCAAGTTCATTAGACGCTCCATAATGTAAATGTTGTCTTCTTTGCTAGTTGACCAAACGTTGTGTGGAACTAAGTCACCCGTCCATATGATATAAGCAGAATCCTTCAAAGAAAAAATAACGATTACTATATTTCCCGCAAAGTTACACGCCCTTATCCATCGTGACGTATACCGCATGCTTTTCTGCCATATGAGCTATGGCTTTTTCTATGAAATACCAAGGTAAATCGCATGTTCGGTAATCTCCCCAATAGCCAGCAGCGTCTGTAGCTTTGTCGACGTCTCCTGAATCAGCTCGACAACACAGAAAATCTTCACATGCCGCGTTCGATCCAGCATGATATTCTGGGTCCCAATGGAGATCAGCTACATGGAGCACTTTCATTGTAGGAGATCCTAACTGAATACCAGAATAATATAATAAGTTAACAATTTTGTTTGCAATGTAGTTTTGATATGCATGGGGAAGTATGGTCATACCGATGGTGGGACAAACTGAGTTACAAGTGGTTTATCTACAGAACTAGATGCAATCTTCCAGTTTATGTTGTTGGGATCTGACAGAGAACAATTGTCAGCTTGTAGGTAAATCCCACATATATTGCCCTGAATCACCAGTGAATTGGTATACATGTACCTTATGGTTGGCTATTCATAAAGCATTCATTAGTCAGTTTAAGTGTTTTTATGGATCATTGTCTAACATGAAATGGATGTAAAAAATCACCATTATGATTGAGGCAGTTCCATTGCAAACTTTGAAATTAAAAATGTTGAGAGCTTCACACCTCTGTCCAATAAGAAAAGAAATCTCTCTGTCACTCATGCCATTCTTCAGCCAATCAGTAACTTCTTCCACTAGCTGATTGCAAAGAGCACACTTGCTTTCAGATGGCCATTGCGCTGCTGGTACGTCTGCGGAAGTAAATTTCCAAAACGCAATGTGTCACTTTTAAGAAACGTGAACTTACTTTAGTAATTGTATACTTGAGAGAGCGGAAAAATCCAATAAACATATAAGATAAAGAAAAATAAAGAGTAACTGGATCTTGCTTACAAACGACATTCTATATCTTGTCTCAAAATGGGAGGAATCACTCAGAAGCGAAAAGATCCTTCAGACTGCCTCGTAGCGTTAGCACCAGTGCGACAGTTATCCAACTTGTTTACAAAAAGTTGCAAACGTTGGAGAAGGCTAACTATTCCGCCCTCTATCGATAGAACTGTACAGTGGGAATACATTCCCCGAAAGGAAGTTTGAAACGAATAAATGCGACTACCTAGCGATGCAGAATTGTAGTTGTATTAGTACTGAGGCGTGTCAGCCAGTTAAAAAACGGTGCAACAGAACGAAAAACGGTAGTTCGTCATTTAAAAGTCGGGATGCTGGCTTAAAATTTGACGGATATTTTGGCAACGGCTTTGATCCAACGGATCAGTTGTGATGATAAAGCATAGAAGCTTGGTGCGGCAGTCAATGTCACAGCCCTTTTCCAATCTTTCTTCTGACTTTTTGTAATAGTGCCTTAAATAACAAAGCACAAATGAAGAAAGGTTTACAAATATACTATATCCTTATAGTCACATCCACTTACTCAAAGTACATCTGGAAGACAGTGTCGTCAGTCACGAGTTGTTGATAGAATGCATCCATCGATCTCGGACTCAAATCGGCCACGGCATAATCACGTTTCGCTTGGTATAATTCAAACCAGACGGGGTCGATAGAAGGATCTTGGTTAGCAACTGTCAAATTCATGATCCAAGAACTGTGATCCAGCACAGCCTGTATTAGCAAAAGAAATTGGGATAAAATCATTAGCAACCTACATTGGTACCACAACTAACCCAAGTGGATCCAGTCCTTTGCCCATCGACTGTGTAAATTCGGTAACCAGGATTGTCAGAAGAGGTTGTCAAACTTGGGGCGACGAAAGCAACATTTATTGGCCGATTCACCTCTTCAAGATCGTAGAAGATCTTGTACTCATCTTTGTGAGTGTGACCGTAAAACTGGGCGGCTACCGTCGATTCGAATCTGTTGATGATCTTGGCGAATTCTCGGCTAAAGATGGTCCAGCAATCAAGATTTCCTGGAGGAATGTGGCTGAGGATATGGACCTAATTTGAAAACATTTTTATTTGCTTTATGCTTTAGCGTCTGCGATCTATTTTACCTTTTCTCCAGCTAATTCAGCGTCCTCAAGAACTTGACTAAGCCAAGTAAGGATTGATGCGGGATCTTGAGACTTGTAATACGTCCAGTAGTTGAAAATGTAGCAGTAATTCATATTCATGGAGACGATGCGAAGTCCTGGCTGAACCAAGGCCGTGTAATATCCACCATAACGGACACTTGATGAGGCGTCAGCTGGAAGCCATCGAGCCCATTGTCGGTCTGCTTCATCGTAAAGCCAAGCAGTATTGAACTCCACGTCAGTAATTTCTGGTGGAGCAAAACTACAAATAAGGATGAACGAATACGTTGAAGCACAAATTTTGTATATAATTCATTTACGTGTTAACCGGATGAGACTCGTGGTTGCCTAAAGTTGGATAGACAGGTACGTTAGGGAAGTATTGCTGGATCAGGGTCATCAAACGATCAATAATCATCAGATTTTCATCTTTGTCGGTGGACCACGTATCATGAGGCGTCAAATCTCCCGTCCAAATAATGTAAGCTGTATCCTGCAAAATTATGTCATTGTGCTCATTTGTGTGTGTGAATACAATTGAGTATAATGGGGTAACATACCGGGTGCTGTTGAGCCATGTGTGACACTGCATTTTCTACCGTCCTCCAGGGTAAATCACAACCTCGACGATCACCCCAATATCCTGCTGCATCTGTAGCGTTAACAACTTCTCCGGAAGATGCTCGACAACATAGCGGGTCGCCACATGCGGCATTGGATCCTTCGAGGTACTCCGGATCCCAGTGAATGTCGGACAAATGCAGAACTTTCAGAATAGGGGAGCCGGCCTTCACAAACATACAATCGTGTTAATTTCCTTATTAATTGCTTATCGGATTAAAATGTTAGTAGTGGGGTAATTTTAAATACCGGAGGCAAAGCTGGTTCTGTAACAGGCGGTTTCGGAACCGAGCTGGGTGCAACTGACCACTCTAGTACTCCTGGATCAGAAAAACCGCAGTTTTCGGTCTGCAACAACATGCCGCAAATGTTTCCTTGAATTACTCCCAATGAATAGATGTATCTGATAGTTGGCTAAATAGGACACGAAAAAATTTTAAAAATAAAAACATTGGGTTCATAAGAGTGGTGTGGTAAAGTTTAAAAGGAAAACCATGGCAATAGCAGCGGTCCCGTTGCAAACTTTGAAATTGTACAAGTTAAGGGTTTCGCATCTCTGGCCGATTCCTGCAGAAATCTCGTCATCAGTCTGTCCACTCTCAAATCCCAAGAATATATCGGAGATAATGGAATTGCAAAGGGCACAGTTAATTAGTCCTTTTCCTGCTGTGGATTCGACATGCCAATATTCTACAGGCACACCTGATAACGAACAAGGAACCAATGGTTGTTGAAATAAACAAAAATTGTTAAATATACGTTAGAATTTCTACACACAAATGTTAAAGTAAACCGATTACCTAGAAATCCTGGCAAACAAATTACAAGACTAAAGAGAAGGGAACGCATTTTTATTTTTCAATATCGATTGTTCTCAACTTCTATAGCTTCGGGACCAGTGCAGACTGTCTGAATTTTACACTTCAGGATTAGGGTTAAATACATAGTCAACTGTTCGGCAGTAAGGATAAGGCCAAGTATTATTGTTGACTATTTGTGAACGATAACGGATAAAACAAAAAGTCTGTATCCTTTATGCCGTGTGATCCATATCACTATTCAGCATGGATAAGTACAACGTACAGTTAACGGACTAATAAATTGACAGTAAAATAAATATTTCAGAATGCCAAAGATTCTTATCCCGTAAAGTTTTTTCACCGATGTGTCAAGCGACTCGCCGTCATATTGTGTAGCCATTGTCATGGCCTACATTCCTTAAGATTTTAGCCAAACATTTTTTTTTTTGCTAAATTTTGGCGCCCCCCACCCCTCCCCCTCAGCTCAGCCGAGAACATTTCAATCACAAATGGCTGATTGTCTAAATGGCAAAGCTTATACTGTCAATTCACGAAACGCAGTTTTACAAATACATTTACTCTTCCAACTCAGTATTCGGTTTGTAGACCAAGAAATGGTAACATTTGTATGGTTGCATAACCCCATAAAAAAACCAAAACAAATAATGAATATATATTTATATTTTTTACTAGGTACCTTACCTACGGCTACGGCTAGGAGCAGAAGACAGTGCCTCAACATTAAAGCAGCCATTTTCTGTCAAAATATGGAAATCGAAGTTAAATTTAGCTAAAAAGCACATTTTTGCTTGAATTTTGTTGTCTTAAACTGCATGAAGACAACAAAGTGTAAAATTTCCTGCTAGAGAAATTTTTAAGCATATTATTTAAGAAGTGATGTAAATTCTTGTCTTATTATTAAGGACACAGATCCAGTTTTTCTCACCAAGTACTACAATTCAAAATTGAGGTACAGCCTTTATTTTAGCAATACTTTTTATGTTTTGTAAAACATTTTAATTGCTATGCAAAATTTTTTAATCAAACAAGACAGTCCTTGTTTTAATTTGGCTAACAATTTCCATTGTTCCTATAACAAACCACGTCATTAACTGTATTCACGCATCCTTTTCATGGATGTGAAACATATCACAACAAAATACTATGATCATTTCTATTGTTACCTTTGCATTTACAGAAACCAATATGGAACTTTTTAGGACTGCAGATTACTATATCTTCCGGCAAGGGGAACACAGTCTCTGGTGCAGCAGGAAAACTGGAATTTTAGAGCCCAGAACAGGTAACCATTTCATATTTCATTTTTTAATCATTTTATATTTACAGATTTATATTTTACAACTTTTTCTGAAATATGTTGTAGCCTGGGATTTGACAAAAGCTGAAGATCCTCATTGTATGGGTCTTATCCATGGTATTGTCGGAAAACTGAATCCATTTCCTGGTAAAAAAAGAAATAATAATAATAGTAATGAGATAGTTGTAATAAAGAATTAAATTAGTCATAAATTTTTGTACTTTATTTTTAGCATTCTTAGGTAGTAATACATATTCTTCTATTGTCTATTTCAGACACAGACCCTCAGCTGCTAATTATAGAAAGCTGCAGTCTTGTTGGCTATGTTTGGAAAAATCAGCCCATATTCAAAATCAACAAAATTGGCCTCCTTTCTCTGGGTCAACAAGAAGCCGAAATTACAACACATCCATGTTCGAAACATAGCAATTCCGTTGCTTTCAATCAGAGGCCGGACGATAGTGGAAGTAAACCTTCGTCTAGTTCCAGACAACAGGAAGCATTTGCAAAGACCTGGGGTTCAATAAAATCTGCAACCAAATCGCTCAAGAGTACAACTGTGCAGGCAGCCCATAAAATTGGAATCGATGGAAGGGAAGGGGATCGTGGTGCAAGAAGAATTTGGGATGAAATAGAGAAGATGTTCACACATGCAGATTCCTTTTACTTTTCTCGACAGTCGACCTAACCAATTCTGTCCCAGTTTTGGGTGAGCGCTACAATTCTCCCACGGTTTGTTGGCGATCAGCAAACAGTCGTTTCTTTTGGAATGAGTTCCTACTCAAAGAACTAATCGAACTTGAGGTAAAATGCAATTTTTCAATTACAACTCTTTGTAGAGTTTTAATTACTTCCGAAAAAGACTGTAAATAGAATTTAACTACCATTGATTGATTTAATGATGTTACGTATAAAAATTTTTCGTTACCTCGTGTAGGATCCAAAAGCTGACCCCTGGATCGTCCCTGTCCTTCATGGCTACATTCATGTAGATACCGTTCCTGTCGTGCTTGATGGCGCAACGAATTTCAATAAGCCTCTAATTTTGCTGCTCATTTCACGCCGCTCGCGCTACCGAGCTGGTACCCGATACAAACGTCGTGGGGTAGATGAAAATGGTTATGTTGCCAACTATGTAGAAACAGAGCAGTGTCTCATATTCGGAGATCATATTTTGTCCTTTGTTCAAGTACGGGGATCTGTTCCAGTATTTTGGTCCCAGCCGGGGTTCAAATATCGTCCACCTCCCCAGATCGATAGAGGTATAAATTATTCTTTCTTCTGTCAGCTGTTAATGACCTATGACATTATCGCTTACGATGTTCCGTTCTTCTTTGTAGATGTGGAAGACACTCGGCTTGCTTTTAAGCGTCATTTCGAGCGAGAATTACTTCTCTATGGAAATCAGTGCATAGTCAATCTAGTCGAGCAAAGTGGAAAAGAGAAGATAATAGGGGATGCTTTCACGGAGCAAATAATTCATGCGAATGAGGCAAGAATCACCTACGTAACTTTCGACTTCCATGAGCATTGGTGGGATATACTTTTCTCCATGATCTTCTAACTTTTAATTGGAAATTTATATATATTTTCTTTAGCCGCGGGATGCGATTTGAAAATGTTGGACGTCTATTAAATGGGTTGGAAGACGTACTTCAGGAGATGAAATATACGTGGATTGATTCGCATGGTGTCATTTGTCGACAACAATCGACTTTCCGGATAAATTGTATGGACTGCTTGGATCGAACTAACGTTTGCCAGGTATGTGCATGTCTAAGTTTTTTGTATTTTAAATTATTAGATTTAACTCTTCTTTCGCAGACTGCATTTGGAAAGGTCGTCTTGGAATGCCAATTAAGCAAATTAGGTATTCTTCCACCCGAAGGCACATTCTGGCCAGCGCTCAAAACAGCCTTCAACACCATGTGGGCAAATAATGGAGATGTCCTCAGTCGACAATACGCCGGAACGAATGCTCTCAAGGTTTCAATGAAAATAATAAAATCATCCAAAGATCGGAAGTCCTAATTTTTCACCTAATTGTAGGGCGATTTTACACGCACCGGAGAAAGAAGGTTCGCCGGAATGATGAAAGACGGAATGAATTCGGCTAATCGGTAAAATTTTGGACAATTTAACTTGCTATAAAGATTTGCAACTCATCCAAATATCTTTGAATTAGTTATTATCTCAATCGCTTCAAGGATACGCTAAAACAGACAGCTATTGATCTTGTGCTTGGAAACATCCAGCCAGAAGATGCTATGAACATTCTTTGTGGTCAGAATAACGCCATGGAAGATGATGAAGAAATCGTTTTGCAGACGGCTGACAGAGTTCGTCAGGTCATCGAGGATTGTCGTAAGCAGTTTATTAGCCCTGATGAAATAATAGTAGGGTCTTGGGGATTGGTTGATGCGCATCCCGTAACCGGTGACCCAACACAAGTTGACATGGATGCTATTGTCATTTTGTCACGAGAACATCTTTACGTGGTTTCGTAAGTGTTTAAAGTTATATTACTTGTTTGAATTATCGCAATTTAATCCTTTGGTTATTTGTAGTTACGATGATGACGCCGATCATGTCAGAGCGTGTAAAATATATGCGCTTGCTGAACTGATGAAGCTTGAAGTAGGATCTGAAGGGAAAACGAACTTATTATCGAATGCTAGTGTGAATTTTCTTAAGTCACCTAAGCGTGAGGCAGCCGCACCACCAACCTTCTTCATGCGTATACACATACGAAATTCATCGGACGAAGCAGAAATTTTGCAATTTCGTTCGACGAGACTAAGATTTTTCAATAACATGGCTGTTCCGATTTGCAAAACCGAGGATATGAACGGTATAACAAAATCTTTTTGCATTTGTAGCCCACTTCTTGTACTATTGCTCCTCATACAGAATCGTTAAAGGCGATTGCTGAAACCATTCACGTTACGATGGATATTACCGGATTAACGATTCCTTACACAGTTGGCACTTTGGAAAAGCTGTCATTGAAAAACAATATGAAAATCGGATACATGGAAGTGCCACGTTGGCATGGTTTCCCACGAAACGCATCGGAAGGGCAGTTATCTGCTCTAAAGCAAGCTGGTAATTTGTATGAAAATTAGAATTCGTTATTGTCTAATACTAATTTTACCAATTTGTTAAATGCAGGCAATAAAGCATTATCCAGCGTTACTTCACATTTCTCGCGTCTGAAACCGCCTGTTATACCACGCAATTTAGGCCGTTCAGCGAGCAAGAAGAAAGAAGTCTCCGACCAAATAACAGACCCATCAGCGATTGGGACCCTCGAAGCAGAAATGAGAATACGTTCTAGCTCTTCTAGTTTAAACGATCTCACATCGTTTTCGTTAATCAAAGACGTCTTGCACCTACCGTCAGTTGGTGTCCTTTTCCTGACTAGCAATGAAATTCGGGTGGAGCTTGCCGATCCTGTGCCTGAAGACACGAACACGCACGAAAAACCTTCTCTACCAAAAGTCTTGCTCCGTTGTGTCAGTGCCGGTCAATTTGACAGTCGCTGTCTGCTAAAAGGAAGGCGAAATGGAGAAAGTAGCCAGCTGAATAGATTAGGTGAAAATGTTCGCTTGACAGTGACACCAGAAATTCAGATCATTGCAACAGATGGAAAAGAAGGCGGCGAACATAGCAACACCATATCTGTTCAGCGTTCGAGACACTTCTCGCACTCCTCCGATCGCCTTGAATTGGGCGTAGCAGTGGAAGATTCCACTTTACTTAGAGCCTCATCTGAGACTAGCTTAGGCAATAGTGCAGCTCCTACGGAAATGAAAAGTTCCCATTCAAACTATGAAGGCTTGCTTCCAATCGGGACCACCGTTTTAACATCGTTTAAAATTCCGACGTCACAGGGGAAGTTCAATGTTGGTATGCTAACATCGCCTACAAGCGTTAAGGGAAATCCGTTAGTAATGCTGGCTAAAGGTGTACAGAATCTAGGCGCTAATTTGGATCCTAGAAAAATGCTTGACTCTAGGAAAGATACGTTGATCTGCAAAGAGAATGTATTAGAAGATATAACGAAGCAGAAGTTCTGCACAAATACTAGAATTATTCATCTTTAAACACTTGAACCACATTTCCTCTAGCTGAAAGACGACGTCAAAAATGCTAACGTACTCTTCACTCAACATTCCATTAGCTCCGCCTTCCATTTAGTAAATGTTGTAATTTTCCATGCTGCCTCACTACGCAGTTAATAACTTGTCCTGTGAAGACATTTGTGAATCCCATTATGTTGCTCTTACGATAGGAGCTACATGCTTTACTCAGGCCCTTGTTGTCGAGGATATCAGTATTACTGCGAGATCGCAATTCACGATGTCTAGTCAATCCTATGTTCGCTTTGAGTCAAAATCAAATTTCATACAGGGCACTCTAGGAGAGGTTAATACTCAACTTTAATTTAGGCTATGCTTTACGAACACATGAACGTTTGTATTGTTAGTGCTGGTTGAATCATCCTTTTTCTTCAGCGTTTTAAATACACATTATTAGCGCGCGTACTGTATCCTTAAAGCAATGTCAAGTCTTTACAATAGGCAATTTATATGGCACCTGACTTTATTTGGCACTACCATTTTTTGAACACATTTTGGCTTAAAAGATTTCGAGCTTAAGTTTTACAAAGTACAAATACCTAGATTTATTGCTAAAAAAATAACAAACGAAGACATAACGGAAACTAATATACCTGACCAGCGATGCCTCTGAAGATGGTGCCAAGACAACAGTTGCAAGGGAAGACCGTTGCCAGACTGTGAATTGCAGTGTTGGCTACCGCCTTATATACCCGTCGACACGTTCCACTTCCTGGCTTTCCCGGAATAAAAGTCTAGGGTAGGGGTTTAATTCTGAAGGCCGATTGCCGTAAGATAAACTTTAATTTCCACATGGACTCCGGGAGATGACCGTTCCCTCTCGATGAACTCAAACTTTTGCACCTAAAATAGATGAATAACCTTGGGCAATTCAAAATGAAGAATCCAAACACCATTTTGTCCTTTCAGTTCAGTAGCTCACTCACCTGCACGATAAGCACTAGCGTAGTTTTATCGCTTTGATTACCGGTGTAGTGATTCACACTTTCTCACGTGGATAGATTTTTGCGTTCACCAGTTCGATACCTTTTGTAATTTGTGGACACACCAATCACGCACTAAAAAGCACTGCATCAGCACTTGGTTTTGCCTCTGCACTAGTTTAGTTTAGTTGCATATGCCAAATTGTATTTCACTGGGTCATATTGCTAAGTCATTGCTTTTGCACAACACTACACTGGCCATTTCACTTCACTATGTCATGCATTATTTACCGGTGGTTTTCGTTCACAAACCGTATCTCTATAATGAATATGTTTTGACCATATCACACAATTTCCAAATGCCCCGTCAATCCTAACGAACTTCCGACTACTAATCCTAACGAAGCATTGTTAATAATAATTTTTTTTCAGGAATATTGTTATGGAATGTGATTACTATTTCTGTCTTTGATGCATGTTAGATTTAAGCTGCAACTTGTCGTTATCTAATTATTCAAAGGCAATTTTTTTTTCTTTTTTGTTTTCGTTTCTGTGCGATTAGGAGGGCAATCTGCGGGGGCCGAAGAGGACACGGGACATCGAGGATCGGCGCGCAAAAAGGTATCAGTGATAAATTAAAGTGTACTAATTGTGTTTTTTTGTATTTTATGTATCTAGATTGGCCGGCCAAAGGACCGAAAAGGCCCAACGAGGATCGTCGTGGGAGCTACAAGATCGCCGTGGGATCGTCGAGATCGTCGTCAGTAAGGTATCAGTGATAAATTAAAGTGTACTAATTGTGTTTTTTTGTATTTTATGTATCTAGATTGGCCGGCCAAAGGACCGAAAAGGCCCAACGAGGATCGTCGTGGGAGCTACAAGATCGCCGTGGGATCGTCGAGATCGTCGCCAATAAGGTATCAGTGATAAATTAAAGTGTACTAATTGTGTTTTTTTGTATTTTATGTATCTAGATTGGCCGGCCAAAGGACCGAAAAGGCCCAACGAGGATCGTCGTGGGAGCTACAAGATCGCCGTGGGATCGTCGAGATCGTCGCCAGTAAGGTATCAGTGATAAATTAAAGTGTACTAATTGTGTTTTTTTGTATTTTATGTATCTAGGTTGGCCGGCCAAAGGACTGAAAAGGCCCAACGAGGATCGTCGTGGGAGCTACAAGATCGCCGTGGGATCGTCGAGATCGTCGCCAGTAAGGTATCAGTGATAAATTAAAGTGTACTAATTGTGTTTTTTTGTATTTTATGTATCTAGGTTGGCCGGCCAAAGGACCGAAAAGGCCCAACGAGGATCGTCGTGGGAGCTACAAGATCGCCGTGGGATCGTCGAGATCGTCGCCAGTAAGGTATCAGTGATAAATTAAAGTGTACTAATTGTGTTTTTTTGTATTTTATGTATCTAGATTGGCCGGCCAACGGACCGAAAAGGCCCAACAAGGATCGTCGTGGGAGCTACAAGATCGCCGTGGGATCGTCGAGATCGTCGCCAGTAAGGTATCAGTGATAAATTAAAGTGTACTAATTGTGTTTTTTTGTATTTTATGTATCTAGATTGGCCGGCCAAAGGACCGAAAAGGCCCAACGAGGATCGTCGTGGGAGCTACAAGATCGCCGTGGGATCGTCGAGATCGTCGCCAGTAAGGTATCAGTGATAAATTAAAGTGTACTAATTGTGTTTTTTTGTATTTTATGTATCTAGATTGGCCGGCCAAAGGACCGAAAAGGCCCAACGAGGATCGTCGTGGGAGCTACAAGATCGCCGTGGGATCGTCGAGATCGTCGCCAGTAAGGTATCAGTGATAAATTAAAGTGTACTAATTGTGTTTTTTTGTATTTTATGTATCTAGATTGGCCGGCCAAAGGACCGAAAAGGCCCAACGAGGATCGTCGTGGGAGCTACAAGATCGCCGTGGGATCGTCGAGATCGTCGCCAATAAGGTATCAGTGATAAATTAAAGTGTACTAATTGTGTTTTTTTGTATTTTATGTATCTAGATTGGCCGGCCAAAGGACCGAAAAGGCCCAACGAGGATCGTCGTGGGAGCTACAAGATCGCCGTGGGATCGTCGAGATCGTCGCCAGTAAGGTATCAGTGATAAATTAAAGTGTACTAATTGTGTTTTTTTGTATTTTATGTCTCTAGGTTGGCCGGCCAAAGGACCGAAAAGGCCCAACGAGGATCGTCGTGGGAGCTACAAGATCGCCGTGGGATCGTCGAGATCGTCGCCAGTAAGGTATCAGTGATAAATTAAAGTGTACTAATTGTGTTTTTTTGTATTTTATGTATCTAGATTGGCCGGCCAAAGGACCGAAAAGGCCCAACGAGTATCGTCGTGGGAGCTACAAGATCGCCGTGGGATCGTCGAGATCGTCGCCAGTAAGGTATCAGTGATAAATTAAAGTGTACTAATTGTGTTTTTTTGTATTTTATGTATCTAGGTTGGCCGGCCAAAGGACCGAAAAAGCCCAACGAGGATCGTCGTGGGAGCTACAAGATCGCCGCCTCGAGAACCCGAGATTCACGCCCATTTGGATTAAGAAGAAACGAAGATGGTACGGTTTAGTATGGCCGAATCGGCATTTTTCTTACTTCATGCTATGCTGTGATGTGAGTGTTTTATAAATGTTTTCTCCGATTCCTTTTTCCTTACCTTGGTGTTCCCTTTAAGCACTATGGCTAATGGTCATTGCACCCCGCCTTCACTTTGTACTCAGCAGCACACTGCAGCACGCAACTTCACAACACATTTAGCTCATGGTTTGTTGGCTGTTTGTGTTAGCTTTCATACACCAGGTAGGGAGGGCTATTTTTAGGTAATATAACTCCGCACTTTACATCGGTATCTCACTTAAACATTTGTTGGTGTAGATCTACTAATACTAACTGCTTTGAGGACAAACAGGAAAACGAAAATAACTTATTCGCTTTGTCAAGCGTTTAAAAAAAAAGAATGTTGGACTAGCGTTATGAATCAGTCTTGCGTTTAGTCTTTTATTTTTGAAAGATAATGCACAAGGAAAAAAAATTGGGCAACCCTTTTAAACAATCCATTGCTTGCTGTCGGTTTGCGCATCCCGATTCGAGAAACCGATTGAAATCCGACAGGGCATGGGGCCAATAAAAGGCAGTTCTTAACCCATCCAACCCACCCCGAAAACCGACAGTACCAACACGGTTGATGCTGGGCCGAACCGGCGATCCTGATAGGATCTAGGGCTGGCCGGTAAGGAACTAGGATCATTTTAGTTGAACGCTATTAAACAACGGTGACGTGAAATGAACATAAAACATAAAAAATTTATTCGAGATCTCGCCATCTAGCGGTAAGTAATAGAGGTAGCTTCTGCTGGTTTGCACCAATGCGTCAGTAACACGGTGCGCGGGCTACTCTCATTGTGATTGTTGACAGTTTCTCTGTGGAGTGATTTTGGCGGTTTTTGCAAGACAGCCGCCACCACAAAGTTTTCGTTTGAAACCCATGTTTTCTTTTAATTAAGTGAAAGGTTGTTAGATTCAACCCCAATCAGAGAATGTATATCAAGCAAGTGATTATACAAGGTTTTAAAAGTTATCGTGAGCAAACAGTGGTAGAACCGTTTCACCCAGGTCACAATGTTGTCGGTACGAGCATTTGGATTTCTTTCTTTAAAAGATAGTACTTATTTATTTCTGAATTTTTAGTTGGCCGAAATGGTTCTGGAAAGAGCAATTTCTTTTATGGTATGTGGGTTTTTAATATTATGCATATTTTTGAATTTATTAACTTTCAAACACTCGTTTGGATCATATGTTTGTATATCCACAGTCAATTTTCTTTCAAGTTTATCTAAATTATTTATATGCTTCAATTTATCTGATTATATACAGCCATCCAGTTTGTGTTGAGTGATGAATTTAATCACTTGAGACCTGAACAGAGACAGGCTCTGCTACATGAAGGAACAGGGCCTAGAGTGATTTCGGCCTATGTGGAAATCATCTTTGATAACACAGACAACCGCCTTCCTATTGACAAAAAGGAAGTTAGTCTGAGACGTGTGATTGGTTCAAAGAAAGATCAGTACTTCCTGAGTAAAAAGATGGTGACCAAAGCAGATGTTGTCAATCTGTTAGAATCAGCCGGGTTTTCTCGTTCCAACCCTTATTACATTGTCAAACAAGGAAAAATTAACCAGATGGCTACAGCGCCTGATTCCCATCGTTTGAAACTTCTAAGAGAAGTCGCTGGAACCAGGGTGTACGACGAACGAAAGGCCGAATCCGAAACCATCATGAAAGGTATTATAGGATTTTAGTTGTAAGCCTTTAACTAAGCTTACCATTTAATGCTATCAAAAACAGAAACGCAAGGAAAACGAGAAAAGATCGAAGAGTTTTTACGGACGATTGAAGACAGGTTGAAAACGCTGGAAGAAGAAAAGGAAGAATTGAAAGAATACCAGAAATGGGACAAAATCAGGCGCGCAGTAGAATACACCATTCACGACCGAGAGCTAAAAGAAACAAGAAAAAAATTAGACGATATGGAAAACACGCGAAAGGACTCGGGTGATCGTCAAGATAAGTTGAGGCAGCAGCTGGAACGGGCCCAAGAAAACAGCAAATCCGCCTCAAGAGAACTTCGTGATCTGAAACATCGTGCCCAAGCTGCTCGAGAGGAGCGCGATACATTAAATGCAGAGCAACAACAACTTCTGAAAGAAAAATCCAAGTTAGAATTAACCATTAAAGTAGGTTTTTCGAAACAGATCTTGATACACAGAAAGATCCCTGCAAATCTCGATATGATTCCAGGATTTAAGTGACGAAGTGCAAGGAGATAACCAATCTAAGGAGCGTGCCGAACGAGAACTCCAGCGTCTTCACGAAACCATCGCCCAGAAAGATGGTGAACTCGAGCGTATCAAGCCCCAGTACGAAGAAATGAAACGGCGCGAAGAGGAATGCACTAGAGAGTAAGTTTCAAATTTTAAAACTTTAAACAAGAGCTGGCAGACGGTAAAATTTTTGGATTTTAGACTTGCACTGAAAGAGCAAAAACGTAAAGAACTCTATGCAAAGCAAGGTCGTGGGTCACAGTTCACTTCCCGAGATCAGCGTGATACGTGGATTCAAAACGAATTGAAGTCTCTCTCGAAAGCTATTAAGGAGAAAAATGAGCAAATAGAGCGTCTCCAAGAAGACTTGAAGGTTCGTAAATAACTTTGTGTCAACTTTTCTGTCTAAAACAGCATTGGTTTTAAAATTGTAGCGTGACGCCCGCAAACGCGTTGAACTGGAGAAGAAAATTGAAGAGATGACCAGTGAAATGGAGAATCATCGGTTAAGTATCGACGATCATAATAAAGTCTTTTACGATATGAAGAAAAGAAAAGATGGACTCCAGACCGAGCGAAGTGGACTGTGGAGAAACGAAACATTGGTTCAACAGAATTTAGCCTCCTCCAAAGAGGAACTTGCCAAATCGGATCAGGTTCGTTCATCGCATCATAATTAATTCTTTTATTTTATTTTTTTAAACGGGAAATTACTTTTTCTCTAAAAGGTGTTACGTTCGTTGGCTGGTAAGCCTATCTTAAATGGAAGAGACAGTGTGCGTCAAGTTTTGGATAATATGCGCGCTAAGGGTGGTCGCATGGCTGAAATTGCGGATTCCTATCATGGTCTTGTCATTGAAAATTTTGACTGCGATAAAAGTATTTTCACGGCTGTAGAAGTCACGGCCGGTAACCGAATGTTTCATCATATTGTAGAATCAGACCGTGTTGGCACAGAAATTCTCAAACAAATGAATCACGAAAAGCTACCTGGAGAGGTGAGAAGAAAGTTACTTTCATTTATTTCTAAAACGTCCAGGCTTGTAAAGTCAGTTCCTTTAGGTAACATTTATGCCGCTGAATCGTTTGAATGTTCGCGAGACGAACTACCCTCAAACGGAGGACGCTTTGCCAATGGTTACCAAATTACAATATTCCGACCGTTTCGACAAAGCCATGCGATACATTTTCGGGAAGACAATGATCTGTCGTAATTTAGAAGTTGCTAGTGTTCTCGCTCGTACTACTGGATTAGATTGCGTTACTCTCGATGGAGATCAAGTTTCCTCAAAGGGTAATTATTCTTTAATTTGTTGTACTGCTCCCGGCCGAAGTAATGAAAACAATAATTTTGTTCACCAGGCTCGCTTACCGGTGGTTACGTGAATACTTCAAGATGCCGATTGGAAGTGTACAAAACTCGATCGACCCTGAACGCACAAGTAGCTGAAAAGGAAAAGGAACTGGCTGATTGCCGAACGAAATTGCAACAAGTGGAAAGTGAAGTAAACCAACTGCTCAGCGAAATTCAGCGCACAGAAACTAAAAATAGCAAGTCTAAGGTAATGTTACAAGTGCCATTAAAAGCCTTGATTACTCAGACATTAACTATTCTTTTGCTTCTGTAGGATGTTTTTGAGAAAGTGAAAGCAGACATACGATTAATGCGGGAAGAGCTAAACAACATCGAGCGATCCAAGCAACCCAAAGAGAGATCACTAGCGCAGCTACGTTCATCACTGGAAGCCATGCAGTCGACCAAAGAAGGTCTCGAATCAGAATTGCATCAAGAGCTAATGACGCAGCTTTCGGTAACTGACCAATTAGAAGTAGACCGGTTAAATGACGATATTCGTCGCCTGACGCAAGAAAACAAAGACGCTTTTATCCAACGTATGAGACTCGAAGCGGACAAAAACAAGCTTGAGAATTTACTTACAAACAATTTGATACGGAGACGAGATGAATTGCACCAAGCCTTGCAAGAGATTTCGGTCGAGGATCGCAATCGTAAGTTGGATCATTGCCGCTCCGAGTTGGGCACAGTGGAACGCCGACTTGACGACGTGAGCGATGCACTCAAGGATGTCGAGAAGAAAGTTTCAGATCTGAGCCGAAAGCAGAAGGAAGCACAGAGTGACCTGGAGAAGTTACGTTTCAAAGAAAAGGACATCGATGAACGTCTTGCTGAGAGCGCCAAAGATTTTGATAAAATGGCATCTAGGCAAACAGCGCTGCAGCAGAAGATTACTGAGTGCACGGAAAAGATTCGCGATCTGGGATCGCTACCTAGCGATTCGTTTGACAAGTATCAATCAATGGCGACGAAGTTGCTTTTTAAACAACTGGAAAAGGCAAATTCCGAGTTAAAAAAATATAGCCACGTTAACAAAAAGGCTTTGGATCAATTCATTTCCTTTTCCGAAGAAAAAGCAAAGTTGTTAGAGCGTAAAGAAGAGTTGGATCGTGGCTATGACAAGATTAAAGAGTTGATGAGCACACTGGAATATCGAAAGTACGAGGCCTTGCAGTTCACTTTCAAGCAAGTATCGAAGTACTTTTCTGAAGTTTTCCAACGGCTCGTCCCTAATGGACACGCGTACTTGAAGGTTAATAAATTCAAACTTATCTCGTCGAAATTGGAATTTTTACAGTACGTAATTTGATTTACAGATGGATACCGGTGCTGATTCGGCTGGTAACTCGGAAGATGCATCAGCTTCGTTTGGTGACACAGAGGGAACGGATCAGTTTACAGGTGTCGCCATTAAAGGTGACTACCAATAACACAAAAAAATATGAGATTTCCTTTTTATAAAGCTAAAATATTTAAACAATGTGGCTCTCAGTTTCATTTAGCGGACAAAATGCAGAAATGAAGGACATGAACCAACTTAGTGGTGGTCAGAAATCTTTAGTAGCATTAGCATTGATTTTCGCCATCCAAAAATGCGATCCAGCTCCGTTCTACCTCTTTGATGAAATCGATCAGGTAATAAACTAGGCTAAACATTTTTTTTTACATCCAGTCTTTAAGCGTTGTATTTGTACCTAGGCCCTTGATGCTCAACATCGAAAAGGAGTAGCTGATATGATCCACGAGCATTCGAAAAATGCCCAGTTTATTACCACAACTTTCAGACCGGAACTCTTGGAACATTCAGATAAATACTATGGTGTCAAATTCCGTAACAAAGTCAGCCATGTTGAGTGCGTTACTAGGTGAGCAAATTTTAAATCATAGTATTTTAACAGCCACAATTAATGAGTAAATTGTATCTGAAGGGAGGAAGCGTACGATTTCGTCGAGGATGATCAAACCCACGGCTAGATTACTGATGAAAATTAAAACAAAGATAGAAACACATCGTTTCCAGCCCATTCGCCATCATGCATCTTTTTTTTGTTTCGTTAGCAATCGTGTCATCATCTCCAAAATTATGTTGGAATACATTTCAACAAGAAGTTTTTCAGGTAACTTCTTACCAAAATTTTTATAAAATTATTCAAATGCTTTTTAATGAGTTAAAATTACAGTTTATCAAAACGAGAGCAGTAGGGACCAACTGTGGGAAAAGCAAAGATTTATTATAAGTTTAATGAATACTTTATCCTCATATTTCCCGTATATTGCAGAACAAAATTAATTTCCTTAACGATAAACATTCCTAAAGGTTTATGCAAATACGTCACAAGAATCACGTTACCGAAAAAATGCAATGGTAATACTAGGCGAGACCAGCTGACACCTCTAGTCGCTCGATGGTAGGTTGGTGATTGATCTTACAGCAGCAACGAGTCGATGGTCTTTCCCACATATTGCGGATTTGAAGCTTGCCACATCAGACAACAAAATGGATGCAGCCGCGGCCCGAAACAGTTCAGCAAGTTCCATTAGAGAAGCAGGCAATACCAACCCTAAATCTTCGAAAATATTTCCCAAATAATCTTAGGGAAAAGAAGAAACAGATAGTAACGGATTTTCAGTCTCTGAAGGCGTAAACAATCAGCGATTACAAAATTTACCGATATCAGCGGCCAATTGCTTAGCACCTTTAGGCCCTACACTCTCAATGCGAAGAATGGCATCGCTCAACGCACTGGCACAAGCCGTGGCAACACAACCTAGAAGGAAGTCTGTAGCACTTGACTGATGCTGGCCTGTCTCAGGATGGCCTGTGCCAGGTGGTTGTCCATGAGCGAAGGAATGCTCCGATAGCGCTCGTGTAAGCCCTCTGTTCTCTTGCAGAACAAAGGGCTCGAGGTGCTGTGGCAGCATCATTAGATATTGACCAATTTGCGTTATGTATTCCATAGGTGCTAGTCCAAATTCTGGCAAATCTTCGGTCAGACCACTACCGCTGATTATGTCAGCCCATTCCCGGCTGCCCAATTGGTTAATTTGTTGGTGGATAGGACTCATCAACGTGACCTTAATACTGTACTGAATATTTGAATTAAGCTCCAACGCTACCGCTATCGTTGGACTTAAATAGCAGAACCTTTCGTCTAAAACAGAAAAAGGTTTAGGTAAGTCATTGTTTTTAAGTATTTTTGCAGAAAAACTTCCATACTCTGCTTGCACTGTTTGAAGAGGGTTTCAAGTCGCTGGAGCGGTTGGGGTTCAAGATAGAAAGTTTTACAGCAGCTGAGAGGAGCTCCGTCTTGACTAAGCTTCTTCCCACAGGTTTTCACAATATCTGAAAACATGGAATCATTTTCTTCCAGTGCCAGCAGAAGTTCGCCTAACGTTTGGAGTAACGAAAGCGCGGTATGTAAAGAATCTTCCCCCGAATGATCCATAAGGTTCTTTAGTTTGTCAAGTAGGCTTTTGTAGTGCTGCAAATGGTGGGCCAAAAACCTATTCCAAGCCTTTTTATTTTGTTTATTGAAGAAAAGAAAATAAGTGAAAATTAATTAGGTCTAAGATATATTCTGATTTATCCAATATCACCTCGATTAACAGCTCCAAACCGTATCCGTGTGTAAGTGCAACACAGTTTTGAAGTGTAGACTCCACAAGACTGTTGATTTTTGAATGGCTTTGTCGTAAAGTCTGAATGCTTTCTGTTATCTCCGTACTATCGTCGATAGGTTCCGGGAATTGTTCGAGCAAGTGTTGGAGACATAAAGCTTTATACTTGTTGGAAATAATAAGTCGAAATGGCTGATAAAGTGAGTCGCTAAACTGGCGGAAGACTTCGTCCTCGATGGGGCCAATATCTTTAAAATGAGCTTCTACCCCTTGAAGGAGTCTGTCAGCAGACGACTTGATTTGTTGCAACATGAATAAAGCCTCTGCAGCTGCCGGTTTTTTAATCAACGATTCCAGACTGCTCAGTGGATTAGGATCTAGGGCCGACATGGCTTGCGAGTAAATGGGCAAAATGACGCGACTTATGGTAGTTGGATATTGGTTAAAGACCCCTCGGTACCATGCGGTCTGCTCTTGCAGATCTGCAAGTAATAGTTCATGAAAGCGACTGATCACTTCAACTATATTCAAGTCATCTAATTCGCACAGTTCTTTCCATTCGTGCAGAATAACACCCCGTCGACACTTGGTATAATAATGCAAAAGCTGATCCAATCTGTCCATATTGCTGAACACCTAGAGCAAAAAATGATGCATTATCTGAGTGTCCTCTTTTGGTTTTGTGCGATCATAGTATTATAGCACAAATGGATACCTGCACCATGACAGCAGTTTTGACAGCATCTCCTGCAGAGATTGCCGACACCACCGAGGGTGATGCTAACGCTTCGAGACGATTGCGCAGTCCATCAAGTTGCATCATTCTTTCACCATAATCACTTACATGATTAAGAAGATCCAAGCTTTGCATAAGGCTACTAAGGCGTAGTGATAAAGCCATCAAGTCATTAGACTCAAATAACTAGAAAGAGACAAAAGATCATTAATTGGGTCTTGGGATAATTTAAAAAGTCAAACACACCTCTTCAATATCCGCCATAAGTGTAGTCCAGTTATCTGCTTCTTGTAGAGCTTTAGAAGTAGCTTTTAGCTTGCTTTTTACAGCATCAAGTTTTACTATGTACTCAAGTGAGTGGGTAGTTTCATTTTCAACCTTGGCAACTTCATGCTCAACTGTTGCGAGCTTCCTTTGAAAGTGTACCACTTCATTTTGTAGAAGTTCTATGTCCCTAAGAAGTCGAGGAAGACTGGAAAGAACTGCGGTGCTTGTATTTTCAAGACTGCTATTGATTTCGAATATAGCAAGCTGCAGTTTCATGACAATCGAGGATGCGAAGCTTTCGTGAGACTGGGCTTCCGATTGTCGGAACGCGTTATTTACCCAATCTTTCGCACAAAATTGTTCTTTAGCAAAGGCAGAAAGATCCTAAAATGAAACAGATAAAATGTTGACTTCATATCTGCGCGCTAAACAAGGAAACCACCTATATTTACCATTTTTCTAACATTAGCTGTAAACAATTTTACCAGATTCAAAACAATCCGAATTTTTCGTCGTCGTCTGCGAAGCCTACGTGGCGTTGTGGCAGTTCAGTTCCCCGAGAACTCATTGAATTATTATATAAATTTGAAATAGATAATCAATAAAACAAAATTTTCTTATGTACCTTCTACGTATAAATTCTATGATTTTCATTTAACACGAAATTTTTTTAAATGCCAAATACTTAGGCTATGATTAGCCTGGCTTTGATCCAGAAGATGGCGTTCACACTCCATTTCCTTTTCAAATTTCCAACAGTCAGCAGGCAATAGTACTTTGTGGCGGGCAATATTTGCAGAATACTATGAGATTTTGTGTAACAACCCACATTTTTTACTAAAAAATTATCATGTCAAATAGTGAAGTTCAAGAACCTAAGATGGATGTCGAAAACAGCCAATTTTGTGTAAATATTTTTTGTGTAATGCCTAGTAATTCAACTGAGGCCACCTGTCCAAAAGACTTATTTCAAGCACATGAATGTTGTAAAGAAAATGGTTTCAATGTGAATTGGATTCAAGAGGAAGCTTGCATGAAGCTTAAACCTTGCAAGGAAGATGTCTTTATCTTGTCTGAATTTGCTGGACCATTGTTTGAGTTTCTCAGACACTTCAGATGTACCATTATCGGCCCACAGTGCCTGCTTGTTTCTGTTAATAAAGGAGAACCACTCCCAGATGTTCCAACACCTGTTTTCACAGTTGCAATGAAGGGAATCATTGTTACTACAACAGGATGTAGCCCCCAAGAGAAAAAGGATATTCAAGAAAAAGTGCAATTCATGGGTGGACTTTACTCATCAGCATTTTCTGTAAATGTAACCCATCTTATTGTCAAGAGTGTGGCAGATTTTAGTCAGAAATTTAAAGTGGCAATAACCAAAGATATTCCTGTTATGGTTCCCAAATGGGTTGATGCCGTTTGGAATGCCAGTCTTAAAGAAAGTGTTCATGGAACTGATCCCATGTTTGCTAGATATGCTTGCCCTCCATTCCAGGGATTGGTCATATGTGTGTCCCAAATTCCAATCAAGGATCGGGAAGCCCTTAAGAAGATTATCGAAGCAAATGGCGGGCGATACTCTGGTCAGCTCGAAATGGGCAAGACAAATATTCTCATCACCACATCAGCTGAAGGGGAAAAATACACCTATGCCAGACGCTGGAAGATACGTTGTCTCAAACCAGAGTGGATTCATACTTCACTAAACAAAGGCTACGCCGCTGACCCAGACGCATTCATTGTTGAAAAGAGTACCCTGCCTCCGAGATGTTCAACTCCAGAAGCAGATCATTCTGTAATGAAGTTTGGTAATTCAAGCATCAACAGCACCATATTGAACGAAAGCAGAGTTCATCACGTCGACGAGACAGTTGGGTCTACGACTTTAATACTGAATCATCAACAATGCGATTCTCGATCAACGGAAGCACTCGAATCATTGGATTTGGCTCTTTCTAAAAAGGCCGGACCATTTCTGGATGGATGTAAAGTTTTTCTTAGTGGCTTTGACGGTTCCCAGATGGAAAAACTTCGGTATACCAATATTCAAACATTAAAATAAAAAAGAAATAAAATAAACTTCTAATATCTAACCTTTTTTTCTTTTTCCAGGCGTATTCTTAACAACGCCGGCGTGGCTCGCTTTAATAGCATCAGTGAATCACTATCTCACGTTATTGTCGGAAAAACTGTTGAAGAAGACTGGAAGCAACTTCAACAGCTAATGCATAAGCCTCATATTGTAACAGTAGAATGGGTAGTTCAGAGCCTAAGATTGAAAAGGGCTGCCCCAGAAGCCGCCTATCTGCATCCCGATTTCAAAAATGTAATTGCTCCCAATAAAGAAAACGCGACGAAGAAACCTATTCGAGAACCGAGCAGTAACTTACAAGAAGATACACATATGGTACAGCAATACTTGACTACGGATAATACAGAAGAAGAACCGTCATCATTAATGGATCGGCCTCAAGGCATTTTTTCCGGTCTTACCTTCCATCTTGTAAATCTTGACACGGACTATGTTTCTACCGTGACGGACCTAATTGTAAGCAACGGTGGGCTTGTCGTATCGAAGAATGCCACTTATGTAGTTACAGAACCAGTCAGCCATACCATAATGCCTTTGGATCAAGAAGCAAAAGGCACGTTAGTCAATACTTTGTGGATCGAAGAATGTATCGATGAAGGCCGCCTAGTGGATATCGAATTCTATCATCGTCATATTAAAATACGTGACAGAAATATTCTAGCAGGGTACACGGTATCCTTCAGTGGCATTCAAGGGCGACTTAGAGAACTACTCGATGACTTAATTGGACAACTTGGCGGAAGACCACAAGAGACTTTCTCACGCAAACTGATGGAGCAAAAGAATGTGTATCGTTCTACTCATCTTGTCTGTGCAAAAACAGAAGGGAGAAAATACGAAAAGGCTCTTGAATGGGGTGTCCCGGCTGTTAGTGCCGAATGGGTTATTGCCTGCGCTATTTCTAGCAGTCGCCCTAACGAAGAGGATTTTCCTCCGGGAGGTGAAGCACCTACATCGCCAGAATCGGCTTTTCCAACACCTCAAACAGCAATTAAACTCTCTGTTTGTCCTACGGAATCTGTAGTTTTAAAAACTACGAAGCAGAAATTGGCAGAAATATCTAGCAATCCCACACGTCATTTACCGACGCATTTTGATATGTCTTCTCCTCGAACTCCAGTATAAACCTTTTTGTTTCCATAACATTGCAAATGCATAATTTATTTTCCTTAACAGACAGGACCCGCAGTTACTCCTGCTATGCCTCAGCCACGGGCTGCGTTTGATTCACCAATGTGTTTGCAACCAAGTTCAAGTGGTACTAATACTGTTGGTAGAACACCTCAACCTCGAGCAACTCTATTTAACATGCCCACGCCAGATACACCATATGGAAGGCTTTTAAACGTAGCGTCAGTTTCTATAACTAGAATAGCACGCCGGAAAAGATTCTATTTTTTACATTTATTTAATTTAATTTTTTTTAATAATTTTTTTGTTTGTTTTACAGTCAGACCCGTCACCTGATACCCGAAAAATGTGGAAGCATGCATTGGAAAACCGGGTTCGCCTGACACCTCGTACAAACGAATCATTTACCACAACACCACAGCAAGAGATTCAACGAGGAGAAATTGTTGTTGCTTCTGAAGCTTCGGATTATTTTGAAAATTTACGTAAAAAATTTCGACTTGATAATGGAGACGATGGACAAACAACATGGGGATCGGCAAGTCCAGCAGCAGTTCCACCCTTAGAACCACCGAAGCCGCCTTTCGACGGAATCGTGGTTTTTATACACAAGAAAATCGAAGATCAACGATCCGAGTTGGTTAGGGCTGTTGAAGCGCTGGGCGGCAGAGTTCGTTTTCAGCACTGCGAAGAAGTAACGCATTTTGTTTATCAAGGCAAGTTGGCTGCTTCGAAAGAGGTTAAAAGTGCAAAAGAGTGGCACCAGAAATTTGTCTCACCGCAATGGATTCTCGACTGCGAAGATGCTACTTGTCGCCTCGAAGAATCCCAGTACCCACCCTCTTTAAATCCGAAAATGGCTTTGTCACTTAATTTCAATTCGCAACCTCCTCCACCGGCTAGTTGTTCGCAGAAACGTCGACCTACTGCAAACACTGTCGAAACGGGTACACCGAGAATCCCGATTCGTAAACGTTTAATGTCCGATACCGATACTCATGAAAATGATCACCTTGAAGCAGACGAGGACCAGAACCTTCCCGTTCCTGAAGTAGAAGAAGAAGCGTGTAAAGAACTTTTGCAGCTCGACCAAGTCCTATCACGTTCGGCCGAACAGATCCCCGCGGTAAAGCTGGCAAACGTATCGGCGGCTAGAAACGGTCGTGCTCCCGACCGCATCTTTGTCCCTGCAACTCAGCCTTTGGACATGGCCCCGGATTCACAATCAGCCGCTGTAGTGTGGGACCTTCATGAGACTCAAAAAGTTACTGGTTCAGAGCCAGCCTCCGTGTACCGAGTCATGTTCTCTGGAATGGCTCAAGATGACCGTGACTGCTGTACAGCCATCATTGAAAATTTAGGTGGAACAGTTCTTGAAGCCAATCATTACGATCCTACATGTACACACCTCGTCGTCGCCAAAGTTGGATCAAATGAAAAACTTTTGACATCCATCGCTGCAGGCAAGTGGGTCCTCAATCCCGAATGGTTGAGTGAAAGCGAAAAAGAGCATCGTTTTTTAGAGGAGCAGAAATATGAGTGGGGTAATCCAGAAGCATCGGCGGTGCATCCACAGGTTGAATCAATTTCTGAAGATGAAGCCAAAATCGCAGCAGCCGCATATTATTGGCGTATTAATCGTACCCGTGGCCATTCCGATGGCCCTTTTCATGGTATTACTGCCGTTCTCCACTTACGTGAAAAAAACGCATCATTCCAGCGTTTGCTTGAAGCTGGCGGCGGAGAGGTGGTGGATCCTATGTAATAATTTTATCATTTATTCAAATCATAGACGCAACTAAACTTTTCTGTTTTCGTAGCGCGGCTTTGGAGAACAGCAGGACAAATCTGTGTATTTTGGACACCCGGGAGGTAAAAAAAGTACAGTTGGCTACATATGCTAGCAAAGGTATCTATTGTGTTCCACTGATCTATTTGAGAAACCTTGTTCTCGCAATGGATAAGAAGTTGAAATGGAGTAAATCTGTTTTGCCCGAATTTCTCCCTTATCTAGAAAATATGCCTTCTTGACTTTCTTTTGTTTATGAAAACTCAAGGTGAAATAGTTTTTTTTAAAGAAAAATGTTAAATCTAAAGATTGGTTTGAAAAATACAATTGTCTCTAGTTTCTTCCAGAACTGTATTCATCTCTAGTACATAGACTTTAGGCTACCATGGGCGTTTGGGCCCCATTGTTGCGTCACTCAGTATCCACGTTTTGTCTTCATCTTTTTTCATTGCCATTTGCTTGTGCCTTGGTTTAGTTTTACAAATGATGTATGCTCTTTCATGCCTCACCACTTTGTAACAGTCTTTGCACCGCTTTTTCAGTTTTCCAACAACTTTAAATCCAGCTGTAGGAACTAGTGTAGGAACAGTTGGAGTTAAGAGTTGCCTTGGCATACTTGCACCTTCTTGAATTTTCATTGTAAACACACTGAATGTTCTTGTCACTGTCACAGGTGATAACAAGAAAAGCTGCTGCATGTTATTGCACACTGGCACAATGATTTTTCTCAACATATCCATTGTGAAATTCAACCTGTAAAAATTATTTTTTAGCTTGCTGTACTTCGTATGATATTTTCATAGAGCTACAAAAAAAAATTGAGGAAGTATCTAAAATGTCGAATTTGCTTTGAGGCATTAACCAACACTTACCATTAAGCTGCATTTTACCCCTCAACATATAGCTAAAATGATTAGATAAATAAACTGTAGTTCCCCACTTACGTTAGCAACAGGCTTGATGCGTATTTTTTTTCGTTACGTCACTATTTTAGACTTGTTCTTGAATTTAATGAATTTTTTTGGACTAAGGTAATTTGGCGACAAAGCAGACGACAGTAGGAACTGTAAACCGGCGGTCTGCAGGATGCAAAACACTGGTATTTCCTAGTTCTAGCAATACAAGATTGTGATACATTTACTTTGCTTTATAGTTATAACGTAAAATCTTGACTTGCAGAACAAAATAATTTGTAAATTTCGTGGAATTTATGGAACCTAACGGAGCGACACACAAACTGAATGAAATATGGAAAATCTTTCCGATTCTAATTCATTGATTAAATTTCCTGTTGTTGTATTTTAAGACAAGTTTACTAATTTTCGTGGATTTTCAGTTTACCATAAAAATGAAACCCGATTGAACTCATATTCTTTAACATTTCGAAATTCTGAGTTTTTCTAAAACACAGAAGATATGGCAACCTTACCCACACAAGGCAACTCCGCCTTCTCTCCTAAATTACCTTCTTCTCTTCGTGTGCCGGTGGAGTACTGCAGTCTCCATTTTCATTTATCTCAAACGAGAGAACGTGGGAATATATATCTCAATTGGTACGTTGAAGGACCATTTGACGAGGCCTGAAAACGGCGATACTATGGAGAATCATCTGTGAAATGACTGCTAAATCTCCATCATGGAAGATACACTTCAGGTATGTTTTTTCCTTGTAACTACGAATATTAATGGTTCCTTGTTTCTTGCCATACCTTGAGAAATATCATGGCAATTAGCTTCAGCATTTTGTTAGCGTCCTTCGTGTCATTCGTTGTACCAGGAGAGTCATATCTCCTCTAGATGTAGGGTCCACTCTGAGGTTGATATTGTTATATTGTTATCTATTACCTTGGCGAAAAATCTTCAAAATTTATCTTGAGACTCGAACGCCACGTGGCGTCCATCTTGCCAAAATTAAAGTCCATGTCATGGAACCGATCTTAACCTCAAAATACTGTTTTTGGCAGGAACTGGAATTCCTGGACTTCAGTGACCTACCAGAAAATGAAGTTCAAAATTTGAAAAGCTTTATTATTGGGCCGACCAAACAAGATGAGCAGAAAGATAATCTTTCATCAGTCTCTGAGCAGCACCCATGTGAAGGTACGACAATACATTCCTGCACATATTTGGCAGTTTTTACATTTCTTTGCACTTGTTTAGGATGTGTGGGGTCTGGGAATTACCCAGATATGGAGTCAGCTGAACATGTTCCGGTAGTTTTTTCAGCTCCAAACCCAGTTCATTCTATGTACCAGCAGAATGTTTGCATCACATCAATACCCCAATATCAACCAATCATGAGTTATCCAATGCAGATAATGCCAGGGGGTCACCTTGTTGCTTCAAGTCCTAACTACTATGTTGGTAACATTCACAGTCCTCCTATTCCTCATCCTGCGTCATTTAGTCCACCCCATCGGATTTTGAACTCCCAGCTTCTGACGTACCCGAAAAGGAAAAATGTTCGCGTGAAATATTCACCACGGAAAGATATTGTAAATGGACATGCCGGTGATGTCTATTCTAATATGGTCTACCAACCGCCCGTATCGTATATGGGACCGTGTTTCACGGGCGATGTTGTACAGGCTGTTACCGGAGTGCCGATTGTTATGCATCAGTCCGTGCCGTCATACGTACCACCTCACGGCGTCCAAGTCACAGCAGCTAATTCTCCTCAGCTATATCCAGTGGTAAACTATCCGCCGACAGAAACTACCCTTTCGCTGGATTTCTTCGTTCCGGCCGTTAACGAAGCAACCGAAGAGATTCTTGCTGTTAATCCTACCCCAGTTCTAGCACCACTAGCGACTGTTTCTCAGGTAGAAGCAGTCGAAGAAAAGAAAACGAAAATTTTAACACCATCAGAGGTACCTGCATCTCCAGTTGAAGCGATTTCACTTGCAGAAGATAAACCGTTAAATGCTGATCCTTCCGAAGCTAAATCATGGGCTAGCTTGTTCAAGAAGGATGCCCCAGTTCCTGTGAACTCCGGGGAAAAACCAACTGCACGAGTTGGGCCATTCACGCCGTCTGGCGTTGTAACGCCGGAAATGGCAAGCGTTGTGTCTCGGCCAACGGTTGATGTAAGAACTCGTCGCACTGCAGAGCATCTAGCCAGCTACGAATTGGTAATGGTGCCAGTGGCATTGCTCCCAAGAGGTCTCATCAATAAGAGCAATTGGTGTTACATAAATGCAACCTTGCAAGCCTTGATTGCTTGTGCACCTTTCGTTCATCTGGTGAAGTCGCTGGAGCGTTTCACAGGAGGTAAAAAGGAAGAGTCCACGACACCAATAATGGATAGCGTGTAAGTTATTCTACTTTAAAGTGATTTATTTCCCTATGATGAATTAGAGTTAGCTGTCTGGCTTACGACAATCCCGCAAATGTGGATAACATACGGAGTACTGCCTTACTCGTTTAAATCCTCGGGAAGGTCTGAGAAAAAGCTAGTCTCTTAAATGTAGAGATTATGTTCTAGACGGACAACCTTCTTGTGAAGGTGCAGAGGAATAGAAAGATATCGATTGGAGGTTACTTGCCCACGATGCCTCTTTGGTTAGGCGTTTTACTTCCAAGTACGATTGGAACCGCCTCTGTGGCTTGCTTTTTGAGTATAATTTGCGGGATGTGGTATGCATTATTTTGTTACTACAAAACTCAATTCAGACTAATCTGTCGAAAGCCGCACATACTGCTCTAGCATTCTGAGGGTTTTTCATACGAATCCCCAGAAATATTGTTTGTTCTAGTTTGGTAAGAAATTTCTCATCGATCTTTCATTTTTAGAATCGACTTCGTTGATCAGTTTGAAGTTATTCCTGTCCGAACTGGCAAAGAACGGGCATCTGCCAAAAAAGAGGAGCCGCGTTTTGGAACAAGTTTCGAGCCCTGTTCTGTATACAAAATGCTTTCAAAAATCCGAAGTGAAACTTTCAAAGTGGAAGGTCGCCAGGAAGATGCCGAAGAATTTTTGAGCTGTCTGCTTAATGGCTTGCACGATGAGATGATCGATGTTGTGAAAGCCTCCAATCTTGCTGGAGATAAACCTCCCGTTCAGGTTGGAGCTAAATCAGATGCATTGGACGAGGAAGATTGGCAGGTAAAAGTGTTTTCTATTTCGTCATGGGTAGAAGTTAATCTCGTGTGATGAGCTTTATGGATTTCTGACACCTCTTCTGAGTTTATCTTTGAAGATTTCCTTTAACTGAAACTTGATATTTAGTTCTCTTTGTCGTTACATTTATAATTCCACATTAAGCCGTTCATTTTTTAATTAGATTATTGGCCCAAAGAACCGAGGATGTGTGACGCACACGACCACTTTCAGCAAAACACCCGTATCGAACTTGTTTCTTGGTCAGATGCGATCGGCACTTTATTACGCAGGAGCACAGTCCACAGCAACTCTGCAACCGTTCTTCAGTTTGCAATTAGACATTCAGGTATTGCCTCGCGTTATCAAGAGTAAAAAAATAGTTCATTGAAAAGTCAGCTGCATGCTTGCATTCTGTCTTGTAGCGTTACTTCGATGACAAATTAATTGTTCATTTGGTATGGAGATGTTGGTGCCGTTCTGGTATCAACATTGGTACATCCCTATGGGCGTTTGAAGGCTTGAGAGTTGAACTAGACTTTGTGCTAGCTTCATAGAAAGTACTCCTACAATGTTTTTTTCTCCAACATTTGCAGAACGAAAAGGTTAATTCTGTCCGGGACGCGTTAGCTTGTCTTGTAAGCAAAGAGCCATTGACCGGTTATGTCTGTCCAAAGACTGGGCAGGAAGTTGAAGCTTCACGACAAACAACTCTAGAGGAATTGCCACCTATCTTGATCTTACACTTAAAGTGTTTTGTGTATGATAAGTCGGGTGGTTGTCAGAAGTTATTAAAACGTGTAGATTTCTCATCCGATTTGGAATTGAGCAAAGGTAAACTGAACACTTAAATGGGGTAATTTTAGTAATGAAAATAATTCCTTTTTCAATAGATTTCTTGTCGCCGAACCAGAAGAGTAAACTCAAGGAACGTCAGCGGCAGTATAAACTTTTTGCAGGTCAGTGGTAGTCTTAAGTATCTTAAAGTAATTCATTAGTGTTCCTATCATAGAAATTCAATTGGGTTGTTAATATACTTTCATTTTTGTAGTTGTATACCATGACGGAAAAGAAGCGACCAAAGGACATTATGTTACAGAGGTGCATCACAGTGGAACTGGAAGTTGGCTCCGTTTCGACGACAGCATAGTCCGTGTTGTGGACACTCAGCTCTTCAAGTATAATTTGCCAAGGATGCCCTATTTGCTACTCTACAGAAAATTGAACGTGTAAATTTGTCCAATATAATAAGTTCATGAATTTCTTTCAGAGTATAAGTGTACGTATATGCCAAACGTTTCGCTAGCATTAATGTTTGGCGAATTGTTTCAAGCATATTCCTTGTTTGCCGAGTGTCGGTTTATTTTTAACTGTCAAAAGTGCCCTTAGTGGTCTAAAGTTTAATGCTTTGATTTGACGTTGGTTATTGTGGTATTTTTTGCGCGGAAAATTGGATTGAGTGTGATATAAAAAGATCGAATGATTGTAGTCAGCAGATTTTTATGTGTTTCAAATGAAATCGGTACGTTTCGCATTTGTACTGTTAAGAAACCTCCGTATGTCTGTTTCTTGTACAAAAATATAATAAACATACCTGAAGGTAATTTTTCTTTCTCGAAGTCGTATTTAACCGTAGTTTCTTCACGAAAATTCTTAGCGTTAGGGAACTGAGTTTGAAATTAAACTTTATGGAGATTTCCGTCCTCTACTGAAGTATTTATCGGACTTGCACCAAGATTGTGCAACTGAAGGTGGTATGTTGGCTTTGAAATACGTCACCTACATGTCACGGAGGAGAGGCAATATAATTGGTGTGGACGGGTGGTTAAAAATTTGGAACAAAAGAATCATAAAGCTAGAAAACCGTAAACTTTTTCAGTTGGCACTAACCGCACGCGCGCACCAGTGCAGAACCCTCCGCTTGCCCGCTCCATTGCTCTTCCCTTGGGACGTCAGGGATCATTCAAACCGAACTGGCGACGTTGCACAAGGATTGTTATTTTTCGCTGACGTTTCTTCTTTGATTGCAGACAGTCCGAACATTTTTACCATTGCCAGCAGGGCGTAATCATTATTAAACTTTCAGAACAAATTGTTGTATTACCGAAATGGAGAAACCTTGCTCAGTTACTACCTCGGAACTCCTTGAAAAATGGGGCTGTGATTTAGAAACATTGCATAAACTTGGTCTCAAGTTCCTAAAGGGTAAAAAAAATTCAAATGTGTTTACATCTATGTGTATCTTCTGTTATCATAATTATGTTTCATTTTTTCCCCATCAGATAAAGAAGGGAAGGCTTTTCATCTTGGCTATGACCAGAAATGCAAACTTCTAGCATACACTCAACAAGTATCTCATGGTCCTTTTAACCCAGATATCCATGGGAATGTTGGGGTACTGGATGTTGTTGGGAAAGATAGAAAAATTGCATGGCAGAAACTTGGTGACATGTGTCGAGAAACAGCAATGCTAAATTTTGTGGAAACTATTAATTCTGCCTGCCCATTATTTCATGCATGTGTTGAGGCTCACAAAAAAGAGATTGAAATGAAAGCAGAAAAAGTGAAAGAAGATATGGAATTTCAAATGAGAGAACAGGAAAGGCTGAAAATTGAGGCTGAAGAAGAAGAAAAAAAACAAGCCCAAATGAGAGAACAAGAAGAAAAACGCAAACAAATCAAAGAAGCTCTTAATTTACAAACCTATGACCAATTTAAATCTTATGCTGAGCAGCAATATCCAGAAAATCCTGATCAACAAGCCATCCTTATCCGGCAGTTACAAGAACAACATTACATTCAGTATATGCAGCAAATATACCAGCAGCAAATCTTATCTCAAAACTTAAAGGCAGAAGACAGTGAATTCTCTCAGGAGTTGCCATTAGATGTTGAAGCTGCAGCATTAAATGCTTTGGCCAGTATTCAGAACATCCCTCTTGAACCAGACAACTTTTCTGAAGCTAGTGCTAATGATGAAGAAGGTAATAGTGGGTTAAATTCGATTGTAAAACGAATGCTTTCTAAGTTGTGTTCTGTGCAGAATTCGTGGCGGATATTGTGGCAGCTTCCATGTGGACACGCAAGGACATACGAGAATTCAAAGATTCCGTATACAAAGAAGGAAAGGATTCTATCATCAAAGTCGGACATGGTGAAACCGTCACGGTAGAAGTTACATATTTACGTTCGCATTTATATGAATTAACTAATCTAAAGCAAGTAGGTGCGAGTTCCAACACATGAGGACGGCTCTTGCTTATTTTGGGAGTTCGCAACGGACAATTATGATATTGGTTTTGGATTGTTTTTCGAATGGACTAAATCTCCAACTGAGCAGGTGTCTGTTCATATATCAGATAGTGAAGATGAAGACGACGATGACGACGAAAATGGTACAATATTTATTTGAGGACACGGCCCGTCTTATTTATTCATTTTAAATTTTGTAGTGTTAGAAGACGATGTCGAGCAAGGAGGAAATAACTCAAGCCATTCAGCTCTTATTGAATCCAATAGGCCTCCGATCTCAATCGTCATTCCTGTTTATCGGCGTGATTGTCAAGAAGAAGTGTACGCTGGCAGCCACACATATCCTGGTCAAGGAGTTTACCTTTTGAAATTTGATAACTCATACAGTCTCTGGCGATCCAAAACTTTATATTATAGGGTATACTATACTCGTTGAACGATTTCGATATTTGACATCATAAGTTTTCCCCTGCCATCTTTGTCTGTTTATATACAACTTCAATAGCTACATTGTTTACAGTAAACCGATATTGACGTGACAAATGAGCGACTCCAACGATCGCCATCGTATTTAATGCTGATTCTGATCTGATACGCAATTCAGATCACTAGATATTTTATGCAGTATTACCTTAAATCCACTCTTGCTTACTTCCCATACTAGCTCTTTTTCCTCTCATTACCTTATGAAGTTGATTTAAGTCTTAGCTCACCTAAGACTTTTCAAATTTCTTTCCCTATATGTCAAATGACCGGCCTACATTGTACAGACTACCCAATATTCGTCCTTGTGGTTATATTTTGAACTAACTCATCTAATTTTGGTTTCCCTTCAGGTAAAACACATTTTTTAGTCTTTAAAAATCAACTTCTTTACAATTTTTGTGGAAAAAAAAGAGTAACGTTCTCAGATTAATTAAAGGAAATCGAAAACCCAAATTTTTTAAAGTTCGAAATTAAATTTTGCTTTTAAACTTATGTTTCTTAATTTCTTTGTTCTCTGATGATTTTATGCATGCATCTAACGCCTGATTCTTGCCCCTAATCTAAGCATAACCTTCCTATTGGCGTCCCATTTGATACGCTCTTAATGTTGTTATAGGACCTCAATCAAAATTCGGAGAATGAATTGCAGGCTTACGATAGTTCGATTTACCTATTTAAACGTCATACAGTGTGATGAGAAAAATTAATCTGTAGGTGTAACTGAAATTCACTAACTGCTCGCTGATTTCCTGCAGACGACGTGCAGACTATTTTATGGTGTGGTGAGACAAATTAAACTGAGGTGTAACTGAAGTTCACTAATTGCTCGCTGATTTCCCACAGACGACGTGCAGACTCTTTGTTTTCGGCTTGTCTTGCTGGTCTCATTTCAGCACAATCACTGTGTCAACGGGGAAAAAAGGGTAAGTCACTTACGATGAAAACATCATTTATCTTATTCACCTGTAGTAAAGGCCGGTCTTGTCGCAAAGCGACGGTTCTGTCGCGCAGTAAATACTCGTTTGGGCACCCATTTCAGCCGTTTTAAAAAAGTATCGTCCAAACCAGTGAAACAGGTCATCTATCAAACGATTGGTTGTCACTCTCAGATGTCGCCCTAACTCTGTCTAGAAAAAAGAATTTTCGTTTCACGAAGGCTGAATTTCTTGCTTGACCAGCACGGGACTTGGGACTGATGTATTTAGGCAATGCATTCAAATAGTGTTCCGACTAGTCCTTTTAGATTTGCCTTACCTGAACAACTCCAGGATGAAGTGAATAGCAAGTAACTCCGGTACCTTACAAATGAAAATTTATTTTTGGTTCGATTTAGAAGAACGACCACGGTTTCATTGAAATCTCATACAAACCTCGAAGACGATTAGCCAATTCTTTCGTGAAAAGAATGTTAGCTAATTTACTTCGACAATATCTATGTGAAACAAATGTAAGGAATAGGCCATATGGAATTTTTGTTGTAAGAATAGTTACGCGCGCGTAGGTTCATAATTTTTCTCCATCATGATGTCATCGAAGTCAATTCGTCCTCCTTAAAGTAAATTTCCACTTTGAAAATGCGTATCATTTAGCGATGTCGGCCATTTAAGCTTACTTGTATGAGCAATTGAAGACACATTGATAATTCGAGATGGAGAAGCCTCTTTTACGTTGTCCTAAATATCAATAACGGATATCCGTTATACGTAATTTAATTAATGGTCATTTTAATCAATTACGAGTAGCAAGAGAGTCCATAAGAAATGGCCCAAATGATTTACGCCCAGTTGCATTTCGAAGTTGTCCTCTGTTTTCCATTGAGGGCATACCATAATTCCTGAAATTATTGCAACATTTTATTGTGTGAGAGTCGTTTTTTTTAAGAAGAAATTTTTACCCGCATTGTTGATAAGAAGATGGATTTTGGGTTGCTGTATTTTCAAGCTTTGTGCTGCCATCCGAATGGAATTCAGGGAAGCCAAGTCTAGCTTCACGGTTGTTACGGCATTTTTTGTTTCTGATGAGATTTCTCTGGCGGCTTCTTCGGCCTTCTGTATATCCCTGCAAGCTATGACGACTTGAGCACCTGTAAAATTTTAAGTATTGAAAAAAAAGAACAACGCCTTTCACAAGATTGGCGGTAAAAATAGAACTTAAAATTTTTCAGTCCTTCAAAAATAAGGGTTGGATATCTTCAGCCCTTGATTAAAAAACTGGAAAATTTGGAATCCTATCTCATCAATTTTATTCTACCGGTTACTTCCACAATCAAAATACCCGCCTCTTTTCACTAGGCAAAATTCAATTAAAAATTTAAAAACAAAAGTAGGGAAACCATGGAAACACTTGTAGTGTTCCCACGACTCTCAATTATGTTTCTTATTGATTTCACCATATTGGTTCAAATTCAGTTTAAAAATAACTCTCACCTTATAAAAACAAGAAAATCGGTTCCCTTGAATAACTCTCGCTGAAATAGCGAGATTGGACGGACAAGATCGGATGAGATTAAGACAAAACTTTTCGCTACCGGCTGTTTTACGTATGCTTGAACTGGTCTTCAATACAATTTCACATCGTAAAAGAAAAGCTTTATTGAGGCTGCCACGTGTAAGCTTAACCTTGGAAGACGAAGGACATCATACGAGAAAAAGGAGAGGCTTACGAACAATCTTATACGAATTGTACATTCGTGGTCTTACAACTCTTGGACAAACTATTTACTTCAACAACGTTTGTTTGCTTTTTACCTCTTCGACTAAGTTCGCGAGCGGTTTCTTTACCGATTCCAGTATTTGCTCCCGTAATAACTGCTACTTGGCCGTCCAATCGGACAAGATTGGTGCAACGCGGACCCTGAAACCACCGCGGCATCACGAGGAAGGAACGAACACGACTGAACATACTTTGACCACCAGCAAGGCTTCTTATTCGTTGGTGAAGTGCAACTGCGTTTTACTAGTCATTCGATACGCATTGTCGAGGCTTCTCCGTTTGTTAATTGTACGATAGTGCTCGTTCAAACATACCCTACCATTTCCGGTTTAGCCTTTAATAAAGATGAAGCTTTTGTTTCGTTGTGGTAGCTAACGTGACTATAGAAAAAAAAATAGGTCTTTCCAAATTGTCAAAAGTGATTTTGTCGTTAAACATCATAACTAAAGCTTTTTTCAATGCTTTAAATCAAACAACTGCTCAAACTGTATTTTTCTTTGAATCATCAACTATTCAAGGTTAACGCATGCAAAATTGATGGTAACCAATCCATCAGTTAGGAAGTTTCAATGCATTAAGTTTAACATTCGAACGCTCCGGCTGATGATACGTTGTTATTGCGTAAACATACCCAAAGACCTTTCGGGAAGTTATCTAATCAACGGACACCGTGACCCGCAACAACTAAGGAAACTTTGTATCTCAATTTATTTTTAATGGCGAACATGTTAGCTATGGTAATGTAAAAGCTTTGAAAATAATAGCTAATAGCTTTAGAATAAGACTTCATACACGTCTTAAGCAAATCGCAATTAGCAAAATATCGTTTCAGGGGATATTCAGTTTTAGAAAAAAATTTTAAGCCCGACTAAATAAGCCCGACTTTTCTTATATCATTATCCCGGGCCTATTTAGTCGGGCTTAAATTTTTTTTCTGCAAAAACTAACACTCATCGGAATTGGTTGAACATCACAGGATATACTCAAAATTGAATGCTGTTTCCGGGAAAATTGCTATTTTTGTTATAAAGTTCATCGTTTTTTATATACACCGAGTATTTGACGCAATGCTAGCGCGCTAGTACGCTACAGCAGACATTCGGTGAGCAAAACGGATTGCCATAATACAATGCAGATATGGGTAGCATTACTCGTGGCGTTCGTTGCGGACTTTTAGAGAACCCTCTTATGTTCTGCTCTCAGCATGGCCTACTATAATAACGGCCAGCAAGCGCGCAATACCCCCTGCGCCTAAAACTTAATTGCCAGAGGGGCCTAATACCCCAAACCGAGCTCCACTTTCCACTGTTTGGTAACTAATACCAGAATTGAAATGAGAGGAAAAACCAGTGGAAAGTGCAATTCTGTTTGAGGTACTACGACAGTAGTACCTCTCCACCATTGCCAATCAGTGGAAAAAGTAAAAGAAATAGGAATGGGTGGGATGAAGCTGTAGAAAGTGGACTTCGATTTGAGGTATTAGGCCCCTCTGGCAATTCAGTTTTAGGCGCAGGGGGTATTGAGCGCTTGCTGGCCGTTATTATAGTAGGCCATGGCTCTCAGCTAACCTCTAGTGTTTATCAGTAAACAGTGAGCTTGTTTTTGCGTTACAAATTTCAGGGAAAAAAACAAACAAACAAAAAAAAGATATAAAAAATAAACATTTGATGGTTAAAGAACAGTATTGTGAAACTGAATATCAGGAGAACATAAGTTTTACCCAATCTTTCTACTATGTTATGTATTATATAAGTTTAGACGAGATACTTATTTATTTCACAATATTTCATGGCACAACAATAAAACATTTATATCTTTTTTAGCTGATTAATACATCTGTGATCTAGAAGATAAATTTCAGTATTGATGTTGTCAACATATGAAATCCAACCTATTGTAATTCAGAAGTTGTGCAGCTGTAATTGATCTTGAAATTTTTCAAAAAGAAGAATGCATGACAAGTAAATAGTATTGTAACACTGCATTAGTACCAATCATATGTGTTATTAAAAAGAATTATTTCTAGGGAATGCGAGTAAAAGAACCCATATGTGAGATTTGTGAGAACCAACAGACAGTGCAAGTAGGATGCATAATAAGGTATTAGCAACTGTATGACAAATAATTAACAAAATATGTTCTTGTGCCATTCTTACTGAAGATCGCTAACAGCATACCTTTATCGCTAGAAGGAAACTTGTAATAATTGTACATTTGTTATAATTGTACAAAAATATATAGTAGTAGTTGAACCTTAATTAATGCTTCTAGTGTATGAAGACAAAAACTATTTTTTAATGATGCACACTCTGCATAAAACATTGACTTTTCATCTCAGTTTGCATACGAAACCATGACCTTCATTTTTGGCTGTCGGGGCTTTACCACAAAGATATTGTATGATAAAATGAAAAGATCCCGATGGAATTGTCTGCGATATTTTTTACGCTTGCGAAACCATTTGTTAACCAGTCGGGAATTACGTAATACTAATAACTCTGAGGTAGAACTTCTGACTACGAGAATCGAAAGCCAAGAGTTCGAGTCACATATGGAAAATGTTGTATTAAGTCCGCTGATGGTATGTGGATTTTAATTTACTTTCAATCAATAATATTACTAGTGTACTAAAATTCCCTTCTAGTGATAAGGAAGAATAGTGAGCAAATATGTATGATTTGCGGCTTAATGGTTGAGCATCAGCCAGCTGTGCCAGAGGATTGCGTGGCGGTAGCGTACTGGCGCGCTAGCATTGCGTCAAGTACTCGGTGTATTTCAAAAACAATTAACTTCATAAAAAAAATTGCAATTTATTCAGAATCAGCATTTAATTTTGAGTATACCCTGTGATATTAAACCAATTCCGATGAGTGTCAGCTTTTTCAGGAAAAAAAATTAAGCCCGACCGAGAAAAGTCGGGCTTATTTAGTCGGACTTATTTAGTCGGGCTTAAAAATTTTTTCGGTCAGTGTATGTAGAGAATTAATTAGAAACGTGACCGTTAGATGGCGAGGCCAATATTTTTTATTATTTATTTTGGGTAAAACGGATTGCCACAGGTATATGGCAATCCGTTTTACATGAAAAAAAAAAAAATCGCACTTTTTTCTCTTTTTTCTACCCTAGCCATCTATCAGTCGGTTTCGTTATTACAGGCATGTAAGCAATTTGAGTTAATTGTATCCCATTAGCAGTTAATTGAGTAGCGTGGCTGGAGAACAACGCGTGGCTGTAGGAACAATTGAAAAATGGATAAGATAATAAAACAAAAAAATGGTAAGTATAAACATTATTATATTGGTTTTCAATTATTAATTATTGCTTATTAGATCAAATTATGAAGCTGCAGGCCCAGTTATTGGAACAACACAAAATATTAGATAACAAAGCTAAGGATCGTAGGCCTAACACGTAATGATTCTATTTATTTGCTTTTATTCATTCGTGTTTTGTAGCTCAAATTTTGAGTCTTCAAGCTCAGCTAGGGGAAAAGAACAAATTGGAACGGAACAGTTTCCAAACAGTGAAGGAGGTTTTTCAAAACTCATCTCTAACTGAACGTGAGGATGAGTTGGCATTAGGCGAACACAGCCAGGTACCTAAACTTTTCAAATAAGAATTCAAAATAAGTATAGAATTTAAAAAAAAACAGTTGTTTATTGCTTAGTTATTCAGTCCACCACATGACAGTGTGTTAAATTTAAATTCTGTTAGTGCTGCACTAAAAGAATCATTAGTAATAAGCTCATGCAGTGAAGGAACTGAACAATTGTGGGAACGTATTTGGGCCGAAAATGGGTGTGGTACAGAAGCCCAGAAATGGCACAAGTTCAACATGAAACATGGATTAGGTACTTTTCGGTTTTTTGTCTATCGAAAAAGTATTTTTAATGCTATTATTTTGCATTCACAGATTTTAACGGGGGATCAAATCAAGTCTGGAAGTGTTACAGGATGGAAGAGTGAGCCTACAGATGAAAAAACACTGAGAGTGCATTACCGTAAGGTGTGAGGTAAATTAATAGAGTAATGCAAATTGCCTAATGAGAAGTACCATCTTGTGTTAATGAATCCAGTACAACAGCAATCCTTTATAGTTCTGTCACAGCTAGAAGCCTCAAATAATTCTGCTTCTCTGTCTAAAGAACAACTTGTCCTTTATGTTCAGAGTGTTGGGGAAACTGGGTACTTAAATGGCCCTAAAGATGTTTTAATTTTGCTGCTATTGCAGAGATGAACATCATACATGGACTCTTTAGGTATGAAAGGATTTTTCTTCAAATAATTTTGAATTTATGACGAAGAATTTCTCCTCCTTTTTGCCAACAAGGTCTTATCTACCAAAAAAAATTTTATCCAATAGGAAAGGATTTTCATGTACTGGGAACACAACTATCAACAATGCAACATTGTACAGGTGCTAGTTTATCATTCAAGAGCCTTATACAATGAAGTTAATCTGCAATTTGTATCTCCTTTCCCAAGCTTCCACCAGAAGTTGAATCTATGAGTCATGTAAGTTCCATGATCAACAATTGATGTGTTTAATGGTGTTGTTTTTCTTTTCTCAATATAGGTTAATAGTAACATTGGATCTGAAAAGATTCTTGGTTGGGGCAAGACACTGAATAAATTGTATTGATTGGATGGATGACATGACATTGCTATACTTAATTCGGATTCCCCAGACGGTATTTGATATTTAAAAAATTGAAGTGCATATCTGGGCTCCCTTCTTTTCTGAAGCCCCGTTTCCCCTTGACTCATAATAAGCCCGTAGGGGGTCATGCCCCTACTGTACGGTATATATAAAAACAACATATACCGAGGTTTGGAGGGCTCTGGCCGGAAAGGGGACGTGGGGTGCCGCTTCGTCCGATGATGTGTTCACGGAGGGTGACGTGGCTGCCCACAAATCCGAACTAAAGGTTAATCGCTCCTGTAAAAATGTTCCAAATCTTCAGCTCTTCTTCCGGCTTCTCTTAGCCAATCACCGGGTAATCTCCCCGGTGGGTCAACAAGGCAGTGTCTCCCCCTGCCTGGGTTGACGGCAACTTTTGAAAGGGCTATTGTGCCTTTTTAAAGTTGCAAAAATAATTGTAATGTGCAGAGAATTGTCGATAAATTTTTTTTAATAAAATTTTTTTGGCAAATTTTGTTTCCTTCGTTGTCTGTGTTCACACATTACATTTATCACCTTTTTTTTTTCTTCAGCTTGCGCAATTCAATTTTATTGTTTTTGCCACCGTTGTATCGTTTATCTGTAAATATTCAATTATTATTTATTACACTTTTTGAATTCATGAATTTAGATAAGGAACAATGTGTAATACCTTGATATTTTCTGAAGTAATTTTGTATTTGTATATTGTTTTACTGGCATGGGAATCGATCCTCAGACATTCAGCGTGCAACGCCGATGCTCTAACATTGAGCCACGAGATATATCTAAATTTCTTATTATCGCATATCATATGTTATCGTCTAGGATGTTTATGCAGTCTTTCACAACTATATGTTTATCTTTGTATTGCTTTTATAAGGTCCATAGCTCTGTGGTAGAGCATTCAGCTGCGATAACTGTTACCCTAGGTTCAAACCTTACTAGATGTATGAAAATCTACATGTAAATGGAGAAAATAATATTGCAGTATTGCATTTCAGTTTTATTCAAAGTGTAAATTTAAGTCCGCAAGTGACTAGAAAAAACCCAACTTGACATCATATGATTCATGGCTCATTGGTAAAGCATCGGCGCGGAATGCCGAACATCTAGGGTTCGATCCCTGGATAATTGAATGCTTACAGATAAACTGTGCTTACAGGAAACAATGCTTACCATTAAACGTGGCATAAACAATAAAGGAGAATTGAGAAAGCTAAATAAAAAAAAGATGATAAATGTAATGTGTGAAAACAGACAGTGAAAGAAACCATTTATATGATGATAATTATAAAACAATTTGCCAAAAAATTTTATAAATAAAATTTATTGACAATTCTCTGCACATTACAATTATTTTTGCAACTTTAAAAAGGCACAATAGCCCTTTCAAAAGTTGCCGTCAACCCAGGCAGGGGGAGACACTGCCTTGTTGACCCACCGGGGAGATTACCCGGTGATTGGCTAAGAGAAGCCGGAAGAAGAGCTGAAGATTTGGAACATTTTTACAGGAGCGATTAACCTTTAGTTCGGATTTGTGGGTAGCCACATCGCCCTCCGTGAACACATCATCGGACTAAGCGGCACCCCACGTCCCCTTTCCGGCCAGAGCCCTCCAAACCTCGGTATATGTTGTTTTTATATATACCGTACAGTAGGGGCATGACCCCCTACGGGCTTATTACGAGTCAAGGGGAAACGGGGCTACGGAAAGGAAGGGAGCCCAGATATGCACTTCAATGTTTTAAATATAAAATACCGTCTCGGGAATTCGAATGAAGTATAGAAATATCATGTCATCCATCCAATCATTACAATTTATCCAGTGTCATGCCCCAACCAAGAATTTTTTCAGATCCAATGTTACTATTAACCTACACTGAGAAAAGAAAAACAACACCATTAAGCATATCAATTGTTGATCATGTAACTTATATGACTCATAGATTCAACTTCTTGTGGAAGCTTGGGGAAGGACATACAAATTGCAGATTAACATCATTGTATAAGGCTCTTGAATGATAAACTAGCACCTGTACAATGTTGCATTGTTGATAGTTGTGTTCCCAGTACATGAAAATCCTTTCCTATTGGATAAAATTTTTTTTGGTAGATAAGACCTCGTTGGCAAAAAGGAGGAGAAATTCTTCGTCATAAATTCAAAATTATTTGAAGAAAAATCCTTTCATACCTAAAGAGTCCATGTATGATGTTCATCTCTGCAATGGCAGCAAAATTAAAACATCTTTAGGGCCATTTAAGTACCCAGTTTCCCCAACACTCTGAACATAAAGGACAAGTTGTTCTTTAGACAGAGAAGCAGAATTATTTGAGGTTTCTAGCTGTGACAAAACTATAAAGGATTGCTGTTGTACTGGATTTATTAACACAAGATGGTACTTCTCATTAGGCAATTTGCATTACTCTATTAATTTACCTCACACCTTAATGGTAATGCACTCTGTGTTTTTTCATCTGTAGGCTGACTCTTCCATCCTGTAACACTTCCAGACTTGATTTGATCCCCCGTTAAATTCTGTGAATGCAAAATAATAGCATTAAAAATACTTTTTCAATAGACATAAAACCGAAAAGTACCTAATCCATGTTTCATGTTGAACTTGTGCTATATCTTGGTTTCCATACCACACCCATTTTCAGCCCAAATACGGTCCCACAATTGTTCAGTTCCTTCACTGCATGGGCTTATTACTAACGATTCTTTTAGTGCAGCACTAACAGAATTTAAATTTAACACACTGTCAGGTGGTGGACTGAATAACTAAACAATAAATAATTGTTTGTTAAAATTCTATACTTATTTTGAATTCTTATTTGAAAAGTTTAGGTACCTGGCTGTGTTCGCCTAATGCCAACCCATCCTCACATTCAGTTAGGGATGAGTTTTGAAAAACCTCCTTCACTGTTTGGAAACTGTTCCGTTCCAATTTGTTCTTTTCCCCTAGCTGAGCTTGTAGACTCAAACTTTGAGCTACAAAACACAAATGAATAAAAGCAAATAAATAGAATCATTATGTATTAGGCCTTACCATCCTTAGCTTTGCTGTTATCTAATATTTTGTGCTGTTGCAATAATTGAGCCTGCAGGTCCATAATTTGATCTTATAAACAATAATTAATAATTCAAAACAAATATAATAATGTTTATACTTACCATCCTTTTGTTGTATTATCTTATCCATTTTTCAATTGTTCCTCCAGCCACGCGTTATTCTCCATCCACGCTACTAAACCATGGCCTACTATAATGACGGCCAGCAAGCGCGCAATACCCCCTGCGCCTAAAACTAAATTGCCAGAGGGGCCTAATACCCCAAACCGAGCTCCACTTTCCACTGTTTGGTAACTAATACAGAATTGAAATGAGTGGAAAAACCAGTGGAAAGTGGAATTCTGTTTGAGGTACTACGACAGTAGTACCTCTCCACCATTGCCAATCAGTGGAAAAAGTAAAAGAAATAGGAATGGGTGGGATGAAGCTGTAGAAAGTGGACTTCGATTTGGGAATCAGTTCCCATAAGAGTTACTGATAATAATCAAAACATTTTAATCGGAAAATAAAGCGGTAAGAAAACTGCTACAAATTTGTGAGGTGTCAAACGTGTGAATACCCACATAGTCAAGCATACAAGTTTCTGTGAATATTTGCAGACTTTGTTTTCAACAATTTTGTACTGAAAATTTTTCACACAATTAAATGGTTTTTGCAACTTCTGAAAGGCAAAATAACTCTTTCAAAAGTTCCCTACGGTAAAAAATACCGTATACGTTATCGACTTTGATAGAGTCCCTGCCGGGAAGTTAACAAAAGTATTTTATACTCTTACTTAATAACAGAAGTTATAGAATGGTCTAATTTGAACAAAAAACAAACGCTACGATGGCTGGTTAATCTTGCGTTCTAGTTCTCTGTAGGAAGACAGATCTTTTGCAGATACGGAAGGAACCAATTGATCAGCAGCTGCCTGGAAATCAATTGCGGATAGCATTCTATCTGCTGCGGATATCACACGACCTGGAATGAGGGCCAAAAAAGATTTGGGGTTGGAATGGGAAAATAATCGGAATAGTTTACAGACACGGTCGCTACAAAAAAATACGGACAGAACTACACCACCTTCTTCTAGGAGTTGGATATTCCTTTCCACACTTTTCAGCATTGCAGTAGAGCAAAGGGAATATAAATCGGCTCCAGTTAAATATTTCGGAAGCTCAAGAACAAATTTTTCCAGATCAACCAGCGGATGTAACTGAAATCTTTCAGACAAAATTTTTCGGTTATTCTCATTAGACACGAAATGGTCTGTGGCAGTGCCATGAGCTTTTGACCTACTTTCTTGTAAGGGCTTTCAAAACTGAAAGCTGATATTCCTTGGAGTCGTTAACGCTTAGAAAGAGAAGTTTATCAAACCTATAAATACATGCGCATTATATATATTGCAGAAAAGAAACGCGATAGAAATTCAAGATTAACAAACCTTCCAGGTCTAAGCAGAGCAGGATCAATCAAATCGGGTCGATTAGTCGCACCTATCACAAAAACCACGGCCGATTTGTTTATCCCGTCTAGCTCGGCCAATAACTGTGACACAACCCTGGGAAAGAACAATATACATTAGACAGTAAAAACGGAACATTCCTAGGCAGGCGAACAGAATCACCTATCCATAACACCTCCTGAGTCTCCGCTACGCCCACGGTTAGGAGCAAGTGAATCCAACTCGTCGAAGAAGATTAAACATGGCGAAGCTTGGCGGGCTGCTTGAAAAACATTACGCACGTTCTCTTCGCTTTGACCAACGTACATGTTGAGCAGTTCTGGACCTTTGACACTCAAAAAGTGCAAATTGCACTCGGTAGCCACAGCTTAAATGTTTGAAAGTGCATTGCAAAAATTACGAACTAAAATAATCTATGTTATCTTAAATATGTTTATACCTTTCGCTAACAAAGTTTTTCCCGTTCCAGGAGGTCCATAAAGCAGAATACCTAAAGCAGTTTTAAATATTCATCGTTGCCTTTAATAGTTTTTTACAACTTTTTCTTTTAGTTTTTTTTTTAAAGAACCTGATCGCTTTAGTCCGTTTTCAATAAGACTAGGGAATTTTAGAGGAAGTTGAATAGTGTCCAGTAACTCGTTGATTATGTGCTGCAATCCACCGACATCCTCCCACCGGACTTCGGGAATAGTTGGAGCGTTCATGTTTTTGCTTTGCCAATGGCGGACACAATCTTAAGTGAAGCAATAGGCATTTTTTTCTGTACAAGACTTTGAACTGCTATACGGATATGGGAAAACTACCTATGGCATGGCCAATGGAAGACGATGGAATCAAGGCCACATCGGATATTGCATTATCTATCCTGAACGCAGCATGCCTGGATAAATTAAAATAGTATGACAAATGTGGAATTAGTCTATTGCAAAATTTAGTTACCTTGTAGCAATCGAAATGACGGCATTCAAATCTCCTAGCATTCAAAAGTTTAAAAATAATAATAAAAATTTTAAAACCAAAGTCTGCTGGTACGAATCTTGCAAATTCGGTAGACATATTTGTTGTAAATGTAAGTGTAAATGTTTCAACAAGTATAACCTAAGAGGAATCCGTGCATTCTTCGTGCGAGATCTTCCAAAGGTGTATTGATTAGAAGAGATTTTTCTTCAAGAAGCCACCGGAATGTAGTAATCCGCTGATCGTCGCTCAGACTAGCAATCTTGATTTTATGAAGTAAGGCACTACACACATCCGGGGAGCATTTATTCCTATCTCGACAGCTTCCAATGATAAACAGCGGAGACTGTGAATCTGCCGTTAAATTCATCTGAAGTTGGTTGATTTCCGAGACGAAGAATCGCAAGATTCGGAAATCCGAAACACTTCCCTCACGACTTTTACCAATAACCTTAAAAAAAAAATGATCAACATAACTTTACATGCTCTGATGGTAATCAAGCACTTACTTCAATATCTGTGAAATATAAAATAGCTGGAGAAACTTGACGGGCGTTTTCAAAAGCATTACGAATACGTAATTCGGAAGCTTTACTGGATTCGCCTAAAAGGCTAAGACAGGACACTTCGACGAACTCTAGACCCAAGGCATCCGCAACGCATTTTACAACTAATCGTTTGCCAGACCCAGAAGATCCAGTCATTAAGAATGTAGGAAGTGCAAGACAGGTGTTACGATTCGTAAAATCAGATGTGCCATGTGCAATAAAAGGGGTTATAAGTTTCTGTACGAAATCGCAATCTCCAGACAAGCTGGGAGGTCGGTTTGATATGGTACAATTTCTTATTTCCTCGAAAGTTGCGAATGACAATTCCGTTGGTATTTTCTTGAGCTTTTGTGTAACAGAAAATTGTAACGAAGGTATACTGGCAAGCTGGAATAATGACGATTTTTGGTTTTCAACGAAGTATCCAATATTCTTTTTTACCGACTTCGCAGCGTCAACCGAATGTACTTTAAACAGCAGACCTTCGTCAACTTGAAACAGATCACCTGGTTGTAAATATTTTTTTGAATCAAAGAATTTTTTTAATTTTTCAACAATGTCACTGCTGGTTTGGCTGGAATTCAACAAGGAAACACGTGCAGTGATAGCTGATGGTATACTATTCTGCTGTAGAGTTTCAGGAAATATTTGAATGGGTGATTTAGGTTTCGTGACAAACAAGTTGTGATACAGTTGATTACTGGCAAAACACCCATTATGTAATTTCTTGATTGGAAGGCTTATTGCACATACCCAGCGGGCAGTGCAACGTGGTGTTTGCACAAGTAACCAACTAGGCTGTTTTAAAACTTTGGGGAGAAAATCTGAACCAAAAATCAAAATGTTTCCTAAATCTAGATGAGCATTGTAGCAGCCATGCTTCTGCAATATCCTTTTTAACAAAGCGGTCGGTACTTCATGGATTTCGGCATCAGTTTTCATCATAAACTGGCGAACAAGTCGCAAAAAATGACAGCTCGAGAAAAATATTTGCATCTTCTTCGAAGTGATGCGTTTATAGCGGAATTTGAATATCAGAATTAGGCTATACGTCACTACTTTTACAACACTTCCAACATCACGTACACACATTTTGGGACCGTACTTAAAATAATGTAACGTCGGTGGGATCACTATGTATGACTGATAACTTTGATAAGAACGATTTGTGCCCGAAACATGTTTTGGTATCCCCGATATCCCAAAGGAAAAACAAAGGAGCAGACTACCCTGACCACTAAAGCTAGGGAAACGAACTTTAGGGAACCGCTTTCTCGTCTGCTAGTCGATTTTGTGGGTTTTTAAGGAATTTGGCAAATCTGATTCTGAAATCTGAATGAAATTGTCAACAATGTATAAAACTCCAGAAGAGAAGGTGCGTTTAATAAATATTTTCATACCAATGTTTCAGTCGATATTTTTCCACGTGATTCTAAGACAATGAGTATCAGTCTGTAACATCTGTTTCTCGTATGCAAAAGAAGCACCTGTATTCCTGTTCCCATAGCCCATAGGCGATAGCCGAAGCCAACAGGCTGATTATTAGTTGCCGTTTCCCGCGTTTTTCAGCTGCACAATGCAAAGCCAAAGTAAACACAATTAGGAGCAGACGACGCATCCGCGAAAATGCACGTGTGATAGGAAATTTAATCATTGTTCACTTAAAAACGATTGTTTTTGTCTCCGTATGGGACTTATAGTAGACATTAATAGAGCTAACAGTTTGTGATATATATATATAATATAACTCACAAGAACGTAGCTCTTTTTTCTTGAAGAAACGTATTATGGATTCCAATGGCGAAAAGTGTGATATTCTACGTTTACCTTCTGAACTGTTGCTCCTTCTTATGGAACTTCTGTCGGGAAAAGACGTTATAAATTTTTCATTAACCTGTAGACGAATCTTATATGTCTCACGCAATTTTCTCAGGTAAGAATTTTGTTTTAGTTAACAGAATCTTTCAATTTAGTTTCATTGTTTTTAGATTGCTTCAGTTTGAAAATTGTTGGAGGACAGGAATCTCAGTTGAAGATTTCAAAGCATATCTGTCCCTTACTGTTGACCCTATCCAGCTAACTGAATGTAGCTTTAACAATTGTTATTGGATTCCTGCATTCTTTCTTCAAAACTTCATTAAAAAATGTGAAAATATAGAAGTGCTTAAAATTTCAGAAACAAAACTTAACTGTGGACATTTGGCACATATTTTTGGAAAGTGTAAAAGAATTACTAATCTTTCAATGACACTATCCGATGATGACCTCAAGTTAACTCAAAAGGATAAAAGAAATAGTTCACAACTATCCACAGTTGAGGTTCTCCGGCAAACTTGTCTGAAGGACTGCTGTGACAGTATGCGGAAACTCATTAAATTGGAGTTAGTTCTATTTCATTCATCTCTCAGAGAGGCAACAATATTTTTAAGGTATTCATGGAAAATCAAGCTACCTGATAGTTTCACTATACTGTACCAATTTTTATTTAAACATAGTTTCTGTGACAACTTAAAGGAGCTTACATTGATACCAGTAAAAGAACAAGATCCAAGCACTCACATGGACAACCCATTCTGTAATGTGAAAGGAAAATTCACTTTGAATTCTTTAGTGGTAGTTAATATGGAAGAAGACAGTGGAGGGTTGCGAATACCCCAACAGTCGTCGAAGCGTAGATACCAGGAGTATCTCGTTTTCAAAACAGATATGACACATCTGAAAAACCACTGGAATGATGCTTCTCCCTGTCCTGTTATCAGCGACAGGTTCTGTACATTAACGTTTAAACATTTCAGAATTCCAAGGGGAATGTTTGAAGTTTGGTGGATCGAAAAAAATGTACCTAGTCGCGCAGCAAATCTGACCGATCATGAATTAAAGGCTGATGGCTGGTACATAAATGACCCACTAGAAAGCATAGATTTAGAAAGCATCAGGAGTATACGGGAACCTTTCCCGGTGTTTATAAAAAAAGGGTTGAAGGCCCCTAATGCTAGGTTGATTTCCTGCTTCTACTCTGACCAAGTAAATATGTAAACCCAAAATAGTTGTTGGATTACTAATTTTTAACTATTTTAGGGATTCTCAGACTTTTGTCTTAATCATCCTCATCTCAAGGCACTGAAATTGAAAGCGCCTCCAGCATATGATGACTGGGGCAACGCCATGTTACAAACGAAGAATAAAGTTGTGGGAGAAGAATGGTATTCTAACTCTTGGGAGAACCTTACTCGGCTCCAAGCTTTCTCCGTTGAGCCTTCCTTATTGGTAGTTGGTAATACTAAAACATTTACACAATTGTGCGGCTTAAAGAAAAATTTGAGATTTAGATCAAAAACGAGAGAGACCAATCCGAAAGCGTAAATTTGGCGAACCATTTCATAATGCTGCTGAATCGAACCCAATTAGACCTTTGTCTGTCCTCGGAGTAGTCTTTAAAAGTTGTTTGCAAATAGAAGAACTAGAAATTGGGGTCTTTACAGACTTAAATGAAACGTTCCGCGTTGATGGGGAAGATTTGGCTCAGATAACGCAATGCAAACTGCTTAGGAAACTGACTCTTGTTAGCATTAATATTGTTGAAGGGGTATTTTTGGAAGAGGTAATAGTATTCTTTTAGAAATCTATTCAGTTTAAAATCTAGTTCACTTTTAACGTATATTTTTGTTCTATGGTTTCCAAAGGTATTAAGAGAATGTATTCACCTTGAGAGCCTAAGGTTGAAGAATCTCGGATCGCCCCTTCTGTGTTGCTATACGAAACACTTATGCGTCGCGCTTCCCAATGCTCGGAAACTAAATACGTTAAGGTACGTTAGGAAGTGTTTAAGTTTTAAATAAAACATTTTCTTCAGTCCGCTTTTCAAGTAGCATCTTTCAGCGTAACATGGTACCTCTGGCAAAGTTATTGGATTCTATCGAGCAATGCTCGGCACTTACCCGTTTGGGATTGGTTGCCCCTTCGGATGCGGCCCCTTTCAAATGGCCTGCTGGTGTTCTTACTCAACGCGTCGTCAAATTTTGCATGAAACTACAAAATCTGGTGGCCTTCTTTTGCGTTATGAATATTCCGAAATCTCACAAAGCTACGGTAACAAAACAGCTTCTGCACGTGATGTCTCCAATAAGGCCTAGTTTTTGTGTTGATATCCAGGCCACGAGTGAAAATAGTCTTGATCACGAGTCGTTTTCATTACCTCTTGTACATCGTGAAGTTCTAGTTCATTGTAACAGCCGAATTGGCGTTGTGCCTTCCGATTTTAAGTCTTTCCTATTGTAATCATTTTTGCAACAATTGTTGATGATGTTACTCCTGAAATCTTCTAAAATCAAATCCCGTAGACGAATTCCATTACTTCGTTTCAGTGGGTATTCCTTATGGCTGAATATCGGATTACAATGCATTTGAACTGCTCAAACCCAGTACATTGATAGAGGATTAGCACTGTGTACTGAATGACTCTACCAATAGAATGGGGCTCTTTCTCTTAACAGTCTTACTCCAATTTTTTTCCATTCAGTGGGCCGAATCCACAATTCCTGTGCAGACTCTAGGCAGGACATGATAGCCGCGCCTTTCCATGCTACCATCGAAGGATCCATTTCTTTGGGTCCAACTATGATTTCGGTTTGCTCAGGGCGAAACAGGAAGGGGATTTGCAATAACAGCCTATTGTGCAGCCACGTCGATAATCCTTCAAATTTTGCTCCGCCTCCAACGAGAAGAATGCAAGAATACATTCGGCGTTTCATTTCATCCGAAGCTAGCACAAAAGCAAAAGGTTAAGTTACGCATTTCTTGCCGATTAAAATTTGCCAACTCACAACAGCGCTCAATAGAATGAAGAATGGCTTGGTCCAGACTGTATAACAGTTGCTGTTGGGGTTGGTCATCGGGCGCTGCATCTGCGGCTAAACTATCAACTACGAGATCATCCTCGCCTTGACCACCAGCATTGGTTGAGTTGTCAATTGGGTCCATGGAAGCTGTCGAAGTGCTTTGATTTTCCAGGGCTTCTTTGTGAGCCCTCCTCTACAACAAGATATTCTATTAATGATTTTCATCTTGGGATATTTAGCAATATAAAACGCAGAAACATACGCTTGTTTCTCGCAAGTAATTTGCGTCATGCGGATCCTCGGGATCGCCAGAGGCATTAGCCTGGCCTTGGCCCCGTTTATCTTGTCCAGTCAGAGCGAACACTTCTGTGTTAAAAAGTCCTAAAGGGCCTAGCAGTAGTTCATCACCGATCTGAAAATAAAAAGCAGGTTCAGTCTGGCTTTTCTTTTATTAAAGAGACCTTATTACCTTGATGTGGTATCGAAGAGTAGGTACTCCTGGCCTTTCAACCACGAAGTTCACGTCTCTGAGACCACAGAAGTCCTAGATGAAACTTATGAAGTAAATGCTGCTAACATACAGTAATTACAATTGTTTTTACGAGATTTAAATGACAATATCCTTCTTTAATCCTTGTCAATAGTGCACCGTCTAGTGGGTGTTGTGGTTGGCATTCTTTATACGGGAAACCTGCGCGCTGTATTAAGTAGTAGAATGCTTGTGTGATGTCAGATCCCCCATAGTCTAAACGAATCTGAAACGCAAAGCAACGCAAAGATATCATAGAAAAACAACATGAATAAAAACTAGGAAATCAATATTGCTTACTCTTGTTGCTCTTTGTGAAAGTGCATCTTCGACACACGAAACTGATGTCTTCTGATCGCCCAAGTCAACAACGCAAGCAGCTCCAAGCCCAGCTCCAAAAGTTGCGGCAACGTGATCTTGTAAGAGAAAACAGCCTCCAAATCCTAGGTGACTAAGTAATAAGCTGACCAACTCTTTGAGGTAGAGTCGGTTGTAAATATCAGGAATAACCAACACAGCCCTGTAGTGCTTTGTAGATACAATTAAGCTTTAATCAACTGGGAATGTATTTATAAAATGTACCTTCAATTCTGTTTTGGGGATTTCTAGCAAGTTTGTAATACAATGACCCCAAATAGTTTCCAGATCTGCAAGAATAGAACTCAAAGATCCACCCACACCAGAATGAATGTTCAAATCACCATGCCGAAAAGGAAAGTGAACATTAAATTGATCAGCTGAATGAGCATATAACACCTGGATATTGAACCAATTGAAAATAAATAAAGAAAAGGCACAACAAGTAAATATTATACCTGATCTCCAATAATGTAGTCTTCAACATCAGATTTTGTTACAAATTGTAACTTTGACACTGAACCTTGAATGGGAATGCATTGTTTGTTCGCTAATGCTACTTGCTGGGCAGAAGTGGCAGGCCGAGGTGTGCCATCTGATCTAAGACAGGATTGCAAAGTTCCTCTCATAGACTGGTATGTTTCGTCTACTTGCAATTTGTTTTCTTTAGACTAAATACAAAAAATTATGCAAAACTGACCATTTATAGTGGGAGGAATGGAAAAAGTTAATTATACTACCAATACTACTGTTGGAATAAGCACAGGATCCCTATGCAAAGGTCCTTTTGGTCGCCTTGGCCTGGCAATGGCATGAAGGATGGTATGTGGATTGACGTCCGAAGCCCGACCGATCCGGAGATTTTTCGAGCCGGGGTGAATTATAATACAAGTTTGGGCTTGTATTGGCTAGAGTTATGCTTCACATGATTAATGTATGAAACACACAACAATCTAATGTAAATATACTTCACTCTGAGACTGTTCTTGCGTAGCTGATGTATTCATCTGGATTTTGGCTATGGTAATATAAAGATTACAAAGGAACAAAAATCCAGACTATGAAACTATTTCTGGAGAGCAAGAATTTTCTTTCCTGTACACGAATTTAAAAAAAATAGTAAAACAACGCCATCTGTAAATCTTAATGAAATCAGCTGGAAGGAATTACTTTCACTGCTACCACCAGGTTCCTATCCTCTCTAACGAATGACAGTTGTTATTGAGGTCTTATACCACCTTGTCCAGTTACAAACAATTTAGCGCCTTCTACAGTTCGTTCATCGCGTAAGCACAGCATCACTATACCGGGTGATCTGACATGAAAGTAGATAGAGGAGTTTACACTCTGAGAGGATGGCTGGCATTTGTGGCCTTTTTAGATTTTGCTCAAGCTCTACGTTCCTGGCTTGATAAGGATGTATTTTTAGGGTCTTATTTCAGCAATCAAAACTCCTCTATCAGCAATGAAGACAATCAAAGATGTACTTTAACTAACAGGCTTAACTATGTGTGTGGAGTGTTAACATCTTTTGATTGTTTTCAGTGCCTGTACCATCCTCAACTGCAAGGCTCTTAATAGCTTATTCTATTCAAAATGGCACTATTCTTTTACTCAGTGCATTTTGCATTCATCACTGGTCGTAAGCAAACATTATGATATTACCTCTGAAAGCAACTTCATATTCATTTATTTATTACTCTTTTTTACCATATTTTTTGTGCTTTGTTTGTTTGTTTTGCTTGTTTCAGGATGGCAGTAATGGCAATGTTTTCACTCTGTAATCATTTGTACAAAATATTTTTTATGCAACTGTAACTAGATTATTTTTATTACTTAGTGTTGAAAATGATATACCTGACACTTGAAGCCCTGAAATTCAAGAGCTCTGCATTCAACTTTCATATAATCTTCCCAGTTGTGGTAGATGGTAATGTCTCATTTCTTTGCAGTTTTTAGAAAAAAAAATAAGTTTCTTTGCTTCAAATTACAGGTATCACTTTAGTTGCACTGGCATTTTCTCCAAGATTGCTAAAGAAAGAAATGTTGAATTACCAAGAAAATGAAGAGATCTTGAAAATGTGCAATGGGAAACCCATCTACCTACCTCCAAAGAAGAAACGTACCTGAACGAGTCCGACGAGAACTGAATAATCTAGTCAACATCATGTGATAACCATCAGATGATTATGTAATGGAAGTGTGTTTTTAACTGTGTTTCTTTTATTACAAGATACCGAAAACTCTGTAGCTTCAAACAATGTATTTTTATTTTTTGGTTTTTGGTTTCCCACCGCGCTGACTGAGTACAACAGAAGTGAAGGGTTTCGGCCGAGCGGAGGGGGGATGTCAAACAGAAAAAGTCACAGATCATTTTTTGCGAATGGGAGAGCACCGTTAAGTAAATATGTATAGCTGACACTAAGTCGAAGGAAAAAGGGGGGAGAAAAAAAAAACCAAAACAAACGATATTCCGAAATCTAATAAGACCACAACACAAATACCAGTTGAAGTACATAAAATGTCTTCTGGGCAATAGGGGGATTGACACGCACGCGAACAGTGTTACCAAAACTTATGGAAATGAGAGTCAAATAAAATGCAAAAATAAATAAATCAATAGATGTGTTTTTTAACAGCAGCAAAAGTGATGTTATTATCACATAGCAGCTGATGTTTTTCTAGTGTACCTCTAAACGCGCGCTTGGCATAAATTCGAGGACAAAGAAAAACAAAACATATTATAAAGTCATGAATTAAACAAGAAATGTATAATAAAAGTCCATATTGCGAAGGTTTGGAGGGGGCTACAACCGGCGAATGGAATAGAGTCGGCCCAGTCGAAACAAGCTCGGTGATTCAAAAAAATGCATCGTTAGATAATAAAATCGTCAATATCGATTTCGAATTTGGGGTAGGGCGGGTAAGGGTATTGACTAGCGTGAATGAAAAAGAGACTAGAAACTATAAATAAAACCCAGACATCAGTGCTGTGATCTAGAACTTGTAAGTTGCGTGATGAAAAGCTGCCATTTTTGACGATACGGAAAAAAAAAGAAAATTATCATAAGATGCGGCGTTTAGCGGCGGCTGTACGAGGTGCCGTCACGAAACGAGACCGGGCGATAGCGGCGGAGCCTGCAATTGCAAAATAATAGGTAAAAAAAATATTACGCACCAGTAGATCAATGTCTTACCTGGCGTCGAGTTCGCGAAGAGTGGGCGGATTGCCTGTTGGGGGATGCGGGGTGTAGTGAAAAGGGAAACGACTCGTCGACGGCACCAGAGATGGCGAAGAACGGACCCGGCTGATTTCGTAGGAGCTGTTCAAAGCTGCTAAACCACCAACAGATGGCACCTGCGGAGACTGCCTTGATCGTGTATCCAAATATGACGGATGCGACGTGTAGGCAGTATCAGGAGCCGTGGCGAGACTGCTCCGATGGCGTAGCGTAGGCGAATGATGAACCACCATCAACCCAGTCATATCGCTACTTTGAGGACGATGAGATCGCCTTCGCTCGAATTGCAAATTGAGCTGAGAGTTGTCCGAGACATACTTTTCTACTCCTTGTCTCTTACGACGGCCAGTCGAGGTCTCATCTTCCCGATCGTAACGGGATCCTTTGCCGACCGAACCTGTCGCATCTCCACCACTTGCTTCTTCCTCATCTCCACCCGTTTGGGCCGCAGATGAGGTCATTTGTGACAAATAGCCCGAAACAAGACGTACTGCTTGCGAACGCTCGTCCTGCGAGTAGCGTCGCTGTTGTTCCGGCTGTTGCGATGGCAATTCGGAAGGTGGCGGAGAATGGCGAGGAGTACGCATCCGGCTCGATGCTTGAAAAGCGGCACTTAAATCGTTTAGGTTGATGACGGAAATTTTCCGACTCTCCTCGTCCAGCTGCTCGCTCAGGACTTGATAATCTTGACGAATTCTTTTATTTCCTTCTTCATCATCAGCATCACCTTCTTCTCCGTCATTCTTATTCTTTTCTTCTTCACATTCATCGTCATCGTCATCATCGTCCTCTTCTTCAGTTTCTCCTTCTACATCTTGGCTACGATGGCGATCCTCTCTGGTTCCATCTCGATAAAGACCGAGATCGCCCAAAGCATGAGTTTCCAAATGTGGAGGGACAGGTGGCACCACTATGCCGATTCGACGTTGTTGCTGTGGCGATTTGGCACCTGGAACTGACGACAGCCGAGAGGTTTTCTCAGGCGAAAGTGATTCATTATCGTCATCCTGAGTGATCGATTTCACTTCAAGCCGCTCAGTTTCTGGTTCTACCAGTCCAACTGACAGTCCCGTTTTGCATGCACCAGCATTCATCGTTCCACCCAATAAGGCGGTTCGAAAGGTATCTTCATCTCCAGTCGGTTGGGCATCATAGAAAACAGTTGCTTCTTCGACAATAGGGACTGCAAGGACTACGGGATGTGCTACCGATTGATGGGTAGATACTGAAGCTGCACTTCTCTCGGCAGACGTCTCATTGCCGCTCGCTGTAGCTACATAAAGAGCTGGGGTAGTAGAGAGCTCCGTCGTCTGGTCTCCGGGAGGACGAGATGTAGGCTGTTCCACCATGCGGATTTCTAACCGACCGGCAATGGCAGGAGCTTGAGAAGAATCATTTTGTGAATCCGATTTTGACTGTAAGATGGCAGCACTTGTTTGGCATAACATCCTAGCTGGTAAACTAAATTTTCTTTCGATTTCATCAGCAAAAGGATCGTTTTCTTTGGTAGTAGACGTTGGTGTAGCAGCACCTTGCTTGACGGCAACATTCCTCATCATATCGACAGCATAGACACAATCATCGAAAGCCGCCTGTTGCAATCGTGGCGGTTCTAAACCTGGGCGGATGTGTGACGACAATTGAGGATTACTCCAGGTTCGTGGCAGCCCTTCGCTAAAACAAATGACAATTATAAGGCGACGAATGCAACTGGAAGAGAGTTTTGTTTACCTATTCAAAAGTGCTTGCATCGTGTTGGCTCCTTCAACGTCTAATCCGTCGAGGGTCGAGCCTTTAACTAGTTGATTATCTTCACTAGTTAGACGTTCCGGTGGTCTTTTCGACCTCCTGGGCAATGTAGCAACGCAAATGGCCGTTTGGCCAGACGTGTTGTTGTTGTTGTTCTGATTACTGTTTTGCGATCGTTCGTTGAAATATTGCGCTGCTGAATCCATGGCCAACGCGTGCTCGTCTTGGGGATTCGGACTGACTGCTCGCAACATGATGGGCGAAGTGGGAGCAGAGCCGTAGCCGAACATTTGCTGTTGCAGCATAGCCACACCGAGCCGGGCCAATGCTGGCAAATGCTCGGGGCTCTGTAAATGCTCGCCTTGCAGTTCGTCGTCCGTTTCTTCGGAATCGTCAAATTGCGATTTCCACTGAGATGCCAAAGTCAATCCTGTTGTAAACAAAAGCATCCGATTTTGTTTGTGGAATCAATTAAGAAAATCCAGTACGTGTATAATAAATTTACCTCCACCGGCTCGCGTCATCTGCTGAAGGGCCGATACGTTATCATCGTCCATTACGGCACATTGGGTGTAAGACGTATCCCTATCACGTTCTCTATCACGATCCTTGACCTCTTTGCTGATCCGTACTCCGCGACTGCTTCCCGGGCTGTGATTGTGGGCGTGCATGCTGTGGAAGCGCCGGAGATTGGTGCGTCCGCGGACGCCCTTGTCGACACCTCCACCAGAGGGTGATCCCACCATCCCACTACAAGGTTGGCCAGCTATACCGCCAGCCATCCGAATAGCCGAAGTTACTTGTGCATCCGTAACTTCGACGTCAGCCGGGGTGCTGGGCGACTGTGGGACACTGTGCGATGGAACGAAATTACGTGGCGATCTGGCAGTGACCAGAACGGTCGGCATCGAGGCCGACACGGCCAGCGGAGCAAAACCTGTTTCTGTTTCCACTAACCCCGTGCCCGATTCTTGCCGGGCAGCTGCATCTGGGCTGTTTTCAGTGTCCACCAGCGAATCAGGAGTGGCTGCTTCCGCCACAAGGGCCCTCCGCGGCTGCCTCTCTTGAGTGAGAGGAGGTGGCGCTGCAGCATCAGCTCCACCTTCCAATTTTCGTTTTTTGGGCGATTTCTCCTGGGCATTAACTTGTGCGGATTGTCCATTTACAGTTGCCGGTGATTTCGATCCATCGCCATTTGCTCCTCCTTCCTTCTCGGATGAAACCATCTGTGCGTTTTGCAATGGAGTTCTCCTATCCGCGATGGTTGGCCCAGCTGCCACGGCGGTCACTACCATTTCGCCAGGATGCATGTTCTCTTGATTATTCAAACCGATACTGGCCGCCAGTGGATCTTCACCGAGATTTTCGGTCGTTACATTGGCCGTGACTGGATTAGTAATAATGCGCTGTTGTTGCTTGGATGGCACAGGTGCTGAAGAAGACGATGTCGTAACTGATTGCGGTGCCTCCGCAAGCTTCTCCCAATCATACGGGTCGCAATCGCGGACGCCCCGACGTTTCATGCAACGTTCTAGTACTCCGGCAAGCATCTATAAATGAAAAAAAAAAAATGGCCGTTATCCACTCGAAAGGGCACTAAACTCAAGTCCATCCTACCAAATAATCTGGCTTATCGACATACTGAAGCGACTGAATGTGTTCCAAGAAACTCCTAAAGTCTGATGGCAAGTGTTTCAAAAGCAAACGGTGATCATAACGCTCTTTCATCAATCCCACCTGGAAACCCCAAAGCACATTTTTTAGATTCAAAAAAAAAATAAATTTATTTTTAGGAATCCTTTGTGGTAATCGGTTTATTACCTGTTCTTTATCTTTGATTTTCCTCCACGGAAGTTGGCCGTTAACGAATTCAACCAGCATATAAAAAAGGGACCACAAGTCATCATGTCGGCCCATTTCCTGTTTAACCAATCATTTCATGTGTATAAGCAAAAATAACAAAGTAAACCTCCTCCTTCGAATAATCTAGTTACTTTGTTTTTATGGGCGTTGATCGATGCGTAACGAACGGTTCCTCGGAAACCGGCTGCTGAACGGGCCGGCCTTACGTCTCCTGAGGCCGTCGTGTACTGACGAGCCAGACCAAAATCCAGCATAAATACTCGACGACCCGTGTGTTGCACGCGACCCATAGCGAAGTTGGACTAACAAATTTGAAGAAATGCGGGGTCAAATTATTTAACGTTTGACCACCTGACTGGATTGAACTGGTCGTCACTTACGGGTTTGATATCGCGATGAAGAAATCCGACTTCATGGATGCTTTCTATGGCTTTGAGTATTTGCAAACCCAGACGGAGGCTGGTCGATAAAGAAAATGCACCTCTGGGCTGGGCACGCCGTAACTCTGCCAGGTTACGACCTTGTAGCTGCATGACGACATAGTTGAACCGATCGTTGCGGCCGCATCCGATGAAGCGGCAGACGTGCTCTTTACCTATCGCACCGCAGGAAAATGTAATTACGATGAACAACAAAGGAGGAAACGCGTGACGCATCAAAAAGATCTTATTATCCTTCGTGACGAGAAAACGTGTCGTTAAAAATTAAATAAAAACAGCCCGCCCTAACGTACAATAGACGGAAAGGAGCCGGGTGGTCTAAACTAATGAGAATACATAATTTGAGAAAACGAAGACAAAAGACGTGTAAATTAAAAATAAGAAGGGCAAAAAAAAAACCGAGGATAGGAAGTCAAACAGACGGCCAATACCGTTTTACGTACCTTGGAGTCGCTTGAGGACGGCCACTTCCATTTTCAGGACCTGTTTCGGTTGCTTGGCCGACTCGAGTTTCAGGGCGACCAGTTCACGCGTCACCAAGTCCACTCCCTCGTAGATCTCACCGAAACCGCCTCCGCCAATCTTGCGCACCTGCGAAATGAAATTGATCCGGTTAACGATTAAGCTTGAATTAATTGCACACGTCTAATTTTATCGCATAATAGTCCAAAAGTAGATTCCCCGGTGACACGTACTCAAGCTGCTATGTAGCCAGATTCAAGACAAACTTTCATCTACATTCTGGCACAGGATCTTTTATCCTATTTTTGCCGTTTTTATGTAGTACTCGCGTCCTCATTAGCGCTAATGAGTGTATGCGATTTTCGACTTTTTCATTACACCGAGAAGGCGAGGACAAAAAAAAAATCCAGACTTGAACGAATGATGATCGGCCAAAACAAACGGAGGACGCAGGCGCACGCAGGTTTACAAGTATCGATCAACCCAAAACTAGTGGGACAATTTTTTTGTGTTTCTAACGTTAGTAATGTACAGTATTTGGAATGATGATTCCCTTGATGTTATCTTCCGCAATAGAAACAAACAAGTGTCCTTTATAAGATGATAATAAGGTCAGCTGATTGCTAACGAGGTAGATTAAGAAGACATGATAGCACTACATAAAGAAGAGATCGGATTGAGTTCAGCACTCGAGAGTCAATGCCAAGTTTTTGCGCATGGAAGCACAACTAGTGCGGAACAAATACAATCAAAAAGAAAAACAAAAGAACTCGATGAGTAACCCCTTTTTCAACGCCTTTCTTCCCGACTAGATGAAAAACACAAGACTAGCTCCTCAAAACCTGATGCACGACGTAACATGTTGCGCTCATCTTCCAATCAAGCGTCACGCTAATTGCCACGCCACACGACTGAATTTACCGGTGGCCTTGTGACCTCATTAGCACACGGCTACACACATAAAGGAGCTGAAATTAGGAAAAACGACTCGCGAAAGAGTAAGCGTGGAGCCAAAAACTGATTTGCAAACTGGGTCAAGTTCGACATCTCACGTGCCGTGTCCATTTTTCACGTCGAACAATGGCTCAGAAGTAGAACCAGATTTTCTCTTTGAAAGTGTGAAAAAAAAAAAAAAAAAAAAATAGGATGACATCTTTTTGAGGGGATCTTATGAGATCCAGTTCAAACCAGCACGTCGATGCAATACTTTTCGTACTAAGCACAGACAGTTGTGTAGGAGTCGCGTGTGTGCCAATTTATTTTAACTGGCTGCGGATAGCCGCAAGACGTTGGTGGCGACGAAAGCCACGTGCTATTGGTAAAGCTGTCCTCCCCTCACTGTCTCGTCTATAAACGAAAAAAATATTACGGAACGAGACCGGAAGGTCGGCCCGAAATTACCATGCGTAGGCTAACCTTCCACCCTCATTGTCATTCAAACCCCTTTTTTTCCGACAAGCCTTAAACTAATGCAAATTGAGATGAATGATAAATTAGAGTTCTTTCGAAAGGGCTTCCAGTACGTCCAACCATGCATAGCGTTTGAATAATTTAAATTAAACGCGTTTTTGTACTTGATGTAAATTGCAAAGTTGTAAATAAAAAAGGGACTTACCACTTTCCAGCGTTCCTTGACGACATGTCCGGGTTGGAGTAGGTCTTCCGTGGCCATGGTGATGTGTCCGTTGGATTGCTTAGCAGGGCGGGCTACACATGGAAGTTGGAGTTGGTTCGGTCTCTTGGGTTTGCGCGTTTCCACCAAACTGGCCGCACTTTGGCTTTTTTGGCTATTTCGCCCGTCACTGCTGTGATCAGCGTCGTCGTCGCTGGTGCTACTGGACGAGCTGCTAGTGCTATGCAAACGTACGGCTGATGTTGTTGTTGCTGCGGCAGCTGGGCGTCGGCCAGCAAGAACACCACCGCTGCTGCTCGACTGCGAAAAACCGTTGACTAGGAGGGAGAAGGCCGAGATTTTGATGCCGCCCAGCCCTGTTGTGGAAGCTGCGACCGATCTGACGGATACGGTTGTCTCGTCAACAGCTAGCGCCGCTACGTCTAAGCAGGGACTGGGTTCCGCCGAACTAGAAAACAAAAAATAATATATGAAAGGAAACCAATCAAAAGACGGTCATACCCCCACAAACGGGGATGGCAATTCGGGACTACTAGTGACGTGGGGTAAGCGTAACATGAAATAGACAATGGAGCATTGTCACGCCGGGTGCTGTATGGTAGTATATACTGTACCGGACAACGGTCAAACTAAACAGCTGCAACTGATTTATAACTTCGACCACTGCAATAAACAACTGTTTTTACACACGATGTATGGCCGTCGTACTGCTGAAGGGCAAACGAATAGAAGGAATTGCTTGTTATCGCTGCTAAAAAACTAGACATAAAATCATGCGAAATACGTAAACCAATAAAACGGTGGGGATGGCGACAAAAAACAAGAAGAATGGAACGGAGACGAGGAAAGGGACGCCCCAGGAGATATTTTCAGATCGCGGTCATCAGCTTCAACAAACAATCACGACAAAAGAGAAAACGAGACGTTCATGTTCGGTGCTGCTCCACACCAACGGGCATATAGCCAACAACACGCACGCATTCTCACGCAAGCAGGCAGGCAAGCAAGCAAACACATAGTTTGAATTAGATACTCGACTGTTGGTATAAATACATCATTTGAAAGACGACGGGCGCCAATTCCAGCATCGGCCAGAGAGTTCAGTGGCTAACTTTGTCGACTCGACTTCCTACTATATTCAACCTTGAAATACGTACTAGCCCGTTCCTTTCAACAAAACAGACCGGAGGAAGAAATGGCCCAGGATGGGATGTTTGGATCGATCAGAACAGTGGCGAAAGCCGTCCAGTAGAACAGATTCAAGGTGTGCTTGCGAACGATCACTCTACGTGTGCAATAGAGTTGGGGGAAATCCGAAGATGTGTATACACATAAAAAGCCACACGACCGGTTCCTATTTTTAGTCGACGAGATCGCGCCGCTCAGACTCAAACTGTCTCTGCCACTTTTCTGCTCAGCAATGCTCCACCCTCATGTCTGACTCAGGATTCACTAGCTCTTTGAGACTGATTGAATCCTAGGATCACTCCTCACCCTTTTGTTTTTCTTACTGAACAAGAACAGCTGCACCATACAGAGCAAAATTGCCTACTGGGAGGTTTCGAAAGGCAAAAATTATTCATCACCCACTTGACTGCTGCTTATTCAGTTATGAAGACCTGAAAATACAAATTCTCTGATCGGAAAAGGGTGGAGTACACCATAATGTTCACTTCACAAGTTTTTCTGTTCTGTTCAGAAATCCTGAATAATAACAAGCCTCAAGCCATACACTTTCGAGGGCAGACGTCATACCCTCACCGAAAAAAAATCAGTCAATGAGAAAACCCCAGCTTGCCCTGCAACAAAGCACGTATACACGAATCTTGAATCATGACGTTTGCTAAATCGATATCTGGCTAACAAAGACAAACTATATGGGAGAATACTAGGCCACACTTGAGAATAAAATTTCTTAATAACCAGATAAAATTTATTCAGCTTATTCTTACCAGTAGTTAGGCAGAAAAGCATACAACAATGCGCCATATTTGTGGCCCGACCGTCTCTCTCTCTCTCTGCGGCTGAGCAGACGAAACAAAATTTCCAAAAGGGGATGGGATCACAAAAATCGATGATGCTAAACTATCGATGCTTATATCATTCGCGATTTTTGATCAATTAACGGTCAACGGACCTTTTTCTTCCGCGTTTGTTACATGCATAGCGGATAGGAAGGGAATTACCAATCTTGGGAAAGTTAAAAATAATTGTGTTTAGGCGTTACATGTTTAGTGTTTATTTACCACTGCATTATCTCCCAGCGCATGTCGGCTAGGAGACTAGCCGGTCGACTAGGAGACTGAATGTAATTCGCCAGCGCGCACACTCCGTAAGTTTCCTATCTTGTTCACCTTTCGGAAATATATTTATGGTAGTTCGGTTGATATTTCCAATGCGAAAACAATTTTTCACCCCTCCCTCATTGTGTGAACTATAACTGATTCGATGATAATACGTGACCAAGCTTTATCGCTAGGAGCAAAAGAGTGAGGGAGCTTTAAAAGTGATCGCCAGCTCGGCTGGCCAGATCCTTACAGACTGAACGCTCGCTCTGTTTTAGCCGGTCTCTTGAATACGGCCTCGCCTGTTCTTTTTGTTTTTTTCTTGGCGCTCAACACTCAGGAGAAAGTCGAATTGCTTGTTTTGTTTTCTCGCTCTTAATTCTCTTACTGTAGCATTTTGCGCCACGGTTGCCGTAGTTTGTATTTTTGTGTGGCAATTTAGACTCGAGCGTAATTTCGATAATCGTTTAGAAACCGTCCATGTGCAGTTTGTCATTCAACGTCCCTTCTGTTTAGTTAACCACCTGCCGCCAGATAATTACGTATACCTACGATTTTGTAAATTCTAGGCTACGATGCTTTCCATCTAAATGTTAAATACGCGCTGTTATCTCCGTACATTCGCAATCTAATAATAGCATTAGATTGCTTATTTTTTCAAGGATGTTGCGTATTCGCGTGCGTGGATGCCACGTAGAAACAAACTATCTTCTTTCGATTTCAAAATCCTGTCCCCATTTTTATCGTTTGGTCTTTTTTGCGTCTAACTGGGCCGATAACTATGATGGAACAGGAGTTGACGGAAATGCGCAGCGCTATCGCAAAAAAACTAGTGCAGACCTAAAGACTAGAGTACCATGATGGTTGCCTTACTATTGTTTACCTTGCTCTACCTTAAAGCTCTACCGTCCACCCCGGTAAAAACTTGGCCAAATCACAACATCTTTTCTTAGAATATAAGATGTTACTAAAAATATACTCGGTTTCCGCTCGCTTTGCTTTTGCGTAATGTATTCTTAAAGTCGGTGAGCCAGCACTTAGTCAAATGGCAGAACGACTTGTTTTGTTTGTCGTCGATTGACATGCTTGACTTGAACTGATATATTTTCAAAGCCGAGGTTTGCAAATGTTTGAAGAACAAGCCACGAAACCTGTTTAAAAGGAACAATAATCCAAGGAAAAAATAGAACTATCGGGCTCATGAGTTCATTCGACGATCGTGCAACGTCGGTTTCAACATTAGGCGGGAAACGTTGTCTTGTCGGCTGTCAAATATCGGCTAGTTGTGATTTTAAGTTAAGACTGAGTAACAATAATGGCTTCTTATTCAGGAAATCTAACGCAATTGAGCGACTTCCTAGGAACAGCGGACACTATATCAGAGACGGAAGATGCCGAATTCTTGTCTGCTTCTGAAGCTGTCAAGAAACTCGAAGAGGTCTGGAATGGTTTGACGTGCCAAAAAAGTATTGTTTGACGTTGACATTCTCCATTATTCTCATGTCAAGAGCTGGCTGAATGAAATGCTTGCCCCAGAATTGCTGTTGCCACAGACTGAACTAGTTGACTGCCTTTTAGAGCAGACAAAGAACATGGAAGAAAATTTAATGGCCATTTCAAAATCAGATTTTCGTTTTGCTCTTCATAGAATGGAAGTATGTAGTATTGGTTTATTAATTATGTTATTTCCATTGCTAATTATTTCTTTACTAATATTTCAGGTGGAAAGAATCAGATACATAGTGACATCATACCTTAGAATAAGGCTGGAGAAAATAGAAAATTTCTTTGCTACCTACTAAACAATGAAAACAAAAGACAACGAAATGAACCAAGTTTGCTAACTGAAGATGAACTAAAATTTGCCCAAGAGTACTATTTCTGTTCCTTGTTACCAGCTTTATCTAACATCTTTTTTTCCTCTCACCCACAGGTTGAGTTCTAATACAGAATCGCACCTCAGAACTCTTGGACTAAGGCATATGCCAACAAACATGCGAGATATCAACACCCAAAAATTCATGATTGCTCCCAACCGAGATAGCTATGTTTTTGCACGTGTTAAAGATGACGCGCCATCGGTTCTTGTTAGCGATGGAACTAGCGAGTAAGCTTACTTAAAATTCCAGCTTTTATTGAATATGGATTTTTATATGGTTTTGCATTTTTTAGAGGAGAAATGGAAGTGGAGCTGTTGAAAAATTCCCAACATTTGCTTCCTTATAGATCAATTGCTAGCTTAGTGCAAAATAATGTTGTGAATCTAATGTAAATTATAGCATTACTTAACAGTATCTTTTAAAAAAGAAATTCGTAAACAAATACAATGAAATACCGAAATGTTTGAAACAAAAGGTGGCGCTGAAAACCGAGTTGTTATTCCAAACCCGTTGGATCCGTCTGCTAACGTAATTTGTCCTGGCTCTTGGGGACTTCAGTTATTAAGATTCGATCACAAAGCTGACATCCTGTTACGGGAGAACGGTATTGTGGATCTGACAGCCTTTGGTAGAGTTTAGTTTTCCAATACCTTTAATGTACAGTCAGACATAAATTTGCGCTGCAATTTTGTAACAAGCATGGCTGATAATTTTGGTAATTTTCGTCAATCATCTTATTTGTGTAATATTTCACAAACGTCAATCTCATGTGTGTATAGGTAATCTTTAGACATGTTGCTAACGTTCTTTTTGTTAATTTTAGAATTTCTGTTTAAATTTCTTGTCATCGGCAGTGCGGGAACGGGAAAATCATGTTTACTACATCATTTCATTGAGAAAAAATGTAAGACCAGACACATTCTTCTAGTAGACAGTATAGTACTAATTGACAATGAAATCTGTCATAACAACTCAGTTGAAGAGTAAAAATTGTTTAGAGTGAGAACCGTAAAGTTAATTTAGTTACACAATAATGTCTTAAGTGAAATATCTCCTCAAATGACTTAAGTTCCATTGTGTTCAAATCACTTACCTAATATGTCAACCTGCAAACATCAATTGTTCCAAATTAACTTTACTTGTGCTTTTATTCCAGTTAAAGAAGATAGCAGTCATACCATTGGTGTTGAGTTTGGTTCAAAAATCATCACAATAGGGGGGAAACAAGTAAAGCTACAAATATGGGACACTGTAAATACATTAACTATAATGTAATGGAAAAAACATTAAACTACTTATATTTTCTATTTTAGGCAGGGCAGGAGCGATTCAAGTATACAATGTCTTTCCCATTCATAGTATCCAGTTCAATTTTATTATTTTTATGCTACTAAAGGTCCGTTACTAAAAGCTATTATCGTGGAGCGGCTGGAGCTCTCTTGGTGTACGACATCAGTTCGAGAGAGTCGTACAACGCTCTCGGCAACTGGCTAACTGACGCTCAGAATCTGGCAAATCCCAATTTAGTTGTTTTGCTAGTTGGAAACAAGAGGGATTTGGAAGCAGAGCGACAAGTTTCTTTTTTGGAAGCCTCTCGTTTTGCTCAAGAAAATGGTAGATATTGTTCTTTACTCTATTTCCATATGTAACTGAATTTTTTACCTATTTTTTTTAGATCTGATGTTCTTAGAAGCCAGCGCCTTAACCGGGGAAAACGTTGAAGAAGCGTTTCTTCAGTGCGCAAAAACTATTCTCTCTAAAGTTGAAACAGGTAATTAGCTTGGTATCTTCTTGGATCCTTAAAATTCATATTTGTTTCCATTGGTATGAAGGTGAACTAGATCCGAATAAGTTAGGCTCAGGTATTCAACATGGTGAAACTGCAATTAGAAGATTCCAGCGTCAGTCATCATCGACACCTTCTATAAATCCACCCTCATGTTCAGGTTGCAAAATCTAACATCTTAGATACCGCCCAGACATAGGCAAGGAAATTTGTCATATTCCAGTGTATCATTCGAAAAACGACCATTTATAAATAAGGACATAAAGACGCGGTATTAATATAATGTTCAAATCAATGACGACTAATTATAATAAAAATTGTAAGTTTAACGTTTCTCCTCTACATAATCGATCTCTTCATCTTCAAAGCGACTGTATCCTTTATAACTGTCTGAGAACATTCTCAGAGCAGTTAGCTCTGATACTTTTGATGGCTTTTCAGGTTTAAGGATTAAGATAAGAGGTGAAAACAGTAAATTGAGGATGCCAATGCAAAGCATAAGACGAGGGAATCCCAATGACTCTACCAGGACACCGCCTAAAATAGGACCTGTTAAGCGAAAGTTGTTACGAAGCAGCTGGTAGGCTTAACATTTTAAAATCATCAATTTACCCAGGCAATAAGCCAAGCTGACTGCTGTTTGACCTAGAGCGAAAGTTCTGCCGTACGATGGAGTAGTAGGCAAGTCGTCCGTTATGTCTGTACTTGGATGTTTATCGGCCAGTGTAGCCAACAGAGGTACGAGCGACGCATCAACTGCACCTATTCCGATTCCGATGCCAAAATGTGGACCAGTCAGATAAATAATGGAACTAACTAAAGGTACCTGGACAATTAAAAAAAATTCAGTTGTAAAATAGAATTTTATTTGCATAAATTTCTCGAAAATGCACGTTACCAAAGTGCAAGAAATACCCAAGATTATCACAGACAGCATTGCTACTTTCCACCGGCCAACACGATACGCGAAACCACCCAGGAAATGAGTGGTAAGTAAATAACCGCAACTGTCGGGAATAAACACGGCCCCAAGTTGCCATCGCTGCAGCCACAAGCATTTTTGTATGAAAACTTTGCAATTTTAGATTAAATTTCTTTTTACTTCAGGTTTCATTGTCTTCATGAGCCAAAGAGGCAAGCAAGGTTCCAACAAAGACATAACCGATGTGGTTAAGAATATGGCCCCTATCGCGACGCCCAGAATCAAATTGCGATGATTAACATACTGAGAAACGCCAGGCGCAGCAGGTTTTTGGCTAAAATGATCTGAGGAAAAGCAAATGTTTTCTTCGATCAACTCTTCTTCAGCGAAACGTAGCGCCAACGAAAAAGCAACTGCATTACATTTTCAAAGGTTAAACAGTTATTAATCTCTCAGCTAAATTATGCCTCACCTAATAACATGACGGCAAGAAAAGTAATCAACAGGAATGGAACAGTTTTTCCAGTTAGATGGTATAAAAATCCAGCGATTGGATACCCGAGCAGGACTCCGACAGCCCCTCCACCCAAGGCTCGGCCAATTGCTTCACTCCGTTTAGCCTCTTCCCTGTAAGTGGATGCCACCAATCCTAGTCCTAAACAATTCATTAAAATTTGACATGTGTCCATGATATAAAAGAACATTTCAAACGTGTGCAACCAGCAATGGTAAAGCAAGCGGATGTGATGCCCTGCAGAGCCCGTGCCGATGACAAGACCTCGTAAGATCGTCCGAAAGCAAAAAGCAAAGAGCATAAGATCAAATTGATGGTGCCAAAAACAAGAGGTAAAGAAAATCCTTTTTTCTGAATGACGATGGCGACTAATGGATTGGCAACCAACTGTACTATTGCTTTTAGCGAAAGCAAGAACCCAAGTCGACTGTTATCGCCTACTTCGGGCTGATAGCCCCGGCCAATGTGAAAATGCTGAGCAGAGGACTTTAACAGATTATACAAGCTGGCTTTAGTTAGCGTTTCATTGCTGGACTGGATTTCGGTGGCCGGAAGGACTCCAGTTTCATCTACGGGGTCGTGGTGTACAAAATGCGGTAGAATAGGAACTGCGATTAAACAGTGGATTGAATTAAATGAAAAATTGAATTCAAGAGCTATCAGTATGTAACCAACCGACAGCCGTAAGTAAAAGATTGTCCAGCAGAAGAGCAAAATAAACACTTAACAGAACGCATTTTTCAGTAACGGTGCGTTCTCTAGCGAAAAGCTTCCTCATCTTTAACTATGCCGTTGTCTTCCGTCAAAGCTGATTCGTGCAATGGAAGTGAGGCGCTTCCGACTACGTGTTGCTCATGTATTTATAGCAAGTGGTGGCATTATCTTGCACAGCTAGCCCGGACTCACTGGCATAGTCCTCTGATGGGCAATTACTTGATGAGGCGTGTTAAAGGCTTAATCCGGATTTTCGGGACCTGGTTATCATGAGCGGAGCTTCCAGCAGTCAACCGAGCACGGCTGGGTAAGTGATACGAATCCCCTAATAGCAACAACTTTATTAGTTAAAATTAAGTCTTCATACGAGCCCCTCGTCGCAATTAAGACAACTATTCAAGCATAAAATGGAGAGGCTCATTTTTATAGAGGCTTATATAGCCCTCATGTTTCAACGTTTGGCTTACCGGTTCAAGTTAACGGGTCGTTCGTATGCTGAACAGGCTCTGAAAGAGGAGAGCCTAACACTATTCGTAAATCAAAACTAAGTTAAAACAAAGAAGATCATGTTTGCAGCAGACTCTGAAATAGGAGAGACTAACCTTATTAATGTTCCTTAACCAAAAGCAAGCCAAAACAAAGGAAATTGTTGTTCTCGAAGGGACCTCATGTGCATTGTGATCAACTGATCGCTGTGGGATAATTCGTTGTCGTATATTTACATTTTAATTTCTGAATGAATATCATACGTTATAAGTAATGATGTGGCCTGAATTAGACACAAGATGTCTAGTTTCATAACTTGTCTAGTCGCACTGATATTGTAAAAATTTGGGTTTCGATGTGGGACGGACGCGTTCGTGCAAGACTATCATTTTTTGTGCAAGCATTTGTCGTTGAAGGATCGTTCAAGGCCTCCGTCGAAAGTAAGCCAATTGTCTTGGATGCCGGTATGAATCGCCATTCACACCAAAAATAGCAACCCTGATAGTAATCCAACAGCATGTTTGGTCCAGTTGGCGAACATATCCGCAGTCCAATCAAACCATGCAAAGTAGTTCAGTTATCTGTACAGAGTATTAACATGCGAAAACTGTATACGCGTTGACATAGTGAAACTTGGCTCTCAAAGATTAGTTTTTAGAATGGATGGTCTCCCGCAAACAACTAGTTGAAGCTAAATGGGAAAAATGAACAACTGTGTCAGCTACACTCCCGATACTAGGGGATCGTAAACCGCCATAAAAACGTCTTCGGAGGCACTCGTCGGTTTATACGAAACATCGTGTTAGTAGTAGAGAGGGCATAGGCATATTATTGATGACGGCCTCGACGTTTCACAGCCATCTTTAAAGACATGAGATGAAGCGGATTCCTGGCATTGACGTAGACATTGCGGAGGCAGCAGTTATTCTGATCCTTGAGCCAAGTCCTTGTTAATATTTTGTAGAAGAATGTTGTATGACGAACTAGAGACAGCAGCGCCTAGGTCGCCAAGAATGACACTTATTCAAAACAAAAAGGGAAGAAAACAACAAAAACATAACTTATGAAAGATTGCATTAATATCTTTTAGAAATTCGAAAACTAGTTTGTTATAAGGATTTCTTTGAAATAAAGTTAGCTAAGTTGTCCTTCGTGAATAATGGAAAAATGTTTTCCCCGTTCATAAATGGCTCGACATTGCGCGCTGTGCCAACTCGTTTTGCAATCAATCAGAACATTTCGCGTTATCCAATTTTTCATCTGACGTCTAGGTAGTCAGCACAATTGAGAAATGATGCATTAGGCGGTTTCAGGTCGCAGACTCTCCGTCATCAGACATCGTCGGGAATTTCCATAAGTCACCCAACAACATATTGTTATGCAACGTGCCCCCAATTGCCTCAATCATTGGCGTAGCGCTCGTTTGACCGTCATCATTTCCTAAAATACGATCAACACAATCAATTGGTATATACTAAAATCTAAAGTTTGCTTTGCTATATGTGCGTTTAACACTTTAGCATGACCTATGAGCATCGCATAGCTGGTTCTTGTTTGTGCACGAGTACTCCCGGCACGATTGAAAATACAAACAGATTATGCAAAAGGGGGTGGGGAACTGAATCTGAGAGTAAGTCAGTTCCAATTGGAGACGTAGAGACATCACGTTTCATCATTCACCAATGGTTCACTTCCTCCATGTTTGTTGTTGTTTTTCTCGTCTGTTTGTTATTTGTTGGTGTAGATCACATGGCTGTTTGCGTTTGGGCTTTTCCAGAAGAAGATGACGCTGGCGAGATTCAATGGGTCCTAACTCGTTATCGGGTATAAAGGACCGAGGATTGAGCTACGATTTTCATTCCATCATAGATTCCCTGCTAACCAACAAGTCTACTGAAAGAAGAAGAGTGTAAACAGAGTTGTACTTTCTTAATTACGCAGTGCATTTTAAGACAATTACGACGAACAGAACAAAAGGAAAGACAATGTTGTCGGAGAAATTGATACTCCTTCTGCTGCTTGCAGTCACTGTTATGGCCATTCCACGTAAGTTCAATTTCGATTGGCTTTGCATGTTAATTTCATTTATCCGAAGATCCTACCACCAGAAATTGACTTGTTAACAATCTTATTAATGGCTTATCGCGATTGTGCATATCGAATTTCTTTATATGTGAGTTGAACCTTGGCGATAGCCCCCAGAACTTGCTTTTAAGTTCTACTAGACTGATTTAAAACATTTATCTTTGCTTGGTGTTGTAAAAAGGACCCGATGACAGTGAAGAGTCCAAGGACGACGACGATGATGACTGCTCTCTGCCGGCCATCATATCAGAAGCAAAGCGCTGTCGAGCATTCTTATCGCGCTGGACTTTCAAGAATGGCGCCTGTGAACAAATTACTTATGGAGGCTGCGGAGGAACTAAGAACCTCTTCGAAACAGAATATGCTTGCAACGCTAAATGCAATCGCAAAGGTGAGAGGACATTTAAACATTTCCTGTTCAAACCGGAATTAATATGGTTTCTAACTGATAGCCTTGTTCCGTGGACCGGGTGCTCGAGCTCGGGAATTAGCGGCATCTTCACCATGCCAGTTGCCCTTGGCAACTGGACATTGTCGTGCTCATATTCCCAGTTTTTACTTTGATTCTGCGACTGCTTCGTGCCAACCGTTTACCTACACCGGATGCAAAGGAAATGCTAACAATTTTATTTCCATGGAAGATTGCCAACGGACATGTAAAGTTAGGTTGTCTGCAGCTGTAACTCTTCCGGCACCTGTTAAAGGTATCATAAATTTGATTGAAATTTTTATTTCGATATAAAAAAATGTTTGCTTTAAATAACTGCATCATTTATAATTTGCTTTGGTTTGTTATTTGTGTAGGTACTACAAAAAGCGTGAGCGACATTTGCACGCTACCACCTGACAATAGCAAGAGCACTGGACGTGCGTGCTATGCGTTTGTTCCATCATGGACCTTTAACGCAACATCTGGCAAGTGCGAAAGCTACATCTATGGCGGTTGCGGCAAAACGGCCAACCTTTTCAAAACGGAAGAAGCCTGTCAAGCAACATGTAGTTCTACAGCAAGTAAGCTTTTATTAACTTCAAACAATGGGATATTCATTTCCTATAATTCGTTGTATTCTCAGGGAACATCGTTCAATCGGCAGTTCGCAATCAGGAGTCGTGCCTTCTTCCGATCGCTAAAGGGCCTTGTTTCGGTTTTATGAAACGCTACGCTTTCAATAAGGTATGGTTGCAAGACATTATCCACGAGCTAGTAAAGAACAAATTGTTTGGGTTGTCCAGGATAAGAATAGATGCGAATTGTTCACTTATGGAGGATGCCAAGGTAACGGCAACAACTTCGCTTCTGCCGATCAATGCTACGAGGCTTGTGGTGGTGCATTGCCCAGTTTAAGTGAGTGGACTCTTAACAAGTATTTTTTATGAGTCACTAATCATGTTCATTTTTCGATTCAGCTGCTGAATGCGAACAAGTGACGTGCCCAATTTCTAATAAACGCTATTTTGAGAGAGGATGTCTTCCAGAGTACAAAGGAAAAGCTTGTTGTCCAACAAGCTTCAGCTGCCGTAAGTAACCTTTGAATTTACCTGCGAGATCTAAATTTTACATTGTTCTATTATCATCCTTACAGCTGATGATAAATCAGCTAAAGATGTGTGCCACTACGGTGGAATCACGTACCAATTGGGCCAGAAAGTTGTGGCAGTTAGCGAAGATCAGCCGTGCAAAACCAATTGCTTCTGCGTGAGCAGCGCCGAACAGTAAGTATAGCATTAATCTAATTATACTTCAGTCATTTAATTGCGATGATTTCAGTCAAGATGGAGCCACTATTAAATGCAGTGATGTAGAATGCCCATTAGTCGATCCCCCCGCCAAAGAGAAAGACGGATGTGAACTCGTCACGAAACCCAATACGTGCTGCCCTTCTTATCACTGTCGTGAGTTGATATTTATACATTTCCATTTTTACATGGCTGATCTGAAAGAAAACCTTTGAAAAATAATGACTGTTGATATTTGAACGGTTACAGACGACCATTCATCAGAAGAAAAAGAAGTCGATATCTGCTTACTGAACGGCCAAGAATACACGAAGGGACAAGCTATTCCAACCGGAGATCCATGCAAGACTTGCACATGCGTCGAAGGATTCACTGGTATACATCCACAAATGATTTCACAGCTTTTCTAATGTATAGTGCTGATGGCGTTAATTATCTCAGGTTTGAATGGCCCCGGTTGTCGTGAAACTCAGTGTCTTATTGATAATCGTGTTGGATGCGTTCCAGTGTACACGGATAACGTTTGCTGTCCGACGAGTTACAAATGCGGTAAAGTAGATCTACTATTTTCGTTGTGTGCATTTTGATGATTTCGATGTTTCGTTATCAGCCAAAGACGCAACAAGTGCAGGTGAGAACACGCCAAGAATTATTCGCGTGGAAGGTGGGCCCGGCAAACAAGGCGCCGTAACGTTGCCATTCTTAATTCCGGGAGGGAATGTTCGAAAATGGCAAGTGAAAGCCAATCTTTGTCTTTTACCCAAAGCAACTGGATGGTGCAGGGCATCTGTACCGTCATTTTACTACGATGCCGATCAACTCAAGTGCTTGCCTTTCATATACGGCGGTTGCAGAGTGAGTTTTAATGAATCTGATGGCCTTTAAAATTGGTTTATTTCAATTCGTTTTGAGCAGGGAAATGAAAATCGTTTCGCTTCGGAAGCCGAGTGCTTGTCGACATGCCAACATTCTGACGAAGAAACTGTCGTGACTGAAACTCCAGGGGAGGCTAGAAAAACAACTGAAGAGACTAAAAAAAGCTCATCGCCCTTCATTTGTAAGAAAACAATGGCATTATTGCTTGAGGAGTTTGTACTTTAATTATTCTTTTAGCAAGCGGAGCTGCAGTCACATTACCTGCAGTAGTTCCTGATGCTTGGGCAAAGCCAAAAGATCCTTCCGCCGTGTCCCTACGTTGTTCCATGCCAATGCGTATTGGACCTTGTCGCATGTCCCTCGAAAAATACTATTACGACGCTGAGAAGAACGACTGCCTTTTATTCTTCTACGGTGGCTGCAAGGTACACTTTGCATCATTATATAAAAATGTTTGAAATGTAATCATTGTTTTTATCAATTCCAGGGTAACTCTAATCAATTCGATACCGCCGAAGAATGTCGACAAACATGTGGTGTTCAACCTAAAACGTCCACTGCCATCGAACAGCCAGATCAAGATATTGCCAGTAATACTCAATCGTTTCATAGTCTTGTTAAATGAATATTATTAATCAGTGTTTGAATCATAGGGGTGGCCAAGCAAAACGTGTGTGGCTTACCACAAGAACCTGGCCCGTGCAAAGGGCAAGTACCTGCCTTCTTTTATAACGCGGAGACTGGCGCTTGTGAAAGCTTCTGGTACGGTGGATGCAGAGGCAACGACAATCGTTTCGAAACTGAAACTGAATGCCAGGCACGATGTATTCCGTCTGCATCTCTTTCACCTCACGTTCCTAAGGCCAGCCCCGTCGCTTCCATAGCTTCTTCCGGTAAGAAAGAGCAAAAACAAATTACTTGAAAATTTAATTGTATGTCCACATTCTCATTTCAGGAACGATTTCTGAACACTGCAAGCTACCAGCAGATATCGGTCCGTGCAGGGCTGCCAAACCCCGTTACCATTACAATGCGACGGCCGGTGAGTGTCAGCCGTTCAATTTCGGTGGATGCCGAGGCAATGACAACAATTTCCACACGATCGAACAATGTCAAAGTGAATGTACTTCTAGTGGTACTGCCGAGCAACCATTACTTGCGTCGTGGAAGGTGGAAGTACGAGCTCGAAAGGAAATGAGAGAAGGTATTTATATATTAGAAAATATTGAACGTTCCCATCTGACGCATATTTTCTGCTAAACAGACGAACTCACCAGGTGTAGATTACCAGCAGATGTAGGGTTTTGCCGTGCTTTCACAGAGCGATTCTATTACGACAGCATCGAAAATCAGTGCAAGACCTTCTCGTGGGGCGGATGCCGAGGAAACGCTAACAATTTCGCTTCTTCGGAAGAATGTTTAGCCACTTGCGACAAGCTGGGCAAAGCAAGGGCAGCTGTTAACGATCCTAAATCACCTGCACGAGCCAGAGTCTCTCAGCGATTCAGGGCCAATCCAGTTGAAGAGGTCGCCCTACCGGAAGTGGACACTAAGGAGAACGAACACATAGAAATCGGTATGTTTAAAAGTGAAAATATTCGAAATATAGAATTTAAATAACTGTGTTACCCTGCAGTCCCGAAAAGAGAGCAGTTGGTTTGCACGTTTGGCAACGAAACGATGAACTTGGGCGATCGACTTCAATCGGAAGATCCATGTGAAGAGTGTGTGTGTTCGACTCCACCGGAAATCACGTGCACTCGACAAACATGCCCTCCTTTGCCTGGAATGGATGGGGCTTTATGTAGCGAAACCATTATTCCTGGACAATGTTGCCCGAGCATCCAGTGCGTTTCCGCCAACCCACCAGTTATTAACGTTTGCGAGGTGAGTCCAATATTGAAAAGATCAAATAACAGTATACGACACTGATTGTGATTCTTTGATTAGGGCGTCGGTTGCAAAGCTGGCGAGCAGTGCAAACCGAAATCACAAGAAAGTGCGGACGGAAGTTGGATGGCTCCTATTGGTGTGTGTGTGCCAAACACTAAAGTGTAATTTTTCAAAGATTCTTTCCACGGCAAGTCATCAGACATTAGTTATTCACTTTATCAGACTTCATCTCGCCACACACTTGCCTCGCCACTTCTGAAATTCATTTAAAGATCCGTGTTCTACTTAAATAAAGTAGTTAAATAAAGTTAAATAAAATATCTATTTACTAGCCATTTATTACCTACAAACATGCTTACTGACATGTCTTACTGGTGTTTGACACAGTAAGGAAATAAACAAAAACTTACGGGTATCGAAGAGGGTCACATATCCCGATGATTAGCTGCCGGCATCCATGAACCTAGTGGCCATGGGGAGGCTTACGAACACGTTCTACGATCACCTCTTCTCTACCTTCAGTTTGTGGGTCGATCTTTAACATGTAGTTAAAGTAGGAACGGTACTACAGATCGATGTGAAACGTTTGTATTGTCGTGTAGGTGTATGTGTGTAGTGTTTTTTTAGTGTGGTGCCATTTAGCCCCTTTATAGTGGGCATGGCTCTTCTTTCTTCTCTTCATTCTTCTCTTCTTTCTTGAAAGATTTTTCTATCACTTTTGTGTAGAATCTTGCGAATCCGTAGGGTTGAAGATGCTGAATGTTGCGTAATCCGATGCGAATCCGTTGCGATGAATCTTGGATGATGGGTGGTGGGAGGAGATGGGGGGGAGGGCGGGAAGGGCTTGGAGGGCTTGGAAATTGGCGGTGGCGGGACTTGAACCCGAGGACTACAGATTACAAAGCGAGGGTGATAACCTCTGTGCCAGGACCGCACATCCCAAACAAATTTAGCTTTGGATGTCACCTATTCATATAGGCCGCTATGTACACATAGTAATGTCAGATGACGTATGGCGCTGTGGCATAGTTCGCGGTTGCTATGGTGATTTCTCAGGTTCGAGTCCTTGTTGTTATATTAATAATTTTTTTTTTGCGCTTAACAGGTGTTTACCTGTGTTGCATGTTTCAAGCAAGCAACCAAATTAAATAATATTCATAATTAACGCACTAAAATAGATACATAAAAACGTATTTCTGTAGAATTGTGCGCTATTTTCTAAAATTTGGCAACGTTAAAGGAAAAAAAAAGGAGGAGTATGAAACAATAGAAGAGAACAAAATGCGGGATCTTTTACGTACCCTGCCTTACGGAATACAGTTTGGAGAACCAAATCACTTAGTTTCTTTCCACTAGCCATCAAAAAACGTTGTGTTCTTGTATTTGTGGTTACGATTTGATCTGTGAAAATTTTACATACTGCATTTCTTGTGGTTATTAAAGTTGTTTTGTTTAATGAACGATGTTTAATATCCAAGTGTCGTCGTCCTAATGTGGTACGTGGAGAACCCTTTGTAAGGGAAATGTTTCAACAACGGCTCGTGTTTTTCGAAATACCATTCGGGGAATCGCCCATGACTGCATCATGGGGAACACGTGCTCCAAGACCACTTGATGTCGGCAGCACACCTGCACTCCTTCTTCTTGCTACATCAACAAGTAGGCGTATGCATGATTCATCTATTAGCCTCACTCTATCGAATTAAAAACTGAAAAGAAGATTTCGAATTCAGGCCTAATCTATCGTGTTCAAAAAGAATAAGAGTAGGAACTTCCTTGTGCTTCATTTTTACTCAATGATATATTCACTACTTTGAGAATTATCATTACGTCTTGTGTTAATTCTTTATGCATTCGAAGAGAGGGGCCTTTTGTTTTCCTTTCGTTAGCCCATGTTGTGCCGGATGAAAAAAATGTACATAAAAGAGCAAGGGAAATAAGCTGTGGAGTGAATATGCGCATGCGCTTTAGTGAAGGGAAGAACGTCAAGCAATGCGGAATGATCCGCATACCAAGAGAAGTGTCCGGCTACATTGAATGTTCAATTGCCTTCCGTTGATACAAGACGCTTGCAAATTTTATTACGGAACATTTGGAAAGAAATAACAAGTGAAACGTTCTGACATTTACTTTTGGGGGTGTTGAATTGATTTCCGAGTTCATGTCAACGTGTACCCGAAACACACCGGCTGCTTTGATGGCTTCACATTTTTTCAAATTCAATCCGGCCAACGCCAAACGAAGTAAGTTTAATTTCCATGATAATCAGAACTGTTATCTACTTTTCTTGCTCCTCATTTTCTGGTTTCTACTTATTTATTTTTTCTTCTATTGATTTCTCGAAAAAGAACTCTGATCTTCAACAGGTTACTTAAACGTTAGACGTTTTTGTGAATTGGTCTGTTCCACTGTCTCGTGTGACATTTTATTCACTTAGCATTATTTTAGTAGTATTGTTTTTTTTTTTTCCTTTTTTTACATACGACATTCGGGGCCGCGCGTGGTTGCCTGATCATAATAGGGTAAAATTCTGGTTCCATAAATGGATGTTACTGAATTCTTATTACATAAACGAACACGGTTTTACCAGACCTCATGCGTTTCTTTTACTGTACCGTAACGCAGTTATTGCTAGCGCGTTAGTTTTTCTTTTCAATTTCCAAAATTGAAATCCGAACGTTGGTGTTTTGATGACGTCGTTTCATGCAGCAGGCGCCACCGCGCAAACCATTTAAATGATACAGATCGCCGCGTTTCTGCTCTAAACATACACACAGCCGGTCGTGTGTTTATATGTATAAACCGTTTTTACCAAAAAAAAAAAAATGGATACATTACAAACACACACATACCAGGCGAACGAGACAGCGGGAGGGGAACGATATAGTGAGGATTATAAAATGACGCATTAAAAATAGTGGCAGGGAGCGTTGACTGCTTTTTTTTATTGAAAAAAAAATGTGACCCCCTTTTTTAAAATTTCAATAGTTTTGTCATAACTCCATTGATGGATAGCTGTACAGAGAAGGGGCTTGTTTGCATGCTAAGTATAGACGACAGGATTGAAATCTATATCAATGCGAGCACGAGAGAAAGAAAGAGAACATCCTATTTTCTCATCCCTATATGTTTAGTGTTGCACCTATTTACAAGTCCCCCGTATTATCCGTCTACTCCCCCCATTCCATTTTTGTAGTCCGTTGTACTCGACTGACAGTAATAGGCAAACTGAAATGTTGACTCTTTTTTATTTCTTTTTTTTTTTAAGTTACGCTTTTGAAAGCATTTGCTTAGTGCTAAGCATCTGCTCTTTTCGTTAGTCGTTGTTCGTAGAAGAAAAAAGGTTTTAAAGTGCTTTTAAATCCGCTAGGATCGAGCCATTCCCCACAATTTCAACGCCTACCCCAAATACAACGAAATTTTTTACTGTCATAATCAATCTCTCACGTCTCTTTTTGAAAAGCTGTAAGGATGCTACATGAATTTGTCTTGTAAAGTAATATATATTATACGTGACGCAGCCCAACTGATGGTTTTTTTTTTACGCTTCAGTTGACATGCGGACGGACACCAATGCGGAATACAGAAAAAGTGCTGGGCTGACTACTCCGCAAGAGTGCGGAGGCTGCGGTAAATTCATCACTGATCGGTAAGTCCCAAATTGTTATTTTATTAAGATTAAATTCACTTTCTTTATCACCAATATAAAAATAAAGGTACCTTCTACAAGCATTGGATCTTTACTGGCACGAGGACTGTCTCAAATGCGGATGCTGTGATTGCCGATTAAGTGAAAATGGATCGACACTCTACACGAGAGCCAATTTGGTACTCTGCCGACGTGATTATTTAAGGTTAGTACCGCAAGTAAAATTATTTTCCAAGTATTTCAAAGTCGCACAAAACTTTGAAGGATCACTTAACATAAAGAGCGTACACTTAGACCCAGAAGCGTACATGGTACGTACATTATTACACGCTACCCGTATTCGTTCCCACGCGTTTGCATTTGGTTTGTTGTCGTAAGAGATTGGATCGACCATAGCGCATGCAATAAATAATGGGCAGAGGGAGGACAAGCCAGGGGTCCCTCGATGAGCGAAATCTATTATCAGTTGACGACCTATATGAGAGTCATCATTCATCATGTTCTTATCAACGTCTACTGGTGTACACCCTAGAGCGCGGAAAGCCAGTGACAAAGGTTTCCATCGCTCCGGTTGGCTGCATTCCGGCATTTATCCAGATTTTTAAAAGGACATAGTAGACCTAGCAGATAAGTCTGTTTTTTCTTCACACAATGAGCGGCGGTGTTATTATATCCAAAAATCCCTGGCGTCCGCTGATGCTTACCAAAAGTTGAAGGTCTTTCTTTCCGCATATATTTTCCCCTCCTTGCGGCTGACTTTCTTTATGCGGAGGCGATTGAGCGGAAGAAATGCGAGCGGCGCCAAGGGATCACGAACGATATGGCTGGATGTTGACGCTCAAGTAATATTTAGTAGCCCAGTTGGAAGAGGGACAAGGTTCGATGAATAGTTTCTGATATTTTTCTTATCGAGGAAACGCTTCCGCACGACCGACTGTTTTGCTTCATTCAACCTTTTCGGCATCCTTTGGTATAACGGGCTAAAGAGAGTTCACTGCCATGCACTTTATGCGATTTTTATTCTTTGCCTTTGCCGTCTATCCAATGATTTATTTTAGCTAATTTTTAATACAAATTATATTTTAATTAGGTTGTTTGGTACCACCGGCTACTGCGCGGCTTGTGGCAAAGTCATCCCGGCTTTCGAAATGGTCATGAAAGCCAAAGGGAACGTCTATCATCTAGAATGTTTTGCCTGCCAAAATTGCAACCACCGGTAAAGAATTAGAACGACTAAAATTTATAATTTATAAAACAAAATAAAATTTTTCATGATAACTCTTTGCACGGCAGATTCTGTGTCGGTGATAAGTTCTACCTCTGCGACAACAAAATTCTGTGCGAATATGATTACGAAGAACGATTGCTTATGACCAGCCTCGAGTTCCCTAACAAACGATCGTCTTTACAGCCACAACAGGTACGATGTCCTTAATTTTGTCAAATTAAATGAAGCTTAATTAAACCATTTGATTTCCATGTAGAGTTCTAATCAGTCAACATTATTATCTCCTGTGTTATCTGCGGATTGCTTTTCTAAATGAGTTTTCTACGACTTAACTTGAAGTTGTTCGAATGCTTCTAAATTGTACAAATAAAATTTTCCTTAGGACTGAGAAAAGAAGTAAGTTAAGCAATTTAACGCACAAGTGGGCGAAGGAAACTAGCATTGTTCAAATAATGAGTTTTTGTTTATTCGCCAAATCTATCGCGTTTTCATAGAACTACATATTTTGATTTTGCACAGGACCTGAGATGCATTATCTAATTCACAGACTGGAATGCAATTCTTGACGAAGAACCAAAGATGAATCGATTTCATCCACCGAACGGCAGCCTATGTAGCGTTGGTTAGTGGCGATAGATTATTCAAATATGAGGTAAAGATTTGATTAGTTACCTGCTAAAGCCATAGCAATATCAACCTCGGTTTTGAGCAGTTGTATAATATTTTTCACGCCCTCTTCTCCACTGTGGGCCAGTCCCCATAAGGCCGGCCGGCCAAAGAATGTCTTACCGAGAAATAACATGAGATGTGGACCGTTGACGTACTAAACATACAGTAATAGATATACCATTTTTGCACCAAGGGCTAAAGCTTTAAGAACATCTGTGCCTTTGGTAACACCACCGTCCAGAAAGATCTCGCAACGTCCATTCACCTGTTTAACTATTGCTGGAAGTGCATCGATCTGACGAAAAATAAAAAAAAACTCGTGTAACGTAACAATAAGGACGTCTATCTGGTTTTGAACCGTTGCTTGAACACCATCCAATTGGCGGCCGCCGTGATTGGAAACTGCAATTGCTGAAACTCCATGTTGCACTGCAAGTTCCGCATCATCAGGACGAAGAACTCCTTTAACCACAATTGGTAATTTCGTGATACTAGGAGGTGAGGAATAGGTAACAGAAGAAAAGAATTTAAATTTGGAACAAAATCTTCCACGAAATGATTATTTGAATACCTTTTCAGCCAGGTAATGTCTTTCCATGTTAAGCTTGGGTCAAACATCACGGATGCATACGCTGCTAAACGAGAGCCTTCTTTTTTAAGAGTTTGAAAATTCGATTTCTCGTCAACATTGTTAAAATTGCCTAACCTAAAAAAAGAATATTTCAGTTTATAATTTTCTGAAAAGGGATATGGAGCTACTTCAGGTGGGCGGGTAGGTCGAATCCGTGTCGTTCATTGACGAGACGTCGGCCAAGAACTGCCGTGTCAACTGTTACAACGAGAGCTTTGAAATTAGCTCTCTCCGCACGCCGAATCAAATCGATTGTTGCCTGACTGAGATCAACGTGATAAAGAAAGCGGCCCGTAAAAATAGCCAATAATTTTAGAAGCTGAATACTTGTTCCATACCGATCTTTATAAATATAAAGTTGGAACCAGTTATTGCCGTTCGGTGCGGCCGCAGCAATTTCTTCTATGCTGCTAGTTGCAATCGTGCTCAGAATATATATGATACCGTGTGCTGCGGCGGCTGGGTAAGTCAATAAAAAAGAATGCATGTGTAATTGCTAGTAAAATTTTTTTGAAATTGTGAAATGGCACGAACCTTTCGCTGTTGCGCATTCGCCTTCCGGATGAGCCATTCTTTGCATAGCCGTGGGGGCTATTGAAAATCATATCGTGCAGAAAAGAACAATAACAAACGATTTTCTACTTGTGTGCATTGAAGAAGGAAAAAATTAAAACTTGCCTATGCCAAAAGGAGCGGAGACGCTGCATCCAAGTGCAGTAGTATTCATTGAACGATTCTGCACTCCTCGTAACATACGTGGCATCAATCGCCATCTCCAGAAAAATAAGTTACGAAACCAGTTTAATAATAAAATATGGAACAACAAAGCAAAACATGAAGACATTACCGTTTGAAAGAATCACGATTTTCACGTAGAGTTTGTTCTTCATCAGCCCCTGATCTGTAATATTCCAGGGCATTTGACGGCAATACTTTTGCTGCATGCTTCTCGTAATCTTCAACACAGACAAACTTAATAGCCATTTTATGAAACAGAAATTCTGGGATACTAGCAGGAAGTGAATTTGTTAAATACTGGACGTGTTCTTCTTGTTTCACTCACACTGCAGTGAAGACCCAACGACCCATAAAAGAAACAACCTGTTTTCCTATAGGTTGTCTAACTTCAACTAGAGCGTTGGGCAATGGGCAACACAGGCTTAAAGTAGAACGGCTATCTATCGATTCCCAATCCAGTGCCTTTCTTTGTCATGAATTAAGCCAAAGGTTATTCAACTCATGTGCGCTTATCAAATTAGAAAACGGGTCAAACAGTACAGTTAAAGAAAATATTCAGAATAAAAGTATTCTCATGTGTAAAAACAAAAATAAAATAAACAAGGGTGGTTTTACTTTTGAAAATTATAAGGGTTATTTCAGAGAAATATTTATATCTGTCTTTTCACACAAACAAGATATAGATCAAGATTCTTTCACAAGTAAAAGGATGTGAATGGTAGGAAGAGGATGCTCTTAAAACAAAGAAATTTCTAAGAATTGATTGATCGTTTCGGATATTGGCGCGCAATCAAATCAAGTCGATGCGTCGTGTATCGAGTAGTCTGCTGTTTTCGTCTGCTCAATAGTTCTATACACGTGCTTGAATTTTGAGAATTCATGTTCTCGGCTTTTTGTTAATAAACAAGTTCTACGTGTGTTTTCGTGCTGGGAAGTGCTGCAGTTTATGCAGGAGCATCTACATAACACGTGCAAGATGGAATGGATCAAGAATAAAGATTTCCCACAAGAAATGGCAGAAAATGCCCAGAATCTCGATTCCGCTTTGTCGGAAATGGAGACTGTTGTCAACCAATTGATTTCCATGCCATTAAACGAAGCCCATTCGTGTGTAAGTTGCAACCATATATGTCAAGTTTCTTAAATTATGTGAAGTCTTTTTTCAGATGAAACCCTTGGAACGATCCAAGTATGACACAGCTTCTGTGTACGCTGTAACTTCTCTTTTCTGGGGTGAGATGTTAAATTCTCATTTCTTTTATAATTTTTAACTGTATTTTTTTGTAGCATATATGAAAACACAAGGTGTTGATCCTAAAACAAATGGCTTGCCAAAGGAACTAGAAAGAGTAAAGAATGTTATTGGTCGGGCCAAACAGATAGCTGACAAAGCCTTAGCACCAAAACTTGATGTTAGTGCAGCAAAAAGATTCATTCGTGGAGGTCTGTGGGAATCTAAGGATGGGGAAAAAAAAGATGATGGCAACATGGGTAACCAAGTACAAGATGGAGATGTTCCTAAGCCACCCCTTAATAAAAGAATAAGATTTGATGATGATCTTAGTTCTACACAATTGACTAATGAGGAAAGGTAGTGTCACCGGAATACATTCAATATTAATTGTATTCGCACATTCCCGGACTTCGTACTTTTAAAGAAACCACCTTTTTGTAATTTTATAAAATCTTGAATAAGGTAACGCGTTTGGTACATTAAATGGTCGTAAATGAAATGTATTTTATTGATGCCTTAATTTCGATGTGCATCTGATTCTTTAGCAAAGAAATATCACGGCTGTTTCTTCTGTCAGTCTTTTCTGCGAAACGCGACGACAGTTACGTTATGTCCTTTCTTTCCTCCAAATTCGAAAACGGGAGTTGGAAGCACCTCAAGAACACCAAAAACTATCCGCCAGTCGACAAATCGATTAGCTTACATGTCACAGATCAAGTATTTAATTTGCATACCATTTTTGCCGATTGTTTTCTTCATTTCCTCCTCAGTATGACAGCACGTTGCTACCAACAGGATCCCACAGGGTTGAAGAAGTTCGTACGTCCTTTTTACGTAATTATCGCGAAACTGTTCTATTTTTGTTTGGGAGCTCCCTTCGCTTGTGTCTAGAACGACAGAGTCATACAAACCTTTGTCCAATACCAATCGATACCTTTTGTTTAACGGGGATTCTGGAGTATCAGAGGGAACTGGACCAAGCACGTCGCAAACCTTGATTGCAAACAGTTAAGTATTATGTTCTAAAAATTCGAATAAGCTTCAGATATTCTTACTTCAAGCCTAACTTTGACACACTCTTGATGTGAAATTTCTGTGGCCAATTTGATGGCATTTGGAGATTTATCAATTCCGGTGACGTTTGTATATCCCTTGTGAAACTATCACCAAACCAAAGAATGATGCCATAAGATCAGTAAATTTGTTCAACTAGGCATCCAATGAAATTCTCACAAACCATTTGAAAAATGAAAGCACCATTCCCGCATCCTATGTCGAGAATAGGGTCATCAAATTCGATGTTGGTCTTAATCCAGGTCAAAATGGCTTGAACAACCTCTTCGCTGCACCTAATTAGCCAAGCATAGAAAACATACATTTTTCTTGGAAAATTTCTCTAGTTCGAAATTCAAAACCAACCAGTCATCCCCTATATCTCCATGGTCGCAAAAATTTTTCCAATCTTCTTCGTACTTCTTATCCATGCTAAAATATTTTAACGTATTATGACGATTTATAAGGTTAGAAGTTAACAAATTTATCTCACTTGACTTCCATGGTGGTGCTGATCACTTGCAAACAGCTACCTAACTCAGCAAAAATTAGTATTAGAATGATCTGCGTTGGTGTGAAATACAACCTCAATTTATACGTTGATCAATGTACGTAGCATTAACGTCTCAAAAATGTTTTCTCTTTAATTCCCTTTGCGGCTTAATGTCGCTTCCGCGAAGAAATTAAGGAGACGCATAAGCCATTTGCGGGAAAATTTCGAATTTGCATTTGGCTAATGGAAGATTCCATCTTTTATGAGAGCCCCTACGCCTATAGGGTGCATGCCTTAGAGATATTAGGTATAATTTAGAAAGGTAAAAGAATACTCTATTTTACTATCTCTATATTCCCTAATGTAACAAAGATTAATTGTCAATGATTCGCCGTTTCTTTTATTTATTCAGTCAGAGAGTCAAAAGGTAGTGCTCAATGGCATATTGGCATCGACACATGACGATTGACGACTAAATGAATTATCATGCACACGGCAACGTTGTCTATTTTGAATTGAATTGTAAGTTAGATCGAATTTTTGACAACAATACGTTCAGTTCAGGAGGGAAGGCTGAGTTTGAGACTTTGAATCTACCTGTCTAAAACTTGAGATTACGTGAACTTGGAGAAGAATTTTGCTTGTCATATTGCAGAATGAATGTACCGTTACAATTTCCTTGTTTTGTTTTTTTATATGCAACTCAGTAATTTCTTATTAAGGTGGAGGAATGGTTAAACGGACTCTTTACTTCCCAAAAAACACAAAACACACCCATCAAAAAGCACCACTTCAATGATGTTCCCAGTTTTGAAAAAAATAATGTAACTAATGAAATTCTATGTGATCTACGAGATGCCAACTTGTTAGCTGATTTGCAGGCAAAAGAAGAAATAAAAATAATGAGAACTCTCATTAAAGAGCATGAGGCTGAAAGTATTACATATCTGTTTTTCCAATGTAAAAGTTATGATGGTTAATACTTCTTAAATTCTTATTTAATCAGCCTCTAGACTGACAAATATTTTACATCCCCTGAAGTTAGATGTGATGAACTTGCCAGAAGAACTAAAAAAACTTGTTGAAGTAATTTCGTTGGCAAATCAGCAAGTACATGAATTGGAAGAGACAACAGAAATATCACTTAAGTTAAACAATATTTCTGAAAATCAAACTCGAGCTCTTCAACGCCTTCAAAACCTTGAAAAGTAACAACCATAATTTTATACCAGTAATTTTTACTTTTATGAAACCATTAATTTCATAGGGTTCAAGAGAGTTTGCACCAGATGAGCCTAGCTGATAACCTTGAGCAAATTACAAAGAAAAAGGAGACAGAATTCTTGTCAAAAAAAATCGGAGAATATGCTGGACATGTTCGTCATCTAGAGGTAAACACGCTTTCGTACGAGTTTTATTCTATGATTTACTGCTTTCCTGCGGAAATCGTTGCGTTTTACTAGAGCAACTAAAATATATGGTAACCCAAGAACTTACACTTAAAAGCGAAATTAAGGGCAAAAAATGTGCTTTTAGAACTTTCCTAAGATTAGAAAACTTTCTTTATTTAGAGAAAACTTGAAGCAGTTGACTACACTCCAGATATTGGACACGGATCTTTACAGAAGCGATCAAAAGAATTAACTTCGGCAATTGAAAAACTATCCCAGCTCAGATCAAAATTGGATATTTATTCTGATCTAACTCCAGATCTGAATCTAGCAAAAATTCAAGTTCAAAACGCTAAAGATGAACTAGTGCAACTTGAAACTCTCATAACGGACAACATATCAAACATAAATTCAAATTAAATTGACGTATATTTCTGTAATACAAACACAATACATTCAATCTCTAGATTTTAAAAAAATTACGCACTGCTGCTTGAGCTTGCGCCTTACCACAGGTCTTTGTCCCCACGTTTCAAAAACTTCTGCGGAACAATCGGCATTGACGATCGCAGAATTTCGCGCCGGAAGTATTCGACAGCCTTTCGTAACCCTGTGTCCAAGGAAACCTACGTATTGAACGAAGAAAGAAGTAACCCGACAAATATTTGAAATTAGATTGCCGGGTCCTACTTTTGGTTCCCAATTCAGATGTTTCTTCGCCCTACTTATGTCAGGCCGTCTCCTTTGCGGATCATCCTCAACCGCAGGAAGGTATTGGATAGAACTATTCACACCGTTGACGATCGATTTTATTATCTGTGCAAATTCTGAAGTAATTCAAATACTTTAATAATTTAGGTGATATCCCACTGTAATTATTGTGTTTAATGGTTACCATCTATGTTATGTTCGATGGGATTACCCAAGTTTACCGGCAGACTGTACGACGAATTCATCAAAGCAACAAGGCCATCGACTAAATCCGATACGTATTGAAAAGAACGTGTTTGTTTCCCATGCCCATAAATCTGAATCGGTAAAAAAAAGGCTAAAATAGAATTTTTAAATTTGTATGCTGTATGTTGAAAATAGGAACAGAGATGAGACTCACGGTTATGCTTTCGTTTTGTAAAGCTTGAAGTATGAAATTTGAGACGACCCTTCCATCGTTCATGTGCATTCGTGGCCCGTACGTATTGAAAATACGAGCAACTCTAACTTGCACCTTTTCTTGCTTGGCATAGGCATAGCTTAGCGCTTCTGCAACTCTTTTGCCCTCATCATAACAAGCTCTTGGACCTATTATTTAAAAAAAGTTTTATGATTTATTGCCTCCCAAGAGAAAACCATGATTTTACTAATTAACTATTACCAATTGGATTTACGTGTCCCCAATAAGTTTCAGACTGCGGATGAATTTCTGGATCACCGTAAACTTCGGAGGTGCTTGCAATAAGTATTTTCGCATTTACACGCCGAGCTAATCCTGAAACATCGTAAAAAGTAGCACGTAAGTCTAGAAATTCATTAACAAATCTAAGTTGTATTTTACCTAACATATTAATGGTGCCAACAGTGTTCGTTTTAATAGTCTTTACGGGGTTGAGCATATAATGTGGTGGACTAGCTGGTGACGCCAAATGATAAATTTCGTCCACTTCTATGGTTAAGGGATTGACAATGTCATGATGTATGAGTTCAAAATTTCCATGACCAATCCAATGTTCAACGTTCCTTTTTCGTCCAGTAAAAAAATTATCTACTACGATAACTTCATGTCCTTCTTTCATCAGATAATCAACTAGATGTGAACCAACAAACCCGGCGCCTCCCGTTACCTACAGAAGTCAGTGCTGGATTAAAATAGTACCTTACTAAATGTATAAATAATTTACCAGAATTCTCTTCCGGTCTTTGTAGTTTAAAAATTTAATATTTGGAAATGTTTTGGGAACTCTGAATTCAGCTTGTTCTAAACTAATTTCTAATTCATTGATCTTATTCTTCAGTGCAGTAATTTCACTGAGGACTTCTCTTTGGTTTTTCAGTAATTTCTCTTCATTCTTCATTTTAGAATTTAACTCATACTTGAGAAGTGGTTGAAGCAAATGATATACAGCTACACAGAAGTAAAAATTTTTTAAATGCCAGATTGATTGATTTGGAGAAAGCTCACCAAGCAGGCAGAGAAATAGCAAGCATATGATAGCTGCCCGTTGTTGGCTAGTACCAAAGTTGTAGATAGAATACCTCATTTTGTAATAGGTTCAGATTTAAAACAAAAATTCTGCCACAATATAAAATTAAAACATTATTTATGAATTTAATTAGGAAGCTAAAAATAAGACTAATATTTTGAAAATGATTAAAACCTTGTGCTAGTTATCAATTTACCTCAAATCCTGATAAGCTGTGAGGTAAGGTATCTCTATCTCTTATAACTGCTGAATGTGTAGTGTTTCCTTGAATCAAAAGAAAAAAAGGCCATAAAACGAGGTTTTGATGATCCGTTACCTCTACAGTGCCCTAAAACCACTTGCCGAGAGGGTTCTGTAAAAAGAATTAGGGCGAATCGCCAAAAGAAATAATTAAAATGCCATCTAGCTGGTAGTATCAATCAAAAATCATTATTGGAATGTCAAACTGAGTTTGGAATGTTATGAGCCACATCTAACCAAACAGATCATTCTTTGAACATGTAAAAGAAATAGTAGTTGCAGTCGGTAAAAAGTAGTTAGATAATAAAAACAATTCCTCATGTTAATGTAAACACCAAACAAACTTCTGATGGAATCGGTTATACTGTGTGATTGAAATGTGGAGCGTGGAATGGTATGGCGCGGAAATCATAATTGAAATGAGAAGAGTGGAAATTATCGATGGGCAGGGTACATGGAAGGAATATTTTACAAAGTAGGATAATATTATTTTCTGTTTATTTATACTTAAGTTGCTACGCGACATTCAGTGAATGAAAACGTCGCCAGTTTTTGTTGCAGAATATTTGTATAACTTTTGCAAATTAATGTTATCAAATATGAACGGCCACGTGATGCGTGTGTGACGGTGTGAGTAACAGGTGTAGTAACTCAAACAGCAGATTCTATTAGAGATTAAGACTGTTATAATTTCTCAATAAAAAATTGAGAAACAGGTTCCATTCCTCCATAGACGGAATGTTTCGCGGGTTTACCTTATCTATGGAATTCTTCCATTTGATGTGTGTGAATCGTGGAAAAAATGTGTTTGCTTCCGCACATTTTCACGGTTATTTCCACGCCATAGCGCTCCACATTCCAAGTATATGATTTAACTGTCCCGTTCTTTTCCGATCTAGAATTGGCTTTTTCCATAGGTTTCCACCAATCAAGTAGTCGGAACCGCCCACCAAAGTAATAATATGTAAGGGAAAATGACAAACCAGCTAGCAGACAAAATACTGAGAAAGATCCAAACCATTGTATTTTGTGTCGTTCTTCGAATGTAACAGGCTAAGTTGTATTCTTAGTAGCATTTGAAATTCTCAACTCTTTTTAATCGTGAACTTTATAGCTTAGTTCCGATAAAAAGAATGTCAAATATCAGTTTATCAAAATGTGGCATACAAAGGAAACCATTTATTCTAGTGCCACTGTTGTTTTTAAGTTATTTTTTTCATTTTGGCTTCTGCCAAGATTTAATGGCCGGTACTCCCGACAGTGAATACGATGAAAAGGCTCTCAACACTCATAGGCTTGACAATCTCAACTTACTACTGTACACATTTTTGCTCATCCTCACTGTGGTTACCATATGGATGTTCAAACATAGAAGATTGAGGTTCCTTCATGAAACAGGCCTTGCTGTCATTTATGGTATGCCGGGGAAACATCTGCTTATTTAATTAAAGTTTAAATGAAAATGTTTTGCAAATTTAGGTTTGGTTGTCGGAGCCATCATTCGTTATACAGGCCCAACGCCAGAAGTGAGAGTGCTTCCTGTTGTCCCGTCTCTTGGAACTCATTATAACCATTCCGTTCCACCTGATGTCTTGTGGCTCCAGCTTTCAAAACGGATCATTGAACGGTCATCCAAAACATCAGCCACTTACCTTAACAATCACACATTTGTGTACACTTTCAAGGGGGAAATTGATAATACTTCTCTCAATGAGATAGATCAAAAGGTTTTTTTTTTGTCCCTGATAGTGATGGCAGGGATGGAAAGGTTTTTGCCAAGTCTTTTGCATACTAATTATTTTTTCTTGTTACAGGCTACATTTGATCCAGAAGTGTTCTTTAATTTACTTCTGCCACCCATAATTTTCCATGCTGCTTACAGCCTGAAAAGGGTAATTTAAAAAATTTGCCTATTACTAGTTATAAAAGACGCGAACTTCTTTGATGGCTGCTTTAAGTCCTTAATGTTTTATTCCTGTAAACCCACAACTGTTACGTATATATGATAATAGGACTGATGCAAGCTAGATCTGTGACAATATCTCAAGATTTTCTATATTTCCTTTCATTTAGAAATATTTTTTCAAAAACCTTGGTGCAATCTTTACGTTCGCTTTCGTCGGCACAACTGTTACAGCTTTTGTTACTGGGTAAATACATTTTCGATTGGCTTTGATTTTATGCGGAGCTATTTACGCAATCATAGAATTTTTTGTATCATTAGGCATTATATTTTTTTTTTCTTTTATTTTTAGGTCTCTGATTTGGGGATTTATCCAAATTTTCCCTTATTTGGCGAAAGATTTTTCTTTTCTGGACACGTTGTACTTTGGTGCTGTCATTTCAGCCACAGATCCAGTGACTATCCTTGCCATTTTTTCCGAATTGCATGTCGACGTCAACCTTTATGCACTGGTGTTTGGTGAAAGTGTTTTGAACGATGCGATCGCTATTGTTCTGACTAGGTCGTTATTCATCTATTTAAATGTTTGAAATCAGGATTGACTTCTTTCTATTTCATTTTCATGGGTACTGAACAGAGCTATACAAAGCTATGCTGAAAAGTATAATCCTAATCACGGCGGATTTGAAATGGTGGCTTTTTTTCAAGCTGTTGGTGAGTTTTTACTCATTTTTACGTCGTCACTTGTTCTAGGATCTACGCTTGGAATTGCAACTGCACTAGTAAGCATTATATATCGAGTTTTCTAACCCCGTTTACATGAATCTTAAATATTTTTTATTTTATCTAGTTGACCAAATTCACACGCATCCGTGATTTTCCGCTTTTGGAGACTTGTCTTTTCGTCCTGATGTCATATACAACTTTCCTCATAGCAGAAGCAACTGATCTGACTGGTAATGGCGTGATTCGATCTTTTGATGGAATGCGTAATAAAATGTTGCGTACCGTAACTTTCATCTCCAGGTATTGTGTCAGTCTTATTCTGCGGAATGTGCCAAGCGCATTATACCTTTAATAATTTATCGGACGATTCTCGAGTCCGAACAAAATCCTTGTTTGAGCTACTTAACTTCTTGGCAGAAAATTTCATCTTTTCCTACATTGGCGTGTCCATGTTTACTTTTCCAAAGCATCATTTTGATGTGGCATTCATTTGCATTGCATTTGTAAGATGATTGTGATTAATTTATTGCTGAGATGTTCCTTTACATCCTTTTCTGTTCATTTCAGATAGCAGTTGCTCTTGGAAGAGCTGCCAACATCTATCCCTTGTCCTTCTTGCTAAATTTCGGGAGGAAGCCTAAAATAAGTCGGAATTTTCAACATGTTCTCTTCTTTTCTGGTAAGTACTACTTCATGGTGAATCTTAAACCGGCTTAAGACGATAATCATACTCAATATGATTAATGTAAAAGGACTGCGTGGTGCTATGGCTTTCGCTTTGGCCATACGTAACACGATGTCGAAAGCTCGACAAACTTTTCTAACAACGACTAGTCTAATAGTCATCGGATCTGTCATTTTTGTGGGTGGATCCGTGACTCCCCTTTTGAGCTGCTTTGGAATTCCGTAAGTATATTAGATTTTTTTTTAAAGAATCATTATAATTACAGTACAATTTCTTTTAGTGTGGGCGTCGATGAAGATCCAGATCACGCAGCATTGCCTGGAACTCCGCACAGAGTAAGTACATCTCTTTTTTATTAAAAAAAAAAAAAAAAAAATGCGTTATGAGTTCAATGGTTGAGATCGCATACAAAATCAACTATGTTCTCTGGTACAGGTTGCTTTTCTACCAGGTTTGGTTGGTTTGGTTTGATGGTATTTCTTTGTCATTTGGCCTTATGAATAATCCTGCTTGCAATCCCTGGCTTCTGTCTTTTATTAATTGATTTTGTTTCGTGATTGGCTACTTCCCAACTGCTTGTTGCTCGGCTTTTTCTCTCCCTGTAAAATCCCGCAGACTTATGGTTCCATATTGCAGCAAACCCCGGTAACAACGATCACTACCTCTTTGCAAACTAAAATATCGTTCGACATAAACACCTCCTGTCTTACTTACAAATCATTAACAGGGTGAAAACACGATCGATGGAACAGTGACAGAGCCCACACGATCCAGCACACAGTCAGAGAAATCATGGCTGGCACGCATTTGGGGAGGTTTCGACACAAAGTACATGAAACCTTTGCTTACGCATAGTAAGCCAACCCTCATCGATACGTTGCCTCCTTGTTGCCTTCCAGTAGCACGGATGCTGACCACTTCCGAACAGCTGCATCTGGCAAGCCGTTTTCAACTTAGATTCAGTACTTAACAGGAAAATAATTCGTCATCTATTCTCATAGGGAAACGGAGGTCAAGGACATTCTGATTCAGATATCGAGCTGTGTATTGATGATACCGATAGTGTTCGCAGTGGACCAAGGGCATTCGCCTCCACGCAGCCAGGATTCCAACGAGTAAGTATCTTTTAGCTCGGCGACATGTGTAAAATAAAGTTAAAAGAAGATGAGAGCGGTTGGCTCTGTGCCAGCCGTGAAAAACCGTAGCCTATCTCATGCACTGCACTTTGACTAGATTTCTATATTATAAACCGGTGCACGATGGTAACACATTCACTGTTGTATTTTAAGTTTTAGTTTCTGGTTTCGTGTCATCAGCGATTACCTAAGGTATACCGAGTCATCCTCTTTTGTATTACTATTGCACATTGTGTCTAGTAGTGGAGGAGAGGGTCAGTATATTCACCACGTAGCTTAAGTTTTGTTGTTACAAAGCGGCACCGGTAATCCTGATTATCTTAGTTTCGTTCCCTCTCTTTTAGTTTGGTTTGGATAGAACTACACCGTCTATTCTATAAAGAGTAGTCACTGATAAGTGCGTTGTATCTTTAGGCTTTGCGATTTTCGATTTGTTTTTTATTTCTTTTTAGATTTTCTTGGTTTGTTTTTGTTTTCAACACATTTTTCATTGAGTTTCTTTCTTTTTCAGTTTCTTTAGTGGCTCCTTCCCGTGGAATTCGTTTCGCCCCGCACCTTTGTTCACTTCTATTGTAGAGAGTTGACAGTATTCAGATTATTCGTTTGACTCCACCTGCTCCAACTTCTATTACTTATGTTTTATTTTGTTTTTGTTTATTAATTGTGACACGTGAAGGCATTAGCCTGATTTAATTCGTATTATCTGTTGTATTGGTTGGGCAGATGAGGTTAGTTTCACATTTACGTTTGGTGGGGTGTTCTTTCTCGTCTCTTTCCTTAGGTTTATTTCGTCAACGACAGGAAAATGGCAATGGACGACGAGGATCGTCATTTGTTCTACCCAATCGTTTCGCCAGAGGCTCTAACGGGTGATTCACTAGGCAAACAATTGCCTGGTTCAAGTGTATGAAGCAAATTAAAAAACAATTTGTGAATGGCTCTGTATTTTTCCTCTCTCCCTCTTTTCCCACATGTCCAAAAATTCCTTCACATACATTACGCGCTCAAGTCGTTGGCGACAAGCTGGCGGAAGAGAAAGAAAAGGAGATAAGTTGTTTGTCATTGGCATTCCGAGAGGACGTGTCAGTGAATATCTTAGCGCTCTAGTCCCAAGTGATGTTATCTTTTCTTCTGTTTTAAATGATCTATTTTCTGTTTCCACATTATACCCTTATGATTTTTGTTTGTTCTTCCGCCTGAATATCTATCATGACAACAACAAAATTACGCATCGATGTATAAATATGGCAATCTCGTGTTTTTATTTAATATCACCCTGTGTTAACTGAAAAGCAAATAAAGGTGCCATGAGATGGTGTGAAAGTGCAAAAACGTTTTGACATTTTCGACAGCCATTGAAGCTTGCATAGTTTTAGCTTGATCTGCCACAGCACAATACATGTGAGGTGTTGCTAAAACACGCTTATTCGGTACTGTTATGAATAAAACGGCAAGCTGTTAACACAGCGCACTTTAGGTTTCGGTCTTCTTGCGTGAATAACAAAAGTTTATACTGTATTGGTCTCACATAATCATCTAAGGTGTGGTTAAGAGTACGTATTAAAGAAACATACTGACTATTCACCTCTCAATTTGGGATGCCAGTAGGGCGCGGAGGGTCTACCCATGGATTAGCTGTAACCAGCTTCCTACTGGAAGATACTGGCGTGACACAGGTGTAATATGTGTTATTTATTTATTTATTTATTTTTTTTTTTTTTTACCATCGCGCCAGTACCTTCCGGTAAGAAGCGGATCACGGGCACCCATGGCCGTCAAGTTACTATGTTTAACATTTGTTGATGTTTTCGGTTAATAAGAATTTTATTAAAATTAAACGTCATTATTATTAATTCATTAATAAAATTTACGCATCGTTTTGTATTTGTATTAATTTTAGTAAGAACTTTAAATACAATTTCTGGCAACAGTCAGCCGAGGTGAAATCAGCTGATCCAGTTTGAATTACCGACATTGAAGAAAAAACATGGCCATGGCCACACTAACCTAACGTTAAACTCAGCATTGTAAGGCGGCGTTTTGGTCCAATCACGTCGGTAAACTAATGGACTATTGTTTTCTTCTTCATTCAATGGAATTGCTCATGTTTTCGTAATGATAACAATGTTTATTACGTATTCATGGGACTGAAAAGTCAGGGGAAAAGCTGACGCGGTGGCTAGCTTTCGTGGCTGATACTGCTCGCTTAGATCCAGGCTGATCAGTAGCAAATTTCCTCGAGAAAATGCACCATCCCGTGTTATGGATGCACAGGTTACTATACCTGTGTCGTTCAAGGGAGTACGTGCGACACACAACCTTTTGTTGCATTGTGCATGTTTACTATTTGTGATATAACATATCTGTTTCATTTTGCTTGTGTCGAAGTTGTCTAATGAAACTTGACTACCATATGGTAAACTTGTAACCATATGAAAATATTTGTACCAACAATGTAAGTTAGATTAAACAAATTGCTTGTATAGTATAATTCATAAATTTGATATTAAATTTTCCATTTTTTTTTGTGTGATTGATTTGAAATCAAACCATTCAAGAAAATAGCTCATTGTTTGGTGAGGTTCTAAAGGTCTTAAATTTGTGTATAAACACTAGAGAGAGAAGGGGAATTAAATATTTCTCAATGCTGATCAGCTTTACGGTACTTTATGTTGAAATCAAGGAAGTTTATTTACAAGAATCAGGGTTGTTTTAACCATTGCTGGCCATGGTCTCATTTAAGTTTCTTAAATGTTTAATGTCATTGAGAATGATTACATCAAGCATTTTGCTACTTAGTAATTTTATTTGGCATATCATTTACAAGACATTTGTTTATTTCTGCGTTCCAGGCATCTCCGAAAATACTTGTAGAATTTGCATAGATTTGGATTAAGCGACAGTAGATAACAGATTGTCAAATTTAAACAGTTCAACTAGATCTTCCGTGCGTGCAGTATCGGTTAGCATTTTTTCTAATGAAAAATACTTTTGAGAATTTCTTACTTCAAGCTCACCATGGAATTCTCTGTGGCAGACGAACAATTCCAGCAGAAAATCTAAGTATACAAAACAATTTTCTGAATAAGCAAGCAGTACAAGAAGACAGAAGTGTCTTTGGCTAATTATACTTTGATATTCTTCGACAGGATACATGTCACCGGATGCCTGCTTCTCTTTAGCCGCTCGAACCATGTCTTGAAACTCGGCGGTCATCCAGTCGTCAGTCGCGTCTTGCGCAAGCTGGTCTGTTGCTGCTTCTTCCAACGCCAAAGCCAACACATTCGCTCGATGTAGGTGAGTCAAATTCAACAGTTGAGAATAGACTTGTTGCAAAAGAATTTTCGTTGCTTCCCAGGTCATGTTAGCGTTCATTGCCAAGGGAACACTTTTTGCTGTGGCTTCTCTTGAAATGAAGTCTCGGACATATGACAAGATCACTGCATTATCTGAGAGGAGCATGATTTCACCCCGCCTGTTTGATCCAATGCAAAGGGCCGTTACAATCTATCTGGAGCCGTGCCCACTACCCAGTTACCTGTAATGAACGGCCAATTTGGATTGCCATTGGTCATTACGGAAATAAAAGTGAATCTCTTCATCGCCTGGGACTTTATCCGGAATATTAGGTAAGCAGGATGCAATCCAGTTGTGAGCATCCGCCTGTGAGAACCCTCCTTGCAATGTCAAACTACCATAGGGTGTTGCCGTGTTCCATTCAAAAAGTTGGCATCGTACGTGGCGACAAAGGCAAACCAGCGGGAATGACTTCAGTATAACCAAACGAGGCTGCTGAATGTTTAACGAGACGTATAACTGCACCTGGTCACTAGTACTTCGCTCGTTACAGACAAGTTTCATTTCAAGTCGCGTGGTATTGGATTGGCATCTGAAAGTTGCTGTTAGCTGAGAGGTGCCATTCTACGTGGAATAATTGAATAAAAATTGTGATTTTCGTTACAGATCGGTAAGTAATAGGTCAGACAAACCCGCTTAGAATCCATTAAGCTCAGAATGGCTAAATTCCGCTCGATGTCCATAAGTTGAACGTTTGTGTTGCTCTGGACGAGAATAAAGTTCATGGACACTTGACTGTCCACGACAACAAAATAGGCATTTTGTTGGGCTACGAAATTCATCTTGCATTAGAAGGTAAGTTAGATAAATCTTGGTAACAGAAATGTTATTAATAATTTTGCATTAATACTTTCGCTGTGACGTCTAATTGCGTAGATGTTTCCATTGCTTGACTCTCTGATACCAGCATAGAAGGCCTGTTATTCTGCGCTTCCTCCACCTGCCTTTCTAGGAATTCTACTTCAGATCTAAAAGTATTGAAAACGAAATGTGGAGGACTGTAGGTTGCCGCTAAAGCAAATCACATAAAAGTATGTTATCTTACTTGAGATATTGTAGGTGCTTCTGGCGTTCTGAGCTGTGAGTGTTTGTTCGGGCCGCTGTTACTTCGTCTGTTTGCTTCCTACGCATCGTTGATTCACAGCTGGTAAGGCCAAATATCCAACCTTCCTCAAGACATCGAGTTTAAGTATTGACCAAGTAATTGACGTTAATGCTGAAATAACGGCTTGTACAATACGTACCCCGTTGTGTAGCGACTAATACTTCGGGAAACCCAGCTGCCCCGACAATTCCACCTCGTACAACTGCAATACTATCATTACAATTCTAACATTATGATTAACTAGGTGCGATATCAGAATTGCCTTATAAAACATGAGTGACGTCCTCATACCTGTGAGAAGATTAAAATCGGACTGCGCATTGCACCATCTTCGGGTGATACTTGATAGACGTCGACAAAACCATCTTCCCTGCCGATGATCAACTGGTTAGCACCCGAATCGCAGAGGTCGTAAAAATCTAACGAAGTCACAGTCGTTTGAGAAGGTAGTTGCATAACCCATTCAACCGCAGGGCCAGCACGACTCCAGCGGACCAGTCCAATCTGACCAAGTGATGTTCCGTATACTACCCACTCCCCACTGGTCCCACCATCGTTTTGAAACAGTTGCATCGCTGTGGGTATACCATCAAGTGGCAGTCGATGTCGAACAGCCGAATCTCTGAGGGAGTAAATGGTTCCATCTTGGCATCCTAGCAGCGGAGTCAAACTTGGCACCTGTTAACGGAGCGTTTTCCAGTCTTTATGTAAAACAACATAGCAAGAGAACTAAAAAACGAAGGTATGTACCTTGTTCAGAGGGAGGACTGCTACCGCGTTGATACGGTCAGTAGAAAGGAAATAATTAGCCTCCTTCCCGTTTTGATAGTGGTTATAAACGTAGGAGTTGAAAACAGCCATCTCCTCCTTGCTGGCCATCCACCTGCACGGACATAGTACGAATTTTCTACTGTCACGCCCACCATCGACATAAACATTGCTCACATAGTACAAGAGACGGATATAGAAACATGACTCACAAATGCTGAATGGGTTCTACCAGGTTCGTATCCATTTTAAAAATCAGCTTGCCCTTAACTGAAAAGCACTGCACTGTTTGTGCAGTTGCTGTTACAATCATCTCTAATGCAGGTTCTATGTTCACCAGATGTACCATTAAGTTCAAAAACATTTTAAGGAATCCACTGATACGTAACAACAAAGCAGAAATAATTTGTACTTACCATTGTTATTGACAAGAATTGTGACACAGTTTATAGGAGATTTGAGGTCTATTTTGAAGTCCACGAAAGGTTCTCCCTTTTTTATGGAAATCAGTTGCAATTTTCCTCTTTGGTCCCCAATAGCTACCTGTGCGACAGGTAACGCATTTACGTGATAAAGAAAATTGAGAAGTAGTCAGAGGTTAGTTATGTCGAAGACGTTTTCCAAAAAAAAAAGAAAGAGTTTCTTGGACAAAATTAGATTGCTTTCTTACCTTTTGCTGATGTTTGACTCCTTTGGCTGGTAGGAGCTGAATGGAATTGCTCTTCAAGGAGGACACCTGCACGTAATCGATTCGTTGGAGCTTCAGTTTGACTAGTGATTGCATTTTTGCTAAATTGCAAATCACGAAGAAAATGGAGCGTCAAGTCGTTTGTGGTTTTTCAAACTGGCTAACTGACTGCGATTGATGAAGCAAACAAACGTGGTTACTATGGCAGCGTCTAGCGCGCGTTCTTTAAACCTATCTACTATTCTATGTATTGTTATCGATTCTTAGATCTAGAAAAATCCATGGTACTAATCATTTATTTGTTGTTTACCTTATTTCTTTAAGGGTACTTGAAACACATGTTTGAATACTTGTGAGAGCAGTACTAAATGCAGTACGCATGGGCTATGGGTAACGTGCATTCAAGAATCCAGTACCATGGAACTCACATACAGAACTGGAAAAGAGGAAGTACTCCGAAAACCACGATGCTGTTCTACAGTTACCAACCAAAAAGAATATATATTGATGCAAGTATGTGTCAAGAATGCAGCAGAAGATATCGGTTTGACGCGGACCCTTTACATGTTCATTTACTCCTCAAAATATGAAGATCAAACTGTTTTTGTTTTTCAATCCAGTCAACAAAAGACGTGATTCTGGTGTAAACTCCGGGAAGATGAGATTCTGCGCATCCTGACGGTAACGTTGTAAATAAGTTAAAATGCAAAAAACTTTCTCTCATTATTTACCTATTCCCCAGCTAACTATGCCAATTTGAGTCCATTTGTTACCGGGCATGTCTTGAACTAGCAATGGGCCTCCACTATCACCCTGCGTTACATGTCCATGAAAAACGAAAGCATAATTTGGTAAGTCATCTATTGTTTGTAGTCTTATGAATACGTTTTTCCTACATCGCAAGCGTCTTTTCTTGGAGAAAAGGCACAGATCATATGAGCGGCAATTCCGCTCGTTACCACGCCATCGAATCTGCTCCTGCACTCGGCATTAGTTATTGTTTGAATAGTTATCTGTTGCAAAACATTTGGCCGAGTTCCATCTGAAAAAAGATTTCTCGTTTGAATTCTTTTTGTGCTAATTATGACATGTTGAATTTAATTAGATTATCACTAACTTTTTGACGTTACTCCCCATCCAATGACCACTGTTTGTCGATACTCGTATTGATTGGTGGAGCCATTTGGCGGTAGGCAAATAGGAGAAATGGTTTCCGTAAACACAACAGGTGAATCCAGTGTTAGAAGAGCGATGTCGTTGTACTAAAGCATTGCAAGGTTCATGAGAAACAGTTTAACAAAAAGGACAATGCATCATTTCCAAGTACAAGAAAACGAAATAAAGTGTTATTTAAATTTAACGTCTAAAAATTCCTATATACTTTTGGCTAAATTTTTAATATGTAAGTCAAAGTTTGTTTACATAGGTTTTTGCATCGAAATCATTGTGGCGCTCCACCCGTAACACCGTCTTCGTAACTTGTGGATCTTTCACGGGCATTAAGCTGTGCATACCCAAAGCCACTCTCAGTGCGGAAATCTGCCTCTCCGAAAAGCTGAAAGGAAAGTTTTATGTCATTTGATTTTTTTTATGCAGGTCAAGCCGCTGGTAATATGGTTTTTATACTTAGCCACACAGTGAGCCGCGGTGATTACGTGTATCGAGTCAATCAGAGATCCACCACAGAATGTCTCATTATACATCACTAGGGCCACCTTTGTTTTTGATGGAACCCGAGAAGACGTAGGTAAAATTCAAATCAATTACTGATTGTGGCTTATAGCTAAATGGATCTTTTTTTTACCATACTAGGCCAAGAGTTTTTCACCGCATTAGTTTCTTCATGAATAAGCATTTCATAGGGCCCAACACCACATCGACGGTCGCCATTCTTTAAGGCATACTTGCCATTTACACCAAAACAATAAAAAGTATTCAAAAGTAGTAAGCAAACTAGCAACACGCCTGTATAGGAGCACTTCATTTTGTCAACTGTAACGGTAACGCACTATCCAGAATCCCGTGATTTGAAACCGCAATAATGTATGTCGATTTCGAACGATGTCAATTTCTGACTCAATTGGCGTTCAATATCGCGATCTACCATTTGAGTGAACTATCACGTACCGGCATATCATGTTGCTGTCAACGCAATGGTAATTGCAAACAGCTTAATATTCCATCTTGACCCATTTCATTTTATTTTTAGATTTTATATATCCAAACATGTAGGATTTTCTCAAGGTCAGTAATTGTTAATGAAAATATTTTCTAATTTGTAGGAGCATAGGATTACATGGTGGCAAAATGTTGGCAAACATTGTAAGTATGTGCATTTACTTTGTATTTTCAAAAATCAATTAAATCGAAGTAGCTTAGTTCATTTAGTACACTAGTAAATTCAAGGTAGCTTGTTTATTCTGCGGTGGAGCATTCCTGACCGACGTGTCAAACCGACCACACAACGAGACAACGAAGTAACTAGCGTTCATTACAATGACATGTAACTGTCAAGAAGTTTCGCCTAAAGGTCACAAAAAAAAATCACCTTGTAAGGCAGTGGACACAGACCTGTACACTGGTGTAAGATGTAGTCTCTCTGTAGAAAGTATGTCAAACGTCCGTCACGTCGTGTAAATAACGGCGGTTGTTATAGCGTATTCAGATTTGTTTGTCATCCCCTAATGACAAATGTACATCACTGTGTCTTGGTCCAATTCCGCCTCATCAACCAGAATCACGTGTTCAATGGTTAGCGAATCGGTGCCGCCCTAAACATTAGCGAAGTAAGTACACCAAGTCTTATTTAAGCTACAAAACCGAATGCCTCATTACCTCTTGCACCGCTTCTGCTTCCAGGATACATATTTCCTGCATGCTAGTGTCATTTTGTTTGGATTCATACCTTCTGGCATTGTTTGGCGTGATTGGGGCGCTATTCCTTTTCCCTAGCTGGACTCAATTCGATTTGCAAACAACTGAATGGTAAAAACTTTAATTATTTTTTACCTTAGCTATCGATTCAGCTCGTGATAATCTGATGTCGCTCATTAATTCTTCGACCGTAATCGAATCCGGGAAGTCCGTATCATTCTCATCGTAGAAATCATTCAGGTTTGCTTTGAGTGTATACGCGTGATTAGCAAGTCGGTACCGACTTCTTGCTACTCTGACGTTAAAGAAGTCAGTGATCTTCATTAAAGATGCAACCAATCCATCGACTGACGACTTGCTCCATGTAAGACCCGATTCACTCAATCGTCTCATGACCCCACTAAATGATTCAGGCTGGTGGGCAGTCTGAAGAGATAATCCAAATGGGCGAAGAGCCCATGCACCCATTCTGTTCATGTCAGGATCGATTGCCACGTCAAAATAATCAGAAAACTCCTACGAAATAATAAATTCTAAGCTATTATTAATCCAACACGGCGCATTTGCTTTGCTTACCTGCTTCCATTTCTTCAGGTAAAACTGAGCAAGGAGCGACTTGTATTTACCAGCCGAGTCTTGATTCAGTAGACGAATGAAGTCACTTTCATATTGCTGAACTTCTTGTTTTTCGGTTATGTTTAATGATTGTAGATTGCTTTTGATGCTTTGAAGTGCATGTTGCCAGCAACGGAGTCTCGTAACGCCAGGACAATTTTTCTCGATGGCACTGGTGATTGCGACGTCTTCATCGCTGATGATGATGATTCGCTCGGGTGTCTCAAACTCTGGGACTGCCGTAGCAAAGCGCATGAAGAAGGTATCATGTACTAGGGGCGTATCCTTTTCGTATATCACGTACATCAGCGGGATTACGGGCGTGTCTTCAAACTCTGTTTGTCGAAATGTTAAGACTGAAAGACAAAACTCGCCGAAGATAAATGTGCTGCCGTACGTAAGACACTGTACAGTAAGATCCTCTCTTTTGATGAATTGCCTGAATTCCGCCACAGTACCTTCATTCAAGAAAACAACATTTAAACGCTCTTACTAAAGCTTTTTAGTATACGCAAGACACGAAAACTTACTTTCATCGAAGCAAATGATAAGAATATTTGGTGCCACATGTAGATCACTCACAAAACCAGCGCCACTGGCATACAAATTGTATATAGCATCTACCGTTTCATGGCTAGAACGTTCAGTCTTGTTAAGGGATTTACGCTGCATCTTTGGCGTATTCCGAATCTGCTTCGTGCCATTTGGTGTTTCATTGAGTGAACGTTCGGCTCTGCGGATAAACTTTCGAGCATTTTGAATTTGCTTTACGTCTCTGGGTGCATCAATCATGTGACGAGCTCTGTTAGAACAGTCTGTTAACAGATCTGAATAGACTTGCAGTGGTAACTTCTCTGTCACCGTCTCCATCTGAATTTTTTTCAACACAGACGGCGCGGTACGATGATATTCCTTTTCTGGATCTTTAGAGTTTCCATGCGCGAAATCTCGGACCACGGACTCGTCTCCCTGGTACCACACTAATACTTGATTTTCATGCAACGGGCATTCGATTGCATTTTTTGTAAATTCCGTGCTGAATTCCTCTCCAGGACCCACTTGCAATTTGAAATAATAGCGCTTGGATTCCAAATCATTATAGGTGAATCTTGTCACTGAATTTTGTCTCCAGCGGTAACCGTCGACCCGCCAATCTTGGCGCTTTAAAGGAATTTCCCACTTAAAAATGTATCTGAAACCACCTTTCGGGCGAAGAGGAACTTCACTAAGTATTGGTAAACCGGCTTCCGGTAGAAAAAGCTTCATTTGATTTTCAAATCTCTGTGGTGCTTTGCCGTGCTTATCCAGGTCTGTGGCATCCTTTAGAGCAGCATTAATGGCAAGAGTATCATCACCTTGATACCAGATTAAGATCTTATTCTCATACAATGGACTTTCAATTGCATGTCTGGTGAAATCTGTTGTATATTCATTTCCTGGCCCCACTTGCACCTTGAAGTAATAGCGTTTGCAATCAACATCTCCATACTTGAATGTAACAGTTGAGTACTGCCTCCAACGAAATCCATCTGAACGCCATTCTTGGCGTTTGAGCTTATCCTCCCATTTGAATATATACTGAAAGCCAGTTTTGGGGCGGATTGGAACTTCAGTTAAAACAGGCAAGTTTGACTTTGGCTCAAAGAGCTGCATCTGAATTTCATATCTTTGCGCTTTCTTCGCCATCCTACTGTTTGTTGGAAAAAAGATGAGGAGCAGGCAAATCAACTTCTAGATGCTACTTTCAGCTTTACTGTGTGGGTAATCAATGTAGCAAGACCTTCTGAAGCAGAACCTCCTGATGCATTTTATGTAAGTATCAACCAGTATCACTAGATCGAAGAAACACAATCACTGATGGTGAAAGGCGGAATAGTATAATGGAGATGTTTCGGACGACCTCACAAGAAGTGTTTTTTCTCGATCTAAAATAAGAATCTCATAAGTTGGTGCAAACAGCATACCATTATCCACGTTAAATGAATTAGGATTTTCACCTCTTCGTTGCTCCTCTTTTTTAATTTGGATGTTTTGTTCTTGAAATTTTGGGTAACTTGTCGAGAAGATAACTTTTAACGAACCAAACAGCTTCAAAACGTCATGAGCTTGGGAAATGTGTTGTTGTTGCGCGGAATTCCGCGTAAGCTATTGTAGTCGCAGCGTCGCAGATTCAGAATCGCAAGTTCGCAACTAGGACAAAAAGTGGTAAAAAAACAATAGAATCAATTTTGAAACGCTAGTTTGATTTCCTTTATTTTAATTCAACGTTTACTTTGCCTTAAATAAAAAGAACAAAATATTTTCATTGACTTATTGTATAATAGATCTACGTGGCAACGTAGAGTAATTTAATTATGTTTGTCCAAATCGTCTGCATGAATTTTTGTTTTTATTCAATATAACACACATGTGCGAGGTTCAAACACTGAGTTCTAAGAGAATTTTGTTAATCAACAGAAGTCATCGATATCTAAATGGAATTCGGTATTTTTTCTGACGATTTTTTTGAAACAAAAGAATCTGACCAAAAGGAACAAACTGCACCACAGTCAACGTGGACGGCTCATCGATCGGAACCAGGGGTAAGTCCTAAGATTTCATATCTTTTACGTATGTGAAACGTAGTTATCTCTTTGTATTTTCATTTGAAATAGTGGTTTCACGAAGTATGTGAAAGAGCGTGTGAAAATGATGTTTCATTCAACATGAAGCATTTGCGTGCAAATCACTTGTACTTTACCGGTAGCTATACTGAAGCAGCGTGTGCTTTTACAGAATTAGTTAAGCTGATGAGAACTGGAAACCATCAAAGGGAAGTGGCTGAGGGTCTTGCTCGCAGTTTATTGAAAATTGGAGATACAAAGTTGAGCCTTGAGGCAGCCAGCCAATTAGTATGAATATTTTAAATATTAGGAGAATCATCTACTAATTATTCAGAATTGATCTCAGAAACTCAGTTGCAAGAGTGAAGCCCATTTCGCCTCATATCACATGTTATGTGCAGAAATACATAAAAAAAACCATGACCATAGCAAGGAGCTCGTTCATCTGCAACAGGCAACCCACTTTTTCCTGATATTTGATAAGCCAGACCTGTTAATTAGATATGAGTTTTCAATCAGGCAATCAAGATCCATTCAATGAATACCGACATGTGGCTTAAAATAGCTGAGTGCTATAGCCAAATGAGCCGGATTGACCCCTATGCTGTTCCGTTCACGTTGTCAAAAACCAAAGACGTAACATGGTTTGCTGCGGCAAGCTTATTACGAGTGGAAATCATTTTGAAGAGTTTAGTCGGCAGAGAATCTGGCGGTGCTTTGAAAAAGAAACGCAATCAAAAGTTACAGAACCGTGTTCATCCCGTGGTTGCCAGTCTTCCGCCGATTTTCATTTCGAAAGCTCATGAAGTATAATCCGACGTTTTCTTTTTCCCCATCACGTATTTTAAAGCACTAGCATTTTAACTTGGATCTTGTCTGCTCATTTTAGGCTTTGTGTCGGGATGTATTCAACCTAGAATTTCAAACACAAGACGAATCTGAATTTGTCGATTTGGGAAGTTCCAAATTGAACAAAACTGGAGAAAACGAGGAGTCTGTCGTTACGATGGCAAGTGAACGTCCGGGAGATTGGTTTGAAAAGCAGTGGTTCTCTTTTGCTGATTCCATTCAAGACGTGTATTATGTACCCCAAGTTAACATGTGTGATGCTTAATGCACGGTAAACGATTGTTTATTATTCGCTTGGCCTCGTCGGGCAATGTAAGAAAATTTAAAATTTTCCTTTTTTTTTAAGCAATTGAAAAGCGGAAGAAGAAAGGGTGGATACCGTCTTCTAAAAAGTCTTTAAAAGCAAAAGCACGACCAGCAAAACTTGTGTTAAATGGATTAAAATATGACTGCGTTCATATAATTTTTAAAAATCAAGTGGAGGCAAAAACCACGTCTTTTCTCATTTGCGGAAGGACGCATTACTGGAGGTTGTACGTTAGTATTTGTATCTGGTTAACATTGAACTGTTCTGTCCTGTCTACCGAATTGAACTTTTGACTTCTACTTGGAGGATAGGAATAACAATTTAAATTATAGTGAGGTCTTGGTAGCATATAGCAATTTGAAACTTAATAAGTTCATTAATAAAAAAAAAAGAATGGGGCAAACACCAAAAATACGCGCTTATGGAAATGGAAAGGAATCAAAGAAAAGTGAAAAATCTGGCGGATTGATGACACACCATATTTCTTTAATGACTCTTATCGTTCGAGCTTTTATTGTTAAAACCTTGGACGTAACCGGAGCCGTCGGGTTTATCCTGCCTTCCGTCTATACCGCGCCCGCGTCCACTGTCATCAAATCTCATTTTCTGCCGGAACGTTTAAAATAAGATTAGAAATAGAGTAAATTTTTTAAAAATGCCATCTACGTACGCTAGATCCAGTATATTTAGCCGAATCGGTCAGCCTATCTACTGCAGCTGTCTTGACAGCGACCTAAAATGTTTAGAGGGAAAAACATTAGTTGCTTATTTTAAATAATGGCAACCGTCGTCGCCTAGCGTTTTCAAAATTATACCGTAGTTCCGCTTGTTCCGGGTATGCCGCATTGAATCATTTTATCTCGAATTTCGGACAACTCAACTTTTTTCGCTTTGGCCAAATCCTCCAAAAACTTTTGGTAGTCGGCGAGTCCTAGTCTGAGAGACCTATTGAATGCGCAAATGTCAATAAAAGAAAAACGTTGCATCGTAAACATAGAGTTGACATTGACAAACGATAAGTTTACATGCTACTGACAAATATAGGCTTCCGGAAAAGAAGAGAACAAACTCGAGTCGAACACCCATGCGCCGTCTTACGCATAAATAATCGAATCAGATTTCTTCTTTATTTATTGTTTGTTTTTAGAGACATGGTATTGTACATGCTCTTAAAAAAAGGACGGCTTTTGCCAGTCATCCTTTTTTTTTCTCTCTCTTTGAGTCGCCCATTCTCATTTAGGAACAAAATCATTTATAGTAAATTTAAAACTGAACTTACTTGTATTTTTTGAAGTAGATTCCAGTGTCGGTGGCTGTAATTTTTTTCCCATCGATGACCTTAGCTTGTTTCATCCTGCATGACACACACAAATCATTTTTACCGTCGTCATTCGAAAAAGAAAGCGCCATTCGAGAGTCAAAATGTGTCAAATAAAAATGACGTTACCACTTGTCACTCTGTGACAAGGAGATTGCTTTGCCATCGGCTTTGCTGTCACCGAATTTTGCGAAGGCGCGGAACAGTTCCGCCAATGGATTTTTTGCTCCCGAACTGGGACGAGGAGATGCTGGAACGTCGGGCAATTCATCTTTGAGCGATTGAAGGGGTTGTTCTCCATTCAAGCCCTCTTGCGACGAATTAGAGTGGACATCAGCCATATTTTTCTAGGTATTAGTGGAGACAGGTCCCGCCATTAAAACGAGGAAGTCGTAAAGAAACAAATAGATAAAAGAGCAAAAGAAAAAGCCATAGTTGTGCGCGTAGAACAAAAAAGAGGGGAGAACATGGTACGGTCGAACGAACAAGCATTCGAATATGGTCAGGCGTCACGTAACGAATATTCTTGTGGGTAATCAAGTGGCGGCTGAGTAAACAGTGACTAAGCGAGAGCTTGTTGTTTTTTACCACGTCCCTATATACTTTTTCCCCGTAAGCCTCCGTTTACTGGCTTTTCTTCATTCTTAACACTTTTTTCAGTTTCTCACATGCTTCTTTACATTTTTGTTTTGTACATAGGGTTTTCTTTTTATTGTAACCACATATTGGAAAAACAGTATCCGAAAGCAATAGTCCGTGCTCTGATAATTATCCGTGTCGACGTGCTCGTCCGTCCGGAAATCAAGTACTAACTGACTGTATGTACATTTGAAAAGTCCCATTCACTTCGACCTCCCTCTCTATACATCGTTTATACCTCGCCTATTTGCGATACTTAAGCCATATTTGCGTGCGCTTAAACATACAACAAACACACAGACTCGGCGGTAACGTTTCGTTCATTTGCATCGGTGAGCTCATTGCTGTTCTCACCTTTTTTCGCATCTTCATCCTAGCGGCTAAAAATGCATAGTTCGAGCATAAAACATAAAAAGAAAGGCTGGTAAAAGTCTCATTTGGCCTCGTCCATCTGTTGCTTGTAAATTACCTTTCTTTTTTTGTGTGTGCCTATTGCTCAGCTTTTCAGCTGTGCAAATCTATTTATGTTTCAGAGCAACATCCTTGTGATGTGCGCGTCTTCCCGCTTCGGACCCTGATAATTTCCTCTGTTTTATCTGATCACGTCATCTTTATCGCTTGCCATGTTACATGAGGCAATCTTTTCCGTTTTCCTTTCTGCAATTTCTTTAAAAATGTCGCGTTTTTCTGATGACATCATCGGCTGTAGCCAATGCATCCTCTGCCAAACGACAAGCGAATCTACAATAAAGCCACGGCGAATTGTGTCATCATTTTACAGAGAACTATCCGGTCAAAAATCAATACGACGAGAGAGCATGCGCTTCAAAGACAGGCGTTACCCGTTCGCATTTCCCGCCATTCTTTCCCCCCTTTCCATCGTTTCCGCCGCTCTTTATTTATTATTATTATTTTTTGTTAATACCTCTTAGAAATAAAGTGGGCAATTGTCATTCAAAATGTCCGAATAGTCGAAACAATGTTGAAAAATAACTTACGTTTTCAGCCGACGTTCTCGCCTTTTTTGTTGTTGTTTTAGTTTCCGGGTAATTGAACAACAAAAGAACAAAGAAATTTTAGTTGCGTGGAGGATGGCTAAAATGAATCACAATCTATTCGATTTGCAACTGCCAGTCGGTGCGGAAGATGGATGGAGATGGTGGGTCGTCGAAACAAGCGATGACGTGCAACACGCGGCGTTGGTAATTTGTTGTTGTTGTTGTTCTCACAGTCTGGGTCGAATTGAGCGCGTGCCTTGCTCCGGACGAGTCTATAGCGTATAACAGGCACAAAACACTCCTCTCCTGCTCAGCTGGATGTAGAGGCCTGGTAAATGTGTGTGGAGTCAATTGTTGAAGCGGAGCGACGCGGCGGGAGAATGTAACGCAGCACGTACGTTAGTGAACAGAGAGCTTGAAGCGTGGGTTGTCTTTCGTTGTTTCATTCCTTCGTTCGGGATATCGTGACTAGCTCAACCCATCCACCAACGCTGTAATTTTTCTCCGAATCTCCTGACCTCCAAACTCGCTAGATGGCGTAGCCTACTGCCTCATCCATAATTCCTCCTCGATTTTATTTTTTAGAAAGGCAATGAATTGAAAATTCCAAAATAGCTGGATGGCCAACCAAAATGCGAATACATTAAATCAGTCAGAAATGATTGATTATTCTAGGTAGGTGTTTCGTAGTAGTATGGTGTGGGAGGAGCAACACCAAAAGCGAATGTCAATGAGTAGAAAAATAGGCTGATGTGTCTGCAAAATCTGTTGCCCTTTGCGTAGTACGAGATCCACCGATTGATTCGATGACTATTATTGCACTTCTTTCAAAACAGACCCAGAGCGTGAATACTCGTGTACGAAAAGCCTGTCTACAGATAGCGACAGAACGTATCAACATTTTGACGGCGTCAAACATTGCGTTTTTTTTTTCAACAAAATATTGTAAAGACTTTACATATTTCGTGATTCCTTTTAAAATCAAATGCCGGTTTTTGTTGAACTGAACAATCAGAAAGAGAACCACTTTTGTGCGATCAATCTCGTGTGGTTTGCTCTTTGTATTTCCATCTCTTGCGGGGGCTACAAAATCGTTGTTTTTCGATAAAAAGAAAGCAACCGACCTCCAAAAAGACGGCTTCTTTTTCTTCCTTTTACCTATCATATATTTTTACTAGATTTTTCTTTCGGTCCCCTTTTTTTGTACCGTCCCCCAGCGGCTTAGTCGTGATCGATGAACAGGATAGCAAAAGTATCGAAAGACTTCGGGTGGGTGTTGGGTAAAAGCAAAAAAAAAAAAGAAATGTTTGTTCCGTACAGAAAGTTGGGAGAAACATATCACGGGAAAAGATTTCTTGTTGTCACCTGCAGTAGTTACACATTTTAGTCCCGCTTCGTTTTTTTTTTTTGCTGGTAGTTGACGATGTATTCTTTATGTATTCCTTGTTATACACTCGTACCAAACGCGGTATCTACAATAATCATTCTGTTGAGGGGGAAAAAAAATGTTTGCAATGTCAAAATCTTTTCCGTTTCCTCTGGTCAATAAGAATCACTGACGGACGAGGGTAAATCAATCGTATTAACCTGTCAAGCGCATTACGATCGGATGTGTAACGTACAACGTTGTAAGGATTGGTCCTTATTTTGTTAGTTTAGATTTCTCTTGGTACTATTTGTTATGCAAGGAGAATAGAAACTAACGCATTGGAAGCCAAATAACTTAAAGATAAGGGCCTGTGTTCAGTTCACTAGATGGTGCTGCTGTCCACAAGTTGGACGCGGTAGTTCCATTGATTTTTTGAAAAATTTAGTTGCAATCAAATTTTATTGCGTACAGTTTCAAATTTCTGTTTGTCTCTCATTTCAAAGGGGTAAGAATTGTCGAATGGGACGTCGAAAGATATCAGATTTGTCAAAACTAACGTTTTGTCTGTTTTAAAGTGCAAATATGCCAATCGATCTCTTGGAAAATTGAATGGACGCACGGGCGCGCGCAGTCCCGTGAATTTGGCCGGCCTCTTTTGTTCCGCCTTTCCCTTTTTGGTGGCCATCGCTTTATGGCATTTTGCACGCGACCACTCCATACAATGCCCAGGTTCTTCCCTCTGCCTTCACAGTCTCGTCATCGATAGATAATCCCATCAAGAATAAGGATACGACTGAGCTCTTTATGAAGCTTTTTCTTCCCCTTTTTGTTCACGTAACATTTGAGTTGTATTTATAGTCGAACGAAGCAGGTCGAATGAAAAGCCCAGGTACTTTATCAACAAATGGTTACTGTTTTCTGAGGATGAAATCCCACCGTTTCCTCTTTGCGCAGCTGCCCAATTCCTTTATGAGTATTGATGTTATCAAACAGGATATCGTCGATACTTTTGTAAAAAAATAACAGACCCCTAACTCTGTGTAAAATAATCCAATAACTCACGCTATAGGAGGTTATTGCTGAATCGATAATTCCCCCGTTCATTTTTTTCTTGAAGTGGATTCGCTGTGTTTAATGATGAACGATCCCGTCCTTCTCCTGCTGTGCATATCGGACGATAAAATTCTAATTGATTTCCATACGGCGTGTAGCGATTTTTCCGCGCGGGTAATAACGAAGGGAAGCCAATCGTAGGTGGACTGTTACTATGCCTGACTAAGAACTCCATGGAGAGAAACGAGAGGGGGGAAAAAAGGTCAATCCAATTATTTGGCGATGGAGATCCACATGGAGAAATAAAAAAAAGATGGATATTTGCAGCCTATGAATCTGGCAGCCGATCAATACACCTGCATATAGCACGAATTGGATTTAAGGGAGGGGAAAGCACTGAAATGTTTCAGAGTTTAAAATACGCGAATATTTAAAGTTTTGTAAGTCTCAAATGTTTTAACGTCAGTTACCGTGAAATGCGTCTTTTGCAACGTGCGAAATTGAATGAACATTATCCGCTAAACGATAGAAGTATACCATTTGTGCCTAGACACATGTTTGAAATTTCATATCCAAAAACTACTTCATTGCTCGACTGTTATGTGTGCTCTTTTGCTGGGCAAATGGCATAAGAAATCGATTCGCTTTAAATGTCTTTCGACGTCCAATCAATTTGGTCAATTCTTCAGGGGAAAAGACGAATTTTGGTCCGAACATGTATTCATAAAAAATTATTGCATCTCTTTTCGTTTGCTTTCCCTCTGTTTACAATAGAAAGCGCAGCAAGAGACACGCTGAAGAATGACAAGGAAATGCCATCGGATCTTTTTGTTACATGGTCTCGTCTCTGAAAGCGCCGAACATGTCGCATCTATATTTGATAGATAATGGTGTGGACTATTTACAAACAAGTATATTTAGTCCGATAAAAGCTTGAAAAATTGCTTTTAGTTCTGAAAGAGTACAGCCAAATTGAGAGTGAATTGCGCATTAGATGCCCCGGGCGTATCTAGCGCTCTTCCCCGTAATTTCGCAGTTTGACGACTCTCTTGTATTTATAACAACGGGTAGTGCGCCTGCTGATGTAGGTACACGTCCGCACAACTTTTGTCAAAAAGACCTGAAGCAGTCATGTCTGCAGGGGAAATATTGATTATACCTGATAACCGCATAAAGAGACCCACACATACTGCTGCGATTATATGGATCCTCTTTGTTGTCGCAATAGTAAAAACAAACAAGAGCGTTCGCTTGCCATTTAAGACTGCTTTGAAACAGCGACGTTTGAAGCGCAGTAACTTCAAAAAACCAGTAAAATAAAGCAGAAACAACAACAACAGAAAAATCTATTTGTAGCTCACCTTTACTTTCAACAGGAATGTGAACGTAAGATTGAACGTAAAGGAGAAATAGCTACAGTAATGCGGAAGGAGAAAGCAATGTTAACATTTTGTGACATCAGAAAATAGTGGCATACGTAGGTAAGAATGCGGTGTCGTTATCCAAGTAAACATGCTTACTTAAACAAGAATCAAACAGCATCCTCCACCATATCTCTTCATTCTTGCGGTTTACACATAAATGTATAATCTATAGAAAGGACGTAGTGCACTCCATAAAGCGGCAACCTACGACACGATCCTCGTGCGGGGAAGAAAAAAGACCAGCGCGCAGTTGTAGAGCCATTTTCCCATTTGTTATGCGATGGGTTTCGTGCTGCGTATAGTATCCCCCTTGTTCGCTCGTAAGGTGAAGAAAGATCAATACCTGCTTTACTACGCAAACTTGCTCAGTTTTCGCTAGACATTCGCCCGTGTTCTGCAAAGGGACTTATAGCACAACCGCTCCATTTGTCAAATAGTCCAAGATCTTTCTATTCCTTTCGTGAATAGACAGATGTATATGGAATGTTGGCCATATCTATGTTTTTTTTTTTCGTTGATGTTGTATTTTTTTTTCTAAATAACGTCGCCATCAACATGTCGTTTTCCTTGCGTGGTGATCTGTCATAACATGATGAATTCGTTTTGTGCCCTGCAGCTCTCTGCTCCTGAGCGCACATAAATCATAGACGCCGTCTATGCAACTTCTGGCGAACTTTGGTGTATTCTTTGGGTTTGTTTATCCGATTCTTTTCCACCAAATGAGGTGATTCTTTGGCCTTTTCATCTTCACATTTCGCTCGGATCGAAAATAAGGAAAAACGGGACATTCGTAAATGCAATGATAGGTTGAATTTACGAATAGGATTGTGTTTCATCGTTATTAGTAGTTAAATACTGTACCACCGGTTTTTGACATTTCCGACAAGCTCGTGAATTTGCGTGTTGATACGACAAATAATGCATTGCCTGCAAAGTATTTTCTTGATGTATAAAAAAAGGCAGCCGTCGATTTTAGACGCAAAGTCTGAATCAATCAATTGTTAAGAAAAAAAAGAAAAGGGTTTCATGTCTAATGGCCAACGAAGAGACAACAAAGTGAAATCTATATATAGATACTTATTCTTTTCCAACACGGACGTAAGCAATGCTTTCAGCTGCACGTTGATCACATTAGCGTCTAGTGAACTTTGTCAACTTAGATGGATACGCTTGTATGCGGACAGCAGCCCAGGCACTTGGGCGTCGGATAGGTGGGAGACAAAAGCTCGGCAGTTTCGAGAGCTGTTCGTGGTACAGTATATAGGAACTTGTACATAAAAGAGACCCTGTATTTATAGTATAATAGTTGACATGTCAGCCCCAGGCGTCTGACACGTCTGGCATCCGCTTGACTTTTAAAGAGAAAGTAGAATAAATCGTGCCTCACGCATAAGTGGTAATATCCTCCCCACTCCTCTATACTGTAAAGCTGCCAACAATTTCTTTCATTCACGCCAATATTTAGTTTCCGGGAGGTAATTCCCTTCTTTTTTTTTTTTCTTATTAAATGCATTATGCTGGGTTGAGGGGATTGGATAGGGGTAAAATGTGTTAAAAGAGAGAAAGATTGGTCATAAAATATAGCTACCTATCAGCCATCCATTACTGTGGCGTCCAATCCCGAAAAATTTAAATCTATGCTAATGAACGGAAAACGGTTTCAAGTGGGCTACATAATTATCATATACCGCCTTTGCGTTCCCTGTGCAACGAGAATAATATCATACCCGTGACGAGTGCCATTCGTTACTTCGAAGATTAAGTGTGAGCGCTAATGCTCTTTATTTCGCATACAGAAACTAATTTATGTGTGTGCACATTATGAAATGCCGCTATGTATAACAGACCCCCCCCCCCCAATCGTATCCTTATTAGTCGATATGCGCACATACTACACGTAGCATAAACAACAGACGTACGTGGATCCGTATTGATTATAGAATCATTCACGCAAGCGGCCGTCCCTCGATTCCATACAGTGGAGCGTGGATGTGAAGAGTTGACCGTTAAATTGAACTGACAGCCTTGCACTATGAATAGACCAGGAGGCATGAGAAAAACATGATGTGTAGCAGGGCTGTTGCTTTGAATATATACACACAGCTCCTGTTTGCTGGCTTTCAGTCATTTTTACCGACTTTGCAAGCGACTCACTACTCTGCCAGCTGCGCTGAAGAAACTAGAAGAAAAAAGAAAATTACAAGATACAAACAATCTTTGGTGAAAAAGAAAAAAAAAGAGATTCTTTTTCCGCCCACATCCTTGGCTCGATTTGATGTGAAAGAAAACAAAAAATATCGAGAGAAGGGGAACACTCTTTTATGTATACTAATACGTATACTGTATATACATATACACAGTAAGGGAGCTTATTCCCTATTGGTGCTGCTTTTTCTCTCGTTCCGAACATGGCTAGATAGTCTAGAAAGAGAACGGCAGGAAGGAGCTTATATCGATTGGGCGGACATGACGAACGACACAGGAGTTGAACTGGCGTGCTGCTATTTCGCATATATATACATATCCCTCTATATATGCCCGTTAGTGCTGCATGTCGCATCGTAAATTTTTAGCTTTTTCAACAGTGGCCGCCATCAAAACCAGAAGTCCGCAGCAAAATGGAGGGGAAAAGAAAATTCAATACTTCCTGAGAGATGCATGTATAAGATCTAAATGTATGTATATGTATTTGTATAGTTCGGTTGTCTGTTGTTCGATACGGAACTAGTTGTATGTGCGGCAGAATATTCATGTTGTTAAGCAAAGAGCTCTGAAGGGTCTTCATGTAAAATTGCGAAAGCTTAAAAGTATCTTTCATCTCTTAACAATAAAACGGTGGAATATTTGATGCTGTGAAATGTATTTATTATGCTATATGTCTAGCGTACCCATGGGCTCGAAGACATGGAAAAGATGAATTCTTTTGGACAAGGAACATCCATTAGCTTTCCGTGACATAATAAACAAGAAAAAAGAATAAGAGAATTCTTTCACGTGGGCTCGGATTCCAAATTCCCCAATTTGTGTTTAGGCTGAGCTATATATTGTAATCACGCAAGGTTCCTCGTATACACAAGATAGCGTTAACTTGACTGATATCTTCCTATTTTTGGACGTGTTTCATGGGTGCCTGCTTCGTTGTGGCTATGAAACTTAAAAAGCGAGACTGAACTAAAACGAATTACGTTGGGCATTCTTTTTTTGTTTTGTTTCTTTGTTACCCACAGACAATGACGTATCATCCTCTTCGTGTTGCATTTGACTCGTTCAAATGCTGGCCATTTCTTTCCTGTTTTTTATTTTTTCCGGTATGTTTGATGTTATACAGATATATAGGTTTATATTTACATATGGACAAGACGTAAAAGGTGGCGTGTGGCGGGAGTGTGTGGATATTACAGCAACAACAACAAAAAAACAATAAAGAAAGAGTCTTTCGAACATCACATATGTCTAAGCTACGCTACCTAGTATTGGTTGTGCGTTGGTGGAAGACTTTTACAGAGATTCCCAATAATATCGCTATATTTATATTGCTTCCGCACTCCTTTCCGCTTCCATATCCGCTTGATTAGTTTCGATCCGGAAAAGAAATGACATGGATCTGGTCTCCACATCGAAGAGAAAAAGAGACAAAGACAGAATGTAAGGCGACGACCGTGTCCGGGGCGCCATCAAATGGACAGCCAATTTGTCTTGTGATGTAACTTTTTTTTTGCGCTTTCATCTTTGTTCTCTGTTTTCAAATAGTCAAGCAATTGATCTTTGTCATGCATTTGAAAAGCTTCGCTAAATTTCAACTGAACAGGAGAAATAAAAGAGGATCTCTCCCGATGGCTGATCAAGCTGCAAAACTCGTCTTTTATTTTCCTCAGTCGGATGGTTTTTACGAATAAACATCGAATGGGCGTAGTATACATTGCGAACGAACGTTCGCAACAACAACTACTGTGTCCTCTGCTCTGCTGCTCTCGTCCGCAGGCCGCACTGTCTGTTCGATTTTACAAGATGCGCATTCAGTGGAGGGTAAGAAACGGCTTCAATTCGCTGAGAGTAGCCCATATTCAACTGTCAAAGTCTGTGTTCCGGCTAGCCGTCACTGGCTGCTAAAAAATTGGGAAAAAATAAGAAGGAGAGCAAGGAAAAAGAACTGTCCTGCTGCACTGGCAACAGTCGGCAGACGACACGGGCTGAGAGCGGTCGTGACTGGGGGCGCGTGACACGACAATAATAACAACCAGACGAACATTACAAACGATTAGACGTCCCTCACGTTCTGCTAATTACCAGATCCGGATTAGCCATACCCGGTGCATCTGGTTTTAAAGTGATTTCTGTCTTCAGATACGTCTGTACTGTTATACGACCTGAACTTCAAGGTAAAAGACGACAAAGACGACTAGCGACGGGAAATCTTGCTAGCTTTTGGCTCGGAAAAGGAAATATCGCTACATGTGTTGCCAACATCGTCGTACGCGCCAACAAAGAATCTCTTTGCTGAGCTACTCCCACCTAGTTGAAATCTGTTTTCTCTGTCTGTGGCTGCCATTTTTGGATTTGCTCAATAGTGTAGGAGGTCTACTGCCCACCTGCGCTTCATCAATCAATCACCTTTCATCAGCCAAACTCTAGGAAACTGCTTAGTGGACTGAGATCATGATATCTCTCCTGTCGACATCATCATGGGTGATCTGCAAGCAACGCTAGAGCTCTTTGTGGAGTTGAACAAATTCTACAATGTTGACCTCTTCCAACGAGGGTGAGTCCAATCAGCAACTAACAAACTTCACACATCGACCATCAAGGGGGCTTTCAATTTTACTTCTTTGGTGTCCTATGAAGAAGACTGAAAAGGGTTGTAATTTGACGGGTGTTGCCAATCCTCGTCGTAGTTCCTTCCACTCATATTCAACTGGGAAAGCAAATCCTTCCCCTTTTTCTCTGTGAAATGTAAGCCGAAGAAAGCGTTGTACTAAACTAACAACCACCCCTGACGTTTCTCTTCCGTTATTGATTGGACGGCGCCCTGAACAGAGGCGCTTTCCCCATACTTAAACGGCTTAGAACATGATCACCCTAGCTTACACAAACGTCTGGGAAAGAATGGGGAGGGAAAAAATCAGCTACATGAACAGGACACTCCTTGATGGAACACACACACAAAAAAAACAACGAGGATAAAAGAAAATGTACATCCATGACCAATCAGCCAGATGACAGACGTGGTCTGGCAGCGGTGACCGATGTCGTTAATGTCTCTCAAACGAGTTGATTATTATTTGTCTCTGATCACGTAGAATATACCAAGTGCGGGGGCACTTGAGGACGTCACCCAAGATCGCTGTTAAACTGGAAGGATCGCTCTACCATCGGCCTAACGGAAACAACAATAGCGGTCAAGGAACTGGCAGTGGTAGCCAGCAGCAAACCAGCTCCTCTGCATCTACGGCCAACATCGTCCACCCGGCCTGCGTTCTCAACGGCTCCTTCATCAGTCAAACATTCCAAATCCTTTACCGCAACGAAGACGTCTTCCTGGCGGACATGGCTCAATTTAGACTCCACGTCCTAGTGGACAGCCACAAGGTTAGGCTACCATTCTACCCACCACCGTTGCTCTCCCGCTCCACTCACCTCATTTCTGCTAGTCTTTACTATTGATTTTTTTTTCTCCCTTCACTTCTCTCGTTCTTCCGTGACTCTTCTTCTCTCTCTGTCTCTTGGCTTTCGTCGCCGGCGTCAACGCCAAACTCTCCCATCCCCCTTTTTTCTGTTATTGTTCCGTCCCCTTTTTTCTTCTTAGAATCTAACATTTTTTTTTTTGGCTCTGTTAATGTTGACAATGATTATAGTATTTATTTTCTTTCTTTTCCCGTTTTTTGGTGGCCCGATTAGATTGAGGAGACGCTCGAGCGGCTGGATTTGCATCTGGTGATGGAGTTGTGGTTCAGCGACCAGGGCTACAGCCTCGGAGAATCCGGCCTGGATTCGCAGGAGCGCTTCAGCAATGGAAGCAGTAGCGGCGGCGGCATTTTGTGCGTCTCAAGCCGGACACTGCAACTTCATCTCTCGCCAACGCGCGGCCTACACTACCACCTGCCCGTCCTTTTTGACTATTTCCATCTGGCCGCCGTCACGGTCACCGTCCACGCTTCGCTCATCGCCGTCCACCAACCTTACATCAAGTACGTCATCTCTCAGCCGTCCACCGTGATTCCCCAATTACCACGTCCCTTTGAGGGGAAAAGGACGTGGCCAAAGAAAAGTAAAACTGCTCTAATGTAAAGATGACAGAAACTCGTGGCTCCTGTTTGTCGTTAGACTGGCTGCAGTAGAAGTAACAAACACGTCTGTTGAGGAAAGGGGGAGGGGGTTTGTCAAGTTTGTTTTGTGTCATCTCAACAACAATAATAACATCAGCGGGTCCCGCTGTTATTTTGAAATAAACTTTACCGAGAGTTGTGGTAAAAGCAGCATGTGCGTACACGAAAAAGCAAGACGTCTCTGCTGGAAATCAAAATGAACTTTTTTTCTTGCTTAGCCTGAGTTTGCGGTTGCGATGATGATTTTCGTTTGGGACCGCCAGTCAAAGCGCCGTCAGAATGTGTGTGTATGTTCTTGTTTTGTTATGGCAGACGAAATTGCTTGCTACTGACGGGTCTCTCTTTTTCTTTTTATCCCACGCAAGGAAAAGGAAAAAAAGAAAGACTGATTGCTTGGTCGCATTTTCATTGTAAACCTGTCTGGACGGGTGAGTGTTGTTATTTTCTTTGGAGCAACAACCGTGCTTTTTTTCCTTCCTTTTTCAAAGCGAAACTCTGTTTTAATGGGCGGCCATTCCAGTCTGTGCTGCAGTAAACTTTTTCATTTTATTTGCAAAACTGATCGCTTTCTGAAATGATGGGGGCTCTCCTCCATGTTACGAAGATCGTTTCTTTCCTCCTAGCGTTTTTAACTACGGCAGGATCAACGACGATTGCTATCGATCCGGCACGTTAAGTTTCATTAGTCGAACGGACGGCATGGAAACGTCCTTGTAGGAGGGAAATGAAAAACTCGTCAGGCTAATGGCATTTTTATTTCCTTTTTCGATCCATTATGGATTCGGGATAATGTCAATGATAATCGTTTCCCCCTTCGTCCGCAATTGTTTGTTTATCTTTCCTGCCCCCGGTCTATACATCCTTTTCTCTCATTCTCGTGCGGCTTTTACTTCTGTGGAATATTATTGAAGGAGGAGTATGAAACACCTGGTGCAGAGCTGGTAAGTTTAAACCCATGAAACACGACCGCTTGTTACTAGCTATTGTTGTGGCGTCATCCTTTTTGTACTTGTCAAGCGTAGCGTAAGATATTGTCGTTTGACTTTCTTGTTTTTCGCTGATTTCCCTTTTTTTTTTCCTTCCCCTTTTTGAAGCGCTCCTCGAAGCGGCCGTTCTCGGATGGGCAACAATGCACGGACGTCGTATTCGCGTTACGATGAATCGTCGTTCGATAGCTTCTTCTTTCCTGGAGGGGTACGTGTATTATGTATACCCCATCTTCTTCTCGTGACCTGCTGGATGTCATCAATTTTTGTTTGTCCACCCTAATTGATGTTTCCTTCTTATTGGCTCGGTACCGGGGAAAACAAAAATATTGCCGTCGGCTGGATCAATAACTATGGCGTTTCCCGTCTATGTCAAATCTCAACGCTTCTTCTTTTTTGATCTCCTGTTTTATGGATGCAGACTGGAGTCAAGTCGACAGGTCATGCCGGTTGGCGGTTGGCTCAAGCCCGACAGGTCCACCGGGATGTCTGCAGTTTGCTCTCGGCGTCGGCCGAATCGCTGCGCTCCGCACGACGCCGCTTTCTCAACGAGCTGCCGGAAGACGATGAACACTCTAGACTGCGCAATGCTGAGGAGCAGAAGATTACCGCATCCGCATCACAAGTCACCTTGGGTGGCTGTCGCTGGACGGACACGCCGCCGACTGCGAGGAGGAATTTGTGGCGGCCGCCAACAACGAGATCGGCCAGCTCTGCGCCCAGAACGTCCTCCTCTGGAGGCAGTTGCTGGACGTCTTTGCCGGAAGCGAGCCCGTCCGTTTGATGCTGGCCCAGCAGCATCATGCATACAGAGTCAGACGATTCGCCGAGGCCTTCTACGTCGTCAACCACCCGCGGCCGGCCATGGCCAACTGCAACGATGCCGATGTCCACACTTATCTCTACGTGACGGAGGCTCTCCGCAAATCCAGGTGAATTTGTTCGTTTTATTTTGTGCATTATTCAGTGAACTTTTTTGGTCTGGCGTGGTGGTCAATAACACGTTTAATCGATCCATTTAGGTACCTGGCCAGCTTGCCACCATTGCCAGTAGAGTGCCTAGAAATGAACGGCGATATCAACACTTTGCCTATCATTTTCGAGGATCGTTATGAGCCGGTAATCAACGCCGGGTCGAAGAAGAAATCTAACACTAATCCTTCGACTAAGCCGATCACACCACAGCATTGTGATGGCCCTCTAGAGTTTCATCAGCCCATTTACGAAGAGATCAACCCACAGGTAAAAACAAAAACTAAGACGTTGATGTCACATCTATTCTTGTCTAATCAACCGATCTCCATCACTGTTTGAATGTTTCTTCATTTTTGTTTGCTTATGTTTTGATGCGCTCCATTCAGACGCCGACTGGCAACAAAGCGCTCGTGCAACAGCAGTCACGGCAATCGCATCGGCCTGCGGGTGCCACTTTAGTAGTGAATCATGTTTATCGATCACTTCCTCAAACGCCCCTCATTAGCGGAGCGTCTCCATCCGTCCTGCATCATCACCTGGGCCAGCAAGAGTTGCTGCTAGGAGATCACCGACGACGCTCGTATGGTGGAGAAAAGGGTCAGATTCAAGCGGAATTAGCACGTCCGCTTGTCTCGATGATTGCGTCGTCACGTCCTGACGATGAAAGCGAGGAACCTCTCGTTCGACGCGATGACGACGACGCTGACCGTTTAAATGACAATGGCAACTCGGCAAGCGGATCACGTTTCAAATTCCGGCCGTTGGCCACGAGTAAAAGCTCGGAGAACTTTCATCAACTTAGACGCGTCGCCATGGCAACGGTAAATCGGATTTTTACTCAAGCAGTGTTATATTTGGTTTTGTTGAAAATTGGGAACGTGTTTTCCTCCCGCAGGCTGCCAGACGAAATCCATCTCTTCCGGTCAAATTACTCGGATACAAGCCCCTGGTGGAGAACAGCGTAGTTAATCCGCAATCCAATAGCGAATCGTTACCCGATCTCAAATTCACAACTCCCTATTCCCCCAGCCGACAGGCCGGTACACAGCGGACGAGGCCGCCGACATCGGAGCTGGCTTTTTGCCACAGCGTATCCGATCCGGCTCTTGTTCGCGCGTCCAGCGGACGGACCTTAAAAACAAATGATATCACTGTCAAGGCTATGGCGTCCACGAGTCCTCTCATTGAGCGTCTGCGAGCTGACGGTCTGAATTCCTCAGCCAGCGATTGCAGTGACCAGAGCGGATGGGTGTCTTCGACCATGTCCAGCCGCCAGAATAGCCCGCCACCGGCACATCATCGCTGCCGAACCGAGCATTGTTATCCTGAATCAGAGGCCGCTCCGCTAGCTCCACCGGAAGAGTTCCAAGTAGTACTTTCATACGTTTATTCGTTGTTTTTCTATGGACGGTTGACTGGATGTTTCATGTCTTTTCGATCCTTTTGTTCTTTTGTACGCACAGGATCCGCCTCGGTTGAAAAACTTCGCCGCCAAGCGGTACAACCTGAACTCCATGCTCATCTCACCCAAGCGAGACGCTCCACCTGAAGGTACTCGTGGAACATTCCGCAGCCTTGGAGAAGACGTGGGCAGTTGCAGCAGCACTAATGGCAACCAGCCCAGCCGTAGCAAACCGCGCCCACTTAGTCAAGAAGTTGGTTACATAAATTGTCTAAACTTTTGTTTGGTAATCTTTTTTATTCATGTTTTGTGGGGTTATCGTTTACAGGAACTCCGGTTGTTGCAGTTGTTATTGTACGAAATGTGCCGGCCAGGCCAACCGAATCCACTTATTAGAGCGTTGTCTCACTCACTTTACGAGTCGTTGGCTGTTTCTCTGTAAGTTTTTTTATTCCGATTTTTTCAAAACGATAAGCAAAAATTAAAAAAATAAATAATGTCTTTAGATCTTTGACGTCCAATAATCCGTCCGGCCAAAACTACAAGTTGCCAGAGTCGAATGTTTCGCATTCTACGTCCCTGCCCTGCCTCATTAAAAATCATGACGATGAACGACTAGACTTGCATCCGTTACATGCGCAATACCAAGAGAACCAACGACAGTTGCAACAGCAGCAGTTGCTGCAGCAACAACAACAGCAACCGCAACAGCAGCATGCGCCTCCGTCAGAACAACTCGCCTCTCTTCATGCCAATATTCAGCAACGATCTGTGTCTTTATCGACGCTTCAACCCAAAGTAGTAGACAGCTTTCTATTCCGTTTTTCGTTGACTAGATACAAATTAAATGTTGACTTTGTAGGAGGAAAAGCCTGAAGGCGAAGGCGAAGAGCTACTGCAGCAAAGGTTGGTGTCGATGTTGGGCGACGGCACACTATCCTTCCTCAAAGCCAAGGAGGATTTCAAGCGACAGATTCACTTTAACGGCACACTTTACTCGGATATTCACCCGATCAATTCGACGTCGCCTTATTTCCACGTGGCTGAGGAGTTGAGACCCTTCTCACCCGAAGGACTGCATTTGATCGTCTGCGTTCACGGACTCGATGGCAACTCTGCTGATCTGAGGCTAGTCAAAACCTATTTGGAATTGGTTTTACCCGGTTCCAATTTGGACTTTCTCATGTCCGAACGCAATCAGGTTTCTATTTTGTTTTTCTTGTTGCCGTAAACAGAGTCATTTTTACCGTTCAACATACAGGGTGGAACCTTCAGCACGTTCGACGCCATGACCGACCGACTTGTTTCTGAAATCTTATGCTACCTGGAGGGCAATAATCTCAATCCAAAGAGGATCAGTTTCGTCGGCCATTCTCTGGGCACCATCATCATACGATCGGCACTCACTCGCCCGCAGATGCGACCTCTTTTGCCCAAACTCCACACTTTCCTCTCGCTCTCTGGCCCTCACTTGGGCACGCTCTACAACTCCTCCGGATTGGTCAATATGGGTTCGCCTCGATATCCCCTATCTTTGTCTCTGCCCAGCAATGGGGAGTCTTTTTCTTTGATCGATCATCGTACTTATTCATTTTTTTTTCGGATTTTATACAGGCTTATGGTTAATGCAACGTTGGAAAAAATCTGGCTCGCTACAACAGCTCTCTTTAAAGGATGCCGATGATCCGCGCAATTCATTCCTATACAGGCTAGCTAGAAACTCGGAATTGCATCATTTTCGCTATGTGATTCTTTCAGCATCTGCTCAGGATCGATATGTTCCTCTCCATTCGGCTCGCGTGGAAATGTGTCGAGCAGCCGTGAAGGATCCCACCGTCTTGGGTAATAAAAAGCTAAGGCTCTTTTAAATGTTGGATGTTATTCCATGCGACAATGTTTTCTTCCATAGGCACAATATATCAAGAAATGGTTCATAATATCCTTGGTCCGCTGATGAATAACGACAAAGTGACGGTAGTCCGTTACGATATCCATCACGCCCTGCCATCAACTGCCAACGCTCTGATCGGTCGCGCCGCACACATTGCGGTACTCGATTCCGAACTTTTCATTGAAAAATTTCTTCTCGTCGTAGGATCAAAGTATTTTCAGTGAAAGGATGCATTCATGATCTCATCTACCTTAGCCACCTCGCCCCGGCTGGTTGGTAGACAAAATGTAGGTAATTATGGCGGATGTTTGTGGAAAAGAAGAACAAAAGATTATTTAAGTACTTGAAACAAGTGTTGAAATTTAGAGCAAAAAAGAATCTGGTCAACCGTCCAATGCTACAATAAGAAGACAAATGACGATGGTTGAGGGAAGACCATTTTGTCAAGTAAAATTTTCTCGTTCGGTCGTTTTCTCTTGTACATAGAGATTTGAAATTAATCTTTAGCAAAATTTTGTCGACTCTTCGTTGCACCGATCAAAATTTCTAATCCCGTTCGATTTTTTCCCCCCTATCATTGTTTATTTATCTGTTACGTTGAGTTTCAATGCAATCATGCCCTCCTGCTGATCTAAAAGTCTTCCCAGTGAGCTATCCTTAAAATATTTGGCAGCAGAAATCGGCGTAAGGTGAGAAAAACAACCAAAGTAAAACTTTAAAACGATTTGAATCAAGGTTCCTGTGTGTAATATCCATGTATAAGAGATGATTTTAAAGAGAAAACAAAAAAACGCTCATACTTTTTGCACGTCCATGAGAATCTTGTATACAAACATTGGAAATCAAGTATTCTGTCATTTCTCAGCATAGGTTTCTCCACCTCCTTCTCGTCAATCTTTCCCTTAATTGATTTTTTTGTTTTCGTTTCGCATGAGCCAATTCTCATGAAAATTTGTTGATGTATATCATGTGCCCAATAGTTATGTGCAATTTTTGCTTGTTTTTACATAACACCATTTGACTTAACGGTTAGTATTTTATTTTAATTTCTCAACGTCCACGCTAGGGGTAATCATTATTTTATGATACATGGCTGAAGTTCTGAACACAAGGACGTGCAGCTACGGAACGCCATATGACCCACCTATTACCAGACAACCCCTGTTCTCTATTTAACCATTTATTTGGTGAAATTTATAGAGATCCTGCGCATGTCTAGCGACAACCCACCTTTAAACAATTAAGACATAACCCCGTTTTTTGGGGGGCATTGAGACATCTAGATACAGTCGATAATTAATTGTAACTCTTCGCTCAATGGTAGAGCTTCGTGCCGAAGACCTAGGGATTGGTCCCAGAAAGATTTGGATTGAAACAAAGTTCAAAATAATCCAATTAAACTTGTATGTAGATGTATGAAATGAAACAATGATAAAGTATTGTGTTAGCTGCGTTAACAAAAGCTCTTAGAATAGATCCAAAAGCAAGTGATGTGCTTAAATACTTGCTCTCTAATATTCGCATAAGGACAAATGCAACATCGAACGGTGTGAAATTTGGGGTGACAATATAGCGAAGGTAGATTTAAAAAGAAAACGAACTTAATCGAATTCACGGGTAATATATGCCGCGTGATTTATTTTCTATAAGGCCATCTAAAACTTTGTCTTATGGTTTTAAAACTAAACGTAAAACACGAAAAAATAAGAAAAGTCGGGCTTATTTATTAGTCGGACTTATTTACTAGTCGGGCTTAAAATATTTTACTCCAAAAATTAACACTCATCGAACTTGATTGAATATCACAGGATATACTTAAAATCAAATGCTGATTCCGGGAAAATTGCTATTTTTTTCACTAAGTCAATCGTTTTTTAAATATACCGAATATTTCAAACAATGCTAGCGCGCCAGTACGCTACAGCGCTAGCGCGTTGAAGAAAAAATATATCTTCTTTTATGGCAATCCGTTTTACACAAAAAAACAAAAAAATTTTGCAAAAAAAAAAAAAATCACACTTTTTTCTTTTTTTCCGACACGTAGCCATCTACCGCTCAGACTCGTTATTACTGGCGTAGGCAATTTCAGTCCATTGGATGCCATTCGCAGTTAGTTCATTAGCGTGGATGGAGAATAACGCGTGGCTGGAGGAACAATTGAAAAATGGATAAGATAATACAACAAAAGGGTGGTAAGTATCAACATTATTATATTGGTTTTCAATTATTAATTATTGTTTATTAGATCAAATTATGAAGCTGCAGGCCCAATTATTGGAACAACACAAAATATTAGATAACAGCAAAGCTAAGGATGGCAAGGCCTAATACATAATGATTCTATTTATTTGCTTTTATTCATTTGTGTTTTGTAGCTCAAATTTTGAGTCTACAAGCTCAGCTAGGGGAAAAGAACAAATTGGAACGGAACAGTTTCCAAACAGTGAGGGAGGTTTTTTCAAACTCATCCCTAACTGAACATGAGGATGAATTGGCATTAGGCGAACACAGTCAGGTACCTAATCTTTTCAAATAAGAATTCAAAATAAGTATAGAATTTTAACAAACAATTATTTATTGTTTAGTTATTCAGTCCACCACCTGACAGTGTGTTAAATTTAAATTCTGTTAGTGCTGCACTAAAAGAATTGTTAGTAATAAGTCCATGCAGCGAAGGAATTGAACAATTGTGGAACCGTATTTGGGCTGAAAATGGGTGTGGTACGGAAACCAAGATATGGCACGAGTTCAACATCAAACATGGATTAGGTACTTTTCGGTTTTTTGTCTATCGAAAAAGTATTTTTAATGCTATTATTTTGCATTCACAGAATTTTACCAGGGGATCAAGTCAAGTCTGGAAGTGTTACAGGATGGAAGAGTCAGCCTACAGTTGAAAAAACACAGAGTGCATTACCATTAAGGTATGAGGTAAAGTAATAGAGTATGCACATTGTCTAATGAGAAGTACCATCTTGTGTGAATGAATCCTGTATAACAGCAATCCTTTATAGTTCTGTCTCAGCTAGAAGCCTCAAATAATTCTGCTTCCCTTGCTAAGAACAACTTGTCCTTTATGTTCAGAGTGTTGGTGAAGCTGGGTATTTAAATGGCCCTAAAGATGTTTCACTTCACTGGCATTGCAGCGATGAACATCATACATGGACTCTTTAGGTATGAAAGGAATTTTTTTGAAAATTTTTTGAATTTATGATGAAACTTTTCTCCTCCTTTTTGCCAACCCTGTCTAATCTACAAAAAAAAAATTATCCAACAGGAAAGGATTTTCAGCATACTGGGAACACAACTATCAACAATGCAACATTCTAGGGGTGCTATTTTATCATTCAAGAGCCTTATACAATGATTTTCATCTGCAATTTGTATGGCCTTTCCCAAGCTTCTACCAGAAGTTGAATCTATGAGTCATGTAAGTCACATGAGCAACAATTGAGATGCTTAATGGTGTTGTTTTTCTTTTCTCAGCATAGGTTAATAGTAACATTGGATCTGAAAAGATTCTTGGTTGGGGCAAGACACTGAATAAATTGTATTGATTCGATGGATGACATGACATTTCTATACTTAATTTGGATTCCCGAGACGGTATTTTATATTTAAAAAATTGAAGTGCATATCTGGGCTCCCTTCCTTTCCGTAGCCCCGTTTCCCCTTGACTCGTAATAAGCCCGTAGGGGGTCATGCCCCTACTGTACGGTATATATAAAAACAACATATACCGAGGTTTGGAGGGCTCTGGCCGGAAAGGGGACGTGGGGTGCCGCTTAGTCCGATGATGTGTTCACGGAGGGCGATGTGGCTACCCACAAATCCGAACTAAAGGTTAATCGCTCCTGTAAAAATGTTCCAAATCTTCAGCTCTTCTTCCGGCTTCTCTTAGCCAATCACCGGGTAATCTCCCCGGTGGGTCAACAAGGCAGTGTCTCCCCCTGCCTGGGTTGACGGCAACTTTTGAAAGGGCTATTATGCCTTTTTAAAGTTGCAAAAATAATTGTAATGTGCAGAGAATTGTCAATAAAATTTTTTTTATAAAATATTTTATCCAAAATTTGTTTCTTTCATTGTCTGTGTTAGCCGTGTTCACACATTACATTTATCAACTTTTTTTTTTTTCTTCGCATTATTTGTTTTTGTCACCTTTGATGGTAAGCCTTGTTTCCATTGGTTTATCGTTTATCTGTAAGATATTCAATTATTATTTATTACACTCTTTGAATTTTTCCACTTAGATTCAAGGAACAACATGTAATATCTGGATATTTTTTGAAGCAATTTTGTACTTTGTTTTACCCGTATGGGAACCGATCCCCAGACATTCAGCGTGCAACGCCGATGCTCTAACATTGAGCCACGAGATATATCTAAATGTTTTATTATCGCATATTATATGTTATCGTCTAGGATGTTATGCAGTCTTTCACAAGTATATGTTTATCTTTCTATTTCTTTCATAAGGTTCATAGATCTGTGGTAGAGCCTTCAGTTGCGATACCTGTTACCCTGGGATCAAACCTCAGTAGATGTGTAAAAATGAAGTAGAATAAATGTAGAAGAGTATATTGCAGAATTGCATTTCCTTTTTATTCTAAGTGTAAATGCAAGTCCACAAGTAACTAGAAAAAAGCCAACTTGACATCATATGATTCATGTCTCATTGGTAGAGCATCGGCGCGGTATGCCGAACATCCAGGGTTCGATCCCTGGATAATAATAGAATACTAACATATAAACGATAAACCAATGGAAACAATGCTTACCATCAAAGGTGACAAAAACAAATAATGCGAAGAAAAAAAAAAAAGTTGATAAATGTAATGTGTGAACACGGCTAACACAGACAATGAAAGAAACAAATTTTGGATAAAATATTTTATAAAAAAAATTTTATTGACAATTCTCTGCACATTACAATTATTTTTGCAACTTTAAAAAGGCACAATAGCCCTTTCAAAAGTTGCCGTCAACCCAGGCAGGGGGAGACACTGCCTTGTTGACCCACCGGGGAGATTACCCGGTGATTGGCTAAGAGAAGCCGGAAGAAGAGCTGAAGATTTGGAACATTTTTACAGGAGCGATTAACCTTTAGTTCGGATTTGTGGGTAGCCACATCGCCCTCCGTGAACACATCATCGGACTAAGCGGCACCCCACGTCCCCTTTCCGGCCAGAGCCCTCCAAACCTCGGTATATGTTATTTTTATATATACCGTACAGTAGGGGCATGACCCCCTACGGGCTTATTACGAGTCAAGGGGAAACGGGGCTACGGAAAGGAAGGGAGCCCAGATATGCACCTCAATTTTTTAAATATAAAATACCGTCTCGGGAATCCAAATTAAGTATAGAAATGTCATGTCATCCATCGAATCAATACAATTTATTCAGTGTCTTGCCCCAACCAAGAATCTTTTCAGATCCAATGTTACTATTAACCTATGCTGAGAAAAGAAAAACAACACCATTAAGCATCTCAATTGTTGCTCATGTGACTTACATGACTCATAGATTCAACTTCTGGCAGAAGCTTGGGAAAGGCCATACAAATTGCAGATGAAAATCATTGTATAAGGCTCTTGAATGATAAAATAGCACCCCTAGAATGTTGCATTGTTGATAGTTGTGTTCCCAGTATGCTGAAAATCCTTTCCTGTTGGATAATTTTTTTTTTTAGATTAGACATGGGTGGCAAAAAGTAGGAGAAATGCTTTGTCATAAATTCAAAAAATTTTCAAGAAAATTCCTTTCATACCTAAATAGTCCATGTGTGATGTTCATTGCTGCAATGCCAGCGAAGTGAAACATCTTTAGAGCCATTTAAGTACCCAGCTTCACCAACACTCTGAACGTAAAGGACAAGTTGTTCTTTAGCAAGAGCAGCAGCTCATACCTTAATGGTAATGCACTTTCAGTGTTTTTCAACTGTATGCTCACTCGTCCAACCTGCAACACTTCCAGATTTTACTTGATCCCCCGCTAAAATTCTGTGAATGCAAAATAACAGCATTAAAAATACTTTTTCAATAGACAAAAAACCGAAAAGTACCTAATCCATGTTTTATGTTGAACTCATGCCATTTCTGGGTTTCCGTACCACACCCATTTTCGGCCCAAATACGGTCCCACAATTCTTCAGTTCCTTCGCTGCATGGATTTATTATTAACGATTCTTTTACTACAGCACTAACTGAATTTAAATTTAACACACTGTCAGGTGGTGGACTGAATAACTAAACAATAAATAATTGTTTTTTTAAAATTCTATACTTATTTTGAATTCTTATTTGAAAAGTTTAGGTACCTGACTGTGTTCGCCTAACGCCAACTCATCCTCATGTTCAGTTAGGGATGAGTTTGGAAAAACCTCCTTCACTGTTTGGAAACTGTTCCGTTCCAATTTGTTCTTTTCCCATAGCTGTGCTTGTAGACTCAAAATTTGAGCTACAAAACCCGAATGAATAAAAGCAAATAAATAGAATCATTACGTATTAGGCCTACCATCCTTAGCTTTGTTGTTATCTAATATTTTGTGTTGTTCCAATAACTGGGCCTGCAGCTTCATAATTTGATCTAATAAACAATAATTAATAATTGAAAACCAACATAATAATCTTTATACTTACCATTTTGTTGTTTTATTATCTTATCCATTTTTCAATTGCTCCTCCAGCCACGCAGTTTTCTCCAGCCACGCTGCTCAATTAAATGCAAATGGCATACAATTAACTGAAATTGCATACATACTTGTAATAACGAAACCGACTGATAGATGGCTACGGGTGGAAAAAAGAGAAAAAAGTGTGATTTTTTTTTTTTTTCCGCCATTTTTTTTTTTTTTTTTTCATGTAAAACGGATTGCCATAGGCTATAGCCTTACCACTTTTTCATTTTTGGCCAAGATTTAAATATCACTTAAAATGCATGATTTCGATTCAGAATTGAATGCTTATCATGAAAACCAAATTTATTTTTTAATTAGCCGTATGGTTTTTAAACTAAATGCAAAAAACGGCAAAAAACGACTAAATAAGTCGGGCTTAAAATTTTTTGCTACAAAAACTTACACTCATCAGAATTCATTGAATATCACAGGATTTATTCAAAATTGAATGCTGATTCCGGAAAAATTACTATTCTTTTCATTAAGTCAATCGTTTTTTTACATACAACAAATATTTGAATAATGCTAGCACGCCAGTACGCTACAGCGCTAGCGCGGTGAAGAAGAAATTTAGTTTTTTCCCGTTTATTATTGTAATGGCTGGTTAAAAGAGAAAACCAATCACGAATCAAAATCAGCGTCCAATCTTGATTACACCCTCTGATTTTTGTCGAATTCCAAGAGATGGCATTTTTTGCCGATTTCGACAAAAGTGAGAAGGCTATAGCCTTACCATTTTTTCATTTTTGGCCAAAATTTAAATATCAATTAAAATGCATGATTTCGATTCACAATTGAATGCTCATCATGAAAACCAAATTTATTTTTAATTGGCCGTATGGTTTTTAAACTAAACGCAAAAAACGAAAAAATAAGTCGGGCTTTATTTACTAGTCGGGCTTACTTAATTTTTCGTTTTTTACGTTTAGCTTAAAAACCATATAGCCAATTGGAAAATAAATAGAATTTCTGTGATCAGCATTCAATTTTGAATCCAAATCATGTATGTTAAGCAAAATTTGAGATTTGTCCAAAAATGAAAAAGTGGGAAGGCTATAGCCTTCCCACTTTTGTCAAAATTGGCCAAAAACGATATCACTTGGAATTCGACAAAAATCACAGGGTATAATCAAAATTAGACATTGATTTCAATTCTGTGATTGGTTTTCTCCTTTAACCATCCGTTACAAAAATAATGGAAAAAAATATACATTTCTTCTTTATCGCGCTAGCGCCGTAGCGTACTGGCGCGCTAGCATTTTTTCAAATATTCGGTGTATTTCAAAAACGATTGACTTAATGAAAAAAATAGTGATTTTTCCGGAATTAGCATCCAATTTTGAGTATATCCTGTGATATTCAATCAATTCCGAAGAGTGCCATTTTTTGGAGTAAAATAGTTTAAGCCCGACTAAATAAGCCCGACTTTTTTATATTTTCGTTTTTTACGTTTAGGTTAAAAACCATCAGGCTAATTGGAAAATAAATTTGATTTTCGCGATCAGCATTCAAGTCTGAATCGAAATGATGTGTATTAACATTCGTTTTATAATTTACTTAAATAATGGATAAGTTTCATCGATTCCAATTCAAATTTTCAGCGCAATTTTTTGTAAAGCTTACGTATACCAATATATGACTATAACTCTTCCTAGTGTTTTGTCTGCTCTTCTACTAATATTTATTACACCTGATTTTGAGCGTCACTGGGTTACCTCTCGTTTGTCATCCAGACGACATGCTAGGAGAATACAAACGGAATCCATACAAGTAGGAATAACCTTGTTTGTTCTCTTTACAACCTATAAGGGCTTTTGTAATGAAGCCATATTGCAACAAAGCCTGAAGCTTCCCGTTTTCTTGGTCTTTCCAGTGCGTAGCGTAATGGCGAGAAACCATCGCGCTGTCTGGATATTCTTGTTCCATTATCAGGATTCCTCAAAACTTTTATTTTGGGGCTGACGAACGATAGGTTGAGGCAATTACATTTTGTTCAGTTGTGAACCGATAGTCAACATTGGAGAAAGTTGTCAAAATCTCATCTCCGTCCTTAAAGATTTTTACGACGTTTCCGACAGCCATAATTTCAAAAGGGAAATACCAATGGGGTCTGGTGGTGGCTCCATTGGTTGGGGGCAAAAGTTGTCTTTCGGCACCGGTCACGTTCTCAACGATTTGTGCGCTAGTGTGTGGTTCAGTTATCTCCTCGTTTATCTTCAATACGTCCTCCTGGTAAAAACACCAAGGATTAGCGATTTCATATAACTCATTTCGCTAAATACTTCCATTGTTTAGATCCCTAGTGCGCTTTCAGGCATTATCTTGCTCATTGGCCAAATTGCTGATGCCATAGCCACACCGTTGGTAGGTATTCTATCTGATCACGGCCAGTGTTGTTGCATCGGCGGACAAAGGTTGTGCAATTACGGAAAACGGAAAATATGGCATCTTACCGGTGGGTGTTTCGTACAGCTGTCGCATTTCAGTCACGTTTTCTTAATTGGTCTTTGGTTGCTGGTTAACTTTGCTATTCGCAATCAACATTTATCAGGTTCGATATGCGTCATCGTTTCGTTTCCGCTCATGTTCGTTGGTTGCATGGGCTTATGCGAGCACTCAAATGGCATTGGCTATTTAATCATCCTTATAGCTCTTGTTTGCCTCTTCCAGTTTGGCTGGGCAGCTGCCCAAATTTCTCACCTTGCCATGATACCCGAACTAACGCATGTTGAAGCGGAACGGGATGAGCTCAATATCATCAGGTATAAAACAATTAGCATAACAAACGCATAGGCCACTGTTATGTTAACTATGTCAGTAAACTATTTTTAGGTTTTCGTTTGATATCATCACCGATATATTAGTATACGCCATTGCGCTCATCATTTTTTCACAGAGCAGCCATAATTTGTCTCAAGTCACATCTGAAAGCGGCATTGATTTTATGGTAAGCTAAAACCATTTCTGGTTTTTGCGATTGTGCTCTCAGTAACATGGAACCTGGTATTTGAACAGATTTTAGCGTTATCAATTACTGGCATCGGAATCATCTTTACGGTCATCTTTCACGTCGGTGTTGATGAAAAGCCCATCAAAATTGAAAGACCTGAAGCCTTAATGGGCACAGCAGCCGTTTCGTTGAAAACTCAGTGGTTGGGATGGTTTTACAACTGGCATTTCTACCGAGTAAGGTTAGAACCTCGATCGATAAGAATTCATTTTACATCATAACATGAGGAAGCCTTATTAATCCTACTGTGTTCCTTATAGGTTGGAATATTGTACACGGCAGCCCGTCTGGCTCACAACACTTCGATCGTCTTTGTGCCGCTTTACTTACAAGAAACTCAACAATCAGCAGAAGTAATTTCTACTACACTCTCAATTCTAAATTGAATGTAATAGTACATACGATTAACGCACTCACCTGGATAGATGTTGGCTTTGATTCCTCTGGTGATGAACATCGCTGGACTTCTCGGTTCCGGTCTCCTCAAAATCACTATCAAACTGTACGGCAAAAAAGCTTCTTACGCAATGGCTTCTCTTATGGGATTGATCAGCTGCATTTGGCTCGTTATCGACACAAACTTGTCGGAAAATGCCGCAACGTTGGATCCCTTGTTGGGACCACCTTCTTCGGACAATGCACAATTTTACTTGCTGGCTTCAATGATGGGTGGTGGGGCTGCTATGGTAGTTATCTTGTCTCTCACGTCCGCCGCCGACCTTATCGATAGCAACACGGTAAATTGCGTTCTTCTAATTGCTTGCAATACTTTTGCCACCCCTAATGTGACACAATTATATTTTGGATTAACAGGAAACGTCAGCATTCGTCTACGGTTGCATGAGCTTCTGTGACAAAATGTCTAGTGGTATCGTCGTTGCCGTTATCCAGGGACTGCATAGGTATCTTGTCAAACGATTCACCAATTATAAAACTGATTCATCTTCTGTTGTTTTATTTATAGTTGGGTCTGCGAGGAAGGTTGTACTTATTTCTATGCCCAGGTGCTCATTTACGGTGTCGGTATTCCTTTCATCTTTGTCATAATAACGAGCTTGTTGGGACCTAAAACACAAAGTGAGCAACTTGAAGGGAGAAACGTGAAGAGCTATGGAACTTGTCGGACCGAAGAGACGACTTCGTTGATCGAATATGTTCACTGAACAAGCCAATAAATTTATTTCAACTTCCAAGAATAAGTTATCTTAATTTATTATCTATTATTCAATTCCTTGGGCTTGTCTTTTCCATGAAGCGTGAAATATTTTGTGCTTACCAACAACTTGCCTAAGTGCACATGACAGATATTTCTTCTCGAAACCGATATTCCTGTAATTTAAATCATAGACCATTTAATCTACTGGCTAACAGATGCCCGCTGTACCCTGACTACCGTATATTTCAGTAATTTTGCGGTAGGGATTTTGCCGAGATAACTTATCATTATCGCCACAAGAGACAAGACCGTAGGCATATTATGTCCTATAACAATCTCACCACCTTCTTAAACGAAAGATTCCCCAATCTCAATTGTATAGGGTGATAGGCCGAATGTAAGTGCAGCGGTAGTATGTGGAAGGACACAATGGCATCGAAAACTTTACGAGCACCAGGAACGGTTTAGTGCTGCCACACAAGTGCGCCGTACCATACTAGCGCGCCAACATTGCACCCTTTTTCTGAGGTATGGAGTAAAGCCTTCCTTTTAAAACTTTTTGCCAACACTAAAATTTCACTTAAAATACATGATTTAGATGCAAATGCAATGAAGATCACGAAAATCCAATTTATTTTCGTATTGGCCTTATGGTTTTTAAACTAAACGTAAAAAACGAAAAAATAAGGAAAGTCGGGCTTATTTAGTCGGGCTTAAATTTTTTTACTACACAAACTAACACTCATCGGAATTGATTGAATATCACAGGAATTATTCAAAATGGAATGCTGATTCCGGGAAATTACTTTTCCTTTCATTTAGTCAATCGTTTCTTACATACACCAAATGCTTGAAACAATGCTAGCTCGCCAGTACGTTACAGCTCTAGCGCGGTGAAGAAAAAATATATCTTTTTTTCCATTATTTTTGTAACGGAAGGTTTAAGGAGAAAACCAATCACTGAACTGAAATCAGCGTCTAATTTTGATTATACCCCGTGATTTTTGTCGAATTCCAAGTGATATCGTTTTTGGCCAATTTTGACAAAAGTGGGAAGGCTATAGCCTTCCCACTTTTTCATTTTTGGACAAATCTCAAATTTTGCTTAAAATACATGATTTGGATTTTAAATTGAATGCTGATCACAGAAATTCTATTTATTTTTCCAATTGGCTGTATGGTTTTTAAGCTAAACGTAAAAAACAAAAAAATAAGTAAGCCCGACTAATAAATAAGCCCGACTTATTTTATCATTTTTTGAGCTTAGTTTAAAAACCATGAGGCCAATTACAAAATAAACTTGATTTTCAGATAAGCATTCAAATCGGAATCGAAATCATGTATTTTAAATGAAATTTAAATTTTGGCCAAAAAAGAAAAAGTGGGAAGGCTATAGCCTTCCTATTTTTGCCAAAATCGGCAAAAAATACCATCTCTTACAATTAGATAGAAATCACAGGGTATAATCAAAATTGGACGCGGATTTCGATTCAGTGATTGGTTTTCTCTTTTAACCAGCCGTTACAAAAATAATGGGAAAAAAGATATATATAGATATCGCCGCGTTAGCGCTGTAGCGTACTGGCGCGCTAACATTGTTTAAATATTTGGTGTATGTAAAAAATGATTGACTTAATGAAAAGAATAGTAATTTTTCTGGAATCAGCATTCAATTTTGAAACAATCCTGGGAAAATATTCAATGAATTCCGATGAGTGTCAGTTTTTGTAGCCCGACCAAATAAGCCCGACTATTTATTTTTCGTTTTTTACGTTTAGTTTAAAAACCATAAGGCGAATTAAAAAATTAATTTGGTTTTCATGATAAGCATATGGCAATCCGTTTTACATATGGCAATCCGTTTTACACAAAAAAAAAAAAAAATTTCGCCAAAAAAAAAAAAAAAATCACACTTTTTTCTTTTTTTCCGACACGTAGCCATCTACCGCTCAGACTCGTTATTACTGGCGTAGGCAATTTCAGTCCATTGGATGCCATTCGCAGTTAGTTAAGTAGCGTGGATGGAGAGAATAACGCGTGGCTGGAGGAACAATTGAAAAATGGATAAGATAATACAACAAAAGGATGGTAAGTATAAACATTATTATATTGGTTTTCAATTATTAATTATTGTTTATTAGATCAAATTATGAAGCTGCAGGCCCAATTATTGGAACAACACAAAATATTAGATAACAGCAAAGCTAAGGATGGTAAGGGCTTATACGTAATGATTCTATTTATTTGCTTTTATTCATTTGTGTTTTGTAGCTCAAAGTTTGAGTCTACAAGCTCAGCTAGGGGAAAAGAACAAATTGGAATGGAACAGTTTCCAAACAGTGAAGGAGGTTTTTCCAAACTCATCCCTAACTGAACATGAGGATGAATTGGCATTAGGCGAACACAGTCAGGTACCTAAACTTTTCAAATAAGAATTCAAAATAAGTATAGAATTTTAACAAACAATTATTTATTGCTTAGTTATTCAGTCTACCACCTGACAGTGTGTTAAAGTTAAATTCTGTTAGTGCTGCACTAAAAGAATTGTTAGTAATAAGTCCATGCAGCGAAGGAATTGAACAATTGTGGGATCGTATTTGGGCTGAAAATGGGTGTGGTACGGAAACCCAGAAATAGCATGAGTTCAACATAAAACATGAATTAGGTACTTTTCGGTTTTTTGTCTATCAAAAGAGTATTTTTAATGCTATTATTTTGCATTCACAGAATTTTAGTGGGGGATCAAGTCAAGTCTCGAAGTGTAACAGGATGGAAGAGTGAGCCTACAGTTGAAAAACACTGAAAGTGCATTACCATTAAGGTATGAGGTAAAGTAATAGAGTATGCAAATTGTCTAATGAGAAGTACCATCTTGTGTGAATGAATCCTGTGTAACAACAATCCTTTATAGTTCTGTTATAGCTAGAAGCCTCAAATAATTCTGCTTCTCTTGCTAAAGAACAACTTGTCCTTTACACTCAGAGTGTTGGTGAAGCTGGGTACTTAAATGGCCCTAAAGATGTTTCACTTCACTGGCATTGCAGCGATGAACATCATACATGGACTCTTTAGGTATGAAAGGAATTTTCTTGAAAAATTTTTGAATTTATGATGAAGCTTTTCTCCTCCTTTTTGCCAACCATGTCTAATCTACAAAAAAAAACATTATCCAATAGGAAAGGATTTTCAGCATACTGGGAACACAACTATCAACAATGCAACATTCTAGGGGTGTTATTTTATCCTTCAAGAGCCTTATACAATGATTTTCATCTACAATTTGTATGGCCTTTCCCGAGCTTCTGCCAGAAGTTGAATCTATGAGTCATGTAAGTCACATGAGCAACAATTGAGATGCTTAATGGTGTTGTTTTTCTTTTCTCAGTGTAGGTTAATAGTAACATTGGATCTGAAAAAATTCTTGGTTGGGGCAAGACACTGAATAAATTGTAATGATTGGATGGATGACATGATATTTCTATACTTCATTCGGATTCCCGAGACGGTATTTGATATTTAAAAAATTGAAGTGCATATCTGGGCTCCCTTCCTTTCCGTAGCCCCGTTTCCCCTTGACTCGTAATAAGCCCGTAGGGGGTCATGCCCCTACTGTACGGTATATATAAAAACAACATATACCGAGGTTTGGAGGGCTCTGGCCGGAAAGGGGACGTGGGGTGCCGCTTCGTCCGATGATGTGTTCACGGAGGGTGACGTGGCTGCCCACAAATCCGAACTAAAGGTTAATCGCTCCTGTAAAAATGTTCCAAATCTTCAGCTCTTCTTCCGGCTTCTCTTAGCCAATCACCGGGTAATCTCCCCGGTGGGTCAACAAGGCAGTGTCTCCCCCTGCCTGGGTTGACGGCAACTTTTGAAAGGGCTGTTGTGCCTTTTTAAAGTTGCAAAAACAATTGTAATGTGCAGAGAATTGTCAATAAAATTTTTTTATAAAATATTTTTTGCAAAATTCGTTTCTTTCATTGTCTGTATTCGCGCGCACACGTTACACTTTTTATATTTAGCTTGCTTTATTCACTTTATTGTTTTTGTCACCTTTGATGGTAAGCATTGTTTCCATTAGTTTATCGTTTATCTGTAAGTATTATTTATTATACTCTTTGAATTCTTCAACTTAGATTCAAGGAAAAATCTGGATATTTTATGAAGTAATTTTGTATTTTGTTTTACTCGTATGGGAACCGATCCCCAGACATTCAGCGTGCAACGCTGATGCTCTAACATTGAGCCACGAGATATATCTAAATATTTTATTATCGCATATCATATGTTATCGTCTAGGATATTTATGCAGTCTTTCACAACTATATGTTTATCTTTCTATTGCTTACATAAGGTTCTTAGCTCTGTGGTAGAGCTTTTATCTGTGATACCTGTTACCCTGGGTTCAAACCTCAGTAGATGTGTAAAAATGAAATAGAATAATGTAGAAGAGTATATTGCAGAATTGCATTTCAGTTTTATTCTAAGTGAAAATGCAAGTCCACAAGTGACTAGAAAAAAAAGCCAACTTAAAATCATATGATTCGTGGCTCATTGGTAGAGCATCGGCGACGTATGCCAAACATCCAGTGTTCGATCCCTGGATAATAATAGAATGCTTACAGATAAACGAAAACCAATACCCGTCACCTTACCATCAAATGTGACAAAAACAAATAAAGCAAAGCCAAAACAAAAAAAATTGATAAATGCAATGTGTGAACAAAGCTAACACAGACAATGAAAGAAACGAATTTTGCAAAAAATATTTTATAAAAAAAATTTTATTGACATTTCTCTGCACATTACAATTATTTTTGCAACTTTAAAAAGGCACAACAGCCCTTTCAAAAGTTGCCGTCAACCCAGGCAGGGGGAGACACTGCCTTGTTGACCCACCGGGGAGATTACCCGGTGATTGGCTAAGAGAAGCCGGAAGAAGAGCTGAAGATTTGGAACATTTTTACAGGAGCGATTAACCTTTAGTTCGGATTTGTGGGCAGCCACGTCACCCTCCGTGAACACATCATCGGACGAAGCGGCACCCCACGTCCCCTTTCCGGCCAGAGCCCTCCAAACCTCGGTATATGTTGTTTTTATATATACCGTACAGTAGGGGCATGACCCCCTACGGGCTTATTACGAGTCAAGGGGAAACGGGGCTTCAGAAAAGAAGGGAGCCCAGATATGCACTTCAATTTTTTTAATATCAAATACCGTCTGGGGAATCCGAATTAAGTATAGCAATGTCATGTCATCCATCCAATCAATACAATTTATTCAGTGTCTTGCCCCAACCAAGAATCTTTTCAGATCCAATGTTACTATTAACCTATATTGAGAAAAGAAAAACAACACCGTTAAACACATCAATTGTTGATCATGGAACTTACATGACTCATAGATTCAACTTCTGGTGGAAGCTTGGGAAAGGACATACAAATTGCAGATTAACTTCATTGTATAAGGCTCTTGAATGATAAACTAGCACCTGTAGAATGTTGCATTGTTGATAGTTGTGTTCCCAATACATGAAAATCCTTTCCTATTGGATAAAATTTTTTTTGGTAGATAAGACCTGGTTGGCAAAAGGAGGAGAAATTCTTCGTCATAAATTCAAAATTATTTGAAGAAAAATCCTTTCATACCTAAAGAGTCCATGTATGATGTTCATCTCTGCAATAGCAGCAAAATTAAAACATCTTTAGGGCCATTTAAGTACCCAGTTTCCCCAACACTCTGAACGTAAAGGACAAGTCGTTCTTTAGACAGAGAAGCAGAATTATTTGAGGCTTCTAGCTGTGACAGAACTATAAAGGATTGCTGTTGTACTGGATTCATTAACACAAGATGGTACTTCTCATTAGGCAATTTGCATTACTCTATTAATTTACCTCACACCTTACGGTAATGCACTCTCAGTGTTTTTTCATCTGTAGGCTCACTCTTCCATCCTGTAACACTTCCAGACTTGATTTGATCCCCCGTTAAAATCTGTGAATGCAAAATAATAGCATTAAAAATACTTTTTCGATAGACAAAAAACCAAAAAGTACCTAATCCATGTTTCATGTTGAACTTGTGCCATTTCTGGGTTTCTGTACCACACCCATTTTCAGCCCAAATACGTTCCCACAATTGTTCAGTTCCTTCACTGCATGAGCTTATAACTAACGATTCTTTTAGTGCAGCACTAACAGAATTTAAATTTAACACACTGTCATGTGGTGGACTGAATAACTAAACAATAAATAATTGTTTTTTAAAATTCTATACTTATTTTGAATTCTTATTTGAAAAGTTTAGGTACCTGATTGTGTTCGCCTAACGCCAACTCATCCTCATGTTCTGTTAGGGATGAGTTTGGAAAAACCTCCTTCACTGTTTGGAAAGTGTCCCATTCTAATTTGTCTGTTTTCCAGTAACTGAGCATGTAGACTCAAAATTTGAGCTACAAAACACAAATGAATAAAAGCAAATAAATAGAATCATTATGTATAAGCCCTTACCATCCTTAGCTTTGCTGTTATCTAATATTTTGTGTTGTTCCAATAATTGGGCCTGCAGCTTCATAATTTGATGTAATAAACAATAATTAATAATTGAAAACCAATATAATAATGTTTATACCTACCATCCTTTTGTTGTATTATCTTATCCATTTTTCAATTGTTCCTCCAGCCACGCGTTATTCTCCATTCACGCTACTGAACTAACTGCGAATGGCATCCAATGGACTGAAATTGCCTATGCCTATGGCAATCCGTTTTACATGAAAAAAAAAAAAAAAAATGGCGGAAAAAAAAAAAAAATTCGCACTTTTTTCTCTTTTTTCTACCCGTAGCCATCTATCAGTCGGTTTCGTTATTACAGGCATGTAAGCAATTTGAGTTAATTGTATCCCATTAGCAGTTAATTGAGTAGCGTGGCTGGAGAACAACGCGTGGCTGGAGGAACAATTGAAAAATGGATAAGATAATAAAACAAAAAAATGGTAAGTATAAACATTATTATATTGGTTTTCAATTATTAATTATTGTTTATTAGATCAAATTATGAAGCTGCAGGCCCAGTTATTGGAACAACACAAAATATTAGATAACAAAGCTAAGGATCGTAGGCCGAACACGTAATGATTCTATTTATTTGCTTTTATTCATTCGTGTTTTGTAGCTCAAATTTTGAGTCTTCAAGCTCAGCTAGGGGAAAAGAACAAATTGGAACGGAACAGTTTCCAAACAGTGAAGGAGGTTTTTCAAAACTCATCTCTAACTGAACGTGAGGATGAGTTGGCATTAGGCGAACACAGCCAGGTACCTAAAGTTTTCAAATAAGAATTCAAAATAAGTATAGAATTTTAAAAAACAGTTATTTATTGCTTAGTTATTCAGTCCACCACATGACAGTGTGTTAAATTTAAATTCTGTTAGTGCTGCCCTAAAAGAATCGTTAGTAATAAGCTCATGCAGTGAAGGAACTGAACAATTGTGGGAACGTATTTGGGCCGAAAATGGGTGTGGTTCAGAAACCCAGAAATGGCACAAGTTCAACATGAAACATGGATTAGGTACTTTTCGGTTTTTTGTATATTGAAAAAGTATTTTTAATGCTATTATTTTGCATTCCAGGTTTTTACGGGGGATCAAATCAAGTCTGGAAGTGTTACAGGATGGAAGAGTGAGCCTACAGATGAAAAAACACTGAGAGTGCATTACCGTAAGGTGTGAGGTAAATTAATAGAGTAATGCAAATTGCCTAATGAGAAGTACCATCTTGTGTTAATGAATCCAGTACAACAGCAATCCTTTATAGTTCTGTCACAGCTAGAAGCCTCAAATAATTCTGCTTCTCTGTCTAAAGAACGACTTGTCCTTTACGTTCAGAGTGTTGGGGAAACTGGGTACTTAAATGGCCCTAAAGATGTTTTAATTTTGCTGCTATTGCAGAGATGAACATCATACATGGACTCTTTAGGTATGAAAGGATTTTTCTTCAAATAATTTTGAATTTATGACGAAGAATTTCTCCTCCTTTTTGCCAACCAGGTCTTATCTACCAAAAAAAATTTTATCCAATAGGAAAGGATTTTCATGTATTGGGAACACAACTATCAACAATGCAACATTCTACAGGTGCTAGTTTATCATTCAAGAGCCTTATACAATGAAGTTAATCTGCAATTTGTATGTCCTTTCCCAAGCTTCCACCAGAAGTTGAATCTATGAGTCATGTAAGTTCCATGATCAACAATTGATGTGTTTAACGGTGTTGTTTTTCTTTTCTCAATATAGGTTAATAGTAACATTGGATCTGAAAAGATTCTTGGTTGGGGCAAGACACTGAATAAATTGTATTGATTGGATGGATGACATGACATTGCTATACTTAATTCGGATTCCCCAGACGGTATTTGATATTAAAAAAATTGAAGTGCATATCTGGGCTCCCTTCTTTTCTGAAGCCCCGTTTCCCCTTGACTCGTAATAAGCCCGTAGGGGGTCATGCCCCTACTGTACGGTATATATAAAAACAACATATACCGAGGTTTGGAGGGCTCTGGCCGGAAAGGGGACGTGGGGTGCCGCTTCGTCCGATGATGTGTTCACGGAGGGTGACGTGGCTGCCCACAAATCCGAACTAAAGGTTAATCGCTCCTGTAAAAATGTTCCAAATCTTCAGCTCTTCTTCCGGCTTCTCTTAGCCAATCACCGGGTAATCTCCCCGGTGGGTCAACAAGGCAGTGTCTCCCCCTGCCTGGGTTGACGGCAACTTTTGAAAGGGCTGTTGTGCCTTTTTAAAGTTGCAAAAATAATTGTAATGTGCAGAGAAATGTCAATAAAATTTTTTTTATAAAATATTTTTTGCAAAATTCGTTTCTTTCATTGTCTGTATATGTTATTATATTATATACCTCGGTATATGTTGTTTTTATATATACCGTACAGTAGGGGCATGACCCCCTACGGGCTTATTACGAGTCAAGGGGAAACGGGGCTACGGAAAGGAAGGGAGCCCAGATATGCACTTCAATTTTTTAAATATCAAATACCGTCTCGGGAATCCGAATGAAGTATAGAAATATCATGTCATCCAAATATCATGTCATCCATCCAATCATTACAATTTATTCAGTGTCTTGCCCCAACCAAGAATTTTTTCAGATCCAATGTTACTATTAACCTACACTGAGAAAAGAAAAACAACACCATTAAGCATCTCAATTGTTGCTCATGTGACTTACATGACTCATAGATTCAACTTCTGGCAGAAGCTCGGGAAAGGCCATACAAATTGTAGATGAAAATCATTGTATAAGGCTCTTGAAGGATAAAATAACACCCCTAGAATGTTGCATTGTTGATAGTTGTGTTCCCAGTATGCTGAAAATCCTTTCCTATTGGATAAATTTTTTTTGTAGATTAGACATGGTTGGCAAAAAGGAGGAGAAAAGCTTCATCATAAATTCAAAAATTTTTCAAGAAAATTCCTTTCATACCTAAAGAGTCCATGTATGATGTTCATCGCTGCAATGCCAGTGAAGTGAAACATCTTTAGGGCCATTTAAGTACCCAGCTTCACCAACACTCTGAGTGTAAAGGACAAGTTGTTCTTTAGCAAGAGAAGCAGAATTATTTGAGGCTTCTAGCTATAACAGAACTATAAAGGATTGCTGTTACACAGGATTCATTCACACAAGATGGTACTTCTCATTAGACAATTTGCATACTCTATTACTTTACCTCATACCTTAATGGTAATGCACTTTCAGTGTTTTTCAACTGTAGGCTCACTCTTCCATCCTGTAACACTTCTAGACTTGACTTGATCCCCCACTAGAATTCTGTGAATGCAAAATAATAGCATTAAAAATACTGTTTCGATAGACAAAAAACTGAAAAGTACCTAATTCATGTTTTATGTTGAACTCATGCTATTTCTGGGTTTCCGTACCACACCCATTTTCAGCCCAAATACGGTCCCACAGTTGTTCAATTCCTTCGCTGCATGGACTTATTACTAACAATTCTTTTAGTGCAGCACTAACAGAATTTAACTTTAACACACTGTCAGGTGGTAGACTGAATAACTAAGCAATAAATAATTGTTTGTTAAAATTCTATACTTATTTTGAATTCTTATTTGAAAAGTTTAGGTACCTGACTGTGTTCGCCTAATGCCAATTCATCCTCATGTTCAATTAGGGATGAGTTTGGAAAAACCTCCTTCACTGTTTGGAAACTGTTCCATTCCAATTTGTTCTATTCCCCTAGCTGAGCTTTTAGACTCAAAATTTGAGCTACAAAACACAAATGAATAAAAGCAAATAAATAGAATCATTATGTATAAGCCCTTACCATCCTTAGCTTTGCTGTTATCTAATATTTTGTGTTGTTCCAATAATTGGGCCTGCAGCTTCATAATTTGATCTAATAAACAATAATTAATAATTGAAAACCAATATAATAATGTTTATACTTACCATCCTTTTGTTGTATTATCTTATCCATTTTTCAATTGTTCCTCCAGCCACGCGTTATTCTCTCCATCCACGCTACTGAACTAACTGCGAATGGCATCCAATGGACTGAAATTGCCTACGCCAGTAATAACGAGTCTGAGCGGTAGATGGCTACGTGTCGGAAAAAAAAAAAAAGTGTGATTTTTTTTTTTTTTTGGCGAAATTTTTTTTTTTTTTTGTGTAAAACGGATTGCCATATCATAGGGTATAATCAAAATTAGACGCTGATTTCAATTCTGTGATTGCTTTTCTCGTTAAACCAGCCGTTACAAAAATAATGGAAAAAAAAGATATATTTTTTCTTCAACGCGCTAGCGCTGTAGCGTACTGGCGCGCTAGCGGTGTTTCAAATATTCGGTATATTTCAAAAATGATTGACTTAGTGAAAAAAATAGCAATTTTCCCGGAATCAGCATTTAATTTTAAGTATATCCTGTGATATTCAATCAATTTCGATGCGTGTCAGTTTTTGGGGTAACATATTTTAAGCCCGTCTAATAAATAAGCCCGACTAACAAATAAGCCCGACTTTTCTTATTTTTTCGTTTTTACGTTTAATTAAAAAACCATGAGGCACATTGAAAAATAAATTTGATTTCCATGATAAGCATACAATTCTGACTCGAAATCTTGTATGTTAAGCGAATTTAAAATTTAGCTAATTGGCCTTTTGGTTTCTAAACTAAAGGTAAAAAACGAAAAAATAAGAAAAGTCGGGCTCATTTATTAGTTGGGCTTATTTATTAGTCGGCCTTAAAATATTTCATTCCAAAAAGTACATCAAGTTGGTTACCGGCCGCAACAATCTGCAACAAATGTCTCGATGACGTTTCAATTAAATATAACACAATTTAACGCTAATTTCGAAAAGTAAAATTGTTTCTCGCTAAGGCGTTCGTTTTATAATTAACCTAAATAATGGATTAGTTTCGTCGATGGCAGCCAAACACTCATCGATATGACATCCTTACATTAGTCAACCGATGGGTCAACCGATGGGTTGCGCGCTGTGCGCGTCTTGGACTCTTATTAACCCGACATAAGCCATTTGTGAAAGAGAAAACAAAAAATGAAGCTGATTATTCTCTTTTCCAACAAACATTAAAACAAAAAGAGAAAAAGAAATAGAAACAAAGTAAGAGCAAGCTGCTCAAAGCTCAGACATCTATGACCATCTAGCTAGAACTTTTCACGAGCAAAGTGAGTCTTCTATGTTGAAATTTCGATTGTAAAATACTGAAGGCATTGAACGTTAAGATCCTTGTGTTACAGACCCAAACATTTAAACATAAAGAAATATGAAAATAACAAAAAAAAAAAAATAAATAAAAAAAGAGATGAACGAATAATTAGAAGACTTGAATCCGGTGATTTTCCCGATCGGCGCAGACGATGTTGCCGTTGGACATGACGGCGATGCCTTCCAGTCCCTGTATCATAAAGAAAAAGCTCGTTAGCGTTGTGCCCAGACGTTATCCGATTCTTTTTTTTTTTACTTTGAATTCTCCATCACCACAACCCCAGCAGCCGAAAGCTTTAACGAACACACCTTCGGCTGTGAACACTTGAATCCGATTGTTACCAGAATCGGCAACAACGATGTAGCCCTGATCGTCAACGGCTACTCCCCTGTAAACGAGCGAAAATTTAATTGTAAGTTCATCGTTGTATCTTGATAAATCCTAGAAATAAAAATCTGTTTTACCTGGGGAACTTAAATTGCCCCTCATCAGCCCCTTCAACACCGAACGTAGCGATAACTTTGCCGTTGACGTCGAAGACTTGGATTCGGTGATTGTTCGAATCGGATCTGCGTACAAAATAAAGCAACCTCACCATTATACATTAACTTCAATCATTCAAGAAATTAGCTATTGGCTTACACAATGACGCGATTTGTACTGCTAACGGCAATGTAGTGCGGATGTTCCAGCTGGCCGGGCCTATTGCCCATGGTACCGAATTTCCCAACAAAAGTACCATCAGACTGAAACACCTGTACTCGATGGTTCTCCTGTTAGATTTATAAAAAGCGTTAACATCAGGGGAAAATACAATCTTGCGAATCGAATTGCCAATCACCTTATCGCAAACGTAGATGAAGCCCAGCGCATCGGTCGTTACCCCCCACGGGTAGCTAAACTTGCCATCCGACGTGCCCTGCGAGCCAAAGACTCGCAGGAAACGTCCCGAAGGATCGAACACCTGGATTCGGTGGTTGTATCTATCCGCCTTTTCCAAACATATGCGATTATATCATTTGTCATCTGCTCAATAATTTGATGTAAAGATCATTCCGAAAGCACTTACGATGATGTACTGGCCGATCCTGTTGATGGCTACGCCGGCCAGACAATCGAATTCGCCTTCGCCGTTGCCATAGTAACCAAACTCTTTCAAGAAGTGTCCCGTCGAGTCGAAAACTTGAACACGGTGATTAGAGCTGTCTGCTACCACGATGGAATTGTCGGGAGCCACAGCGACTCCTCGCGGCCAAGTGAAAGATCCGGCTTCGCTGCCCCGAGTACCGATCTTCATCAACACCTTCCGCTTTTGCATGTATTGATGTCTGGACGATGACGTTATCAAACCAGATGACGGGCCTGTTAACTCATCGGAATCATTGCGACCATTGGTCGCATTATTTCCGGACACGCCAGTCGATCGGGCACGGCTGAACCGTGACGCCGGATGTGCCTGTTGCTGTTGTTTACTTCCTCCAGCTGTCGATGGATCGCTGTTGGTCGTCGATGACGGTAGCTGGTTTTGCCCTTCTCCTTCTTTGTTCCGCGGACCATATTTGTTCTTTAAATATCGTGCCCTATCCAAAAAATGGCGGCAAATTCAGTGATTGATTTCCATGCTATGATTCCAATGAAGCCAATGATTGAGCCAATGCCGAGCCTACTAACATCACGGACAAATTCTATGTAAAGCCACACTACACTTAAAAGTATCACGATTGCGCAAGTGACAAGGAAGAGTAACATACCAGGTGGATAACGAAGATCCTGAGCCGGCTTCAGCTGTGGGCGATGTTGGTTCTTGCGACGGAAAAGTCCCGGTATCCCCGACTTCTCCGCTTCCCAGCTGGCCGTAATAGTGCGGGCCCGCCGCCTTGCCGCCAACGCCGCCATCGCCTACCGTCAATTCCTTTGACGATGGCGATGGCGCTGTCGGCCCCAAGGAAGCAGGTGGTCCCACATCGTGAGAGCTCTTGCTGCGGGCAAGCCGGGATCGGCGATCCTTTAAGGCTGCATATCGCGACCTGCCGCTTGGATACCGTTCGTCACCAGCGACGACGAGAAGCGGCTGCGATGCCGACGAGGCCGACGCAGCCGACGGCGCCGACGACTTGTTGCTGTCGTCGCCGTTATCGTCTACGTTACCCTCGTCGTCGTCGACCATCTCATTGTTGTCATCCAGTGCGCAGTCTAGCGCAGCAGAGCTCTTACTTTTGTTTAAAAAACGACTTTGATAACCTCTCGTTTGCGAGTAGCGTGGTGTCGACGACGAAGCTGAAGACGAGCTACCGTGGTAGCCCCCCGAATCGGCTCCGTAGCCTCCAGTATCGCTGGACAAATTTGCCCGCGATCGGTTCAGATATTTGCTCGTTAACGGATACTTGTTTTCCATGTCGTCGGCAAGCGCCGAGCCCGTCCTGCTTCGGGACAAAGCTGAGCCTGTCGTTGTCGAATCCGTTCCATAACGAGACGTTGAAGTATAGGGCCGACTCGACGACGATGTCGAGGCTGTACTCGCCGCCGTGGCCCGGCTCCTCGGTGTGTAGGAGGACGGCGAATCGGATGTGGTTGTCGGTCTACTATTACCGGCACTACTGGCACTAGTTTGATTACTGCTACTACTGGGGTAGGTCGTTGTGTCGCGAGCCTGTGCACTCCTGGCCAACAAAGGCCCGATGTCGGTCCGAGCTAATTCCCGATCCTTGGTACTGGTAGGGGCGGTGGTGGGTTTTGATGCAACAGCAGTTTTGCTTACTGCTGCCGTTTTGCCAGTCGCCGGTTTATCGGCTGAATCGGATTCCGACGAATCTGAACTGTCGTCGGAAGAGCTACTCTGACTATTCTCGGATCCCCTCGAGGCCTCTGCTGTAGGAGTGCCAGCCCGGCCTAAAAAACGACTCTGAAATCGGTGCGGGGCTACTCCTGCAGCTGTTCCGTTGCTACTAGCAACGCTCGTCGTGGTGGCGCTGCTGGCCGTTCCACTACTACTTCCAAAGCGTCCAGTTCCAGATGATGGACTGGTAGCGCCGCCACTCGTGTTCCCGAATCGACTTCGAGTCGCCGTCGTGGCCATCGATGCCGAAGCGTCGCCGTTCGTGCTGCCCGTGCTAGACTTGCGGCCGGCGCTGACTCCGCCGCCGAATCGATTCTTCAATTCGACGGTGGAAAAGGCGGCGCCGGTGTTGCGGACGGGCGACGAGTGAGTCGACGACTCGGCCGACGTGCTGCTATCGGAGCTGGACTTGTTGAAGCGTTCAGTTGAGACGCGGCCCACACGTCGGCTTGGACGGTCTGATGAATCATCTGCCGGCGAAGACGTTCGTGAAGTCACGGCTGCGACATAACTCGAGGCTATCGGTGTCCTGTCTGTCTGCCTGGACCCTGATTCCGTCTCGCTGGGTGTTCCGCTTTTCGTGCTGGCCAACAGAGACCTCCTTCGAGTACGCGCTTCTTCCGCTGTCTCCGGGGCAGGCGTCGCTCCAGAGCTGGTAGCAGACTCTGTCGCCGGTTTGTCGGAAACGGACGTCGACGTCTGCCTGGACGCTGAAGGTGCCTTTTGTTGCTCCGTCGAACTGCTGTTCTGCTGGCTGGTGAATCGCGGTCGATCACCGGATCCCGTCGGAGTCGAAGGCACGCTGGCACCAGCATCCGCTTTTCGAGTGCTGCTATCAGCTGATGCTTCCTGGCCTTTATTCTGTTTCTTAATCTTGGCTATCTCATCCTCCTCGCTCACTTGGCGTGCAGCCGCGGTCGGACGCGGCGGGACACGAGATGGGCTAGGCAGTGACTGACGGACGGGAGCAGCGGGCGTGGGTAAATTAAGCGTGGACGGTGGCGTAGCTTTCTTTTTACGGCCAACTTCCTGCAGCCGTTTGATGACTCGTGGCGAATCGCTCAAACGCGTGATACCGCTCAGCGGCCCTCTAGCCGCATCTTCCGTGTCCAGCACTCTCTGTCGTTCTTTTTTATTTGCCGGAGAATCAGAAGTTCCCGTTTCGCCTGACTGAAATCGAACAGATCGACTAGCAGGTTCGTTATCCGAATCGCCCGAGTCGTGGTGGCGCATGAAACGCGACCGGAATTTACGCCGGCCAATATCCGATGGTTCTTCGTAATCACCGTAGTCATTGCGGCGGGACGACGTATCGTAACGATCGACGGCCCGAGTGCTGATGCTACCGTGTCGTTCGCCAAAGTAACGTGGCCGGCCGCTGCCTCCGCCGAGATCGTCGTTGTTGTCCGATCCGTAAGCCGCGTTGTAACGTTCTTCTTGCTGACGGAATTGAGCAGCCACTCGGTGATCGCTCTTGCTGCGCATCAGTCCGGGACCGAGGGATGGCGGCTGGGGTGGGCCTTGCTGGTATTGGTTTGAAGACGAAGAAGACGGGCCTGCGAGAATAGTTAATTCTCCCAGGTTGGCCAAAGTGTTGGACAGCTGATTAGGATCTTGTGGCACGAAGAATCGCACTCGTCGATGATAATCGCCCGTCTCCGTTTCGAAATTGCGAATGAACTCCATAGTGCGCAGGAAAATGTCTTTGGTATCCATCAGCTCGTTGTCATCCCATGAGATGGTGTTGGATGAAGAAGAGGATGACGTGGATGATCCGCCATCGGTGCCTGCTGCTCCAGCTGTGACGTGTTTTTCGGCAAATTCGGAATTCGAGTCAAAATTTGAGATCTCGTGTTCCAGGTTGGCCCGCAGCCCGGTCAATGCCTTCAACTCTTTGGCCATAAAGACCTCGATCTCGCTCTTGATGAAGTCCGTACGGTCTTTTAGCGCCTTAGAGAGACGCCTGTAAAGTCCGTCAACCTCTTCGATGATGGCGAGACAGTTGGTTTGCAGCTGATTCGAGTTCTTGTCAATAACGCCTAGGGCGTCCTGTAAACGAGGCAAGGTTCTCCGCACCTGGTTGTTTACCCGAGCTATTTCCCTCCGCAGGATATCCAGGTGGCCCTCTTTACAGTCAGCGCAAACCTTCTTGTCGCAGTGACAGCACAGCGTGCAGTAGTTTTTCTCCGAGCAAACCCCACAACGTTCCATCACCTTTGTTTCCCAAAGAAAAAAAAACAGAATTTATGTTCACAACTTGTTTTTAGTTTGTGGATGGAAGTATTTCGTACCTGACCGCTGGTGGGGTCGGGCAATTCTCCGGTAATTTCGATGTGAAGCTCGAGGAAGCGCTGCAACGTTACGTTGGTGGGGTAGGCTGCAATTCCTTGATAAGGGATTCGATGTTCTGCTCTGCATTCTGGGCATTTCACCTAAACGGAACATAAATGAAATTTGTTTTTTTAGCTTAAAGACATTTCAATGTGAATGTATTTTGACTGTCAATATTATTATTTACCTGGCGAGTGACGTAGTTGATGAGCCCCTCCATACAAGGCTCCATGCAGAAAGAGTGCTGACATGGCAGCAATTTGGGGTTGCGGTAGCGGTCGAGGCAAACGCAGCAAGTCAACAACTGATCAAACTGTTCCATTTTGTCGAAATCAAACTCTCTTTTTCGAGGGAGTCTGATCACGACAACGTAATGAAAGCTCGATTAGCCGGTATCGTTTTCTAATTTAATGAAAGAAAAGGAGGTGTTTGTTTAAAGTCTGTAGAGGTAAGTACACTAAAAAAAAAAGGCGAGGCATAAGATGTTTAAAATTAAGGTGGAAAGGCAAAACGATTGAGATGACAATACCTACTGGAATGAAAAACAACAATAATATGAAAAGGGGTGACGAGAGCTGGAACGTCGAGAATCGAGGAATATTGAAACGGGACTGGTTTTTGGACGGGATTTGTATCGACAAAGGCGAGGGCTTGAGTCAGCTCAACTCTGGGCGGGAGGAAAGCGGGGGAGGATGAGCTGGCCAAACGTCGACGCCGGACTTTTGGCGGCTGGGCGATGTCGACCATCTTGAGTGAGACATAGCTCAGTCGGCAACGACGGTGGGCGCCAACGCATATCAGCTATAATTAGAACCCGGTGCGTCGCCCTCCAAAAGTATGTTACTTGCCCCACGTTGCCAGTATATGCGTTTATACACAAGACTTTTTAGCGATAGACGCCATCTCGGCTGGCTCTATCTTGCCCTCCATCTCTTCCCCTCTTTGCTTTCCCCTTTTAATTCCTTGATTTTGTTTGTATTTTCGTCACGTCTCAACAGGCGATTTTTATTCTTTAAATATTCAAGACGATATGGGTCAAGTCGTTTGGCTGAGGCTGATGAATCGCACACGAGTCAGAAATTTCCGCCAGGTCTATTGACGCATCTCCGCCAGCTAATTCCGTTCACTCGCCAATGACTGTCGACGACTTGGACCTTAGAGGCGTGATGAAAAGTTGTGAACTGTCTGATCCTCATTTCTAGCAGTGACGCAGTGTTTTTATACGAGCAAAAGGCGTCCGGTTTCGATGTCACAATACACGTAATGACGCATACGGTGCCAAAGTTTAAAAAAAAAAAAACGAGAAGGGCGGATCTGTCCCCATATTCTGGCAGTTTCGAAATTTTGCTTTACAATGCCAATATTGTACGCAACGGCCAATAGAGTGCAGTTGGAACCGACACAGCAACAAACCATTGCAGTCCTTAGTTCCACGAACGAGCCAAAAAGAACAAACTTTTTAAGCAGCAGAAGATTCGTGTCTTCTCCATCTTTCTTCTAACGGTTAGCAAAGGCGAGTTGGGGGTGCTGTTCGTCCCATCATTTTGACTTGAAACACACGTTCACCCATTTTCCTGTCCCATTTTTAGACATTAGATTTGATTTCCCCAATTTTTTCCGCATTCCGGATCCCGTCCGGCGAGGAAGAAGAGATCCTACTCGAGTCTGTCAGATGGCGTGGGTATGGTGTCTGGGGGTTACAGCCAAATCGCGTCCCGGAATCAGGGAAACATACCGGAATGTGATCCAACACGGACCATTAGGCGATACACGAGGTGCGCCAGCCAGACGTGTTGAAAAATGAACGAAGAAAGACAAAAAAAGGGGGGGAAAAAAGGAACAAGACACACACATATAACGCTCATCGCCTTGCTATAAATGGTAGTCCAGTGGTGCGCGTGACTCGCCGTGGCAGGAAAAGGAAAAGGATTCAGACCCTTTTACAGCATTTTCGAATAGCTTCCATTTACTGGCAGCCGTGTTCAGGCGAGGGTTATTTTCTAATTAGTTTTCCCTTTAAAAAATAGAGAGAGAGAGAGAGAGAGGGGGGGAGACCAAGCTGGAGTGAATAGGGGGTGGATGAGCGGACGCGGTGCCTGAAGGACCACGAGGTATTTTTAGCTGGCGAGATCCCAAAACGGGAGCCGCTTCAATTCCCGTCTGTTTTCGTGTTATTTGCCGTCTCGTACCCGGATTCTTATATAGCTGACGCTTTTACACACACAAACACGAAATGCAAACGTAACAAAAAATAATGGGGAATGGTGGCACTGATGACCTTACCGTTATTTCAAGCTGAAATGGCTTAAAATGATCGCCTTCGTTTCAAAGGAAGACGCCAAACAAATAGAAGAAAGTAGAAAATTCCAATCACTTTGCAAAAGTGTCGAAAAAAAAGGGCACTAAAGTCGCTTTTGAGTCTGATTTGAATACAGATTGGAAACGAAGGCACGATAATCGTGCTGACGCGTTCGCTTGTCTTGTGTTCTGGATCATTGTGGCCGGGCTAGGGATCATCGGACTGACTAACAGTGGGGGGCTCGGCCATGAACGGGATGTTTGCGCCATCTTCGTTCTTCTTAGTTAATTTTGATTTTGATTAGCATACCCTTTACGTCGAATGGGTTGCGATGGAAAACGAAACGGCCGGCCTATCCCACTTCTGTTAGCCTTCCTCTTTCCTCCCCAGCCCGGCCTTTGCCGGCTACCTGCAGTTACCGATAGCAACGCAGCGCAATCTTCGTCAACGCCAACGTGGTGCCTAGCAGAACAGACGAAACAGCACCAGAGTTGTCCTCAGTTAAATGAACGTGGCACACTGACGTTAGATGATTCACTCAATGAACAAAAAAAAAAAAAAAACAAGGGGGGGGGCTTGGAATTCCCCAAGTCACATTAAACAAAGGCGACACACAAAAGAAAAAGAGAAGAAAAAAAGGGGAGAGGGGAAGAAACGTGACAAAAGAAAGGCACTTATGAGTCGCGGTAAGAAAAACTACCGCGCGCACCGCGGAAACTTGTTTTTTGAGCTGTCCAGGACGTTCACATGTTGCCGGCCACTGGATAACAACTGGTGGAGGAAGGGGGCCTTCGCTCTCAAAGAGCGGCTACACTCTCCTCTACCGCCAGTCTCCAGCGACTGGAAGAAGAATGAGCCGATGGTAAAGTGAAGAATAAGCGTCACCATCACAAGCGAAGCTCTCTGGCTGCACGAGCCCCGGCGCAAACGTTTCCAGCACACAAACGGCTCCGGCAACCAGTACTTCAGTCTTACATAGACAAAGCTAAAGGAATTGCACCAGAGTATGCCCCCTTGCTCCTTTTTCTCCCTCTCTTTCTCTCGTCCGGCTAGCCAGCAAGTCCAAAAAGCAAAGTCTAAAAATGAAATCCGACCTCCGCCAGGAACGGCTATAGGTGCGGGCCAACGGGAAAAGATGAGGAGGGAGGCAACAATTTCTGGGGCAACTATCGTTTGGTAGAGAAAAGAAGAAGAAGGAAAAAAAAAACACACACATTTCGAAACCACCCCTGTTTTGGGTCGGTGCCGCGTGAATAAGCTTCCGACCCGTGCCAACAAAACGAGCAACGCTCGTTTCTCGTTCGAGAAAACGACGTTATTGTCTCAGCAGTCAACTCATTGGTATTTCAATGAGGACACAGTTCACGACTAAAGAGACACAGGCAGAGCAGAAGAAAAAGGAAACTCTGAGTGACGCGATGACTCGCTCGTTCAGAGATGGAAAAAGATAAACGTGAATAGAAAAGCAAAACCAAAAAAAAGGGGGGAAACGCTTTGATGGGCGGGATGTGGGCTACACATTGACAAACACTGTCACGCGCCCAAGCCCGTTATAGCATCACAAATAACATGGGTATACGCTGTATACGCGGACGACTCATCGTACCTTTTCTCTTGCAGCTGTTTCTCTGACAAATTGCTTTGGGAATCGAAAACACACTCATCGGACAAACCGTCAGGGAAGTATTATGTAGATGTCGAAGTCGCTAGCTTGTTTGGTCTACGCATTCGAACACTAACCACATTTAACGTAGTACTCTACACCAAATGAGGTGCTAACTATGCACCAACCCGTCACCTAATCATTTGTTAAATGCTACCCTATCGGTCGTTATCATCCAAAAGGACGGGCAAAGAGACCGTGTTCAAATCGAATTGCGTTCATCTAAATTTGTTTGAGAGAACTGACAGGGTGTAATGTCGCACTAACAAGCGATCAAGTACGAACGACAGCAATGCTTTGATCGCTTTCGTACATGTTTGGAAGGCCAAGCTCGACATTTACATATCACAAGCGATGATCTTTTATGGCAGGACATGCTATAAGAATAAGATAGTCGTAGCTTGCAAAACTTTTCTTAGGAAAACAGCAGCCAAGATCTGCGAGCAAATGATAAGAAAAACAAACGAAAACTGGGGAGAGTTTTGCAAGGTGGATGAGCGCAGCGTAAGCTTATTCCCTAATCGCCACAGCATTATTGAGGACGGACCCGAGGTTACGGGCGGCTGGCTGTTAAGGAAAGGGGAAAAGGCAGAACAGATCTGGCAATAGCAAATAAAAAGAAATGCGTCCATCTCTTGGCGATTGGTGCGCATGTACCTTTCATCTTTTGTTCGTCCAATAAACACCTTTTTTCACATTTTCTTCCTTTAAGTTCGTACGCAATTTTTTTGCTAGTGTTTCTTTCCGTCGTGTTTTCTTTTCTGATGTTTTTTCTCGTTCGAACCCAACGGCATGCTCTCGGGAACAGTAATGGGTTATGCCTTAAAATGTCGCCGAAAAGTGCTACTGCCTTGTTCAAATCTAATGCATACGTGGGGGTGTTGTGCACGACTTATCTGCGTAGGTTTCTCACGAATTGTTAGTGGCGAAAATTTTGAAATTGAAAGGCAAATAATTTAAAAGGAAGAAACATACGTTTTTAATCGTTTGTTATTCGGTGGGTTAGCTCTTTGGACGGAAATCAGGATGATACAGGAGACAGTTGCAGCAGTTGGACAAGACGTTTCCGGTGGATGATCGCATTTCAATTTGGTAGAAACAAGAAAATGATAAAAAAAAATGTGATCTTTAACTGAACAACCTTTCGAGAACTTAAATTGTGGGAGTACTGTCAAGGAAAACAAACGATTATTCATCCGGGTCAATCAATCGAAACCACTTCCCCGACTCAATCAGCAGCGAGCTCATACTTCCTCGGTTTTTATAATTACTACCTACCAACCTTTATCCGGTTCATTTACAAACACTATAACTGATTCTGCCCTTTTAGAAATGCTGGGTAACGCATTGCCGCATACAAGTGCGCTATCCAGTAATGGTCCTGGATGGATAGGAAAGTTCAAGGTAAGTCACTCAAATCTCTCAGATATTCAGGTTCGTCCATGTAGCCTGGAACTTCCAGCTCGAGGAAGCGAGGCAGTCCACCTTCTTTGCCAGTCAGCCAGTATGTATCCTATTTCCAGCGACAAAACCGCGACAGCCCAAAGAGGAAGAAGGCGGGCCAAGGAGGAGCCGGAAAGTCAGCGCCAAGCAGACACGGTCCACAGTGCGTGGATGTATTCCAAGAGAAAAGAGAAGCAATAGACGACAAGAAGGAAGAAGAGAAACAAAAATTGCTGTCGTTAATAATAGACGCGACTACACACGACGAAGCGCGAGGTCGTACAAATCTATGTATAGATAATAATAAACTAGACTTGCTTACCATCATTCCTTTACCCTGAATGGTAGATAAAGAACCCATTTTCATTCAGCAACAGTAGTACATGCGTATAAGAAAAGAAAAAGAAAATCAATAGTGTAGGATGATGAACGCTAGAAATATTGCTAGGATAATGTGGGCTTATGTGTACTACCTTCACTTCAAAGCTGCCTGCGAGTAGCAAGAAAAAAGGAAAGAAATTATTTTTATTGCAAAACTAACAATCAGATATAATCATAAACTTTACAAAGGCATAAGCTACGACCTGGTTGATCTCTTTCAACTTGAACAACATTCAAAGGGCTAATATCTCTTCGTATCTTTGGAAAACTTATAATAATGCAGCTACGTCGATAATATTCACAGTTCACGTACCTCGAAGCTCCGTGTGGTAGCCACCGATAGCGTCAAGGGCTTCCTTCGCGCTGGTACTGATGTGAATCTTCATCGCTGCCATCATCCCCGAAAGAAGAGAAGAAAAAGATAAATAGCAATGATTACATTTTTGACTTTTTTCTTTTTGCTGTGTTTGGCTTTGATTGCTTTGCCAATCCCATGGGTTTCTTTTTTTTTTACGTGACACATGGATTTGACAGCGAATGACAAAAGCTTTCTAGAATGTTTTTTTTACAGTGCACCTTCTCCTGTCGATTCCATACGAGACGCAGTGTTGATGGTGTCACCGAAAAGGCAGTAGCGAGGCATTTTTGTACCGACAACTCCCGCCACGCACGGGCCTGTGTTAAAGCCGATTCTGATGCAGACTGGCTGGTTCGGACGGTGTGGTATACGAAAGCTTTTCAAACAGAATAACAAAAGAAGTGCAAAATTTAATGATTCAATTATCCGCTAATTATGTACTATACCTTTTTACACCGGCAATCAAATCCAGAGACATGGTCGCTATTTCGCCAACGTGCTTTAAGCCTAGATGGAAAAGAGAAAACAAAAATGTAATAAAATAATTCTTGATCTTTTTTGTTTAAAAGTTATCATCCACGTGCCATGTAGCCTCGTGACGGGAAAACAAAAATGTCTAAGACTGTTTAGATTTTAAGTAGACGATTTTCAGTGGTAATAGAAAATGTAGTGAGCCCTCGTAATAAGCTATGCATATGAAATCAGGCGAGTGAGATAGTAAAAGGATTTTCGAATTTCTTTAGTTAAGGGCTTCCCATCAAAGCGGAAGATGAGGGCTTTGACTTTATACGGGGTATAGATCAGTACTAATATCACGATCGTCGCAAGTGCTAGAATAAAATTGCATTAAGCCACGCGCTCGTGCTCACGCTTTGGTAGCGCTGAAACATTACGTGTGAACTTCGTGCACCGTGAGCAAATAAGTAGCATGCTTAAATGACGAGCGCTCTTGATAATGAGCTCTGTAATACCGTTGCGATGTGGTAGTCCCGAAACAACCTATTTATACAGAGAAAAACAAAAATAAACGCTTAAAAATCGCTGCTCTAATTCTATTTTTATGATTAATTATATCACATACTGTAGTATAATAAAGAAAAGATTTAAACAAAATTGTAATGCCTACCATGTACGCGTCCCCGATGGTCTCCACCTTGTAAACATCGTAGCGCTCCAGTTTCGAATCAAACATCTTGTAAAGGGCATTGAGGAAAGCGATGATCTGGCACATTTGACCCATATTGAAAACAAATAAACAACAAAGAACGGAAGACGGATAAAATTTCAACATTTTTTGACCCTTTCTTATTATTCACGAGATACTTGACAGACCTCGAGTGGCGTGCTGGAGGCGGAGATGGCCGTAAATCCGACGATATCGCTAAAGTATATGGTCACCGAGTCGAAACTTTCTGCCGGCACCTGAATCAAGTGGCACAAAGCCGCATGGTAAATAAGAGAGAACGCATCAGACTTGAGTACCAAACTGTCTTTTCAATTGCCAACTGAATTGAGCATTGTTAACACAGCACATGGCTTTCTACCGTCATTCTCTACTACAGTATATGGTACGTACTTTGTGTAAGACGTTGGGGCTAAAAACTTTTTTTTTACCCCACACAACACACCGCCAGGCAAAGTCCGTTTAGAGACCTACACAAACATAGAGTGGGACACGCACATAGGGAGTTCCAGCAGCACACACGTACATCGAGGGCACGAGGTCTAGCACGCTAAATTGGTTGTCACAACGACGGACACAAAAGGCGCAATCCTAAGCAACATTTGTATAAGAACCTGTCTTCTCTGTTTGAGTTGACGAACGACAGCCTTAGGCAGCATTTGGCATAGCAATCGATCGCACCGCTTTCTCTCGCGCTTCAGTTCCGTCGTTTTGGATACCAGGCCGCTGGCGAACGTCTACACGCAACGATAAACCAGAAAGGACGATTTAACAAGAACTACAAAAATAGGAAGGCATACTATTTCGGGGCAGTAACTCTAGTTGTAGAGTGGGCTTAACTATATAAACGAAAGGATGGACCTGGATCGTTTGAGTAGCGTTGCGAACTAGAAAGATGATGAATGGCGAGATGAACAACACTAGCGTCAATACGCAGATGGTGATGGTCTGCAACGTACCCGCTTCTTCAAGGTCCTCCTCAACCGACGCCCTGTGGAAATACAGTAAAAATTGAAATGAGATTATTTCAGGTAAGAGCACTACTAGCATGGCCTCTGTATGTTTTGGCCAAGGCAGATTTCTAATTATAGAAGATTAGTGCCGTTCCCAACGACAGGTGTAACGTATGGCATTACAGGATTTCGTCGCGCAATTTGTCTTGATGTAGTCGCAGCGAATCGATGTACAGAGACATGTAATCGTAGTACGTCGTGGCAATTTCAGTATCCGGTTCTCTTTGAAGGTTGCTATAGATCTCCAGCCTCCTACAATATCCATTACGAAGAAAATTGTTATTGTATCAGAATACACTAGTCGGAAATGACAAGGAAATGTTTTATACTTGTTCAGCATGGACTTACGTGGCTGTTAGATTGTCGAAGTAAGGAAAGTCATCGACAAAGTTCTTGTAGATGTTTACGGACGTTGTGGAGAACTGCTGTGTGGCGTTCAAATAATCCTAGCGTCAGGTGAGTGACAAAGAGAACAACAGTTCGTTCACGTAATCAGCCATTTTCGTTTTTCTCTTTTTTTTCTTATATCAAACTTTATTTAGCCACGATGATAAAAACACCTGTGCCAGTGAATCATAGCGGATGAAACGAGCGTAGTTTTCCAACGAGAGGTGACCTTTTCCGAAGTAGTAAAGCCCGTAAACTGTTATAAAGGATATTAGGCGACATTTACGTAAGAAAGCAAATTAGTACACGTCAACGCTGACGTGTCAATTTAGTCTACTGTTGCCAGATTTTCATCGAAGAAACAAAGTCGGAGTCACATGAGGCTAAGCCAACGTTGACATGTGAATGAAAAGGAAATTGCATAGACATACTGTACCAATGGCGATGCTGAAATTTTCGATGGAGCGGATGACGAATTGGAAGGCAATCAGCAACCTGATTAGAGATTCAAAATGTTCGCATTTTGCGTGGTAGGCCAAATTCAATTTGTACAGCGCAAATTTGGCACTGAGGATATTTGCGCCAACAGACTGACAAATTCGGGAAACGTTAGCGGTTATTGATTTTCTTTTCTTTCGAGCAAGTCATCTGTCAGGCCAACTGAGCACTGCCGACATAGTTTATCATCACCTACTCACGCTCTTTCAGTTGCAAAACAGGAGACCGAATATTGAAATACGGTATCAGGATTGCGAAAGAATACGATCGAGTCACAGTGGAATTGGCAATGGAAACTTGATGGTTGGTTAACTGTACGACCTTACGAAGCTTACTTAATTATATGAAACTTTGATAGCCGGCTGACGTTTTACACTTGGCTTCACCGCGCAATGTTTGCCCTGGAAACGATCAGCCTACTCGAACATATTAAGGCCGTGAAACGTTTAATGTTTAAAAAATTTCGCACCCAACTGTTTCAGGTCATAAAATCTGCCGTGATAGGTCCCCAGTATAAATTTTATATCATTTTAAGTTTCTCGTTTGCTTCTGACTGTTTCTGACTGCCGGCAAATTGAAAATGAACTTTCAAGGAAGCTAGACTAATAACGCAAACGAGTGTAAAACGTCAAATGGATACGAGGAAGTCTTTCAGTTCGCCCTTATGAAAAATTGAAAATGAGAGAACAACCTCCAAGCGCCGGTAGTCGACGTCTGCCGTATCCGCGTCGACAGCTGATCAAGAATCAGATCGTTGGCCACGTTATACCTGTATGCGAATGATGCAATATCATATGAACGATCTTAAATACCGTCTCGCTAGAAGATTAATAGAAATTAACGATGGACCATTGACTCACCAATTGATCTCGCGAATGGCTGCATTCTCCTTTTGGCCTTCACCGCGCTCTCTTTACATATTGAAAAAGAAACCAAATTGCAAGACAACAAATTTATGAAATACCCATTTAAAAATTCAACATGTAAAAATGGGAACAGGAAATAGCAAGGGAGAAGGACAGACATGTTTGAGACTATCAATCAAATCACTTACGCAATGTCAATAATCCCGAAACGTTTGACGCTGCCAGAAAAAATTCAAAATTATTATTTGACACCCGGAATAATTGGAAAATGAAAAGAAACTGAGAATTTCCGATATGTTGTCAAAGCGAGGAGTGTGCAGTTTTCGGGACACGTTATAGTGGCGAAGAAAGGGGGGGGAGAATTAAAAAATACCTTCGAGCCTTTCAGGCCTTCGTTACCGAGAAATAATCAGCATTTTTTCTTTTCCTATTCTCATTTCTCTCTGTCTAAATAAATGCCAACAATACTTTGGATCTCTCATGCAAGATATTCTACGCACTCAACTCCTTCAATTATTATTGCGTGCATGCGGAACTTTTGGACGAGAGTAAGGCTGACTTTCAAAAAGAATGTATTTTCGAACCGACCCTTGCCTGATAAACATCCAACCTGGAGAGTAGGAATGTCAATGCAACCGCTATTGTTGCTCCTCCACGTACCAGCGCGACAACTTGACATGAATTTCTTACGAAAACTTTGATCATCATTGTGAATATCGTCTAACATCATTTACTTTCCTATCGTGCTCATCAGCGATGATGATACGATATCAAATGGCAATAGACAGGACATGTCCGCCTCGGAAGACAAGCTGGAATCAAGTTACAAGACACGTGACGTGCAGCGTAAGGTACCCTTATAGTGAATGGCCCTGTAACGTATGGGAGCAGCTGTTGTCCTATTGATTACGAATTAATAGGTGCACAGATGATAGGCGGCCCATTACCCGAGTAAAGCGAGATGTTCCATGAAATTGGCTTTGGATCCGAAGATGCTGTTCCACGAGTCCGACTTGAAGGCGAAAATGGCGCTGACGTTGCGCAGAGCTTCGTCAGTGTTGGCGAACCGGTGCGACAGGCTAGATCTGTTGTACAACGACGAATGGGAGGAGAGCCTGTACCAGTGAACCGCAGACGCCCGTAGACAAATCACGGCCAGCGTGCCCGTTTTTTAAGTGCCCACGACATGCAAACAAGAATACAGATCCCAAATAGATTTGGACGACGTTGCCGGAATACATATTACCACCGATCGGAGCTTGGCACATCGGTGATGCAGGAAAAAAAAAAGAAAGGGTAAATACATAAGAAAATGGCATGCATAGTTACGATAGTGATGACACGAATGAGCCAGACGCAGCGGGTATTTATATAAAGAATACGTATGCGGATAGATTGTAGACAAACGGGAGGTTAAACTCAACTGCGAAACAAACCTGCTGTTAGATGTCTCTGTGCTTGGTAGGCCTAAGCTAGACATGGAGAAGAAAAACAAGCACAACAATAGCAAAAACAAAATTTGACAATACGTGATGGCCACAATGTACAGTCGTGTGGCTTTTTCTCTGATTGCAACCACCAAGCCCCGCGGACGTCATAACTATCCATTAAATCAATGGCGAATAGACACACCCAACTATTCCCGTCTGCTTGTTATAGGAAAGACATTTGTATGGAATGTAGGATGCACCCATTGCTTAGATAACCAACGTCACATCGATCGGGTAAAGTAGACGTACTGAGAAATGGAGTGAGGATCGCATTGTTCTTTGTTTCTCGTTTCCCCTAACCATTTTGAATTATTCTCGTACCCAACTGTATGTGCCATCACCCGGAATAACTGACGCAAAATATAGTGCCCAAATAGACTTGGCTAAAAGCCGCCTTTTGTTACTCTTACTTATCTTTAGGTCGTTTTCAGACAAATAAAAAAAAAAAATGTTCCATTTACGTAAAAGCAGATGAAAAGCTCGTGTTTGATAGTGAATGGAGCACACGCTTCATGTAACATAAATGCTTAAGCGATTCCTTTTTTTTCTCTTTCTATCTTTTATGGTTAAGACAATAGTGACAACTATAAAACATTAAAGGGTGGCAGTTTTTTTTAGAACTAAACGTCGACGAATCGCTGTTAACTACGCTGCGAGGAATTGGTACTAGAGCCCTAACGGCAGTATATACTTCACTATCGATTACCGTTAAGCACAGAGGGGGAAAATGGAAGATTTTTTTTTCATGCGGCCAAGTCGAAAGTATAGTTTTTCATCGTACGGGCATCGTTATTACATCTATGCATAAAATCATCTATGAGTTTAAAGTAAAAACAACAAAAAAATTGTCTTTCAAGTAGAAGAATTTATGACACTATTGAACTATGTTAATGAAGCTAGAACCAAAAACGCGGACGAAGCCGTTGCGTGTGTATAGAACGCGTTCAACTAACCTGTTACCCTTGGTGAATATGTAGTGGGCAATTTCGCTGCGTTCGTGCTGCAGAGCGCTGAGTAGTTTACAAACCTCCACCGTTAGATCGATCTGCCGTGGTGAAAAAGAATTTGAACAAATGTGATGTAGTCAAACGACATCGTCAAAAAAAATGGCCCAACGAAAGCAGTTCCAAAAATGTAAAAAAAAAAAAAAATTGAAAGACGGTTTCAGTGGGTAAGGGAAGGAGCACAAATCCTGGAACATATTGACGGAAAAAGAAACTTTTAACCAACGCTTGGCAACATTGATTGAATCTGAGGCTCTTTTTTACCAGGCCTTGCCGACATAAACGGATGTGGGTGGATTGGGGAACAGAAGAAAGTGTAAGCAATAAAACGAGGAGCCTGACGATAAAAGAATGGCAGCAGTGGAAACATATAAAAAGGAAGATGTACCCACCATCATTCTGAATTAGGCAACAGGGACAAAGTGATGTATATTTCCTGAATCTCACTATAGCTGAGCGTAGTCTATGGCGCCTTAGGTTTCTTAGGCAATGTCAATAGAAGTGATGTCCTACGCATTGTGTTTACCTCGTAAATTACGTCCACTCAGGCACCTTTCCCTTCATCTTCCTTCATCACAGAGGTAGCGGTTCTCAATATGCTCCTTAATAGAGAGCCACAGGAGTTTACGCTGATGCTTCGTGTACACAGTTAATTGCAATATGTGACTAAAAGAGATCAGAGGTTTACGATAGCAGATGATTGCGGAATAGAAGGGAATGATTCACTGACGCATGCATTTGAGAGCTTTGCCAGCAACAAAGAATGAAGCTCTATTCCTTTTTTTGGTGGTAAATATTAGCCTACACTAGACGAAGCGATAGTGCAGCCTAGTCGCAACTCATTCTTGCTATTCGAGCTGCTAGCATATGTGTTTTAAATTTTTGCGCGACTCTGGGAACTCTGCCCCATATTACTTTACAATTGAAAGCGGTTTTTATTCTTTTTTTTTGTCTGCCTCTTGAGTCGGAATAAAATCCGGGCCTCACTATTCACGCACTCAAGTTCTCTGTGAATTTATTCCGACTCGGTATGTGTGGAAAGCTTCAGTCCATACGAAATTGAATTCTGTGTACTGGCGGCATGTAAAATTCACTGCTACATATTGGACGGGTGTTCTCTTTTTATTTTTGAGAACCCCGCTCTAGGTTAAGCCTCTGTATATGTGCTTTACTATATATATTGCAAACGGAATTGGAGCTCCTGGAGCGATGCCAATATAAAAGTCGGTTCAGTCACTAAAGGCTCTCAGTGTTTATCAAAAACGCAAAAAAATGCAAGGGAAAGCTGGCCATTCGCCTTAAAAATTGCATGATTTCAATCTTTTGTTTACATAGAGAAAATAAAAGGTTGGAAAGGACATTTAACTGTTTACCTGGTGTTCTATGACGGTGGCTTCCTTCTGTGCGCTGATGGCATCCTTCATCTGCCCAAATAGGATGGAATGAATTTATTTTTTTCTTACTTGTTTAGCTGAAGAATGAAACAAAAACTAACCGTCAAAACGTTTTGCACAACTAGAGCTAGTATAGGTATGAAGGGAAGCAATAACATCTGAAGGAGTTGAAGTCGCTTGCCTTTTCGGGTAGCTGGGCTAACGTGAAAACTAACAGAAAATTGGTGAAAAAAAAAACAAACATGTTTTTGTCTTTTTAATTTTTTGTGCAAATATTTGAAGAGAATTACCAGCCAGTGGAAACCTGCGTCAGAGTCGAATCATCAGCTGAGCTAGCGTAATCCGTGCCAGTTCCATTTTCGGGACAGCTAAAATCCGAATCCATCTTCTTCTTCTGGGATCTTCTGCACGAAAGTTAATCACACTCATCAGAAAACACCAACTGAGGTTAACTTTGGCTTCAGCATCATTTGCCAAATGCGAAAAAAATCAAAATGTATAAACAACTGCGAGTACCAAAACTGGCAGTTGCATCACTACTCTTCAATGCGCTGTCTAAGCGAGTAGTGCCTAGCATCCATCGCAAGCGAGAATGACACTAACGTCTTATGGTTCATAGCTACTATGCCTCAGCTTTTTTTAAAGGCTACATACATAATACACGAGATGCGGGTCCACAATTTTTTTTTTCTTGTTCAGCCAACACGCAGGTTATTCTGTTAAGTGAAATGCATCGATTTTCTTTCGTGATTGAAGCCAATAAAATTCAAACATTTTTCCCTTTGCCACCCTAGCATTATATTAGATAAATTTCAATCGACTGGTAACACAAACTGTTCGTCATGATGATCATTGTACCATGTTATACACAAGAATGTACGATTCTGGGGTATTTACCTTGACACAAATGAGACGGGCGTTAAACGCTTCGTCAGGATGAAGGACTCCTTCGCTGCACTCGCGTTTTACGAAGAACTCGGGATGAATGTTACCTGGAAGAAGAGCGACTAAGATCTGTTGACGATGCGGAAGTGAGATGTGAAGTCGTTTGCCCTTTATTAGCGTGCTTTTATACCGTCTAGAAAATATGGGAAGGAACCTGTTCATTTGCGCAAGAAGAACTCAAAGAAAGGTATGCATTAGTCATGTAACAGATCTCGGTCAATGTTTGTATGACTTGTCATACACAAGCAGGCCCATGGCAACCAAACATCTCGAAATTCTTACTAATTGAAAGCGTATACTGATATTCCAGGATCATCTCGTCTTTCTTTCTGACCCTTTATTATTCACAGCGCACGCTATTTGCTGTGTCTCCTCTTCGATTTTTTTTTCTTTTTTACCGACTTCTATGCAACTGGCCTTTTTCTTTCCAAGTCTCAGGAATGGCGTCTAATGATTGTACTTATCCCTTAGTAACCACATATAGTTTCATTGCTGATCATATAGATTGGGATGTCGGATAGCTCCTTAAATAGGTTCCTTGGAACGAAAAAAAGAGGACACTAATACAGTTCTATAGCGTGTTGGTGTCATTAGTAACGCGGAATGAGCTTTATCTGGCGTTAATTTTTGAAGCACGAAATCTAGTTACGTGATCTTTTCTAATAGATTTTGACGGAAGATATATGAACGTCTTTATATATCCAATTAAGTCACTTACTTCGATTACGCCTCACGCAACTCTGCCCACGATTTTCATGAATTTTGGATGGTTTTCCGTGTGTAGACATGTCACAGCATGCTTCTTAATTTTTTTAGGCAGAAATATAAATCTCAGGCTTAGACGAGAAATGTCACGCTATGATTCTCCTCTCGTGTTTCATTGGAGCTCCATTTCTGACTGTATATAAGAGGGAAAGAAACGTTACAAAATCATAATCACCCAGGAGAATCAACTAATTGCTTTGTGGGACCCTCCCTGAGACAATCTTTCATTTCTCTCAATCCTCTTTTCACTTTCTTTTTATCACTGACGTGCAACAGACCATAAGACCCAGACAAGATCACAACAGTCAAATAAAGCCTTTTTTTTTTTATTGCCACCTAAATTTTCATTGCCGACGTTCCTCCAATTGTGTTTTTTAGCAAGCAAAAAATATGTGAACCTGAACTGGGTTTATTAAGTTCTCGTTTTTTTCCTGGAAATCCCAGTCCGGGGCATCTCTAAAGATTCATTTCCATGGCTTTATTTTGCCAATAGCTGTCAAGCTGTTACGAGGTGCCGTGTTACCCATCCAGCCACGGGTGCCGAACGGATCTTGCATAGCTGCAATTTCCGTTTGATTTCGCGTTGAAATTGCGAACCACGGAAAATCCAGAAATAGGAGGCATCCAGCAACCGCATCGGCTGCTTTCATCAAATTTTGTGTATAACGATAAAGCTGTGTGTAACATTGTTTATTCAAGTTTGTACAGTTAAATATAAGATGTGGAGCAAAACCTTATTACAAAAGAATATGAACAAAAGTTGGAGGAAAAAAAAAAGAAGGAGATCAAAATGAGACATCAGACGCAGAAGAATAAAAGCTACTTACTTCCCCCCTTTTATTGTTTCTGTGTAACAGTCGACTGTTCGCGAACTCGCAGCTTCGAATGAAATTCATCGATCGGGTCGAGAATCCAATTGAAGGGCAAAACAAAAAAAAAAAGAGAAGACAAAGCGGAGAGTGAAAAAAAAGAAACGAAATGCTGCACAATGGCAAAGACAATAGCTACACAAGTAAAAGAAATACAGTAGGACTTAAAGTGGGGCTTACTTCGCAGAAAGAAAAAGGAAAACGGGCACCCGTGGCAACGAAACTAAATACGTATTTACAACTGACTCGATACCACTTATAACCATGGATTTTTTTTTGAGAGATCATAACAATCAAAATCAGATTGTCCGGGAAACGGTGCACAACAATCGTCTCCTAAAGCCGCACGCTATTACATGTTGTTGGAACAGAGGAATATACTGGCAGTCTTGTACAATGTTGTTGTAATCAAACGCTTGTCAAAAAAGAACGGGTATAAATATGACGTGGGCTATGCACGAAATTGGATGTGGCAGTCGGACATGAAAAATTGCACAGGTCTTATTTATTTGGACGTCACGTTTTATATTACAGTTCGGGAATCGTAGTGAGGTATCCAATGGAAAGGACCGTTCAATTCCAACTAAGGATGTATCACGTCCAGAACCCGACAGCCTGGAACAGAGATGACGGCATCAATTCGGGCGGATGAGACCGAAAGAAGGAAACTCACATACTTTCACGTATACTTTACATATTGCAGATACATATATGAATAGCAAAAAAACAAAAAAAAAAAACATCAGAGTTTATACATGGAGATAGGAGTGCTGGGAAAATGCAACCAACCAGCACGAGGAACGTTTCTTCTGAATTTTTTTTATCTACATAAAAGAATTCAATTTTTGTTCAATAAATAGCTAGTTTCATGTAAGCCGCTCGGTTTAATGTACAAATCGAATTCCGCAAGCAAAATCTACTCTATTTGGTGGGTAGGACGAGTGAATCAGCTGATCGGACGAGTGTAGGCAGCAGAAGTAAGACTGGAGGTTGTGGCTCTTGTCTGGATTCCAACATCGAGTTTCGTTGACCAGCGCGTTGGACGATGTCCAATTCTTCCAAGCGGACGGACGTGCGATTCCGTTCGTTGCCGAAGGACTTCATTTCTCTCGCTGGATGCTGGTTATTATTGCCGGGCAATTGATGGCTGTAAAGCGGATCGACGTAGCCATAAGGGCCGCCCATATATTCGAATTGATTTCCGTTGCGGTAGCTATACGTGACGGCCGGCGCGGATGATAATTCATCCAGCTCGTATTCTTCATCGTCATCGTCCTCGAATAGACAACTGCTCTTAGATTGGGTGAATCCAAAGCCGGGCAAATGCTGGCCAAATCTCGCCAAGATCTGCTGCTTTTGTGTGGCTATCGCTTCTCCATTGGCCAACGGCCTGCCGTAGCGACGCTTCGGCGATCCGCACAGGCTTTTTGTTTCCAACGGAGTTGCCATTTGCTGCTGCTGTTGAAGTTGAACGTCTTCTCTGGCCAGCGAGCCGATGTAAGCCGTCCCATTTTCAGTTGGCAAATCTTTGCTCTTCATGCCGGAGAGCCAAGTTTTGAAGATGAGAAAGCCACTTTGAACCTCTCCAGCTTCTCCCGATGATGATAATTTCAACTGTTGGCTGGCGTTGTTGTCACTCTGTCGATGTTGCTGTGAGAATACTTCTCCTGGGGGATTAAACATCTTTAGCGTAGCTGTCGGAGTCATCGTTTCCATAGCAGTAGACGTTGCCGTTGCCGGCTCACCGCTTCCCGACAAGACCTGCGCGCGCATTTCCGCATGATTCGTATAGAAAAAGAAATGTGATAGAACAAAAAAAAAAATTCTATAATTTATCGGAGATATACTGCAGCAACATTGCCGCTGTTTTTGCCAATAGGGCAATGTGAACAGGGAATAAAATCAAATAAAACAGGGCAATTCTAGAGAGGCTTTTGTGTTGAGCCGATCGATCGCCTCAACTGGCTCTCAATTGGCCGAAGCTTTAACTCATCAAAGGAAGTGAAGTTGATGACGAGCGAAAAGAGAGCAAAGAATAGAGAGCGAGGCATTGCACACATAATAGGAATTGCAAAAGAGAAAGTATAAAAGCTGCCTATATTAATCAATTTCCACAATTCTTGTGCTTGCTTTTTAGTCTGCAGGCGTTCACTTGAAAGCCAAACAGCAGAGCAGCGCCGGCCAAAGCTGCCTGACAATCTAATAGGCAAAACTTGAAAGGATCGACACCCTCACACAGCCGCGCCAATTTCAAAAGGTCGCAGAAACATAGCGAAAGAAGTCTAGCGTTTTTCTAAGTAAAAAAAAAAAAGGGGGGGAAAATACACATAGTCTGACACTCGAGAATGGTGCCCAGAATAGCAGTGGGAGTGCTTATTCAAATACAAAAGAAAAAGAAGCATCCATTTTCATCGTGCCGTTAGTTTTTTTTTTTTCATTCGAACTGAGTGCGTCGCAGCTTATGATTTTTTAAAAGAACCCGATGTTTCTTTTCTCGGCATTTCAAGTTGCCTGTAAATATCCGCAATCCTTGGGAGGATCGCATAATCTATTCGAATTGCACTTCATCATTGTGGCAACCGCAAGTTTCAGCTTGACAGTCTTAACAGCAGCCAAAGTTTTGCGGTTTGTGTAAGGAAACGCGAAAAGAGTAGGGACCCCTTTCTCGCTAATTACGGCGGCCATCTTCTTCCCGCCACGCTCGTTGCCACCCCGCACTCCTAGCACGTCTTCACGCCGACGACTCCTTTGATGTTGTCGATATATCATTTCACGTGTGTCTCACAGTATCTTTATTCTACATAATTCATACCTGCCAACAACTATCACACGCCATGTACGTGGGCGCACACATACACACACCGCGTTGAGTCAACTCTGCAGCGTGTACAGAAAGCGAAAGTACATAGACATAAAACAAAAAGGAGGAGGAATGACTCAATTATTCAAATGCAAGCCCGCAAGACTTTTCGCTCGAGAGTTTTAGTACATTTTTTTTCAAGCAAACGAATTATCGTTATCTCGGCTGTATGCATTTACCTGAGTCTCGACAATCAAGTCGTTATCGACCAGCTTGATGATGTAACTGTCATTTGGCGGGTCATTCCTTGTCTGAATAAAGGTCGTCTTTTACGCCACGAGGGAAAAATGCGGAAAATTAGAAACTCATTACACTGATTTTTGTAGGCTGAGGTACGGCGAGGAGCATCATGCAAAATGTATGTGTACCTGAATGGCTTGTGGAGACGTGGCTTGAGATTTGGTAATGGCCGCGTGATCGTCTAAGACGACGGTCGTCAACGGAAAAGCGGATCGATCGTGACGGTCTTTGTATCTACCGAAGCAGCTTTGCCCCCGTAAGCAGCCGATCCTTGTGTGTGTGTGTGTAGGTCGTGTGTTGATATATATTGCGGGGTCCACGTAGGGATTGGAATGAGAGTCAGGGCCAACGGTCAATAACATCGCCAGCCAATCGACAATTGGACGAGAAGAAAGGAATACGAAAGAACATAAGCGGCTAAGTTAATTTTGTCAAGTAGTCCAAGGGTAAAAAAGATCAATTTGCAAACAGCAATCGTCCAACTCGAATACGATACCTGAGGAAAATAAAGAAGAGCAATACGATGGCTAGGCCAGCAGAGGTCGTTAGGATGATCAACAAAGTTAAGCGTCCATCTGTGAACATATACAAGCATTGTTAGAATAAACAAATCACTATATACTTTAAAGAGACGTGGCAGTGAACTAAGCAAGTTACCTTGATCCAGCATCAGTGAGGCATCCTGTGAACGATTGGTAGCCACTTCGACGGGCGTGTAGGCCGGCGGTAAAATTCGAGAAGCCAATAAGGTGTTTTCCCAAGCCATGCTGATCATGAGGAAGGCAGTTAAGGCTGTTGTGACAAATGAAGAACGAAAGACAGTCCACTGGCAGTGTTCCGTTAGGTTCCCTGATGAACTGTAACGTACGTTCCAATCGTTGTTTGCGCGTATGCAGAGCGTGACTTCTTCCACCGCAGAATTATTTCCTGTTTTCAATTTCCTGTTCAAACGTTTAGCGGGCCTCAATCTGTAAACGTTTCCTCCGTCGGACCTTCCGTTTTTTTTTTTTTGGTCATTCACATGTGCGATGATTACAGAACGGCTGGCCAAACTATCCCTTCCCCAAAAACGGGTTAGAGTAAGAAAATTGAAAGCTCAGCACGAAGGCTGCTCTTTTCTTTTTAGCAATTGCATCGACTAACTTGAGCCTTTTCAGTTCGGGCTTTGTGCAACTTCAGTTACTAGTCTAGTGAACTTTCTTTATAGTGCACAGTTCGTCAGCAACAACGCCAAAGCAAACAAAAAAGCAGCTTTTATTATCATTTTTTTTTCAATTGCACACTGTCTGTTACATGAAAGCCTAACAACCCCTCGACATTTTTCCCTTTCTTTTTTTTTCCTATTTTTATTAAAAGGTGTCATAGGATACGGAAGTTCCAAAAGCTTTTAAATAGTTTTTATTTTGTTCTGTTTAAATTGAGGGGGGGGGGGGAATCCACGTGTAATGAACTAACTGTCACGCTCACATGAACTGTCGTTTCGAACGCAACTTGGACAGTCGGAAACTGCACTGTACCTAAAAAGTTTCTTCGTCGCTAGTAATTACTGGCCAATGCAAGTTCTGGGCCACAACGTACACACGTACACACACCGCTGGACAGAGCTTGACGGATGAGAAATGGTTGAATTACAGCCAAAGGCAGAGGAGTAGCGACCAATGTCAACCGACAAGGACGGGCGAATTGGATCGACTGCGGCGAGTCCGCCTCGGTTGGGTGCAACATACACGATGGAGAACCCAACGCCAAAGAGGGAAGTGACTGAACGGAGGAAACAGCAGCTGGGGCAAAGGGAAGTACGACGGGCGTGTTGGTTGCACACACACACACACACAAAAAAGAGCTCCGGCGCGGAGGAAACAGTCAATATCACCGCGCGTCGTTTTTATTTTGCACCAGCGGAGACACACAAGCAAACCCTTTCAATCACTTGACATAATACCCGAATCAGCGGACAAAAAAGGAGAGGGCTTAACTGTGTGAGAAAGACGTCTATAGTGAGAACGAAACAGATTTTATTTTTATTTTTTTTCGAACAGAATCTTGTCAAACAAAAATGGCTGTGAACGTAGAGCAAAAGCGAGACGTCCTCCCGATACTGGGCCGCCTGTGAACTGCGAGAATCGGGACATGGAAAGCTGAGTCGACGCTATAAAAACGGCAAAGAAGTGGGCTGGGCGCTGCCGAGTGGTAAATTTCTTTATTTTATTCTTTATCCTTTTTTTTTGCGCAAGCTTGACTCCAACATCCATAACACACAATCGTTCCGTATTTTTTGTAAAATTCTTTTCCGCTCTTTCTCACTCCGGTTCTCTTCATTCACGCGCAACGTACTCTGTATATAAAAGACAGCTACTTTAATAGACAGGACAGTCTCTTTGTATTGAACCCCATTGACGTCCTCCCCCTGACGTGTTTCCCCTTTGTCGTTTGCTGTTCGATCTTTGTTTTGTTTTTGTTTTTTATGTAGCTGCTTACGTGTTTCCCTGTTGAAAAATGTTTGATGCTCTTCTTCTCCGAAAGGCTTTCAGAGATCCGTTAGTCGTTAACTTTGGTCTTATACGGCGAAACACGATGGGAAAGTAGTGGCCACTCGGAGGGTAAAAAGAACGAAGTGATCTCGGAATGTACACACAAAAAAAAAAAGGAGATGACACGGACAAAAATAAAGAAAGACAAAATGTAATCATTCACTGTATAGTTGGCAAATGGAAAAAAAAGTAGCACACTCGCAGAAAACTCCTTGGGCCACGTGATAGTCCTTCACCTAGCCTCTCGACGACTTCGGCAGTATAGTCAAGTAGACGCGCTTATTAGGGCCATTCTGAGTGCGTCCATCGTCAGCACTTCGTCGTTGTGTACAACTGGAGACGAAATAGATGTTGCTCGCATTTAGTCACAATACAGGCCCCGGACAAAAGAAGCCAATTGACGTCGAAGAAAGCCAAGTTTCCCTGTCAACCAAAATAAATAATAAGGAAAAATTGGGTACAGAAATAAGGACGCACGATCAGTACATCACATCTTTCTAGTCCACTATCAAAGTTGAATACAAAGCAATTCGATCTATTCGCAATGTGTAGGCTACATCACAACGAAACAAAACACAATAAACGGATCGTTATTTTCGCTGAAAGCTTTTTGGACAATGCAATGATGCGCATTATCTACAGATCGGAACCAGTTTGAAAAGTCTTTATTTTTCTTTGAGCGAGAGATGAATAGTTTAAAATAAACAATCATTGATCTATGTGAACATGGCACGTTGTTATCGAGCTGTATTTCACTGAGCTTTTCTTTTTTCGCAGTTGGTCGTATGTATTTATGGATGTACACGATAATGGCGAGCGACGATTGTTTACTGTCAAACTAACTCAAGCCGAACGAACAAACCGAATCGAAATGTGACCGCAACAACTGCTGACGTCCCTCTCTTTCTTCCTCTCACCCTTCTCGCAATTGAAAGATGGCAATCATCTATAGTGTGGAGAAAAGCGAGAAGAAAAAAGAGAACAAATAGAAAGACTGCCAGAGAAGTTGGAGAAATCTTTTTCGTGCCACAAAACACGATAAAAAACTCCGGGCTTATACGATCAGCTCGAGTCAACAGACAGTTTGTTTTGTTTTTCTATCGTGTTTCGTTTCTTTTTTTTTCCAATTCCATCGGCGGTTTGTTTAATGCTTCTTCTTCTTCTTCTTTTTGTTGCCTCCGTTGACATCGTGCGATTATCTTTTGATTGCGGCCAAGTCGAGCGAAAATGGGCGTGGCATTGGGACGACATCGACCGAAGACTTTGATAGGCATTCACTAGACGTGGTGTACAGACGCGCACAAAAGGGACTAGCTAAAGAAAATCGGCCAACTAAAGAAGAACAAAAGAAGATGGAAGTCTTAAGAATGAAAAGAAAATAAAAAAAGAAGGAAAAAAATTGAAAGAAAATAAGGAGGCTGCGGCAGGCTGCAGAAGCCACTGCCAGCAAGCTGAAAAGAATTGGAATTCTGAAGGAAATAGAAATGGAAAAAAGCGACAGAGAAAGACAAATAGGAAATAGGATACGAGTTTTTTTTTTTACAGGCAGAGGGGAAAGGATCACACATCTAAGAGATGAGAACCCCAGAATTGAGAAAACTGTCAGACGTGAGAAGGGTTGGTTGGCAGGACGAACGAACACACAACGGGAAATCCGCATCGGCTTACATAAAACATAGCGAGAAAAAAAAATAATATAATAAATATTTATAGGCTAGTAATAATAGGGCAAAAAAAAGTAGAAGCGAAGAACGAACCGTAAATATAATGTGATTGGGTGCAAAAACTTTGCCGGCAGATAAATAAAAAGCCAAACGATGTCATCAGCTAACGTCACTTGCACGCCAGTTTACTTACGCGATCCGCCTGCGTGATTCCTGTTGAACCAACAATCACAATAAAATTCTCGCACAAAAACAAACAGTAAAGTTCGCTGGCGCTAGTTCCGTGACATTAATAAATGGCTGATTATTATTACCCGATCGTTGCTGTAAGTCAGCCGTTAGTCAACAGCCTTTCGGGACTGTGTGACGTAAAGTAAGATCAATGTTGAACATGTTGGTTTAGATGCTGTATTTCATTAGTTTGTTTTGTCTTAATAATATTAAACTAGTCCCCGTTGGATTGAAGAAAACAAATCGCAAACACGACGGACATGTTAAAGGTCAGTGTTTTTTTCCTTAAGGCAAAAACGAACCGAAAAAATATAGTGAACTATACAATAAAAGATTTATAAATGTTTTTCTAAAAAATTCTGTCCCAGTGTATAGAACACTAACATGAGTTTCAGGCGAAAAACATGTTTTGAAAACAGGCGAAGCAAAAGTTGTGCCGAACAAGAGATGGCTGCATTTAAACAGCGCGGCCTAAATCGGATTGAAACCCCATCATGGCTGTCGAAAGACGAAACCAACGTAATACATCATTTAAAATGGAAATACCCTTGCCCCTTCCAAAAACTTATAAACCACGTTCGTTGCCGTTCCGTTTTTTTTTCTCTTCCCATTCTGCCCATGTCGACACTTGCTGTCCAAACTTTTTTTTCTCCTCCTTTCTGATGGTGCCGTTGGGACGGCTCGACTAAATACTTTTTTTAAAGTTTATTTAATTTATATATTTTTTCTGTGTGTGTATGGCCAAATGGAGAGAAACGGGAAAAGTAAATACGCGAACGCAACTGCGGCCATTATTTTTCTGTGGGATCGTTCCTTGCGGCATGTCTAGCCTACCCGAAGCTAAATTGCCATCGCTGTAGAGTGTAAGAAAAAAAAAAAGGAATAGTCTGTGCTCCATAATCTAAGACCAGGATGTGTACGCGTAGCTTGGCTTTCTCTTTCTAAATTAGTAATTGTAATCATGGTAAATTAAAGAAAATGGAAGAAAAAAAGGAGGTAAGTGAAAAGGAGTACGCTTTAGCGAAGTGCTGCCGTTGAGTTTCATATATATTTTTTTAATTCTTGTGGCGATGTGGTGGATGTTGTGCTACTGAAACTAATGGCGTTGCATAGTACAGGGATTTCGTCAATGGAGTTGGAGCTCATTATTGCGACCTACACCGAAATGAACGAAATGGAAGATGAAAACATCCATAACTTGGCTGATTGCCGGCAGCAAAGAACAGAAAACTAGGATTTCTTTTTTTCTAAATTATTTGTTGATGTTTGTTGAATATTCTTCTTTCTTTGGCGAAAAAAAAAAAAGAATCTTTTTGAATAGGACTAAAATTGTTACGATGAATAATTGGATTTCAGACGTGTAGGGGGGTACAGGTATATAATAACGAAACGTTCCATGTGCAGCGTGAATCAGTAACAGAATGCCTATATAAAGGTATCATTGTAACCCTTATTTATTTGTATTATTCAAATGGCGTGGACTCGGTGACGTCCCGTTTCCAACGGAGACGGGCGTTGGCTACCGAAGAAACACAAAGGCAGTTTGAATTCGAATCACGCAAACAGACCCTCCCCACCCTGAGGCCTAGTCTTGAACTATATCGATTGTAACAGAAAATGGTTGACGGTTATACAAGAAGGGGAGAAAAAACAAGGCAGGTCACCACACTATTCCAAACGATACAAAAATAAAAAAAACGATTATTTGGCAAGTGCACGCGATTCAATGTTTTGTAGACACCATGGCAATTCCCCGGCACGTGCCGTGCACCGGATCTGCTAGGACAAGCGCAATGGTGAACAAAAATAAAAAAGGAGAAAATGAGAACACAGGTGCGCGTGCATCTGCGTTCCAGATGACTAAGTGAATTCAGCTAAAAAGCTTATTTCTATATGTGTATACTTTCGTCTATATCGGTTGTGTAACTAGGAATCGTATAGCCAATCGCGAATCCTAAAGTATTTTGTCGAATGATTATAGTTGCAGGGGACAAAATAAACAACGGGGATGAGAAAACAAACACTTGAACGTTTCCCTGAAAATCGGGTTATCGATACGATGAAATCTTCGGCGGATAAAGTTCTTTCTGTACGTTTGCTTTCCTTTCTAGTCAAATGAGCTTTTCAATGTTCTTTGTTACACGTTGACAGACAAGAAGCCAGTTTGAATTCGTATCTCAAATATTGATTGAAGATTGCTACTCGACAACGAGCGATCCACTGGAATAATTAGATGGATTATTCAAAAAAGAAAGTGCATTTTATACCGAGAAAAACTGAATTGGGGAAGGGGGAAACGGAAACTTTTTGCTTGAAATGTACGTGTCACATTATTAGCCGCTACATTCAAATAAAGTGACATCTACGTGCTGAGATGATGAGCTAAAACGCCATCGTGATTACACGTCATCTGTGCCGCGTGCGAGCGCTCGACGTATTGTCCGCCGGGCGACGGGAGTCCCGTCCTCGAGCGACGTTCAATCTCAGTCATGAAAATGTACAAGTTCTCCGAAATCTCATTGCGAGTACCCAGTAGATGTAGAGCGATCAAGAAAACTTCACTAGCACCCCCAAGTCTTGATGGATTTCAACGAAATTACCCACACTATCAACTAGAATAAATTCAAGAACATGCTGCTATAGAGCGGAACATAAGGAAAGCTGGGATTTTCGATTTTGACTGATGGATGGAGGCCACTTCGTGTCTGCTGTCTCGTCATCATGATAAGATACTAATATTCAAATGTCTTCATGTCATAACAAGACTAGGTCACAGAGGGCTTTACACCCGGACATTCGATTTCTTTCTAGATCCCCAAACAAACGCAACAACATAACAGTTGATACTATTTGAGAGCACGTATGCAAACAGAGCGGACATACACACACACACACACACCAAAATCGAAAATTAAAAAAAAAAAGTTCAAAGTCGAACGTTTTCGTCGGGAGGGATTAAGAAAGATGTGGGAAAGAAAATTTATCTCTTACCAATATTTTTCTCTCTGCTCTATTGATGTTATGTGTTTGTGTGGCTGACGTTGTTTTTCGTGTGTGTTACAAATACAAGCGGCCGATAACGAACGGCCGATTGCCTCCTATCTGGTCTGACGGTACGGATCGAAATGAACGAAACGTTCGTACAGGTTGCCGGCTTGTTTAAACTGGGCACAGACGGACAAGTGTGTGTACCAACACAAGGTGTGGTATTATTAAGAGCGAAGGGCGGCGGTAAACGTACCTGTCCTGACACACGCACTCACAAAAAAAAAGATCCATTTTGATCGAAACGAGTCACCCTCGGAGCAGGTGTGTCCCCACAGACGGATAAATGTATATACTTATTGTTTAGAGTTTGCAAGTGGCCATTTTTCTTTTTACGTGGTAGAAAAAGGGGGGGATATCTGTGTTATACCGCAATACACAACCTAAGGAGAATGTTTTTGTTTGTTCTAGTCTTTTTTTCGTATCTCTTTTTGTTGAAATATTTGGGGTCGACATAAACGCAGAGAGCTGGATCTGTAGGGAAAGTATCGTGTAATGCAGCTGGACTCGGTGGATTGTACCAACATGTGGCTGAGCATCAGTCGCCCCACCTTCCGATCTCGTGTCTCTGCATCGCCTTTTATCTCTACATCTATCTCTCTATTTTAAACCTAGAAATGGACTCAAAAATTGTTACGTTACGTTTAATCCTAAATACTATGCGCGTTTCCTAATACAAGATTTCAAAATGCAGTAAATAAGGCCATTTGAAATGTTGGAGATAAACGAAATGTTGGAGCGCGCGACGTGAATAGTAAAGGGAAGCTCAGAAATCAAATGAGAACAAACTAATCAAATTAATGAAAATTTAAAAAAAGGGGAAAATTAAAAGCGAATCAGTAGAAACAGTTTTACCGTGTAGAGGGAAGTTGATTGGATGTGTCGCGGAAGACTGTGTGGAAGCAAGGCTCATCATCACCAACTCTGTCGAGACGTTCTGAACAAATGAACGATTCTCTCGTTCACTGAGGTCTCGCCTCGTCGTCGTTCGTCACAGAAAAAACACACACACACACACTTCTCTGTCTCAGCACACACACACACATACACACACTGTTTCTCTATCTGAGGTTAAGTCTGTTCGGGAGTGAAGGTTATCGCATTTCTAGACCATAGCAAAGTTTATAGTGACCGATCAGTCCGAAAAAAAGGGAGGGCGGGCGAAGAGCTGGGGCATTTGAAAGGAAAATTAAAAAGGGCAAAGAGAGTCGGAGAAGAACAGAAATGTGATGAAGAGAGGCGTATATGTGTAAAGACGATGATGATGGACTTGGGTCGATGTGGCTAGGGACTTATCGCACTTATTGCAGGGTAATTCGACACCGACAGACAAATGAGTTTATCATTTTACCCTCCCCTCTTTGAAATGAAGAACCGGTTGCTTGTATTATCGGTTGATAATGTAATACACACACACGCACATACACGCACAGGATACAGAAATGTGAAATGATAGAAAGGACTGAATCGAACTATAATCAGCTAGTGGCGATGTTGCCATCCGGGCCACCACTGAAGGCTGGCTCTTGTTTTTGCACATCAAATGTGTTTTGTTTTCCCAGTTTTTGGGTAGAACATACAAAATGAAAAACGATACCCACAAAAAAAAAACGCGAAATAGCCAACTGCTGACTGGATGGATGGAAAATAGAAGGTGTTGATGCTCTTGTGGAGGTCACCTACTTCCGCTTCATTAAAAATTTTTGCAAAGGCTAGCAAAAAAGAAACTTATCAGAGGGCTAATGTCCTCAATTTTCGTGACGTTCCTTTTTCTTTTCAGATTCGTTGTGGGTTAGTAAGTAAAATGACACCCTACCGTGCTGTAACAGTTACGAATCGCTGCAGAATTTACAGAAGCTGGGACATCAATGTCGTAATCAGAACGAGAAGAATCTCCGCATTTTGTTTTGCTTTTCTTTTTTAATCAATTGCCGGCAGAAAGAGGAAGCAAGGGCCAATATGTGTCGAACATCCGGCCGTCGTAAAATTGCATCCCGACTGGTGTGTCGATGCGCTTGAAAAGAGACGCGAGGTCGTATCACATGTTGTCCTCGATCGAACGAAATACTTTGTCACAGATTCGCTAATTGCTAACATAATATAGCGCATTAAACATTGACATTTCCCTATGCAGTTTCAATTTAATCCCGTTAGATTCTTTGCTCTACTTCTCAATAAACACGTTTTTTTTCTTGTACGGAAAAATATTATTCCAAACAAGCTCTTCTTTATTGTAGGGCCAAATGAATAATTCATTTTCGTGTTAAGGAAACACGGGACACGTCTACAATGACAACGTTTTATGTAAACTACTCGTGTCTATTGGAACAAGAAAAGGGACAACTTTAAGAAAAGAAAAGAGACGTAATTGTTTACGTTCGCTCTTCTCTATATATGTGCTTGCATATACCATTATTTCGCTTGAACAGAGCCCCTATTCTCAGTAAGCCTCTATCTTCCTCAAGTTTCACGACGCTTTTCTGTTGACTCTATTTTTTTTTCCTCATTAGCATCGGTATTGAAAACGTAGTTTTCGCTTGATTGAATGCTACGCTTTCCCTGAATGTATAGATTTGCTCGAGCTGCCTCCAGAATAAGCAACGATTTCTCAGACTGCATAGCAGACAGTGCCGGATATTTTGTAGTAGAAGAAGATTATTGCTGGAGCAGCAGTGCCGTTGAATGGTTGCTTGATCAGCAGTTCCTATGTGGGAGTATGAACATGTTTGCTGCTGTCGGACGTGTGTTATCAATGGCGGTTATCGTGTTACAAAACGACTCGCAAGTTCCTTTTTTTTTTCGTGTATCGCGCGTGAAAGAGAAATAGAAAACGACTTTCCTTGGCCATGTCTGGCAATTCCATCGTCTTCAGCAAACACACAGTATGGATTCCTCTGTTCAATTCTTTTATTTCTTTTTTTTTTTTTAACATAAAAAAAAGGAGGAGCATAGTAGATACTCTGAAGGCGGATCATGACATTCGAGGACTCCTTCTGGCTTTTCTTGAATCGGAAAACATTTTTATAGATGGAGGGGGGGGGGGGAGCATAGCGCGTTGGCAAAGAGTTAGACGGAGATAAGCGGCTAAGCTTTTCGTAGAAATGTGCAGACACAATATGATGACGACGACGGCCGGAATGCCGTGCGTGTCCTTCCTAAATAATCCTCATATCATTCCTTTGCCTATTCCCGCTGTTTCGTTTTTGAACGAGCGCGAACATCAGGCTCGGCATCGTCAAATAACTCGTTGGACATACATAGGCGTATCAGTTGAAATAAGATGAATAGACCTCACGTGCAGTCGTATAAGAAACTACTACTACTATCTAGTAGTGCAAGGCATATAAGGTTAAGAATTTCCCTGCAGACTCGATTAGGTGGCACGCCATTCGACCGAACTTGCACGTTTGGATGCAGTACCACTTCCGCGTGCTATGCGAATGTCATAATAAAGTACGCAGTATTGTATCTCCTGCACAACGCACTGCGAAAAACGGATGTAGAAAAATTCAAAAAGAATTGTCGCAAAAGAAGAAATCGATTCGCCCACCCTGTGAAATGAATAAAACAGGGGGGAAACATCTTAGTGATATAGAAGAGTGGAAGAGGATAAAAAAAAATCGAATTATTGAATGGAATAATTTTCGGGGGTGGGATGTAAGGTTTTTTACTTGAAACTGACAAGCGGGGATTGGCGTGGGCTTTTGATGACAGGAGAATTGAATTTTGATGAGCAGGATACATCCCTCACATCCTCAAAGGTTCCGCAGACTTACAGGAAAGCAACTTGAAATTGATTTACCCTTACCAGCGCTAAAGAAACACCTCAAGGCAATACTGGAATTGATCCAGAAATAGACAAACAAGTAGCTTCAACTTCTACTTGGAGACTACGTATAGTAGTTGTTGGCCTGCTTTAAACCGTAATACAATTCCGCGTGTCATCGCATCGCCATCATTCTCTTTTCCATTTTGGAAAACAGCCTCACCAATTCGTGTATGTATAACCTATATTAACTATAATGTTAAAGTTGGGGGAAACGCTTGCATTTTTAGTTGCCCGGTTGCATGACCGAACGGCAGAGACGCATCCGTTGGCTTTATTTATCGGGCAGGATGCAGCCGCCCGTCGTCTTCCACAACATTTTCTCCCCTCTCCTTTAACTACTGCTGCTGTTTTTCAATTCACGGTAGATTTCATACAGACCAACAACGGTTTCTATTTCCTGACCAGATGCGGACTTTTTTTTCCATTCAACATGTGGTATCATGCAAATATTTGAAGGGAGGTCGTCATTTGAGGTGAGGCGACGAGAGAATTCAATCGATGTACCACGCAGGTGGAAATTGGTTTTTCTTCATCAGCCTGACGCATTGTAAAGCAAATATCGGGTGGGATCAGACTGTGTTTTATGCATGGAAAGATAGAATCAACGCATTTCCATTTCCCTTAATAATCCACTGTTAGCCATTATTTTGATGACGTCACAACAGACGAGCGCACCTGCAGGTGTAATGCTGTGCGTACGCAAAGCTGAAACACTTATTTTTCCTTTTTTACCACCGCCACCCAAACGAATTTCACATGGCTTTTTAAAGAGTGTTTCTTAACACTTTGTAGCGTTTTTTTTTATTAATTTCCTCTTATTCTATCCAATCTTGGACATCTCACTTCGTAATGTCAGCTCAGGGTTTTTGACATTTGTCGGTTTTTTATTGTCGTTATCGATCGATTTCTGAGAAACGAACTTCGATCATGTTTCGTAACCATCGAGCCCGAAAAACTACAACTTTTTTTTTAAGTGTATATTGTGCGGTACAAAACTTATTTTTCATATTGTACATGCAAATGAAAATCAAAACGTAAAAATAATGAGCAACCAAACCGCTGCTCCTTTTTTAACGGTAAAAGCTGCCTTGTTTTACATGAATTCAATTATATAGGCTGAGTTTTAAGGAGGGAACAGGCTTACAAGCTACAGCAAGATCAATAAAGTCCATACACTTATACTTGTAGCAGTTAGTTAATGGGTAGAGCACATGATGTTAGTGAAGTGGCTTTTGTCGAACATGGCCAAATTGATTGCAAGGTGTTGTGTTTTTAAAACTGTTAGGTCATGCAGGATTCGACGATCGTTACGCCGTTTGCTTGTAGATTCTGCTCATTTCTGAATTGAATTTCAGAGCGCCGGGCGATTGCCTTAAGTTTCTGGAAACAAGACAATGAATCTTTTTTAATACGACTTCCCAGAGTGTCATGCAGTTAGACTGAACAGGGAAACAGTAGCATGCTTGGGAAAATAGATGTTTTGATTTTAATGGCGATTGAACTTTAATAAAGGATATTGAAGAAGAATAAAAGTTCTTAAGGTGAGAATAGCCTACGTGTACTTGAAAAATGCCTATTTATATACGCGTCTTGCGGGAAATTTGTTCGCACGATACCTGGTAGTGCATATTCATCTCATCAAGAATGCCTGATGGCCAAGAAACGTTGCACGTTTGTTCAGTGAGGGAACCCAGGCGGTTAACACCTCTCAGAAGAGCGGCGGCTCGGTTTTCAACACCACGCGGTTGAATGGGTGGACACATGGAACGTAAGACGTCGTCAACTAACGGTAGGACGGATTTGGCAACCTAAATAGGAAATCAATCAATCATAAGAAAAGTAGAATCAAATACTTTGTGAAACCACTGTATGCCAACAATAGAAAACATGTGATTTCCATTTATTGTGAAGGTAAAGTGCTGTACCATTGCCAATTCAACAAACTTCTGTTGTTCAGTAGAAGCCAATGCGGTGGTCACCAACCTTTCACTCATCAAGTGACAACCCTTTAGCATCTGAAGACAGTGAGGGACTATTCCAAGGGCATCATCCACCCACTTCCATCTATGAGATTCCAACACCTTATCCAAGTCAGGATGGATTACTAAATCATCAGGATCAATACTGTCCATAATGTAGTCTCCATCTTCCATTTCTATGCTGCTTATAAGGTGGATATCTGACCTACTACAAAAACAATCGAAATTTAAATCACTTTAAAAAACTAAAAACCCATCTGATTGTCTTTAAAATAGCTACCTCACATGGAAGCCATCTTGTTGAACATCTGTGCCTTGCTCTTTCTTTAATGATGAACCAGCATTAGGACAAAGTCGATACCTGCATATAAACAATAGGGCGAGGAGGGCTGCAATGAATACGGAAGCCAAAATCCCTCCCGTTACAGCCACAACAGCAGATTGAGATGCGTGCATTTGATGGCGACGTAAAACGAAATATTTAATGAAGTTATAAACGTTTATAAGTATTCAATATGGAACCTTCAGGATTTTAAATAATTAGTGAATACATATTGGAAGGAATAAGAGCAAAATCTAAGGATGTCACAGACAGAAATATAAAAACAAAAAACACTTGTTGATTGTTTTCTGTTTTTATGGAATGTGTTTTTTGTAACGCCCTCCGGCTACTTCCCGAAGCGAAGCATGTTTTCGCACAGTAGCATTTACATAAAACTTTTACCCAATATTGTTATAGACATAAATAATCAATTTTTACCTTTCTTAAATTTATTGCATTGCTTAGTATATTTGAAACATTAAAACGTAAAAAAATGAACAACCCTGTATACTCGTGTAGCAGCCGAACAGTTAACCAAATAAGCATGCTTTCTAGTTTCTGCTAACCTCAAGCGTAATAGAGTCAGATACTCGGGTGATTGTTTTCACTGCAAACTCTAGTAAGAAATTCAGACTCGGTGGAATTGATGATAAAGCAAAATTTGTAAAAATGAATGAAAAAGAAAGTGAGAAAAATGGAAGGGCCCAGGAAGTTCAACAGGTATAGCAAAGAATGAAATATTCTGTTGCCATAAGATATGTCATTACGGTGGGAAAATTGTGATTCATTTATTTTTTGAATATAGACTTTATTCCAGAGTGCCATGAAAGTCACCAAATATTCTAATGAATTACCCGGTAGTGGATCAGACTGGGATTATTACCAAAGTTATCCTGCATATGCCAGTGCCATGAAAGAATTTGGTGGACGAATAACAAATTTGTAAGACAACAATACCAATATCTAAGAAATTCTATAAGTACATTTCATTTTCCAAGGATGACAAAAATTTATGGACACTATGGACTGACAGGCAAAGTGGGAAAATTGGACTTGGAAGAACAAATGGAACTTGTGTCGGATAGCAATGATGTCCTGATGGAGAGAATAGTATGGAATCAAATCAAACTTAACTGTCACATCGTTGTTATATTTCATTTTTCTTATTATAGAACCTTTCTCTGGATGAAGCTGCTGGACTAAAAAAACAAGCAGAGACTGTTGTTGTTGAAATGATGGCAAAAACTTCAAACATTAATGGTAGTTGGAATCGGCACTCAGTGGTAATGAATGTAGCAATGTTTCTGTAGACCAAACCATTTTATTTTTAAATCATTATGGAAACATTTTTTTGAGAATAAAAAATTTTAATGTGGTTTCAGAGCTCAACGACAACATACAAACTTCTTTCAGCCAAAAATATACTGAGACCTCAGTTAAAATTCAAAGAGAAAATCCGAAACTCTCCTGGGCCATTTGTCCCAAAAATCAAAGAGAAACCTCATTCATTGAAACCTTTAGCGATATTATTGGAACTGAATGATTTAGGAGACGAGGAGTTTAGTCATCCTTACGAATTTGAACTAGAACGTTTCACACCGCATCCAAAATTCTTGACAGTAGCTGATGAAGTGGCACCCTTCTCCAAAGTCAAAGACACTCCCCTTGTAATGGTCGAAACAGAAGAAGCTTTAAAAAGTCTCATAAATGACTTGCTTATGGAATCTGTGATTGCTGTTGATCTTGAGGTACTCATTTTTTAATTAGCTATAGCCTTGTAATTTCGTCGACCATTTCCTTTTCAGGCACATTCATATAGATCGTTTCAAGGCATAACGTGCTTAATGCAAATTTCGACAAACAAGTGCGACTACATTGTTGACACTCTAGAACTGTGGGATCATTTACAACCCTTGAACGAAGTATTCTGTAATCCGAAAATTGTCAAGGTATAATTCAGAGTTTTAAAATCAATATTAAAGAAAATACATTAATCTCTTGTAGATATTCCACGGAGCTGATATGGATATTCAATGGCTTCAAAGAGATTTCGGCATTTATGTGGTTAATCTTTTCGACACTTATCAAGCCGCAAAACTTCTTGGTTTTGCACAGCTGTCATTGGCTTTCATCCTGCGTCATTATTGCCAAATCGTTGCCGACAAACAGTATCAGCTGGCTGATTGGCGAATTCGTCCATTGCCCGAGCAGATGGTAAACTACGCTCGAGAAGATACCCACTACTTGGGATACATCTATGAAAAAATGAAAAAGGATCTAAAGGTGAAGGGGACGGGTGATAATCTCTTAACAGCCGTATGGAATAATAGCCGACTCGTCTGCCTGAAACGTTACAGGATTCCGCCAATTACTGCGGAAAGTCACATTGAGTTGTACAGACTCAGCAAGAAAATTTTCAACGAACGACAGTTGTACGCTCTTAAGGAGATATTCGCCTGGAGAGATCGAGTGGCTCGCGAAGAGGATGAAAGCATTGGCTTTGTTTTGCCCAAGCACATGATGTTGCAAATTGCCGACGTCCTTCCTCGAGAGATGCAGGGCATTCTTGCCTGCTGCTCTCCCATTCCGCCGCTCGTCCGCCAGCATTTACTACATCTTCACGAGATCATCTTGAAAGCTAGAGAAATGCCACTCGCTACATTACAGCGTCATGGGCAGCCATTAGCGATGCCGAAATTGATGCCGACACCATTGGAACAGGACACTGAAGATCCTTTACACTGTATGCACGACTTGACACACTCTCAGGACATTAGAGACGATCTGCCAACTCTGTTGAATACGGATGTTATTGAGACATTGACGTCAAAATCAGTACACGAATGTAATGGAGTCCGAGTTACAGTGAAAGACATGCCACAAGCTCGATTATTCACTGAAACAGCCGAATCAAGCATCTCGCGAAAATTCACTGCCAGTTTCGTCTCCCCGTACACAAGATACATGCGTGTGAAGGTAGCACAGGAAATTACAGAAGCGAACCGAGTCGAAAGGTTAGGCCAACAATCCACAGAAGATGTACAACAGACTGAACCCGAGGCAAAGCGTGACTTAGAAGCAACGAAAGAAGAAGCAGAAGCTGTTCCCCGTAAGAAAAAGAAATTACCATTGAAAGCGCAAGGACTTCACAAGAAGAAGAAATTGGGGGATAAACGTAGTGTCAAGCGACAGGCGGCTGCCAAGGCTTCGGCAACTGCCAATGCATCAAACGGAGAGCCTGATGTTGCAGGAGAGCCATCGACTTCCAAGAAATCAAGTCCGGAAGTGAAGAAAAAGGCGAAGAAAAACCTGAAGCGCAATCAAGCAGAGAATGCACAAGCAGCCATTTTCGAACCTTTCGATTATTCCCAGGTTGATTACCACGCTTTCAAAAGGAGCGCCCTTCGTGAAGACGCCGAAGGACGTGGTCGTGGTAGAGGAAGAGGTCGTGGTGGCCGTGGAGGTGGACGCGGACATAGCAATAAGAGAATTCACAGAAAGAGTGGGCAAAAGAGTCTTACATATTCATCTAAATAACCATGCACGACTTTTCGAAATTAATGATTACTTGTTGTGGATGATCATTTGACCCTGTTTCTCCCTTATCGTCAAATTTTCAATCATTTTGAAGTAAACAAGACACCTTTCAAAGAAACCTAGTTGCTTGTGCTAGTTAAAACAACCATCAGCTGGTAATGAGAATCAAATTAGCAAGGAAGTCTCAAAGGAGAATTTTGGTCAAAACAAACAGAAAAAAGACTTCGTACCATGACACGGTTTGCTACTTGACCTTAAAATGAGTGGAATTCGCTTCCCCGTTAATTGGGAGACTTCTCGCTGATGTCATGGAACCGGATTTCTCGGGGCGACACACCAACCGCTTTTAAGGGAACTTCCAGTTTGATGATTCATTGCACTTTAGGGTTTCGTTCTTGTTTGGTTTTTTTCTCTCGTTGCAAATTTTTTTTTCTCGCTGGTTGCAAATATAAGCGAATCCCCCTCCTTCCAAATGTGGAATCCCTTCGTCGAATTGGGTGCTGTGAACGAGAACGGTTTCGTTCGGGGTTTCCCTCACGACTTTTAAATAATTTGCCATTTAGCGAACAGTACAGAAAATTTAAAGTAAAGTTAATAATTCTCGAATGTATACGATTAGGCAATCTCGAATCTCTAGTGCAATAGTCCGCCAATTGTAGGGCATGAAACTTACACCTCCATCTCGACTACAACCGACTTTTCTTGTGATGGTGCGAAAAAAGAAGCTCATTGAACCTTCAGTCGGTCTTCACCAACCGAGTCGGAAACACCGACACGGAAACCATCTCCAACCGAGTTAAGGCTTGTTATGTACTTGTTATGGAGGTAGGAAGACGATCTGATAATGGATCTATCGGATGGGATTTAAACGGAGTAGCAGTTTCCTGTACCAAGGTCGTCAAATCCCCAACCGAACGCATAAATAGAACTGTTTCCCCGATCGAATCATCTGAAGACAACGACCTTTGTTTGCCGCAGACGGATGCTACATCGCTGCAACAACGTCAGGCCAACAGTGTGACAAAGAGTGACATAATAGATGAATTGCTAGAAGCATTTCAACGGAAATGGATGACCTTGCGACCCCATGGGCGAGTTCAATCGGCTACTATTTGGAGAAATGGTAACAGAAAACTTCTCTAAATGTATTTTTAGTGTCTACTTGTAGTCCAGCTAGGCGAGAGGTCTGAACCGTAAAAGATATTTTAAAAATAATTAGAAATTCGTTCTTTTAAATCAAAGTATCTTTAAATCTACTGGTGATTAATGTGCTTTGATTTTTGTCCGCACGACAACAAGACGTGATATTCGAAGCGTAATCACGTGATCTAGCAGACGAGCATACAAAACACGACCTAGAGAGAGTCGGTGCCAGAACCCCTGTAGGATTTATAGCTGCTTGATAGTTTGAGGGGAAAAGAAGTCTGCCAATATTGCTGGCACAGCCAAACGAATACAGTGAAGTAAATAACAATTTGTAGAGTAGTTGCAGGTGGTCTCACCTAAACAGCCATCGAACCTTTTGAACGACAACAGCAACCACTCGGGTAGGAAACAGTTAGCAGTGTTGGCAAAGTCCCTGCCTAGACGTCTTAGTGTTCCGAGTTCCATTCGCCTGCATTTGGCCTAGATATTGCTAGATACAAATGGCTTCACTACCCATAGCCCCAGCAAGCGATTTCCGACAACGTTGTCACTCCATCAGAATTGGTAAAGAAAAACAACCCCTGCATATTTTTTTTCAATGTCTTTTTCATTCTTTGGGAAATTCCAGACGGCCATTCGCCTTTGAAATTTTGACTTGAAAGTTCTGACCGCCGACCTTGGGATTCGGTATCGTTAGTAGTCGATTTAGTCTTGGAGGGGGAGCGACTCATGTTTACCATTATGTTGTCGGGGCCAATCCCTTCCGTGATTTTTCATGTGTACACAAAAGTGTTGATGTTTATCGTCGTCATGTTTTTCTGTTGACGACGGCAGGTGAGCGCGTCAACTATGTCAATACACCTCATGTGATCGCCTTGGTTGGTTTACCTGCCCGTGGGAAAACGTACATGGGCAAGAAGGTATGCATTATCTGTTAAATATGTTGCACACCCCTTTGAACAATATTGTTGTATTCACTTAACTTCGTTTGATTTTATTTTATTGTAGTTGAGTCGCTACCTGAACTGGATTGGCATTAACACGAAAGGTGAACGCTAGATGGCATTAAAGTTTGTTTTTTACAATCTTACAAAATGCTAAACGTTAAATGATTGCAATGTAACCGTATTTTGTTTTAATTTGACGTGATTTTTCGTTTTCTTTTATTCTTTTATTCTGTATTTTTCTTTTAATATTTTAATGTTTTTGCGGACCATCTAATATTGATTTTTAAGTAATTTTTTGTTGAATGGATTTTGTGCTTCAATAGTTTTCAATTTGGGAGAGTATCGCCGCCAAGCCACTGAAGCCTACAAGAGTCATGACTTTTTTCGTCCGGATAACACGGAAGCAATGGCATTGCGAGAACGAGTCGCTGTGGACGCGCTGGAGGATGCTTGTGAATGGATCGAAGGAGGTGGTGGCGAAGTGGCAGTAAGTGAAACCCGGCACCTTGAACCTTCTACCTTTATGAATTTAAATGGAACATTGTGTGGCACAGGTTTTTGACGCAACCAATACAACACGGGACCGGCGCCGTATGATTCATTCAATTGTAGTCGAAAAAATGGGTTACAAGTTGCTCTTTGTTGAATCGATTTGTAATGATCCCAAGATTGTACAAGCGACCATTAAGGAGGTTAAAGTAAACAGCCCCGATTACAAAGACGTCGAGAATGAAACAGTTCTCAACGACTTCCTGTTGCGCATTCAGCATTACGAAGCCTTATATGAACCACTGGATGAAATACTGGAATCTCATTTAAGTTTCATGAAGATTTTCAATACTGGTATAATCATTAGAAAGCTATTTGGCGTCATTATCTTAATTCATTTTTTCCCTCAGGTGCAAAAGTGTTGGTGCATCGTCACGAGGGTCACATCCAAAGTCGTGTTATTTACTATCTCATGAACATACATATTCTTCCACGAACAATCTATTTGACACGCGTAAGTATTAAATTGCGTCCATCCTTCTTTTTTTATGTTATTAATTCAAAAAATGTTTTAAACATCTGGGATTTTGGTTTGTTTTTTTATAAAAAAATTTAGCACGGTGAAAGCTGCCACAATCGTCAAGGGAAGATTGGCGGTGACTCTGATTTGTCGGATAAAGGCTGGAATTATGCCCGTACCTTGGGCGATTTCGTCAAGAAGCAGCGCATTCACGATCTCAAAGTGTGGACGTCGTGGATGAAGCGGACTATCCAAACGGCCAGCTACATCGAAGCGCCTCAAGAGCGTTGGAAGGCGCTCAACGAAATCGACGCTGTAAGTCGTAATTTGACTAAACAGCCAATTGTCTCAGTTTACTAAAATTCTTGAATTATAACGGTGCTGTGCAAAGGGCATCTGCGAAGAAATGACGTACGAAGAGATCGAATCGAAGCATCCGGACGAGTTCCGCAATCGCGACCTGGATAAATTCCATTATCGTTATCCGCGAGGCGAGTCATACGAGGATTTAGTGGCCCGTCTGGAGCCCGTCATTATGGAATTGGAGAGGCAGAAGAATGTTTTGGTCATCGGCCATCAGGCCGTCTTGCGTTGCCTTTTGGCCTATTTCTTAGATCGTACGGCAGGTGTGGCTCTTTCTTTATATCTTAAAATTATAATTAAAAGATTACCTCTGTCTGACAAAATTGTTTTTTCAATGCGGAAATTTAGATCAATTGCCTTACGTCGAGGTCCCCCTGCACACTATAATTAAATTGACGCCAGTCGCCTACGGGTGTAAAATGGAGGAAATTCACATGCCAATCGAGGCGGTGAACACCCATCGACCCAAACCGTCCTTTTGCATGTCCACCCAAAAAGACTAATAGCACAAAATAATGATAAGATTTTTGTAACTAGTTTCACCTATAAAAATACGGGATCAGGAGTGCTCTATAATTAGTAGAAGAAATTTTTAAGAGCTCTGAAGTGCCATTCCATACACCCACAAGTCTATTTCCAAACTTTGCCTCCCCTAAAAACAATCTTTCCCTACGACTTTCCCTCCTCCCATTTCTTGTTCTTCGTGTCTTCAAACATTGCCACTTACCAGCACAATAAAAGAAGGACGAATACTTAAACAAAAGAACCATGTCGTGGGGTCCTTGCCAAAAAAAAAAACGGCAGGGAAAAGTTAAAAGACTGTGAAGACAAAACATCAAAGGGGACTGATATGAAAAGAGCCTGTTATGCTGAAAGATGGATGTCCGTCTTGTCCTCATCATCCCGCGCTTTTTTTTTGTTCTTTATTTCTTACTTTTTTTTTCTCACATTGCACCGATTTGGCACCACAGCCAGAACTGACGGAGCTTATTTTTTTTCTCATTTCCCCCCAAAAAGATGTAGCCATAAGTCACCCTTGTGTGCGTGTGTGCATCTCTTTCACGTGGTTCTGTCCAAAAAGGCAGACTTTCAGACCGGAAGAATAAAAAGTTGTGTGTATTCTAATGGATCACGAAACCACGAGGTTCAAGCAATGTGACCTGACACTAAACCTTTTCTCCAAGTTTAAATATCCACGTTGAAGATCCAATAACTTTCGAGCCTATGTTTCATTCAGAGAATGGTAATCTATTTACAATTGCCGAGCTATTGTTCAACTGAATTCGGGGAAACGAACGTATGACTCATCCTAGTAATAAGTAAACGAGTTGCTAGTTCGTACGTGCGTCCCATCGGCGAGGAAGCAACCGGGAGTTGTGTGACGAATCAGCGCCGCGCGCTTCCAAGTGTCTGGTAACGCTGGATGATGAAAACGATCAATACAGTTGGGTGTGTGTCTCTGTGACGAGAGAAAAAGAGAAAAAAAAAAAAGAAAAGGAATATTGGATAGTGAGTAGAAACGCCGGCGGAGTTGGGAAGACTCTCCCCCCTTCCTAGCTCCACAACGTGAGACGAGAACACTCGAACGGATCGCTGGAAAAAAAAAACCGCTTTAAATTGGGCTTGACTTTTGGTGGAACCAAAGGCCAGTGCTGGCACTTAGCAAGAGCGTCTTACTCGCACACCAGTGTATACTTTCCGACAAGCCTACTGTCGCCAGTGGGAACCTAAACTGAACGTGAGATACTATGGGCCAACCCTCTGGATGGAGTAAACCAGTAGACGATAGAAGTCGGTAGGACTCGGTGCCGGTTTGTTTTTGGCTCTTGGTGTGTCTCCACCGTGTGCACCTTCATTATTTTCGGCCCTTTTTTTTATCTGTAATATTTGTTACGTTTTTTTTACATTGTATGGGTGAAAAGTTCTTTCCGTTGCGGTTTTTTAATATTTTTTCCGTGTGAAGAAAAAAAGTTTTTTTCCGCTCGAGTTCGCATTATGTCACGTGAATAATCATTTGGTTTTGTGGTGAGATCCGCTTCAATGCAGTCATTCAATTGAAGAGAAGAAAAAGTGTGTGTGTTAAAGAAAAAAAAAAGAAATAATCAGTTGAAGGGGGGGAGCCTTCGGCGGTTGATTCTTCTCGGCCCTACAGATCTACAGGTAAGCTATCAACGTCTTTGGAATGCTTCAACATCTCTCTGTCTTTCACTGTCGACCGATAAAGTACAAAACCCAACCGCTAATATGTTTTAGAAGAACCTTTTGTTTTTTCTTTGTTTTGAGTCCAAAAGATTGCTCTCCCTCTCTTAAAGGTGTCTCTACCTATCTTTAACCGAACGAAAGGTGCGTTATCTAGACAACCTTCGCTTTTTTTTTTCTCCCCCATTCCACCCCAAGGAAATGCCCTCCATTTCCCCCCCCCCTTCCTTTTTGATTAGCCGTGGGCCATCGTTCGAAAATGGCTGATGTGGTCTATTCTTACGCGGCTGGCACCTTTTGTATGTACTAAAGAGCTCTCAGGTGATGGGCCAGGAATATCACGGTGTGCTTTTTCTGGTATTGATCTAAAGATTTTCCCGCGACCAAAAGTTGTGCCTCCCACCACCCTCCCTAATCTCGAGTTTCGGTCAGCAATCCGGACTTTTGGTGAATACACACACATGTCCAACCTATTGTAAGACGACCCATAAAAAGAGGCAACCCTCTTTAAATAACACACCGGAAAAATACTATCCACCTTAAGAAGTCGAATGCTATGGTAGTAAGTTGATCAGTAAGCTTTTCTCAGCCGCATTTTTGCCCCCCTTATGGAATATAAGTGACTAACAGATGTCGTAATTTGAGATTGTGTCAATCATGTGGCCAGAGAAATTCGATCAAGTATGAAACTCTTCCTTTAGAATTTAGTTTTCTTTTAATGTTTGCTTATTTGTGGGGTCTCTTTTGTTTCAGGTTTGACGACATGTCGACCATCAATGGAGATGGTGGACGAACGACTTCGTTGCCAAAAACGAATGGGGAAAAGTTCAATGGGACGTCAGGTGAAGCGACGGACGACGTTAAAGCGACACAACAGCATATCAAGAATCTGGAAACGGAATTGAAACATGCACGCGAAGCTCTCTCAGGTTGGTGTATAATGCACTTTTTTTTGGAGGGGAAGAAATTTAAACTCAATGTTTTCCAACTCGATAAATCACATGAGCGACTCCATTGAACGTGACTCGTTTGATGATTTGAAAAGCGGCCGATTTTTCTCCGTGCCCGCGTGCTCTGTGAATGTCGTGAATTTGTAAAAATCTCCATTGCCCAAATTTACTCGTCATCGGAAATCTATTCAAGAGTCTTTTTTTTTTCTTTTTCTCGACGAGTTCCAACGTTAAAAAGAAAAAAAAGGAAAAAATCCTTTTGACAAAAGATTTCGGCCGCCAACGAATTCCTCTTTGGAGGAGCTCTTTCGTCTCGATGCTATCTAAATAAAGTGCGTTCAGACAAATATAACAGGGCACATAATTCTGGCTACACGTACACATGCCAGATGCAAACAATCAGCCACGTGACAAAGTTCTAATGTTGTTCCACCGCCCGTTTTGTTTGCTCAAGCTCGAAACGCGCTGCGCAAACTCTTGTGGATCGATAAAGACTGTTGGAATCCTTCTTTGCTTCCACTGGGATAGACATGTTTTTGTTTCCTTTTTGTGTTTTTAATAGATTTTGTAGATATTGTTTTTCTCCCATTTTCTTTTTCAATTTGTTTTGTTTTGCCCTTTTCAGCTCTGAAAGCGGACAGGAAACGATTGAAAGCAGAAAAATTTGACGTGCTGAATCAAATGAAACAACTCTATGCTACGCTAGAAGATAAAGAGAAAGAGTTGAGAGAGTTCATCCGCGCCTACGAAAAGGTGAGTTGACGTTTTATATCGAAAACTATAATATTAACTTAGTAAGTATAGAGGGAACGTATTGCAGGTCAAAAAGTCAGTCTTTCTTCAAGAACGTTTTTTTTTGTTTTTTTTTTCTATCTCTCGCCATTAAATTGTCGGTATTTCCCGGAAGGAGAGTTACATGATTGTAACCCTCTTTCGTCGACTGCTACACCGCATATCCCTACTCTCTCATTTTCCGGAGGGAAATGCGGTCGGGAGGTCTGTCTACCTTTCAACTCACGTACCGCATATACCCTCAGAAGCCCTATTAATGAAGCTTGTAACACGTTCTTGCGTACCTGTAGACAACTGTGAGCACGATCCCCAACCTTGTTATTATCTCTTGTTTCTCTTTAAAGTTAATTTTATCATCCAAGTCGTTTGCTGAAGCTCTAGAAAGAAAAAAAAAAAGACCTTGTAAGAGTTGGTGCTAACGAGATAGATAAATGCAAATTTTGTTTCCCATTTTCGAATACGTAAGCGACTGTATCAGTCACCAGTTGTGCAATGAATTGAACTGTGCATAATGAAAGGAGATGTTGAAGGATCGAACACAACCAACAAATAGATTTCCAAAGCCCATTCTTGCGGAAAGCTTCCTATAAAAGGAAGAATTCCATTTAGGGGATTGTGAAACAAAACAGAACAAATAAGAAATATCGTTCAGTTTGTGTGTATTCTATTTTATTTATTTTCTACGAATTCGTTCTTCTTGCGTGTGTGAAGTGAACGAGGCTCTATATTGGTGAGACAGATGTGTATAAGAACAAGCTCTCTCAAATCCAATAGTTCGACCCGAGAAAAGACGAAAGAAAGCTCTTGACATTTGAAGAGCGACAGAAAGGATGCAACTCGTCAACAACGGCGAAAAAAAGAAGGGATCGTAAAAGACGTGAAAATAGTGCTGAGCCCCTCCGTCTTCAATCATTTCGTAAAAAATGGGAGAGAGAAGATAAGACAAAGACTTTCTTGATTACCACCCGGATAATAATCTGCCATTGAATTTGGATTTGGTTTCGCCATCTAAACCCAGCAAACAGATCAATACTTTTGAAAGAGAGGCTGCAAAATTGAGAGGCCCCACAGCAGCAGGTCCTGTGCTTGTTCGCATAAAATATGCATAATTGGCTACAACCGCCTTTTCTATTCTGTGTAGACTCGTTATCTTTTCACCAAACGTGTTTTTTTTTGTGTGTGTATCCTAGACTTATTGCTTTTCGTTAACCTTGAAAGGGTTGATTCAATTAAAGCCTTGTCGCGTTATTCTTTCATTCGCAACATGATGAAATCTTCCTGTGATTTACAATTCCTTTTCAAGAGGTCGGAGAAAAGAGTAATAAAACGATGATGTGTTTTTCAGCGGATGCGGGAAAGTGAAGCTGCGCTGCGTCAATTAATACAAGAACGTAACGAAGCAGAACGTGAAAAATGGACGATACTGCGGCACGCACGAGACGAAGCCGAACGTTGTCTCACCGTGACAACTCAATTGACGGCCCGCGACGCCAAAATCGAACAACTTCAAGAAGAACTTGCTCAGGTAAAAAAAAAAAAAAAACATAAAGAAAAGCATACAATTTTAAAGCCAAATCAATGACGCGTCGAGACGTTAATAGAAATCCGAAATTTATCGTTGGAAATAATTGCCAGGTCCGCATGCAGCTGAGCCGTCAGCAACAGCAGATGGCCAACCAGCGGATTTCACCAACGATAGCAATCACGGCACCCAGCAGCAACCAGCAACAACAACGCCAACCCGCAGCCATTACGGCGAAACAAAAGAGGTCCAGCATCAGTTCCATGGACAGCGCTGCCGTCGTTTCGGACGCTTGCGACGAGCCTCTTTATTCGCGGATCGATCACAGTAGCAGCAACGAGAGTCAGCAGGCAACAACTGCGGCCATGTCCTCGATAACCGCACCCAATAATCATGACGGTATGGTTTGTCCTTTAAAAGCGATTCAGAGATCGAGGCCATCGACAATATTTTGTCCCACTTTTTATGGTAGTGCCATTCAAAATGTAATTTTAGTGACACTTCACACCACTCTCCCCTTTTTTTAAAGTGTCTAATCATGGCGATCCATGATTGGGCAAGTTCCACTGTCTGGAATTGCTTTTGAACGTGACGTCGGGTATATTGGCCAATGAAGAATAATTGCCGAGTAACGTCAAGATTGGCGTTTGATCAAAGTTTTTGCTTGCATTGGAAGAGAGAACAGTACGAAATCTAATAATGAAGGCGACTGCTGACGAGGACTCAATGACATTTACGCATATAGGCTAATGCATGTTAGGAGCTAAATATAGCTTTTAATAGGAACTACGTTCCGAATTTAAACAGAGTAGAGTAGAATGAGCAATTTGCTAGCCCTCCCCATTTTGATGGTTATTTTGTTATTGTGCAAAGGCGCAGCTTTAGCAGCAGCTTTAGTCGATCAACTGATGGCTGACGTTGATTCTCTTTCTATGAGTTCAATCGTGCCCGGTAGTTTGCGTAAGTTTCAATTTTTCTCCAATTACTTTTGAATGGCCCAAGAGTATTCTCCTATTTTTTTTTAATTATATATATATTTTTTTTTTTTGTTTACTCTTTTTTTTAACTCGTTCTTTTATGTAAATTGTCACAGTGTCGGCAACCACGACGGGTTCCGGTGACGTCAGGAAACCTGATGAGATGACGGGCCAGTCCTTGGCATCCGACTCGGGTTGGAAGTATGTGAGATCCTGTTTAGTTATGCTGACAAAGCTTGTCTTTTTAAAGTGCTCTTTTATTCGATCAATTTCATAACGAAAACTAAGGTCGACCGACCAGCTGAGTTTGGCCAGTTTTGGAAGTAAAACGACAAACAAACTCATTTTGAACAAATCGATGTCGCGCAACAGTGGAACGTGGGGCAGCATTTCTCGAGTATTTTCTCGTGCCAGCAAGCAACGCAAAACGCTCGATCTCTCCATCTATGAAGGTAACGTGGTACACTTTTCGGTTATCATTACTTCTAAGAAAATCAATTACCTAAAAGGTCTTCGTTATTAAATTCGGTGTTCAACCCAACATTTTTTTTTTTGTGCATACGTAGCGTGACTATGAACGTGCATGTCCAAGTGTCAAAATCACCGGCGCTTTCTCGCTTGGTAGATGTTGCGTGATCTGCTCACTAACCGCTACCGCCCAATTGTAGCACTGGCTGCGAGTGTGGTCTCGACACACGCGCAGACAATAGTTATGACAAAACCCTCCCTTTTTTAAGGAACATTTGACATTTGAATTACACATTCTCGCCTTTCAAAAAGAGATAGCCGTGCTCAAGTGTCCGAATTCGTGTTGCTGGGAAGTTCATTTAGGTCGAGTAGCTTTTTATAATGTCATAAAGTATTGGTCTGTAACCGTCGTGGTATAATTTTTCTTCATAGATTTAATTACGCTCATTAAAAGAAAAGAAAACAAAATGATAGTTATTTTTAAACGTACAGTGATTGTCTGCGTCGACCCTTGAACTGTCGCAACGCCCTACTTAGACACCGAATTCTTTAGATATTTAGGACAACTGGATCACGCGATTGTTTCATTTTATCCAACAAACTTTGACTGACATTGTGGTTGATTTTGAAAATAAGGTCCTCCTCAACGGGATTCAAGGCGAAGTTGGTCGCCGAGGAGTTCATTATGCACAACGCCGCTGACGGAAGAAACGGTAGCCGACCGGTTCCGATTCTGGGACGAAGCTCAGAGTTGGGCTGTAGAACGTTGGAAAGCTGGGCATGTCCTGGCCTGGTTAGAATTCGGAATGGGCATGGGCCGTTATCTATCCGCTTGTGCTGAAAACATCAAAAGTGGCAGGGTTTTACTTGAGCTGTCAGACGCAGAAATCGAAGCCGGTCTGGGACTCAATCACGCCATGCATCGGAAAAAAGTTCGACTTGCGATCGAAGAACGAAGGCCTGGACAACCGGTCCGTTATCCGCTGTTGTCAACACTGGGAAATTCGTGGGTAGCCAACGAGTGGCTATCCGACATTGGGCTGACCCAGGTAACGTGTGAAATGATCAAAATTTAATGATAGGTCATTAAAATAGATATTTATTTCGATCTGAAACACACAGTACGCTGATGCGTTTCGTACCTGCCTGATGGACGCTCGATTACTGGATAATTTGACCAAACGTGAATTGGAGAAACACTTGGGTGTGACTCGAAAAGCTCATCAAACTTCAATCGTGCACGGCATCACCTTCCTCCGTATGATCAAATACGACCGTCAAGCGATCAACGAAAGACGTAGGCAATGTGAGGAGATCGACTGTGATCCGCTGGTGTGGACCAACCAGCGCTTTATCACCTGGGCGCGGGGCATCGACCTGGCCGAATACGCCGACAATCTCAGAGGTAATTTGTATCCATTTTTTCGTTCAGCTTCATGCTACGTCTTTCCTTAAGTTTTGTCGTTTGTCTTATAACAGAAAGTGGCATTCACGGCGCTTTGGTCGTTCTGGATCCTACTTTCAATGCTGACGTCATGGCAACAGCCATGGGTATTCCCACGTCAAAGAATATAATACGTCGCCATTTAGCTACTGAGTTGGAATCACTCGTCCAAATAACCCGGTAAATAGTGGGAAACTTTAATCATTATTTTCCCTTATTTGATTCGGGGTGATAAAATTTTATGATTTATGGCCCAACAGAGCAAGATACGAACAACGTAGTCGACAAGCGCGAAGTGAGCGCAAACGGGTGGAAAAAATGGACGGCAATGCTAGTTTAGGTCGAAATTTGTCACGTTCTTTCACCACCGGATTGGTGTCAAGTGACCCTAATCAAGATGAAGTTTATGGCCGTTCGGCGGAAAATAACGGCATGTTTGGCATCAAATCAAATGTTAAAGCGAGCTTTCACGTGAGAGTTTTCTTTATCTGCCATACATTGGACTTTAGTCAATTTTGTTCCGTTCTGTAGGCATCATTAAGCAGGGCATTCGGTCGAAAGATTAAGCAAGATCGAGCTGTGGCAGCGGCTGCGGCGACGGCCTCAGCAAATGGGAATATAACAACGGCGGATGATTGTGATGCCTTGATAGCCAATAGTTCAGACACTATAGGAGCTCCTGCGTCGGCTAGCTCATCTTCAATCTACTCCGACGCCAGAGATTGGACGCTCAAAACTTCGCAAGCGGATAAGCACCGACGCGTCAAGTCTAGCAGTGATATCGAGAAAATAACGGTGACTAGAGTATAAATTATTTCTATTATTCCCTGGCAACATTCAAAGCCGGTTGTTTTCCCACAATTTAGTATTTTTGTTAGCACAGAATTTCCTATGGAAGATTTTTTTGTTCATGTTTATAGCTCAGTTGTTAGTGATTTGAAGAATTCTCTTACGATATATCCTGGACATTGGATCGGTGATTGTTGTGATGATATTTCGTGTACATTATTTGTTCTTTATCGTGGGTGTGAATTTGTGAATAATATGTAGTTATTCGGCGCGTCATTAATTAGTCAGTTCGCGACGACTGCCGGTTATATAAATTATATATATGAATAAACGCATTGAATTATTCGACAATATCTGAACTGCCCTTGTGGTTTATTAGAAACCTACGAAAATATTCGATTGTGAACAGACTAAAACTAACAACTATGCGAGGTAGTGGGAGTAAATTAATTCTATCAAAAAGGTCCATCGACGAAGGCACTCAATATGTAGAACAAGAAACTTGTCAAGTATTAATAATATGTCATAAACATTATAAAACATTATTTAACCATAACGAAATTTCTTTTTTACTTTTTTAATCATTCGAATAACCAGACTCAGAGTTTTGAGAAAGACACCCAGATTGAATCTCCATTACATGGGCGAAATGAAGCAGACGAAAATAACCCATTAAAAGCTCCATCACCACAACGCCATCTATTGGCAAAATATCTTACACCGGTACCAGTCATCTAGAATTCTAGATCTAGATTGAATGGAAAAGCGCACGCAGACTTATGTCTATTGCCAATTGAACAACAGATTTTGCGGTATTTGTCAAAATATTTAAAAAAATGTGCTTAACTTTTATGAAGACCAGAAGGATAGTTTCATTATGATTTCACAAAACCCTTCCTATGCCATTATGCCCACGCATTAGACTCTCGTGTTCCACCAATCTCTCCACTAAATAGGTGGTTGGGGCGGGCTTATATTGTTTGGTTGTTAAATGTTCGGACGTTTCGGACATACAGCCGACATATTACTACTCAACTGTTTTTTAAATAATATCCAGGCGAACTGGAATCTATTTTGTTTGTTTTTGGATCTAGGCAGAGAAGTTGCTGAAGTAGATGTAGTCTGTTTTTTAAGTTACTTTTTTAGTTTTGTTATTTTTAGTTTTCGTTGTACTTTGTTTGAGTTGCGGATTTATCAACAGGTGGGTCCATTCCCGTCACTAATGTATTGTTCATCCTTGTTAAATTTTTTTGTGTTGTATAGTTTAGAAATGGAGCCAAGGAGAACTAGGAGCTCCATTATTCACCTGCCTTTAAGGTCCAGTAGGAATACTAGGATGGTCAAGTCTACACGTGTGCCTTCCCATGAATTGGCCAAATTGAAAACCTCCAAGCCGATGTTGGTGATTCCCCAACCTGTGTTAAGGATCCATGAGTGCCTTGATGAAAATGTAAGGATGGCGCAAGTTGAATCAAATGCCTATATTGCATTGGGGATCAAAGAAGAACCAATTGACGAGGAATATGATGCTGAAGGAAGACATTATGAAGAAGCGAATTTTGCCACACTAGAGAGCTTTAATAACGAAAAATCTTCTGCTCCAGACCATCTATTGGAAGAAACTGAGTTTGAAGATATGAGAACCACAAGAGCCTCAAAAAGAAGAAGATTGGCAGGTGTAACTGGAAATCTGGAAAACAATGAAGATGACAACAATAACAGAAACAAGAAAAAAAATAAAAGAAAAACAGTGAGAGGAAATAAAGGAGAAGGAAACGAAGAGTTCCGTCCAATTGTAGTGAACGTTCGGTCACTAGCACCTGTTGAACCAAGTTCGGAGCTTTCTGATTATACAAATCCATCAAGTTTGTTATTGGTGCAATCTAAAGAATCTGTTGCCGAAGTTATTGAAGGCAACAATAATATCGAGACAGAAATTTTCACGTCTTCCAAAAATGATGAACAAAACAAACTGAAGGAAAACCATGAGGATGCTCCCGCGCTACTAGAAAACTGCTTATCTTCTAAAATTTTAGTTATTAATAAGAGCGATGGCATCAAAAACCTAATAGATGTTGTCGAAAAGTCCATTCAAGTGCCTTCTAAGGAGTCTACTCCTGAAAATGGAACGGTGTCCTCGCCGGCCTTACCCGAAGATGCAGTGAATCAAACAGAGAACGATTTGTCTTTATCGACAATTGTTGAAGAGGAAGAATCGACTTCGTCATCTGAAGAGGAATTTGAGACAGAAAATACTCGTAAGATTTCATTTATCGAATTTTACCACGATATTAATGACTGCTTTTACTTGTAGCTAAGCTGTGGGTCCTTAAGGAAGAAGAAAGGCGTACCTTGACCTGCAGCGTCTGTAAAAAAAAGTGCTCTCGCACTTCGATATTGACAGCCCACAAGAAAAAGCATTTCGATACCAACACTTACTTTTGTACGCATTGCAACAAAACTTTCAGCAGCGAGAGCAGTTACAAGCACCATATCGCGTACTCCGGATGTGAGTATAATTACAGTTATTTCCTCATTCAGTTATAATCATGCATAATTTGTTTCCTGTCTTTAGTGGCACCCTTCAAGTGTGACCAATGTCACAAGAGTTACTATACTGAACAAAAAGCCGAGGCTCATCGCGCGCAGTGTCAGGGAAAAAATACTGAGCGCAAGTACCATTGCGAGGAATGTGGAAGATCTTACGTAATGCTCTGCTCTTTAAGGACACACATCCGTGAACGTCATTCTGACTTTAAACCGGTCAAGAACTTGTGTTGCGAGCTGTGTGGCAAGCGTTTCAGACACAAAAAGTATCTCGAGTTGCACATGTACAGTCATAGCTCCGAGAAGAAGGTATAATCTATAACAATATTTAAAAAGATTGCCATTAACAATTTCTTGCAGTTCGAATGCGATGTATGCCACCGAAAGTACAAATCGAGCGATATCCTGCGTCATCATGTACGTATGGTGCATAAGAACCTACCCCGAGTGACATGTGACATTTGTCACAAGGAAGTGAGCCGCGTTTCACTCAAGGCACACATTAATCGGCACCGTGAAAAGAAGGAAGAAGAAGAAGAAAGTGCTCGCCATTTACTCAGCCTTAGCCTTACCGCCGATGGCAATGCACCTTCATGTCGGGTGTGTGCCAAGTACTTTGAAAGTGAAAAACTTCTCGAGATGCACGCCTGCGAAGGGCAGAAAGGTGGCACATCTTTTCCGTGTCAGCACTGTGGTGAATCATTTCCTTCGGCTACAGAACTAGTAGGACACGGCTGCGAAGGACTTGATAATTCAAAGTCGAGAAATACGGCAAAAATCTACAAGTGTATTTTCTGCAATCGGGAATACGGGTGTCATACGGTAAGGTAGTCACGTGATTAACAAAGGCTGCTGTACTCACCTTTTAACATACGACGATTATAGCCATATCTGTACCATGTGCGTCACCACACGAACGACAAGCCTTATCCCTGTCCGGAATGCGATAAATCTTTTCGTCTAAAGCAGGGATTGAAGGTAATGCAAAACAGCTTGAAGCCTTTTGGGGCTATTTTTAATACCAGCATGTTTTTATATCTGTAGGTGCACATGAGAAACCATACGGGCGAAAAGCCTTTCAAGTGTGATCAATGCCCGGCTGCTTTCAAACAGAAACCGTTCTTGTTGGATCACATGAACACACGTAAGATGTAAAATTTTGTTTTTGTTTCGAATTAGCATTTCACCGTTTTCTATCCATAGATACAGGGAACAAACCATACGAATGCCAAAAGTGCCATGCCCGCTTTTCTGTACGCTCTGCCTTGTCTACCCATAAACGAATTCATCGTCGAGAACTGAAGCGCAATTCCGAACTTGAAGCGGCTTCTTCATCCTAAATTCCAGGCATTCATTCCGATTACGCATTTACCTACGGGACCAATTCTCTTCCGTTGTTTGAGATTTTTAAAAATGAAATATTATTAATACTTGGCAAGTTTCTTGTTCTACATATTGAGTGCCTTTGTCGATCTACCGTTTTGGTAGAATTATTTTACTCCCACCACCCCGCACAATTGTTAGTTTTAGTCTGTTCACAATCGAATATTTTCGTAGGTTTCTAATAAACCACTAGGGCAGTTCAGATTTTGTCGAATAATTCAATGCCTTTATTAATGTAATATAATTTATATAACCGGCAATCGTCGCGAACTGACTAATTAATGACGCGCCAAATAACATGTTATTCACAAATTCACACCAACGATAAAGAACAAATAATGTACACGAAAAAAAGAACAACTGTTCTGAAATCAGCGTTTAATTTTGAGTATAAGGTGTAATTTTTTTTATAGAATTCCAAAAGGTATTCCTTTTTCGTCAAACTGCTGGGCCTCAAAATAAGCCCGACAAAATAAGCCCAACTTTTCCACCAATTTTGTATTTTTATAAAATCCTTAATTTAGCATTGGTACTTTGTTTTCTTTTATTTTCAAAACAGCTGGGTTAAGAAGAAAACTAATAGTTGACTCGAAATCAGCGTTCAATTTTTATTATACCGTGTGAGTTTCACTGAATTGCAAGAGATTTCGTTTTTGACCGATTTTGACAAAAGTAGGAAGGCTATAGCCTTCCCACTTTTTCATTTTTGGCCAAAATTTAAATTTCACTTAAAATATATGATTCCGATTCAGAATTGAATGCTGATCATGAAAATCAAATTTATTTTCTAATTGGTCTCATGGTTTTTAAACTAAACGCAAAAAACAAATGAATAAGGAAAATCGGGCTTATTTATTAGTCGGGCTTAAAATTTCCTTCTACAAAAACTGACACTCGTCGGAATTGATTGAATATCACAGGATATGCTCAAAATTGAATGCTGATTTCGGAAAAATTGCTATTTTTTTTCCATGAAGTTAATCGTTATTAAATGCACCGAATATTTGAAACAATGCTAGCGCGCCAGTACGTTACAGCGCTAGCCCTATGAGGCAGAAATCTTTTTTGTCCATTATTTTTGTAACGGCTGGTTTATCGAGAAAACAAATCACAGAATCAAAATCAGCGTTCAATTTTGATTATACCCTGTGATTTTTGTCGAATTCTAAGAGATTTCGTTTTTGACCGATTTTGACAAAAGTAGGAAGGCTATAGCCTTCCCACTTTTTCATTTTTGGCCAAAATTTAAATTTCACTTAAAATATATGATTCCGATTCTGAATTGAATGCTGATCATGAAAATCAAATTTATTTTCTAATTGGTCTCATGGTTTTTAAACTAAACGCAAAAAACGAATGAATAAGGAAAGTCGGGCTTATTTATTAGTCGGGCTTATTCATTAGAAGGGCTTAAAATTTTCTTCAACAAACACTGACATTCGTCGGAATCGGGTGAAAATCACAGGATATATTCAAAATTGAATACTGATTCCGGGAAAATTGTTCTTTTTGTTATTAAGTCAATCGTTTTTGAAATACACCGAATTAATGAATTTTTCAAATAAATGGATTTTAAGCAAATTTGGCAGGAAATGAAAACGTTGGAAAGGTGTTGCCTTCCCGAAATTGCAAGCTCCTCTTGTGCAAAGGTAAGCTGAGTGATTACTCCTGGTGTACTTTACGTCTTAAAGCAAAGAATAATAAATGGTGCTACTCGAAGTACTGAAAAAACAGAGGTTTATTTCGCGTTCCGTAGTTTTCAAAGTCGGAACAAACCGTTACCCTATCGACTACAAGAGTTATACTCGGAAAAGGGCGACAAGCTAATAAGGACGTAAAATTCGGAAAATAATAATACGAAAATCCTAAAATTACAAATTATATTCAGTGTTAGCACTTTACACGTGACCCAAAACAACAAATTTCATCACATTTGTAATTTATACGAATTTACAATTTTTTGTCTACAACTTTGTAACTTTCTTCAGTTACAAACTTCGGGAGTCTTAGGTAGTTGGTTTTACATACTCGAACAAGCTTGCATTCGTCCCCTTTAAGCGCTATCACAGTGAGTACGGAGCAGTGGGGTTAGTGTACAAAAAGTAAGTACCAGAAGCTCTATAAAATAAAAATAATAGTAATTAAATTGCGATCTGCCAATTTTGTAGTATAAAATTTGAGTTATTGGAATATAAAATTTAATTACATCGGGGTTGCGTATTCGCCCATAGATATGCAATTCCCATCATCAGTCGGTTTCTCACAATCGCCGCAAATACCGAGCTTGAATTTAAAATAACTTGAACATCTGGACGATAAGAACTTTCCGGGTCCAGCCAAGATTGACTCGATGAAATAGTGTGTCGACCGTCCGTGACTGCAATGAACTGAAGAAAGAATTATACAAACTGTCCAGGAAATAACTCTACAAAACTATTACTTAATGAATCGTATTCCGTGTTCCAGAGACAGCCATATTGCCATCTGCCACCATTAGGATAAAAATCTGCGTGGCCGATTGAGCTCGTAGTACCCAGACCGAGAATGTTTGCGTTGGTATGGATTACGTCAACAAACGTGGCGTCACTGGAGCTCAAACTTCTTAATTTTTCAATTCGTTCATAACCACCAGAAGCTGGTTCAAGTCCAGTGATTCGCGGAAGACGACCCAGACGAAGAGCGTTTCCGGCACTACCAGCAACATGAGCTCCCAAACTGTAGCCGATCACCTAAACAGAATCTTATGTAAACCGCATTTTTCAAATTATGAACATGTTTGCTAGTTTACATGAAATGCTGACGGCTGGGTGCCCTGGGATATCAGAAAGTCCAAGAAATTAGCAACGTAGACGCCAACCGGTGTAGTGCTTACAGCGGCGCGGGCATAATTTGGATATTCGGCAAGCGAACTCCAGTCAACTGTAATGACGTTAAAGTCAGCCAGTAGCAAGTAGGCTAATGATAAAAACAAAATTAATTTAGGAGACTTTAATTTACTGTGTATCGAAAATGTTAAATGATTACCGGCGCGGGCTTTCGAGATAAAGCGGTCGTCAGTTCCATTTCCACCAAATCCATGGATAAGGACTTTAACTGGTTTGAAACGGTTGAAAGTTGACCGATTTAATACATCTGTTCGATTAGTCAGAAGCTGTATGCCATAAATGGGATTTAACCTAGAACAGAGAAAGCAACATCTTTAAAAAACATGCATAAAAGAAAAAAGTTAACTCTGACTCTGACCTGGTCCACAGGAAAAATCGGACGTCATTTAACTGTGGAGCGACATCCGAGGAAAAAATTTGATTAGCGATAAAAGAAACAATTCGATTCGGGATGGTATCCTTTTGTGGTACTAGTATATCTTCAATGGAGGCACCGGCGAGGGCACCAAGAGTTTGGGAATTTACCCGATCTACATTGTTATACCAGGTGATTCAATGCACTTAGAAAGAGAACTTGAAGTAGGCTTGGGTCACTTACCAATCATCACAAAAGCCACCAATGAGACAACCAATAACTTCATATTGTAGATCTTCCAATTCTTGGGAGTTATCCTGAGTGTTTCCTTGTTGCTCGCTGCCTTGGTACTGTGTCGATGCTGCGCTCCGTCGTTTAAAATATTTGTCTGTGACAAGGCCATAACCTCGAAAAATCAAACCTTGAAGAAGGATTACAATCTTTCATGCCTACGGTGTAACCCTTTGCATCCCAACGGAGCCAATATGAGAAAGAAATGCCCCTAATGGGAGGTAGGGGCAGCCGTTATGCTGACCAACCCTTAGGAGGAAAGTGTGAACTACGATTGAGAATATTGTTGCATAATCTGTAACACCGCTGAGTGAGAAATTGAGATGTATGGGCGAAAATGTGTTCCTTCTACCATCTACTATAAAATGCGTTTTTAATCACGGCTTTCTCAATATAGAAAAATGTATCGTACCTATTATTGGTCTGACGGTCATTTATATGCTACTAGGATGCAGTTCTTGTAATTGCCTGAAATATAGAGCCTTCCGATGATTCCCAAAGTAAAAAGCTTTTTACATTTTCTACGATGGACTGGATCCAGTTAGAATACATTGCAATTGCGTTGGCCAAACTCTAAGAGAACTCATTAACGTTCGCGTTCTCATCACATTCTGATTTCCAACGGACATCTGGAATACTGGACTTCTCGCTTCTGAATTTAAAGTGCTTACCCCCTTTTGCTTGTGCAAACCAAGACAACCATTCGGCTAGGTTATGGAAATGGTGACATGGCTATTTAAGAAAAGGTAAAATATGCAACTAGATCACGTGATCAGTTCGTATTTAGCAATAATGGGTCAATAATTTGAATCATTTTATCAGAAAACTTTCATACTAGATAAATATTTCGGTATCACTCGAATAAGCGTGTCAATGGGTATGCGGAGGATAATCCTTTTCTAGCCTTAGCGACTGAATCAAGCTGAATGGACGTCAACTGTGACACTGGCAACTGTTCCTAGAAAAATCATACAGTCAGTAAACTTTTGTTTCGCTTTACCAAATTAACAAATACTCATAAGTACTGGATTTAGGGCAGTGGAATCGTCTGACTCTGGAGGTGGACTGGTTGGTATCGGCTGGCAGACGATACAATCTTTAATTTCTTCTTGTAAGCAACTGCTATGGAACGCGTGACGACATTGGAATGCAGTAATCGACGAATTTCGGCCATTCTGCAGTGGACGATTGCAGCTGCCGCAACGAGAAGCACGCAGCGCAACACCTTTCCGTGACTGCCGGCAGCGCTGAGATAGTAAACTATGAACATCACCTTGAAGAAGGCGAGTGCTAATCTTTAAAAGCGTAGTTTCGTATGTGTAGTTATCCAAAAGACCTAATAAAGAAAGAAAAATAACTAAATGATATGTCACAGCATAAAAGATTCCGTTTGCATGCTACCCATGATAAGTTGCCGAAGATCGCCTAGCGTGCCACCAGTGGTTTCCGGATCCTCAATCAAACGAGGTAACACTTTAGTTAAGCTTATTTGACCTTGGATGCTCGTCACAACTTTTTGGGTAACTTCTCTTAGACCTTATACGAGAAATGGTAATGAATAGTTACGAAGTTATAAATAGAAACTATTAAAAACCTGAAATTATAATAGTAGAAGTATCTGGATTTTCTTTCAAACTTCGTTGAGGAAGAAGCAATTCATCCAGGAGCGTCAGCCAAATTTTTTCGCGTTCTTGTTCTGTTAAAGAGCTTGCCTGTCGCTGGCAGAAATCAATTACCGATTGTGCGGCAGCCTCAAAGTCCTGCCAACTCTCTGGTTGAACAAACAGCTGTTGGATGCAGCATTGCAGTCGACCCAACAACAAATCGTAAGCAGCCGTTATTTCACCTTGACGCTCTAATATTGCCGCCTCCGCTTCGAGGATGGAAAATTTGCGGCAAATATCCAATAAATGTGACAAATGTACGACATCGACTTGTTGGACGTAGCTAGCAAGGCGCTGGGGCTCAAGTTCAGCCATGAGTACCGCGTATTGTTCTATACAATAATCATCATCGTCGATGAGAACAGCCGTACTAGTTGCCACATCATCTTGTGTCCTATTGTAAACGAAGCAAAATCATTTCAACGTTTTCTCGATGAGCAAAACGACCCAACTGAACAGGATTACTTACGCCAAATCGAGGATAGCTTCAAGAAAACGATATCTCTCTCGAGGAAAAGGTATTAGAGCAGTAACTGCCTCGTCAATTAATGTTGGCTTGTTAACAGCCAAGAAGACAGCTAACGAAGTTGCATTTAGCTTGACTAGTAGTTGGATATGTTTCAGAACGGCTTGCTCAATTTTGCAAACATCAGAAACGACGGAAGATTCAGAGAAAACATTACTAAGGAAGTGCAGAATGTCCCCATGGCGAGAAGTATCCTTAACATAGCACTCGAAAACCTTTTCCCAATCTTGGCGCTGCTCGTAGATGTGCTCACAAACGCGATAGCTAAAAAAAGAAATTAAAACAGTTTAATACAAAGTATCGATTCATCTGACTTTTGAAATAGTAATTACAATTTAGCAGACTCTGCTTGTTTAAGTAGTTGCTCTTCATCTTCTGTGCCCAAAGATGGTTGGCCTTTAATTTGAAGTAATTGAAGCAGAGCTTGTTGCCTCTCTTCAAATCTGCTCTGTACTTGATGAGTCTCTTTGGCGGACAGCGAACATACTAAATCTACAAGTTGCTGAAACAGACTTCGATCTAAATGAATAGAATCAGCTCGAGGAGATCGACTTATTTGACGGGCTATAAATGTGAATAAAGAGCAAATCTGGTCTGGCTAGAAGGTACACAAAAGGTTATTAACATTCTCAAGGACATTTAAGAAGGAAAGAGTTTTACCGAAAACTGAGAAGAGTTAATCATGATTTCGACCAGGATATCAATGACTCGTTGCTGTCGTCTTGCTCCCATCTCACCCACAAATTCCGACTCTTCAAACGCTAGCGAAAGCGCATTAAGTAGTTCTTGTGTATTGAACTCCAGTAAGGCGCGCAAGTAAGGATATGGAGGTTCATCCTCAGAAGCTCGTTTGCTGTGTAGGCATGTTAGACTAGTCAAGACCTGGTGTTTGACCTTAACACAAGAGTCCTGATCGATTTCTCCCACAGGATAAGTTCGACCGGCTAAGCAACACGAAATATAAACTAATATCACGTGGCCCAACTTGAGATCTTGTTCAGAGTAAGGTGGACCTCAACACAAAGTATGCAAAAGTTAGTTTTAAAAACAACAAAAACAAAATTTTGTTGTAATGCTTACCTAGTTTTACAGCTCCTTGCAATTGTTTCAATAGATCTTCTAGAGGGCTGACGTAGTCATTAAGTGCCCTTGTGTGCACATAAAGATAGGCAAGAAATAGGCCCTGGTTATGTGACAGTGTCAATATTTGATGAAGATCCAAGCAGGAAACGTCAACGTGGGTGATGCAGCTCTCCAGAGTGTCAAGCCAGCCATTATCTTCATAAAGAGCCACAAATTGCTGCATAATAGAGGGAGGAATTGATGGTAAACGGTCATTGAGAAAATGGGGCTCTAGTAGTTGTAGGAAGTTTTCCCGGGCTGCTTCAGAATTAGCAATTCTTGGATATATTTGGTCAAACAGCAAAGCCCTGCGTTAAAATAAATTATCAAGATCTTGCTACAATTAATCGAAGAAGGGCATATTCACTTACTCTTGTTGTAGTTTAATGCAAACATCGATGCATAATTCAATGACTGACTTCATGTTTCGACCACTGTTAACCATAGTAGGTTCTTGCATTACAAGTGGAACTAAAACCCGTTCAACGTAGTCATTTAGGATATCAATCTCCTTCACATAAGTATGGTTAATCTAAATGTAATGCCTTGTCATTTAAGATCGTCTTACTTTATCTTTCACTTGTCTCTTGCGCTGGTTCGGTGTACCCTTCAATCCGTGCATAGCTTTGGCTTTGCCGTTCAACATGCGCAAACCTAAATGAATGGCCTCTTCCGGTCGTGACTGTGAAAGAAGTAAATCCAATCTTTCATCCCAATGCCTTAGGCCAATGGAACGCAAACTGGTTGAGCAAAGCAATAGTAACTGCCCGGCGCAACTAGCCATTGAATTGTAACAGGCATCTGTTCCCACGAGCGCCTATGTAACAAAAATTTTTTTTTAAATATGTGTGACCCCTTCAGATAAATTTCAGATTTTACCAGAGCTTCGCTAACATTGCCACCAGTAGCTAGGCCCCGAAAGAAGGGGGTTGATTTGACTAAGTTAACACCTGATACGTCGACGACATCGATGGATTCTTGTGTTTTGATGTCCACAACATGTACCTTCATGAAAATCATCTTTGATTACCTTTTCTACTGGGTAAGCGAAAAATATTTATACCCGCTGCTCCGAATCTAGTAAAGCGAGCATACGAGGATCCAGCCACTGTAACCCCCGAAGATTAAAGTCAAGTTGGAAACGAAGAAGAGGATGGTAGCGGACACGATTACGTTCTTCATCAATACTTAATTGGACAAAATGAAGCTCAGAATGCCGAGCATAAGCCAAAACGGGTTCGATACTCCTTCCTCTTTGCTGGCTATGGACAGCCACAAAATGCCACCCTAGGCAAGGAGGGCTTAGCCCATCACCGCCTAACAATTGGCTGTAGATAACTTTCGTACTAGGCCGGATTTGCACAATTAAAATCTGCAAAGTTTTTAAAATTATTTAATCATAGAACGTCTAGGTTGAGGAGGTAAATTTTACTCACTTTCGAAAGTGTGGCCATTGCAACGATAACTACCGATTCCCATTTGGGAAGAAAATCAAAAACGGCACCCAAATCCTGACCGACACTTCTTAACGGTTCTATAGCGCATACCTCGCCTCGACTTCCCGAAAAGAGGCATCGAGTATCAACGCCCCTGACTCCCAATGTTCTCTTAAAACCGAGCTCAAAAACATTTCCTCCGCTGTCACACAGGAGAGCAAGAGTGGGTAGATCTGTAAACTTTCAACAAAAGAGTATTATTGTCATGCTAGATTGCTAGAAATTAGAGGGGGGGAATCAATACCTGTAGGTGAAGAATAGCTGATTCAGGTGGATGGACGTCGTTTAAAGTTCTCACTAGCTTCCCGTCTTTCATGTCATACTCAAGTATGTGACCACAAGCATTACCAACCAGTAGCCTGCTGTGATCACAGTTAAAAGCCATTGCTGAAATAGCATTACCCCATCCATCAGGAGACTCACTACACATCATTTCAATATCTACAATAGCATGGTTCCAAAAAAGAATAAGTGTAAGCAAAAACATACCTTGAGTGCTTGGTTCCAAGTACATCTAATGTGTCTAAAAACCATTTTAAATTCTGTGTAACATCAAAGACTAGCACTAGGCCATTTCTTGTACCAATACCAATCCAGGTTGACACTGTTAAACATGTTGCTTCTTTGGATTTCAATTTGGCCTGAAAAACAGGTTTAAAATTTATGTGTTGTAATTAGCCAAATTTGTGGTTATTAATTTGGGGTTACCTGAGCAGTCATTAGCTGTGATGAAATGCCTTTCAATACAAGCTGCTTAAGGATGATGCCATGTTCAATTTGCTTACATGGTGTAGGAGGTAATGATGATAGTTTAGAATTTGAGATAGATAGCTTTTCTTCACTATCACTTGAGTTTGCGACCGATGAATCTAAGCTATTTAATTGCCAGTTCTATTGAATGAAATGGAACAAGTATACTGAATATACTAGTTGGTTTTGTTTAAAATTCTACTTAATAATCCACCTCATTCTGAACTTCAAGATCTAATGAAGATGCTGTTTCCTCCAATGAAAAATTTTCAAATACAACTGTCTGCTCTTCTGATGCAGCAAATACCTGGGATAAGCTAATGTAAGTACTCATTTTCTATAAAGAGGCCTTTTTTTTGCCCATAAAAATATAGCTAGACGTCATACTTCAGGCTGCGGTTCTCCATTCTCTGACATCCCCTTACAAATGGATAGGGTTCACCGGAGTTCAGAAATGAAACCAGTCTTAATCGGTAGAAACCACTTCCTGGATGTTACTTAAAAACAAAAGACAATTTCTACAAGAATTTAATAAGCAAAACAATTGAGAGTCGAGTCACAACCGTATTTTGACAGTTCTCCGCCTACCAACGTTTCTTTTTTCTGTGTCGTCTGCTAGTTGTGTAATTTGTCAACATTGAGGATACAGCTACTTCGTGTTACCTCGCAAAGAAGGGGAAGGTACCTGGCCGGATACATACCACACGTTCTTAACTCAAGTGGTATAACCATGGCAAAAAGCTTAGAATCACCGACAAAATTGACGGAATTTGCACCTCTTGCCCCTCCGGAATCACAACAATCCGTCGGTATCCGGTCAACATTTGCTCGCTGGTTTGGAATTAACAACAAAAATCCACCCACTGCCATAAAAGAAGTAGCTGTCAGTGAAGCTCCTTGTCCCCCATCTCGTTCTTCTAGTCGTGACGATATCTCTCAGTCGGGAGAGTCCACAGTTTCCTCTAATCCCACCTATGTAGGAGAAGGGGGCTTTCCAATACAGTACTGTGAAGGAAGGACACTAGTCAGTGTGCTTACAAGGTAGTATATTTAGCACCTTCATGTTCTAATGCTGTAATAATAATAATTGAATACTTCTAGAGTATCCAATTTGTTGGCTCAGAAAGGAATGTATAGTGAAGCAGAATTCAAACAATATTGGATGCCAGATTCTGTCAGCAAGGAATGCTACGAATGTAGCTACAAGTTTACAGCTCTTAGAAGACGTCATCACTGCAGAATCTGTGGGCAGATATTCTGTTCTAGATGTTGCCATCAGCAGGTTCCGGGCAAGCTGATGGGCTATTCTGGAGATCTAAGAGCTTGTACCTATTGCTGTCATATTGTTCTGTCCTGTCTGAAATCGATCGACCCGTCCACTGATGGCTCGACCGATCTATCCAAAATCCAAGAAGATCTCCAGAAAAAGCTAGCCCTTTTGCAACCAAATAGCGCCACGAGAAATACCGAAGGCTCTGATAGTGGTGGTGAACTGAAGAATCGCAAAACGGTTTTAAAACGCAAAATTTCTCTCAGTTTTCAGGAAGAACGCTTCGCTGCTGGAACATCGTCAAACCAACCTCTGTTGTCTTTAGCCGAGAGAAAAGTTCTTCTTCACGATTCCACTCAACTCAAGGTAGTATGGCGTTTCTGTTAAAATACAACAATTGTTCTAGTATTTTTTAACTACATCGATTGGCAGACGCTTCACGAGGAAATCGTCCATCCTCAACGTGGAATTTTGTTGCAAAATCATCGCTATAAATTACGAAGCATCACAAACTGTTGTGCAGGCAGCGAAGTAGTCGACTGGCTGTTGGTTCAGGATAAGGCTAGCTCGCGAATTCAAGCGACAGCCATTGGGCAGGCTCTCGTTGACGCAGGCTTCCTGGAATGCCTATCCTCTACGGATCAGATTTTTGCTGATGGCTATTCTCTCTACCGACCGAAAAGCAGCGATATAACATCTTCGATAAATGATTCCCACGCCTCCGCAAACCAAAGTGAGGTTACTGAAGTCGTTGAACCAGAAGATACGCAAGAACCGCTTTGGGTACGACAAATTGGTATGCAAGAAGATCGAAAATGTCACGTCCAGGTCAATGAAGGAGAACAATCATCCGTGTTTCGTCATCCTGCCCCAGCGCATTTAGTTACGCCCGATACAGACATGATGGATGGTTTGGGTCGACAAAATGAGCCGCAACATCTTGTTTTGCCGCCAAAAAAGAGTGAAGAACTGTCCCTTTCTACCGATCTTAACAGCCCGAACCCAGCGGCTGTGAGTTCACCAACTATGCCCCAAGCGGAGGCATTCTCTCTTCCATTACCACCCATTACCCAAGAATCACTTCTCTTCTTCGAACATATTCAGCGACTCATGAAGCAACTACTCAGTTGGCAGGGCCTTTCTTTTTCGTGGGCCGACGTCCTGATGCCTTTGGTTCACAGTCTTGCTTACACCGTCCGGCCTGACGTACGAGATGACGACGACGAGATGGACATCCGACAGTATATCCACATCAAGAAGATTCCCGGTGGGACCAAAACCGATTCGAAGATTATTCACGGCGTTGTTTGTTCAAAAAATGTCGCCAACCGTTCCATGCCCAGGTGGTCACACGATCCCAATATTCTATTGCTAAGCTCTGCCATCGATTACCAACGTGTCGAGAGCAAACTGATATCATTGGAGCCACTCATGATGCAGGTATAACCAATGAAACCGATTATGATCTGTATCAATTTCTAATGATTTTGGACTTACCATTGTAAACAGGAAAATGAATATTTGAAGAACGCCGTGGCCAAGATTGCTGCATTTAAGCCCGAAGTATTGCTGGTGGAAAAGGTGGTGTCTGGTTTGGCCCAGGAGTTTCTGTTCAATTTGGGCATCACTTTGGTGCTCAATGTCAAGTCTTCAGTGATGGACCGGGTCTCCAGATGCTGTCAAGCAGACATTGTACCGTCCATCGACGCGCATCAACTCAGTCGTCCGAAATTGGGTTCCTGTCGTTTATTCCACATTGAAACGCTCACGTTAGATCGAAATAATTCGACAAAGACACTCATGTTCTTCGACGGTTGCCAACCGAGATTGGGTGCCACTGTATTGCTCCGTGGTGCCAGCCATTTCGAATTGCGAAAGGTAAAAAAAGTGTTGAAGTTTATGGCTTTCGCGTGCTACAATGGACGATTGGAACGCGCCTTTTTGGCCGATGAGTTCGCCATTCCGAAAATGCTTGGATGTAAAACAGAAATGTTTGACGGCGTCGAAGTGGTACCAAATACGGAAGATGCACCGCTTTTGAATAGTACACGTCTCGACGACAACTTGACGTTCGAGAGTAGCAGTCTAGTCATTGTCGATAGCGATTCGATAATGAGCCCTGAGACTAATGCCAATACATCGTCGGTGCCTGTAACGTTGGGAAAGGCGGTCCCAGACGATACGAACGCAACAGATTTAAAACCTGTCCGGGAATTAGATGATCCCCTCCATGAATATTTACGCATTCGACAGGGTGATCAGTCTCTTAGTTCAACACCTATTCAACAGCCACAGCAATCACTGAGCGTCCAAAGTTCAACGCTAGCAACCAATTCGATGCTCTTCCGTAAAGCTATGGAAGATACCATCCTTTCGATTTCGCCACTTATCCGCCATCCGTTGCCTTATCTTGAAACAGAAGCCGGACGTAACGCTCCTTTGAGGAAATATTTACCTGAGGTGTTGTACTTTTCGCAACAACTCAAACAATCAGAGTCACCACCTCGCAAGATCCGTTACGGTCCGGATGATGTCATGAATGGCGACAGCGCTTGTGCTGACCCTGCGCCCGAGCGGAATTCAATCCATCCTTTCTTGCGAGCTCGAATCACACCTGTTATGTCACGAACTGAACTCCTTGGTTTGCTGAGTGACTTTCGCGCTCGAGGGGTTCGCCCCGGTTGCAAGTTACCCGAACAAGTGACCAAGTCGAAGCTTTCCATGTCCGGTAGCGATGACTGGGAGAATCTTGCCACCGAAGAGGACAATCAAGCGGATGGAGCCGGGCTTAAAGATTGCCTGGATCCGTTTAATCTTCAAAGACTTTGCGCATTATTCTCGAGCTTTTGCCAGCCCGTTTCGACCGTCGCACTCCAATATTGCGTTGCTCCTTGGTAATTCAAAATTCAAACACTCTTTGTTTGCAACAGCGATTAAAATTCCTTGTTTACTTGGGGTTTGTTTTGAAAATATTATCCAGGGTGGTAGAGATGGACTTCTATGGCCGAAACGACATCACTTTAGGAGGATTTCTGGAGCGTTACTGTTTCCATAAAAACTATTCCTGTCCGTCGGCCTCGTGTCAATCTCCGGTACCTCGTTGTGATTTCCAAAAATTAGGCATCATTTCTTATGAAATTCGTATTAAGATGGCATCTCACATCCGGCGGTTCGTCCACGACACTTCATCCATTGTGGTCATTATTCGACAGCTGGCCAATTCAGTCAATTACAATGCGGCTGCCTCTGGCGCTTCTGCCGTTGACGATCGTTCTATCCTTATGTGGTCCTGGTGCAAAAAATGCAAACAGGCGAGTTTTAATTTCCAAATCTAAACATTTATTTGATTTTACTTCACTCACAATTTTCTAGATGATGTTTTTCAATATTTTCGGGCGTGCCAGGTTTCTCCTATTTCCACAATGTCAACAGAGACATGGCACTTTAGCTTTGCCAAGTATTTGGAATTACGGTTCTACGGCCATGCTTACTGCCGTCGCCAGCTGACCAGCCCTAATTCAGTTCCAGTTTGCGCGTGTCCGCATCCCTTGCATACGGAGCACTTCCATTACTTTGGTTGTCGAGATCTTGTTGCTTCATTCAAGTACGCTCCAATCGTTCTCAAGGAAGTCGTTCTTGCCCAGCCAGCTATCGCTATTTCACTTGAAACTGATCTCCTGCCTCAATTGATCGAAGAGATCCGGTTAGTTGCCCAGTTTGGCCACGGCCTCTATTCCGCCATAGGGGAATGGCTGAAAGCACTTACAGCAGAATGCACGGGCACAAAGTTGGAAAGCCAGGTTGTCGCTATGGTGGAACAACAAATTCAAGAAAGATCCCGTTTCCGAAAACGCGTGGAAGAAATACAATTGATGCTGACTTCGCCTAACCTTCAGCAAGTTACTTCGCCCGGCAGTGGTGAGGAATCTCTATGGCTGATAGCCGATCACGAAGTCTTGCTCAAGCGTATTATTGCCGATACGGTGTGTTCGTGGAACGGCCGTCTTCAGGAAGTTGTTGCGGCCAAGAAAAAAGAAGACAAGTCGTCTGCTTCGAAGCCCCTCCATAGAAATTTACAGGCTTCGGAGAGCGATCCCGTTGAGGCCAAACCGCTTCCACCGGCACCTCCCATTTTTACGATTTCGCCCAATTCTTCACGCGACGACTCAGCTACCGATATGAGTCGTAAGATGAGTGAGCACAGCATGTCTCCTTCGTCACTGTCGAGCTCACCAACCAAGAGTCCCTTCTTACGTCCTAGAAGCAGCGTTGATTTCCAGTTCAGTGTCGAACAGCAATCGGAAATAGGAACACCTATGGACTACCGCAGCCGTTCCATATCACAAGTCAGCAATGAACACTTGGAAAATAGTGAAACTAAATCAACAACAGCTTTACCTGTGACTCCATTGCAAACTCGAGTGTCATTAGGAGCGCTTCTTTCGATGACTGGACCAGGCCCATCGTTATTGACGATGCCGTTTCCGTCAACCGAACATCATCTTTTGCCGCCCGGCTCCTCTCTTCCGCTTGTCGTTTTTCAAAACGAGCCTTCATCCATCATCGCATATGCTTTGGCTTCGGTGGACTATGAACAACAACTGGCCGAACTGCAAGCAGATCTAGCAGATCAGGCCGTTCCATCCTCCCCGACTCGTACTTCATCGCCAATCGGACCGGATCGATGGTTCGATAATGTCGAACGGGAAGAACCAGGGTCAGTGTGCTACCCATTGATACGGCGAGACTTAAGTATTGATTTCAATTATATCTTCTCTTTTTGTCGTTCCATTTTTCTAGTGGTCGAAGTTATGGATCATCTTCGACTTCCGGAATTGCACAGGCTCCGCCCGCCGGGGCCCTGGCTTCTAATCAGCATTTAGAGATCCAATTTAGTGATTCATGTACCAAATTTTACTGCCGCGTTTACTATGCAGAACAGTTCCGTGCTTTACGTTCCAAAGTATTTCCAGCTGGAGAAGACCGCTTTATCCGCTCGTTGGCTCGATGCGCACCTTGGGCAGCATCCGGTGGCAAGTCCGGCTCCACCTTTTGCAAAACGCTAGGTATAAGAGACTGTGGATGAATATGAGTTTGATTGCTAACACATCTGACATGGTTGTTGATTAATAGATGATCGCTTTGTTTTGAAGCAAATGTCGAAAATGGAAATTCAATCGTTCGTCGATTTGGCACCCAACTACATTAGCTACACCCACCGCGCTCAAAGGGAAAATCGCCCGACGGCCTTTTGTAAAATAGTTGGAGCATTCCGCATCGTTTTCAAGAACGCACAAACCAACGCAGCCAGCAAGCAAGATCTCCTTGTGATGGAGAACCTTTTTTACAAAAGGAACGTCACCAAAAAGTTTGATCTCAAAGGATCAGAGCGAAATCGTTTGGTGTCGGCTTCTGAAGCGGAAATGAACGATTGCGTCCTCCTCGACGAGAACTTTGTGCAAAGTTTGTATTTTAATTGCTCCTTCTTTTCGTTCTTTCTTTTTTGAACGTCTCGCTTCAATGCGCAATTCTTTTTTGTCCCTGGATGTTGCAGTGACTTGGGACAACCCACTTTACGTTCGTGGTTACTCTCAAAGTGTACTCAACAAAGCTCTTAATGCAGACACTCAGTTTCTGGCCTCTCAGCTGGTGATGGACTACTCACTTTTGGTTGGCATCGATGATGAAAACAACCAACTTATCGTCGGACTTATAGGTATCTATCACAGTTAGGAAATTTACCTTCGGGGTTTTAACTGTCTTTTCCATACATTTTGTAGATTACATCCGCACTTTCACTTGGGACAAACGACTGGAAACTTTTGTCAAATCGTCTGGCATATTGGGTGGTCAGGGCAAGATGCCAACCGTGGTGTCTCCTGAGCTTTATCGCACACGTTTCTGCGAAGCCATGAACCGTAATCTACCGTTTCTTTTTTTTTGAAAGAGTCAATTGAGTTTTTTTCTAATTTCTTTGTTACTCATCTTTGCAGGATACTTTACTTCCGTGCCTAGTTTTTGGGACGGAGGAATGTGACATTTGGACCAACGCAAAAACCAATCAGGCATATCCACTGAATTCATCAACGGATTTTGTAATAATCTGTACAGTAGTTTACAAACGCAACGCTGAATCTATTACAGTATATCACGATCTTATCGAAATTAGCCGTATATCGTTAAATTCGTTTTTTCCCGATGTTATATATGTTAATTCAAAATGGTTTAGATAACAAGTTCCATAGGGCATCAAATACTACTTAGTTCTTATGTTACAAAACATGTTACGAAGTTATATTTACGCTGTAGTCAACATCACGATAGTAAATTGATGCAGCATTTGTGATAATCGCAATTGGCTAAAGACAACTCTAGCTATAAACTTCCTGCTTCAAGTTTGTTTCCCATTTTAAAAAAATGTCAATAAACAATACTTGTTCAATCTCTTAACGAACTATAGTTACTTATCTAATGAAACAGAATTTATACAAGCGTGAAAGAAGATTCGAAGGGGGCACATACCAGAGTGATATAAAAGATGTCCAGCGCAGAAACGAAGCGTAGAATTCCATCTTGAAGCCGGGCACATCTTTGAACAACACACAGAAAAACATAGTCCTTGCACGAAGTAACAATTAACTGCTCAGTACACTCACACATCTGTTTCATTTATATCTTTCACTTCTTAACATTCCTGGCACTATTCGCGTCGCAAGTAACAAGCTAATTAATTAGATTCGAGGAAAATCTAATCAAACGCATTCCACGGAACGAGAAACCGAAACACAGAATCCTGCGCTAATGCAGAGGCTTTTTAGTTTTGGGTACGCGAACACACGCTTGTTTGTTGCACCGTGACACAATCGATCGTTATGGTTACCATGCTTAAAAAAAGAACTACGTCAAAATTGCTGGAGGCATATTCATCCGAAGGATCAATCTAAAAAATACCAAACTTGGTCTTTTCACTACACTCAGTATAGTGTACAACTAAACTCAAGAAAACAGTTTGCATTCTGCCTAAACAAATAAACAAACTTGTTTCTTAGAAGAAAGCGGACTTTCAACTTCGAGAAGCACTCAACAGTTGTGGAAAACAAAATTGTTTTCGTTTCATAAACGTTGCGGCGAGTAGATGAAATAATAGATTTATTATCGACTTTGACTGGAGGCTTCACAACAATAGCAACTGAACTATTGAAGACTAATAGAGCACGTGTGAATATGTGACGACTTCGCACCGCATGTTTCCGCAAGTACCGGCCGAAGCTGAGACGCAGTTGATTACTGGGCACTGTGGGGTGGTCCTGTCTGGACTGCAAGTCATGTCGCAGCTACCAGTTCGCATTCCTGGCTTCGAAACGCAGTTGTACCTTTAACAATTGAGAAGACGTTTAAGGAAAAGCGAATAATAACGTATTAATAAGGCATCTGCCATTTTGGTAAGTCTTACCTTCTGCAGGAGGAGTCCAGAAACAGAGGAAATGGGCTGATGGCACCTTGATTGTAATAGACACCGTTGTTGTTGCTGCCACCGTAGTAGTTGTTTCCATACTGCATACCCGGATATCCTGGACGGACCATTCTTTCAGAAGCTTCGTTTTGTAGAGCCGAACAGGTGATGACTACCATCATCATCAAAATGACTTTAGACGGGCAAACTTAAAAGTAATAAAACCTCACATAAGCTCTTGGTACAGAACGATGAAAAAAATTAATGCAGATTGCAAACTTAACAATTAAATAAAGAATTAAAGTTGCACTCTTAAATGTTAAAACAATAGAGCCAGAATGTGTAATCAAATTACCTGGAAGCATGGTGAATTACAAGTTGTTATCTGCGACACTGCTTGACACAGAATGACCACATCATCATCAGATTTATTGCTTTATATACCCAAACAAAAAAGCCTTGGGTCAAAGAAGATATCCCTTCCTTCGTACTCCTATGGAACATGTTGAATCAACGAGAAGCGTCGAAAAACGAGTTCCTGTTTGGGGTAGGGGTATTGGAAGTTACGGTATCTAGATAGAATTTTTTCCATCAGTGGGAAGGGACGGGTAGAAATGAAGAGGAAGGGAGAGATAGATCGGCCACGTGGATGTTTCACGTTTTTTTTTCAGTTTGCACACAGAGCAAGGCAAACTGAGAAATTTCTCCTGTTGCGTCTTCCCTCCCCATATGTCCGCCTCATATAATCCTCGGTTGCGCTTGTTTGTTCTGTGTAGATAATTTATTCTCCATGCCTTCAGGATGCAATATGTAGCTAATATAATTCTAAACGGACTCTACGACCTCGTCTATCTGATCGTTGACGATGGGATAGATTGAATATGTTGCAGTGCACTCAAATGGTGCATTCAAGCAGACTTCAAATGAACTTCGTTGATAACCTTGACTGACTACATTTTTTTTGTAACTTACTGATTTTACGTCAAGATCTATTTGGTTATCTTTCTTCTAATTCAAATGAAAAAGGAGCCCTATATCAAAGGAAGTTGATTTTTATATAACGTTTCCAGCTTGCAATAGTAAGCATTAAATACTGGTACACGAACAGCTGGCCAGGCAACGTGAACTTCTTGAAAATGAATTATTATCATCGCATTCATGTCGTCCTCCAAACCTTACAACAGTATTAATGACGCAAATCTCTGGTATAGGCATAACAATGTCGCTCAAGGGATCCCTCCATGACAGACGGGGACACAATAGCAGTTTTCACAATGGAAGGAAGCGGGGGGGGGGGGGGGACGCGAGATGATTCCTATAAGGAAATTAAAAAGAACAAAACGGAAATCGTGTCGTGAGTAGGAAAGCTGGATCTATTTAGAATTTAATCAGAACGGTTATTGGGAATGTTAACTAATTAAAGATCAAATTAAATTCCTGTATTTACTTAAGACCCAAGCCGATGCGAATTTGGTATGCGACATAATGTTTAACTAACAATCCTCATAATTCATTCAATGAAAAATTGCTGTAACCCGCCAGAGAGCCCCACTTTGACACGCATAATGAATGCAGCTTCAGGGCAATGTGCCAACGTATAAAAAGACAGGTGTCAAAACGAAAGACGTTGCATTCGAATCCTGTGGCTCATCAGCTCCACACGGTGCATCCAATAGAATCTTGATCGGTTCTGCTAGCCCTTCGTCTGTACAACAAATCATCATGGTTGTCGGTAAGAAGTTCATTTTCAGCTATTTGTTTAAAAAATACGTCTTAATAAACATGTTCTCTAATGAAGGTAATCAACGTCGTCACTCGATGATGCCTTCACTTCTCCAGCTCATTTCGGTTCAAGCGCTGCTGTTGACACTCTCGGCTAATTGTCAACGCTATCCAACCTACGGCGTGCCTTTTATAACTAGCGGAATCGATCGTCTTTACAACCCGCTGTACTCTCCTCCACCGCCACCTCCGATGTCGTACGGCAGTTCTTATAGCCCAGCTATATATGGCGTTCAGTCATCTCAACCGACTTACCGACCAAATTATTCACCGGCGTTGTCCACCTGCCATACTTACTACTGTTACCGATCTGCTTTGCCATTAACTGCAGGATCTACAACAACCGTAGCACCACCACCGCCACCAACAACAGCAGGTCCTTGCGGTAACCGTGACTTTTTAGTTTGCGTAGCAGAAAACCTGGCTTCCACTGCGTTGGCTGTCGCCTCTTCACCTTACCAATATCAGGCATATCAAAAGTACGATGTCTGCCCGGCTTATTTTTGCAGAGTGGTCACGACAACTGCACCCACTCCGCCGGCAACGGCTGCCCCCGACACATGCGATGCCTTTCAATGCGAAATAGCCGATTGAACAAACGCAATGTGACTGCAAATTGTTGTATAAAAGATGATGTTATGGGTTAAAAAAGAATCGTATGTGTTTATTGTTGTTGCATATGGTTTTGCCTCTCTTACCGTTATGTTGTCCACACACAATCAAGAAATAAAAAGGGACGTGAAAAAAAGATCAATGCTTCGTGAGGTTTCTTTTCTAACTAGAGTAGTCAAGCAACCGCACAAAACGTGCAATCATCTGTAGAATGCTGAAATTTTGGTGGCTTTGTCCATGATTTTTATGTACGTCAAACGATTGCCAGCCGCATAACTCGTTCGTGTGTAGCGGTGCGCAATCGTCGTTGTTATAGTGGCAAATTGACAAACGACGTGGCTCCTTTCTTTTTGTTCTCTTTTCAATTACGACGTGTGATTACAGAGTAGTAGCAAGACTCTACAATAATTAGGGAAAAAGGAAAAATCACTAAAGAATGTATTCGTGATAAGAATAGATTGCCCCGAATAGATTGGTACGTATCAAATAGACGAGCTTTTTAAAGGATTGCTGTCATCTTTTTTTAATTGAGATGTTTGCCGTGACTTGTGCTAAGACACTACCCCGTCTGTGATTGATTGTTTAATCTTTCCCTTTCATTCCCATTTCTTCATATCGATCCGCCCGACGACTGATCATTCGCATGTAGTCTAACTGTATTTGCCAATATTATTAGATGACATCATTTCGGCTTATTCTGCGAATGCACATGGGAATTTTTGACGGGAACAATAGAAGGCTCCCGAAGATATACCCATAGCCACCAACTTTGCGGAGTGAAAAACTGAAAGGCAATAGAAATAAGGAATGCAAACTCGAGAAGCGTCTCAGCCATTGCGCTTTTCTTTTCCAATTTTCTTGTTGGAAGTATTGCTGTTCAAAACTATAAAAAACCGAACAGAAAAGAAATAAAAAAAGGGAAGTTCGATAGTATTACAGATTCAATTTCTTTGATGGTCTTTTTTTTATTACGCCTCCAGTAGTGTATAGTGTTTGGCTGGCTTACTTGGAAAGTGGAGACATGCCCATTATGTGGCACTCTTTCTTTTACTTTTTGTTATGTGATTCAGGCCAAATGGCCAAAAAATATAGCCTACTTGGAGACATTGAACAGCATTGATTCTTCTGTACAGCCACTCTTACTTTCTCTCCGCTTCGGTATATCGCTCTTTACTTTCGCGATCGAAACAAACGATCATGTGGACGAACTACGACCTTTAATTGAATAAGACCGAGTCTCGCACAACAAAATCGAGGGAGCAATGAAACTAACAGAATGCTGCCATTGCGAAATTTTTCAGGTTAGCAGAGAGCGTTTGCACAAAATGTAAAAAATCAGGTGAAGCTTTATAGTGGTTACGAAAAATTACACGAGAGCTATGCCTGGCATTCCACAGTAACCATAGTGATGGCCTTATTCAGTAGTGATGGCCTTATTCAGTGGCTACTAGACGAATCACGTGATAATAAACTTGCAGGCTTACCCGGTGATCATCTCGTGTAATTTCACCTCAATTACTTCCAACCGATTCCCGGGAAGAAATCAAAGCAGCTTGCACTGCAATTACGGCAGCGTAGCACGAGGTCCAACTATAATCTTACGAGCCGGCAGTGGGTTCTAATAATGGACGAAATGAGAATCACGTAAGACTTTGGACGTATACCAGGGATACATTCTTCGGCTTGTGACTACAGCTCAATAAAGTGTATATGGACTCGCGATTCTATCTGCTGAACTGAAAGCTCCAACCGCATATCCGAGTCCATCAATCGTTTGATACAGATATATATACGACGGTGCCGTATAAAGCCCTACACAGAGCTCTATCCGGATAGAAGGTCTGAGTACCTTAAAGGGGATATTGAAATCACTGTATATATATTGCCTGGCTGCAATCTCGAAGGTCAGTTGTTTTTCTAACTCACTGCAGGTTGGCGTACGCTACGAAAAGCTCTTTCCTTTTCCTTAGTCCTATTTTGTTCCGCAAGAACAAAGGCCGAAGTTGAGAAGAAGAAAGGTGAGTGAGCACAAAAAATTAAATGTTACAACTTCCAATCGTTCACGACGTCTTTCTTTTTCGAAGGGATATTATACGATACAGGATCGAGAAAATAATTAGGCACAACAATTCAATGAGATTAAATAAGCCAAACTTCGATTGCCATTCTACTTTTACGGATAATACAGGATACTTGAACGTAAGGTAAAAGATATTTTTAAATCTCTAAGAGTGCTCTACGTTTTTTGTCTCATACTTTATTTGCAATGCTTCATTGGGATATAAAAATTCGTTGGTTTGTTGAGACACTCGAGAAATGTCAATCACACTTGGGGTCGTATACCCAGACGTGCGCATTTACTTAAAAGCCTCGGAATATGTAGTCACAAAGTGTGCTAGTTATTTGGGTTTGGTAGGTTGCCAACCCTTTTATTGTGATTTAAACCACTTGGACTGCTTCCTCTTCCGAAATAAAGATATCGTTATAGCATTAGTCATGTCTGCGACAATGGCTGGGCATTTTTTTGTACTTGTACTAAAAGGCCACACAAAATACGTACAAATGTAGTTATACAGAATGGAAGCCACATTTTTTATAACAGCCGGATTACATCGCTACGTACTCTTTTGCAATTTAGCATATGGATTAGTGAACTATATATAAAAAACAAATTTTATCTTTATTTCTTTAGTTTGAAAAAATGGGCGTTTTCAAAGTCATTAGTCCGCGTGTATGTAAGGCAACAAGTATAACTGGGGAACTGGTAACTAAAAATATTCTCTCTCTTCCCTATATATTTCCAAAGGAAAGGGTTCGGTACGGATAGTATTTCCATCTTTTTCCAACGTGTCCCATTTTTTTCCCCCATTTTCTAGGAGGTGTCATTTCCTTGGCGAATCCGTAACCATTCCTGCTCATTTTGAAGAGTGCCTTATTACTGCTGCGCGCGCGCTCGTGAAAAAGAGATGCCCGCTGTCTCTTCCCAACTACATCGACGTGTGTATATGAAGGCCTCTAGCAAAGACATTGAACTAACGTAGTCCGATGTTCCTCAGTATTCGTGCTGGTCTCAGCGAGAAAACAAGCTTTTGTTATCGTATACAGTTTCCCGATCGTAGTGTGTCAGTTTTCTTTTTCTTGATTGTATAAGGAACTCGCGTAGGTGCACACGTCATCAAATCACGTGAGTATTCACACAATTCTGTGATTTAATTCATGTAGCTTCTGCTGAAATTACTTTCCATCTAGTTGACTGGTTTTAACTTTCCCCCGCGTCAAGTCTAACTTTCACAATAGATTCGAATCAGGAAACAAATCGCTTTCCTGTTTATTGATGCGTGTCGTTAGATTATCATTGTCTTCCTACTTATCTCTTTTTTGGCCCCACTCGCAGCTGCAATACTGGCCATGGCAGATGCAATTGTCTGTTTTCGCTTCGAGCCATCTCGGTCTCGTTTTGTGTCGATCGTTTACTCATACATTTCTGTCCTGTTTATCTTCCACTCTGCCGATGCACCGATTTGATACTGGATCCTTCAAAATATGTTTGTTGACAAGGGCTTGGGTTTTATTATTGGCTAATATCGTTGTTTACGTTCATTTTAAATTCACGGGCTTCGTTTATTTTTCCAAGGTCGGCTTTTTCACGAAAGAAGCCCTGCGCATTTTCAGCTGAGATTTTATACTACAAAAAAAAACAAAAAAAAAAGAGAAAACATCAATGTAATGGGGAAGCAGAAAGGCTATTGACGCAATTCAACCTTGGGTTTTCAATTAAAAAAAACTCTTTCTTTAATTTTGCTGATGAGGAAACGTTATATTACCGTCATGCCAGGCTAGCATCCTTTAATCAAGCCCGTTTGGATGATTGGATATCTTGAATTTTCTCGTTCATGATGGTATTTTTCGTGAAAAAAATAACGCGCTTTCGATGAATAGAGTAATTATGATGGCCTAGAGATGCAGCAACTAGAAATTGTACTAACGATATCTCTTTATGGTGCTTCTGTGCACTGCGCATCATTTACAAAGCCACAGACATATTCGTGCCTAGATATGGATGATTTCATTGCTTTCGATTTTTTTTTCTTTTTGTCACTATATGGCGTCATGTGAGCTCATGGCTATCAAGAACAGCTGCCGTGGCAAGGAAGCTCACCATCAAACCAGGGGTTTCACCATCTCCGCCATTCGTTTATTTTTTTTATGCCATTCGTTTTCCAACCAGAAATAACCTGGAGCTTTGCAACTGTCCCGTATTTTTCCCATTTAACAATTGTTTCCAGCGGACGGTAGTCGGTTGCAGATCCATTTCCCTTGTTTGTCGTCCTCTTTCCGTCCCGTTGTGCCAAAAGTTCGATTATTTAAACAAAATAAGAAAGAATAGGGACAAAAAGACAATACAGGATAACAATAGGATATCGAGATGTGCGAACGAACAGCGTATCTCGTTTTCTTATAGTCTTTTCTACGGTATCGTATTTACAGTTTTCTGATCTGAAAATGTTTCCTCATGTCGTTTTAAGGTTCGCAATCGACGAAGATTGGCGGAACCAGAACGATGACATCACCGCCTAAACACTATCAGAACCAGTCGGAGAGTCCACATTGCAACAAGTTGGTCAATCGGCTTAACTTAGCGTCGTTGTCTTTGCGGCCACGATGGCGAGTCATGGTGAATCTTGGTTGTCATTTGATTTCTGATAATGTACAATTCTCTAGCTGCGTTGTTTGTTTACAGGTTCTCGGTCATCATTCCGTCGGCAAATCTGGTAAGATCAATGTAACTATGTTAAATGCAATGCGAATTGGACGAGTTTCTTTTGCGTTCCGACTCGTATATAATGTTGTTTTTTAGAGGTTAAGTTGGAATCGATATACAGATTGGGGTTCTCTTAAAAAGTACAAAGGGCTTTGTATTCCGTGCACCAGTTGCCATGCTAGAGAAGAAAACAAGTATAACTGTACATCCGCAATTGCCTGGGTTACCAATAAGCTTCGGTCATTACCGACCACGTTTAGCTGTTTAGTCGTAGATAGAGGCAACTGAAAGATGAAACGCATTGGAAACAAAGATAAACGATACCAAGCGGAGTACATCATTGATTTTTAGCTTCATGTACGCTATTTTTATTTTCTATAATCCTTAATATGTAGGCCAGAACGAATAAATAGTGACTTTTACTACAAAAATCTTATTGAAAATACTCGCTTGAGCAAGCAACGACTAGTCTTGCTATTCTTATGCCATCAAAGAGAGGAAAGATTAGAGGCTTACTACTACTACTAGGCTACTTACTATTACTCTTGGAAAACTGGAGGGGGTATTAAGACTAGATGCATATACTGGAGTTCTCAAGTCTTGGCTGTTGGAGGACAGGGCTCGAGTTTGTTTTTTCTTAACAAGCTTAGAACATGCCGTAGCTAGTTGCATTCGTAGGGAGAAAAACAACATTTCAAAAACGACGCGTGAATGACAAATGTGATGGCCTCCATTTTCTATTGTCATGAAAGGTGATGGAAACTATGATTTTCTACGAAGACTAAAGACGTAGAAACAAATGGTGATGTGGAAGGTTTGTATGGGGGTAAGTGTTTAGGCATCTGTTTGTCTAAACTAGTCACGATTTTTAGACATGGTGACGCAGCAAAACCAACCCAATCGAAAAGTTCAAACAAATAGAACGAACGTCAAAAGGTAATTGTGAATTCATGTGAAAAACAATAAGACTCAATTACCGTTGAGGGGAAATAACATGCGAGACATCATCTTTATAAAGAGGAAAACAACGCCTAACTGTCGTCGTTGACTGTCCAATTGAACGACAGCTTAATCGTCTCAACGACACGTACCGTTAACGGGACATCTCGCTCTAATTTCTATTTACGTTTCCATGGTCACAGTGCCTCCATTATTCTGTTTTTCAGTCTGTTATTGACAAAACTCGAATTAGCATTTTGAGTTGTTTTGACGTTACCTACCACTCGTCCCCATAGTCTTGCCATGTTTGTGACGGTTAGTTGAAGTTGGTGCACTGGAATTAGATGCAACAGGAAAACCAACAGCAACGTCTATAATCATAACAATGTCAACGGAAGACTCCCTCTTTTTTTCTGGTGTGGACAAAGCAGCTGGGAATATTATGCTTTTGGATTTTTTAAAGCGAAAAAAATGGGTTCGAACTTCATAGATAGACCTGTACGGTATGGCATTTAGAGTAGCTGCATCGGTCCGATAAGACCCTCTATGGGTTCATTCTCACTTTCATTTTACTACCATAAACTGCACTAAATAGATGCCTTGGCGCAGCTGTACCAAAAAAATCCTTACTGCGTATAGAACTATTAAAGGAAAGTATATGTTTACGGTTTGAAGGATCGTAGAGAACACAGTTGATAGGACTCTGTAGCGCAAAATACGGCGAGATTCTGAAAGCAATTAAAAAAGTTTTGCCACCTAAGCTTCAATAAATTGTTCTTTTTTTTTCCTATGTCACAAAAAATGATGCGGCCGGACATGCATCTGGTTTAGCGTTCGTAGTTCGTTTTCTGACGCGCCGATTCATTGGCGACTACGACCCCAAATTAGAAAGATGCTATCCAGTGAACACAACTCTAAACGGCGATCACGTCATGCTGGAGCTTTTGGACAGCGGAGGACATCACCTGGAGGTACGTGCTAACAAAGGAAGACACTGGCTTTGCCTGAGCAACGAAGATGTACAGAAATGGTTTCATGGTTGTAGAAGTTTAATGATTATGGTTGCGTTTTTCGTTGTTGACAGGATGGGAGTCAATCAGACTTAGAAGCCAAGATCCGTTGGGCTGATGCTTTTATCCTTTTATACTCTGTCACGGACAAATGCTCGTTTGACGAATGCTGTCGTCTCCGTTTCCTCATTGGGTACAACAAGCGTCGACGGAGACATTTGGTATAACAATTGCAACAACTGGAACCTTAAAAGTCTTTGGGTTTGCATTTGTCAATCAAGCCATATTCTATTTTTTAAACTAAGCTTAGAGTTGCTACAAATACTATTGATATGTTGGTCAATTCCCTTTTAAAGGAAAGAATGACGTCAATTTAGAGTACGACAAATTTCAAAGGATGCGGGGCTTTAATGACGACATATGCCGGCTTGCTTTTTCAATTGCTCTCGCATTTCAAAATTGAGAAGTTATTGTTGCGCACCATGGATTGAGCCTATATCTAGTTTCTAGTATGACAAGAATTCATGGACAGAAGGCCAAAACGATTGGTTTCAAGTTCAACATTCGAAAACAGAAGTTATGGCTTGTTGGCTGAAAGATCAAAGCTTTCTAAGAACAAAAAAAAAGATGTATCTTCGTATAATTAATTGTTTCTTTTGATCTGGTAGACAACCAAATAATCGATCTCTATTCTTGTTATCCAACATTCTTTCTCTTTCACCATGGTGAATTAACCACCATTAAGTTTGGTTCAGCTTTCGGCAACAGTCACGGTCTGAGCGCCGAAATAATGGGTTCCTCATCGAGTGTGATCTTGGTAGCCAACAAGGTTGACCAGGTGGAAGACAGAATGGTCAGCACCGAAGAAGGTAAATCATGAGACGAGGATGGTCGTACTTGTCTTTAAAATAACCTGTTACGTTCGTCGTATTTATTTTGTTAGGAGAAAAACGGAGTCGGGACTTGGGATGTGATCTCTTCTTCGAAATATCAGTCCGAGAGGAAGTTGACGTTGCCAAAAGAGTTATGGACGATTTGTACTTTCGGTGGAAGTACAATCAGTCTCACCACCATCACCACCACCTGCCACAACAGCAACCACATCATCCCATTGCAACGACACCGAATGGCTCATCACACCACTTTGGCCGACGATGTTTGGAAACATTCGCAGGTCGATGTTCAGCCAACAAGAGTAACAGCATGGATGTCATCAGCGAAAGGGAAGACGGCGCATTGCCCATATCCCTATCATTAGGTTAGGAATGTGCGCTATAATTTCTTAAGAATCCATTCTACAAGATTCTTTTATTGTTGTAGAATCACCACTACCTGATGTGGCTACAGACAACATTTCATTAGAGGACAAGTTTCGTTCTCGAGCTTCCACGGAAGGCAGCTTGAATTTCAGGAATAAGCGCGTCATTCATCGTTGTGTGCAGCCTGCAACGCCTCATCTCGATCAACCAGCAGTGCCCACTACGTGTAACATAACCAACAAGAGGCCTGCTCGTCGAATGAGTATCAGCTTAAGAGGCGCTAGCAGTGCATTCTAAATCTATTTTACGTTTGCTTCTTGCTGTTATTGTGTAATTTTAATGACATGTTGAAATGTGTTTTCACTGCAACGAAGCCAGTTTTAAAAATATTTAAGACAAAACTGAATCCTCTTTTTATAAAGCTTTTATGAGCGAAATTGTTGCGACGAGACCAAATGTCCCAGTGTGAATCTTTGATGAACCAGCTGTGACTTGGAAGAAAAATTCCGATATTTCCAACACAGAAATATCCGTGGCACCATTTTATTGTGTAAGTTCTATGGATCTGGTATGACGTACAATGCTGGTCATTTCAAGTTGACGCATTTACAGTACAGATTCCGGTGAACATATAAAAGAGGAATATAAACCAGTGCTATGTTAATTGGAGATTCCGTCTATATTTTACGGATTTACAAACGCAGAAGCAATACACACTTTTGCGTGTATCGCGCATCGGTGTAAGTAAAAAAGAAATGCTAAAATGTTTGCATCGTTGACGGAGGCGAACATTTGGCGTTCCCCAGTAATATTGTCTGAATGTCTAGGAATATCTACTTATATCGTATTCAGTTTTTATAGCAGTTTTTCATGGGCGGTTTTCTTTTGTTGTTATATGACTTGCTTTGCGCCCCTATTTCTAAAAATGATCGCACGTCCTCCACAGTTACCTGTGAATTTGCATATTTTGCAGGTGGGATTTTTAGAGTAGTGAAACAGTAAGGCCGAAATGAAAGTTTCTCTGTCCTACCGCTCTATCCCCATCGCTTGCACTTGCAAATTACAATTACAAAAACTCCACCTAGCGAAAAAGAAACAAAGCTATAAGAGAAATTCCACCGCGAAAACAACCCGTTGACGTTAATCACTCTCCAACTATTTCAAAAGATGGAAGATGTTAAGGATGAGAACTTGTCTCATAGTAAACCTACGGATAAATCTAATAATGCCGAAGTGACTGAAGAATCAGTTATTAAAGATGAGACTCTACCAGGAACTACCACCAAGAAAGGAAAAATTCGTAAAAGAAAAAAAGGACTTCACACAGCAATCAGGAATCAGATGGAATTTTATTTTAGTGATGCCAATATATCAAAAGATAGATTTATGCAGACTGTCATCAAAGATGGACCAGGTAAAAAGTCTTTCCATTTCATCCCGTCACATTTTCAAGATGCCTACATATAGCTTACATTTCACAGAAATTCTCCTTGATGTTTTCATGAACTTTAACAAGCTACGTTCATTAACAGAAGATCCAAAAGAAATTGCTAAGGTTTGTTTGGTTTTTATTATATTTCATCCTTTAGCTAGCATTTTAAATAACCTTCTATGTATTCTAAGGCTTTGAAATTTTCTACAATATTGAAACTGAGTGAGGACGAGACAAAGGTTTCAAGAATTACTCCCTTTCGCCCAAAGTCGCAAGAAGAAGTTGACCTCTGCACCTTATATGTGGTAAGTTGAAAATAGAAATAACTTCAATAGTTATTTGGTTCATTTCCAAAAAAAATTATTTCATGTATCAAGGAAAACCTACCACCCCATGCCACGATAGAGTGGATAACCAGTATATTTTCTGAATACGGAGTTGTTGCATATGTTTCTTTACCAAAATTTAAAGATGCATCACGAATCAAAGGATTTGCATTTGTTGAGTTTAGTGATCCTGATTCTGCTGCCAAAGCTGTCAATGTAAGTTTTCTCTACTCCATCCTAAATTAGGATAAAAACAAGTGAACTAAAATATTGATTATAGGCATATGCAGCATCAAGTGCCTATAGGCTACTCTCTGAAGACCCTGGGCAGTTATGTAGCATCCGATCATTTAATGCAGAGTATGTCATATTTTTCTTTCGTAATTTTATCGATTTCATTTCTATTACGTTACACCTCATAGATTTTTTTTTTTTTTTTTTTTCTGAACTTAAGGAATCAGGATGGGAAAGCAACAGAAAACAGAGAGAACCCGAAAGCAGAGACAGAGGAAGAGCACAATAATGAACCAAAAGCAAAGAGGCAGAAAGTGGAGAAAGATGAGCCACCAACAGAAGAACTTCTTCCTGAAAAACAGACGGGTGAAATGATAGTTGAAGCAAAAACAATTAACAAAAATGAATCAAAAGGTATTCAAAAGAAAAGACCGCAGTCGCAAATTTTTAAAGATGAAGTTGATCAAGAAAAACACAACTTGTCATTACAAGTCATGTCAAAGTAAGTTTCTTTTCGTCGTTTTACTGCCAGACAAATAACTTTCAACTATCCCCCTTTCTTTTAAGGAAGGAGTGGAAGAAGTTGCGAAACAAGTACCTTGATATGCAGCGCAAGTGTGTTCGCCAAATTCGGATGAATTCTCGACGACAATACATGAACGAAAACCGATTCGGTTCTTCCACTGAAGAGCCTGAGCCGCAAACACATGGGGTTAAACCTGAGCCCTGCCCCGATTTTGAACCTGGTTTAATTGTCAAAATTATCCTCGATGAACCTATTTCGGACGCCAAACGTTTCAAAGTAAATTCTTTATTAGAATTACCGGAAACCAGAAATGCAACTAATTGAATATTTCTAATGACGCTTTTTAGAGTCAAGTCAAATGCCAGGATGGAGTAACCTATGTTGAAGCGCAAGATTGCGCCCAAGTTGCTTTTGTACGATGCACCGATGATGCTGCAGCGCAATCTCTAGTGAAAAAGAATATATGGAGCCAATCGGAAATCCTTCAAGGTTTATCTCTTTTTCCAAAATGATTTACGGAAAAATTAGCATCACTATTGCGATTGTAGGTGAAGAAGAACGCGATTATTGGAAAAAGATTGAAGAGAATCGATTAAAGAAACGCGATAAATCTTCGCGACCAAAAAAATCAGGAGCTGAACGAGCACGTCAGAAAAAGGAATCCATAATTGATGCAGACCAACCCGGTTATCCGACTCGGGCTGTACAGCATAAAAATCTGCACATTCGCTTCGACGAAGGAAACGACGATTAGGTCACATACTCGCCATGACGGTCTAAATGATTGGTTTTATAAATTTCTCTTGTTCAAAGAGTACAACATTCTTGAGATCTGGTTCGCTTAATATTGTTTCTAACCGACACAGACGTTCGTCCAAGCGCTATCCAGCACTTGGTAAATGTTGAAGATTTACGAGAGGTCTTCGTGTTCAGAGATTTCGGGGCATTGCCGACTGTTCCTGTGCACAGGAGCGGTGGCGTAATCAGTGGTAACTTGCATTACCTTATCATTGCAAACCGAAAGTAAGGCGCCCGTGTTCCTGGGTTGAAGAGCTTCAACGACTTTTTAAAAAAATTCCAGCATTATCGAAAAGACCTTAAGTTCAGCCAGGGGGCCGATTTGCTGGACATTGTAGTTGGCTTACCAGCTACGACGTTCAGTGCACATGGCGTTATTGATATTTGTGTAACGCATTTGAAAACTTCCGGCGAAAAAAGGAAGCATTGCATTTGCAAATGTTTTCGTTTTAATCGTTCGAGTAGTGGTATCGCATATTTTATGCAATCAAGAAGTGATAGACAAACAAATGTGCCAAAACAGAAAAAAATGCATAGATTAATCCAAGTCAATGAACCTAAACCGCAGTGGCTGGTCGGGTGCATTTACTATTCGCGAGAGACATCCAATATCTTCGTAATGGTATTCGACTTTGAAGTTTTGCAAAATCTTGTTAAAAAATGATGACATTAGTAATGGTTGTAATTGTTTGACATTGATATTTCTTTTACTTTGGTGGTTAGCTGCCACATTTCAAGTTCTGCAAGTCGACGGCCTATGCACATGCGCGTTCCGAAGCCGAAAGGAAGTACCACGTATTTGTGGTGATGGCTTTCAAGGGGATCACCTTTAATCCATCGTTCTGGTACAAATGCTTCAGCATTTGGAAAATACTCGTCCATGAGTGCCATCAATTGATGAAGAAACACCACCAGTGACTTCAAGAGGCAAACAAACATAGAAATACGAAAGAGATTGAACTGAATTTTGCATTTACCCCTTTAGGAACACGATAACCGGAAAGGACTAGGTCCTTGTCAATGATACGGGCATTTCCGACCGCCGCTGGCCTTAATCTGGAAAACGAGCAACATGGCAATATTGAACGAAAATTTTAAATTGTAAGAATTAACTAACCGCAGGCTTTCTTTGATGCAGGCCTTTAAGTAATGAAGTTCATTGAGAGCTCCGGGAGTGACCAGTTTACCTTTGGGTCCGACAACAGTGAGTATCTCATTTCGTAATTTTTCTTGTTTATCTGGATTTCTTGCCAAGAAGTAGAGAAGGAATGAAGTGGTGTGCGACGTCTATGGAAATGGAACCAATGTATTCTTTTGTAGTAAAAAGAAAAAGAAGCGTCTTAATTACCGTGTCAATTCCTGCCATGAGCATATCAATCACCATGACAGTAGCGTCTTTCACAGACATTCCACGGATAAAGAACTCCTCTGAAAACCAAAGGTTATTTTATTTTTAGATGTGAACTAAAATTGAACTATTATTCATTAAAAAATCAAGCAAACACTATTTCAATTTACCTAGAATACTTGGATCTTCTTCAGAATCAGCTGGTTTGTTCTTCATCATCTCTATGGTCTGCTTAACATACTTTAGGGCCGTACTGAATGGCAGAATTCATTAACTGGTATTTGCTCTAGATTAACCAACAAATGGGAGTATAAACACTGATTTACTCAGTGAAAAAGTCCTGCGCTTCGTAAAGCCTTTTGAGTGTCGGTGTTGAAATGTACTTCCATACCGGAAGACCGTACTCGAGCTCATTGACGGCAGTGAACGACAGGTTCGCGGCTCTGATCATCTTCTGTGCTTCTGAATCCGGTGCCAGATTAGGATCTAGACATCCTAGTCTAGTATTAAAACCGACTACCCCCACAGCTGTGGAAAGTTTTTAAAGATTAATGATGTGCAATCTTTTGCAACTAACTGTTTACACTTACATTCTAGAGCCCACCGATACATCTCGTTGACAAAGTCAGGATTCATCTCGTTGTTTTCTTGTCGAATCAGCCGAATTCTGTGGTAATTCAGAATGCAAATAATTTTATACACATGTCCAATGGTTCGTTTCAACAAGAATGGAACAATACCTTACCTGTCAATAAATTCTTGGGCAATTTGGCCTAGTACTGGAACGTAATTGTTGACGTTTTTCGTTTTCAGGAACGGCTGCTGAGCTTTGGAACGAATGTTCCACCATGGTTCACCGTTGCCCGCCAAAATACCGGCGGAAGTAAACTGGTCTATGCGTTCTGCGCGATAAGCTTTCAATGTTTCGAATCCCGGACGATCGGGAAACTTCCCTTCGGCACGAAGAACTCTGCACAACTGGTGAGTTAGTAATTAAGTTCCTACTAAAGAAAAAGAAAGAGAGAAATTCTAAAGCAAATGTCACTTTTCAGCATCCTCGGGTCGTGCGGTCGAAACTAGTGGAGGTGCTCCCGGAATGGTATCCCTCCATATGTAACCAAGCTCCTTGAATCGGAGTTGATGTAGTTCCAGCACGCGAGTTACTGGTATCCCAGCTCCTATATCACATTCCTTATTTCACTCTTCATATTTCTTTCCTTTTTTGAAAACAATCTACTGTGCCTATGTTTTTGGATTTCCTTTAACTAAGTTTGCTATAGAAGATCGCCATACGATACCTACAATGGGAAGTAGACCCCAACTGGTTCCTAGAAGAGGCAACACTCGAATACTAGGCATTTCATCAAAAGGTTTGGCATTATTCCATTCAACATCTTCCGTAATGGAATTATCTCGGCCATTATTTGTTGTGTTGTTTTTTAGGACAACCTGTGAAGAAGCGACCGAGGCTTTGCAACGCCGTATGACGCACGTCTGAATCACGAACTGTTGTTGATAAAACACACCCAACCTTCGTCCAAGATTAATGTGAGCCATCATACCGCTCCTATAAAACCAAGGTAAATATTTCAGATTAGTTATCTAACTTGTATGCATCAGCACAATATTTTAAGTCTTATCTTATGATGACTGCACGTTGTGAAAGTATTAGGGCCTTTTCATGTAACAAAGAATAAATATGCTGACAAAATACTGTCAGTCTGCGTAGCACATCGAACATTAAAAATCGCGCCGATTACCTGGATCAGAAGAAATAGTATCCTATTGGTCCGCAGCGATTTTGACGTAGCGCTTACAATACCTAAAGCTGTTCACGACCTAGAAAATAACACGAATCATCAGAGTGTTAGTCTAGGAACCTTTAAATCTACACAATTTTTTCCGCGAACCCTGACAGCTTAGTTGCTTCACTGCCCCACGCAGGCTGGCAGGTGCGTTTTACTGAAAATAGACATAAGGCATTAACTTATATTTTACCTTATGTGTGACCGATGGTAATCCAGGTAGCCGAGAGACGTAGTTTGTACTGTCATGTAGTGGCAAGTCTACGCGGGCGGTACCGCTGATAACTAAATACTACGCGCCCAGCAAACAGCACTGCGCATGTGCAACATTAAAAAAGTCATTTTTGAATTGTGTTCCTACCAACAGCCAGAATTACGTCATAAGAATACAGGTCTATTGATACTCATACAAACAATATATATGTACACGAAAGGTCCCATTGCGTATAAATTACAATCATTTAACAAATCACAGATGAGTTACGTATATGGCAGTTTACAAGTCAATAAACTTAAAGAGCAGCGGTTTGTCAGGCATGTTGGTCATCCTCATGAAGCAACTCATGTCTTCGTGGTCGTATTCCACTTTGAAATTTTGTAGCATCTGCGGAATAAAATGAAAATTGAACACCTTCCGCTAGATAAGGATAGAATAAGATGGTATTCTTACCTTAATTGTTAGCTGCTGGATTTCAAGCTCAGCTATTTTCCGCCCTATGCACATTCTCGTTCCAGAACCAAATGGCAGCGTCACATACTGTTTTAAGCGCGTATCATAGTTACTTCACTTATATTTTTACAATTATTACAGGTGTTTTAATAGCATATGGATGGTGGTGGCTCTCTTGCGGATCGTCTTTGATCCAGCGCTCTGGAATGAATTGTTTTGCGTTTGGAAAGTACTCGTCCAGATGAGCCATCAGTTGGTGTAGCGCAGCTACAAGAGTCTATAAAAATTTACAAAAATTAATGATTTTGTTTTCAACTTCAGAAAAACTCGGTAGGTAACCAATAGGTTTGTTTATACATGTTAAACGATTCAATAAGTAAATTTTGCTTACCCCCTTTGGTATAACGTAGCCAGATAGAACGAGGTCCTTATCAGTGATACGGGCATTTGCATTGGCGGCTGGCATTAACCTGCTCAATAAAAGAAGAATTTGAAATTTGCCGAAACCCTAAAACTGTTGCTAGCGGAAATGGAATTTTTACTGACCTGAAACTTTCTTTGATGCAAGCTTTAAGGTAAGGTAGACTGTTGATGGTGTTGGCAGTGGGCACAGTTCCTTTAGGTCCGACAACAGAAAGAATTTCTTGTCTCAACTTCTCTTGTTTTTCAGGATTTTTCGCCAAATAATAGAGCAAGAATGCACTTGTGTTGGCACTCTGTGTAGAGTAATGAATTATTAGTCAAACAGAATAATGTTTCCTTCTTTTTATTGATGGCTTACAGTGTCTACTCCGGCCATCAACATGTCTATAACCATTGTGACGACATCACTGGGCTCCATTCCGCGTACAAGCAGCAGCTGTTCGAGCATACTTAAATAGGAATCGAACGAGCTTCCTTTCAGAGCCTCCACCGTCTGGCTGATGTATTTTATCGTTGTACTTATAAAGCAGAATTTCAAAAGACCATCTGTTACTGGTCGCTGTCTTTAAACTTTAGGTACTCCTAATCTAAATCAACTCACTCTGTCAAGAAATCTTGGGCATCGTAGAGCTTTTGCAGCATCGGCGTCACGAAGAACTTCCAGAACGGAAAGTTATGCTCCAGATCATTGATGGCATCAAACGAGAAGTTGGCGGCATTAATCAATTTTTGGGCCTCCGAATCTGGAGCTAAATCCGATCGGAGGCAACCTAGCCGAGTATTCAATCCAACCACACCGACAGCTGAAAAAACGTTCCAAAATTCTCTAAATATAGGACTATTATTTGAGCTTTATCTATTTAACTTACATTCAAGTGCCCATCTGTACATTTCATTGATGAAATCTGGTTTCATTTCATTGTTTTCAGGTCGAATCAAACGAATTCTGTTACAGCCAAATGAGATTTTTTAATCATTCCCATCAGATGTGAGTTTCCTTTCTTTTCATTACCTGTCGATAAAATCTTCGGCAATGTCGTTCAAAATGGGTATGTAATGCGAAGCATTTTTCGGTTTCAGGAAAGTTTGCTGGGCTTTTGATCGTGTCTGCCACCAAGCATCACCACTTGACAGTAGAATACCGGCAGAGGTGAAATCTTTGAGCCGTTGAGCACGGTAAGCTTTAATCGTATCCATACCCGGGCGTACCGGATGTTTTCCTTCTGATTTAAATAACCTATTTCGTTCAGAAGGAAAACAGATTGTTAGCCGCTAGTTCTGTATGAATTCAAAGGGTTAAGTACTTTTCGACATCCTCTGGTCTGGCAGTATAGACGATGGGTGGTCTTCCTGGAACGATATCCCTCCAGATGTATCCGAATTGCTTAAAGCGAAGTGTTTGCAATTCAAGCATTCTACTGATAGGAATTCCATCTCCTAAACCAAGCAATTCGTTTAGTAAATTGCAGAGATTCGTAAAAGTGGAAGGGGAAGAAAAAGGGAGGGTTTTTTACCAACATATGGGAACATGCCCCATGTCGTCCCGATGATCGGTAAAACCCTAAGTCCCGGCACCTGATCAAATGGTTTAGCGTTATCGAATTCGGTTGCGCTCATTTTTTTTTTTTTACATGCGTGGCTATTTCGTGATGAGGGGATGACAAGACACAGTCGTTGTAAGCGTCTGAAAGGTTATGTCTGTAAAAGATAAGATGATCCACGTGTCAGTCAGAACGAACCAATAACTACTTTGCTTGTCGTTATCACAGCTATTATACGAGTTATTTTGGTTGGACTATAATAATCCAAACAGAAATGGTAGTTATCTAATACTTGATATTTGTTTTCTGAATTAGGACGGATATGGGTCTATCTATAGCGTCAGATACATTTCGAAAGTTCTATATCTGTAACAATGTAGTGGATATATTAGTCTGGCTACTTGAACCCAAAAGAAGTGCCAGTTATTGTCCCCAAATTAGTAACGGCCACTCCTTATAGCTACAGGTATTGCGACGGCACTGGTGGTAAGCGAACTTATATCGTAACGAGATTAGTAATCACGCCTAGATTAACCGTTCACTGTTTATTTGGGTTTCACTATGTATAAATAATCGATGCGATCTTTTTACGTTTAACAACCATTAAGTTCCATGATTTGGAAACTATAGTCGATGAAACCAATTACGTATAAATCAAATGCTTCCGTACGGATTGGTAGGGGGATGGAACTTGCACGAACGACATTTTAGTTCACTATTTAAATGAGTTCTGGTTGCGAATCTGTGGGAAGAAATCAATTGACGCCTACTTTTTATTATGGAGCAAACACAAAGGAAATTTTAAATTAGCAAGGCAAGGTGGAAAATGGCATCAGATATCACCGATTTACGATGATGTTCTAGTTGAACTGTTCGTTACACGTCTTATAGCAAAGTAACAGGCACTTATATTAGCAAATAAGATTGTATTACCTCGAAATTTTCGTAAAACGAGTAGTTTTTCTCTTAATTCTCTAGAAGAAGTACAATGTCGGTGACCTTGTCTCTAACCAAGAAAAATGTAGACTTTTCCATTTGCAAAAAAAAAAAAAAGGTTTTCCTTACTCTCCCTCTGGAAGAAAACGCTGGCTACGCCCCCGTCGCAAACAATTTCGAATAGGGAAGTCTATCTAGTCTAGACGAACTAAACCTTCCAAGCTCTTGCCAGGCGCAAAGGAAAGAAAAGACACAAAGCTAGACTTCTAACCAGTTCTGACATTATTTCTGAAATTTAAATCTCGTGGTGATCGTTACAGGAATCAGACATTTCAAATGGTGTTACGTTGATATGGGATTTCTCTAGTGTAAGAAATGGAAGTCCATTACGGTGTGCTCGCTATCGCTAACTAGTGTAAAAATATTGAAGAACTATGGTGACAACTAAAAGGAGTTTTGTTCTTTACCATGTTAGAAAATCCGGAAGCAACACAGGATATAAACAGAGAGGCATCAACAACGCGACACCAACCTAACAGGTAACTAACTACACTATTTAAAAACTGCACAAATGCGTTACTTTGATCTTTCTATAAAATACGATACGACGACGTTCTTGTTCTTAGAATGGAATGAATTTTTTAGACCTCTTGATATAATAGTTTCTTTAATGGGGAGGGAATGGGATAACGCTAGTCTGCAAAACTCGACGTTTCTGTCCGGAAACGTGAGGACGTTGTCCGCGGAAAAAAATTAAGTATTAGCACAATTTCTTTGTTTTGAAGGACTTTACGAATTACAGTGATTTAAACACAACTTGGCAAAACAAAGAATCAATCTGTACGTAAATGTTTTTGAATGTCATGGCCTACAATTCTGTCAAACTAAAAAAAGAATGATTTTGGCGTACCTGACGAAATTCCTTACGACGTCAAAATACAGTACGCTCAGGCTACACTAATGTTTGCTACACTAACAAAGGTATTTTTATTTTTACTGAACAAAATCGCTTTCAACTTAATTCTGTACTTAAATATCAACTAGCTGAGATTCTTGCTTTCGTTCAGATCGCGATACACGAACAGCACACTTTAGATTCCGCATTGTTATTGAATTAAACGGTAATGCAGTTGGCCTACACATGTTCTGTTTTGTGAACCATGAACGTTAGATATTTGTATTGCTTATTCATAAAGGTATGTGGCTAAACTTTCTTCATTTATCGCATATGTAACACTTATTTAAAAACTATTGTACATAGGCCTATTGTTTATCTAAATTTAAACATTTTCTAATACGATGCTTTTAAATCTACTATCTAGGCATGTCGTGCAGCGTGCTTTTGTTTCAGCTCGTGCACGGTAAGAGAGCTCTTACCGTTTGGTTGCTTTTGTAGTAGCGAGACAAACCGTGTGTTTCTATAGGTTCGTTGAGTAGCTTGGTGAGCCTCGGAACTAATCATTTTGCGTTCTCACTGGCAGTTTTATTTAAATTTTCTAAATTCACACGACACCACCCACTAAGTAATCGATTTACAGTCGTGAAATCAGGAGTCATTGTGTACGCACTCAATGGCCTCCACATAGGTATGGAGGGTATCGCGGGAGAAACAATCGCTGTCGGGGCGTTAATAATCGACTCCGTCCTGAATTTCTGGTTTTGGGCGGCCACACAACGATAAGAAATTTGAACAGTAGAGGTTGGGTTTGATGTCGATGGCTAAACGAAGATTCTGCCTATCATGTTCTAAAAGCCCTCATACGTATGTTGACATGCTTTGAAAATAAAATACAGAAATGGACTCTACGACCCTGTTCCAAAGCAGCAATCATTTCGACAGGTCGAAAAGTCGTTTTGATTAGAACAATGGACATTCAGATTAACGTTTCAGATTGAAAAATTCGCTACGTGAATGTCGTACGTACACCACTGAATTTTATTGTTATAAAAACGATAGTGAAACACAACTGGAAAAGGTTTTATGTCCACACAGGACAAGCTGTTTAAAAATCATTGTTGCTCAACGCATGTCACTAATTAAAGATTATTTTTACCTAATACAAAAGTTTTGTCTTTCACAATTATATTTTGCGCTATCGTTGAAATAAAAGTTTTCATGCGTCACAAAAAATGATACGTTAATCTTGAGATTGTTTTTTTACTGTCGTGGACGTCATGTAATTTTAAACATACCATATCATTGACACACGGCGAACCAACATTGATCGAAAAAAATACATTTCAAACAAACTGGGGTGCTGTTTAAGGGCTCGCCATAAATACAAATCAACAGTGACATAGGGGAAATTTTTACGTTTATCTCTTTTTAACATTTGTCTGTCTCTTTTGTGAAATCAGCAGATTTGATATTAGAATTCGTATGTGTCTAGACAGGCTTAATACCTGAAACCATTGATTTTGATTTTAAATAATGCGCTTAAATTGCAGGTCACGCATAGCGTCGCAGTTTTCGAGCATGAAGCGCTAACAATTAATGCTAACAATGTTGCGTTCATTGCGATATTTACCCATGCTTGAAAGAAAAATGTAACAAGTAATAAACAACGAACCGAATTGCTAAACGAGCCACTATTCTTGTATCTTTTACGTTGTAGAGAACGGGCATTGCGACATCGTCTTTGTTGCTAGTCACATTTTCTTGCCTCCCACTCCTCCCTCAAAGTACACAACGATAAATTTACTTTATTAACTGACCTTTATTCTGTGCATCAGGTAAGATAAAAGAACAACAATACAGTCAGTTTTTAATACTTCCTGCAAGGGCATTTTAAAAACATCGCTTTACATTCGAGAATATTCGTTCTAAGTAAACAAACTAACACATTAAATATTAAAAGAACAAATTACAAAGGAAAATGTCTTGTAGGCCATACCCACAAGAAGCAATAGCTTGATTGTCACCAAACTCTTTTGTTTTGATTTATAATTCATCTTGCTACCTTGGGCTTATCCCTATTTTTAAGCGTCCTGTATGCTCGCCATATTCTGTTTATTTCTTCCAAGTACCTGGACAATTTAATGCTTTAGAACAACTATCTAGCTAAATGTAGTTAGATTACTGTATATTAGAGGTAGGAGACGCTGAACAACGATGTCTACGTGGGGGAGTGCTAGGATATGCACAACTCAAACAACATGATTGATACCTGCCCATCGTATGATCTAAAGATAAAAATACTGCGCAGTTGGTTCCCTTCGTTCAAAAATGTCAGTGATTATAATTTTGTCTCCAAAGCTGATTGACCGCAATCAAACGATTAGAAAGGACCTTACGACTGGGGGATAAAATTTCCAACCGTACGAAAATGAATGCTTATGAATACAATTGACAACTCTCCTCTTCCAGAATAATCCCAACTGCCGTAATGATGGTCACGTAATAGGGCCCGTCGTTCGTGAAACAATGCGTTGGTCTTTGTATTTGTTTACACCGAGTTACAGTTGAAATATTTACCTTTGTTTTTATTTACCGTCCATTTTGAATGTATAATGCGTAAACCACCCAAATGTACAAAGTACTTTGTGGTCGAATTCATTGACCTTCACCTTCATCTTTTATATTTTGGTCTCCGCCCAGCTTGGACCTGTCGTTTATCTAGTTTTCATTTTGTGTCGCAACATACGGACTAAAATACAAATCTATTATTGATTAAGCTGTTACGTCTGTTTCCTTGCGTGTAAACATTTCGTAACGCCCATCAGCTGCGGTTGCTACACACGGTGATTATGCACAGAGCCGCGCCCTGACGTGGGAACCAGTTGCCTTTTCTTCCGTTAAAATACAAAACGCTAAAATCGAAAGCAAACGGTTGCTTGAATATTTTTCTCAATTCGGGCATTGTATGGTAAGCATTTCTCTGTAGAGCAATGCACGGAAAGATAATCTAGCAAATGGTTACATTTCAAGCCGGGTGAACGAGAACGTTCGAAAAGGTAGTCTAACTATTCTATAGCTTTGTAGTCTGCTGTTGTCAAGTGATATACTTATTTATGCGCAACGAGAATAGATCCATCCATAAAGGTGTGGAGAGATTATACCAGGTAGATAGCTACTACGATAACTATTACTCGCGTTTTGAAGGTCAAAAGAAAGTCACCTAGTCAAAACGTTAGCGAGTATAAGCCGTTGATTCTAAAAGTAACATTAATGTAGCAACGATTTAAATGGTTTAACAGACGGCCTTTGCTATATGACGCTCGAACGTTTCAAAGCGGTTGTTTATCAATGCATTGTCTAGCCTATTATCTAACGAACAATGCACCGAAAAACCTTGAAACAGACGTCCATTCAGTTTTAAATGCTAGAAGAAAAAATACATAAGTTAAGTTTAAGAAACTGTAAGAATATTCATTGCACCTGGTTACCATTTATCTAAAAATTCAATCCATGCCTGTGCCTCCAGGCTTTTAAATTATACGAAGGTAAGACGTAAATCTGAAATAAAATATAAAACAATACACGTATGATATCGATATTTAATACAGACATCAGACACACGTCCTAGTCCACTAGAAGTCTAAAATAGCTGGAGGGAAAATTATTTTATTTCATGAAAGAGTTTGCCATTCGCTTGCCATTGTCAATCCAGACGTAGCGAATGGAGTTCTCACACGTGCCTAGTACTCGGCAAAAACTAAAATAAAACAGAACTCTCGCTCAGCAAGTTTTGCCGGAAATCGTACACGTTTCTTGGCAAAAATCTTAAAGTTAGTCATTGAATTCTAAAACATATTCTTGGTGTTCTTTTGTTTTTATCTGAAGATTTACGATTGCTGACGAATTTCATCAACATATTGCTTTTCCTCCCCCAACTACCCAGACTCAGGACGGCATGACATCGTGTTGGAAAGGTCAGCGAAAGCCTTCAGTTAAGTATGCCATACATTTTTTTGAAAGATCAGTTTTCTTTAAAGAAAAGATTCTTTTTCTAAGAAAAAAGCAAAAACAAAAATTTTTCTTAATGACCTTTCGTTCGAATTTTTTGGGGGTGGTTGGGCATTAGCAAAGAGTTATGGTAACATAGGTGTAGTTTCTTGTCGATGGGGGAAAGGTAAGCTTCCGTTTTTGGAAAAAAAAATTACGGTTGGCCGAAGGTTAGACGTCAAAACGAGGCTTAGAAATTGCGCATTGAGAAAAAAAAAAAAAGTCTTGGCACGTGCATTCATCGACACAGACGTTGCTATCTTTTGGCTTCTTTGCATATTTGACCTTGTTCATAATCTAACGAGAGCAACTCCATATCAGCAATGACAACGTATTAAACGGACACGCTCTTGTGTATTGCTTGGAAGGCCTATAATTCATCAAATTCTTTTAGGAATTTCAATTTGTTTGAATTGTTTACTACCGCCGTGATTGCTTATGCTTCATCTGTACTCATTTTCCTTCATCATAGTGCAAAGTAACCTACTTGTTTGTTAAGCCAAAGAATTGAGTTGTAAGGCGACCTGGAATTACAGGAATGGGCATTTTGGCACAGATCCTTTACAACATCATCGGCGGATGTGTTCTACGTGTATCAGTTTAAACGCTTTGGCTCGTAGAGGCCGAGACACTCCGTGCGAAAGCTATTTACGCTGGCCGTAATGGCGGCCATCAGTGTCATTGACAAAATTTACAACCGAACGTTCTAGTTTCAACCGCTTTCGAGTCTGTGGCAATCTCAAGGTACAAATTCCGCATCATCTTCGTATAAAATCTACCGTTATGCTGTTTGTTCTTAACTGCGCAACATTGTTTTTTTTTTCATTATTTATTTTGGTGGTGTCTCGGATGTGGTTCATGTGCAAGTATACGCAAATAGAACGACGTAGACTTGATTGATGGGTCTCTTCTGCTATATTTATCGATTAAAACCTTGTTATAAAAAAACAGGTAAAGAATATTTGTGTGTGATTTAAAATTTTCGTTATTTTTAACATGTGGTAGGGTGTGGCAGGGAAAAACCGACGATTGTGTCGTATTTCAGGCTGCCAAACGCTAATTTCTATGGCGAAAAGAGTTTAATTGGATTGTGATCAAAAGTAACCTAGTTGCTTTTAAACTTCTATTCACGTTTGACATAAAAATTAACGTTGTTTTCCAACAACGTTGATATGCCAATCATTGCGGAATTCAGTCTGCGCAGTAAAGGTACAATGAATTGACGGAATCCTTAGAGTTAAATGTTTAATTCAATATTATTCATCTGAAGCTAAGTAACATTAGTTGAACAAAGTCAAGATGGTGGTCCCGATCCAATCGTTATTTCTTGAACTTTCGACTGGGCGGTGATCTTGTTTGATTGACGTTAACGTTCGTGTTGATTGGTTGCCTACCTGGTCTAGACTGGCACAATGAGTTTGCATCGCAGCCAATTATGTTCGAGTTTCTAAACAGTCGCAGCGTTTGGTGTATGTACACAAATTGCTCAAGAACTTGGCCAACATCCGCCTTTACCTCTCAGCCTGACTTCAACTGGCGACAGAAGATAATAAAATATGCATGATGTGGTTCACCGCAAACCTAAAGGTAGACATGCCCTCATTTCGTTTATCCAAAATTGCATCAATCTGATAAAATTCAAAGTGACGGTTACGTACAGTAAATGCCAAACTGTTCTAATTCACCATTTTCGAATTTGTTAAACATCATCCATGTCCCGTCAACACTCCAGGCATTTCTGGAACCGAAGTTTCCTGAGCGTTCAACATGGATGGCTATAGCATTGCACACGAATAGCCTTTAAGGAACGCATATGACAATACCAAAAAGAAATATCATCAGCTGGCCGTTTATGAAGGAAAGTAGCCAATATCCATTAGAGCTTTCGGCAAGCTCCTTTAGCTATTTCAATAGCAAAAGAAGAAGAAGCTGTATGTCCCGCAGTTCAACCGTAAGCCAAAAATCAGTATTTCTTTTAGTAAAATGTTTGGTTGTCTTGCTTTTTTGTTTTACCAATCCTTTTTTTTTTTCCTTTTGTATTTTGTTTTTTCTTGTTCCGGCAAGTTTACAGTTCCTGTGAAAAACGTACGGACACACACAACATCATGCAGCCGGGGAACGCCAAGGCTTATTTTTGACTCTCAGCAGCTGAGTGAGAGAGGAGAGCAACAGCCGCTGAATAAAAAAGCAACATAGGGAACTCTCACGAGGAGGGGCGCTTCTGAAACAAGAAGCCAAACAACAAAACACGCACACCGAAAAGATCCTTTTCTCACTGGCGCTCTTCGCGTTTGCTCGCTTATTTTGTTGTACTCTTTTTGAATCCGCATCCTGTGGAAGAGATGATGGTATGCAGCTGGGCGGAGACATGAAGAAAGGGGTTTCTTTTCTTTTTTTGGCCCGGCTTTCCCGACTCCGCGGATTCACGCCGACCGCGTCCCGACCAACCCGAAACAGCTGAGAGTCACGAAGTCAAAACGACTAGTGTATGCGTACCTTAGTGTTGACTGGCAAGGATTTTTCTTTTGCCTTTAAGAAACTTGTGGGAGTCTAGTGTATAGAAGCGACAACTTCAAATCAGTTCATCGGATTTTTTTTTTTTTTTTTTTTTTTTTATTTTTTTTTATTTTATTTTTATTTTTTTCTTTGTTTTAAACAAATTTTCCCATCACGTGGATGTTGTGATCGTCTGTCCAGTGTCTGTTGTTTTGTGTTGGTGGGTTCAGTTTCTCCGTGTCCGCTTGTGCTACTGACTCTTTCGTTTCGGGCCAGCCTGAATGGGGTGTTCCGCCATCATTTGGAGGTATGAAGCAACAGCAACGATCAGCGGCGCACCAGTAAGTTTACGTTAGACGTTGTAGTACTAACACATGTCTGTCGCTTGTCTAACTTGTTTATTTCTGTGTCCCGCTTTTCGAACTCATCACCACAGTTAAACGAAATGGTGTGTGTCCTGTACTTTGCTAGGGTCAAATAAGTGGACAACCATTTTTTTTTTTGTTTTCGTGAATCGTTGGAATTGCTGGATAAAGAAATCATTAGAAAGGAAGAAAAATGAAAGGAGAAACTATGGGCTACCGAGAGCCGATAGATGTTCCAGCCGGCGGCGGCTATTTTAAGTTTTTGTAAGAAAGGAGGGAGGGTTGTGGGATTCTACGTGTGTACGTGTGTACGTGTCCCCCTTTGCGTTTTCTTGCCGGAATTTTGGAACACTCCCCCTCCGCCGAATATCTTGTCTCTCCATCCCACCGCCTTCGCCATTCGACCTCCTTATAAACCTACACGACACAAGTCTCTCTTTGAAAAATTTTGGTATCTAGATAAGAACCTACTTTCATCTCTATCTGCTTAGGATTGTAGGCCCGAATGTTTTCACGTTACATCTTTTTTTAAAATTCTAATTAAAGGAAGCTCTCTGTCGGTGCCTGCGTATCGTAGCCCTCCAATAATGATTTCATGTAAAGGACATAACGTTAATGAGAAATGAATGGTGGGGAAAACTGATTAAGTATCGCGGTTGGGAGTGGCTATTGTGTGCGTGATGTCAATTTTTCACGTTGGTAAAGCGCACATCAAGCGGAGAAACAGATAGGTTATGATGTCTAAATATTTCCTGAAATACCCGAGTCATCGGCCTTTATTCCAGATTTTAAAATGTAAGGGAGAAATGTATGGTTGGAGTGTAGCTGGATTCACCTGTATCGCATCTGAAAGAAATTCGAGTCTTATTTTGAGCTTCATTCATCATTGAGCGTTTTCTTTTGTGTGGTAGGGGTTAAATACCTATACGGAAATTCCAGAGGAATGACTTTTGTTTCCCATTTGACCCCTCATTTCCAACCATAATTAATCTAGTTTAGCTCATTTTTGTTTTGTTTTAATGAATTCAATAATTCTCTATATAGTTTCAAAGGCAAGTGTTTCTTTTTTATTTTGCTGTTCTTTGTTTTTCAATTTTATTTTCGTGCCATTTGAATCCGTCTCTAAATGTTGGACTGACGCCCAAGTTCCGAAAAGCCTCAGCAAAACTGGATATATATTCATAGCCACCTCTCACCGTCCTCGCACACAGCTGAACAGCGTAAGAAAGACACAACACATGCAGATGAAATCGTGTATAGCCCTAACCTCAAAAGAAAAATGGGACAAGAATACAAAAAGAGGACGCGCAAAGTAAAAAAAAGGAGTTGAACCCAACCAATTTTATCGCCACGTTTTTTTATGTCAGAAGAGCAGGAAAAAAAATAGACGGCCGAGTTCCGTTCCGTCATTCTCCTCTATCATCGTCGTTTTGATGCATCATGTTTATTTTGAAATACTGAATGAGAGAGGTACGGAAGAGGACATACCCAGCTCGTGAGATCATGACTGTGTTTAAAAATTGAAGAATTCGATTCCGACGACGGACATCGTGCAAAAGCCGGGCGAACTCGTCATTGGGATATGGTACTGGTATCGGGGAGCAGCAGGGACCCGCACAGAATTCCGCCGTCGCAACCACATTCCTCAATCGACTTGTTTCTTTTTTTCGTTTGGAAAACAAGAAAGACATTGGACCAAAGCCAGATCTTTGATTTTTGCGTGTATCTTTGAACGTATTCGCTCCAGCCAAGATCTTTAACCTTTCTGGATTTATAAATCAAAAGGCCCAACAGTTTCGCTATTTTTTTCTCTCGTAGTAGTCAGCAGCTCTTACCACAGTGGCGACAATAAGAATAAGAGTTAAAAGACAAAACCATTTGAATTAGGTGTGAACGAATTTACTCATAGTATTCTTATTTGTATTTGATCGACAGAGATGGACCGGATAATTATTACGCTGATGGCGCTATTCAGCTTATCGGAAGCGAACGGTCACTTGCCCACAGGTAAGGAAATGCTCCTATAGGAACCTCACTTGTAGTTCCCATCTTATTCGTCATGCTGATCACCTTTAGGGTTAACTAAATTTAGAAACTGTTGTTGCCAAACGCTGGCGCGTTGTGCACCTAGTCGTAGTCTGTTCTTGTTCATTCATTAGTTCTTGCTATCCACATCAGCGAGTGAGCTGTGAAAACTCATCGTAAAGGATGTGTCATCATCGTCATTTTGACTAAGCATTGCGTGTTCCAGCTGAGTCGATGTTGTTTCGAAAAGCGCTACAAATACATTTGTAACGTTAACATAAAGGTTGGAAGAGTGACCTGGTAGCACTGTCTCAGATCAAAGACCCCGTTGATGCATCGCTAGAAGATGTCCGTTGCTATAATTTCTCCCTGGGTATGCCCCATCGCCAAGAGTTCTACTCGCCTGGACATCCAGCTAATTACCCGCCTAAAGTCGACTGTCTCCTCGTACTCAAAGGTTCTATATCTAGCCTGAATTTCATTTTTTTTTTTTTTAAAGCAAAAACAATAACTTCAAATGTCATTCAAACTCAAATTCAGCTGATCCTGGCTACGTGATCCGCGTTGATTTCCGCGACATGTTTGATATCGAACCGCATCCACAGTGTCTGTACGATTTCTTGGAGATCCGTGACGGTGCTCACGGCTATTCCAGTCTGATAGGTCGATATTGTGGCCGTACTTTCCCTCCCGTCATCACATCATCCGAGCGTTTCCTGTGGCTCCGCTTCACGACTGATGACAACATCGAGTACACCGGTTTCAGGGCCGTCTATCAATTCCTGCCCGACCCTGGTGAGTCCTGTCGATACGTTGGTCGTTTTGACGCCATCGAATTGTTTGTTTTATTGAATTCAAAATGAATGGTTTTTCTTGGCTGGCATGCGCTACGTGTAGCGCCCAGAATACCAGATCAAGGTTCTTGCCGCTTCCAGGTGACTGGATTGGATGGCACTTTCAGCCGGTCGGACGTTCCTGAAGAGGTCGTCAACCATTCGAAAGATTTCATGGTGCCGCTGGACTGCACCTGGGTCATCACGGTGGCTGAAACACACAAAGTACGAAGGGAAACTCATTTGAATTTTTTACTCTTATGTTTGCTCGTCTTTTAATACTTGCGTATATTCCATCTGAAAGATTCAATTAAGCTTTCCAAGCTATGCGCTAATGGCGCCGAACGAATGCGACCTCAACTTTATCGAAATCTTTGGTCAAAAGACGGACTTGCGTCATAGACTGCGCCATTTTTGCGGTTCCAAAATCGACATTGTCCTCTCAAAATCGAATATCCTCCATCTGAGGCTTTATGCCCACCATACGGCCTTGCGGTCCACGTTTGATGCTCTGTTCACCGCCGTCACTCTCTATCGGGAAACTGAAGGTTTCTTTTATTTCCTCATTGTAAATAATTTACCATTTCTATCAAAGAAGCATTTTTTTTTAAATTTAGGAACTGCTAAGTGTATTGCTTCCGAGTTCGATTGCGAGGATGCCGTTTGCATTGATAGCTCACTCCGATGCAACGGTCGCATTAACTGCAAGTTTCGCTACGACGAAGACAATTGCAAGGTTCACTCGTAATTTGAAACTAATGTTTAACTGACGCATTCAACTTTATTGTTGTTGCATGTTAGGTGATCCGTAAGAGGGTAATGTCTTCTGACCACATCATTGTCATTTTGACCATTTTCTGCGTCACGCTTTTCGGCCTCTGTTTCAGCTGCTTCTTCAATTGCATTCGGAAATTAAGAGCAGATCACAGCATTTACCAGGTCTTTTACTTACGCAGTTTTTCTCCTAAACTGTTTAAACATCTTTAATCTGTTAGGCAAGGAGATCAAGATCAAGAGAGGACCGATTGGATGTCTTTGATGACACGTCGTCAAAGGCTCATCAAACACCAATAGGTTTTTCTTTGGCTCACGGCAAGGATAAGAGTCGACATCAGTCGGGAAGAGGTACTGCCACAACGACGGATGATGATATGTTCCAGCAGCGACCGCGACAACAAACGTCGACGTCACGTTCTCTCTCCAGTCCAACGACACCCAACGGTTTTCTCGACTCGTGCGTGAGTATCGAGCCGTTTCCTGGCAGTGCCTCTGCTGGTAAAGCACCTGGAGAACGTCAATTTACGGGGACCTTGCACGGCTTGGCAGAATCATCTGGAAGAGATAGTGACGAAGATGAAGATGTCGACGACGATGAGGACGAAGACGAAGAAGAGGTTGAAATGGTGGATCACGCTTGTCAGACTCGTGAATCCCTTTTTGACAATAAAAATGGAGATTCAGTGTTTCTTGGACCGATGCCGGATCAACCGTCTCGGCAATCTTATGCGAAGATTCCGACATCGGTGGCTGTTCAGCCATCGAGAGTTCAGTTTCCTCTGCCAAGCGACAGCCGTTACAAAGCAGAGAGAACTATAGAGATCGCTCAAAGAACACCAACAGCTCCTCCATTATTGCCACCTTCCTCGGCTACTGATGCACGGATGTTGTTCAGCAAAGCCAATACCAGCAGTAGTGCGGCTTCGTCCAAATCCGGCGCCGACGTCGTCGTTCTCCACTAGTCCCGAGATATATTTTTATTTGATTTCTAAAAACTTACTTTCGTCAATTTTGCATATAATTTTTGTGGTATTTTGGTAAGGGATCTACTTTTTAGATGATCTCTCTTTTTTAAATTGTGCAGACTACCGAAATGAAAAAAAAAAAAAAAAAATGCGCCCGAAATTGAATTACTTGGGACCGTCGGTCATCTAAGAAGAACACAAAACAAAAGAACAATGAGTGCATGTGAGTGTGCGTGTCCAAGGTCCCATCTCATCACTATCACCGAAGAGGGACCAACCGACCAAAATAAATACAGAAAAACAAATCAAGAAATGATTGGAAACAACAGATTGTTTTTATTTTGTTTTTCCTCACCTGGTTCATTTTCTGGTTCCCTTTTTATTATTCACGTTTTACGGTTTTTAAATTAATATGATAATCAATCATGGTAAAACTGGTTATTTGTAAGTTAAAAATAAAAACACTCCAGTCATCGGTGTTTTGTCCCTCCGGGGTTACCTTTACGTTAAACTACACACACCTTTTGAAAAATTGATACCCTACCTACCTGTATGTGTGGCGTTTGTCACCTGGATTTTTTTTTTCGTTTTTATACACATATTGCCACTCGGAATGACAAACGAGTTTATTGTTGATGTGTATGTATATAGGACAGTGTATTTAGGAATGACAACACGTTTTGAAAACAGCGCGCTCTTACTAATACTAACCTAATCGCGTCTTGGTTTCTTATACGTGTCCCCTTCCCTTTCCTTCTTTTTCTCTTTAACTATGGCGTGTAAAACAGTCATGGATTGACTCATGTTGGAAAATACATCAGCAGTGGCCCATATGAGTGTTTTGTTACGTTAATTTGAGGAGGAAGATGTTTCGGATAACGTAAAAGGATCCGGAATGAAACCGGATCGCTCTTCAGAACGCTATGCATGGCGCGTGTTCTTTGGTAATGTAAGGCCGGTCACTCGGTCAATCCGATCACGTCATCGCCTTTGTGGTCAACCACCGCATCTGTTTTATATTCTTATGACATATCAACATAAAAAAACAACACCTACAATGCCTTAAGTGCATGCGATTCGCATGTCCTGGATCTCAACTTGTGGTGTTAAGGAAGATAAGTTTGCAACATAGTTCTCTCCAAATAGTAAGAAATTAAAAATGCTATTACAATGATGAAGAATTAAGGCCGGCAATTGAGGTTTATACGGAGACATCTGATGGCAAACACGCAAAACCATTTACAATTCTCCGAATTCCTTTGCAAGTGAGTTTTCCCTTCCTCTACATGACACGTGACTTCCAGTCTCGACTTGTTAGCTCTAGGCATTTTCATGCTTTCTTTCTTTTTTTTTTTTTTTTCCTTTTTTCACGTTGCTGTAATTTTTGATAGAATATGAGTTGGATAGCGGGAGATACAGTCATGCCGTAACGACTAGTGTGCGAGTTCCGACCACAGTGGCAACTGCGAAAACTAGTTTGAGATAATTTTGTACAAGGAAATAAGGTACGATCAGCAGTTTCGGAACTAGTTTGTTTACATTAAATGTTATGAAACGTTGGAAATCGTTGCCAGGAAATAAGTCCAGCAGACCGGGCTGTTCCCTTGCCCCCGGGAGTTAGTGAAACTTGCTGCTCTGTTTCTAGTTATATTTGGTTATTCTTTTAAGGTATTTTGGAATTTATTAGTGTATTGTAAGTTTGTCACTTAAGTATCTGAGTGCCAAGTTTGTCTTTTGCAGCCTGTTCATAATGTCAGGGAATGTATCACCAAAGGAAGTTTCCATCGAAAACCTTAAAGAAGAGATCCACGCCCTTCTTTGTACTGTCAAAGGATCTGTATCATCTGATCAGCTGCTAAGTAACATTTTTTAAAAGTTTCAGCATTTCTGCCCATACTTAACCCGAGTTTTCTTTAACAAACTTTTCATGTTCTGCTTTCTAGAGGATTATAAGTCAGTATGTGGAGCCATCTTACCTTACCGTCAACTTGGATTTTCCAATATTAATGAGCTGCTGAAGAGTATGCCAGATGTTGTCTCATGCCATAATTCTAATGGCAATGTTTTGGTTAAAGCTGTCCTAAAAAATGAATCTGCCCACATTAATAAGCTAGTCCAAGGGCAAAAAGGGACTAAAAAGAGGCCGCGAATGCTCCAGGCATATCACATTCAGCGTGGCCCGGGGTCTTTGTTGAGAAACCCAATTAATGCCAACAATCGTCCTGCCGCACCCTGGAATTTTCCTAAATATTACGTACCACCAGCCATGCGTAGTGTTGTTGTAGTTCCTCAAAACTCTACCATTCGACAACCGATGATTCCGAGGCTCTCCCAACAACCTCCTCCGCAACAGATCGCCGCACCTCTAGCACATCAACAAGGTTACCAAGCATCTCACCTCAAACAACCGGCTCAACTGATGCAGCCGAAGCCTTCCCAAACGACACTCCCAATGGCGAAGCTTCCGCAAGTACATCAAAGGCCTCCACCACCAATAAATCTGCAGTTGCCAAGCGTGCATGCGATTCCTTCCACGGGAAAAACTGGAAAACCTATTGTATCCCCTCTTCCGATTGTGAGGTATGTGTAGTTATTTGATTATTCACAACGCAGATGTCACATTGTGCTCATTATGGTATTTTTGTTTCAGGCCCAACAATTTTCATCGCGAAAAGTTGCAACGATTTGTCCTCCTACATAGATTGGGAGAGATTACTTACGAGGATGCGAAAATGAAAAACGGCAAGTACGTTGCCACTGTCGTCATCGATAAGAAAAAATCAAGCTGCTATCCAGACGAGTTTGCTACCAAAGAAGATGCCTATGAAAAGGCGGCAGAAGTGGCACTCAGCGAGTGGGAATCAAAATATCACGACAATATTAAAAAAACCTCGGTAACCACCGACGACAAAATAATGGCAAAAAGGGTCGTTGACATAGTTAGCAAACACTCAGGCGGCTGTTGGAGCGAAGAGTTCGTCAAACTTTACGAGTACTCGTTTTACGGCGAATCTCTACCAGAAAATTGGGTCCAACGCGTTAAAGCCGTCACGGATGAATTGGAATTCACGGCTGGAATCGAACATTTCCTTGTTTGTATGGCTACAACGAAGAAGACGCCTGAGCCTGTAACATCGTCTCCATTTCTTCCAAGGGAACCCTTATTTAATCAACCGCCTCCGTCAAACGAATCTTCCTACAACCAGTCAGTTAGTGAATTGTTTACACAACCCGTTTCCAAGGAGATGCAACCTCAAAAACCTCACGGCTCAATATCGGATGAGTCCGCCTGTCGGCCAATTCCGGTGCAGCACATCGATAGCGACGTTTGGGTTGTCCATGTTCTTGTTGTTTGCGCTGGTGATCAGGTAATCCCTGAACTTTTACAATTTAATTTCAACGGTGGACCAGTGCGTTGATTCAATAATTTTTATTTTCACACAGTTGGCGATTCGTCGAATCGATTCGGAGCAATACTCTGCGTGGGAGGAAATGATGAATGACATGGATCTGTTTTACAGCGAGCATGAGGCTACCCTAACTCCAGTTGGGTTACTAGAACGCGGTTGCCTATATGCGTCACAAATCGACGGTATTTGGGCACGTGTTGAGCTAATGGCCTACACTGAAAATGGTGATGTAGGTGTTTTTTTTTCTTTTGTTTTTTGAAAAGTATTGTTTTACGTTGCAAAAAAAATTCTACAGGTAGAATTAAAGCTTGTGGATTATGCCGATGTAGAAACCATCGTGCCTTCTTCCGTCTTTCCGTTGGAGAAAAAATTTGGGGAAGTGCCTACTCAAGGAATAAAGTGCCTTCTTCATGGCCTGTCTTTTTTTGCAAACTCTGAACACACAATCACTACAGAAATAGAGTATGCAAACAACAGTAGTTGATATTCATCACAAACTAAAATGATTTGATTTATGTAGTCGCCTTCTCAACAATCAGTTTGTTGCTCGTGTTGTCTCCCGAGAACCACGTGTTTCAATTATCCTATATGAATCTCCCAGTGAAATCAACATGAATGAATGGATCTTGGAACAGGTTGCAGAAAAATTGCCGACGATGCCGCTAAAGGTTTTGAGCCATCCAAGACATTCTTTGTACTATAACCCATGAACGGAGATTGTGTTAAATTATCCAGGTCGGACCAGTTGTTCAGAAGTCGATAATCTCCTATGTGTCGTCTGCCTGCGATGTTTACATGTTACGCGACACACCGCAGAAGAACGTCGTCGATAGCCTTGTTTCACTCTTGCAACTGCGTATTGAGCAGTCTCCGCTTCCGGCAACCCTCATCGCTGATGGTCTTTACCTAGGGCGCAGTGAAAAGCATGGGTGGTGCCGTATGCGATTGTATAGCTCGATCCCAACCCATGATGGAAACGTTTCTGTCCAGTTGATGGATTTTGGGGACACAGAACTTGTCCCAGGCAATACTTTAAGAGAACTGCAGTCACTGTCACCCGTTCTGGCCCGCATTCCCGATCAAGCAGTTCGTGTCGCTTTGGCTCGTCTTCCACCGCCATCCTGTACTTTCACAGAAAAAGCTGCGAGGACGTTACGCGAACTTACGCCTCCCGGATTGAGTTTAATGGTGCGCGTTCAGGAGTTTAGAAATGGAATTCCTGTTGTGGAATTGTTCGAAAGGATCGAAGAGTCAGGCAAACTCGTGACCATCAATGCCATGATGGAAATGGATGAAAGCCTCTACCGATCAACAGACCAAGTTTCCGTCCAGTCTGCCTTGCCGAAAACTCGATTGGATGCTGATATGTCACAACGTGTAGCTGCTATGACACTCCCATCTAGGTACGATCACTTTGGGACTTGAAAAGTTGTTACAATTTACTAGTTTTTTGGATTATTATTATTTTTTTAATATTATAGAAGGTCTTCTACTAGCTCGTCACCGTCGCCGACATTCCAAATGGAGCGTGTGGTGGTTCCAGAAGCTGATATGCCAGCTGTAGATACTGGAAGGTTTTTGACACCCTTTGACGTACAAGTATTCAATGTATCAAATCCAGATCATTTTTACGTCCACTCCGTCCATTCATTGCAGTTACTGAACACGTTAATGCTTCGCCTCAAGGTTCGAATTTCATTTAAACGTACTACAATGTAATCCGAAATAATGTTGGGTTGTTTGTTTCTAGGAGCATTGCAATCGCGACGAAGTAAAGATTGCCAAACTAGATCCGTCGGCCATCGTAGTGGATGGTTTTTATGCTGCTTGGCATTCAAAGACCGAGTCCTACCGTCGGGTCCATGTAACTGGCAAATCGGGATCGATGATTAGTGTCGCTTTTGTCGACCATGGCGAAATCGATGTAGTACCTCTAAGTGGTATTCGGGCGTTGCTTCCAGAATTCGCGGAACTTCCGGCTCAGGCTATGAAAGCGCAGCTGTTTGGTAAGTAAGTTGATACACACCGTACATGGTAGATCGTTATTCGTTTTGTTTTAGGTGTTAAACCAACGGCCGGAGATTGGTCTCCTCAGAATGCTCTGTTCTTCAAGCAATTCGTCGATAACAAAGTTTTTTCGTCTTACATCATGGAAGTGTTGCCAGATAAGACACTTCGTCTGCAGCTAAATGATGTTCTTTCTGGTGAAAAGGATATTGATGTGGCCAAGTACCTGGTCGAAAATTGCCATGCGACGGTTGCTTAAGCAGCTCGTCTTTTCTTCGCCGACCCTCCCTCTTTTTGTTTTGGTTGCATTTATTACTTTGTGAGTTATTTTCTCTTCTGCACACAAGCCAGGGTTATGATGGCATCTAAGTCAAAAATTGACTCTTAAGAGATTGTTTTGTTAAAGAAGGAATACCAAGTTTTGTTTGTTATGGCTCATATTTACCACTTTTGCCTTCTGTCATGTTAACCAAGCAATAACCATCTAATACACTCCAAAATTTAAATTGTGTCATGTGTTGTCATAATGAGTATAGGATAAGGAAAAAGATTAGATTTGCCCAACCACTATAACTGTATGTGTTCTGCTTTACACATAGGCATAGCTCCTTGTTGAAGAACTGACATCAACAGACTTACTCAGACAATACTATTTTTATTTATAATAATTTTTGCTCTACAAACTTGAGCTCTCATTTTTAATGATGATGTTCATCTGCTTTAAGAAAGCGAAGCCCACAATACCCACAGGAGTGATTGCCAGGTTGATCCAAATTAATGAAAACTTTTGGATGTCCTAGAGGCCCACCACCTCCATCACAAGAGACAATCCGTGACTTAACCTCTTTTGGTGGAACCTGGGCAATTAGATCAATTGCAAAGCGGGTATTGACTTCTTTGGAGGCATTTTCGAACCGAACAAGGCGGAAATCAGCTTCATCCCATTTCTTGAAAAAAAAACATATAAAAATGACACATGAGTCAATGAAAAACCCAGGCGTTAAATCACAATTTTTGAGGTTTCTATTTTGAATATTTGGGAAAATTAACTGCTCAGCAGTGCAGTCACAATAAGTTCTGATAAATATTTATATCAGTTTATTTACCTGCCCAGTATGAGTGGGAATAACGACTTCCACCGGGTTTTTCAACAATTTGGAGGCGGTTGAAAACGGAATTGCATGCCGAATTGAAGTTTGTCTGAATTGTTTTCCAAGGATGTTCACAGCACGAAATTTGCTAGTCGCCATTGCAACTGTTGATGGGTAGACCTCTCGTGGGGAAATGAAACAGTAAATGTCGCTTATGGCAACCCGTTCCCCCCCTCCCCCCCCCCAAAAAAAAAAAATATAGATTTTTTCTGTATTACTGCTACTGGTGATTAATGAAAAAATAGCCATTTTCCCGGAATCAGTATTCAATTTTGAGTAAATCCTGTGATATTCAACCAATTCCAAAGAGTGTTAGTTTTTGCCGAAAAAAATTTTAAGCCCGAATAAATAAGCCCAAGCGCCAGCACGCTACAGCGCTAGCGCGATGCAGCAGAAATATTCGGTGAGTGTATGTAGAGAATTAACTAGAAATCTGACCTGGTAGATGGCGATAGCAGTAAGTAGTAGATTGCCATAGTCGCTTCATCTTAGATGTAGCAGACACTTTCGTATTTTTTTTTGACAACCCACGTGTCTTCGGTGTGAAATCGACAGAGCTTCAGAAACTTCTCAACAATGTTAATTCAAAGCTCCAACAATGTAAAAATTTATAATTTAAGTGCTGGAAAGTCTTTACCAGAGGTACGTAGTTGAGATTTTTTCAGTACAGTTTATTACTGTTCGCGTAAATTCCTGTTTTTTATGGTTTTGCCTTGTAAGACGAAACTCATTGTGTTTGCGTCGTAAAATATTTAGCGTATTAGATGTGCTTTAGGAAAGTTGAACAATTTCCCATCTTTTAAAGCACTTATGTGTTTAAAATGGTATACTTATTTTCTATAGTGGTTATCAGATAGAAAAAAGAGAGCCCTCCAGAGCAAAGACTTAGACATCAGAAGACGTGTGGAGCTTATTCAAGATTTTGACATGCCAGGGGTCAGCACCTCCATTAAAGTCTCCAAGGATGGAAGATATATCATGGCTACAGGCATCTACAAGCCAAGAGTTCGCTGTTATGAAGTGGCAAATCTGTCAATGAAATTTGAAAGGTGTATGGATTCTGAGGTCATCAAATTTGAAATGCTATCTGAAGACTACAGTAAAGTAGTCTTCTTGCAATGTGATCGTTTTGTCGAATTTCACGCGCAGTATGGCCGCTACTACCGAACTAGAATACCAAAATTCGGAAGAGATTTAAAGTATCATTATCAGTCTTGCAATCTCTATATTGTTGGGACAGGGTATATAATAAAATTAAAAGAATTTTTCTTCAGTTACTCATAAAATGTTCTTAGGCCAGACGTTTATCGCCTAAATTTGGAAGAAGGAAGATTCTTAAACTCATTTCAAACAGAAGCCACAACTCTTAATGTTTGTGATATGAATCCGTTTCACCAATTGTTCGTCTGTGGCTCCAAAGAAGGAAAAGTAGAGGCATGGGATCCCCGCGCTAGAAACCGGGTTGGTGTTCTTGATTGTGCTTTGCACGCAGTAACGCCTGACACGCAGTATTTACCTCAAATAATTTGTTCGTTATCTATTTTCACTGATTTGCCCAAATTTTCTCAGAGTCCTAGGTATCCCTCAAGTCACGGCCGTCAAATTTCGTGACGCATTAACAATGGGAGTTGGCACTTCGACTGGCCAGATACTTCTTTACGATTTGCGATCCAATCGGCCAACAAGAGTTAAAGATCACCGATACGGACTCCCCATCAAAACCGTCGATTTTCATCATCTAAACCATGATTTAGTTGCATCGATGGACTCGAGAATAGTTCGCCTGTGGGATCGAAATACGGTAAATTCAATTCAAACAAACCTATACCAGACCTTTTAGCATCAAACGCCTTTATCTATGACCATAGGGTGAACCTTATGTGTCCGTCGAAGCCACATCGGATCTTAATGATCTATGCTTAGTACCCAACAGTGGGATGATGTTCATGGCTACTGAAGACAAGAAAATGCTAACTTACTACATCCCGAATCTGGGCCCAGCTCCACGTTGGTGTAGTTTCCTTGATTCGCTAACAGAAGAATTGGAAGAAGGAGAAACTGCCGCCGTTTACGACGATTATAAATTCCTGACCGTTGAGGAGTTGCACGACCTGGGGTTCTCTCACCTAATCGGTAGGGTAATATTTGATTATGACACCTTTCACTTTTATTTATAATATTTTTTTTTTTTTAGGAACCAACTTATTACGAGCCTACATGCATGGATATTTTATTGATATGCGACTTTACCGTAAAGCCAAATCCATCATCGAACCTTTATCACTAACACGATATAAACAAAATAAAGTCAAGGAAACAATTGATCAACAACGTTCCAGCAGAGTTCAGTTACAAGTAATGCAACAAAGATAATTCAGGGTTTGCCTCCTATATATAATCAATTAATTTCGCCCTAGAAACTCCCTGCGGTAAACCGCGAGCTGGCGCTCAAGCTTATGGAAGACACTAAGGCGGTTGACGATGCTGAAGCAGTTGGAAAAAAGAGTGCTGCGAAATTGCTCATGAAATCCAATATTCTGAACGATTCGCGTTTCAAAGACCTTTTCGTGAACCCGAACTTCCAAATTGACAAATCCTCCGAAGAATTCAGGTATTCAAAAAATCAGAAATACAATTTATCACTGCTGTGTACATTTGTCACACATCTACTTATTATACAGGTTACTTAACCCTGCAGTCTCACGTTTGGACAAAATCCGAGAAAAACGTATCAAAAAGGCTCTTGTTGAAGACCAGTTTGAACCCGTCGAGGTAAAACAACACAATTACAATTGTTTCGAGTTATAAAGGAATTACTTGCGTTTTTCTAGGGAGCAAGTGTACAGAATCCACTTTTGGACGACGAGTTTTCCGACAGTGAAAGAAAGGGTCGCAAACGAACGATTTCGGTAAATTTCTACTAGATATGCGTACGCTGGGGAAAATTTAGATTTTTTCATTTCTTTTCCATTTAGCAAAGTGACGCCAGCAGTAGCAGCTCTGATGACGAAAGTCTCAGAAATGAAATAAAGTTACAACATAAAATAATCAGAGACGAAAAATTTCAAAAGAGACGATTAGAGAGAGAACAAGAGAAGCTCGAAGGGCCTAAGTTCATGGCGCTTAAGCCTGGGCAAAAATTTCAGGGTTTTCGCTCTGCGAACGACCAACCTAAGAAGAAACTGGCTAGGTATCAATATTTGTCACTATTTTTAAAGTATGTTTTTCCGATATTTAATTTTGTTCCTCTTTCTACTCAGGGCTTCTCTTGGTGAGAGAATTCATCTAGAGGAGGATGTAAACAAGATAAAGCTTGCTCCATCTGCTGGGTCTAGAGAGATGACATTTACTCTTCCACAGGTGGGTGCAGAGTTATTAACCCTTCACGTACTGTTTTATGGATTCCTTTTTTTTCCTTTTAGAGTGAACGTGTCACGAAAGCCAGAGAACAAGCACAGCATCATCACGAAGAGCGTCGAAAAATCATACGATCTGCCAACCATTTGAGAACACGAGGACGCGGACGAGGTGGTCGTGGAAGATTTTGATATAAAACTTTTGTCAAATAAACAAGACATATTACGTTTACGGTTGTATAACCTTATTTTTATTATTCCTACAGATGAGTCGAAGTTGTAATGACTCGAATGTACAGTCGCTATTTCAACAGGATCTTGGGTGTTCAAACCAACGATTGTTGATGGTGTCAGGAAGAACTTAGATTGCACCATTCTTCCTTCTCCATTTGATAAAAAGTATTTTATGTAGTTGAAACATTCTATTCGGATTTAGGCTTGTAAACAATTTTCCTGGTTTTGATAACACTCCACTTGTGACGTTTCCAGTAGTATGCTACTGAAATTAAGAAAGAGAATAGCATAAGAGCCTTCAAAGCCATCTTCTTGCGATCGTCGTGCTCTGGCTCAGCTGACCACTTGAGGAAGGTTGACACGTCTTTAGCCATTTGGCTGGCAGTGGCTGGCGTTCCATCCGAATACTCGATCAGCTGGAGATATGAAGCTTATCTAACGGGTTATTTACTTAAAGAACTATAATTGACATTTACCTCGTTGTAAAGGGCTTGGGCCATGCCAATGGCACCACCCGGGAAATACGGATTGTAATAAAGGCCATCGCGCAACGTAATACCACCTGGTGGATCGGTGTAACCAGTCAACAAGGAGAACAAATAGTCTTCTCCTCCGTGACGAGCAGCAGTGATGTAGGTTAGATCAGGTGGAAGTGCACCATTGTTGGCATTTCTTGCAGCTTCTTCATTAGCATATGGACTTGGAAATCTATCAGAAAGCTTGCCTGGTCGCTGGAACATAAGGCCTTCTTCATTTGGCCCATCCATAACCTGCATATCGGATAACAGTAAACTTTCCTGAACGCCTGAGAATACCTCACACTATGTAGACCTGAATAGAAGCTGCTTCCTCTTTGGCTTCTTCTTCAGTATGACTGACATCAATCAAGTTACGATAAGCCAAATATTTCATACTATGGCAAGCAGAGCAAACTTGCTTGTACACTTCGTAGCCGCGGCGAATACTATACATTAAAGATTATGTAATTTGATACATTTTACAAGCTTTAATTCATTATACCTAGCATGATCTAAGGAAGAAAATATCCCATTATGGCTCCATGGAAAATGAGGAGCATGTAAATCCAGTCCTGAAGCCTTTACCGATTGGTCCAAGGTGTATGCCAACCCAGCAGCACCTCCGATCAGTGACCCCACCACCACTAGTCCCTAAGAAAGAAAAATACTGTATGCTCAAACCTTTTGAGGATTTCGATTGAACGTGATTAGTACAAGGTTAATCCTACCGCTTTTTTGCCGCCCGAGAGCTCACGCAGGGTAGATAGATGGGATTGCTGAAAGTGCAGAGTTGAATGTTACTTATCTTGTTGGAATATTATGTGGAACCTGATTCCAAGAAAATACGAACATACCTGGATAATACCATTGCTTTGGACTCGAAGTAGCCCAGACTTAACGAATTTACCCGCTACTCCGGCCATCTTTGATGAATCTTTCGGGATCACAAACTTTTTTCGGTCGTCCCAAGCATAGAGAAAGAGACAGAGTAGCACATCGAAAAGAAAGAAACATTTTCCGATTGCCTGTGCATAGTATACGAAGGCAGTTGGCTGAATGTACCCGATTGGCTAATGGCTCACGCCTTCGTCACCTGATGAAAAAATACAGCCAATAGCGTGCAGTCCGGCTAGCCCAAGTTAGAGTGAACGACGCCCCTTCCCTATTGGCGCCATGCGTTGATATCGTGGAAGGTTCAATTTGTTCACGCCCCCACGTAAGCGAGATCGTAAAGTTGCCTCTAGGAAGTGTAGGAAAACCTTGGTCTTAACTCTCTTTCTCCATGACACAAGTTACGTACAGCGTTGGCATGTTCAAGCAAATCGTATCGTTACGTGAAAATTTTTGTTTCATTTGTATTTTGCATTTCGTTAATTGGCCGATTTCATTCACTCGCTATAGTGTGTTTAACTATTACAAGTAACTAATTTGAAATTAAAATGTCATTTACTAGTAAACCTAGTGATATTATATATTGAAAACTATATCCTTGGTTTTAAATTTCGGATGAAGTTCATTTACGAATTTTATTGTTATTTTATTTGTTGCCACTGTTACTATTACCCATTTACACAATTATATGTTTATGTCTCCTTTAATTCTCAATCGATCTGAGCAACCCTTGCTGGTTTTTTGGTTGTTTGCTTTTTTAGACTCTGGATTTGGTTCTTGGAGTAAATTGGTGAGTTTGGATCAAATAAGAACCAGAAGACAGCGCTTTTTTAAAAAAGAATACATCTAAGCTAAAGAAAATAATGCCTGTACTTGTAAAAATTGGTAAAAATCCTCAAAGAAAACAGACTTTGTAGACGTATTTTCATTCCCAAAACATTATAAAGCCTCACCCCGCACGCTGGTACTGGCAGGCGTTAATACACAAAAAGCTAAATCTGGCAATGCCTACCCAAACAACATAAAGAAAAAGAAAAAAAAATCTTCTTAGAAATTGGCGTTCTGAAAGTTTTTCATTCAGCTGTTCGAGCACCGGTGCGACCGATTCGATTAAGGCAAAAGAAAAGAAAGACTTATCCGAATTCATCGAGTTGGAACGGAAATTGTGTGGCCAATAAAGGCTGAATTTCGAAAATGAGTAAAGCTATGCAGTTGTTGGGCAGTAAAATCAGCCTCATCTCCAAGTCGGAGATCCGTTACGAAGGGATTCTATTCACACTCAATCCCAATGAATCGACTTTGGCTCTGGCTAAAGGTAAGCATTCTTGTTTTTGATGTAGGAAAAATGTCTTTTAAATTAAAGAAAAAAATAATTTAAGTTGTGTTCCAACAAACAGTGAGAAACATTGCTTGTCATTATTCTTCTGACCACCAATATCTCAAAGTGTTTTTCTGTCAGTAGTATCAAAAGGAAGTTGTTGCATTTTAGTACAGACCTAAGTTCTGATTAACACTGATTGTGTCATTTAATTATGTTGTTATTAGACTCTTACACTTTTTTCTTTTTTTTCTAGTGCGTATGTTTGGAACGGAAAACCGACCAACAGACAATCCTGTTGCTGCAAGAGATGAGGTGTTCGAGTTCATCATCTTCCGTGGTCAGGACATCAAAGACATCCGCCTTTGTGAGCCACCAACACCACAACCTACTATGCCTGGAACTCTGCCCTATGATCCAGCCATTGTTCAGGCATGTTGGCAAAAAAATTGTTTGTTACCATTTATGACAATATTTTTTGTGTGGTTAATTTAGCATTCAGTCCCTGGTGTTGGATCCCTTGGAGCAACAGGGCTTCAACAGCCAACTGGACTTGCTGGTAGCATCATGAGGCCTAATTTTGGACCATTGGGTGGTCTGAATCCCTATCCAGTTAGTAATTTGTGTTATAGTTCAAATGAAAATTGTTTCTAATAGATAATTGTAGAATCTAGATGGTGGGGCTACTGGTGGCCCCCTGGGACAGCTAGGCAACCTTATGGCACCAGGCTTAGGTGCAGGACTAGGAGGTAAGTTTTGTTTCTGGGTGCTGTGTGGCAGACTTTGATGTGATTTATTGAAAAGGTTTGGCTGGTGGATTGGGACTGAGTGGAGCCGCCGCTGTTGCAGCAGCCAGTGAGTTACCCCTTTCCCCTCACGGCGATATGCCCCCTCACCCGGATCATTTGTCCGAGGGAGACCAAGGTACAAGGCCAAGGACTTTGCCTATAAAGTGTCTTGTCTAGTGCATGATAATTGTTTGCTTGATTTCTACTCACCTGCATGCCCAATCTATAGCTGATTCTACTGCGTTGCGTGAGCATGCGAGTGTTCCTTTTTTTTTCTTTTGCAGCTTTGGCTTTGTCCTTTGGTGGCTTTGGTCTGTAGTTGTTGATGGTTGCGATCTGTGTCTAATCTTTTGAATCGTTTCATGTGACATTATTTGCCTCAGATTTGTTGGGCGGAGTAGGAAGATCCAATAACTCAACGCCAGTTGGAGGCGCTTCAGGAACAACGAGCCAGTCAAGGAAATCTCCTTTACTGGGTGACAAAGAGGATAATCAACGAACAAGCAGCCGCGGCTCTGGAGGTGGTGGTCGTTCTCAACAGAATGATCGCAGCCAACAACAACGTGGTGGAAATGGAAGATCAAATTCTCGTGGTCGTGCACGCGGAAACAACGCTGGTGGTAATCAGAATGCTGATCGCAGAGATGGTAACCGATCTCAAGGGGGACATCCTCAAGGTTCGTTCAATCGATTTGCAAGCAATTTCAATAATCGATCAAAGGGGCCCCTAAAGTTTGATGAAGATTATGATTTTGAGTCTGCCAACGTGAAGGTAAACCATAGATGTGTTATTCGAGCATTCACTTGCTAAACCGTCATGTCTATTAGTTTGAAGAACTGAAAAACAAAATGGGCAAAATGAAAATTGGCGGTGACACCGTACTTGTGCTTAGCGGCCCTCCTGGATCTACCGTAGAAGGGGAGAAGAAAGAAAAATCAGAAGGCGAACCCACCGAAGCGGTTACAAATTCAGGTGACGGTGAAGCTTCGACAGAAGCTTTGGTTTCGGTTTCGCCTAATGATGATGGAAAAGTTCCTGAATCTCCAGTAAAGCCCATCTGCTACGATAAGACGCGTTCGTTCTTTGACTCCATTAGCTGTGAAGCTGTAGAGCGGAGCAAGGGGTGAGTAAATTTCGCAAAGTTTTCTATTGATAAGTTGCGATTAACAAATTATTCTTGAATGTATTATTCAAGTAGCAATACGCAGCGGACAGATTGGCGCCAGGAGCGTAAATTGAATGCCGAAACCTTTGGACTGCCGTTTAACCAGCGCCGAGGCGGATTTAACCGTGGAGGCGGTGGTGGACGAGGTTACTATGGAGGACGAGGAGGCGGAGGTGGGGGGTATTACCGCCAGCAGAGCAATGATGGCGGTTACCAGCAACGTGATGGTTACCAGCAGCGTGAGGGCGGTTATCAGAACCGAGATGTAGGTTATCAACAGCGTGATGGTGGATTTCAGCAGAGGGATGGAGGTTACCAACAAAGAGATGGAGGTTATCAACAGCGAAGTGGTTATCGAGGATCAGGTGGATACAGAGGTGGCCGTAGCGCGCGAGGTGGTAATGGTGGTGGAGGCAATAGAGATTCTGAATCCACCGGCCAGTCAAGAGGAGGATATAACCAGAGAAGGACCTGGGTAAGTAGTAATACTAAATCTCGTCAAACTTTTACTCATATTTATTTCCTTATGTAGCAACAACAAGAGAATCGAACGTAAAATTGTTCGTTTACTGGCTGCTGAAGCATACTTGAAACGCTGAATGATTCTGTCGAACATTTGATGAGGGATATGGGGGGCATTTGGTGTGAGAGGTTTCAGTTTGGTAGAGTTGGAAAACGGCGTCGGATAAGTGATGATTGGTGCGCGCGGGTGTACAGTTTTGTTTGGTTTGTCTCGCCGTTGGAGTGAAGTGATCGTAACTCTTGTTGGGCCCTCCTCTCTTCGCGGACGGATCGTTCTTTGCGTCTCTTCAAGTCTAAGTAGCCGGAAATTGAAGAACGAATTTTCCACGTTTTCCTTTTTTTTTTTTTTTTTTTTTTTTTTTTTTCTATTGCTGTGAGGATCGATGGATTTACCTTTGGATTTAACACCTGGAACAGAAGGAAGTTGAAATTTTCGTTTTTCTTTTGTTTATTTCTCACCTGTTAATTTCCTTAATTATTGTAGAGACTTTTGACTCTTGTTTTTTTCTTTTTCTCGTCTATTCATATTTTGCATCTGCCCCCAGTTCACTCAGTTTCTCCCAACTGCCTCCTTTACATTGTTCCCGTCCCCTTTCCAATATTTCTGAATGAATGTGCGTGGGGTGTAATGATTAAAAGTCATGTAATTGAGCAAGATGGTCAACTTTGTCAGGATTGCAAAGATGTGCTACGCTTCGGAACCGCGAGTGATTTTTACACGCCGTGGCAAATCGTAAATTTTCGTATTGTACGCGACTCGCGCCTCGTCCATACTTTTTGGTAAACATAATTCCACGACTTGTGAAGAATACCGGCAAATGGCACTCGACCGGCTTCTGTATTGTTTATCTGCTCCTATATCGTGGGCATGTACTCAAAACTCGTAAAAAAACAGAAGCACAATAAAATATAAAACGTCGTGTAACCACTTTGTATTTTGTGTGTAATTCAATTCGTTTATTTTTGGATATATCAGCGACTGTAATGTTCCACGTAACATTTAATTGCGCAATGGAAAATAAGTGAGGATTTCAGTCTGTTGATGCCACTGTATTGATAACAGTAATCACTACTGAGCAACTAATCATCAAGCACACCTGGAAATTAGTAAATTAAGATTTTAAAAATTCCTGGATCGAAAATAAATTCTGACATTGGGGTCTCGTCTCCTGTTATTATCGATAGAATTTTTTTTACTCGTTTATTGTACCACCAAAGCTTGACTACAGTGTTAAAACAAAAATATAAATTAGTAATTTTCAGATTATGGTTCTTGGCCGTTTGGCATTGGTTGCATGACTAGTGCTTCTGGGCTGTCGCCTATTGGTGTACTTCTTGAATGAGTATTGATGAGTACTAATATAGCAGTAGAATACTAGGTTTAATTATAAATTAGAAAATGAACATGAAAATTATGAGAATCATTAGTTTTAATTTCTATGTAACAGATGAAAACACATTTGAACTGTTTATTCTTCGTCGTTGGAGAATAGTTATCCAAACTGCATTTTCGAATCGAAATCCAGTAGATTAGCATTTGATGTTTGCCTTCCCCTTCCCAGAGATGTGAGAAGGCAACATGCAGTGCTCTCGTTATATATCCTGTTGTTTGTTTTTTTGTAATTTTTACAGCGGATGGAGGATAACTTCTGTTTATTTTTTTTTTTTGGCAAATGAAAAATGAATCAACGTACATTTTATGACATAATGGAATGACCCAGTGAACACTGTATGGCGCCACAATGAACAATATTCGCCAATGTCGGATCTCGGACTGTTGTGCCTCTGCCGGCGTGAAACGCAGAATCCAAGACGACAAGAAAGCCTTGCCTGACCGGCATACACAGTCATCCGACTACAGCAACCGATTCCACGTCATTTGACAAGTGCAAAAGCGTTGTGAAGAAACCTTTAAGTATCAAGTATTATTGTCTCCTTTTTTTTGTTGAAGAATGGCCTCAGCTGTTTGTGTATTGTTGGGAGAAAACGTGAAAGGCGTTCTGCACTTTGACCAACAGGTAGGACCATACATGAATTTTCCAAGCTTTTCTCGTAATTCATTGCTAGTTTAGTTGAGTTTCGATTAACTATATATTTTGCTATATCATGTATGAATAATGTCGATATGTACTCATTATCAGGGAGATGTTGTCAATGTTAAAGGAGAAGTAACTGGATTAACTCCTGGTGATCATGGATTTCATGTCCATGAATTTGGTGACTACACCAATGGTATCCAGTTGTTGTTATTTCAGTCTCTTAGTATGCTCTATACATTGTCAGTTTGGCTTGACAGGCTGCATGTCTGCCGGACCCCACTTTAACCCAACTGCTGTTGAACATGGTGGTCCAACTGATCAGGTTCGTCATGTTGGTGATCTTGGAAACATTGTAGCAAATGAAGCAGGTGTTGCCACTGTGGATATCAAGGATTCCTTGCTATCCTTATCTGGTGCTAATGGAATAATAGGTCGCACTCTTGTGGTAATAGAATTTCCATGTATTTTTGGTACTTGTTTTTGCTAACGGAAGTCAACATCTTCCCAGGTTCATGCTGATTCTGATGATTTGGGCAAGGGAGGCCATGAATTGAGCAAAGTCACTGGTAATGCGGGTGCCCGTGTCGCCTGCGGAATTATTGGCATTGGAAAGTGACTGAAACCAGTTTCAAATCATATTAACAAATTATAGCTCATCACATATGGCATTTATATAATGGCATTTATGTTGTCAGATATTAATTCAGCTTTTTAATTCATATATCTTGTTAGAAAGCTGGATTCGATTACCAATATATCTACCCTGGAATTCCAGCTAGTATATTTGTCTTTTTTACCGTGCCACGCGAAATCTGGTATTATTTTCAGAAAAAATATCCTGCTCTAGTCGTTTGCTGGTGTCCAAAGTATTGGCCGATAATAGTAGAACCGAAGGAGTAGAAAATCTTTCGTTCTTAAAACGAATTTGTCTGAGCGAAGTTTTCGTGTCAGGCACATCAGTTGAAAGTATTAGCATGTGTTGAAACCATTGTGTTAATTAAGCTTAAGCATGTAATAGTTTCAATATTTTCGAAGAATCTCATTCCCATTTTATTTATTTTTTTTACAAATTCGTGAAACGTGAGGCAATTTCTGATTTGCTGTTGGAGAAAGAACACGTAAATTAGTCTGAAAGATATTACTACAAGTTAGTCATAATGTTTGTGCTAATTACTGCATTGTTTTAGAATGCACCAGTTCACAAACGAGCGCTGGATGTGAAAAAGAAGTGACCCAGTGCAGAAAGGTCGCTTATTTCTGTAGTTGCCTTCGTTTTGTTTTCAAGAAAAGTGAATCTTCGCGAGATTTTCTTTGAATCCATACGTTGACAAATATGCAACGCTGACGTTGCGAGAGAGCCATTGTGCGTGATCACAACGTAGGAAACAGGCGAATCCACATGGAACATCTTTCAATTTACAGATGCTCATTCTTTGTACTGCAAGAGTTAGTCCTTCAACACCCTATCTGGTGAACTGTTGACTCTTCCAAATATTCAGTTTCAATACGGATTATAAGATGTCTTCTGCCGTTTGTGTATTGTTGGGCGAAAAAGTGAAAGGCACGCTACACTTTGAACAACAGGTATGAATCTTGGTTTTTTTGTATCAGCAATTGGAGTGGTTTGCTGCATTAATTGCCTAGTAATTCTTAGCCATGATGTACTATTGTACTCGAGATTTCAAGCAAGTCCATTCTATTTTTTAAATCAGGGAGAAGTTCTCGTTATTATGGGACAAATAACTGGACTTACCCCAGGCGAACATGGGTTCCATATCCATGAATTTGGCGACTATACTAATGGTACCAATCTATTTGTAGTTTTGACCCTGATTATTCATTATCTTTTCTTTTCCTGTTGACAGGCTGCATGTCTGCTGGTCCCCACTTTAACCCAACCGGGGTTGATCATGGTGGTCCATTTGACGAAGTCCGCCATGTTGGCGATTGCGGGAATTTGATCGCTGACGAATCGGGGGTTGCCAAAGTTGATATCAAAGATTGTTTGATGACACTTCTCGGTGAATATGGAATTATTGGTCGCACCGCTGTGGTAAATATTTAGCAATCATACGCTTTTTCTCTGTCGTTGTCTCATGAATACTTATACCACTTCAGGTACATGCGGATCCCGATGATTTAGGTAAGGGTGGACATGAGCTCAGCAAAGTCACAGGTAATGCTGGCGCCCGTGTCGCTTGTGGCATTGTTGGCATTGGCAAATAGGTTGTCACCTATGCGAAATCTTACTCGCAATAAGCTGCAGGACATTGTATAAGCCTTAAAAGCTTAAGGCAAAGCGGTGTTGAACATACTTGCTGTTTTGATTTCTTCTTGTATGTGTGTACTAATTATCGAACTTACTAAAAGTTACATTTATCCTGGAATCCTGTTTAGATTACTCATTTTCCTTCAGCACTAAATCGAGCCGGTTTCTTTGTGGCTATGTTCTATGTGGAGTGATGAACCTGTTAAACCAAAAGATTTAAACCAGAAAATGTAAGAACAATGAGCAAAGTGTATTTAGTTTACAGGGGAGAGCAGGACAAGTTAATTCGGAAGCAACATATTCATTTAAATTGTATTTCACAGTTACGGAATCGGTAGTTTCACTTGCTTGACGATTGGCCTGTAGCCCTTAGCATCATCTGCGTTGTATGTAACGATCCGACGATATCCGTCTGGCCCATCCCAGTAATAATCTCCCACTTTACTGGTGTCACTGAAGCCAGTTTCTTCGCGGCCGTGCTGTAGCGCTGTGTAGTTGAAGTGATAAACTTTCGTGCGCTCTGTCGTGGTTGTAGTGGTTGTGGTAGGAAAATCTGAATTAGCGCGACCCTGTCGTCCTTCTACGTCTGGCCTGGGCTTCGCTGTTTGTAAACATTAGCGATACAGTAACACTTACGTGAAAAAAAAACAAAATCTAGTTTACGTGGCGTAACGCGGACTCGTTTGCGACCCGTGATGAGGAACCTGCCCTCCTTATCCGTGGCGTACATTACCGTCTGATAGTATCCGTCAGCTGTCAAGAACCCATACTCGCCAATGATGATCCCATTCGCGTCTACAGGTTGGCAATTTTTCAGTCACATAATAAATTACACATAACATTGTCTCACCTTTTCTTTCTTCTCTGTGCTGAGTCCCTAGGTTGAATCCGAATTGATAGGGCTTCGATTCCTCTTCTCCGTCAGTCGCTTGAAGCAGGACACAGAACACGATCACCACCAACACCTGCCATATTAAGGTACGTGTGCTTTGTTTTAGAAAACAATAGTAGTGAGATAAAAAAAAAAAATTCAGATTCACTAACTTGAAGAGGAACGAGCTTGATCATGATGTAAGACGCATACACTCTTGGGAGTGCGAATGCGATGGTTAGGAAAGTTTAGCAAGACTTTTTATAGCATCGGAGCTACCATTTAGTTTTCTTCTATACATCTCTACAAGATCCTCCTTCTCGACCTTCCCATCCTCCATCTTAGCGGCTCTTCTGATAAGTGGGTTTAGACCTTTCATCTCTTAAAACATGCGAAGGAAACGTATAGGGATGCGCAGAAAAACGGCATGGCCTAGTGCGTCTGGAAACCGGTTATGCAAATGTCTTGCGTCGACACTTCCATAGACCCATGCGGCACTGTTTTCTTTTCCACCCTCCATGAATTATGCGTAAATTTCTTTTTGGCAGCCACCCTTCAGATCTATGCTACGATGGCGTTACGCCACCAACTTGACTAGCAAAAAAGGGGGAAACTTCGGGCCCACAAGCCCAAAGGAAAAAACATACAAAAAATGTGTTGGAGGCTGCAAAGCATGGTGCGTATGTGAAGGAACTCACATTTAGTTTTTGAATTCGAAATAGTTATCCATCAGCCGTTGTGACTTTGAAGGAGAATTGGTTGGAAATGCGTTTCTGTTAGAAAGTTTTGGCTTATCAAGCGGTTTCCCCTCTAGGCCTTAAACAATCTTTCAGTTTTCCTTTATCGTTTGCGCGAGTGTTTGTTCGAATTAATCAACACTAAAGAAATGGCCCACCTCGGTTATGAATTATACTTTCATAATGGTTGTGCGTTGGTTTTCTTTTGGATGAATAGTCATTGATGATGGACAGTGTTTGGCTTGCTATTGTAGTAAGGCAAAGACGCGGCACACGCCGCAATTATTGATGGGATGGATGTTAAATAAAAACAAAGAGAAGGGCTTATTTGCGTTCAGCAATGAATAATCATCATTTCGTTTATATTACGACCGGTCTGTGCAATCATCTGACCACTCAGCGGTTTCTTTTGGCTACTTTTGCTACTTGACCTCGGAGTCCAGAACTCTTTTTTTTTCTGTCGTAATGAATGTATTTTTGTAAAGCCTTGTTCTCTCTGACATTCAACTGGTGGAGTTAAGAATGATCAGTGCCTTCAGAATCTCCTTTTCTTCAATTATTGCCATGGTCATTGTGGGCATATCATCTTGTATAAGGTGAGTCGCCTCCAGACGAAGAGCCTCCCGCCAATCAAACGCTAAACAGCGAATAGATACATCCTTGACCGGCTTGTTGAAGAAATACGAATTAAAATTCATTTTGCATATGTTTTGATGTCCGCCCCTTTAAAGGAATTATACACAATATTTACTGAGCAGTCAGTAGGGATGGGGCTACGGGTTTGAATTGGCTTAGCTGTAACTAGACATGTGTATTTTTTGCTTACGCATCGCAAAGCGTTTTCTCTATTCTGGGCGCATTTTGGGGTCTGCTTTCATCGAGCCAACTATAGACATTGATCAGTTTAACAGTAAACCATGACTTGGGCAAATTCGTTACCTTCATGCGAAAAAAGAACTGGAGATTATAGAGTGTTTCAAAACGCGTAAAATTCGATGGAACAAAAGCGGTTTTCTTTGTTTGTTGATTTCTGTAATATTGTCTTCGTATAGCCAATTCAATGGGAAATTGAAATAGGCGATAGGAATCCAACATTGAGGTCTTAAAGGTGCGGTGATGAATGAGTTAGGCGCACCTGAAACTTTCGTTCTACATCTCCCTTCTTTATGGCGTTGTATGTATTTCCTGTGCGTTAGTTTTGTTTATTCTTTTGCGTTTCCGATTTGTGAAACACTGTTGGCTCTCCCTGGATTCTATTGTTTGCCAGTACATTGCTACTTCATTGTTTCATAATGAGTTGCCTGTAAATACTTCTTAGACAAGTTTTGCTTTACAGCATCGTACTAGAATGCCTTGCTCCGTTTGTTTAATCTCTGCTTTCAGGTAAACTTTATTCACTTTGCAAAATTGCCAACTTATTAGTATTCACACGTAAAAATTTTTTAAAGGTGTGTTTACTAGTTTCGACAAAACGTTAAAGTCGTCGTAATAATGGCCTGTGTCCTACTTACCATTTCATACCTGGAAAGCATAGATTAGTGTTCAAATGTTAGTTCTCATATCTGCTCCATCAATTGTTTTAGAAGGTATCTGATATCCAAAAGCGCTATCGTATCATTCACCTTCGGTAGTAGAAGAAAGAAAGCTTTATTTTTATGTCTATTGTATCAGTGAAGTGAGCCAACAGAACTTCCTTGACCTGCGTGAAAGTTTAAAGGGGTCACCATTCGCCGGCGAAAGTTGATTTTCTCTTCCGTGTAGGAGGAAGAAGTTGTCGTTGCCGACGTGATGGTGGCTTTAAGGTGGTAGTGTAGGGGAGGAGAAAATTGCCTGCTACCATACAAACATCGTTGTGTGCAGTGAATAGACTTGATTGACTTGTTTTGATATGGGCGTCAATCGTCTTACCGAATGGAACGAGCTTCCCACAAAACATGTGATGAATCAAGCGATTCATTGAACATGAAGCCTGCAATTTTCTTTTGCAGTAATAACACTTTCTGAGTGGGAATGGAAGAGGCCCTTTTTAACCACCCCCAAACCCTTTTTTTTCTAAAACAAAAAAAAAAACACCTAAAAAAACTTTCACTAAGTCGCTTTGTGTGTTTTACTCTTGTAAAATAAATAGGAGTTTCTTCCGCGTACGAGTATTAGCTTATTTTACCTGTAGGAATTGAAAAATATTAACAATCTATATTAAGCCATACTGGGAAATTTGTGGCCATTCACTTTGAAAAACATGATTGCCAAAGCCAAAGAAAGACCGTCATTTGATGGTGTGACTTATTTGCCTTTAGTTGGCGACTCACCGAAACGGATGTGAAGTTTGGTCATCGATCCTTCCGCTACCAGTGGCGGAAAAAGTGATAGTTCCCTTATTCGTTATGTGCCTGCTCAGCATACGAAATGAGAGAGGTTGAGGAAGAATTGATTTTTAAGAAAAACATTTTTTCTTATTGCGTTGGGTTTTCTTTTTTAAACTCTCACTATTTTACCTTGGTCTGGAGATTCGAGACGATCGTAAATTTGTATTGAAGGAAGCCTATCGGCGAATTCGGGCCTTAGATCGCTGTCACCAGGCCGACCTTTGCTTACGAAATACGTTAATATTTGCATACCGTACAGACTACGTGCAGAAGGTCGTGTAGCGAAGTATCCTTTCACTTTTGTAGCGTCTCTGCAACGTTAAAAGCAGTTTTCACCTTCCCCGCAGATTTACATGTTGTAAAGCTATTCATGTTGAGCTAGGGATGAGCAAGATCATTCAATCAACAGGGAAGCGGTTGCGAAAGTTGTACAACCAAATGTTGTTACATACTGTTTGCAACTCTCTACTCTGAATAAGGAATGATCCAAAGTTGGATGAAATCCGAGAAAAAAACCATGCCTGTCAGCTTAGTGAGAGATGACTTTCTATTCATTGACTGTATAACCTGATGCTTCATCAACTATTACTGCATTAGTAAGAAATTTTACCGTGCATTTGGTCTAATGGTTGAGAATTTGTCAACTAGTTGGCAATAGTGAATCATGAGAAAAATTCCGATAGTTCTCGTTTCCCTTTTTAAATTGATTTGCTAACATGAAACGGAAGTGATTATATTTCTGTTTGTTCAATTCATGGAAAGTTTTTTTGTTTCCCTTCTGTGCAGCGAAAGTTTCACTGCTAGTGACGAAATTACAGAGGGAGGAAAATGTTAGAACCAGCGCCGAGTGATGAAGGGTATGATAATATGAATCACTTTTGTAGTCTTTTTCCTGGTTTATGCTCCGTATTTAAGGTGACAGCACGCTTTAGTCCAGCAGAAACATTATTCCCACTGATCTGATTTGTTCTCTTCCAACGCTTCACTTCCATACAACAGTCGTAAGAAACTATCTTGAGTTTTTATTGTTTAGAATTAATGTAAAACAATTTTTCTTCTAACAGATGAGTCATTCATACACGCTATTAGTTGTGATGCTAATAGTCCACTATGGTTCTTCTGCTCCTGCTCCTCAATCTGGAACAAGTAACGTCGGCTCGGGGCTTACAAACTTGAATTCCAATTTGTTGGGTTCCAGCACCAATCCAGGCCTTTTGAACGGTGGATTAGGCACAGGATTCGGATTCAATGGACTGAATTCCTTCGGTGGCGGATTTGGAAACGGCTTAGGAGGATTTGGTTCCGGTCTTGGAACAGGAATTGGAGTTTTCGGATCTGGGCTTGGAGGCTTTGGATCCGGACTTGGAGGCTTCGGATCAGGAATCGGAGGTTTTGGAACAGGCCTTGGAGGAGGTCTAGGAGGATTTGGAACAGGAATTGGTGGCTTTGGAACTGGACTTGGAGGACTTGGAGGAATTGGAGGTTTCGGATCGGGATTAGGAGGAAGCGGTGGCGGCCTAGGAGGATTTGGATCAGGAATTGGCGGCTTGGGGACAGGACTTGGAGGAATCGGAGGAGGTCTAGGAGGATTTGGATCAGGCATTGGAGGCTTTGGAACAGGGCTTGGTGGACTGGGTGGAAGTTTTGGAGGAATCGGCTCCGGTTTGGGTGGTTTTGGATTAGGAAACGGATTGGGTGGCTTTAACAATTTCGGTGTTGGGGGCTTAAATGGACTGGGATTCGGCAACAGCCTCCTCAACGGTGGTGGACTAGGAGGCATTGGATCTCTTAGCAGTTTTGGAGGAAACGGTTTACTGGGCACGGGCAGTCTCCTTAACAGCGGACTGCTTGGCACCACTGGCCTTAGCAATGGACTAGGAACTGTTGGTTCCAATTTTGGCCTCGGCAGTGGTCTCGGGTAAGCATTTTTCTTTTTTCCTGTATATTTTGTTGTTTCTTGTTTAACCTACAGTAGTCTAATATGACAAGTGTACTCGCTTTATTGTTTTCAACGAGTCGTTGTTGAAACCCATGTAGATTGGGATCCTCCCTCGGCACTGGATTTGGTTTGGGAAACCTTGGTGGTGGCAGCTTTAGAAGCCTACCCGACCTTAAGTAGGCGGTTAGATGGTTACAAGAGGTAAATTGACCATCTTTCATGAACGACTTTCTTGTATGCCATGCAACGTCAGTTTATTTCCAAAATGCTACTTCATGTATAATTCAAGCTCACTTCTAGCTAGAGCACTTATTACATTAAATCCATTGGATAAGCTTCACAAGTGTGTCCCTAAGCTCGTTTCTTCATTTTACTCTTCTTCGTAGTCGAACGGCGCCCTTGGTAAATCTGATGACCGGAGGCTCTACTTTTACGTCTTCGGATCAACATGTCAATAATCTAGTTAATCGCATCCGTGCAATCCAACAAGAATTCGCGACCAATGCTTCGTCTTCTTCCAGGTCAACATCTTCTTTAGGCGATATACGATCTTTCGATCCTACGAACGATAAAGATGTGTAACCATCACATTCGCAGATATATCTCTTCTACTGCTCTCATATTTGGCGTATTAATCGAAAACTTGTTTTCTGTTCAGTTATAGTACTGTTTTCTTTTGTTACTCTTTAGAATGTGTGTAACTGTGTATTTTGTTTCGATATAAATCATGTTTGAGGCTCCCCAGAACATCTAATTCGATTACAGATTTCCAGAATAATTAAATGCGAATGAGTTTGCTGAATTTAAAAAGATATCGTTTTTGACCGATTTTGACAAAAGTAGGAAGGCTTTTTCGTTTTTTACGTTTAACTTAAAAACCATTAAGCCAATTGGAAAATAAATTTGATTTCCACTATCAGCATTCAGTTCTGAATCGAATTCATGTATTTTAAGTGAAATTTAAATTTTGGCCAAAAAAGAAAAAGTGGGAAGGCCTTCCTACTTTTGTCAAAATCGGCCAAAAACGACATCTCTTAGAAATCGACAAAAATCATAGGGTATAACCAAAGTTGAATACTGATTTTGATTCTGTGATTGGTTTTCTCGTTAAATCAGCCGTTACAAAAATAATGGACAAAAACGATAGATTTCTGCTTCGTCGCGCTAGCGCTGTAGCGTACTAGCGCGCTATGCATTGTTTCAAATTTTCAGTGTATTTAAATAACGATTGACTTCATGAAAAAAATAGCAATTTTTCCGGAATCAGCGTCCAATTTTTAGTATATCCTGTGATATTCAATCACTTCCGACGAGTGTCAGTTTTTGTAGAAGAAATTTTTAAGCCCGACTAAATAATATGGCAATCCGTTTTACATAAAAAAAAAAAAATTTCGCCAAAAAAAAAAAAATCACACTTTTTTCTTTTTTTCCGACACGTAGCCATCTACCGCTCAGACTCGTTATTACTGGCGTAGGCAATTTCAGTCCATTGGATGCCATTCGCAGTTAGTAGCGTTAGTAGTTCGCAGTTAGTAGCATTAGCAGTCAGGTAGCGTGGATGGAGAATAACTCGTGGTTGGAGGAACAATTGAAAACTGGATAAGATAATACAACAAAAGGATGGTAAGTATAAACATTATTATATTGGTTTTCAATTATTAATTATTGGTTATTAGATCAAATTATGAAGCTGCAGGCCCCATTATTGGAACAACACAAAATAATAGATAACAGCAAAGCTAAGGATGGTAAGGCCTAATACGTAATGATTCTATTTATTTGCTTTTATTCATTTGTATTTTGTAGCTCAAATTTTGAGTCCACAAGCTCAGCTAGGGGAAAAGAACAAATTGGAATGGAACAGTTTCCAAACAGTGAAGGAGGTTTTTCAAAACTCTTCTCTAACTAAACGCGAGGATGAGTTGGCATTAGGCGAACACAGTCAGGTACCTAAACTTTTCAAATAAGAATTCAAAATAAGTATAGAATTTTAACAAACAATTATTTATTGTTTAGTTATTTAGTCCACCACCTGACAGTGTGTTAAATTTAAATTCTGTTAGTGCTGCACTAAAAGAATCGTTAGTAATAAGTCCATGCAGCGAAGGAATTGAACAATTGTGGGACCGTATTTGGGCCAAAAATGGGTGTGGTACGGAAACCCAGAAATGGCACGAGTTCAACCTAAAACATGGATTAGGTACTTCCCGGTTCTTTGTCTATCGAAAAAGTATTTTTAACGTTATTATTTTGCATTCACAGAATTTTAGCGGGGGATCAAGTCAAGTCTGGAAGTGTTACGGGATGGAAGAGTCAGCCTGTAGTTGAAAAAACAGAGTGCATTACTGTTAAGGTGTGAGGTAAAGTAATAGAGTATGCAAATTGTCTAATGAGAAGTACCATCTTGTGTTAATGAATCAGGTACAACAGCAATCCTTTATAGTTCTGTCACAGCTAGAAGCCTCAAAAATTCTGCTTCCCTTGCTAAAGAACAACTTGTCCTTTACGCTCAGAGTGTTGGTGAAGCTGGGTACTTAAATGGCCCTAAAGATGTTTCACTTCACTGGCATTGCAGCGATGAACATCATACATGGACTCTTTAGGTATGAAAGGAATTTTCTTGAAAATTTTTTGAATTTATGATGAAGCTTTTCTCCTCCTTTTTGCCAACCATGTCTAATCTACAAAAAAAAATTTATCAATTTTTCAGCATACTGGGAACACAACTATCAACAATGCAACATTCTAGGGGTGTTATTTTATCATTCAAGAGCCTTATACAATGATTTTCATCTACAATTTGTATGTCCTTTCCCAAGCTTCCACCAGAAGTTGAATCTATGAGTCATGTAAGTTCCATGATCAACAATTGATGTGTTTAACGGTGTTGTTTTTCTTTTCTCAATATAGGTTAATAGTAACATTGGATCTGAAAAGATTCTTGGTTGGGGCAAGACACTGAATAAATTGTATTGATTGGATGGATGACATGACATTGCTATAAATTCGGATTCCCCAGACGGTATTTGATATTAAAAAAATTGAAGTGCATATCTGGGCTCCCTTCTTTTCTGAAGCCCCGTTTCCCCTTGACTCATAATAAGCCCGTAGGGGGTCATGCCCCTACTGTACGGTATATATAAAAACAACATATACCGAGGTTTGGAGGGCTCTGGCCGGAAAGGGGACGTGGGGTGCCGCTTCGTCCGATGATGTGTTCACGGAGGGTGACGTGGCTGCCCACAAATCCGAACTAAAGGTTAATCGCTCCTGTAAAAATGTTCCAAATCTTCAGCTCTTCTTCCGGCTTCTCTTAGCCAATCACCGGGTCATCTCCCCGGTGGGTCAACAAGGCAGTGTCTCCCCCTGCTTGGGTTGACGGCAACTTTTGAAAGGGCTATTGTGCCTTTTTAAAGTTGCAAAAATAATTGTAATGTGCAGAGAATTGTCAATAAAATTTTTTTTATAAAATATTTTTTGCAAAATTCGTTTCTTTCATTGTCTGTATTCGCTGTGTTCTCACGTTACACTTTTTATATTTAGCTTGCTTAATTCACCTTTATTGTTTTTGTCACCTTTGATGGTAAGCATTGTTTCCATTGGTTTATCGTTTATCTGTAAGTATTATTTATTACACTCTTTGAATTCTTCAACTTAGATTCAAGGAACAATCTGGATATTTTATTAAGTAATTTTGTATTTTGTTTTACTCGTATGGGAACCGATCCCCAGACATTCAGCGTGCAACGCCGATGCTCTAACATTGAGCCACGAGATATATCAAAATATTTTATTATCGCATATCATATGTTATCGTCTAGGATGTTTATGCAGTCTTTCACAACTATATGCTTATCTTTCTATTGCTTCCATAAGGTTCTTAGCTCTGTGGTAGAGCTTTTATCTGCGATACCTGTTACCCTGGGTTCAAACCTCAGTAGATGTGTTAAAATGAAGTAGAATAATGTAGAAGAGTATATTGCAGAATTGCATTTCAGTTTTATTCTAAGTGTAAATGCAAGTCCACAAGTGACTAGAAAAAAAGCCAACTTAAAATCATGTGATTCGTGGCTCATTGGTAGAGCATCGGCGAGGTATGCCGAACATCCAGGGTTCGATCCCTGGATAATAATAGAATGCTTACAGATAAACGATAAACCAATACCAGTCACCTTACCATCAAATGTGACAAAAACAGATAAAGCAAAGCCAAAAAAAAAAAATTGATAAATGCAATGTGTGAACAAAGCTAACACAGACAATGAAAGAAACGAATTTTGCAAAAAATATTTTATAAAAAAAATTTTATTGACAATTCTCTGCACATTACAATTATTTTTGCAACTTTAAAAAGGCACAATAGCCCTTTCAAAAGTTGCCGTCAACCCAAGCAGGGGGAGACACTGCCTTGTTGACCCACCGGGGAGATTACCCGGTGATTGGCTAAGAGAAGCCGGAAGAAGAGCTGAAGATATGGAACATTTTTACAGGAGCGATTAACCTTTAGTTCGGATTTGTGGGCAGCCACGTCACCCTCCGTGAACACATCATCGGACGAAGCGGCACCCCACGTCCCCTTTCCGGCCAGAGCCCTCCAAACCTCGGTATATGTTATTTTTATATATACCGTACAGTAGGGGCATGACCCCCTACGGGCTTATTACGAGTCAAGGGGAAACGGGGCTACGGAAAGGAAGGGAGCCCAGATATGCACTTCAATTTTTTAATATCAAATACCGTCTCGGGAATCCGAATGAAGTATAGAAATATCATGTCATCCATCCAATCATTACAATTTATTCAGTGTCATGCCCCAACCAAGAATTTTTTCAGATCCAATGTTACTATTAACCTACACTGAGAAAAGAAAAACAACACCATTAAGCATCTCAATTGTTGCTCATGTGACTTACATGACTCATAGATTCAACTTCTGGCAGAAGCTCGGGAAAGGCCATACAAATTGTAGATGAAAATCATTGTATAAGGCTCTTGAAGGATAAAATAACACCCCTAGAATGTTGCATTGTTGATAGTTGTGTTCCCAGTATGCTGAAAATCCTTTCCTATTGGATAAATTTTTTTTTCTAGAGTAGACATGGTTGGCAAAAAGGAGGAGAAAAGCTTCATCATAAATTCAAAAATTTCTCAAAAAAATTCCTTTCATACCTAAAGAGTCCATGTATGATGTTCATCGCTGCAATGCCAGTGAAGTGAAACATCTTTAGGGCCATTTAAGTACCCAGCTTCACCAACACTCTGAGTGTAAAGGACAAGTTGTTCTTTAGCAAGAGAAGCAGAATTATTTGAGGCTTCTAGCTACAACAGAACTATAAAGGATTGCTGTTACACAGGATTCATTCACACAAGATGGTACTTCTCATTAGACAATTTGCATACTCTATTACTTTACCTCATACCTTAATGGTAATGCACTTTCAGTGTTTTTCAACTGTAGGCTCACTCTTCCATCCTGTAACACTTCTAGACTTGACTTGATCCCCCACTAGAATTCTGTGAATGCAAAATAATAGCATTAAAAATACTGTTTCGATAGACAAAAAACCGAAAAGTACCTAATTCATGTTTTATGTTTAACTCATGCTATTTCTGGGTTTCCGTACCACACCCATTTTTGGCCCAAATACGGTCCCACAATTGTTCAATTCCTTCCCTGCATGGACTTATTACTAACAATTCTTTTAGTGCAGCACTAACAGAATTTAACTTTAACACACTGTCAGGTGGTAGACTGAATAACTAAGCAATAAATAATTGTTTGTTAAAATTCTATACTTATTTTGAATTCTTATTTGAAAAGTTTAGGTACCTGACTGTGTTCGCCTAATGCCAATTCATCCTCATGTTCAGTTAGGGATGAGTTTGGAAAAACCTCCTTCACTGTTTGGAAACTGTTCCATTCCAATTTGTTCTTTTCCCCTAGCTGAGCTTGTAGACTCAAAATTTGAGCTACAAAACACAAATGAATAAAAGCAAATAAATAGAATCATTACGTATAAGCCCTTACCATCCTTAGCTTTGCTGTTATCTAATATTTTGTGTTCTTCCAATAATTGGGCCTGCAGCTTCATAATTTGATCTAATAAACAATAATTAATAATTGAAAACCAATATAATAATGTTTATACTTACCATCCTTTTGTTGTATTATCTTATCCATTTTTCAATTGTTCCTCCAGCCACGCGTTATTCTCTCCATCCACGTTACTGAACTAACTGCGAATGGCATCCAATGGACTGAAATTGCCTACGGCAGTAATAACGAGTCTGAGCGGTAGATGGCTACGTGTCGGAAAAAAAGAAAAAAGTGTGATTTTTTTTTTTTTTTTGGCGAAATTTTTTTTTTTTTTGTGTAAAACGGATTGCCATATAAAACGGATTGCCATAAAATAAGCCCGACTTTCCTTATTCTTTCGTTTTTTACATTTAGTTGAAAAACCATAAGGCCAATTGGAAAATAAATCTGATTTCCATGATCAGCACTCAATTCTGAATCAGAATAATGTATTTTAAGTGAAATTTAAATTTTGGCCAAAAATGAAAAAGTGAGAAGGCTATAGCCTTCCTACTTTTGTCAAAATCGGCCAAAAACGACATCTCTTAGAATTCGACAAAAATCATAGGGTATAACCAAAATTGGTCGCTGATTTCGATTCAGTGATTGGTTTTCTCGTTAAACCAACCGTTACAAAAATAATAGAAAAAAGTGCTGTAAGAGCCCACAAAAATTGCTATTTTTTTCATTAAATGAATTGGCTTAAAATGAAAAAGAATAAAGGAGACTAAATGAGAAACAAAGTCTATTTTCGTGATTTTAGTTGATTTAGTATCTGAAAACAGAGCCATTCATTGCTAAAATGACTAAATTAGAGTTTTGGAAAAATACAAAATTGGTGAAAAAGTCGGCCTTATTTTGTCGGGCCTACTTTCAACCGAACATGATGTTTGCCTAGGGTTTGCGTCGCCGCTAGATAGCGTAGTGGCAGACGAACTTCACGTGTCGTTTTTTACTTGAGAACATATTGTTTTCCACCTATGTTCACAGTGAACCTGCAAGAAAGTTAATGTTGTTGTTTTCAGTCAAGTTTTCTCGTTTTTTTAGGTGTTGATATTTCCAAATCATTTCATAATTCCATTGTGTTAAATGGATGATGTTTTTCTCAGCGAAGTGGACCTAAACGGTCATGAAGAATGGGATACTGTGGCTGGCAGTAATGTCACATATATGCCCAACAATTCAGAAAATGAAATAGATATTCTTGCTATACAAGTGGACATTGCATCGCCTTTGTCAACTCTAAAAGCAATTCTCGGACAAAGACTTGGTGCTGATTTCTCACATTGTGAGCTTTGGTTACAAGATGTTGTGCAGGTTTGATTAAAAAATGGTTCTGTTGCTCCCATTGGTAATTTAAATCTAACTTTATGCTGTAGCTCACTGATGAGACAACCCTCTCTGAACAGTGTATTCAGGGAGAAGGACTTGTGCAAGTCAACGTGGAATTGAAATCAGTTCAGAATATTGATAGAATCAATATCATTGATGTACTAAAACCACAGCAAGAGGAGGAGACAGTCCTTGATGAACAGGTTACTATGGAAAACTCGAAAGAACAACAAGAAAGTGACCTTACCCAGGTATCTGCTGTTACCGAAGATGTCACTAGTATTGCTTTGGACACAGCCTATGAAGGTTCTCGTTTTCCATCTCCAAATACTGGAATGCAAGCAACAACTACCATAGGTGCTCAGCATTTGGTTCCTAGTCCTTTAGCTGCACAAATCAAACAACCATATGGCAATAGAATGTCATGTAAAATGCCTACTAGCCACAGTGAAAATATAACTAGATGGGTAATGGATGGAAACTTCAGAAAAGAGCAAGAAAGACTAAAAATTCCTCTTGGTATTTTCAAATATGCAGCTTAGGAAAGTTTAAGTATTTCATTTTAGTCCATTTTTTTTTGTCATAGATCCTATTTTGTGGTCGAAAGCCCATATTCAACATTGGATACGGTGGGCAATAAATCAGTTTAATCTCAAGGGTGTCAATCCCTCTCAGTGGGCCTTTGTTGATGGACCCTCATTGTGCAACATGACTCATACAGAGTTTATCCAGAGAATACCGAAGAATCCATTATCCAAAGATCCAAATCATGATTTATTCTGGACGCATCTCGAATTGCTGCGAAAATGCAAATTTGTTGGTACGAATTCAAAATATATGTTTATTGCTATGGTATTTATTAAAACATATCGTGTAGGTGTTATTCAAAAGCCAGTGCCTTACCTTCAATATATCACCACCCCTTTGTCGGTTAAGTCGGATACTTCCAGACTGCCACGACCAGCCGTCAAAGTCGCGACTCCTACAAAAAGGATTCCATTAGAATCGTTTTCGTCTCGTTCATTCTCTATAGCCACCACAGGAAGTCGAACTGGTATTTCAAATAGAAAATGGAGTCTCTATTTAAAAAGTTTGACAAATGAATTTCGTCTTCTAGGAAGTAATGGCCAAGTACAACTCTGGCAATTTCTACTTGAGTTGTTAACGGATGTGAATTTTCGGGATGCGATCTCTTGGCTTGGCACGGGAGGTGAGTTCAAATTAAATAACCCAGAGATGGTTGCCCAGCTTTGGGGTGAACGGAAAAACAAACCACACATGAACTACGAAAAACTGAGCCGAGCCCTGAGGTATTATTATGATGGAGACATGATTTGCAAAGTGAGCGGAAAACGTTTTGTGTATAAATTTGTCTGTGACCTAAAACAGTTGTTGGGTTATTCGGCCGACGAACTCAACAAGCTCGTTATGGAGTGCGAACAGCGATCTAAATTGGGCCGGTCCAATGCGCCATACGTGTAAATACAGAGCATTTTTTTTTCTCGATTATGACGAAATGTTCTTTTCCTTTGTTGAGTTACCATTTTTTGGGTTACGAGACTGTACGAAAAATGGTTTTACGGCCTCCTATACCTTTTATAACCCAATATTAGTAACATTCTTTATACTATGATTTTACATAACAACACAACTTTCGGCACCGGGGCCCATTGATTGAGCAAAATCCGCGCCACCAAAGGGATTTGGTAGCAGTTCAGCCTCGCCAGCTAATTCCTAGAAATTCAAATTATCCATTAATATGTTGCTGAGTATCCTCCTAATATCCCCCGCTCAACTTTTGTCTACACAGTGCAAACTCACCTTAGGGGGATGGCCGCATTCTTGCATTTGTTGCATCAACGATAATATCTTTTCGAAACGACTATTTTTTACCGTTGCATCATCGGTGTCATTTTCGTTTTCGAACTCGGTGCACACTTGTTGCATAATGGCAAATTGGCGATTGTATTTCTCAAACTGCGTAGGTTCTAGTTTCGGTCGATTATCTGCGAGCCAATCTGGGTACTGAAAAAATCAAATGGAAAAAAGTATGGGAAAAAATGTTAAATAAATATATATGTAGATTGAAGCTGACTTGTCTCTCTGACCTCCAAGGTAACTCACTTTATTGACAATTTCTTTTATGGATGGGTAAAGCAATTCCTTTGACAATAAGCTTTGAAGCATTCCCTGCATAGCAGGAAGAATATCACCCAAACTCCCCATATCCCCACTTGCCCCATCTCCAAATCCTCCATCTGGCCCAAATGTCATTTTCTCCAGCATTTTAGCTAGTGTTGCTTCATCTGCTTCTGTCTATGAAAGAAAATGAACAGCTGAAACAATATTAAAATCCTTTAACTGATTGTACTGTAGAGTTTTACCTGGAGAGATTCAGTTCCTTCTGCTAGGTGGCGAAGAGTATCAGCAAACGATGCTCCTTGGTCAGGTTGTCTTTCAAACACTTTGGCTGCTGCTTCTTGTGATACCTTCAGTAAGCTTTCAGCAAACTGTGAATCACCACTGTTTCCCGAAGCTGTTTCTGCCATCATCAAACGAATGTTTTTCTCAAATTCCAAGCTCGCTTCCTGTATAAACTCTTCTGACCACACAACTTCTTCTACCGGTGCTGCCGGTGCAGCTGTTTCAGATTTAGTGTCATCTTTTAACTTTGGAACTTGTAGTGGTTTGTCGAATTCTTCCAGGGCATCTGTTTAATAAATTTAATCTTAAAGTATCCTTAACAAATATCTTTGTAAAGAATAAAATTTAAAATTATGTGAAAGGAAGTAGCCCTACCATCAAGTAATGCATCTAATTCTTCGTCTTCCCCTTTAGATTCGTCCTTCGAATCTAAAGATGTCTCGTCAACAGTTTTCGGGTCATTGGAACTTGCATCACTCATGGTAATAAATCTAAATATAACTGATCAAACGACAGTTTTGCTTATGGTGACCCGGGTCTGGAAGACAAACAGCTCACTTCTAAACTTAAGTAGATTTTGTGGAAATTAATATACAAAAACGGATTCCGAAGACAACTTACTCATCCGGCAAATGTAGCAAGACAAGACGGCAATGTCCCTCAAATAACAATGCGGAGTTGCCAATAACTATTCATTGCCATTGTTTTACCTTGACTACGGCTCATTCTGTCACGGGCCAACGGCCGTCAGCGTCAACTCGTCAGGTAATCTGGGAGACTGAGGCTGAGATGTAGACTTCTACATCGAAGTCCCTGTTTGAGACTGAAAGATAAGGGGATAGGAAAATGAAGGGGCGTATGAAAATTCTATTGCTGTGTGTTTTACTTTAGCCTATAGCCATAAACAAGGAGATTTAAAAAAAGTCAGTGAGTCGCTTTAAATAGGGTACGACCAAATAACTTTATCCGGTTTTACTCAATTAAGTGGTAAACATGTAAGAGAAGGGAACATAGCTGAAAAAAAAAAATCAAGCAACATCTATTTGCTACTCTTTCCGACCTGTTAATTGCCATGAATTGGAATGATTGGTATCGATATAGGGCCCAACCTGCAACCTGAAAAAAAGAGTGATTTCTCACCGTATCTGCCGTAACAGAAAAAATTATCATTGTCTTGTATGTTTATTTGGTACAATTTTTCTTCAAGTTCTCTCTGAGGAATACGACAGACAATTTTGCGTATTGTTGATTCTGACAGGTAGCCCAAGTCATAAAAAAAATGCATACAAACACCATAACAAGATGTTAAATTCAAAGTGTCGCGCCCATCTTCACGGTTTTATTCTTTGCTACTGGCAGACAACGCTTGCAATCTTCTCGTATTATTATTTTTTTTTTTTACAATTACAAGACCACAGCTCTTAGCTCTAACTGATTAATAATCTTTCTGTGATAAGGTAACGAAACGCATATTTAGAATTAAATTTTTTATAGCAAAAAACATAGTGGTATTGAATTTCGCAGTGGAGCTCAGCACGGGGGCCATGCGCTGTGTTCGATAGACTTTTTAAAGGCACGTTTCAAATGGACTTACGAAATACAAATGTTGATTAAACGATCAATTCATCGCACCTAAAACGTTTGGAAACATGCAAGTAGTCGACATTTACCACCATGGAAGGCTACCTTCACGTATAAAACCGAAAGCACAAAGAAAGCGCTTTAGTTTTCACAACGGAGCGGAAAATAAAACTGGGAAAGAAATCGCTTTGATTGTTTGAGGTAAATCCCTCGATCAATCACTTCAATCGGCATTACACGGTTATGAGTTTCTACCACAGTGATTTTTGTAATCCTGCAACAATTTTCTGTATCTTTTTAATGGAATCAATGGGTATTGCCAATGGTTATATGAAATGGAGCATAGAAACTCTAGGAAGGTACTTATATTGAGAGATAATGGAGTAGTTTGATGAATGGTTTTGCTTGTAAACACTTGCTGGGTATTTCAAACTGTACACGCTACGATGTTGGATTGCCGCGACCGAAACCATCAGGGCCATCTAAATCTGCACTCGTCAACATTCCGGAGAATGTTAGGACAGGTAACTCGGGAGCAATGTTGCTGGTGCTCATAGATTCGTTGCGATCTCCGTCCTTTTGATCATTCGAGTCGCCGTCATGCAATGATAAGTTGGATAGCAAATGAGAATCAATCAGCTGAATGTTACAGTCGCTAAGAGGTAGATTGATTGCTCGAAATTCGTTCTGCTCGTTTGCCTGTTGTGGCTGCTGATGCGGGTATTGCATATTTAAGCTGTCGAGATCTGTGATATTAACGGTTCGCATCTGATTCATGTAGTCCTCAGCAGCTCCGTGATTTGGAGAATGCACGGGAATATTGTAATGAGGAGATGTTGGAAATCGGTATTCGTAGTTATGGTAGGGTGGATTTGGAGACGCCGTGGGACTGGGATTCCCCGTTCCAAAAGACAAGTTTGGGATGTTAAGTGTAAACTGTTGGTTGTAGTTTGGTTCGAATGAATAACCTTGACCATCTGCCTGACTTTCCGTCGGAGTAGGATCTAAGGGAAACAGATAAAGATATAAAATTGTATCAAAAACAAAGCTTTGAATAGACGAATTACCAGCGGGTTCTCTTTTCACTGACGTCCGGGTAATTTGTTTGATTGGTCGTGGAATAGCACCTCCGGCCTCCTTTCGTAACGACTCCACCGTGATGTTGGGGCTATAACCTCGAAGATTGCCCGGTTCGTGGGCTGGAGTCAAAAGTAAGTATCAAAATTAAAAGAATTCAATAAATGGTAACGAAAGTCAAAGCCCCAGCCAAGCACGGGAAGTCTGAAACTGACGTAGCAGTGAGGAAGGAAAAGGTTTTCATGGTACAAACACCACATACAAGACTACAGATAATCTAGTGAGCAATACCGTCTTTGAAGTGCAATTTATTTAAAATATTTGGATATGACTATTTGCCAAACCGTGAATGTTACCCGTTGTATTAGTTCCAAAACACCGAAAGAGTTAATACAAGATGAAGGTATCCTGATTTGGAAGACTAGATCAATGATTAAAAGGCACTCGATATTTTCATATCACTAGGCAATGAAAATGACTGGGTTTGCCGCGGAGGACAAAAACTGCACACCCACAAACAGCCAAGCGCAAGTGGGAAAACGAGGATGTGACAGAGGGTAGAAATTTGGTAAGTGCACAAAATGGTGTACAGAACCCGAAAGTCCTAGAGCGTTCACCGAAAAGCAAGAGAAAGAAAGATAGGACCCACACCAAGTGGATCTTAAATTGACAGGACCCTAAGTGAAAATAAATTATCCAAGCGACAACACTTTTGCGCAGAAGAAGACGAGTATGGGCACCCAGAATGACAAGGAGACAATTCTAGATTTCTGGTGCTTTGCTTGATAAAAAAGAAAGAAAAAAAAAGGCTAAAATAAATTAGAATTAACTCACTTTCTAAAACATTGTCGAGGATGAAGTCCTTTAAGCGACTGGCGTTTGATTCGAATAAGCGCTGTCGCTTCCGCTTAAGCATCTCGGCATCTGATGCGAGGCCAATAAGAATATAATGTGAGATACAATGTTGACAGTACAGGGAGTTAAATGACACTGCAATTGAAGATTTCTAATACACGAAGCCGTTGACTAGACATAAAACTAACTGAGTGAGTTAAGGTAACATCTTAAAACTATAAGAAAAGGGGTAATAATAAAGTTGCCTGCTATTCAAACCACGATGGCTGCACTTTAGCTTTGTCTGCCATCCATTCAACAGGTAAATTAAGGCACGTCTAAGGTAGCTTCGAATAATCGTATTCGATTGCGAAAAAAAGATCATCGGAAAGACGTAAAAAGTGATTACTTCCCGCCTTGCATTGGCATGCCGTCTCGTGTAGGCAGTTCTGCGTAAAGCATCGAAAGAGTTTCATTGTCGTCGAATTCGGAAGCTGTGGCTAGCGGAGCCAGTGTCATGTATAACGCGTAGTTTTCTGCTTCTGTCAGATTATCCGATGTATCGACATTTTCTGTAACAACAGTCGGATCCTTTGCTTGAATCGCTTGCGGCTCAATGGGCTCTTGTTCATCGTGGGTTTCGACTTCATTTTCAACTGGCGGGGACTCGGGATTAGAATTTAATTCGTCAAATTGTTGAACATCTTTATGGGCATCCTTTACGTTCTCCTGGCTATTATAAATAGATCTTTGACTAGAATGGATCGAGGTCGAACTGTTGAGCGATACTTCACTTTTTGACATTGGTTTGGCTTTTTTAAACGTGTGCTTGAGCGCCTGCAACGCGCTCTTGAGACCCAAGTCTCTCGTAGGAGGATCGGGTAAAGGCTGATTAAGTTTTTTAAAGCGACGCGGCGGTAAAGGAGGTGTCGACATTGTTTTCGATTCAACTCGTGGTGGTACGGCTGGTAATGGGGTCTCAAGTTTCAAAATAGGATCGTCTGAAGGATCATCATATACTAGGTCATTAAAAATAGCTTCTGAGGGAGGATCAACTTGTTGGGGACGAAGTGGCCAGCCAAAAAAGGGATGTTTCATAGCCATCTGAAAGCTAGAGTAAGTTTGGCAATCGGGGTCAACACTCATCGATTCCAGCATCTCCAACTGCTGCTCAATGGTATTAATACTGTCCTCGGATTTCGATTCACGGATAACGGTTTGATCAGAGGCGATTGAAATATCAGACGCATCAGATATTTGTGATAGACGATCGTTTAGCGTATGACTAGAAGATATCAAAGAAAGTGAATCATTAAGATCTACTTCTGATTCTCCTGTAATACTCCGAACGTCCGTCAAGTCTGAATAATCTGAAAATGCTGCTGAAAGGCGCGAATTAAGATCTTCTGACGACGCTACAGAAAGGCGTCCATCAGATTCGAATTCCGACGTGACAGTGGACACGGAAGAACGATCAAAGTTAACAACCTTCCCACAACCTTTTTGAGATTTTGGTTTCGAAAAATCATGGTTTTCACCCGATTTTATAAGATTGCTTTTCAACTTGGCAAACCCAGCTCCTTTTTCAGGCAAAGGGGGCGGGGCATTGTTCACGCCTGATAATGATTCTTGCTTTTGCTCCTGTGAGTCCAGCGAGGCTGAGTCCACAGAAGTTTCCAATTGTTTCTGGCCTATTTCCTCGACATTCGATTTTGACTGCGATTCCTTTTCTTTCTCCTCATTCTTTGGTTCTTGCTCTATAAGTAATTCGCATTGGACAGAGGCATTTGAATATTGGCGGGATTCGCCGGGCGCACGGAACATTTGACGAGCCAGTACGGCTGCGTCCAGGGCCAAAATATGAGTATACAATGGGAAATCAGGCTTGAATCTCTTGCTTGCGAAGAGAGCGCTGTTATCGAAAGAGCTGTCAACGGCAACAACGCTACCTGAATCCAAAGGCAAGTATTCGAAGCGTCGCGCCTCGCTGCACGCTCCATCGCTTGGTCTGCGTAATTGAACGTAAACGCTAACGGGCTCTTCCACCTACCATGAAGATACAGATAAGAGGTGTAATAGGCATAATATCCTTTCAACAACCTACATCAGTAACTCTGTAGCGTGGAGTTCGAAAAGTGATGGCAACTTGTTTGTGGACATCAGATGCGGAAAAATCGCCTTGGCCTTCCCATAAAACACGTCCTTCCTCTTCGTGGTAAAACAGTATTTGAATATCATCTATACACAATGGAGAAGCCTTTTTTAAACGCACGGCAGGCCAATGGACAGCTGTGTAGAGTTAAATACCCTTGGTCACCTTGTCGCACAATAGAATAATTTCCTTGCCTCCGCTCACCGGACTAGAACAGTCACTCAGTTTGCATATTGTTAACTCGCACATAGCCTCTAAAATAACCAATATGGGAAGCATTAAAATTTATTAGAATTATTATAATTTTAAATAAGAATACTTTTGTCATATATTGCTTCCGAGACTACCGGTTTAAGGGCAAGAGTAAATTTTCCTTTTTGACCTTCAAGAAATACTTGGAAGCATAACCGAACTGCATTTAAATCAATGCTCTGTGGTTGATTTTTATGTGCAAATCCAGCTAAAATGGAAATTAAAGAAATATAATAAAAGATTCGTATTTGATAAACAAGGTTCACTCAACTGTGAAAGGGGTCAACGCGGATTTCTTCTCGTAACTTTAAAGCTTCTTCAATTCCTTTCTTTTTTACACATTGAACTCCAAGGTTGGAGAAGGTGCAAATCATATTTTCGTTGTTGATTTCCAGAGTGCACACACCTTTCTTGCAGCCTTCTTTGCCAACCAAACTATGGGGGTGAGGTTTGTAGGGAAAATCTTTTGTCACACATGAAACTACTACAACAGCTTTTCCTTTGTAACCCAAAACCTGTAAAATGTAGAGAAAAAGCAAAAGTAAAAATCTAGACAGACAACAGTAAATGAACACCATACCTGGATCGTTGGGTATGTTTTATTTTCTGTTGTGCTACTTGCGCCAGGTAAACTGCCAGCTGATCTTCCCTCGCACTCATACCTGAACCTTAAGGCCTTGGAAGCAGGTTGTTCAAGGATTTTAACATAAGCTTTCTGCTTTACATCTACATTAGCATCTGCCATATTCATTGTGTAACTGGGGATTTCTGTTTGGGTGTCAGCCTTGTCTACACTCTTAGTTGAATGTTGGTCTTTACTAGGTTGTGCTTGGCCTTGTGCTTGGCCTGTATAATCTGGGTCTCCTTCTATAACAGCAACTGTAAAATGACAAAAATCAGCAAAACCTTCTTCGTGTAATTCCATATTCATACTTACGAACATCACTGATGTTGAGCTCACTTCCTAGAATAGCAAACAAGGATAAAGTGAGTAAGAACCAATAAAAAAAATAAGCACAATAACTTCAGAAGTCAAGCATCACAGTACACAGGATCATCTTTGGTGCCATTTCTTGTCACTTAAATTCACGTGACAACCGCTTCCCACAGTAAATTGCCTTTTCAGACATGATGCACTCGCTTCAGCTAAACCCGAAAAATACGTTTTAGCTATCGAGCCCTCCATACAATTACCTGTGTTTGGCTTGACAGGGTTCATTCTCTGACCGACCATCCAACCGAGTTGCAAATGAGAGAAATGTATCACGTTCTTTTCCAAGGAAAACAAACCTTAAGATAAAAACAACACCACCATATTGGGCATTACCATCGGAAATAACGATGCAGGGTTGCCTAAAACATCATTGCTTATTCATGCTGGATAAAAACTGGAAATAACCGCAATAAGCACAAGAAAAGTAGAAAACTTTAGGCCAAATTTTTTCTTTAAATTGTCGCGAATCAGCTTCTGCTTTTGGAAAACGTGTGTCCGGCCGATTGCGCAAACGGGAGTCACTGAACAGAGGGTCTACTCACGGCTAACGTCTGGCTTAGTCTGGGTGATCATGCGGTTTGCAAGGAACGGCAGCAAACGTGACGGCCTTCTAGTCTCCAATACAAACGCTCGCCAGTTGGGAAAATCCCACTTCGCATAGAACCGTTTATAGTGATGTAGGAACTGAAATTTTGTTTTGGCTAGGGGAAATACCTGGTTGGAAAAACCCCGATACGTAGCCGTGGAAAAATGAATCGTGCGATTTTTGGCTGTAGGTTCGATTTCGGAAATCGTAGAAGTAAAAAGTCTACCAGAAATTTGGATCACAGCCAGGTTGGATGTAGCAACATTGCTTTCACAGTTTTTGGTTGGCTATGGATACCAAATGGTGACGAAGCCAGTCAGTCTAAATGTGTAACCAACGAAGAATTCCACTGTGAGTTCAAGATTAGACTGATTGATATGATAATTATTACAAAAGGATTTTTTTTTTACACACTCTTCTTCTATAACGTTTTTCATCTACTGTACGTATTAGTGCCTTTCGGTGTCTAGGATTTCTTAGTTCATTCTTAATAAGAAACTGGTAATCGGATACAGTTTATATACTTCTTTTAGTGTAAGGTTTCGTTATCAGGGCGGCCGACTGGACACAAGGCCAATTTTTTCGACTTTCACAGTTTTTTTATCAGTCACCTTATAAACTACGACCGGTTCTGCATTTACACAAGTGCGGACCACGGGTAACTAGTAAATTATCAGCTAAAACATTTTAGGCAGGATAGGGAGCGGAAATCCATTGCACGAGGACCAGATCAACGCTATAACAAACACAAAAGCAATTTATTACGAAATTTACACGTCTAATTCTCTTTTCTAGCTTACCGCGCAACTAATTCCTCTTGTACCTATACATGTTTTTGTGTCGTTTATACGTTTATGCCATGCCTTATGTATTTGGTATTATCTGATTAAAATGTTTGTTACGTGTTAAGATATAACTTAAAGCTATGTCTTGTTATACGTGAAAGGCAGCAGAACACACGAACAAAATGAAATTAGGTATACGCAGTTTATTGATTGACCACTGCAAGCCCGACAAGATGCTCGTAATAGCAGGAAAAAACAAACTAAAAAAAGGCACAGAGAATAGACAATCATTCGGCTCAAGGTTTTCTTTTTTCTTTCTTGTTGTTGTTGTTATAGCCAACATCCACAAATAACACACGTACAAACACACACACACGTGAACATGATTTTATCGTAAAATGGGGGGATGTCACTTGTATCTGGATGATATTTAATGGGGAAAGGAAACATAGACAGCATATTTCTTATGGGACCAAAACATGGCGTTTATCAGTGAAAGTAGAATCAGAATATGGATGATTATTTACAACACGAACAAAATAAGGATGATTGTATCAATGCAAATCGGTGGCGCAGATGGCGGTATAGTTATCTGAATTTCTCGTACGCATCAAAATGAACTCCGAAGACAAGGAAAAATTATGACAGAAAAGTGTATCAGAACTTGCTCTTTTTTTTTTTAAACTGAAGTGAAACTAAAGAAAGGCTACGGAGCTGTTCGGAAATTAAATAAAAACACACAAAAAAAAAAAAAAAAAAAAATAGAAAAATGGAAAGGAAAAGAAATGGAAATAATTGTTTGCATGTTGGGAGTCGCGTAACTGTTTCCTCTTTGGTTAAACGTACGATGATAACCGCCACCTGACTAGACCCTCTCCCCCCCTGCCTTGCGATCGTTTCAAACATAATGTAATTGAAAAAGAAAAAAAAAAAAAAAAGACAAATAAAAAACTGATAACTTCAACTCAAGGGAGAAGAAACAAGACAAGAGCAATCTTCAGAGGGTGAATAGAACATTATTTCTTGTTTGCTTGGTTAAAAGAAGAATCGCAAGGAGAATTACTTGGCAAACGGCGTCCCGGGGAAAAGAAGCAAGACAGATAACCGACGAAATTGGGACTGTTTCCAAAAGAGACAGCAAGTTTTCTTTCGGCGCCTGTGTACTGTACAATTACTACAATTGTATACGCACCGCGAATTCGAATTTACAGAAAATCATCAAAATAAGAGAGGGCACGCGGAACACTATGGAACAATATTGGGGTGGAGGAAAGGTAGAGACACTACACGCGCGCTGGGCAACCCTCACTACCGATGTAAGGCACATGACATAACTCTTTATCTATATTCATATTTATGTAGGTATATTATACATACTCGCCGCCGACTTGTTTTCCATCCGGGAAACGGGCCGACCTTGCGCGCTTACAGTCTCAACGGAAATCTTCAACAGAGATGGATTTTGCCTCAGGATGGGCCAACAACTTTTGAGATCGTTGAACAATCAAGTCACATAAGACGTGATCAACACTTTACATGGTAGATGCCTTTTGTTCGCCTACGACAAACTGTCACAATCTAAAAAGAAAAATAAGGTGGTCTGTTTGAGCTTTGTCAAACTCAGGGCTCAGGGAAGAAAAACGAAACATACATTTCGCTGCGTTTTAGATCTTGCTTCTTTTGGAAGTACGAGAAAAGACGGGGTAGGATTTCGGGAACGAACGGATTGGTAGGTGTTTGGTTTAAAGGGAAAAGATGGATCGTTATGTCTCTTCGAAAGATTCGGTCTTAGACAAGATGGCCCTCGGTTTCGAGTGACCGCACCGTGGCGAGAGACGGACCGGAGAATTGAGCCGTAGCCTCCATGATTGGTGAGGGACCTTCCGATGGATTAAACGAGGAAAATTGGCTATGCCCTTGCATAGACATGGGCAGCGGTAGAGGCAGGTTAACGGGTAGAGCGGACGCTCGTCCCGAAGACGATGGAGACGGACCGTAGACACCGTTGGCAGCCGGAATATTTAGCGTGCCCATCGGCGTGTAGGGGCTGTGTGCGCCATGATTGCCAGTTGGTTCGCTCAAAGGATTGTAGCGATGATTCGTGCCAGTCGTGTGGAAGGAAGGATGCGGCGCCGGAGGGTAGTTGACTGGTGAATTGGCATTGACACCATAGTACGCATCTGAATGAGGCGAAATGGGCGACACCATCCGAGATTTACCATACATAGCTTCATTGCCTGTTGGAAGAAAAGAACCACGTCACGTTAAATACATCGAAGAAGCTTCAATAGTTTGCCAACCACGCTTCCAACTTTGCTTTTCGCCTTCATACCTTGACTGTAGGCGTTGCGACGAAGAGTGTCGATGTAGTTGTCCTCGCCCATGTCGAAGTTGACCGACTTGGGAGGGCGTGATAAAGTTCCGTGTCCAGTGACGGCCTGAGCTGAATTATTGGCTGCCACTCTGTACGATCCATAAGCCACTTGGCCATCGGCTTGATCAATCAGATAAGTGCTGACGGCCACTTTGGTAGCATCTTCAGGCTATATAAGAACATTTTAGAATCAAAATTTTGGCGACGATGTAAAGTGCTGATTTGTTAAATGAAAAAAATAAACTCACGGCATAGTCGCTGTGACTTCCGTTTTGGCTGTACGACTCGCTCTTCTCCGAGATGGAGCTGAGGGTCTCGCCGTTGACCGTTTCGTTGTAGCTGCTCGGTGCGTACATTTCGATGGTGGCCGATTTGCTGCTGCCGCCTTCGCTGGACATGGCTAATAGAAGCAAAACAAAAAAAAAAAAAAAAAAGCGAATATAATTAGTGAGTTTTCGCTGTGTTGAGGCAATAGCGCACATGCGTCATACTCCTATTATTTATCATACTAAAGATGCGATGAACTCTTACCGTCAATTTTCCTTTCATTTGACTCGAGTCTGTTTTGTTTACCAGAACGAATTCACAGACAGAATAATGAAAGCAAGCAACAATAATGAGACTACTAAGAATGTACAAGGAAAACAACAAAACACGACGGGTACGTTGGGTATTAAAAAATAAAAAAAAAGAAAAAAAAATACGCCTCATGCCGAACGAAACTAACCTTCTTCCATGCATTTCTTCTTCCGTCTTCGAATCAGGTAGCAGGAAACGATAGCCAAATTGAGGACAAGAAGGAGGGCGCCGGCTGTCGAAATGGCGATGATGATGATCTTGGGCGAATCGCCGCGGGTTAAGAGCAGATCGGCGTTCATATCGTCGTCCGGGCCTACACGCAAACACGATGACACACAAACATGCAAATTGGGTAACGAAGTGTATAACAATATAGACGGACACGATAACAAACGACTGGGTAAAAGTGGGCGAGTGGAAACGGAATAGTTTGCGAGAACTGCTAACGAGAAGACTTGGCCAAATGCATGCAGGAAGTTCTACTGGAGCCGTAGATTAGACACGCTAGCAAACAAAGCAGGATGGCAAAGGTAGTCCATTCAAAGGGCCCCAAGTTAGTTTGAAACGGTACACAACTAGACACATTCGCCCAGTTATGCACTAATTAAACACCAAAGAAAGACCTTTGTTTTGTTTCGTTCAGAAAAAGATGCACACCACAAGCGGACTTACCTCGTTCCTTATGAAGAATCATGGCGGAATTGAACCGAATCCTCTTATCATAGTTTTAGTCATCGCCAATCGAGCGGAAACGGACGAAAAGGGATTGAAAAACAAACCTTTAGCGAGACGCTTTCGATGCCTCCGCCGAACAAAACAGGCGATGAGGGCCACGTTGAGGACCAGCAGAGCCGTACCAACTATGGTGATGACTATGATCAAGACTTTGGGCATGTCGCCCGGACGGACCTCCAGGTCTCGCGGTTTCTGACCCGTAGGCGGAGCTTCGCCTGAAGGTACGATTATCATTTTGGGTTTGAAGGAATATATAATTTACTTGATGTTGTTGTACTCGTTTAAAATTACCAATCGGAAATGCAATAAAAGCGTGAAATTTGTCTCTAATGAAAAGCGTTCCCTAATTTTTTTTCTCCACCCCGAAAACCCTTAAACAATTCACACAGCCCAGACAATGTTACTGTTCGCTTTCATTCTCTCGTTTTTTCTAATTCTCGGTCAGACGCCCACCTTTTGTTTTCCTTTGTTTTAAATAGGGCGACGGCAACGGTTAGAGACGGAATTCGGCATGAAAACGAGCAACTTAAAAGACGCCGTGGAACTTCTTATTCCAGCGCCATAGCCTTGGTTTATACGTATATGCCATCTACCAATCACGAAAAACCTTAACCGGAAGCGGTAAATGCAATAGAGGGGTGCGTGTACAGTTTGTAGACCGTCGTCCAATTAAAGAAGGGGAGCATAACAAAAGAGGGGCGAGTTGTAAGTTATAAAAAAAAAAACGACCCGAACCGTGGTGGCAAAGAAGCACCACCACCATCAAACCACTACCTCCACCACGACAGGATGAGCTTTGCGGTTAGCATCATTTAAGATGACTACCAGAAAATTTCCCCCGAATAATAATAGCAATAATACTTAAAGGCTAAAGAAACAAAGTAGATGATGGGGGAAGGGGGGAAAACGATGAAGAAGGCAAAGGTAAAAGGGGGATGAAGAATAAGATGAAACGAAAAGACTTACTCGATGTTCTGGCCTTGACGATATCCTGCGTGAAGTTGCTCTCGCCTAGGTTGTTGAATGCCATTATGCCGAAGAGATACTCGGTGCCCAGCGCCAGTCCGCCCAGCGTGAAGGCGGTCATATTGGTCGGATAGACATCGGCGTATTTATAAAATTCGTTTCCGATCTATCGTGTTCACAGATTTCCAAACATGAAAGAGAAAAAAAAAAAAAAAAAAAAAATCGATTAGAGTCCGATCGATCTTGGTTATGCAAAATAGAGGGATTTGTATTTTGTTTTTGGTTTTTTTTTTTTTTTACCTGGCGGTATCGTAAGCGGTACGATTGAAATAGCCCTCCGTCAAAGCCGGAACGCCACGCCAAATAGACAGAGTCGTGCGAGACGTTGACAACGTGAAGCGCCAAGGGTGGGTCGGGACGACTGGTTCCGGACAGGACCACCTTGGCAGTGTTGATGCCCATCTCGTTGCGGGCGACACAATCGTAGAGGCCGTAATCGCGTGAGCGGACACTGCCGACTTCCATCGTCGATTCCCAAGTCACGATGTCGACCTGACGGGTACTGAACGAGTACTTGTCGCTGGGAGTCAAAGGCGTCCCCTCTCGTGACCATCCGAAACTGATGTTGGGCGCTCCTTGAGCTCTGCACACCAACTTGGCCAGCTGGCCCTCATCTCCGGCAGCCTTCATCAACTGAGGCGAGTCGTCCATCACCGGCTTATCTGTAACAGTAGAATTTAAAAAGAAAAACCAACAGAAAAAAAAAACAGTTAAGGCAGCTGACCGATAGAAGCGTTCTGAGAAAACAATATTACATTTGACTACTAGCCACGTCTGTTCGATCGATTCTTGACCAATGCCGTTGTTGGCTACACATTCGAATGCTCCAGTGTCGTTGCGAGTAATCTCTCGGACAAGCAGGTATGCCACACCGACGCCCGGTGTTTGTGAAGTACGTCCGTCCATATCGAAACCGGCTCGGCGCCAAAAAACTGTTGTGGTCGTCAGCGGATTGCCTGCCGCTCGGCATTCAAATTCAGCGTCGCTACCCTCGTTAATCATGACAGTAGGTCGAACTTGGACGATGGAAGCGGGATCTATCGTTCAACAAGCAAAACAAAACAAAGTGCGTCAAGATAACGAGAAAAATTTCAAAAAAAGAAACAAAACTCGGTTGATCATTACATTGGACGTTGAGTCGGACGGTGTGGCTGCGAGATCCTTCAGCGTTGGTGGCCTCGCATTTATAGTCGCCCTTGTCGTCTCTCCTGACGACCGTCAGGTTGAGGAAAGCTCCATCAAAAGTCATCCGGTCGTAGGCGCTGGCCTCTTTCAACTGTTTGATCGCGGTGCCATCGCGGAACCATTTGTAGGTTATTTCAGAAGGGTTGGCTTTGGCCGTCAGGTTCACTATGGCCGGCTCGCCTTCGATGACATCCACGCTGTAATCGGCCGGTTGCGGGAAATGCGGTTTGTCTACAATGATGTTAAAGAAGAAAAAGAAAATGTTTACGTTCATCCCGATTTACTATCGTGGATGTGTTGAAAGGGAAAACTCACATAAAACTTCCAATGTGATTGCGTCGTGGATTTGAGGGCCGATGCCGTTAGTGGCCTGACACGTGATGACTACACCGTGCAATTCAGGTGTGACTTCCATCTGCAGTGTCGATTTACTAACGATGCCGGAGTAGGCGCCAGGCACCGTGCTATTTCCAGCTGGTTGGATAACTTGGCCGTTGCCCCGAAGCCACGTCAATCGCGAAACTGGATTGCTGCTATCCGATTCGCATGTAATGGTCACCATTTGACCGGGTCGAAGTTTCTCCGGCCGAACTTTCACCGTCAATTGTTTCGGAGCAACTAAACAGAAACAAAAAAAAAACGGGAAAGAATAAAAATAAAATGAATAAATAAAATTCACGTTTTGTTATTTCTTAATGACTGCATCCCTTCCGTTTGATGATATCGCGCCATTTTTACGGCACGATAAAAAGAGAATGCGCATCGTTCAACAAACACATAGAAAAAGGGCGGAAAAAAGGAGATAAAAAAAAAAAGAAAAGAAAAGAAAAAGAAAGAAACAATGCAAAGGAAAAAGAAATGCAGTAGCCAAGACAACAAAGACAATGCACAATGCCAAATGAGGGTATCATATTCCTGTCATCAAACGAAAGGTGAGATCAGAAAGACACGCATAGCAAAAGTAGAGAACTGGCGGACGAGTGAACGCAAAAATAAAAATAAATAAAAGCTTTTGTGCAAGACGAGACGGACGGTTGTTGGTGAATAAAAAAAAAAAAAGAAAGAAAGGTAAATAAAAAATAAATGAATAAAAACGAAAAATGCAGACGTTTCCGGCAGAACGGACAAAACAATCGCAGGCTTTTTTGTTTTGTTTTCTTTTCTTTTGTTTCAGAGATTTCTCAATGTCTTTCACAGCGAGAGACACCGACAAACAGGTGTAACTTACACTCGATCCTGATAGTTGTGGAATCAACCAAATTTCCCTCAAGGGCCGGATTGGTGGCCTCGCAACGCAGTTCCTTGCCGTTGTCTTCCCGTTTGGCCTGCATTTCCAGCAGCGATTGTGCCACACTGCCGTGACTTGTGTAGTTGGCTTTGATCTGATGTTTTCGTCAATTTTCAGTTGACCGGTTGAACGAAAGCCGCACAGAGAAATGAAAGGACCAATTCGAAGAGATCAGTATCCGAAATCGAACGGATTCATTGGCGGACGGACAAAAACAAAAGCGGACACGAATGTCAATTTTTTTTTTTTTTTACCTCTTTACGGCTACCCGACAAAAACCATTTGAGCGTGGCGGGAGGATTGCCACCCATCGACATACAGTTCATTTGGTAGAACGAATTGTCACGAATGGTCCGATCGCGCATTCCCGAGATGCTAGGCGCTTCCGGTGGATCTGCACGCAATCATTTCCGATTGGACGGACAAGAGAGACACATCGAACGCAAATCTTTTAAAAATTCTGCTGGGTGGGAATTGTTTTTGTTTGTTTGTTTTCTAAAGACTTACAGACGACGCTGATGATTTTCGTTTCTGCGACACGCTGGGCAAGATCGGCCACAATGGCGTGGCACGACACAGTCACGTTACGGCCCGTGGCGCGAATAGTGGTCGTCAAATTGGAGGAGGACACCCAGCCGCCGTCGGGCGACGTGGCAATCCGTGACCCGTTTTCGCGCACTTCCCGCCCGTCGACCACCCACGTGATCCGAGCCACCGGATTACTGTTGGTCGTCGTGCATTCAAGCGACACCGTATCGTTCACTTTCGCTTCGCTCGGACCTGTGACTGTTACCGTTTTCGGGCCGACTGTAGTTGAAAAATGGGAGGGGGAATGAAAAAAAAATGGATCAGTATCCATTTTTGTCAAGCAAACATTACAGTGGGTAACAACAATGATCATTTGATTGGACGTCATCCATCGCACATTGTCTTATCCCAATAGCTTCGGCAAAACGCTGTCTTTCCCCTATCGACGCAGTTGGGAGAAGGCCTTTCGTCGTGCGATGGATTCATAAGAAAACGTATAACTAGATCAGAGAGGAACTGCTTTTCAAACGTTTGGGTGTCGGAATTCAATCAGCCGTGCGTACGTACCCCTCCCCCTCCCCCCCCCTAGTTTTTATTGTTTTCATGTATAAATAAAGAGAGAAAGAAGAGAAGAAGAAAAAGGAGGCGACGGAATTAGGAAAACAATTCAATTTCCGGACCATCTTGTTTTCTCTTACTCGTTTTCCCCACTCATTTCAAGGAAATTCCTGTAGGCAATGGCGACAGTGTCATCGTCTGACGACATTGTTTTTGTTTGTGTCTCTATTGTGCACGTACGAGTGACACAACAGAACACCGGGATAAAAATAAATAGATAAATAAAACAAATAAAACGAAAATAAAACAACAACAAAAAACATCGCAACGGCCATGTCTTGTTGATGGTATCATTCGATCGATCGAGAGAGAGAGAGAGAGAGAGAGAGAGAGAGAAAAAGGGGGAAAAAAATCAACAAAACAAAAAGGCAAAGAGAGAGAGAGAGAGAGATAGAGAGACAGCAAAAATTAGGTCTACGCAGGAAAGAAATAAGTTCTCAATGATTTTCTTTTGATTGGAATGGTTCAAACCCGGAAAGCGTTTGAAGGTGTTAAACGTGTGTCAGGCGAATGTACAAGTGTTCTCTATGTACACGGTATAATACAATAGCCTTCTATCAAATTGAAGAAAGAAGAAGAAGAAGACGATGAGCTTGTCAATTCTGTGTGCTAACTCTGGCGAAAGATGTTGGGAATGGATAGAGCGGATAGACTTACAGTGAACGGTGAGCGTGATCTCGGCTTTCATGGGCGTGGCGGTGAGCGCGTTGCTGGCCTCGCAGCGGAACCGCGCGTTATTATCGCTCGCCTCGGCACGAAAGATGTGAACGTTCCGCGATTCACGACCTGTCGTTTCGTACGCGTGATCAATCTTGACTTCATTCTTGTACCAGACAATTTGCGCTAGTGGGTTGCCGCCGCGCGAAATGCACTCCAGTTTCACTTCTTGGCCCATGCGAACCGTTTCGCCTTCCGTGTAACCGATAATCTCCGGCGGCCCTGGCGGATCTATTTTTAGTGGCAAAAAAAAACAAAAAAAAAACAAGGCGAAATATTATGCCATTCTTGATTCAGTTAGACACTAGAGGAAGTTTAAAAAAAAAGAAAAGAAAGAAATGACTTACATAGAATGTTGAGAGCGACGGTGGCCCGTTTGGGAGCAATCAGAGCCGGATGGCGGGCCTCACATGTGTAGTCGGCTTCGTTGTCGTCCGGCTGGGCTCGGATAGTTAACTTGGATCGAGTATCGAACCGGCGCGGTACGTCAGCATCGGTGGTCGTGTTCTCTATCCGATCTGAACAACATCATCATCAAAAACAAGGGAGACAAGGTTTTGTCATTGATATTATTTCACGTAATCGATAGGGCATCTAAATAGAGCGAGGGTAGTTGTTTTACACTTACCGGATTTGATTTCCACGTTGCGTTTGAACCAGACGATCTCGGCGGCCGGTTTGGCGTTGCGGACCAAGCACTGCAGCAACAATTCCTCCCCTTCCCTAGACATGATCCGTGATCCGGCCACATAGTCGACGATTTCCACGCTGGAAGGCGGAACTGTAAAACCAAACAAAACATAAATTCGTAAACAATTGAAAAAGACATACAGTTTCCTCGTATTATGTTGATTATCCTAACATTGAATGCCTCGCTCGGCTTTGCGCATGTGGTCGACATCGAACGATGCCATCGGTTGGCATAAGTTATCGGAACTCGAATTGTACCCAACGATCAAGACGTTCGTTTGTCTGGGGATTTAATTACGTTATTGATTCTATTTTCTTTCTTCCAATGGTATTAGACATCCACGGCGGATGGGGAAATCAACCGACCTGAACGAGATGTTGCCCGGTTTGATGGATAATTTTTTTTTTTTTTTTTTTTTTTTTTTTTTACCTTTTTTATTTTCAATAATTGGATCCTGGTAGTTTCACAATAAAGAAAAAATCTAGCGGGAAGAAGAAAAATTTACAAAGGATCAAACAGTCGTCTACGTTTACCTTCCGGCGGAGTTAAAAATGATGATGATGATAAGACTAAAATAGATTTTTTTTTGTTGAAAAATATAGTTGGATTGACTTCCGGAATTCAAAATATTGCGAAATCCAAAGGCAAAAGGATCCAATGGCACAGATTGAACTCTTACTACGGTGAAACATATACATTTTTCTTTTTTTCCATTTGCCCTTCTAAATCTCTTCAAACTCGTTAAAAGATTTTTTTTTTTTTTTTTTTTTTTTTTTGTGTTCGGTATGTCTAGCGCCTAACTTTATTCAGCATATGGGTGAAGAGGAACGTCTTATGGAACTCCTGACATCTTCCTAGTCGTATAAAGTCAGATGGAAAAGAGCCCCGGAAGTCTCTTCAAAAAAAAAAAAAAAAACGCCTATTCAAATGATAATCTAGTGCCCGGATGGAACCGTAAGCGAATGCAAGCACAGCCCAAGTCTCGTGCAAAAAAAAAAAAAAAATCTCTCCTTGCGAATGAATCGAGACAATGACAAGACTTTTGATGCCTCGAGAGTAGAGGGATTTTCGGTTAGTTTTGCATTACGAGCGAGAAAGGAGTTCAGCAACGAAAATTTGAATGATCCAGCGGGACACTATTTCTTTCTTTTTTTTTTTACTCTTCCTTTCACCTCTTATTCTTTCTCTTTCCATATGAAAAGAGCAGCTCAGCCAATGGACGAGAACTTACACACGAAAAAAGAAATATAACGCTTTTAAAAGTCAGCTGCTTGAATGGATGCCTTAAAAAAAAAAAAAAAAAAAAAAAAAAGAAAGAAATCAGGGATGGCAATAGTACTCGAAATCGCATTGACTTTGCGAACTCAAACGGAAAACCAACGAGTGTACTAGCGTGTGCAATCACACGAACGCAAACTTTGTGAGCCATTAGAGTTTGCTTCAGCCGTTTTGTTTGCCAACGAGCGATCCCGGGACGCACCCTCCCCCCCCCCCCTCTCTCTTCCCCAAACGTCCCGACTTTCACGTTGGGCTATTAAAGCGCCATCAGTCGCGCAAACTTGTTCGGCTAGCTCGCTAACATAACTAAGAACAAAAATAAAATCAAAAAGAAAGTTGTTTGCTTTGTTTTTGTAAAGTAGAACCCTCTTGTTTGGCTCTTGTTGTTGTTGCTCACTAGTCTGTTAATCGAACCGTTGGTTTTTTTTACCCCGCCACTGAGCTCGTGATCGCAAACTTGGGTTTACCAATCAATTTTTAGCTTTGCGCAGCGGACATTAACCGTACATCCTTGATTTATCACGTCACAGCACTCGGCCAGCAAGTGCCTGAGGGAGTCAGCAATCATCGACTTACTGAGAACGGTGAGCTGAGCGTCGGCCCGGATGGGCTTGGAGTTTCCCCGCGGGCCCACCTGGCATTGGTACTCGGCGTCGTCGTCCAGCGTAGCGTTCTCGATGCGGATGTGATGCTCGCCTTGCTCTTCGCTGCCCATGATGGTGTAGCGCGGAAAAGACGGAATGGTCCGTTCGAAACCTGCAATGCACAACACGAAACAAAAAAAAAAAAAAAAAAAAAAATAGAAAAATAAGCATCGAGTTCTCCTGAATGTTTTAGAACACAATCCGCTACACAAAGGTGGGCAGTCAACCGTGTGTGCTGTACTCCATTTTGAAAATGGCCAAAACAAATAGACGCACAGGTTGCTCGGCCAACATCGATCTTGGAGAGATAGAGCATGGACTTGTTAATAGCTGGAAGCGTTCACAGAAATCCATTATTCACCGAGTCGAGTTGTTTGTCGTCGTCCCGAATGCCCGAGAACGAGATCAGACTTTGAGAGGCAAGGGGTGGGGTGGGGAGGTAGGGTGGAAAAATCCTGGAAGCCATTAGATCAGTTGCCATGGGCGACTGACGGATGGCTGCTCCGATATGCATGGGAATAAACATGTTTCAACACTGCTTTCAAAAATAAAAAAAAATCCCCCGGTGAGTAAAATGACCTTTTCATTTAACTGATTGGTTCTTGTTCCACTAATGGAAATCGTCGGCAAGTTTTAGTTTTTTTTTTTGCCTTTTCCCAACTCGAATCCATCCGTCCCAACGTCGACAAACAAAAACAAGACGGACGTCTTTGAGAATTGAGAGAAGAACGGGTTAAGAACTCAGTCAACTGTGTAAATGAACGTCGTTTTACTTTCTAATCATTTCCCTTTCTCCCTCTGTTAACCGTTTTTAACAAGCAGGCCTCAAACAGCAGCCACCTGGACCGTGTCTTTCGTGTCTTTTGCTCCCCACCCCTTCTTATTTTTTTTTAAACCAAAAAGAAAATAAAGAAGGAAGAAAGCGACATAAAAGCTCTCAAAAAAAAAAAATATATATATATATATATATAGGAAAGCCATAGCAGCAGCCTTTGCATTTTTCGGCGTGTGTGTTAAATTAGCTTGTCTTGTGTCACGCTCGACCCCGGTTCACGCTAGAACGAACGCGCTCCAGCACGTTCCTCTTTTCCTTTTTCTTCACTGACTTGCCTTCCATTGGAAAATGAAGAGAAAAAAAAAAGGGAGAAAGAAAAAAAAAAAAAAATGAGGAGGCTATCTACATTATGATAGGCTCGCCCAACAAACAAATAATAGTGAATTTGAAATAAGGAGAACGAGAGAAAGTCACGAATGATCGACGACAACCGTGGGCAGCTGGAGAAGAGGGAAAAAAAAAAAATGCACGCGACACAGACGTAATGGAATGAAATCCAATTCAAACTTTGGGGTAGACATTCTTGAAAAATAAGAAAAGCGTCGTGTTCTTGCGGGGGGACCGCCGGAATTTTATTTTATTTTTTTTTCCCCTCGAAAAATAAAAATTGAAAATCCTTCAATTCCCGCGTGTCTGCACGGCCATGCGGTAAGGGAATAAAAAAAAAAAAAAAAAAACGACGAGGCGAGAATAGTTGAAATATCCTTTTGCTTTTTCTTTTCTTTTTATTATTTGGAAGGTATTTTTCTATAGGTTTTTCTGGGGATGGTGGGCGTCGTTTCAAGACGACATTTTCAGGCTTCCCTTAACAACAAGCATTTTTTTTTTTCCTTCCAAAAAAAAAAAAAAAAAAAAAAAAAAAAAAAAAAAAGGATTGAATGCCATTGAAGAAAATATCGGCAATACCGGGCGCCGTGTACGTCGGCTTCCTGCAAATCGGCATTCATGCGTGACATCAACTATCGTCGTTACGCTATTTTCACGTTCTTTTTTTTCATTTCTTTTGCTTGTCGCTTCCTTTGTCACACACAAATCGAAAAAGTTTTTCAATTCCTTAAACTACTTGACAATGTCTATCGAACGACACTGTACATTTCATTTCCTATTTTTGTTTTTTGTTTTTTGTTTGTTTTTTTTCTCGTTGAATCATCACTCGCCATTTGCCCGTCTTTTTAAAGCAAAATGCCAAACCTATTCAAGCTTTTTAAAATGTAAACAGTCGACGCAGTTTGTTTGAAGGGCAAGGGAAAAAAGAGAGGACGGACTGGTTTGTGATCAGAGCGCAAGGACCTGATGAAATCTTTGGCAAAATAAAAACGTTGCCAAAATCCCCGGGAAAATTCAAATAGAAACGCGCATGAAAAGGCGACAACTCTTTGACGCAAAGAGAGTGTTAATTCGGCAAAAAATAAATTCTCTTTCTTCTTTCTTTCTTTTTTTTTTTTTTTCACCCTTTCATCCGCAGTCCGTCCGCGTGAAATTGTTTCTGTGACCTTTTTTTTTTTTTTCTCGCTGGCTTTGACTGACGTCCTGGCAAATATTTGAAAAATTAGATGCTGCGCTGTGCAAGGCGTCCTGCTGGGCCGTGGTTCTCTTTTTTTTTTTTTTTTTTTTTTTACCGGACAAAAGGATCCTCGTAGGTTTTGAGCACATAATACCATCCCTTGCCGCATACCCTTTCGCTCCCAGGGCAACAAACGTAGCTCTTTTGATCTCGAATTCGGCGAGGCCCATGACGTGTTTAGGGAACCAGACAACAGCAGCAACAATAACAACAGAGCGCACACAGCTCAAATCTCTCTGCCATTCTCTGCTTTTTGGCCTTAAGTTTTGACTGGGAAATCTTTCTCGGCTTTATTCCACCTATTTTATTATTATTATTTTTTATTTTTTATTTTTTATTTTTTTTTTGGAGTCCGTTGTTGTTGATGCGATATATTCGAACCGATGGAATATACATCCAGCCAAGTTAGCCGAGCTGGATAAACAGCCAGCCAACTAGGTAGTGGCATACTGTTTTGTACGGGGGTGTTTCGAAACTTTGGCCGGTTGTATGGTTTATAGGAGCGGCGGATATTACGTGCGCATTTGCAGACATAAATTACGGTGAAAAGTTCTATCCAACACAGCTGCAAGTACGGCCAGCCGAGGATTACAACATTGGCCTTAGGTGAGCGGTGCACATACACACAGACACACACAGACACAGACAGCAACAAGGAGAAATAGCTGAATCGATGAACGACCCTCTGGAGAAACCGTGAGGGATAATGACGAGTAAGACTTGGCGATCCCCCCGGTTTGAAACTCAGGTGGGAGAGAAAGAGAGAAAGAGAGAGAGAGAGAGAGAGAGAGAGATAGGGAAAAAGGAAGAAAGAAACAAGGGGAGTCAAAGCTAACGATGGGTAGAATGAGAAACGAAAAATGGTAAACGTGACAAAGAGGATTGCAGCAGTTCCAAACCCACCTGGGGGGTTTGTAAATAACGCCCCACTTCGTGCAATACGATAATATAAGCGCGTCTATTGCGCCCAGTCTTTGTTTACTCGCGCAAGTCTATAAAAGTCTAAGCGCGTCGTTCCAGCCGCGATGTAGAGCTATATTTACAGGTTTCGCAGTTTCTGCCGTGGCTGATGAGAATGAACTCGGGACATATCACGAAGCGATTCGTCAGCAAAAAAAAAAAAAAAAAAAAAGAATAAACTACCACACAAACAAAAAGGAGGAGAAGAAGGAGCTACGAAACAAAAAAAAAAAAAAGTCTTTCATTTGTTGACATTGAGAACGTCTGGTTTTGCCTTTCTCTATCTACATACACAGCACGCATATGTACACTGACGTGTATGAGGAAAGAAGGAGAGTACGAATGATGGAAGGCTTCTTTTGTTTTAACACCGTCTTCCTTTTCCCAGCCATCCCAAAAAAAAAAAAAAAAAAAAAAAAAAAAAAAGATACTAAGTAAAGAGACACGGGCCCCATGGCTCATCTCATTTACAGACAAGTCAGCGCGGGTTACCGAACTCAATGGCAAACGGTCGGAAATTGCCGATGCTCTGCTAAACAAAAAATGTAACCAATACAACACGAGACCTTTCAAGATTCCGGTTCTTGTTCACGACTTCACGACATACGCAGTTCTTCTTTTTTCTTCAGTTGTACCGGTACGGCGTCGTTGTAAAGGCAAAGGAAATAAACTTAGAAAAAAAAAAAAAAAAAAAGAAAGAAAATAATACAGAACTAAAGTCGAACGCCGCTCATCATCGACAGGCCGATCACGATCGACTCATTAAGAAAGGACCTCCTTCATTTCTTTCTTCTATGCTTTTTTTTGCCTGTCGAATGTGTTTTACGACTGACCGCGTGTACATCCCTCTTTCTAACCGACCCTAGTCGTGTTCTCCCGCTCCTCCCACGTCATCGCCGTAGTGAGAAAGAGGGAAAAAGAGCAAAAAGGTCAACAAGATCCCACCGGTTTTCTTTTCCCTTGCATTTCCCATTGTATTACGAAATAGATTTTTTTTTTTTTTTTTTTTTAAATAAGATTTAAAAAAAAAAAAATAAAAAAAAAAAAAAAAAAGGGGGGGGGGGGGGATTCTATTGAATATCAAAATCGATGATTATCAAGACACAATGAATTCTTTGGGCCCTTACTCTATAATGAAGCCTCTTGCAAAGACTTCAATGTGCGTCAAGTCAATCGTTAATGACAAGTCACACACCACACGGACCGAATGGCTTTGGTTTTTTCTGCTAATGGCTAAAAATGGGTGAGGTGGACGGTAAAGCACCAGCTGCATTCAAACAAAAGACCTCCCCCCTTCGAAGCTACTCTTCCAGCCTACATATACGGGCCCGTGGTTGAAAAGACGGCACCAGAAGATCGGGAGGAAGCAAAAAATACAACTACCCCGCACACACAAGAGTCTCATATTACCCCCGAACACAACAACCCCCCCCCCCCCCCCACACACACACACACACACGCTGGAAGATGCTTGTTCTTATTTTCTATATGCTTTATTTTTAATGGCCCAATGTGTTATTACATTCCATGAGGTTTCTTCCTCATCTCTTTCTTTGTTTTGTTTTATTTTTGTTTTTGTTTTTCCAACAGTACATGTACGATTCCAGTAGTTCGTCGTGCCCTGTGGCTGAAAAAAAAAAAAAGAGACAGACAGCTTTCATCTTTTCGTGCAACCGCGTTTTTTGACAGTCCCCAGACTGCATTATCGAGTCCAAGTTTGATAGCGTGTCTATGTTTTTTCTCTTTCTATTCTAACCCTTTTTTTTTTTCTACTTTCAACCATCAAAAGATTCCGCATCATCATCAACTATTATTTATACGACTCCAATTCTCTTTTCCTTTTCTCTCTTTTTTTGTTTCGTTTTCTGTTTTGAAATGAACCTCGTCGGCCAGTCCAACGTTGGCCAAATGACGGGAGTAAAAATAAAAAAAAAAAAAAAAAAATGAAAGAAAACGAGACGGGTAAAAAAGAAAAAAGGAAGGCAGCGAGATCAATTCGGGAGCAATCTAATCCACGCACGGCAGAGGTTCTTGAAAAGGCGCATCTAATTGAATTAGAGTCTCGAAGCGTCGAGTGAAAAGGGGGGGGGGGGAGAAAACAAGAAGGAACGAGAGAAAAAGGAAGCAATAGCCCCCAACAACTCGTGATGTTACGTATCGGTAAGAGAAAAAAAGAAGCCGCCGTTCACTTCTAGCCGAGAAGAACGAAACAAAAACAAAAAAAAAGAAAGAAATAAAGGAGGTAATAGGAAATCAGCGACTAATTTGATTACGCCAGTGCCAGTTTTGATGTGATGATGGGGGGTAGGCCAAAAAAAAAAAAAAAAAAAAAAAAAAAAAAATTTGAGTTCGTTTCGGAACAAAAAGTCCAGCAAAGAAACAAAACAAAACGTTCGCTGTTAGCGTCAAGTTATGTATATGACGTTGCCCTTGTTCAGCCGCTTTTGCCCGGAGAACAAATGAAGACTGTACCATCATAAATATCAGGACCCAAATAAAACAAAAAAAAAAAAAACAAAAACAGGGGGGAGAAAGAAAAGAATCCGAATACACGGACAAAAATAAGGAGAATAAGTTTTTGTTTTCCAGATACGAAGTCCCAGGTTTGGAGTGCGCGATAAGCGGGTCGAGAAATGAGACTCTCTTGATCGCGCCATTCACAGGGAATTTTTTCTTTTCTTTTTTCCTTCACAGGAACAATAATAATACCAAAAACGTAGATAGAAAACAAAAGAGAAGAAATACAAGACAATAGGAAAAGTTTTTTTGTTTTTTTTTTTTTTTTTTTTTCCCCGAAAATAGATGAAGACAAGTTTCTTATTATTATTTTCGGTTGAGCCCGGAGACCGTACGCACACGACGGATTTTCAGTTAAGGAAAAAGATCGGACAATGTGTGATTGCACCATGTTGTTTATGCTATTGGACCTATCCACTTTGTAGTTTACTTTCAAATGCTTTCTTTTCTTTTTATTATCGCCTTTTTTTTTTTTTTTTTTTTTTTTTTTTTTTGGCTTGGTGGGGAAGCAAAGCCTCCCACGCTGTCGATTACCTAAAGGAGGCGGAATTACATTTAAAAAAAAAAAAAAAAAGATTTTGAAAAGAAAAAAAAAAAAAAAAAAAGTTCATAGAGGGACAAAGGCGTAAGAGAAAAATCTTTTCCCTGCACAGTTTTTGTCTTGGGGGTTAACGCCCAATTCGTATTCTAATAAAAAGAGAGAAGAAAAAAAAAAAAAAAAAGAAACAACATTTCGTAAGCGATTGTAACGTACAAGATGACCACGTTTAGACAGACATCTTGGCCCGATCGCTTCACAGTCAAATAAAAAAATATATATAAATCTCTTCTTTTTTTTTTTTAGAAAACAAATAGACGAAGGGGAGACAAAGTAATTTTTTTTTTTTTTTGAAAAAAACAGTGGATGGAAATTTGAAGAGACGAAAAGAAAAGACAAAAAAAAAAAAAAAAGAGTTCGCAATGTCTTTGTTCGTAGAGCCAATGTGCGGGGGGTGATGTGTGGTCGTCTATCCGTTGGCTGTGAAACGGACGAGCCCGTCTAAGGAGTAGACACGATCCTGTAGCGTCAAATATATAACCTAGCAGTCCGTCGTAAAAATCAGTCAACAACACACTCTTCCACGTCCCCCCAACCCCCCTTCTATTGTAGTTTATACATTTCTTATTTTATTTTATTTTTTTTTCCTTTTCCTGATGGCTATTGCGCGCGAGCTCCGTTCTATCGTCCCTGCATTTATTTTTATTTCCCTTCTTCTTTCTGTGTGTGTGTGTGTGTTCCAATGTTTACGACAGAGCCGCGACACGAGATAAGCTCGCACCGGTGAGTAGACATGAACACAAGAGCCATGACAGACAAGACTTTCTTTGCTATCGGCCGTACCCCTTCAAAAAAAACATGGACGGGGATAGTCACAAAGCCTTGCCCCACCACCACCACCTTTTTCACTCAGCTTCTTCTTCTTCTTTTTTTTTTTTTTTTATCTCAAAGATAGAGAACTCTCTTTTTTTTTTTTTTTTTTTTTTTCGTAAGAGCTGATGAAGATCGTGTCTGTGCGCGACGTCCTTCATTTGCCCATGTGTCCAGCTCCACCTTTTTTCTTTTAGCTGGAAAAAGAAAGGGCCATTCGACCACCAGCAAAAACGGCGGACGTTTGAAATGATAACAATTCCGCTAATGGCAAAAGAGAAAAGCTGGGCGCCACCCAGGTAAAAAAAAAAAAAAAAAAAAAATTCAATGAACCAGGATGAGGAATGATTGACATTTAGATAGCCGAACCCAACACCATTGCATACGCGTTAGGGCGTTCGTTTTTTTTTCTTTCCTTCTTCAAACTGTTAAGAGTTACGTTTTTTTTTTCTTTGTCTTCTTTTCTTTCTCTTCGTGATCTTATTCTCGTAGAAGTGAAAAAAAAAGGTAATTGCATCATCCCGAGAGCGACACCTGACTTAACACGGGGCGGTGGTAAAAAGCAGTTCTTTGGCTGTTGTTGTTCAAACCAAAGAGGAAACGAAAGGCTTTTTTTTTTTCTTTTTTAAGTACAGGCAGTTGTAGACGATGTTATCGATCACCTTTTTGGAGGTATAATACATTTCGAAAACGGAGTGTGTCTGTGTGTGTGTGTGTGTGTGTGTGGGGAAATGAATAAAAAAAAAAAAAAAAAAAAAAAAAAGTAAGGGAGAGAAGTGAACAACTTTGAATGATGATGGCCAATGGTCGAATGGATATTTTGACACATCATCATCGACGTATCACGGAGTTTCTCGTTGGCTTGGCAACTGCTACTCACAAACTCTGGCCGAAACACTTGCCCTGCCCAACTTTCCACGGAGTTCGCAATGGAAACCCATTTGTCATCAGCCCAACCTCAATTCTGTTTCCTCCCGTACTCGTCGTCTGCCAAAAAAAGAAGAAGAAGAAGAAAATGCTCTACAATTTCATCGTCCCCCCCCCCTCATCGCGCTTTCCCCCCGTCCAATCTCAAACTCCCACTCGGAGCTTGTTAAGGCTCGGCATTCAACGAAAATTCAATCCTTTTACAGCCAGTCCATTTAGCAGATCAAACAGATATTGCACATGACGACAGATCACACACACACACACACACAATTTCGCTATCAAAACTCTCTACTCTAACGTCACCACTTTCGATCCTATTTCGAATTTGTAATTTGCCCGTCTCTTTAAAATTTATTTTCCAACTGCTAGTAGTTTTATTCTGTGAGTGCTCGTACTAGGAAAATCTATTCCAATTTCCAGTTTGGCCCAATCTTATGTTGTTTAATGATCAGGGCCCATCAGACTACGCAAGTCCGGATTGATGGCGAGTGCGATTATTACAAAAGTTCTATTTTTAACGGACGTACAGACAAAGCAAAAAAAAAAAAAAAAAAAAAGGAACGGGGGAGGGAAAGACGGACAGCAAAGAAAAGCCTTGCACACTAGAAAACGGGAAAGATTAAAAGAGTATCGGAACGATGCAGAGGCGTAGGGATGGGTACGTCTGTAGCAACGTCACGAAGATGGATTAGTCGAGATAGGACTCGATCCAACACCGATCCATACGAAAGGAGTGAAATCCCCGTCTTTCTTTAGTATTTTTATATATTTTTTTTCAAGTAAAGTATATGTGTGTGTGTGTGTGTGTGTGTGAAAGAAAAGTCCTTGCTGGACCATCGTGATTACTTAGACCAAAAAGAAGGAAAAAAGAAAGAAAGAAAGAAAGAAAGAAAAAAAAAAAAAAAAAAGACTTACCGAGAGCGAATCCGTCTTTGGTCCATTGAGCTCGGCCTTGTTGGTTACCAACCCGGCAACGGAGTACGGCCATCTGGCCCTCGCGGACGCTGGTGTTTTGCGGCCGTTCGGCAAAGTACTGCTGCTGTTGCTGTCCGTCGCCTGTGAAGGAAACAAAAGAGGGATTATTCAACGAGGATGAAACAACAACAACAACAACAACAGCAACAAGAAATAGGCGCAAAAACGACCATAAACTAAAAAGAAAAAAAACTAAGGTCTACGAGACTGGCGTACAATCTCGCTCTCTCCTTCGTTTGCTTTGTAAGAAGTATATATGTATATAAGCTTTCTCTCTAGTATTCCCGCGTTCGCCGTGATGAATGGCGGGCGGGATAACTCTCCCGTCTCCTATTTTTTTTTCCCCCCCCACAAGTCTGGCTGTATGTTTTCCTGCGTTTCCCCGTCGTGACTGCATGATCGGAGAATAGAGCATCAACATGAATCTTGATAAGGAGAATGACGAGTATAGAAGGCGGAAGGAGAAAAAACCCCAGCCACCCAGCGAAAAACAAAAAAAAAAACAATAAGCCACTCCATCATATTCTTTTTTTTTTCTTTTTTTTTCTTCATATATTTATATATTTGTTCTTGAATAGAGCTCCACCTACTTATTTATGCATCTACTTTAGGGAAACGGTTGGCCAACCGTGAATCGCTGTCGTCATTTCCCACAAAGATATATTTTATAAGACGAGAGGAAATTTTGCTCTACCCCTTTTTTCCTTTTTTTTTTTTTTTTTTTTTTTTTTTTTTTTTTTCTTTTCCGGCCACGTTTTTATTTTTATTTTTTTTTTTTTTATATGTGCCACTGAACGTTGAGTGACATTGCAGTCGAACGACGACGACGACCCTAAATTCCCCATTTTTCCTTTCTTTTTTTTTTTTTTTTTTTTCACCACAATAAAAAAGAAAATGTGAAAAGGGAACCAATTTCATCAAAATGGTCGGCAGCAAGTAGTGTACAACTAGCATAAAAAGATATTATAGAGTACGAAAGAAGGGGAGGAGGGGAGGGGATGGTCAATCAAAACAGATCCGACTTCATGTCTCTAACCGCTAACCCTTTGGACAAATTGGATGCCATTTCTCATGTTAAGTTGTTGTTTTTATTTGTTGCTGATTCCAGTGGACTGTTTGCTGCCGGGGACTCCCCTCACGTTATCAAAAAACAAAACAAAAAAACAAATGACTACCTTTACTTATATGTCCACTATCGATATTCACACATCATTTCAATGAATGAAATGTTAGTCGATGAGGGTGGGTATCGCTAATGAATTAACTTTGGGAGCCGAAATAAAAAGAAAAAGAGAATTAAAAGAAAAGACTGCAGTTAAGTAAATGGCTGGAAAAGGGTTCGGCCATCCGTGAGTGATGCCTTTCTCCTCACGCATTCACTTAATGCATGCATAACGAGCCGTAGGACAACGATGGGGGAAAGGCAAAAAAAAAAAAAAGAAAAGAAAAAAAAGAAAAGAAAATACATAGAGCGGGACTAGAGGAGGGTGAGGCAAATGGTATCACTGACTCTTGTTAGTTCAGCCACGTTGGCGTTCACGTACACGACGTCTAGCGTCTTCTCTTTTTCTCTCTGACGTCCTCTCTCAACTGTTCCATTTCCTTCTTTTCTTTGGCGCGAATCAATATCCTCTTGCGTCGGCTGTCACTGACTTTGGTCATTGGCTCTTTTTTCTTTTTCGCTCTTCTGTGTTAGGTAGACGACGACATTCGTCGTCGCTACGGGGAATTGAAATCGATACACACAGCAGCCCAAAAAGTAGTATGATAGGATACTAGATTCAATTTTTGTTTCTTGTTTTCTATTTTTTTTTTTTTTTTTTGTCCCAACCATCCACCACTAGGGCGATGTTTGTATTGCATCAAACGAGAGGTAAAAACATAAGGGAGGTCATCAATGCGCAGTGTGCGCGCGCGCTGCGCAATACGAAGCCAGTCGATTAAGAAATCAAAAGCAATTGAGGGACCAAAGATGATGGGTAGGCAAGCGAAGTGTGACGTCATGACGTCTGTCGAAGGCCAAAAAAAAAAAAAATAATAATAATAATAATAATAACAAGACGAGCAATCCATACGCAATGGACCATTCAAAAAAAAAAAAACGATCCATTGAGCTGATACGTTTTTTTTTTTTTTTCTCATCTCTTTTTTCTTTTTCAATTCGAGGAAGATGTAGCTTGGATATTGATTTCATCTGCTAACCTTTTTCTTTTCTTTTTTTTTTTTTTTTTTTTTTCTCTTATCCAAGGAACACGTATTACTCGCTTTTTGATGAAAAAGAAGAGAAAAGACGGGCTGGACACGAGGCACAAACAAACTGTGCGAGAGCTGCTGCGGCCAGTGATTTTCAATCCGGCAGCGATAAGAGGTCGGTTGAATTCTTCAATAAATGGAGCGGATGGGGGCAAACTCCAAAGTTTATTGAAAAAAAAAAAAAAAAAAAAAAAAAAAAAAAGATGTGAGGTAGTGCAAAGACGAGTTGTTTTTTTGTTTGTTTTTTTTCCTCCCTCACGCGGTACACGCAGAGTGTATAGATATCCCTTGTGTTATACAAACACGAACTGCTGGTGCAGCTTGAACAAGAAAACAGAGAGAGAAAGAGAGAAAAGTTGTTACATCAGACGAGGAAGAACTTTTTTTTTCGCCCTTTCAGCACACACACACACACACACACACACACACACACACACACACACACACACACACACACACACACACACACACACACACACACACACCATTTTCTTGCCGCGTCATAGAAAACTTTGATTTAATGGCCGCGTAATGTGGTGTACAACTTGTTTCGCAGCAACGCACTCTGTGACGTACTGTTAAGGCACACTATTTCATAATCACAATGTTAGATACAATAATAGGAACCCACTTGCGCGCTCCTCCGCCAATTGAGTTGCTGATGTCGTTCGTGTCTTTTCTTAAAAGACACGAATCTCGACACAGGGAAAAACAAAAAAACAAAACAGGCATCTCATTAGTAATGCGATACGACCGTCATGGAGACTGCGATAGTTATGAACCAATGTTGGGGGAAGCCCACCAATTAGTACAACGTCGAAAACCAAGCGCGCTATCAAACGCAAATGTCACATATCAAAATGATAATTCAACAACACGGAAAGGAAAAAAAAAAAAAAAAAAAAAAAAAACGAAAATAAAAAGTTCCTGTTTTTATGCGGAAAGAACAAAAAATAGAACACGTCGACAAAAAAAAAAAAAAATTGTTTTACATTTAAAAAAAAAAAAAAAGGGGGGGAACGAAATCCGTGTGCGTCCGGTGCAATATCAATAAATGTGTAATTCACATCTTCCTTTCAAAAAAAAAAAAAATAAATAAATAAATTCTTTTTTTTTTTTCGTTGAGGAGATCGTGCGTGTTGTATGGAAAAAAATAATATCGACACATAAAAGGCGGGAAAGCTTTTAGCAGTGCGCCTCATCATTCATCTCTCGGGCTCGTCATCGTAGACATTTTTTTTTTTTTTTTCTTTTTTGGCATGCGTTCCATGTCTTATTTCTCGGCGACGCTCGTTAAAAAAAAAAAAAAAAAAACGAAGAAGCGTGAAAAAGAAAGCACAGGCTTTTTTGGAATTACTCAATCTTGGCTAAAGGCTGACCGCATTGAAAACGGCAGAGGAAGCTGATTGTCGGATGATCCGTGTGAGCGTGTGTGTGTGTGTGTGTGTGTGTCCGCACTCGCATTGAATCAAGCCACTCGCATCCAATCACCTACGGCCGTATGGCCAGTTTGGCGGAAAAAGAATGGAAGCCCTTCATCATCGTCTTGCGAGTCACGCAAACTATGCAAAAATTGATACGAGTGAAAGAAAAACCGCTAGATGCGTTAATGACTAGTCCCCTTTCTATCAAAAGAAAACAAGTTCAATGACTATCCTTGTACGTTTTCCTGTAATCACAGTCGGCGGTACGCATCTAGAGTTCTGCTAGAGAGTGAACTGACATTCCTTTGTAGAAAAAAATAAGTGGCCAGTCGGCCAGATCGAGAAAGAGAATTCCGTCAGGTTTGACGTGGCCAAGTTTGCCAAAGGCGAAGCACCGTTCGGTCACACGCCATTCAACACGTCATGCACAGGTGAATGGTTAAACGCCATCATGTCTCTGTATGTGTCATAGACATCCACACAAAAATTCCAAGCTGTTCTTCCGCATGTTGAAACGTGTTTCCTTATGGCTCACGATATTCGTCCCCTTTAGTTGATTGACCTCTGCTGACAAAACACTCAAAAACATCTCGCCATTTAAATCGAAATCATCTGCGGACGATCCTCTGAAACGATCTCGTCCTTTAAACGTAGACGCGTACGACACATTCGGACGATAAGAAAATGGGGATAGATAGATAAACCAAAAAAATAAATAAATAAATAAATAAATAAATAAATAAAAATAAATGAGTATCCTTGATGATGATGCGTTCGACAGCTGAACTCATCCATCATCGGAACAGAAAAAAAAAATAAAATAAATGCGCCTAACTTTCTGGTTCAAGGTTCTTACTTTCGATGCTTGTCAAATTAACGGACCAACCACGTTATACGGGCTACCACACACTACTTTTGCGCCCTGTTGTATAATCTTCCTTCGCACACAACAGCGAGACGCTATCCATCAACGGGACTGACGTTGTCTCGCCAGTTTTTCCTTTTAATACGAACACCACAGGAGGGGAGGAAAAGCAAGGGAGAAAAAAAAACAAAAAACAAATTACGAATTGAAACAAGAAAGAAGTAAAAAACAAAAAAACAAAAAAAAACGTGTACACAAGTTACAATGAAGAGTTGCCACTGTGCTAGTGGCGATGAAGTAATAAACTCAGCAGGATGTATGTATATACATGTATGTCTATTAGAATATAGGAAAAGGGGGGAGAGGGATTTCCATGCAGCAGCGGCGGCCGCGATCATCATCAGCAGTTGTTTTAGCCGCGGTTAATGGTCGCGCCAAAGATAATGAGGCAAAAGAGAGGAAAAGAATAATAAGAAGAAAAAAAAAAAAAAGAAAAAGAAAAACAATCAGAGAGGAAGAAAGACTTCTAAAAAGAAGGGCACGTAACGAGGAGGATGAAGATTTGTTTTTTGTTTTGTTTTTTTTTCTTCCATTTTTCAAAATTAACCAGCCCCGTTTTTTTTTCCCGCGGTTGATTAAAGCTCGAGCCAGAGCAGTCACGACTCAGGTTGAACGTGCGTGAACACCAACGATCTCATTCTTTGTTCTTCTGTTTTTAATCTCTTTTTTTTTTTTTTTTTTTTTTTTTATTCTTCATTTGACGTCGTTTAAATGCCTTCAATCGACAGCAATTTGATGACACATGAACTCCCGCCGCCCATCCGCAAACATAAAAATCGGTCCATTTTTCCGACAGTACCGCTAGCAGATCCCGGAAAAATTGAGGAGGGCCAAGACGATATACACGTAATAGAGGAGGTTATGATTGGCAATCAACGGCTACCGTGATTGTTACACACCAGGAAAAAAAAAAAAGGAGGATAACAGTCACGATCTTATTTTTATAGCTCCCCTCCCGAAATTTCTTTCTGTTGTTGCAGGAAATCAAAAGAGAAAAAGAATTGTGAAGCTATGAAACAAACAAACATATTTTTCCTTTTTGTTTTGTTTGTTGCGACTGTTAACCGGTAGTCGACGAGAGTCCGCACGTCTACATACGTAATTAACCCCCACTACATGCCCAGAAGCCACAGCAACATCAGAAAAAAAAAAAAAAAAAATAAAATAAAATAAAATAAAATCTCTGTAAGATGAAGATTCAAGAAAAAAAAGAAAACGAAATAATTTTGTTTTCTTTCTTTCAACTCAGGGAAAAGGTTCTTTCTTTTTTTTTTTTTTCTTCATATGCCCTAAAGAAAATATAAAATATAAAACCGTTTTTTTTTTGTTTTTTTTTCTTCGGAGAAGAAAGAAGGTCGTGACTTTGAAAAAGGAAGAGGAGCATTGCTCAGATAATTTGGCCAGGTATACGCTCATTTAACTTTGGTCGCCCCCTAGAAGAAGTCCGTGGCGTGTGCGTGTTAGCCACCAAAACGCACGGCATGTGTGTTTGCGCCAGTTATTCTTTTTTTTTTTTTTTTCAAACTCGTTCTTTTCATTCGGGATGCCATCTACCTTTACATACGAAATAAGGTAACAACACCCAGAAGCCATTTTTTTTTTTTTTTCTTTCTGACCTCTCGTACGAGGAGATGATTTTTAAAGAAAAAAAAAAAAAAAAAGTAGACGCAATTACGGAAAAGCCTCTGAGTGTTGTGTCTCGCGAGCTGTGGCTGAAGGGCAACTCCTCCTCTTCCATGAGAGTCGAAAACGATTCATTATTACCGTAATCATTGCTGCTCTCTATCCCCCCCCCTCTCTCTCAGTTCCAGTCGAGAAAAAAAAAAAAAAAAAAAAAAAAAAAATAAATATTTATCGAAGAGAAAGAAGCCAAACCAATCCAATTCACGTGAATCGAGTCTTTGGCTTTTTGATGGGATCGCGGCAAACAAAATTCCTCACCAACGGAATTCATTTCTATCGCGATCTCGTTATCATCTTTGAGTCGTCCTTCGTTTTTGAAAACCGTTCAAGTTATTTCACAGTTAAAAAGGGGGGGAGGGGAATGAAAAAAAAAAAAAAAAAAAAAAAAAGAGTCGGTACAAATCCGTAACAATCCGCGGGATTTCGGGCCACCTGTTACGCACACACTGCGCAAACGGGCCGGCTTTGTTCTTTTCTTTATTTTTTTTTTTTAAAGCGAGTGTGTAAATGGATCGCTCGCTTCTCGCCATCACGTAAAAGTTCTGGCACATCCTCTCGAAAAAGAAAAAAAAAAAAAAAAAAAAAAAATAGGCAACTGACTCGTCTCATTTCAACCGACATCTTTTCTTCTAAAAAAAAAAAACACGGGCGGTCTGGTGTGTGTCGGGACTGTTGAACGCACGTGCGTAACTGCCAGCACACACACATGCGAGACGTGAAACAGAGGTCAAAGAAAGAGAGGCAGCCCTCAATTCATTTGGCAGCTGTCGGTGACCCGATGAAACATACTGGCTGTCTTTATTTTTTTAACAGACAACGGAAACGCAGTGTCTATTCGGTTTCGATTAACATTTCAAAGAAGAAGGGGAAAAAAAATTTTAAAAAAAGAATTCAATGGCTAATGAGTGCACCATGGTGGCGCGAGATGGTGGATTTTGAGATGATGGGAAATCATCTCGTATGTGTTGTAGAGGATATACTTTTGATTTTTCTCCTTAACATCTTTGCCTTCTCTCCTGTCTTCATCCGTCTTCTTTCCCACGGTTCGAGTCGAGGGTGAGCTTGAAATTTGATGAGTTCCCTTCTTTCTTTTTTTTTTTTGAATGCTACGATACTCCTACTGCATGTACGTGGTGTGTGTGTGTGTGTGTGTGTATGTAGAAAGACAACACGGTACAACTATCTCGCACACATCCACGCATCCCGCATGCAGCTGTGCGCGTCCCCCGCTTGGCTACCAACCATCAGCACAAGAAGGGAAGAAGTCCCGGTCCTTTCTACAAGCCCTCCGAACAACATCTCCTCTTTCATTTTTTTTTTTTTTTTTGAGAGTTTTGGGCTTCGTATTAGAGACTTGACATATGCTGGCCATTTGCAAAGCCTAAAAAGAATAAACTTTGTTTTTTTTTCTTCTCATCAATTTTGGTGTTCCAGTCGCGCCTATTCTCATCTTTGTTTACGACTGGGGTAATCATCCACCAAGGACGGACCGTACTTCTTTTTGTTGTTGTTGTTGATTTTTTTTTTTTTTTTTTTTTTAAAGAATACGGATGGAATAGAAATAAAAATTTCAGAAATATGGATCCTAGGTGGTTGGCTTTTTGCTGGTGTAACTCGTCATTTAAACAAGTCTTAGCCCTAAGGAGGAATTGCTTTCTGGACAGTTTCTTTTTTCTTTCTTTTTTTTTTTTTTCTATCCCTTCGTCCGTTTTCAAGTTGAAAAAAGGAAAAAAAAAAAAAAAAAAAAAAAAAAAAGTGTGAGAAGTGTAGTGTGATATTCTGAGAGTTGTTGCTCACGTCATTTAACCGAGCGGCGTGAGTTTTTGAAAGTCACGGCTCGACGGTTTTATTGGAACCTTTTCACGAGGAGCGTCAAGGGTTATTTTTATATTTTTCTTTCACCGTCCACACATTTTTTTTTCTTTTTTTTCTGGAAATGTTAACGTGGCCGAAAAAAAAAAAAAAAATCTTTCGGGGGGTTAATTTTCGGGAAAACGTTTACGACTTTGAGTAAGCAAAACTCATGATCGCTAGCAGACATTTCTACCTTTTTTAGCTAAACTGGTGTCGTCGAGGCCAGTCATAAAAAAAAAAAAAAAAAAGGAAAAAGACATTGAACTAAAAGATCACTAAAGTTGACAAAAGATCTCTTTTCTTTTTGAGATTTAACGATCGCTGGAAATAGCAAAAAAAAAAAAAAAAAAAAAAAAAGCCACACACAAAAAAATAAATGGTATTTTGTAAAAATGCGCGCGCCATTAATACGATAGACGAAAAAATTGGAAGACGAGCGAAAAAAAAAAAAAGAGAGAGAGAGAGAGCATATCCGGTGGTTTGCAAGACACAGCTGGTTTGGATCATTGAGGATGACGGACGACCGCAAAAGGCCAACGGGTCCACTAAGAAGAAGAAGAAGAAGAAGGGGGGGGGGGGGGGGGCCAACAGGTTGCGACCAGACATTGGAAAGAGGAAAAGTTCAAGTGTCAACCACTTTCTGCCTTCCGCAATCAAGAGAGAATGAGGATGAGGGAGTTTTTAAAAAAAAAAAAAAAAAAAAATTACAAGTTGATCTTTGGTAGGACATTTTTGTCCTGAAAAAGACACTGTACAATCGAGGAGGAATGACCCGTCTCAACTTTCTTTTCAAACCGTTTGTCTTTAATGGTAGCAAATAAAAAAAAAAAAAAAAAAGGAACGAACATGTGCACCCAATATGACGCACCCCGTGTCGTTTCTATGGCAACAAGTGGGCCGTCAACGAGGGGGAGAAGCTGCCGGACAAGCTGGGGAAAAAAGAAATAATATTCAATAACACAAACGCTAGCCATTTCTTTTTCATATGGCCGAACAGAACAGGACCGGAACTCGTTACCCTGCGAGCAATTTGACAGGAGGTAAAAGAAAAAAAAAAAACATTCGAAAATGATGGCAATGAATTCCACGCTAGCAAAAGTGTCAAAAAATTACACGAAACCCTGCCCCTTGAAAACACAAAAACAAAAAAAAAAAAAAAAAAAAAAAATGAACTAAAAGACGAAGAAGAAGAACGACGACAAGAGTCATCCTGCTGTTAATACTACGCGCGGGTCATGGCAACCTTCGGAACAGGTGAACGACTCATTTCCGCTCACTCTTTCTTTCTCATTCTCTTGGAAGAAAATAAAAACAAGAGAGAGAGAGCGGGATCACACGCTGTCGCGCGCAGTTCAACCGCAGCTACCGGATAAAGAAATAAGACAAGGAGAGAGTTTTCTTTTTTTGTGTGTGTGTGTGTGTGTGTGTGTGTGTTGTTGTGCGTATAAATTTGGAAGAGTAAAAAAGAAACAAAGAAGTTGCCCTTCATGTTACGCCCCGTTCCACAGACTATATCTCAACCCACCCCAAGTCCAAGGCAACATCACGCGACGACCCCGTTGCTAGGGGGTCACGCGGGACTTGCTTTTTGGTGGAAGAAGGGCCAAGGTTACATTAGACATCTATAGGTAACACTACGCTACAACTGCACACCTATCAAATAGAGGGAAAAAAAAATGAGAAAAGAAAGACAGGAAAGACGACATTACACACGACAAAGATGACCCCTCCCCTCCCTCTCCTCCTACCCTATAATACCAAGTCTTCCCATCTTTTGATTTGATTTCTCATTTTAGGGTCCCCAAATCGAGTGTTTTATGGAACACAAGGAATCTGGGAATAGGAACGATATCGTCAAACGAAGACGTACGTGCGTTATAGGACGAACCCCCAAAAAGATAAATTAAGAGATACGTTCCCCCCCCCCCACCTTCGCTTTTCAACACCCAACAACCCCAGGTGATTTCAATCTCTTTTCGTGTGTTGAAAGAAAGGAGACAAGTTGAAAGGTGAGCCCTAGAAAGAGAGGGGGGGTGACGAGAGATGTGAATCTACACGATTTTTTCCCACACGAAAGTAACTTCCGTCATTCAATTTTTTTTTTTTTCCAAAACAAGAGAAAATGAAAACTCCATCAAATTGGTTACTAAAAAAAAAAAAAAAAAAAAAATCAATATCGATCGTATAGGGCGAATCGGATACGCCCTACAGCTGCAGGAAGTCTATACACGTTCACGCTCTTTCTTTTTTTTTTTTTTTTCCTACCCGTATGATTACCCAACGGACATCGAAGAAAAAAAAAAAATAAAATAGAGAAAACCAAACAAACAGATCTGCTGGTGCCAACATATTACATGGATTCTCTCCAGTGTGACATTGATATTGTTTATAGACCAAAACATTTCGGAAAGAAAAAAGGGGGCCAGGTTGTGCAATCCTCTGTGGAGGAGAGACTGAAGAAAATGACGATCGCATGACCCATCCACCACACCTTTGGGAAGAAGAGGGGCCAGCTCACTCTCTAGCATCTCTATTACGTACCCAAAAGAGAGAAGGAAAGAAAAAAAAAAAAAAAAAAAAAAAAAAATTCTGGAAATACGAGAAGCGTCTTTAGCATTACACATATGATATAACTAAGACTTTTTATTTTCTTTTGTTATAGTGGCTGAAGTGTCTTGGATCAAGAAAGCGGAGAAGGTCCCCCCCCCCCCCCCCTCAAGTTCTATGCTTCTCTTTTCGCCGCATCGAGGGCCATACGTACGGACGCTAAAGGGAAAGTCATTGGCTAATACTTTGTATTTTATTATTAGATAAGGTGAAAGGAATGAGATGAAGTAAAGATGCGGGCTTCGACCTTTTTTCTTTTATTCTGGCAATTCCTTTGACTTTAAGGAGAGAAGAAAAAAAAAAGGAAAACGAAAAAATCCGACACCAAGAGGACGCTCGTGTGAATGCCCCATCCGGCAAAAGGGGATGGTCATTTGACACGGCAATACGGGTCCTATCTGTCCGTCTTTTTCTTTCTTTTTTTTTTTATTGCTTCATCATTTAAAAAGAAAGACACGTACAAAAAGGGAATGAATGCTCATACAAGTAAAAGGCAATAATGGTTTAACTTAAGAGCTGATAACCAGTTCATGCTGGCCGTTTTGTCAAGTCGCAAAAAGAACCAGATTCAAACAGCCATTATTTATGTTCAACCATTTTTTTGTTTTAGAATTACCAAATTGTTTTTCTCTAAAGCAGGAAAAAAAAAATCAAAATCGAAGAAAAAAAAAAAACAACACGAAAACCTCCCAAAAAAAGGAGGAAACGGCAATCAAATGTGAACAACAAAAAAAAAAAAAAATAAGGAAAATAATAAAATGAAATTGCTTAAAGCCCTCCGGTCAATTCATTATAAACTTTTTTTTTTTTTTTTTTTTATAGCCGACCAGAGGAAGCCCAAGCAGATAAGAGACAGAGGTAGCCGGAGTTGAGCGGAAGTCTTGCTCCGCTCATTAGAAGCTATTTAACTGCCCGTTTATAAATATATTTATTTTCATTTTATTTGAAAGGAAAAAAAAAAAAAAAAGAATTCCAACAAACACACACGAAAAAAAAAAATATATATATAAGGAAAAAAGAAAAATGATTTCACTATTTTAATTTATAATCTTACGAGACGGTCGTCATGCCTTGTGACATGAAAAAAAAAAAAAAGAGAAATAAAATATACATGTACGATATTCATCTCTTTCTTCTTTCTTCTTCCCCTCACCGTTTTTCCCTGAGATTCCGAGTCGACTTGCTTTATTGTCCAAAAGATCCCAACAGAGGAGCTTCTAACCCTTTTATTTTATTTTTTACTTATCAAATCTCCCGATAAAAATGTTCCTTTTTTTTTTTCCGGTAGTGGAACACACGTTGCCGCCACATTCCAGTCGAAAATCCATCAACGGCTGGGAGAAAAAAAAAAAAAAAAAAAAGGACCGCAAAGTGCACACGCAGACAAAACAAAAATGGCTGTCGAAATGTTGAAAATGCGCCTCGGAATAGTGTGGTATTTTAGCAACGTCTAAAATTATTATCGAAAGAGAAAAAGAAATGTGTTGATCCCCCTATTTTTTTTTGTGTGTGTGTCTGTGTTCCAGTAGTTGTCAATCGACAACTATTTTTTTTTTTTCTTCTTTCCCTTGAGCTGCACAACATCGACCCCCCCTTTTTTTTTTTTTCCTTTCTCAAACAGATAAAACATTCCATCGGTGGAACGCCTCCGGTTCGGACGAGAATCTTCATCCGGACCCAACCCAAACCCAACTGGATTTCCAAATTTTTATTTCATTTTTTTTTTTTTCTTTTCTCTTTAGTTAAACAAACCAGAACGATAATGGGAGAAGCCATTTCTTTGTTAATGTGTACGTATTTGTCCTGCCGTTTCTCAAACGATCCGCGCAATCCATCGAGAAAAATAGGGACAATGTAAAAAAAAACAAAAATAAATAAATAAAACGAGCTAAAAGATGCGGCAATAAAAAAAAATATAAGAAATCAACACGTAGAGAATCCAATAGGATCGACACGACAGGCATTTTCCCTTGGCCACTCACGCTAAATCCCCCCCCCCCCCCGTCTGCTAAACTTGCAGGCCCTTTTATAAGTGCTACGATCGCCCTTGTGAGCAGGGACGTTAGCGTGGGAAAACTCAAAGCTTTTTCGAGTAAAAAACTAAAGGGGGGGGGGGGGGGGGGGGAATAAAAGAAACCAGTCGGTGCCGAATTCAGCCGGACCGATGGTGGTGTCATGTGTACAGGCGGACACGGGAAAGTTCAAGTTAAAAAGACACGGGAAAAAAAAAAAAAACATTACAACTATCCAGGTGTGTAACGTAAGAAAATACGAAAGAGTTTCGTTTGTTAATTGGATTTTGAAAAAAAAAAATAAAATAAAATACAAAGTTCCATTCTGCTTGCCTATTTTTTTTTTTTTTTTAATTCGTGTGTGTGTGTGTGTGTGTGTGTGCGTGTGTTGCCAGGCGATAGGACTTTTTGTTTAGATATTGATTTAGCGATTCATGGCGAGTCGCGCAATTGTCATCTGCTTTCGTTCCAGTTCCGGCCCGCAAAAACTGTTTGTGTATCCCTCAGGTGTACGTCGGTTGTCAGGGCGTGTAAAGACGCCGAAAAGTTTGTTGCTGTTGGCGTGTCAACGCTATTTTCTTTTTTAAAGGCATTTCTACTTTTTCCCACAGAACAAAACATAAATCGCCATGTTTTTGTGATTGTTTTTTTTTTCTTTTACATGGCTTCACTAGAATTTTTGAAAAGAAAAAACCTTGTCGAAATAAACGTAAACTGTCTGTCTTTAATTGACATCAACAAATCATCAAGGCTGTCCATCAAATTTTACACGGAGGGAGAAAAAAAAAAAGAAGAAATGATTAAATTTATCCTTAAATTGGAAATGGAGGACTGGTGATGGACGTCAACAAATTCTGAATTTCATTTCGTTTACAACAACAACAAAAAAAAATCAAATAAAAAAGGGACAATGTTATCTCAAAAATGTTGGCATTTATCTCTTAATTGGTAAACAAATGAAATTTAAAAGTTTGTTTTTTCCTTTTTTTTTTTTTTTTTTTTTTTCTCGAATGGACAGGGGATTCGGTAAATCCCGTTTGTTGAGGACGTCATTTTGCCGGTGCTACACACGCGAAATCTCGTACGCGGCTAAACCTTTTCCCTCCGACAGAAAAGACAAAGTGTTTCTAGCGTGTACGCGCACTTGTCGTGTTTCACGAATCGTACGTTAACGGACTCGCAGCTAAGTCCCGTCCAAATTGAAACGAAATCATTTCTCGCTTTCCAATTGAGCGCGTGTGACAAGCAAATAACTTTTGTTCAAAGAGTCACGTTGACGCATTGATTTTTATTTTTCTTTTTTTACAGTTCGAAAAGAAAAAAAAAAAGGTTTTTCTTTTGAATATATTTAACTACGTCGTTGTTTATTATTATTTATTCAATTTTTCTTTTTTTGGCCGGCCAAATGTCGAAGGAAACGACAACATCAAAAAGACGATCGGAAAAGGCTGTCCGCGTATATATTTAAAAAAAAAAAAAAAGGAAGAAATTCACGACCGACTAATAAAAAAATAACACGGCACCATCGAACGATACAAACACGCAACGAAAAAAAAAAAAATAATAATAAAAATAGAAGAAGAAGACGAAAATGGACGAAAGGCGAATGGATAGGTCTCTCGCTCTCTCGCTCTCTTCGACCGTAAAGGACACGGGCTATACAAACAGAAACCATCCGCACTGCGGAGACGTATTACGCGCGTTTGAATAAAAAAAGAAGTCACACAACCCGATCCTTTTTCTTTTCTCCTTTTCGTATATACGTGATATTTATTTAAAAGTCGAACTATAGAGAGGGGGAGAGAGAGAGAGAGCAAAAGCCACACACACACACACACACACGCAGACATTTTTTTGTACGGGTTTTGTTTCTTCTTGGTGGGATTTTCAGAGAGAGAGAGAGAGAGAAAGAGATCGGTAGGAAATGATTATGTCACAAATGGTGGTTACAGTCGCTTGGGGTAGTGGTATCTCAAAGTTATTTCTCTCCCCACCCCCTCCATGTCTGGGTATTTTTTTTTTTTTTGTTTGTTTGTTTCCCTTTTAAAAAAATAAAATCTGGCTGATACATTTAACAGATAAAATTGTTTTCTGTGTAAATGTTCCGAGTTTCTTTCCTTTTTTTTTATTTTTTATCTTCGTTTCGTGAGTTTTGTTCCATCGATCTCTTTGGGAGTTCTTGGGTCCGCTACTGGATAATATTAAGGGAAAAAAAAAATGGTCAAGAGCGGCGGGATGCTATTAAAAGAAATAAACCCCCTCGGAAAAAAAGGGGGAAACAGAAAAAAAAAAAAAAAGACGAGAGAAAAATGACAACCCCCCACACACACACAACGGTTGCGACTCTCTCTTGTGGGGTAAACGGCCATTTTGAAATCGAAAAATAGCAACAAAAGAATCACGGCGGGGGATATTACAGTTGTTTAATGTTTTCAAGTGAAAAAGAAAAAGAAAAAAAAGCACGCGACTCGAAGAGATGCGGGAGGTATAGAGCGCATTTCTAAAAAAAGAAAAGACGTGGGCCCAGGCCTTTTTTTTTTTTTTTATTATTATTATTATTCCACCCTTAAATGACACACAAGCAGACAAGGGTATTAACATCTTTCGTGATTCCCTTTTTGAACTTGTACGATCCCGCATGGAGAAGAAATCAAGAATCGATTGTTTGTACGCACTAAAAGGAAAAAAAAAGTGCTTTGAAGTCCCCTCCTCGCCTTATCCGATAACCTCCCAAGAAAAGAATACGATTTTAAATCGCATAAAGAGTTACCATCAAATTGAACCTTGCGTAACATTCTTTGATAAGAGCTTAAGGGTAATGATCGATAAATGACACTAATCTAGTCATTTTCAAAAGCTTCTTTTTTTTTTTTTTCATTGTAAATCATAAAAGAAAAAAAAGGAGGGGGGGGGTTTGCTTTTTTTTTTTTTTTTTTTTTGTGCTACATCAAAAGACCTGTCGCTACGAAGTCGTTTGGCGTAATGAAGAAAGCGCCTAACAGGAAAAAGAGAATTTAAAAAAAAAAAAAAAGGGAGCGGCAAGCCAAACAGAGAAAGAATCCAAGACTCAGGGAATCCCACGTTGTTCAGTAATGCCGACATCCTTGCGATAATTACACAACAATTTGACGAGAGGAAAAAAAAAGAAGGGCGAACACGGTGCAATAGAATAAATAGAAGAGAAAGAAAATGGTGTTAAAAAGAAATCGGTAGTTGTAGTGGAAACAGAGCACACACACACACACACAAACTTCCGGCTGTTGTGTGGTCTCCCTTCTATAATATTTATATATATTTTTTTTTTTTCGAAGAAATAAAAATGCCTTGTTTTTTTTTCTTCGAGGAAACCATCAAGAAAGAAGACAACAAAACAAGGGGGTAAAGTGGATTTCCTGATTCTTTTCTCTTTTATCGAATGTTTCAGGAAAAAAAAAAAAGAGAGCCATTCCTTGGAAAAAAAAAATCGAAAACAATGGTGAGAAATGATCTCTCGTTTTATATCGGTGGCATCCATATTTCGCACCGAGTGCTGCGACGTAAACGTGTCCCGTATAAAATCGAACGACGTTACAAGTTGAAAAAAAAAAATAAAAAATTGAACGAAATGTTTTTAGACCGTTCCGAGAAGTAAAACTTGACAAGCGGCCATTATTGTATCGACATTTTCGTTTTTAAAAGAGATAGCGGTCGCAAATACATAAGAAAACGTTCTACCCAAAAAAAAAAAAGAAAAACATCATTTGTTCATGGAAGATTACAAAAAAAAAAAAAAAAAAAATAAATAATGTTTGATTTCCATTTATGAATGGTGTTGTTCGGTGGTTGATACAAGCGGGCCAGGCGTCAACAACCTCATCTGTACGCAGATTGGAAGGAGAAAGAAAGAAAAAAAAAAAAAAAGGGCCAGCGATACAAATCAAGTTTTTTCCCATCTTCTAGACGCCCCATTTCCAATGCAATCCGATTGATAGCGATGGTGGTCGAATACGATTTTCTGCGGGTCTCTCTATGCAAGACCACATTTACGACTGACGCAACATCACATTCCCCCCCCCTCCCTTACAAAGGCAAGCCATTGAACAATAAGATGAAAGAAAGAACGAACGAACGAACGAACGAAAAAAAAAATGACTAGCCATAATAGTTGATATGCATCGCGTTTGACCAGTTTTGTTATTCCATTTTATGTTTTTGATTTAAAACGCACAACACGTCATCGCAAACATCACTTTTAAATTTTGTAATTTTTTTGTTTCTTTTTAACGAATAAAGAAATCGAATAAAAGCGGATTTTTCCAGGGGGTGCCGGACTCCCCTTTTCCTCTCTAGGTGATGATAGAAGCCCCATTTCCTGCTTCCGCCGGTTCAAAACCGTGGCCCGATTGCGCGCATTCATAATTTAAAAAAAAAAAGGGGGGGGGGGATGTTGTTTTAAAGCTTTTAAAAAACAGTTCGTTATCACACGCTGGTACAAAACAGTTAACAACACCATTACAAACGTACCGACCCCAACTTGATGATTTTTTTGTCGTCCTCATTTCTTATTTCCTTCCCGTAGGTTAGGCCCATTTTGTGTGTGTGTGTGTGGAATCCCTTCCTTTAATCCCAAATTAATATTTAATCCAATCCATTATGAACGGCTCAAAAATTTAATCTTTCTTTTTAACCCATTAGTCGACAAGCAAAGTACACAAGAAAAAAAAAAAAATTTGGGGAAACCCAAAACATGTTGGTATTACTAAAGAACCAATTAGGACGAGCTACTTCCGCACTCATTCTGCACATTCCGGTTCGTTTCCTTTCCAAAATAAAGAAGAAAAAAAAAAAGAGTTGCAACAAAAGCAGGTGAAGCCAGTCGTTCTCCTCCTCCACCGCTAAGTATTTCAGCTTCAACAAGCAAAACAACATTTACAAGAAAAAACAAAAAAAAAACAAGAAAGTCCGTCAGCTCCAGACTTTCCACCTGACTTGATTTGATGGCCGTTAAAAGAAGAAGAAAATTGTGTGTGGGGGAGGACGAAGAGAAAGGCACGCGCGCGCGTTGCACGAACGTGCCGACTCCCGCAACGACTTCTTGTTTCCACCCCGTTCGACCTTCTCATTTTGTCTCATCTTTGCGGTTTTCTTGTTGTTTCGATTCGACTCGATGATCTCGGACGTCGTTTTCTTCTCTCTTTCGTCCTAGGTCCTCGGCCCAAGTTGAGCGTGAAACCGCACACGCACAACCGCTAGTAGCAGAGAATGTACATAAGTGCGGAAAGGGGGAATCGAAAACGATCCAGATATATAGACACACAGTGTTGCTATAGACTCTCGCGTCTATATAACACACAGTAGCTACTTCATTGCAAGTGAGGCGGTGCTGGCGCGTGCATCTTTTATTTGGCCTTTATGTCTTCGAACCCACCACCACCACTAGGCAAACTATCGCGGCAGATAGATAAAAAATAAAATAAAATAAAATAAAAACGAAAATAGGAAGAACGGCGGGGGGAGTAGCAAAAAAAAAAAAAAAAATGAGGACGAACGCATTGCACGAACGAGAGGATCAGGACCCCCTATCGGTGGATGAGAAAACGGGTATTTGAGCGTCGTGTAATTTGCTGTGTCTTCTACATCTCGATTGAGGGTTGGCCTCGAGACGCAGCAGATAACTAAAAAAAAAGAGAGAGAGAGAGAGAGGAAAGGGGGGCATGAAACGCGAAAACTGCCTGTAATTCACACAGGCTATCCCGTTTGAAATTGTCGTACTACGGGAATATGTGTGACGTTCGTTTCCTGGCCAAAGCATTTAGTTCTTGAATAGCGGCAAAGGGAGAAATTCTTTTTACAAACTGATCTTTGTGACGAAGAAAGCACAGAAAAAATAAAAAAAGAAAAAGAAGAGGGGATAGAATTGATATACAGGCTTTTCTTTGCCTACCCTCCCCAACCCAATTTGAATTCTACAACCTCATTCCGTTGGTTGTTGGCAGCCAATAAAAAACGTCTCCGCGATTGTTTGTCACGATGCCAGCAAGATTGGAAGGCAGTAAGCAAAAGAAGGATGAAAAAAAAAAAGGAATTGCGAAGAAAAGATTGAGTCAAGTTGTGTGGACTCTTCTACCCCCCCCCCCCCCACTCTTTGACTATATACTTGTCGGGATTCGAATGGACCGCCCTTTTTGGATCGATGATGTCGCCATTTCCCCCCCCCCTTTTTTTTACCAAGGGAGGAGAAATTGTGAACGCGGAGAAGACGATCTTTTGATCGATCGTTTCTTGTTTATGATTTCCCTTTTGGTCGGCTTCATCTTTCTACATCCCAAAAAACAACGTTTTGATTTTATTTCACGTAATTTTTCTCTTATAATATTTCAAAAAGAAACAACAAAAAAACAATTTGATCACACCCCACGCAAAAAGAAAATGGATAGACGAGGTGAAGAAAGGTTTCACTCGTCGGCCGTCATCATTAACATCAAATTTGAAAAAAACGGGATCATTTCTCTTCATCGCTTAAAAGCGATCAATCATTTCTACGTGGTAATTTACGAAAATTGTTTTTCAAAAATGCCTGCTTTCCATAAGTGTTTTTTCAATGAAGAAAAACAAAAAAAAAGAAAGACGAAAATCAAGTTAGTTCGTTGTGTACCCTCGTATATAACCAAGCGTCGTATTTTTTTTTGTACGTCTTCGGAACCCAAAGTCGGTCCGACTCCCGCAACGATTTCCCCCCCTTTTTAGAAGCCCCTGCGTACAAGGAAGAACAGAATCCACCCCAATTGGCTAATACCAAGACGAAGGGTCTTTAAACGAACGACCGCAGTCAATACAACCCCCCCCCCGGTGCAGGTGGCAAAACCCTTTATCAAGCCCACCCCCGGCCTTTATGAAAGTGCTTCTATTCAAAATAAACAAAGCAATTCCACAATGTTTTTTGAGGGTGGGCGAAAAATTATTCGGGAAAGAAAAATGCAATGCTCGTCGTTCATTGACAGAAGGGGCGTGAATCGGCAGATGGTAATAAGAAACCCTCACCGTTTTTTGAAACGCCCGACCGGATAGGAATCAAAAGGTTCAAAATTACACACACAAAATGCGTCACGTATACAAGGAAAAAAAATTTTTTTTGCAAGTGAAACGGTGTTTAGTTGAATCGGCAACAGTCTAGGAATCTCAAAGGACAAAAAAAAAAAAAAAAAAGGCTATTGAATGTTGAAAAAGAAAAAAATCGGAGCGGGGAATACAATTTGTCCGCGTGATTGCGTCTCTTCTTTCGCTTTCACGCTTCACGAGAAGATATTCACACGTTGCCGCTTCTTTTTCTTCTAGTATTTGGGTTCCAATAAGAAAAGACGACCATTACAAGTACCGTTTCATTTCTAAAAATATAAAATTCCGAACAAAAAGGAATGGAGTAACGGAGACGCGTTCGATCCTTCTCTATCAGACTTGGGAAAATAGGACGGCTCTTCGACATTTAAAAAAAAAAAAAAAGGGTAACGAAAAATGATTCAACTGATTCAATCATCTTCTTCAATGATTTAAAAGAATGTTTTTTTTTTTTTCAAGGGATGATTTTTAAAATTTTATGGCCATTTGCTCGGCAGGTGGCGGAAGCCCGTTCAATGCCCTTTTCTACTAATTCTGTTGACGTTAAAAAAAAAAAAATGGCGGGACCAACGTCCATAACTGGTGCTGTTTAACGGCTACCTCAAAAAAAAAACGGAGAGGAAGTTGTTCCCCTCAAGAAATAGATTTTTCTTTCGTGAGGGGGTTTGTTTCAATTCCCCCCAAAAAAACTTGTAGGAGCAACAAATTGAAATAAACCAACAACAAAAAAATGGGCGTTTAATTTACGTTTTCTAGGGCAGGGATTTTGTTTCCTGGAATTTTTCAAACCAGCCTATTATTTCCAAACACTCTATTTTTTTTCCCTGATTGATAGGAAAAAAAAAATAAAATAAACGATAAGTAAAGAAAAAATAATAAATAAACGATAAGTAAGAAAAAAAAGGGGGCCATACACACACACGGCACTGATTGAATTACAACCAGAAAAGTCATCGACTTTTTTTTGTGTGTGTGTGTGTGTTATATACGCCTTCAATTCACGACTAGAGTTCTACATGGAGACCTCACACTCCCACGAAGATGGACGTCATCGACGCCGCCATAGCAATCTCGAGAGAAAAAAAAAATGAATCGTGAGGTAAAAGATGATAATAACCAACGAGAAAAAAAGCAATTCCCGTTTTTCTTTCGATTTCGTGTTTTCTTGGAGGCTGACCCATTTCGAAGTCAGGCAAAACAATAGAACGCGGACGTGATTTGTTGTTGCATGCAAAGCACTTCAAATTATTTTTCATAGAAAAAGAGGAAAATAAAAAATAAACAATCACGAAAGAGATGACAATCTTGAACGATATCGTCACTGTGCCATACAGAAATTTCCTTTCAACTCACAGATGGTTATCTACAGAAAACGTGTTCAATATGACGGCGAAACCCCCCCCTCCCCCTTTTTGGTTTCGTGATGTCATACAAACTTTCGATCAAAGTCAAATTATAAGCCGCCCACACACCTTCGAGCGAAAATATAGAAAAAAAAACATACGCCCGAAGACGCCAACAGATGGCGTTTAGTTCGACACAATTTTTACGACCCACACCCCCCGCACTAATGTCTTACCCCCTTTGGCCTTTTTTTTTTTTCTTTCTTTTCTTTTTTACTTTTCTTTTTGTCTTTAACAACTTCAACTACTTGTCCACATCCGGTGCGTGAATCAAAAGGATGGAGAGGGGGAAAGACATTAGGTGTGTAAGCAAGAACGGCACAGTAGCGCATAAATATTAGATATCCAACAGGATGGCATTGATACGTAATCCTCGTCGAGTTTTGAAATTCAACCACGTGGCAAATCTCGATGTGAAACACAAAAAAAACGCAGCAATAAAAAATGGAAGACAGAGGAAAGCGTAGACTTACATGATGTGGATAACAAGGTGATCAACAGCAGGCAGAACGACAGGTGGAGCATTTTCGTCGACTTCCAATCCATGATGATTGAACTGATCACGTGCAGATGAGGGGAGAAAGAGAAAAGTTTGAGTTCCACTCGATTGCAGCACACACAAACTGAGTGTACGGCAGTATGAGGAAGAAAAAAAAAGGATAATCCGGCTCACAGTTTTAATCCAGTTTCACGGGATGATGGTAGCCAATCACAGACTCTGTTGGTCAGAGTCATTCACGAGACACACGGGCAGGGCACAACACACATCGATGGCTCGTCAAAGTCAGAAAGAAACAAACATCAATCCGTTTTTTTTTCTCGTATAGTTATTTCTCTCCTGGGAGGTCTGAAAACGTTTTTAACAGTCAAATCGTATGCTAATCAGTATAGAGTATATCTGCTTTTTCTCTCTCTCTTTCTCTCTTTTTTGGGCTGCGATTGATGATCGACGCAGGCCCTGGGCTGACACCCAGGAACACCACCAAACTCTCTATTACACAGACACTCACACATAGGCATAAACCATAGAATGTATTCGTTTTTGGGAAAAGAAGCACAGGTGTAACTGAAATCCACGCGGGTCGAGGAGGAGAGAAAAAAAAATGGTGTCCGATGCAGGTGGCGGGAAGAGAGAAACCAAAGTCACACTTTCGTTGGAAGACAATTGCTAATTGGGCTAGCAAAACAAAAGCGAACTCGATTGTTTGACGTTTGAAATTAGTTTCGGGCAAGACGAAAATGTTTGGGAAAACACAAAAAAACGATGTTTTCGATGTGAAAAAGCGAAAATTTCACAGTTACGTCGGACACGACCTCCTTCTCTCGCAGACTGGCTCACACTGAAGCAGCACACACCGCCGGCCTCTCAATGTTCTCCCCCTATGCTCAACTTGGCCACCAGAGGCTCTGCTGTTCGCCTTCCTGCCGTGGCCCTTATTCTTTGCCCGCCAAATTCATCTTTTCCCTTTCAAACAGGAAGAAAAAATACAAAAAAAAAATAAAATTAAAAATATATATATAAAAAAAGCCCGCGAGGAATGACTCCGCCTTCTAGCGCACGCTCAGCCGTCCTCATTTAAAAAATAAGAATAAAAAAAAAACTTTTCTTTATTGAATGAATGAAAAGACCATCATCATCGTCAACTCGCCTAGGGCACAACGTGTAAACGTCTTTTGCGTGAAAAAGTTGTAGCCGTACGCTGTACAAGAGAGGAAGGTGAAGGGGGAAGCTTTTTGATGGCACCGATTAATCCGAATCAATACACCAATCAACACCTTTCCGTACCCTGTAACCACATACAAGAATTACAGCCATTTTTTTCCTGCTCGCTTTTAATTTTCTTCAATTCTAAACGAATTTTAGAAAAAAATACGAGACTTTCTTGGGACAAAGAAAACGTTGCAATGCAAATGATTCCGGACGCATATTTTAAGTGTATTTAACTAGATTATACAGAGACGAATTCATCAAGTTTTCCCGTTCAAATTTTGTAAAACGCATTTGCATAAGTTTGCGCATTTTGCCCCCGTGCAACGCACGTCAATAACTTCGTCGTTATAGACGCAGACTGCTGGATAAGGCCCTTGAGGAGGGTAGGGGAAGGGGTGTAACCGGAGGGGTTGTACAGTATATGTGTATTTACATGTTAAGAAAATTGAACTCGTGTAACGCAATTCTCCTGGAGGAAAATCCAATCACGGAGAAAACGACGGCCAGAAACAGACGACAACGTTTCATTAGGCTATGCCCCCCCCCCCCCCTTAGGGTTCAAGACAAAATCTTTTGGTGTGTGTTGTTGCTGGAAAGAAAAGTTTGAAATGATCTATTTGATCATTTCGGCTAGAGGCGAAATTTGCAGTTCTTACGGACACAAAAGTGATGATGGAATCTTTGCGTGTTGTTTTTGTTTTTATTCCCGAGAAAAAAAAAAATGTACCGGTAGACGCGAATGGTTTGGTGGAACGAGTCCGCCTCCACCACAGGCGCAAGAAGTTCCCCCGAAAAAAAAAAACAACAAGGCAGCTGTGCTGCACAGATCAAGTTTATTTTTAAAAGAAAAATCCTCGATTGCTCTTTTCTAATATTCTTTTTTTTTTTGTTCTTTCATCCCGCCATCAAATTGGAATATTATACATTCACAATCGGGATTATATAGAAAGATGGGAGAAAAAAAAAAAAAGGCCAGATAAGATGGGATATTCAAAAATCTCTTGTTGTTGGAGGCTCACACGAGCGTTCGGGACTTGTGTGTGGGTTTCGTAAATCATTCAAGTCGCTGGGGGTTGCATCCCGACTTGTTTTGCATATCAACAACAACGTGAAACAACACAACTGTTGACAGTCGAGACCGAAGAAAACAAAAGCATCTTTTTATCAATATATACATATACACACACAGTTGGTTGACTCGCCCTAAACGCTTACACACACACACACACACACAGTGGAATGTTGGTGAAAAGAAGTAGGACATTTATTATTTTTTTCTTAGGGATTTCCGCATCCAGGCAAAATGTCGTGATTTTGGAGCGTTCACACAAACGTTGGGTGGAGAAACTCTACCAATTATGGTCGCTCTAGCTGACATCACGAACGCTATGCATACCGTATCCATACGTAATCGTTCTGGGTTAACCTTATGTAAAGTGTTTGTTTCGTCGACTCGAATGTATGAGGTGGGGTGGGGGGGGGGGAGGTAGAATTCCAGGTCGTCAGAGGGGATGGTGAGTAGGTCACGGTCCGTTAAGTTTGTTTGGGTACATATCCTCTTCTTCTCAAAGAGTGCGGGACTCTGCGGGACCTACATTTTTGCCTTCACGAAAATTTCGTTTTTTGAAAACGAAGGCGGAGCTGTCCCGATGCGGAAGAAGGATGCGTGGGTGGCGCTGCATGGATTTATTAATAATTACGACAACATAACAAAACAAAACAAAAAAAATGGGCCAATTTCGCCTCCCTCCCCGTTTCTCAGCATTTGAAAAGAAAGCAGGCAATATTTAAAAAGAAAAAAAAAAGGTATTTATTTCTAATTCTTTTTTAAAATGGTATAAATGACTTCATACCTTTAAAAAAAAAAAGGTGGAGGCTTGGCATCAGCGGTGTCGTAAAAAGACAACAACAACAACAACAAAGTTACGGGAAAGAATCCTATCCGAGTGATCATTCATTCTCTTTTTCTTTTTACGATTACGAGTCAATAGGGATGACGAACGTTGGCTACGACGATATTCTTTTTCACGTGTGCGAAAAGAGGGAAGAAAAAAAAACGTAAGCGCGCAAAGGTGCGGCCATAACGGAGTTGCCTTTAAGAAAAATGATTTTTTTTTTCCTTCGTGCTATGCGAAAATAGCGGGATTTTTTTTTTATCGTGTTAGTTCTTTTTATTCTGGGGCTCGTCAAAATCATTTGCATATCAAAGGATTTTTTTTTTTTTTTTTTTTTTTTACCTTTTCCCGGCCATTTTTATTTCTTCTCATTTTCAGAGCATAGTTCACTCTATTAAGAAAAGATGTTAAGGGTTTCTGTTTTAAACGTAATGTACTTAAACGAAAGTTAGAAGGTCAAATAGATCCGATTTCAATTTTGAGGAAATGTTTTTTTTTTTTTCGGTTGCTATTATTCACCGTATGAGATGTTATAAATAATATGGGAAAAGCTCAAAATAGAAACATGAAAGGGCATTGTATGTGACACCCGCGATAAGCAATATAGATTTCTCTCTTGAAATACTTGTTTTGGGCTATAGAGACGCAATCCATCCGTACTTGTTTATGCCACACACGTCGTGCAGGTGACAAGCCTTTGCCCGTAAAAAAAACATATGGAAATGGGAAAAAACGAGAAACGAAATAAAATCACGAAAAATATATAACATTCCAATTTGGTTAATAATTTCTTCTTTTTCAGTTGTATCAAATACAATGTGCCACTCCTCCGACAAACCATCAATCAATTTTTTCTTTACGATTATGCACCGGGATAAGCCAAACTTGCAAAAAAAGCAAAACACATCTGATTTTGCATAGATATGGATGATGGCGGTTGAACCTCTAAATGTCGTCGTATACCCATGAAGAGATGAATGTTTCGTTGAACAAAACAAAAAATATACAGTATATAAAGAACGTGAGCCATACTGACATCACGACCGATTTTCATCTGTCTCTCAACATCCCCAAACTCGTATGCAAATTGGTTTTTTGTCCTGAAGGCACCCTCACGAAAAGGATAACATTTAAATTCTTTATTAAGAAAGAAAAAAAAACCTTATCATTATTACTTTTTTTTACCTTTCAAAAATTTCAACTCGCCACTTAAGGTAAAATTCACGTTTTGCGATGGATAAGCAACTAAGTGTTATGTCACTGGACGCAGTCTAGACATTTCTCTAACAGCTGAGCATACGTATAATCTTGCCTGCATAATTTCATAAACGCCTTTATGTAGTGTCGTTGGCGTTCGTCAAAGTTTCCCTTCCCGCTGGAGCTTAATGTCAACTTTTGCTGTTGAACTCAAATTATTCTTTGGAATGTCGTACAATAATAAAAATGTTTTCGAAACATTTGTCTTGGATCTTTAATAAGAAAAACAGAAGCCAGCCGAACTGCAATTTTTCATCAGTGTATTAGAAGCCCAGTTAATAATGTTCGAAACCATATCTTACACATCTACAAAAAGGAAAATATATTGGTCCACATTCTTGCCTCTGCTTTTGATCGTGCAAAAACTGTCGTGTGGATATACCGGGGCTCGCTGCCCGCTGGATCCAATATGCAAGTTTTCCATCAAGGCAAATATGCCCCATGTAAATCGATTTGACTATTGTGTTCTACAATTCTGATGAAAAGCGAAAGGTGCGAAAAAAAAAGAATTTAAAAGATTTCTTTTGTTGAAGAGTTGAAAAAAAGTAATAGTTTTCAACTGTTTTTTTTTTTTTAGAAAGGATTGACGTTATTATACGCCCCTAAGGCCAAATGACTCTTTTATTTTCACGCGTTTTGTATAAAAGGGAGTTGAGCGATCGTTGTACATACAACTCACACGAGTAAACACCAACCCAACATCCTCAAAATGTGGAAGAAAGATAAACTTATAGGCGTGTCTCTTATTGAAAAAAAAAAAAAAATCCTTGCTCACGCTGTAAATGTATGCAACTGGCGTGATTACAACCTTTATATGTACAATCTCCTCGCGATGCATAACAGCCGTTTTCTAAACTTAGACGTACTTGACTCACTTTTTCTCCTCTCCTTGTAGATATATAGGCGTTGTGCGCCTCTTTGGCGAGGGAATGACGAGTGCAAACTAGTGAGAAATGACGTGTCAACGCCGTCCGTCAGTTTCATGCGACCGCATCATCCATCGGCCTTACACTATCGAAATCAAAGCTCTTGTATATATTTCTTTAGATGTTTTTATAAACTAAAAAAAAAAAGGAAAAATATATATTTTGATATAGGGCATTATAAGGGTGCTGTGAAAACATCAATCAAGTGGGCAAACACTCACGGCCTCAGGGTTGAAAGATTGAGCTTTGAACGAAAATGGCAGGAGGAAGATGGGCCCGTTGAAAGGAATCGAAAAAATTGTTAGAGCCATTGAGGAGGCCCATTAGGTGTTGGGCTGTGCACGCCGATTCCGAGTGGCACGCGGCTCGTTCAACACGTCATTAAAGTGCGAGCATATCGCAGTGAGAGCTCTCCCAGCGACGCCCATCATTCTTCGACGTGAAAGATGAATCCTCCTATTTATTTTTGTGTTTTTTTTTTTAGGGGGGGGGAGGGAAGAACCATCGCCCAAAAACAGAAAAGAAAAACAGGATTGATCATTATTTTTGCGTATAGGCAGAGAGAAACTTGATCAATGGCGTCAGCGTGAAAAGGTGCCTTTAAAAAAATCTATTGAAATGTAGTACAGCGGGGATGTGCGTCGTGACACGCCGTAAATGTATAAAAATGACGTCATCCACCATCCCGCGTGCAGCCACTTTTCGCTCTATTTATTTGTAAAGAACCATTTTTTTTTTTTTACCCGTTATAATTCCGTTGGAAGGAAAAAGAGAAAGTGTCAGCGTGAATTCGTGCGAGCCGCCGAAATTCTCACGTCTTGTAATCGGCACATCGCACGGAATTATATACATTGATGTCAAATAACCGAAAAAGAAAACGGCTGTTGGGTTTCTCGGCTGCGTGAACAATGTTGTCATATATTTTTTTTTTCCTTCTAAGTCGAACGATATCGGCATTACATGATTTTCTGGAACTGAGATTGCAATCCGATGCGCACCGACGCTTGTCTAGGCCGTCCTAGTTTCTTTCTTTTCTTCAAACAAACGGGAAATTATCCGGAAAATAAATTTAGTTAAGGTTTTAAAAAATGGCAGTATTGATGTAGCAAATTGATAGTATAAGAATGAAAAGATGAATGCAGATAAAATGTAGGTTGTATTCATAGTGGGCGGGGTGGTCCGGTGCACACGGGCTTACTGCATCCCAATGCGAAAGATGATGACGTCAGCTATAAGACTTGTTGTTCATCATTTCCTGTACATGTTCGTCTCCATTGGCGATTATCAATTTCAAAAAAGTGAACGAAGATGTGTAACGTCCGTGACATGTTTTCTCATTTCTTTTATTCCGTCTTCATCATCGATGATAAATGTACCGACTTTTGCGTTTTCCTTTTTTTCCCCCCTTTTTCCGGTGCTCAACATAATAAAATAGCCAAGAAAAAAAGAAAAAGATTTCCATATTTTTTGTTGTGTGTGTGTGTGTGGCTGTGTTGCCCGGACGAAGATACTCACAGCTGGTAAATGGGTTCGGCTTCAGGTCGATTCCGTCATAACTTCAACAAATACCAATCCTTTTTTTTTCTTTTATATGCTGATTTTTAAACAATGCCAAAGGCAATGACTCAAAAAAAAAAAAAAAAAAAGAAAAAAAAACTCTTCGTTTTTTCTCTCAGAAAGAGATCAAAACATCAATACGAGACAAATTGAAATAGTGAATGGCGATGGCGACATAGTTTGTTATACAACATTTGTCACAGGCTCTGAAAAGGTCAACACATATCGATAAGGTCATCGACAGTTTTAATCTCGTTTCTTCTTTCAAACACCGGATGGAGCGTGTTGTTGCTAATTATAGAAACATCTCTTTGTCTTGCCATTCTTTCTGGCCAATGTTAAAAAAAATAGTTTGTCTCAAAATCTTTTGGATAGGAAAAACGGATATCGGCACCTTTTGTTTCTTCCCAGATCCGGAATGCGGATTGCTCTATAAGAATAAAAACAGGAGACCAGCTGCTTACGTAGCTCATTAGTAAATGTGTTTTGTTGGCTTTACATCTTTCGGATAGCTACCGACTAAATTATATCTATTTTGTGTTAATAGCAACAATGTTACTAGTCTATTAGCTTCCCCCCTTTATTTTTTCAATTGTCGGCTTTTGTTTTTAGATGGAAGCGGGGGACTCATGTAAAAATAAAAGTACACCAACCATTTTTCTTTTGGGGGTTGTTGATGTTGAGCGGCTCATTTTCGGTTTCTTGGTGCAGCCGTTTTTTGCCGGCATTTGACCCTATCTCTACGTCCCGCTGTTAGCTCAACCTACATAGACGTACACACGTCAAGTTGAAAAGGGAAAAGTTTGTACCTATTTTTTTTTTATAAAAAAAAGAAAGGTCTGTTCGGCTAAATGAACAAAATTGTGTGAGGGGGGAGTATCAATTAGTCACACTTTTTGTCTGCCCCCCTACTTTGAAAGAAAAGATGTGGCCCAGTTATAAAGCATGATTTTAATTTGGAACCCCAAAAACGAACCTTTTCTGTTCATTAAAACCTTTAGACAACGAAACGTTAATTACGCCGCTAAAGAGACATGATTCGTTTTCAGACTCAATGGGGCAATGGATTCAAAAGAAAAACAATGGCCGATGAACAATGTTTTGGCAGTGAAAACAGAATTCAAGTTCACCTGGAGACGTACGGTGAACGGCTTTATTTGATCGATGATGTCAACCCCGTTGTAATATCGCCTGTGTTCGAACTACATATAGCACCGTTAGTCGATCATTGTTGGCCTCCATCGGTTATACACACACACATATGCCAGATGATGTGTGTACGTTCAATGTTGCACAAGTAATACACGTATATGTATATGGTGCGTGAACTAATGTTTACTTGTACACACACGAGAAAAATTACACAGTCAAATGGCCAAAGAAGTATTTGGCGTGTTATTTCACTCGAGATCGATCCCTTGGCCGGTTATAAATGTTCTGCTTTTCACTATGTAATCTTTTGTAGTGGAATAGAGAAATTTTTGTGTGTGTATCGTATCCCCAGATACGTTGAATGTAATGAGAGGATTGCCAAATAGTTATACAAGAAGAACAGATCTGCATAAAATGCGGATGAAATCGTGAAAGACGTAAATCAGGTGCAGCCTTGGTTCTTTCTAAAACATTGTTGTGTTTAACAACGTATTCACGCGTATCGTGTCAAACACATTTCTAGCCCGAAAATAGTGTAGACATAGGAATAAGAAAGGGGGGGGGGGGGATCGAACAACTGTTCACAAGCGTTGCCCAGCAATTTAAAGACCGAAAAAATATTTGCATATTAAATATTGTTGTTGTTCAACACGAGCTACCTCGTACAACAAGCAAATGTCTCCAACTCACGATTTTTGTTTTTTTCCCTTCAGCTTTTGATATAAAGGTCTTATTGATTTGTTGGGCTCTTTTATTTGATCGTGGTTCCCCGTTTTGATGATTTCATCGCCAATTTGTTAAACTATTTTTTTCCTTTTCCACGGGAGGAGAGCGTGAGTCACGTCATAAAGCTTCGATGTAGACTAGTGGCTCCAACGGTTTAATGGAAAACAAAAAACTGTGTCTTTTACGCAGAACAAATCGAAAGTAATCCGATGACGTACGGTCACGCCACATCGGCTATTAAACCAAACTCAATCTATTAGGCTACTTTAAATGTTATAACATGTTTACAATCTGATTAAATGCTGTAATTTTTTAATGAATTCGACCTAATCCTATACGAAGCAAAAACTCAATTCTTTTTTATTGGAACTTTTTATGTTAAAAACCCTGCAAAATCTTTCGCCTGTTATTCTTCACCTCCCAAAAGGCCTCGGGTCTTTTCAAAATAATAGTTTGAACTCGACTTACTTGGCCCCACTTTCTCTAAGTTCCATTTCTCCAATCACCTTTTTCATTCAAACCGCATCTATACCCTCCTGCGTCTATACTTTCCCTTTGGCGTGATTGTTTTTATATACTATATGGCACGAGACACCTAGAGTTCAAATGTCGCGTGAAAGAAAAAACAAAAAAAAAAGAGCCAGCCGCTGGCTTGGCTAATGAAAGGTTCTTTCACGCACATGCATAGAAAACTGGTTCGCGAAATGCGTAGCAGCAAGAGACGACATTCACCAACGAGTTTCTCTTTTTTTCTTAAGCAATGTTTTTCTATGATATTCGTGATGGGCTAAAGACTATTGAGAAAAACAAAAAATCACGCAATTTTATACCGCACAGAGGCGTGAGCGTAGACACAATAAGGTGGGCGTATTTTATAACGCCAATAATTTCCAAACTAAAAATGTTTTCGTTCAAAGTGACGAATGTCAATCGTGTGAATGGGACGACGTAAATGGCCTGCTTTCTTTCGCTTGTCAGGTCAGTTAACAAAAGAAAAACGTGTTGATGTGTGGGGGTGAAAATATGGCAATAAATCTTGTTCAATACCAATCTCACTGACGAGTCCTTATTGTTCAAAGTTTGAGGGAGTATTCACTAAAAATTCTTTCTGTTTCATCTACAAAAGAAGATGATTGTTATATTGGGTAAAGGTCAGAAAGTCAAAATAGAGCGATCGATAAATCACGAAATAAAATTGAATGCCGTCCTTGTTCTTGTGCCTCGTTATCCATCGAAAACGGTGAACCACGCTGGTTAGAGCTTTATACAAAGGGACGAACTGACGAGTACACGGAACTTTTCCCGAACGGTAAGGGAAAAGCGGAAAATGGAATCATGATCAATGAAAAGTGAAGTCAACATTATGGAGCTGGCTCAATCCGACATCAAAGCGTGAATAAAAGAAGAAGCTATCGACTGAGTTTTGCAAAGATATACAAGCAAGAAAAAAAGGCTTTTTTTTTGTTTGCGATCACGTCTACCCGATGGTATTGTATACATAGATTTCATATAAGAAAAGACGTTATATGTTACATTCAGACATTGCATAGTGAGGACATGCTTCTCGTATGTTGCATTGGTGGGTGCCGATATATAGGAAACAAGAGATGAATGAAATGTGATAAAATGTTAAGCCTCGTTCTCCGTTTAAATGATTGAAACACAAAGTTCTTGCTTTTCTTGTACAAAATCTAATTAATAGTGAATGATATTCATATAGATAAGCTATACTTGACCTCTTTACATATTCAAATGATGAATTGACATTCAAAAAACAAAAGATTAGACCAAGAAATAAATTTTAAAGTAATCCCAGCTGACGTCGTTTTTATTTTCCTCTTAGTTTTTTCGATCGTCTTTTGTATTTCGAGTGGCAGCTGCCAAGACGTATGGAAACGAACGGGTTTTTTTTTCTACGTCCTCAAGAGGCAGTTGTTGAAAGGAAAAATACTTGAAAAATTTTCTCGTTTGCTTCTGCCGGGACTCACTCACGCAAGAGTTCGTTGATGATTTTGTCAGTTCTCGAATGGTAGAGTTTTGTCCCCCCCCCCCCTTTTTCCAGACGCCCGCGCGTGACACACTTCATGATGGCATATATACCAGGGAATCGATCTCAGACTGAACGACAGCCAATCCGCTCTTTTATTTCCTAAATTTCTTCAAGGTGAAATAAAAGAAAACAAGCGTCCTTTGATGGAAGAGGCGAAATTGGAGTAGAGCCCTCAGAGACAAAAAGAGATCTTCTTATTTTGTTTTTATAGAAATACATCAAGGTATTTTTATATATATAAAATGTATTCAGTGCATCGGTAGGAGATGGCCAGAAAAGAAGATCAGGGAATAGATTCGATTGAAATTTCGCGTTCTTATTTTCGAAGGGAAATCTACCAGTCGGGTAACTAAATTCATTGATGAATTGAAAATCCATTTTTCTCGTGTCTAATTTATTTAATGGATCAAAAATAGAAGAACAAAAAAACTGATCCTATTAATAAAATGATTGGGGAGAGGTTTCTAAAAAAACATAAAAGCCTTGATTTGTTCCTTGATGTAATTTTTTAGTTGTTAAGGTCGTATTACATGGGAATAGGTTAGACGTTTCTTCGGCACGGTTTGATAAGAGTAAATGACCTCATTCGACACGATTGCAACCCTTTTTTTGTTTTGAGGTTGTAGAGCGTCACTTTACCTATCAACGGTAGCTGCCCCCCACCTGCAAAAGGCTTATCGTTTTTATGTTTTGTCACATTTAGCGCTTCTATTCAAGTTTTTTTTCCTATCGACCTTAATTTGTTTCCTTAAAAGAAAAACTGAGTTTTATAGTCCCTTACTTTGTGTGTTAGCTAGGAGTACGCTATGAAAAGGGTAGATAGTGGTGACTTTGTAATCAAATGTACCGTGTCCATTATTGTTACTGGCCAACACTTACCCTTGATAACTCGCCAAATGGAGAAAGAAAGAAGCGAAACGCTTTAACCTTGAAGTAACACCATTTAACTGTATAGCAAGGTCTTTTCGGTTATAACACTTGACCGCAAGAAAAATACAAAATATGTATGCGGTTTGTGATAACCGCGTTCTTTTTTATGTTTGCCTTAAATTTATGATTATGCATATTTTGTGTTACTTTGTGGCTTTTGATCGGTTTCGTGAATTTAAAAAGAAAATTGGACTGGGAGGCCACAATGATTGGCTCCCGTTCAAACTGAATCATCGGCACTAAGGGAAGACCTTCGTTGGCTCGATCGAGAAATAATTTGATTCTTGTTACGCAATTGATAGTGCGTTTTTAGAAGAGATTATACTATACATATTATAATACACGTATATACGTAATAAAAACTACGACATGATTACGACACAGTGGATAGAAAAGTTTTTTGACTTATTTCTGCTGTACGTTGAGACAACGCCGTTTTACTGAACTAATCGAGGTTTCTATACTTTTATATTGGACAAAGCCGATACGACTTCGCTCTCGTAAAACACAAAAGAAGATGTGTGTGTGTGTGTGTGTGGCTCGTGCATCCTTTGGATTGTACTTTATATGATATATCTCACTTGATTGGGGACTCGTGAATAGACGTCATATTTTTTTTTTCTTTCTCCAGAAAACAGATGAATAGAGGGGTAGCGTGTTCTCTATACTCTGACGTATTTCTTTATAAGAGGGCGAAGACGAAAAGTCCCGACTTCCGTAACGATATTGCCATCAGGTCTAAGCGCCAAGGGCAACTGGAACTTCGGGCCAGGAGGGTGACTTTTCTCTCACAAAAGGGGAGGAAAACTTTTTTCTTTCTTACCACTTCCCGGCCCAGTTTTTATTATATTTTTTGAACCCACTATTTGTCTTGCTGTGGCTCTCCCTTTACCTTTTTTTCTCTCTTATGCTTTATACGCCTACCAAGAGAGGTATATGGTAATGTAACACGAAATGTTTGAAACCTTTCCTTTTCTTTCGTCCTTGTTCTCTCTCCCCTCCAATTCTGTTTTCTCACCCATTTGAACACTCATTTCCTCTCTCTACTGACGTCTATCGTGTGTGTTTGTAATCTGTCTAATATATCTAAGAAAAAAAAATATAGATATATACATATATAAGAAAACAAAGAACTATAGCACGTAGGATCTCCACAAGTTTCTTTTTTTTAGTTTTGTTGTTGTTATATAGGCCCCCGGAGGCTTTTTCTACACCTTGTTGTATCCAATAAAAAAAACGTGGTAAGATTTTTTTTATTTTATTTTATTCTTTTCATTTTTCGAAATACAAAAAAAAAAAAAAGAGTTCCGTGTGCGCGTGTAGTATGTATCCATGTTTGATGTCTAGGCTATTTTGGTCCATTTTATTTTATAATATTCTTTTTTTCTTTCTTTCGACATGGGTTCAGCAAAGGCCTTCTTTAACGATCGTTCAAACAAAACAAAAATAAATGTTGAAAATGATTATTACACGTGCAAGACATAGCGCATTGGTGGACCATACGTGAATGTATATACAGTCGTATATGTGATGCTATTCAACCTCTTTTTTTTTTATAACGATGTATGAATAAATTTAAGGTGCGACACACAAGGCGGACAGAGGCCCCCAAAAGAGGAGGTGAATCAAAACGAAAAATGTCTCTCCGGGTCACGCTTCTTCGTTCGTTCTACTTTACCTGTCGTTCTACATGATATCAGAAAAGGACGTGTTAACGATTTTTTTTTTAAAGCAAAAGAATAAAAATAAAACGTCATTCGAAAATGGGCAAATTGTGTGAACGAAGAGCGCGCGATTCAAGCTTGTCAAGATCAAACCATAGCTATAGAACGATCCTTTCTATTCGAGCTATTTCTTTATTAGAGAATTGAACTTTAGAGGAAGATGGAAATGAATGAAATGAATAGACAGAATAAGATCCACCGGAGGGAAAGGATGAGCATTTTAAATGTCCTGCGGCTCAGAGAGTGGGTGTAACAAACGAATCAGTACAACGCACAAACGTATCAATTTTAAATGCAACTCAGGCTACTAGACTAGTAAAATGTTGGGCTCAGTGGTAAGTATAACTATACGCTTATTTGTATAGTGGCCCGCCTTCATCTTCTTTTTACGTATCATAAAGGATTTGCTAGATATATAAGAGAAATCCATTTCATGTTCACTCTGTCAGTTTCCTCAACTTACCCTTTCTATCTTTTTGTGTCTAGCTCGATGATTTGAACAGAAAGATGTACCTTGCACAATACCTTGTTGAAAAAAAAAAAAGGGGGAAACTTCAGAGATTTTGCTGGAAGAGGTGTTCACCTCCTGCTACGTTTACTTCTCATAATTCTTTTTTCTTTTCTTCTAAAGAAGGACCGCACATCCACTGGGCTCGCCACCGTATAACACCTGGCGGACGTCCATGAAAATGTTTTTCTTTCCGTTTTTTTTTTTTACCCTTTTTCTTTTCTTGTTGAAGAAAAACAAACTAGCACGAGAAAAAGAAGAAGGGCGTTTACTTCACAAGCCTTTATACATTTTCCAAATTTCTACTCGTTTTTTTGACGTTTTTTTTCTAGGGACAACAACAAGAGTGGAGTGATTATTAATGAACCAGTACGAAGAGGCCTATAGGCAAACGTGAAAGGTATGTTGGCATCAAACATGCGGCATAGGCTTCTTTTCTTGGACATCGTGCTGTGAGTGATTGCAGTTGAGGAAGCAAAGGCGACCAGCAGTTTAACGACGTAGCTGAACTTCTCCCATTGATGGCGAAGGAGAAGAGCCATGAAAGGGGTAAAACGAGACATAATTCACAGGTGAGACCGTGAAATTACGTATTTCTTCTACGAAACATTTTGTAGAGATGTACTTTATGAGTTCAGAGTAAAACGAAATAAAATCATATAAATAAATTTGGGATATTAAATTACAGAGCGTGAAAAACCTTTACCTGAGACATTAAATCTGAAGCGTGATCAAGAATTATTCAAGAAAGTTAAAGAGAAGACTCTACGAATGCACTTTGGTTCGTTTCGTTATTTACAGGTGCGAAACGCGGGTAGATACCCCGAGGGGGGACGGGAAAGGTTGGATGATGCGCATCTATCGGCTGGCTGGTCATGGAAATCGCACAGCCAGGAGAACAGCAGTGCAGCCAAACAAGTGGCAAAAAAAAGACCTGCTGTGTTATGTTTACCGTTATCACTATTGGTGAAAAATTCAGCATTTTTTTTTTTTGTCTTCCTTGCAAACAGAAGAAAATGACGCAAATCGGTAGGTGCGCCGACGACTTTCTCGAAAAGAAAAACAGGCAAGAAAGGAAATGGTTGGGGTTGTTTGCATGACGACTGATGAACTTTTGTGTGACCCGCATCTGCTGGGTTTCGTGTCCTGTATATACGTAATATAGAAAAGAATATGTTTAGTTTTCAAATAGCAGAGCAATAAGCGGTAGCACGGTTAGAAACTTAAAAAAAAAAATAATAATAATTGCCGCCAATTTGGTCTATTTAGCTCAGGGGGTGCATAGCAGATGTACTGCATAAACCTATGGTAGGCTACTTCTTGCAACTCTTTCCAGCCGGAGCAAACACTATGTGTGCGCATTATTATTACTCACCTTTTTTTTTTAATGTACTTTTTTTTTTTTGGGGGGGGGGGGGGGGTTTAGTGTAGTCTCTTATACAACGGAATGGTTTGCAAAGACGGTGGATAAATAAATGAAGGACTATCTGTATGTACGTAGAGAAATATAAACGAGGTAGAATTTCTGTTGGTGTGTTTGCCATTATCGGACGGTTTTGATAGCTTTTGGTCGTATCATAAAAGAAACATCATATGATGGTTTCTTCTTCTTTTATTTATATCCTCATATGCCGGAATAAAAAAGTACATACATTATATAGAGCTGATGTAGAGTAGAGCAAGAAAAAAGCAATTGAGATCACTCCCCAGCGGGGCAACGCCCAACGACTCGTAATGATATCGAGGAGGGGATTCACTGCAAAAATAACGGGGGGGGGGGGGGGGTTCCAGCAGCGGCTGTCGCTGACGTAAATGGCTTTTTATGATTGACTAATTGCTTTCGCGCTAGCGGATAAACACAGACACTTGTGTGTATATAAAAATACGAGGCGTTGTGGTGGAGAACCTTCCCATCGATAATGAGATCTCATTAAAATAGTGAATGGAGGCGGCTTGACTGGCCTTCCGTTTTTTGAAGCAAAGTAGTCGACAGCTGTCCGCCTTTGCGTGTAACTTTGTTTTTTTTATTCACGCGGCTGAAACGGTAGCTATTACTGGGACGTTTCCCGACGTGAAACTATCAGTTTGTCGTTGATGTTGGGCAAAACCGCTCCTTGATTTATTTTCTACGCAGCCAAAAAAATGATTTTTGGATTTTGTTGTTCGATATTTCTTGGCCATATTTTTCCAAGATTCAAGTTTGTCTGTTTGTACAAAATGTTTGTGTATATACCCCCATCGTTTTCTTTTTCTTGGACAAACAATCAAAAACTCGGGGAAGTATGGAGGGTAAGCAAACACGAAAAGAATTTATCGATAAGAAAAGACAAATGTTTTCGTTACCCATCAAAATGTTTGTTATGACGTTGTCTCGACGGATGAATATTTATGTGATCGCCTTTCCATCAATGGCAATTATTTTTCGCCAAAACGTACACAGACGAAAAAAAAATGTTTTGTTTGTTGATAGGCTTTTTTAATATTTGGTCTATGAAATTGATTTTGTCTGCGAGGGTGGCCGAATCCCCATCAGTTGCTCCTTAGTATTTGTGTATAGTCACAAGCATCCCTAAAAAAACTGCGTGTAGTTTGTAAATGTTTTAGACTCCCGAGTTGTCTGCAAAGAGGTCAAGAGGTGAGTTCTCATCAAAAGGCAGACAACAACAAAAAGGAAGGAAGATGTATAGACTTAGTGCTTTAAAGTTTTATATCACGTAGACTTTGTGCGCTGTATAACCTCTGGCAGCACCACCTTCACCTGCCATTTGAAGTTTATAAAGCCGAGGGAAAAAAAAGACGATGGGAAAGCCAACTGGTCGCCTGGGTCAATCGCTGGTATATTATTGTATATACGTACTACTTCATACGTATACCACATCATAAGGCCTATCTCTTACTTGACGGTTGTATCATTGAAAACTCGTGAGTTGCACTCGCCATATACTACAAACTTCTCTTGTCCTATATTATACGTCCCTGTGAGGGGACTTATACAAGAGGCTCTCTAAAGTATCCTCCCCTTTAAAAAAAAATAAAAATAAACTCTGGTACAATCCGGCGGAATGTATACATAGCATGTCCTCCAATGATGTCAAGAAGGAATGTAATATATCTTTTGGTGGTTTGCCTCTATACAATTTATATATACGTACGCCGTTTGTCTTTCCAATAGCTCTTCACTGGATGGTTTCTGTTGTCTCCTGTGCATTTTTAAACCATTTAAAACTTTTTCTCTCTTTCTCGCTTGTGTATATACGCTATGCTTAGTATATACACTATACGTTTGGTTTTGTGTCAATGCCGCACGTCATGGAGGGTCCTTTACAAGGGAAGCTGGCTGACCGAGACTAATAACAATGACCATAAAACACAAAAGCTAAACTTAAAAAAAAAAGGCTCACGGTTATTTTGACTGGTTTTGAATCATCAGCGGCAATAAAAGTTGCATTCGTTTTGGATTGTTCTCAATGAACGTAAGAAAATTGAACGATTTTTTATCTCAATTTTCAAGTGGTCTCTCACGTGACCGCGTTTGCTAGTTGGAAGATTATCGGATAAAATGAGGCACACAAATAATGACATCACGCGAGGCAACTGATTATATGTCTAACTTGCATGTCGAAAGAACAATATCCACAAAACAACAACAGTATTGTTCGCCTCTACTCCAACAAGAACAACACGATAATAACGTGTGATTTACGACTGCATTTTTAAAGCAATTCTTTTTCGCAGATTCTTCCATTTGTTTTCCCACTTTAGAAAGTCTGAACTTCAAACCATCCAAAACTGTGTGCATTTTTCCGAGTATTTATCAGTTTAGATGAATTTCAAAGACTTTGTTTGTGTAAAGAGGTGAAAATCGCTAAGAGGAATTTCCTTGATAGCAATCGCCGGAAATTGTTCCAGTAGTTTGTTTCACGTTAGGTGAGAAAACATGGTCGGATGAAGAAAAAAAACGACGCATTTAAGTAATGACAAGGCAATTCTTCCTTGTGAATGACGCATCAAACCCCTATGGCAGCCATTTTACTCGCCATGCAGGACCCAGCTTTTTTTTTTCTAAACCAATTGGATGGCATTTGGTCTCACCTGTCGTGTGTTTACAAGTGTGACTCAACGAGAAACCATCAGGGTCGTTATAGTTGGACAGTTTCTTCGTATAAAAATGGTGCGTTTCCTTTTTCCTGGCCGCAAATCGGTTTCTTATTTTATAAATAACAATTGCCCAGTCGTCCTTGTTTTCCATACGTCATTGCCTTTTTGTGCTTTCTCGTGTTCTTGTTTTTTTATGGCTTCACTTAATTGAAGGACATTTTGTCATGTATCTCAAACTTATTGATGCATCTATAATGAGACATTTTTTGTGTATTTGATCACAAATAACTTAAAAAAAAAAAAAAAAAAGGTCAACAGCCTCCGGAGTAAGTTGTATTCCATTCGATCCCCTTCCAAGTTTCAACAGAAGTTTAGTTGAAAATCCTCCTTTTTCTTGCTCTCCTAAAAAAAAAATCCTTGCTGTCCCAGATTTCAGGATACAATGGCCGCCGATAGAATCAAACCGACATGGGATTTGGCCGTCTAAAATTCACGCATTTGAGATGATGCGATTACGTAGTGACGTACGGGATAAAAGCGCAGGTTGCTGCGGGATATTGTCAATTGATGTCCAGAGCTTTGGCGCAATCCCGACCGCAGTTCTTTTCACACACAAAAAAAAAGTACGACAGCAGCTGGACAGATGAAAAGTATTAAATTTTTTTTTTTTTTCCTCCTCAACTCTAAAATATCAGAGGGAAAAAAATGAGAGTCGACCAGGCGTAGATACTTGCACAAGTTTGGCAGAATCCGCTTCCCCAGAAAGTTTATGCGGGACTAACCATACGTACCGTGGGGGATTTTCATCCGGCTGATGCCATATAGACGAATTTCATGAGTGTGTGGTTTCGCGCTTGGTTGCTGGCACGCCGCAAAGTCCGAATGAAACACGTGCCATCGGGTGAGGTTTGTCAAGTGTGAAAAGGACGGGCTGCGATGATCCCGACAGTTTGATCAAGTCCGGACACAAGGACACCCTCACGCGGGCGTCAACGATGACCGCAACTCGGACGAATGTGACACGTCGATTTTCGTTCGGCACAGCAGTCGGGAAGGTAACGCCCGAAGCTATTCTCATCATCAATCTGTTCTGTCGGATATAGTCCACCCTCCTATGTCGTAGTAAAACCATTCTATTTTTTTTTTCCCTTTTTCTTTTTTAAAGAATTCTCATCAGTTTCTTCGTATAAAAATCGGGCATGTTATACGGTGGCTGAGATTTTACAGCAAGACTTTCAGGATAGCCCTATTGGAATAATTCCTGTCGCTTTTTTTAGTGCTTATAGACCCAGACAGCGAAGGGATTATATGCGTGGGGGTAAGAGCTGGCCTGAAGGCGGGCAAGGGTCACGGAGGATGTGTACATGCACATCGTGTGCTTGGCAGATTGGATGTATACATCTAACGTTTTTGCTTTAAGTTTGACTTGCTTTCTTCTTTTGCCTGAAGACTCGGAAGGATATTTCCAACGCACTGTGCTTATAGGTGGGAAAAGAAACATGGAAATAGATAAGAACTTTGGCCCGGTTTGAGCTCTAAAGTTGATGGCGTCGTGCGGAAATAAAGATTGAGGTTTATAGTTGTAAACCAGGTTTGCGTGATCTTTTTTTTCCTTTGCGTTCACAGTTATCCTCATTAGAAGCGCAAAACATACACAAGAAATTCAAATGACACATTTTCTCTTGGTGCCTCTGTTTTCTCGCCGCTGGACCGCAACGTTTCGATGGAGACAAACGTAAACAGTAGTCGTCATCCAATCGTGGCGAACTCTAACCTCTAACGAAATAAGAGCGTGAGACCTACAGAGAAAACAAGAAAACGGGAAAAAGAAAATCCAATCATCACCTTGCTAATCAGCGGCGCAGTGGTGAGTACAGGTGTAGAACAATACTGACACACACAATACGTCAATACAAACAGAAGGATAAAAACAACCATTGCATGGGAACGGTAATGCGCCTGAGAATGCAGAAACAATAAAATCGAGTTCTAGTTTGACGACATCGTTGTTCATTTTTACGGTTAAAAAAAAAAACAAGTATGTCGAACAGAGACACAAATGTCTTTGTCTAACGCTCTTTTTTTCTTACATGTTTTCTAGCAACGATTCAATATTTTTAAGGAGGAAGACAGATGTGATTGACTAGTTTTAATGAACTATTACAAAAAAAAAAGAGAGAAGAAGTTCCAGACGTAAGTCACATCGCATCTCTTAAAGTCTTTGTCAGAAATTAAATTAGTGGAACAAATCCGCTCCCGTGTTTCTGGAAGCTCCGCCAGTTGGTAAACCAGCGTCATGGCGTCATACTGTTAAAACAACATTTCAGGTCGGCGAGCAGACAGCCAAGGAAATTAGAATTTCTTCCTTTTTTTATTATTATTGTCTCACTCTTGTGTTTGTGGTAAGCTTCGTGTAGGCTTGTATTTCACGTTCATTTTCCTTCCTCTTTCGTGTTTTGTTCAGCAAGCAGCGACATCGGCTGCATGAATGCAAAGATCCTATTTTCGTTGAGGAGATTGAAAAAAAGAGGCAAGTCAATTTTTTAATCTGGAAAAAAAAAGGAAGAAGAGGCTTATATAAATATTACAAGACACAGCTACTACAACCTCGAACGAAAGGGGAGAGACGCTCATCAGTTATTTAAAAGACCTCTGTGATCTACTGCTGTCTCCTTGAATATTTGATTACCCATTTCCGGTTGCTGCTTTCCGTCGAGTGTTCAACAGCCCAAGCTCAGAAAAACAAATCTCTGTTTCTTTTTTATTTTCTTGGAATGCAAGAATGAAGCAAGACACACACTTGAACTTCTTCGTTTTTTTCCTAGACTGCAGGATTGAGACTTCTGGGTCGAATCATTGACGAACGACGACAACAAACAGATGAATAAATAAATCAGCAAGTCGCCTTTTCTCGGGAAATGAACGCATGATGAAGGCAGATGATGAACGGCAAGAGGGTCTAGCTTCACGTTGCCCCAAAACTAACAATAACGAATTTCTCAAACTCTTAGCTCGGCTGGCCTTTTAACTTTTCATCTCAACTCGGGTCTTTCCATCAACTAAACGAGAAAACTTCTTTTTCCTACCTCAAACTTGTATATCCAAAAGAGGAAATAAACTTTTTTTTTTAAAGAGAACTCTTTAGGATTCACATCCTTTTTTTTTGTAACACTATATTCATTAAGTTTTTATTCTTTTGACTGTACTCCCGTAGTCGAAATGTACCACCCACTCGCTGACGTCCCAGTGAGAGAAAACGAAAGTGCGCTGAATGTTATTGGCAATTGCCAGCCGATCGTATGCGACATATGCGTAACTTTATGTTTAAAGCGAATATACGATCATATTTTCTTTATGATGGATGGGAAGAATAGTTGGAAACTTTTACGTTGATGGTCACTGGACTTTAGCGGTCCCCTGTATGACAACAGAGTTTATGCGTCTACACAAGATGGATCGGATGCAAACGGATTTTTATTATAAGTTGAAGAGAGGAAGAGAGAAAAAAAAAAGAATATGATGCCATTCTCTGGCCCTTTTTTTTTTATATACAATAGATCTATTGCCTCCACCACCGCAGCGCTATATACCACACACGAGGTCCACCTTAATATTCAAGCCGTTTTCATCTTGTTGAATATTTGCTCAGCTAAAACAGCTCAAAGCTTATTGATCGCCGAAGCAGCTCCCGGGCTCTCTTTTCTGCCTGGATACATGAGCGTTACGGTATATATATATATATATATACTGTATATTGTGTGTGTGCATATACAGTACATCTAGGTACAAGCGGGATAAAGCGGGCCAGTCCCTTCTACTCCTGATGTATTACACACACACACACACACTAGCGTGTCTGTGAAATGATCCTTTCAAATCGAATTCAGTCCAGCGGCGGTGGTAGATGCGTGTATAATTTTTGTGCACATACGATCGATTGAACAACTATAGCTCTTCAAAGAAGAATATTTTCACACGAAATTGCGGCAGCGTTGACAAGTTCAAGATTTTCTTTTTAAAATTTCCAGCGTGAAATCCTGCTCAGAGTACGTAGGCGGTATATAAACTGACACATATCCTTCAGGGGTTACGGATCGCTGAAAATGTTAGCCGCCCAATCACAAAACGTGAGACGACAGCCCAGAATTTGTAGGGGACATTTTTTTTTTTTTTTTTCGATCAGGTTTTTTTTCTGGTTAAAATAATACATCTGCCTACTTATGCATTCCACGTGCAGGTTGAGTTGCGTATTGGAAACATGAATTTGTCCTTCGGTGTACTGTTTTGGCAGTGGGCGTTTGTTAATAAACAAAAAAAATGTCTCTTGGTGTCAGTTTCAATGACAATGTGATCGCGTTCACATGTAAGCTGATTGTTACGCCCTTCTTATATCGTCAAGCGGAATAAGACATTTGCCAATAACTATTTACTTTTTACCTCTGACTCTCTGAAAAACTAACCTGGAATGAACAAAAAGGGAAGCTGATGGACACGTTAGCTTTTCGCCATCATTTGGCAGTGTTTTGGCTAACATTCGGTTGGCTTCGTGTTCCATTCCGGCCACCTATAACAGCACGGCGTTAACCCTTAAAAACAGTAGGAGGACAGAGATGGCTTCAAAAGTCGCATTTTTTGCGGGCTATGGAACGCAAAGATGATTTGTTTGTCACGTGGTCGAGTGCCATCTCCTACTTCGGTCTTAAGCCCAACATAGGTTTCGTTTTTTTTTTCAAAAAAAATTGAAGGGCGTGTAGAAAAAGAGACGACGGAGGGAAAAGAAAAGATCCGACATGACAAACGGGATAGAAGAGAGAACGAAGCGAAACAGAAAATCCGCAGTTCAACATATGAAAAAGGACCTCAAAGAATTTTGTGTGTATACCACAAACATTTACCGGAGATGACGATGGAAAAAAAAAAAAGAATTGGAATTTTTTATTTTCTGGGTGTGACTCTTATTTTCCACTGTAAGACTTAGATAATATCCATCTAACTATACGTTTCCGATTCCCAGGATTATTTTATATTCGGTTGGCGGTCGTCAATTTTATTATTTGGAGCTTTTCTTTTTCTGATTAGATTTTGGAATCAGTGGATAGTCCATATACTATACATTAGGGTATTAAGGACAAACAGGCGAGATAAACAAAATGTTCCTTATACGTATAACATCCTAGTACGTGTACACATGTACACATAGTCAGACTGTATAAACAGAGCGGCATTATAAAAATTCTCCATCATCTGCCAAGATCATCTTATAGCTTTACAGCTGTGCTTGATTGATTGACGTTTTCATCGACTTCTTCGTCAAGTACGTAGCCGAGTCAAAAGGCAAACGGCAATGCCAGTCGAAAACGAGTCGCACGGCTTTGCTCTGGCCGTTGCAACGATATTAGTTTTCTGCTCTTCAAGAAAAAAAAACCGGAGCTGTTTGCTTAAGAGATGGGATTGATTACCCCGCTCGAGGCATGGTCGACAGAAGATGGCATATGAAAAACGAAAGAAAATTGAGCTCGAAAAATAAGAGGATAGACAGCATTCGAAATAAGCTTTCATATTGAACTGTTGATGACGATATTTGTCGTAACTTATAAAAAATAAAAAGCTTCCACCAGTTGGCCAGCAGTAAATAGAAATTGACTTGACATTTGGTCGAAACGAAGCCGATTGTTTAGTAGCGTCTTATTTTTTTTTCCCGTTCCAAATTTGGCATCTGCCAAAAGGATTTATAAAAGAAGGAGTCGTTCAATTATTGCCCTCGTTTTTTTTTCGCGTGTCTCTCATTTCGATTGGATATTGCACAATTCATTCTTGGCTTCAAATCAAAGGCAATGGTTCAATTGAAATTCTCTTTCTCCCCATTTGACTCGCTCGCTCGCCTTTCCCCCTTCTTTCTGTTTCATGCGGTTGTCCTAGAAGGAGCAACCCCCACCACTGACTATGTTTTCTTCTTCCCGCTTTCAAGTCTGAATGTCTGAATCCCTTCGTTGCTCATTTTATCTGCCCTTTTATTCTTGGCCACGTATTTCTTTTTTCTCTCGTTCTTTTTACACACAGCTATAAAGCTCGTTTATTTCGGGACCAGCCCATCCGTCTTGATTATCTACTCCTTAGCCTTCCCTCGACTCGTATACTGTTCCTTATTTCTTTTTATCTTGTTGAATGAGCTTTGGCTTCCTCGACTTCGTTCAGTCCCGAAGTTAAGACAAAAAAAAAAAAAGAAACGAGAAGAAAAGCAGCAAAAACATAGACACACATCCTATCGACTTTTAATCGTTTTCTTGTCCGTTCCTCTCACACGTAATACCTACCATTTACTACTACAACTACTACTCGTCTATATACCCCACTCACGCGTTCGGGAGACACAACGCCAGTCCGCGAGTACATACCGCCTCTATCTAATATTTGCGATGACGAAAGGCTCACCGCACGAGAACAACTTGAGTTTTCTAAGAAGACAAGCTTTTTTTTTCTTTTTGAGATCATGACAAGGGAACTCAATGCGGCCAGAATACGCATAGAACTGGCCATCATGTCTGAAAATGATATGAAAATAACTAGGGGGGAAATACCGGAACATCAATTCGCTTGGTTGAATGCGGACCTCTGGAAACTCGTCATCTCTGGGACTACTCAAATGAGAGTCGGAAGCTGCTTGAGGATTGAAGCGCATAGCCGGATAGACAGATTGATTGAGGAGAAACACAGCGGGGGAAGGGATATATAAGCAAATATAATGATGAGGAAGAGAAGGAGGTAGGCGGAATTAATTTACGGATAGCCGAGATGAGAGCCAATTTTGAAAAGGAGGCGGCAGCCGATTGTTTCTTTTTTGTGTCGAAGAAAAGAAATTGGGTGAAAGAACATACGCACGTCTCCCCCTCTCTTTTTTTTTTGAAGTGAAAATGCTGAAGAAAATGAAATGAAACCACGAGAATGCAAGGGTGGAAAGAAGAAAAAAAAGAGTGACGTCCAAAATGAAACTGGCGGACTGATCTCATATCCTTGAAAGAGCTCACACAGACGAGTTTCAGAAAGAAAGAAGAGCAATCTCGTGAAAAACTTGCAAAAATGAAAGGGGTGACATCGAGAAGATGAGAGAGAACGGAATGTCATCAAGCTAGCAGAGTGCTCTAGTTTTCTAAAAAAATAAGCTCAAAAAAGTTGGGGGACCAAGTTAAAAAAGACCGACGGTTGATAGAAGAAAAATCGCTGATTGGCAAGAGGAGGGCAACTTCAAGCGCTTTGTGATAAATGGGATCAATTGAGGAACTGATTATTATTAATTCAAAGGAAATAAAAAAGAAAATGGGGGGGGGGGTTGTAGACGTACCATGTAATTGGCATTTTCCAGTTGGAAATGACTGCAATCTTTTCTGCTTTGTCGTAACTGAATTGAACGATGTTTCCCACCCACCTTTTAAATAATCTTGGATCTTTCTTATTCCCCCCTCCCCTCCTCTCCAAAAAAGGGCGTGGTCCGCTGTAGCAAAAACTTGGGATTTTCTAAAGGTATCAAGTTAGTTTCTTCGATAATGACCGTATTTACCCCCCTCCCCCCCCCCTCTGAATTCGTAAGTTCTCCACCAACTATTTTTCTCATCTCACTTAATCGCCATTGGAGAGAAAAAAAAGTTGGCCAACGGGCCGGAAAACGCTCTTCTCCGGATTTCGATGCGCAGAGTTGGCTACGAAAACATAAAAATCACCAACTCCCTAAGAACAACCTTTAGCCCTTAACAAACGCGCTCATCAGTCTTCCGTCAACTTACAGCCGATACTTTGATATATACATTCGTACACGCAAAAACTCCCAACAGGCCTCCAACTTTCACTAGCAGCTCGTTATGTAATATTGACTTTAAAAAAATTCTATTTTTGTTTCCTTGGCTGTTTCTTTCTTCAGACGTCTTGTTTCCTAGCTTCTACGAAAGCCCATTGGGGCCGTTGCTTTTTGACAAAAGACACAACTACGTCGCGTCCCTTAGCGATAAAGATACAACAATCCAGATGAACCAGGAAAACACAACAACCAGCCAGCAAGAAACCAGCCGAAAATCCAATGGAGACTTTTTTTTTTTCTAGCACTTCGTTGCTTATGCTCTCTTCATCCTCTCGTTACGTGGAAGGGGGGAAGAAAAAAAAAAATCCTGAAAATCCCAGCAAGAGCCAGCGGGAAAAAAAAAGCCCGTTAGACGATCTTGCCATTGCGCATATTAATCACGATGGCAAACGCGATGTTGATGGTGAAGTAATTAAGAGTTGCGCGTGTGAGGATGAGATTTGATGCCCTTCGGAGATGGGCACTGAACCGAAATCAAGAAAAAAAAAAGTTAAAGGGAATTGCCAGTCGAGAAAGAAAAACAAAGGTGCACAACTTGCCAAAAAATAAAAGGAAGGATATCGCCGGATGGCCCCGCCGTTCAGCGGCAAATTGAGAAGCGTCTTGTCAGCAAAACTTTATATGGAACATTTGCTTTCCGAAAACTTTATTGACAGCCTGTCTCGTGTTGTTCACCGTGGAAACAAAAGAAAGTCGACATGTTTCGTGGAATCGGAAGAAATAACATCGGATACGGGGCACCCTTTTCCGCAAATCGTGGCCGTGATGGCTGATGTTGGAAAAGAAATGGACGTCCGCAAATGTCAGACAAAATGCAGAAGAACATCGGACTTGTCAGAAACAACCGACTTTCATTTCTTTGAGGAAATACACATTTCAGCCCGACTCTGCGTTTATTTTAAACATTTTTCAAGCGAATCTTTCCGGCTGAAAGAAATCCGTAAATACATTTTATCTGTTTTGCCGAAATATAAAGAATTCAAGATCGTACGTGTATACGTAATCCATACGAGTTAATGAGCTGACGGGCCGAAGCTATACGCAAAGATAATGTGTACACGGAACGAGACGGTCATTTTTGTCCAACAAGATCGACCGTGTACCAATCCTCCTCGTCCTTTTTTTTTGGTAGGGTTCATTGGTGATGTAAAGGATGTTGACAGCTGCAGCCCGAGAATCCCGAACGTTAGCTCTATCCTTTTTGCGTGCGTGTTCCGCTTGCCAATGGGTCGTCTTTTCTCATTACTCGGGTCTTCGACACTTTCCATCTTCCCCTCTCTTTTTTTTATTATTTGCCCGTCTCTAGCGTCTACCCCCTTTTTACGTGTGCCCATCTTTTCATCCCCCGTCGATTGCGGTTTAACCCAAAACGGGGCGTCATCTGCTCTCGAATGCTTCATTACAACACGTCTGAGCCGCTCTTCGATTCGTCCATCAAAACATTCAATGCTTTCCATCTGCTTTATGGACGTCGGCTGCTCTCGATGGGTCATTTGATTTTTTTAAACTAATCACATATCTTTTATTCGACATTTGTTTACCCTCCTACTGGTTAGTATCCTCTCAAGAGCCATTAAGGTGACGTGAATGAAGAACCTTCTCAGCAGAGGTAAAGTTTCCTAAACGATTGGGCTTTCATCGACGACTTCCGTTAACAGGATTGACTTGGACGCCAACGTATTGGAAGATGATGAGCAAAGCATGTGGAAATGAAAGTTGACGGTCATTAGTGGGTGTGTGTGCTATGACTTTCCGACTGAAGAAAGTCCCAATGACGTAAAGCTCAATAAGAAATCTATTTCAAAAAAAGACGAGTGGACTTTCGTATCAAATGTCTTGACTGTCGTTTCAGAGGATTCCACGTCGTCGAAGCACGTGACGGGTTTCTTTTGTTTTTTACGTTCGCCAACTCAGGCCCTAGAAATCCCTGAATAAACGCCTCTGACTTTGGTGTCGTTTTTTGTTTCATTTTGCTGATGGCATCGGAAAAAAAAGCCGATGATGACATGCTCATAGCTTTCAGGTTGATTATAACGCAGTTGATTTCTAAGCTTCTTTTCGACAGTAGTAAAGTACATCGTCCGTATAACTGAATCTATCAGGTGTTGTGTGTCTTGTGATCTACACCTACGCCGATGATGAGCTTTTAAGAGCCAGACGACTGAAGCAAAGAGATTGATTCCACTGAAGGATGAAAAAAAAAAGGAAGTTGAGTAGACGATTTCTACGGAAAGCCAAAGAACATAAAAAGCCTGCAGACCGAACTTTATCAAAGCCGGATTGGCATACTGCTTGGGGAGAGTAGGAGGGAGCCGGTCTAGTGGTATGTTATACAGTACCAAGTTATGTCGCCTAGTGAGGCTGTTCTTGATTAGAAGTAGAGAACTCAGTTTAATACGTCAGTATGGTGCACAACAAATAATCGGGTGATTGGGTGCATCGGAACATTTTAGACCATCATCTAATCTCTTTTTCCTATAAGCTTCCATTACAGCCGGTGGCATAGAAGAAAATTTCAAGAAATAAACAGAAATAAATGTCAACATTGCTTTTGCCACCGAGGCGGAGTGGCGTACATTTCCGGTTTGCTTGATGGGACGGGAGCCAATCTTGATCACGGCCGTGCGGGAGAACTGAAGGAAAAGGGCAGATGTATCTACGGAATTCCTTGCTGTCGGCATCGGAGACTCGCTAGTTTTCGTTGGAATACTTTGAAGAAGTTTTTGACCTTCTCCCTTTCTCTGGCTATCCATTTCCTTTCATATGTTTTTCTTTTTGATTTTGTTTTTTCATTCGGCGTCTGTCGCTTCTCCCGCCTACAACGTGTCAACTTCAATTGTGCCCGCCATCCAAATCAACATCGTCCGTAACGTGACATTGCCGGAGACGGCAAGACGGATCGCATCAAACCTTGTCAATCCATCAAAATTAATCAAGTAAAGAGTCGTGGACGAGAGGAAAAAAAAAATAAATAAATTTGAAAAAAAGCAAACAAAAATAAGGTTGGCACAGCAACAGATTCCACTGCAGCTTCCAACAACAACAAAAAGTGGGGACGCCTAAAAAAAATATTAAAAATATTTCCAACATTGCGAGAGTGCAGAGCGTGACCTTATACGTAATCATCTTTCAAATTAATATGCGTCTATCCTCCCCCTCTTTCTCCCTCTTTCCCCCTATATATGTAGAAAGATGCGTGTTGTGTGCTGCGCGTTGGATGTCCATTATTTCTACCCGACAACGGACGCACCAATGATTACAAGGTACTGGACTATTAGTTACAATATTGGAATACTGTAAGAGCTACGCAGCTTCGTAAGCTACGGATTGCAGTAACGATGCCGACACGACCCTAGCAATGGTTTCCTTTGCGCTTATTTTTTTTGTTTTCTTCTATGCAATTGGAAGGCGAGTAGGCGCGCGTGTGAAAACCATCGACAGAACGCAGAGTCAAACGTCACGTTTCCACGCAACCGTACCGCAAACAGGCACATCTGTGTATGAACATCGGATCGTATGTACGTATATCAATGCGATTGACGCCTACTTGAAATGTTTGGTAGATAGTCCCACTCATTAGACTTTGCTTTTTTCAAAGATCCGACAGCTTAGCATTAACACGGAAAGAGAGAGAGTGGAATGGTGCAGGCAAATTTCAAAATTGCTACGTGCGGATGTACGCAGCTTGTGTTGCGATGTTTTCCAATCAAAAAGATGGAACGATTACGTTGGCGGGATTCTTCGCTTGAGCAAAGCCATCAGCTAGTCTTGACGAAAGGATTGACGTAAACGGCTTCTACACATAATGAAAACTCTCCTTTAGCTCAAGGCATTTTCGTTGTTTAAAAATTTGTACGCAAATGTTTCTTACTTTTTTTTTTCCTTTCATTTGGCTTATCTTCAAACTCAAAAAAAAAAAAAGAGAAACTTTTTGTGGAATCACTGGTTCCTATTTTGCCTGTACTAACGTGTAGAAGCAGAGTGGGGATCCGTTACAGTTCGTACATTTTTTGATTCGACTGGAACGTTTCGAATCGTAGCCGGTACAATGTTTCTCATTATTGCCTTTAATCCGTTGATCAACTTTTATTTTCCACTTTTAATTGTTTTCTTCTCACGCTTCTGTTTCTCAACGTTTGCAGGAAATCATTGCCCTTGAATCATTTTGCATTGGGGTGACATTTGCGCAATCGATCCCCTGACGATAATTTTGCCACATCTTCCCAATGGTTTCTCACGGTCTTTGATGTTTTGTTCCTTGCCCATCGCCCAACACTTGATGAATTTCGTTGATTCTTGATTAGATTTTTCAAGTCGCACAGTAATAAAACTGTGGAGAGGCTAATCAAAGTTCACCAACATTCACCTTAGCTAAGGCCCACTTGATAGTGTTTGGTAGAAAACCCTTTATCTTTTATGGTGTACACAAATCCGAACGGTTTGTGATGTATATTTGTATACCTGCACCCACTATTTGTGTCTATATGCAAAGATGTAAAGAACAGCACAGATCCCAAGGCAAATAATAATCTCATTCTTGCAAGACTCTTTCCAACAAAAATGCAAAACCACTAAATTCTGGCGCATCTGTGGAAAAACGAGTCCGTTACCCAAGAAATCTTTTGAGGCATAAAAAAAAATAAAAAGAGGTAAAAAATAAATCATAAATCAAGAAGGTTGTCTTTCATCTTCCTGGCAGCTTTATCCCGCGTGCAATAATACCTATGGTTAGGTTACGCGTGAAGACTGACGTCATACAGCCTGGGCCAAACCTACCACATAGATCTTTACGGGCCGTGTGTTTTATCTTTTTAAAAGAAAAAAGGTCGTCGCCTCTTAAAGGGATACACATAACAATAAAGGAGCTAATGATGTATAAAGTCCCGCAAATCACTTCACGAGCGTTCGTTTTATAACGGAGCGCTGCTGCGACGACGGAGCGCACACACACGGAAAACTCTTTGGCTCATGTTTACAACCCGACGCATCCGTCGCTTTCCGGCTCGTTAGCGGCACATATAGACGAAAGGCGAGTTATTTCTGCCCGTGCCAAGAAAGAACTTGTAGAAGAGATGCCTCTTCAACAAGAGATTTATCTATAATTGGCTTTGCGTCGGGCACATCACGCACGGCAGGAAAGCCAGCAGCCGGGGCTACATCGATATAGCAATCGTGTTCCACTTGAAACTGAAAACGAACCTTACCGAAACTTTGCGACGAAACCAGAGGGCAAAGTCGAGAGGCGATCCCCAATCCTATTGGAGGGGCAAAGAAAAAAAAAATATCCGCTTGTTTAGTTGTTTTTATTTTCTATTTCTGGTGATTCGGTCGGCCAGCAGCTCACGAAATTCACGACTATTCATAGAGATCAGTGCGTTTTTGTTTCTCACAGCTGCAACGCTTAGCCCTGGGCTATAACTGCCCATAAATATTAAGGGCGTGGGTCTTATTTATTATTGAAACGTAGACGACTTTAGACTTCAGTTGGAATTGATTGAACTGAAAATCTGTTCAATTGAATCATTTTGGTATAATTGGGAACAGGTCATTCAAGAAGCGCTAGGCAGTTAATTTGTTTGCAAAGTTGGCCTTGCGTTCATCCGGACGAACTGCATTCCTTTTCTTCTCATTTTCGCGATAGCGCATCCTTAGTTATCGATATTTCCGCTTCAAAAGGGCTTTGAAAGCCGTTCTCGTAACTAAAACCAACCGGAGGGCATCAAGAAATGGAAGCCGAGGCGACATTGGATCGAAATGATTGCAGAGAAACAGAAACAAAATGAAGGCATGCCTCAAATGACAAAAAAAGAAAGAAAGAGGATTGCAAGCCGGGAAGATTTGTAATTATTTATTAACCAATATGTCGTCCGGGAATGCGCGTCTTATTTCCCCCTCCCTTTTTTTTTAAGGGCTTTGGAGTCGAGGCAAAGATAAAGATATTGATTAAGGATTGTATTTTTTTTTTTTTTTTTCATAGCCGTGCGTTTTCTCGTTTTGAACCACCCTCGTTGTAATCCCGTTCCATTTTGTTGTTGTCCTTCTTTTTATCCGCAAGGGGTGAATGACGGAATGGATTTTGCTTCCATATCTTAGCGATGCGCGTAGACATCTTATGTATTCAATAAAGGTTTTCAGCTATACGGCCAGACCCGCGTTCCTAGAAAAAGAAAAAAACGAGCTACGTGTTTCGCTTCCGTTTTTTTTTTTCTCTTACCAAACAGCCAAAACAGACGACCCTCTTCTGCAAAAAAAGGAAAGAAAAAAAAGGGTTTGCCTCAGCGAGGCATTATTAGTAAATCTAGACGCCATCGAATGGATGATCGGAATGACGGGCACGTGAGCATGGCCTCTAGCACCATATTCATGTGTATTTATATTTAATCTGGTGATTACATTCTCTCTACGAGTCTGTTCATACTCAATATCCATCGGCGTCTATGCTGGAATAGCTTTGGGGGAGGGAGGCTATTCATCTGTGGCTGTCGTTCTCGTCTCGATCATTGATTCATTTCAGCTTTGATGCCTCGTCCTCCTACTCGTTGCCACAGCCATTGATGGATGCATTCCTGCGGATCCGCTGATCCGGAATTCATCATCAGCTGCGGTATTTTCTCCTTTCAGGCCGTGTGCTACCAATGCCCATCTCCCCCTCCTACGCTATCTGCTCAATTATCAGGGTCCTTCTCGATATATTTTTTTTTTGGGGCTTCCGTGACGTTGACTTTTTTTTTCGTTTTGTGCAAATGGGATCTTAACCCTTCTCTCCTTCTTTTCTCTATTGTCCTCTTATTATTCTAGTTTTTTTTCTTTCTTTTCTTCTTTTTGATGTCCTTCGCTAAGTCGCTCATGCCAAACCATCAACTTAATCGATGTTCCGCATGTTCATTCGTCTTCTTCTCATCGTCCGATAATCATAAGGAGAAGCTATAAAGCATTCGACGACCTGCCTGTTTAGTGTTCATTCAACAGTGGAATGTCGCTCGCGAACAAACTGCCCAACCGTCACGTCGTCGCATCGTCCGTTCGGTTATTGAACTTTATTCAAGCGGATCTTTTTTTCCTTTTCTTCTGGATACCATCGTCTTATGACCGTATAGAACTACTAGACCATTCTTCTTTTTTTGTTTCCTTAAACAAAATACAAATACATATATAAAAGGAAAACTCAAATAATATCCCGAGGGGTCGAATCGATGATCATTCCACCGATGGCCATGACTCCCCCTGCTGTTGGTAATGTAACACGGACCCAACGAAATCTGCTGGCATGGAGGAGGGAAAACCTTCAAAAGTGGCCAAAAAGGGAAGGCCAGAAAAGAAGCACACATCAGTCCAAGACCCTCAGCTTAGTGTCAGCGTACATTGCCCAAGACCTGCGCATGTTTTGTTTACCTCATACACCTGTGTGAGCGCAATACTGATGGGTATTACGCCGTCCTATTGGAAAAGCTTGGGAAACTACACAACCGTTGAATTTCAGGGCCTGAATTTTTTTTGCTGGCCGTCTTCTCCGACATTCTTTTCCCAAGCCAATCGTCTGATGAAAAATTCTTCTTAAGAATATCCTCCCCAACTAGTCACAGCCCCCTGTCCTCCTACTTTTGAGACCTCCTTTTTTTTTAAAGACTATTTGGCCATGTATTTATTCGGATCGCAATGGAGAATTCTCTTCTCCTTTAAACTGATTTGTTTGCTGATGACGTGAATGGATTTAGTTAGTGGCAGTTGTAAACACGTGTCAGTCAATTTTTCTTTTTCATTCCAGAGTGCTATACAGAACATATACAAACACACGTGTATCTATAGCCCTCCATTCGAAAAGACTATACGCCCCCATTTTCCAGGCCTCTCTTCGTCTCCCTCTGAAAGATATTGAGAAAAATATGACAAGTGATGGAAGCCCAACGCTAATCTAGATAAAAGATAAAACCTGTACGTTTCGCCTAGTGCCTATATAGTAACCATAACCAAATGCAAACTATTTTCAACGTGTATACGTCGAGTGAAAAAAAAAAAAAGAAAATGGAAAGAGTGGGGCGACTCTAAAACTTTACTTCCTGTGTAAAAATAAAATATCACTGTTTACAGTCGGATGTTTCCGTTGTCATATTGCGCGGTTGGATATGTAAAGTAGATAGCCGTCCTAGCTGGGAAAGTACCAACACTTCTTACGGGCTCTTATTAAGACAGAAAAAGGAAAGTATACGGCGCACGTTTATTTCCTTTTTGCGGCTGGAAACGCTCGGCTTGCCGTCAGTTTCTCTGGCGAAGATTAGAACAAAATCGGATTAAGCGAAATGGCCAAGTTTTATATAGTCTATATGCTCCTTCACACTTGCTAAACTTTGATCCCTTTCTTAAAAGCCGAACGAGTATGTACCCGCTTACGAGTACGATCTGTGTTTGCTGTCGGCTCGTGCGTGTGTGCTCTACGTGCCATCCGCTTTTGCCGGGGTCGTACAGGTCCGCCCCTCCGTCTGAAACGCTCCATGCACTTGCGAAATCTCGTCTTCAACCTGTTCTTGTTTTATGTTATTTTTTTTTAGCTATATATCTTTGCCTATTTCTTGGTGTTCAAGATGATATGGGGTACGGCTAGTTCTTAAGCTGCTTGCTGCAATTCCGGCAAAAGCGGATTGCGCTTGCGGAATTATGATGAGGAGGACGTGACTCGAGCAGCTGTCGAATCTCTTGATCTAATTCCAGCTGAAAATTAAATGAACAAAGTTTTGGCGGTTTCCTTTTTTTTTTATCTAACAAAAGCCAGCCAAGGATTCGTTTAAAAACTCACGCTTCGGATGGAGAACATCCAGAGCAGCAAACGTAACTTTATTATGTGCGTGTTGCCAAAAAAAAAGTGTCGGTCCATTTCGTTTCCTTTTTTTTTATTTCTACAGCGTGAATCTTGAAAAAGAAGCCCCGCAACAACGGAATATATACGATTACAAGTTCCTTCCATCCGGGAATTTTCAAACTAGTGACACCTAGCGGATGGAAGTTGTGCTATAGATTCTTTTTTTTTTTTTTCTTTCCGAGTTGTCTCCTTTATCGGTTGGAATAGGGGAAGAAAAATATGGGCCGGAGGGATTGCGGAATCTGGCATATCGAGTTGATTGCCACGGCTGGATGATATTAGAATGTAGAATCACACGAACATGGAAAAATAAAAAGGAAGAAAGGATTTTCGGTGGTTGTCGCGCGACCATTGTGGTCGCGGCTGGGCGGATCGATCTGTTCAGTCAAGTCATGGACGACCGATTTGTAGTGGTCTGCCAGCAAAGCCTGAGGTTACATGTTGAAAAAAAGGAGAACAACAAGCACACAGCCAAATAGAAAATAAAGACGAAGAAAAGAATGGACGAAAAGGAGCTGGAGATAGCTGTTTTGAAGAGACCAAATACAATGGCTACTTTGGATGCCATTGTGACGACAGACATGGTCAAAATTAATCAAAAATCACCGTCAGGGCTTCTCCTCAACTCTGTTCCACTCTCTTTTGATGCAGTCGGATGCTCTTTGCGAAGAGAGAGAGAGAAATGAGAAAGAAAACCACAAGAGAACAATTCATTTAACAGGATCGCCTGTCCGTCGACGATTCCTTTCGTCGTGGCTGCTGCTCCGTGCTGGCCGCAAATCAATTTGCCCATCAGCTCGTGTAACACAATCTGCTCGATATTTAATCAGCATAGAGAATCAGACAAGTCCAAAAAACTGAAAGCGCTAAGTGTTCATCTGTTTTTTTTTCTCTCTTGTTTTCTGTGGGCAATAAAAGAACAAAAATGATAATAAATGGTTAGCATTCGAAACGCAGGGCCTGGGCGTGCGTGAGGTCATCATCCAATTTTGACCCCGTTGAACGAAACAGAACATATAACTATGCAAGCAATTGTGTATCCACGACAGACTCGCACACAATCAAAACGAAGAAACATTCAATTTTTAATAACTCGTGATTACAAGAATGTTTCCATTTTTTTTTTTTTATGATTAAACACTATCTTCGGGGCTTTAATTAACCTGTACACTGGTACAGTCCAAAGAATCTAAAGGTAAGCAATAAGGAAACGATTCATTTTTCTTTTTTTTTCTTTTCTTGATTTCGAGTAGGAATGGATAGAGATGAAAGGCTATGCTCAAAGCCTCTCAAAGTGATTTAAATAAGACGATCGCGTGATGGTTGTACATGCACCTTTGTTTTCTTTTTTAAAGAGAAGCATATACATACACACACACACGTAGATTCACACACACTCACTCATTTGCGCTGCTGAAAAGAGTGGAAAACTAAAGAGGCAGGTACACACACACACACAGGTGAATTTTTCCTTTGAAATGAAATGGGTTCTCGTGTTGGTTTTTCAAGTTTTTTTCTTTTGGCTGATGGGGAGGAGGGATCCCCCCCCCCCCCTCAATCTTATCACCTTTCGTATATATGTTGAAAGTGTGTACACACACACACCCTTTGGGTGATCTCCCCCCCCTCTGTGTGTGTGTGTAAATTCGACATCATTAACTTTGCAGTGAAAATATAGAGGGAACAGTATAAATTAACGTTTCCCTCTCACTATCTAATTTTTTTTTCGTCTTCTACCGGCGGGCGGATATTTTTACTTATTTATTTTTCTCTTCGTTTTTTTTTTGCCAAGTTAATTGCCAAACAACATGCCATGTCCAAGCTGGCTTCAAGGGTTTAAAAACAAAAAAAAAATCACCCTCTCTTTTTTAGCTATATAAAAATATTTTAAAATACTTTTGTTTGTTTTTTTTTTGTTTTTGTTTTTTTATAATTTTCTCCCGGCGCAGTCTGGCGTGAAATAGGACCGACTAAACGTTTTTCGTCTGCCCTGCTAAGAATGGATGCTGCGTGCAATGTCGAACGTCGTCCCGCGTTCGTTTTTGGGGCCAACTGCCGGCGTGCCGACGGTCGTTCCCTCGCCAAACACATAGAACGTAACGTTTACTATAACGTAACATTTCTCGTCGTTATGTTTTTGTGTGTATATGTATTTTTTTTTTTTACTTTGTTTTGTCTTCTTTTTCTTTTTTATTTTTAAATATTTTTACCTCCGCCACTCCCCCCTTTTTTTTTCTCCCCACTCTTCCAATCGCTCTCCTGTTCGTAAACAGTTTTAATGAGGTGAATTCTTCTTGACCTTCTTTTAATGGCCGTCTATAGCTGGAATTATAATATTTTGTTTTCAAGAAAGAAAACATTTGCTTGAGCCGGTACACTCGAGGGTTTTCCTAGACGTTTGTTGCTGTGAATTTGAGAAGGAGAAATAAGAAAATCTGTTAGGAAAAGAAATGGCACAGGCTGATCTCATCGTCTTTTTTCTTCTTCTTCACTTCTACGATAGGAACAGACAGCGCAGAAATATATATATATAAAAAAAAAAAAAAAGAAAAAAATAGACATCCATCTTACATCCCAAGTGTTGCCTTGTCTGGCACATTTTTCACAGCCACGTCACGATGACGGATGCTGATGATGGCCGCAGTTTTCGACAATAAGACACACACACACACACACACACATACATGTTTGAAGAAAACGAAAAATATTTTTTTTTCCAGAATTTATTTACTTCCATCTTTTCTCTATTTTTTATGTGCGCTCCATCGACTTTGAGATTTTTTTTTCATTCACATTTATTCCTCTGCTTACCTTCTTCTATTCCTTCATTTTTCTTCTTACAAGATTGGAAAATCCAAATCAAAGGTACACACACACACACCTCTAAGAAAATGATAGAAAAAAAAAAATAGATAATAACGACACAATCCTCCAGAAACATGGAGACCGTCTGGTATCCTTTTTTTTTTTGGAGCGCTGTCAGTCGGAGTTGACGCGACAGGGGAGTGACTGACTCCTCCTGATTTCACGTCCCAGCTCGTAACTCTCTCCTTAAAAAAAAAATGTCAACGCAACCCTGAAGCACCGAAGATATATACGCACAAGAAGAAGGAAAAAAAAATTGCGTTGGAACAGGAAAAACACGTTCTGTTCCCTCTTGCGCACACTGTCCACGTACAACAGCCAGCACCTTTTTGTGTGTCTGCTTTGATGCCAGATGCTAATAACCTCACACCTATAGTGACAGCTCTAGTCATGTTTACATTAATCGAACGTGTTCCCCCTTTTTTTTTTTAAAGAAATGCGCTTGTATCGTGCCTGGTTAGATCCTCCTTTCTCTTTTGCCTGTATTATGTACAAGTTAAACAAGGCGCATACTGCAAATCAGATGAGACGCTAAAGTCAAACCCAAGTCGTATAGCGATCTGATAAAATTGGCTGGCGACGTGAGGCAAATGTCAGTGTAGCCGAAATGTTTTTACCAGATGTTCATCATCCAGGATTATTCCATTAAGTATCTGACTGCGGACGCATCTGGCCTTGCGGATTTTGGTTTTTTTTTTTTTTTTTTTGGCCAGAAACGCAGAGAACTTGACTCAAAGTTTTCAATTAAAGCCCGTCAGCTAGAAGGAGATGGAATACTCAGTTTTGAAAACAAGCCGGGGAAGTAAACGGACAGCTATTCAAGCGCCGACATTGTTTGCTGCCTTCATCCATCGCTGTATTCTAATGAGGTTCGTGGCAAGTGCGTGGTAGTCGCCGTATCTCTGGCTACTATTGTTCATTGTACGCATTAAGCAAATAAAAGAGGCGTCCAGGGTTACAGAAAAACAAAATCTATACTGTAATATATAAAGGTCTCTTTTTAAATGAGACAAGCTTCTAAGAAAACGGTATTAATAGTGAATCGTAAAAGGAGGAGAGAATCTCCGAAGCGCTTGAAACAGAAGAATCCCAGATGGACGAAAGCAAAGTGAGTCAAAGACGGAATGCATTAGACGGTGCATTACTAGATAAAGAAGCAGAAGAAGAAGAAGAAAAAAAAAGCAATCAATAGAAAAGAAAACAAAAAAAAAAAAAGAAATAAGAAAGAGATAAAAGTCGTATGTATATTTAATCGTTGAATGCGTGCGCAAGATTGTTTAACATGCTTAAAACGCATAATCTTGGATCGAACGCTGCAGGGTCACGGACATTGTGCTTTGCGCTAAACGAAGTCAATTAAGATTGTCGCTCTGCTTATTTATTTTTTCCCCACCTTTTTAGTTTCTCACCGTGACGACAATCTCACGCCCGAGGATAATTTTTCATTTCTTTTACCCCTCATGTGTCATTAACGTATAAACGTGTGAGGCACGCGTTCGTGCCCACTACCTGATGGCTTCCAATCGAACGCTATAAACAAGAAAAATCAGTAAAGAAAAGCTGATTTTTTTTTTTGCTTTTCCCGATCGCTAAGAGTCCTAGCGTGAACAAGACGAAGCTCCGTTCTTCAAAAAGGACACGATTCACACCGCATACTCTCCATTTGGCTTCGTTTGGGACTAGAGCTATACTGTCTGTCCTGTTGGCAACAGTCCATGCTTGTTTTTGTTTTTTTATTATTTTGGCCTCTGTTCTCTTGTGAATTTCTGCAACAAAAAATGGACAGGAAACGTAGCACATGCAGTACAATGAAGTGGCCATAAAAAAAAAAGGTTTGTTTGTACGTATGTGTGTATGATGGTGGCGTCCAAGAACCCGCCCGCGTAGCTGACAACCAACGACTCTCACCATTGGCGAGAACTTAATACATCACGCAGCGACGCCTTGTTTCCGACTGTCCGTAAATGGGGGTGGGCACCTATAATAGAAAAAGAAACGAGAGAGAGAGAGAGAGAGAGAGAGAGATAGAGAAAGAGACACGAAGAAGAAAATGAGTGATGGAGTGTTGCTGGGACAGTTGGTGGTAATCTGATGGAAACGATGATGACGACGATGACGTTACAGCGCTGCGGTCGCACGGCATTACGGAAACCTCATCAGCATCCGTCGAGATTCGTTTCGTTTCCTTTTATGATTTTTCTTTAGCTACGAAAACTTTTCTTTTTTGTTGTATTTCTATATCCTTTTTATTTTTGTTAAGAAAGGGGGAGACAAGGAGTGTTACAGCACGAAAAGTGTAGTCGTCCATTCTCCATCTTGTTTCGCTTTGACAATCGCGCCAGAAGTTGGACGGTCACGCCGGTGTTGCGTTACGGCCTCATCTTGTCGTTGGTTACACTGGATCACGTTGAACGAAAAAGAAAAATTTCTTGTGTAGTCGTGTCTTTTCTCAACGTTCCTTTATCATTTCGTCTTGTTTCTTTCCTATTTGATCGACTCTACTGGCCGCGTTTCAAAAATAATATTTGTTTTTGTAATTTCAATCATTTAAAACACGAGTCTTCATTTATTTATAATAATGGGCAAGCGCAACAGCAGAGCATCGCTATCATTACTATATACCTTTATGTTATGCTATCTCTAACCGCACGTACATGGCACTTTGATCTCGTTTTCCATGTTTAAATGAAGAAGAACTAAATGGAGAAAAACTCTGAACTACAAGAAAAAAAAAAGGGCGACTCCGATTCAGGGAATAGAGGGGTAGCTGGGTGTACGACGATGCGCTGTATAATTATAATGGCCTACCTTTTCGAAACTTAGCGGTTCAAAGGAGTTTAAAGAAAAAAATTCCAAACTTTTAAAAGTCAAGTTTGAACAAACGGCGCGTCAACTGTTTTATCAATTCATCCTTATCGAAAAGGGAAAAAGGCACAGAAAATTGAGGCGAGAGTGAATATATTTATATGAGGCTGTTATGTAATAAAAAGCTGGAGGCGTGTGAGATCGATTGTTGATCGAAGTTCTCGTCTTTTGATGTGCTTCGTTCTTTCACCCTTTTACTCATTTTCTGGCCCCATTTAGGCCTGATGTTTTCTGGTTATTTTCGTTAGAGGGAAATAACCTGATGGTCGAACGGTTATATAGGGTCAATATATAATAATATCGACGCCTCCATCTATGGAAAAAGGACGAAAGAAAAGAAGAAAAGCGGCTCGGAGCCTGCGCTCTTGTTTGCGTGTTTGCGTCCGTGTGTAGCACGGCTTGTGTTGGCGCAACCAACACAAGGCGTGAATCTAACGACCAGCAATTTCAGTTTAAATGGTGTGCATATTAAATAGGGGGGAAAAGATGCGACTCGAAATGGCTTTTACCTTCATCGGCCGATACGCTCCAAGCGTTCGGCACAAAAAAAAAAACTTTATTTCTACGGCGTTCATCGTGGCGTCGTGTTGCCCTTTTGTTTCGCTTCGTGTTTTCGTTTTGTTCGCCATCGAGTCAAAAGAGGAGCCGGTCTCGGTCATCTCCTCTTTAGTGTCTATGCATATGTATCGAGGGAAAAAAAAAAAAGAGGTTGGTGAGGAATAAGAGGAGGAGGGATAGAGGGGATGATGGGAGTCTTTTCTGTAAGAAAAAAAAAAGAAAGAAAAATCTTTAGCGGGAGATACAACATTTACCGGAAAAAGAAAAAGAACGAGGCTATGGGTGAAAACATTTGCATAGGTTCCTACGTCCTGGAGCCGATTGGTTACACACAATTTTTTTTCTCCCATAGTTTTCTCCGTTGGTTCTTATAGACGCGCCTATACAGTCCCATCAAATTGAGGGTCGTCTTTCTCTCTAATTATTCAGAAATCTTGGGGATTGTTATTAGTTTAGCAAAGGGGAGAAGAAGAGAAAACAAAACAAACGTAAAAGAAATTGGGAAGAAATGCATAAGAGTACCTGTTTTGTTAATCATCATTATTAGGATTTCTCCCCCTTTTTCCAAAGGTGGGAGGAAGGTATACGTATAGGCCGTGTTTTCTGTGTGTACTCTTAAGCTGTACATTGTGCATGACTCCGCACAAATATATACATACACTTGTGTGCGTCTGTGTTGGCTGTGAACGCGACGGTGATCCGCCTCCTGCTGTGTCGTAGTGCGCGGCCGGCCCACCAGGAGTCACTAGCGCTCGAGCCCATCCATAGTCCAAACTGGCAATAGATCACCAATCCTACCCCCAATACTAAGCGTTCCTACTATTATTACACACGGAAATAAACACACACACACACACACACACACACACACACACACAGAAAAATAACTGAAGCCGGGGAGGAGTAGATTGTGTGGCCCAATCATCGATGATGGATGGTCCTTCTAGGTCGGTATTTTGCGCCATGATCAAAAGACTAATTTATTGACTACTTGGGGGCGGGATACGATTGCATGTTTGATTTCTCTAGAAGACGAAGAAAGGGGGATCCATCCTGACGAGGCGATCGTCTTTCCTTTTTTTTTTCTTTTTACTTCCTTTAAGGTCTTTTGCCTTTTTGCCCATTTTTCTCCCAGGAAACGGGACAAAAGGAAATATAAAAAAATACACACGAAACGGTTACAAGCAGACCTGTTTATGGAGGCTTCATTGTGAACTCGATAGTTTATTGAAGGGGCAAAACCACTTGATGATCCTATTCTTCCCTATTGCGTGGAGGTTATACCAATTTTGAAAATGTAGTCATGTCGATAATGTGAACGATTTTCATAATTTCTCTCGTTTGCTCCATAGAAGCAACCCTGTAACGACGCGCACAATGGTGGCCTAACGAGTAAAACAATTATCGTACCAAATAAACGAATCGTCTTCAAATTTTCTCCGCGTTCCTATTCACCCATTCAAATGAAAATGTTTTGAATGTAAATGCTCGATTGATTTGCGACGCAGGAAGCTGGCAAACTTAACAACCGGCTCTTGTCCCGATCACGACGCTGCAACGTCCAAGTTTAGTACAAGTTTGTTTTGACGTTGCAATGTTATTTACAATTTAAAAGGAAATAAGGCACGAAAAAAATAAATAAAAAATTCATATAAAGAGAAGTATTTGAATAGAAAATGGCTGTTGATGTTGTTCTTGTTCGTCCGCTGAGGGTCACCGGTAAGGTCACGATTCACCGCTCTCAGTGAATTCTATCAAAAGACGAAACGACATTCGAGAGAGTAAAGAACTAAGTACTGGCAAAGCGCAGGGGACGCATTCCGATCGATAGTGAAGGCCAAACAAACAAGCAACATGTAAACACGCAGCACACACACACACACAAAACCAGCCGGAGCAAAAGCAAGGACGATGAAAAGAGCCACCCAATTCTTTTTTGGATGGTCTCTTTTTTTTTTCTTTCCTTCTTCTATATCAAGGGCCTGTCATGGTAATTACCCTCGAGCTTGTCACACAAAACGGTCGCTAATACGACGCACGGCGTAAAAAAAAAAATCCGGTCCTCCTCACCTCTTCCAATTCAGCGCTCACTTTCAAATTGAGAGAGATGCTCACCTGCAGTCCTCAATGCCGAGCCTTTTTTTTTTCTTTTCATAAAAGTTCCCCTCAATCCTTTTGTGTGTGCTGTTTCGCAGAACATCATTTTCTTTTCTGTCTACAGTTTATTCATCTGGTGAAAAACTCTCCTTTGCATCTTTTGTGTCAGTTTGTCCAGGTGAAGGAGATGGGCGCCGTGGCAGTTCCTATTGAAATCGGGGCTCGAGTGTGGCCGTCCGTGCAAAATTACTTTTCAATGAGACGGGCAAAAATAATAAATACGACAGTAGAGCGGATGAAGAGAAAAAGGAAAAGGGAAAATTGTAGGAACGGGTTGAGATATTTTTTTTTTTTAATATGGAGGCGCCCGCCGCTATCGGAAAAGCAAAACAGGGCGAGACAAAAAGAAAAAGAAACATAAAGAAATCATATCGAAATAAATTCTTCTATCTCATTTCCGACATCAATGTATACTTTACATTGAAAGAGGGAAAGCTTTGAGATAAAAAGACTTTCTTTTTTCGTGTTGTCCCCTTTCTTATTATTGCTACTTCTAGCTTATTTTGCCTGAACGGAATTATTAAACCCGTGCGCACACCGTTCCACCGGGAAATGATCTTAAATTAACGATAAGAAGCTTACGGTATCAAGAAATCTTTTTAATAGAAGAGGCAAAAAAAAGGGTGGGGGGGAGGAGAATCGCGTATACATACAGAATAATAGAAAATAGATGATGAATCGAAAGCGGAGCGAGAAAGACGATGTAAAAGGCCTATGGGCTTCTGCTTGACTTACTATTCTCATTTCCCATTTGTTTTCATTTTGCGCATCTACTTTAGCGGTTGAACGCACACAATACCAACGTGATTGCACAAACTGGGCGCTATTAGAGCGCCTTTAACCTTCGCTGGCCCGCTTTGGCGGTACAATTAATTCTATAGCGGCCTGATTCTCTCATCTTGAAGCGAAAAAAAAAAATGGAGGAAACAACGGCAAAAAATGAACCGGAAACTTTAAGGTTTGAGGAAATTTTAATTACATCGACTGTGTTAAAGTTGGACGGTAATTGAATTGCGGCCCAAGGTGTGGTCTATCAAATTAAAGCTCCGTATAAACTGAATGCAACAGACGGTTAATATTTTCCCATTGGAGAAGCATTTCGCTTACCTCTAGGAATAAACGCAATCCATAATGCATTTCATTTCGGCCGGTGCCATTTTTACTTCTTAATAGAAAAATCAGAGCGAGCGCCTTTCAATAGAAATGCGCGTTAAAATTATGTTCAAATTTTGTGTTCCTTTTTTTTATATATATATATATTTTAACAATGTCGGCTATTACATGGTGTATCTATACACGTACAAGTATACGCCGTGAAAGGAAACAAGCCAAAATATAAGCGCCGAATGGCCAAAGTGTGTCGGCAATAGCCATTTGCTTATAAACGGCCAATTTGTCAATCACGATATTGCGTTACCCGAGACATTGATTTCCTCTGGCTGGACCGTGTTTTACGTCTCTTGTTTATTTCTCTCTTTACGTCCTTGGAGTTTTCTCTTTGGCAGTTTCTTCGTTGGATCTCTTTTGAATATCTAATAACGAAGATGCAGGCCAACGGTGAATAATAGATAGAATACCGTAACTATCCTTCTTTCTTTTTTTTTTTTTAAACTTTTCCCAGCCTACAGTCTTTCGGGATATGCTTTGATCCCACAAACCCAAACAGTAATTTGAATATTAGATACTATACGTAGAGCGCATTTTCTTCTTCTTGTTCTTTCTTTTATTCGTCTCTTCCTTTACCCTTCAAGAAATCCAATTTTCATTTTCTTTTGTCGAGGGTGGGGGATCGGGGGGTCCCGAAACCATGCTGGAATCCCGCAGCAGGGGAGCGCATCACCGACACGTTTAGGCCGGGAAAAAAAGACACGCCGGGATTGTGGCGGCGAAAGAGTAAAAAAGAAGATGACTCGACACGAACGCTTCGATACACACACACACACACAGAGAATGAGGGAGGCGCATCGCAATCGAGGAATCATTTGGTACCGTGATGGTTGCTGTTTATTTACAGGGAATCAAGGATATGCATTGAGAGAGAGAGAGAGAGAGAGAGAGAGAGAGAGAGAGAGAGAGAGAGAGAGAGAGAGAGAGAGAGAGAGAGAACAGGTGAATATCAAAATAAAATGGATATGATTTATAGTCGAAGGGCTGGCGTTGACCAACCGTTTTTCTTTTTATCTTTAAGCTATAGACATATACGCATTCCGCATTGGCATTTTTTTTTTTTTGTTCTTTGGCTTCTTTTTATGTGGTTCTGTCTTTCGATTCGTAGCGGCTGTTAAAGAGAAACAGAGAGATCCCCCCCGACTGATTCACTTTTATGGCCAGTCACGACGGAGGACGGCCGCCTATGTTTAGATTGTTTGTAACCTATCTCTTGGGTTTCGTCTTGTCTCTACAGTTGCCTTCGCTTTTAACTAAAACGAAAGTTTTTCATAAGCGATTGGATGGAAGAAAGAGAGAAAGAGAAGAGGGAGGTTCCGAATTTCCAAGCAAGGACAGTGGGAAAAATCACGGAGCAATGTCAGATATGCAGATATGCATGACAGCTTGGATATGGCGCCACAATCTAAAATATAACAAATTGTTCTGCACATATTTGTGTGTTGCTTTGTTTGTTTTTGTTTTTTTTTGTCTTGCGTTTCTGTTTTGAACTTTTCTTGTATGCATCGAGATCGTGGAAAATTCAGTGGGATATAACTCGGAATCATAAATATCAAATGAGATTTAAGAAGTTTGCTGAGCTCGTTTTTCTTGGTGACACTCGTTGCCCAATCCGGGATTACTTCCAAAAATGGAATAAATCGAGGTTCTCTGATCAGAAGGCAATATTGTCCAATGAATAGAAAAAGCAAAACATTACTTTTGCATTAGGTGTAGGGCGAACTATAGATTTATTTAGTTTCTTAACAAAACGGATCCAAAGTTGTTTGAGTGCAACAACCTTAAAATTCAAATAACTTAAAAACTATAAATCGCATGTAAAAATAATATCGATTTTCGTCTTTCTCGTTCAATTTTCAATCGGTTTCATGTATTTTTTTTACATATCTAGAATTTTGCGAAAAATGAAAAAGTGAGAAGGCTATAGCCTTCCCACTTTTGTCAAAATCGGCCAAAAATGACAACTCTTAGAATTCGACAAAAATCACAGGGTATAAACAAAATTGAACGCTGATTTTTATTCTGTGATTGGTTTTCTCGTTAAACCAGCCGTTACAAAAATAATGAAAAAAAATACATATATTTTTGCTTCATCGCGCCAGCGCTGTAACGTACTGGCGCGCTGGAATTATGTCAAATATTCGGTGTATTTCAAAAACCATTGACTTAATGAAAAAAATAGGAATTTTTCCAGAATCAGCATTCAATTTTGAGTATATCCTGTGATATTCAATCAATTCCGACGAGTGTCAGTTTTTGTAGTAAAAGATTTTAAGCCCGACTAAATAAGCCCGACTTTTCTTATTTTTTCGTTTTTTTCCTTTAGTTTAAAAACCGTAAGGCCAATTGGAAAATAAATTGGATTTCTGTGACCAGCATTGAATTTTGAATCGAAACCATGTATTTTAAGTGAATTTTAAATTTTGCCCAAAAATGAAAAAGTGAGAAGGCTATAGTCTTCTCACTTTTGTCAAAATCGACAAAAAAGGAGATCTCTTGAAACTCGATGAAAATCGCACATTATAATCAAAATTTGACGCTGATTTCAAAAATCGAATTTGTTTTCTTGTTAAACTTATCGTTTTTGCAATAAACGGAAGAAAAGTGCCTGTAGTGCAACAAATTTGCAAAATCATTTTCTACATGAATTTTTTTAAAATACAAGCGCAATGTAAAAAAAAATGACTATGAGGATCCTCGTTTTATTCCGCATGAAAAATCCAGCAAAATTAGCTAGTTAAATACCTCTTCGAATTTGAATTACTCACAAACTACGAATCTCACGATGCATTAATCACTGAAATTTGGATTGTCACTCGCTAGCTATGCAGAATCACTGTAAAAATTATCGCAATTAAAGGTAAATCAGAGAACAGGAGTTTTCGATAAAAATATGGGTCAGATGGCATTACGTACAGGACGGAGAGGCTAAAAGAAATCGCAGTGTTTCCATCTAAATGCAGCATCATGCTCGAATCATAGTGGGTTTGGCATCTACACTTGCTGTTTCATCTGTATAGTATATTGCACTGATGAGGGTGACACACAAAGAGAAACAAACACGACGGTACAACCAGAGAGAAACAAAAAAGAAAACAAATGGTGTCAGAAGAATTCCAGGAATGTGTGGGCAAGAAGAAACAAACCGGATACTTCGTCATCCACTAACAATGAACAATGATGTGTTACGTATTGTGGGCGTTTAGAAGGAGGATCCCAAATGATACCGGCTCAAAAAATAAATAAAAAAAAAAGAACCGATCCCCCCTCCACCAGAGGTGGTATACATATCGCAGCTTGGCGTCGATTTTTAACAGCCCCCTCAAAAAATAGGAGGATCACGCGATGAATCCAGCCGGCCTTCATTCTCGATGGGGGCGGCTGTTGTAATTTTATACGTTTCGATCGTCGGCAAATGGACAAATATTCAAAGACGAACAACAATTGGACCGCATACCCAATAAAAAAAAGGGACCGATAGCCGCAGCATTTAAAATTGAGCTTTTTTTTTTATTTGTCAGCTGGATAGGGTCGGTTATCGATTCCCGTTCTTCATACCTCGAATTATTACGTCCGCCCGTCCTTTCTCCAAAAGTTTCTTCGGCCAAAGCCTATGGCGACTGCCGCAGTTTTGTGTCACAAATCTCCACCAAAAGTTTGTTGAAGGGAAACGTGAAATATCAGTCGGGGTCAAAAGCAGCTATCATCAAGCACCAGCCACTTTTCCTTCTACTTATTTTATTTTATTTTTTTTTTTTAAAGAGAAATGATTTATTCGTTGAACGACGACGAGTTGCTGCTAGAATGTAGTCTCCGCATGTGATTTATCTTTATGGTTAGCCCTGTGTGACTGCGAGATGGTTATCGTTAATGGAGACGACGACATTGCCTTATGTAAATGAGCGGAACGAGATTTTTTTTTTTCCCCAGTATTTCGTCGTCTCCCTTTTTCGGTTTGACGATGTAAATCACGCGCAATGCCGCAGAGGAAAATCCCGGAAAAAAAGTCCGTTTTTTAGCAAGCAGCAAATCGGAGCCGGCCGGGTAATGTGTTCCGTCCAACATAATGCGCTATCCTTATATACTTCATGCGCGCTTGATCTATGACGTACAGTACTGTGGTAAAACTTATTCGTACGTCATCACGAAGAAAGGGAAGCCTTTGACGTGTATATTGCGCTAACGATGTAGTAGGGAAGACGTCGCTCGTTCAAATCAAACGCCGTTGAAGCCAAAACCATTGCCACAGCAATATAATCAAAGAGGAAGGAGAGAAGAAAATAAAAACAAAAGTGAAGCCTTTGACTTGCCCGTGTTCGTCGGATGGATGGCGAGCAAAGTTTTTGGCTCAACGCCCCTATTACTGGCTATCAAAGGAAAGGCCGGCGTCAAGCGTGGGCTTCTATTGCCTCTCGAGTTTTGTGTATACGAGTTAAGGATATTGTACTTGTAATCGAGGATCAGGACGTTATTGGAAAATAGTGGACATTATTAAAGCTGAAAGTTTGGAGAGTCGGATAAAGTCGGCCGAGACTTGTTGGCCACTCTTCTCTTTGATAATAATTTGCCTTCTTATCTTACTCTTGACTCTTCCCCCCACCCTCTTTCTACGCACGTTGCATGCAACTCTTCTAGTAGCTATGTACGGTGCACCATGCTCACCATAATCAATATAAATGTAGAAGAAAAGATTTCGGTCGGCTAGCAAACACCCTGTTTTTTTTTTTTCTTCTTTTCTCATAGTGGTCTGCGACGTATCGTACATCTTCGTATAATCCGGCTGCGCCCATCAGCAATAAATTTCTTGACGCTCACTTTTTTCTTTCTTCCTCACCCAACGTTGGAGACTACAACAAAAAAAGAAAAAGGAGATAAAGAATAAAAACTGGCTTGTACTACCTGTTCTCCTTATTCAAAATGCTATAAAGAAAATGGGTGTGAATCTTCGTGAGCTCCAAGTTCGTGACAGCTGGCGCTCCATCTTGTCATCTTAGTTTCAAGATGTCTTCCTTCGGCCCCTTGTCACGAACCAAATTTCTATATACTTGTACACTCTATATGATAAATACATTTTTAAGTTTCAGAAGAAAAAAAAAGAGAAAACACACCGGGGCTTGTTTATTCCGTCTCGTCGAGTTCATTGATGCTAGAAAAAATTGGTCCGCTCGGATGCACGCGCCACGGGCAATCCGAGTGTTGATAACAGTCGTGAAATGTGTCTAGCTAGTAAAAGAAAAAAAAAGGAATGACGCCATCTTAGCCCCTCTTTGCTCGATTCAGAATCGTATGTACCAAATTGGAAATATGGGGAGGCATAGCCCGTTGAATTGTTTGGCTACCTATTTATTCTTTTAAGTTCCAGATGGCTGGAAGACTTTGTCGATCAAAAGGAGGTCTTTTGTGTATCCAACTGTCGATCGAGGAGGCTTGCTCGCTAATAGACGACGACAGTTGGGTCTCATGTTATGTGTTACAATGCTGTGCGCAAACGCCCTCGTCTAACTTCCTCCTTTTTTTCTTTTCCTTTTTGAAAATGTAAGTTGTTCCGTTTCATTAGGCAAGAAACCTCCCCTTCGTGTTGGAGGCCACCAGCCTCTAGCGACACTCGACGGATTTAACGGGCGTCACTTACGTAATGTATCGCTACAACCGGCAACTGTCCTCCTACATAAATAGGATAGGCCTCTTTTGCTTCGCCTACCATATATATATTTTCTTTAGCTTTTTTACTGTGCACAGGGACATTTCTTCTTGCACCACCCTCTGGTGCGTATTTACAAGACTCTTAATAGTGAACCGAAAGAAGTCTCCTACCCCTGCTGAGCTCTTTTGGCGCTTCTCCGCACAATACTCGAGCCAAAGAAGTACATAATTCAACTCCTGTTTTCCTATTGTGCCAATGAATGCGTAGAGCCTGTTTGGCCCCATTATTGGGAGGAATTCCTGTCGAACATCGGAATCGATCACGAGAAGAATGAAAAGAAAAGAAAAATCGGCTAGAAGATCCATTGCTTCATGTCAAAAGGAGAAACAGACGGCCACTGGATCATTCAGTATAACAGCCACTGTCGGTTTCCGCTTTTTTTTTTCTATGACTGCACAGCTTGTTAAGGCTAGCCGATGCTTCTTGGGCTGTTCATTGTCAATTGTCATCGACTGTTGACCCATTTGCTCTCGCAGGAAAAATCGAAATCCTATCCGCGTTGGCTCGTTCTTTTCTGGGTGAATGGTTCCCATCACATCCGTCGTCGTGTCGGATTCGAAAGGGCTGGCCATTCATCTCTATGCTCTTTTTTTTAAATGTGGCCTTTTGACCCGAAAGAGAATACATGTCTGCGTGGCCTTAAAAAAGAAGGATATACCCTAGCGGCCATACGGAGTGAACCCTTTTGTCGCGAACTGACCAAAACATACGGGTGCTAAATAGCAGCAACAGCATCTTTTGTATGTTTTCCTAAATACACACTAGCGCGTACTTGTCCACTTTTTTTTGCCGTCATGCTATTTAATAACAGTTTTCCTTTTATTGAAAGGCAATGTGGAAACTACCGCACTCTAACATGGGAGTCCTGTTTTGAAAGAAAATAACTGAAGAAACAAACAGAATAGACAAAAAGAAGTAGCACAGCACTAGGAAGGTGAACAACTGCTCGACTGACCATCTCATGTAAAAAGCCCTTTTTCAATGAGTTTCAAACAAACTGGAACGTTGGGCGGAAAAAAAAATGCAGGACTTAATATGTAGTGCCTCGTTTGAAACTAATGTATAATTATTTTTCGTCTAGGGTTATCGGACTAGTTCGTTTTATTCACCTGAATACAACCTTGTTTAAAGTAAATAGTGTAAGCATTGCGGATGGTTCGGTGAATCACCCGAAGCAAGTTTTCATTTCTTTTGTGTTTAATTTCTTAAACTATTTCTTTTTTTTCCCCTCTATGATGAGAATCAAATAAAAGTATACCTGACGTCTGTTTATGCTCGACGAGGCTTGTTTATGTTTCGCCATCAGCGCATTTCACGAATGTTTTCACGAAAAGGCATTAAAACGAAACGTGATCGTTATTCGTGGATGACGCAGTTTGCATCACGAACCGTTCCGTACAAACCGAATCGTGTGTGTGTTTTGTGTGTGTCTCTGAAAAATATTGGGTTTTCTTTTTTTTTTTTTTTATTATTCTCCGTCGTATTATGCTCACCACTTGACACTGTCCATAACTTTTTGCCCGAACGTTTCCACAGTTTATTTCTAAATTTGTTTTTTTCCTCTTCGCTCGCTAGAATTGAAAAATCAATATTTATCATGCAGAGTCAGCCAAATGTAAATAAATAATTCGGATGGCTGACACACGGAGAGAAATGCCATTGATGGTAATGAACGGGAAAATGTCAATTGTGGTTTCCAGTTACGCAGTTTTTTTTTTGCAATTTCTTCTTCGTCATGACCGAGCAAGTTGGCAAAGTGGGTGATCGTTTTATGTGAGTTTCTCTTGTCTGGTTGTTTTTGTTTGGTCATTGTCGAGTGTTGAAAAACGACCGTAACGCTCTCCCACTGATGAGTTGTTAGACGACTCTGCAGATGTTAGGACGAGTCACTTTTCTTGTTTACTGTTAAACACGTCATTTCCTAGAACGTTTTCTCGAGTGCCAAACAGTTCGACGAGTTCAAAAGCCTTTTCTATAAACGCATCGTAGGCAAGTGGTGGCCATTGAAAATGTAATAGATCTCCATCTCGTATTTTTGTTGATGTTGCATCATTTAATTTCACCATGAAATTTTTTTTTTTTTCGTTTCGAAAAGAAAATGCCTCATATAATTCAACTCTGTTCCGAGTTTCTTTTTCTTTTTTTCCGTTCTTTTTTTTCTTCTTTTTTATTTTATCAAGATGCATCCATACGGAATATATGCACGGTGAATTTCTCGGTTGGGTGCAAGATGAAGCGTTAGATTAGAACGCCACTACTAAATTTGGTATTTTTGACGGCTTCCACAAAATGGGAAACTATACACCCCCCCTTTAAGAATAAAAGAAACCCCCTTTCCTTTAAAAAAGAAAACGAATAAAATGCAACACCCTCATGCCTGCTCCCGTCTATTTCCATGAATTTATGGGGCCCCCACTCTGGTCATGAAAATCACTATAAATTTCACCTCGACGCGACGTCTCTTCTCTTCAAAAAAGCCCATATCTGTGTAGCTTTTTTTAAAGTGTATGGTGCCCAAAGAGTGTATGCGATAGACGGTCAGCATATATACACATAACTGGTTGTATTGTATTGTGTAGCGCTATAGTTTAGAAAAAGAAGTCGACAAAAATGCATCTTCCTGTTAGGAAAGAGGGAGTCTAGAGAGTCTCAAACGCAATGAAACTGAATGGAATCGTCTTTCTTGAAATTCTTTTATCTTCTTCTGACCTGAGTTGGGTTAACTGGAAACGGCACACTCTTTTCTCCATTTTTTAAAGATATTCCATCGCTATTGAGCATAACATTTGAAAAGAGCGCGCAAGGTGAGAAATATATCCATCCAGCAGACAGCCATTTTTTGGACAAAAAGAAAGGCGTGTATAAATTATGATTCTGTCTTTTTTTTACGGTATATACGTGTGTGACATGAGAAAACATTTTAGGAGCCTCCTCTTTTAACTCGTTTCTTCCAAGTGCCGTGGAAAATTTTTTTTTTATCGGGCGGATAATTGATGTACAAACGCACCCTCTACTCCTCTTTTAAGTGTTTCCCTCCTCTTTTATCTATCTATAACGTTAGAGATTTTTTCATTTCTACAGTCGATGATCCGGTGAAGTGAGCGTGCCAAATTGCCTTCGAGTTATATGAAACGAGGTGTACGGAAATCTTGGCCCATCAGGCGTATCTATTTTTATTCATAAACGGCCATCGCTGTAGGTGTGAAGAAATTGGTGGACGTTTGGGAAAAATGTGTATGCGTGTAACACCGGGTCTCGGCTATGGGTGTCAACTGGAACGAATTTCACCGTGGCTCCTTGTGTCGAGTGCCATAGTCTCATCCGTCCCTCTTCCGTCGGAAACGTCTAATATACAAAGAGAAATAATTCAAAAGACTTTCGGAGATCTTGGCCATATGTTTCGAATTGCAACACGAAGGTCACGACGCCATTGTTCGAATGGTTGCGTCCCCTCTTCGGGAATGACAACACGTTCGTGTTCAACATTCACCTGTCCCTTTTCCGTGTGTATTCCTCTTGCGCCACAGCTTGTTTTTTCTTTGTTTACCTGGCCGAATGTTGCAAGAGAGCGGGTCGTTTCTTCTAGTTTCTTCTTTTGTTTCCATTTTTAACATTCTGTTGCTCTTTTACCTTTCTTTTTCAATAGTTTTGAAGTAACACGGAATGCCGCGGCACGCAAGACAACCGCTTGGCTGTACAACATGTTTGCCCATTTTGCCTTGTTAGTGTGGCCATCTTTTTGTTGTGTTAGCTTGAAGAACGGACTGAAACATATTCAAGAAGACACACACACAAAAGGAAACAAGTGCTAGGCGTCGTATCAGTCCGTGGACATTTTTTGCTAACTCATCTTCGATGGTCTTTACCATATGACTCGAATAGTATGTCTATGTTTCTTTATATAACTTTAGAAGGATAAGAGGACAGATTCTCATCGGGCCAAGTCACCGTATGTGTAAGCGTCCTCGTATGTGTACAACATGAGGATCAAGACCGTTGCTACACCGCGGGCAACATGACACACGGCTCACGGACAAAGACAAGCGCAACACGGTCGCCTTTTTCTATACCGGATGATTCATCATCAAACTGAGCAATGAAAAAAGAAGAAAAACTCTTAAGAATTATCTTGCGAAAGAGACCCCGTCATTTCCCTCTTGTGGTGCGACTCCCTTTTTTTTTGTGTGTCTGTTTTGTTATCGGTCACAACATTCTCCCTGTTCGTTTTCAACCTCTCCGCAAAGAAACAGAAAAATGTAACGAAGAGGAGGTTCCACTTCGTCCATTGCTTTTCATGGCATTAAAAGAAAAGATACCCTCACAATATATTGGGTTTTTTTTTTTAAACATATTTTACGACTGTGCGACTTGCTTTCAAATATTTGGGTGATGTACGCAGTCAAAGCGGTGAGACACGCGAAAGGTTAAAAGTATTTGTCCTGTTCCATGTGAATTCTCACTGTGTCGTTATGGAACTTGGTCGAGAACTTCGGAACCCCCAGCGCAATTTAAAAAAGGAATAAGAAAAAGGACACACACAGAAGAAGAAAAAAGGAAACAAAAAACAGTTGTAGACAAAACAAAAAAGAAGACAATGGCTCTCTTTTATATTCTTTGCTGATGGGCGTGTGTGTCTGTGGGTGCCCAAAAGAAAAAGCTTTTATGGGGAGTGAATGAGAAGACGGCCGAAATAAAAGAAAAAAAAGAGGAGACGAATCTTGGAAAGGAGATAGTAGCCGCTGTCTATCTTTCTCGCCGACTCCCCATCGCTACTTTTATTGATGGTTTCAACACGGTTTTCTTCCTTGGACTTGGCTATCTGGGATTACGCTTTGACCATTCGTTTCTTTTTCCTTTTATTTCTCGTAAGAAGAAGGACTGTGGCGTTATTTGGGCGCTGCAGCACCTTGTCCCTCCTTGGAAACGAAGAAAGAGAAAATAGATTTACTCTGGGTGAGACGGAGTCCATCGTGGGAGGTCGTTTCCCCAGTGTTTTATCGGCTGACGATGGGGTTGACATGATCAACGGTCCTTGATAAAGTCGGCCACATTACCAGCCGACTATACGAAGACTTTTAAGATCGCGACGCAGACTGAAAGGTACAATCTCGTCGACTATTTATCTTTTACCTGGCTTCCCCATTTTCATCTATAAAAGCGAAACAAAAAGGAATTGGGAACGCACTAAAGGCACGATATAAAACATTCCCAGGCGATAGGTGCTGCTCGGACTTCAATGGCCGCTGTTAAAAAAAATATATATATATCGGTTCTTTCTCTACACAGATTCTTATCCACACTTGCTGACAGCGACTTTTGTTTTGGGTTTCTGTCCGTTGTTGTTGTTTTGCCTCTTTCTTTTCGATTATTATCTGTTAGCCAATGAAAGAGTGCGCAGACCCGAATAGCCTGTTGATCACCTCTATCTGCCACCCCGTTTTATCCTTCTCGAGGAAGAAGTATACAGCTTCCACTGTTGCAGGATGTCCAGCATAATTTCCCATAATTTTCCATTTTTCTGACGTAGTTCCGTCAGAATCACGAGGGAGTCGTTTGCTCTTACAAATGAAAAGTGGTGTCAGTAAAATTCGAAAGAGCCGCTTCGTTCACATTTTAGAGCCTGAGGTATAGTAAGAACACAAATAAATCCCGATAAAGAGAAAAAAAAAAGAAAGAAAGAGAAACGAGACATTGGTGTATTCAGTTCCAGGTGGAATGTCGGAGACATTTTCTAGTTGGAATGGCTGGAACGCTCTGTGCGGCGCCCGGTTTTCATTAGGGGGTCTCGGGCAGCAGGTGGAAGCTGTGTGGTCACCAGTAACAAGAGACTAGGCCAGCAGGGGGGTTACGCTGCCCCTCCTGTCTGAAAATGCCATTTTTAGGAAGGGGCCGATGGCAATTGTATAAAAGACACGCTGTCTGTCAAAATAACTAGAAAAAAAGCAAAGCATTCTGAAATGGTTACTTCTGGGCGAGAGCGTCATTTAAAACCAGCTCTTTTGCCATCAAGTATCAAAGAGAAAAATGAGATATGCTTTGCATTTCATATCAATTTCCCACTAAGGAATGGCTAGCCTCAGGGACATAGCTATTTATAAAGAAACCCACGATTTCCAGGAAAGGATACAAACTGGACCATGTCTTCTTTCATTTCCCCTTTTTGTTCCGATCGATCGCTTTCGGCCGTGTTGACTGTCCATCAAAGAGCGAGCGCCAACCACCCAATTATGGCACTACGTCTCCTACGCAGCGGAGGTTTGCATTTCATTTGCCACAACCCACTCACTACTTGTCAGTTGTTGATGAATTCCATTCGGTTCGACTGTTTTTTTTTTTTTGCACGAACGTTGTTGATGGTCACCAATATAAACGTTGAAGGATCGATATTCAAGTCACGCCACATCGGCGGCGGCAATGAAACGCGTGGATGTCCCTGCTGGCATTTCCGCGTCGTGGTTTACTATAACGGCCTCTCTTTGTTGTTGTTGTTGATGTTGGAGGTCGCACACAAGGGGGAATTATGGCTTTAACATGTTTCGAGCCAACTTTCTATCGCCCAAACGGCTGCTAATGACGGTGACCTCCCGTTAATTAGTTATTTCAACGTCGGTCGCAATCGTTCACGAGTTCAAGTGGAAGACCTAATCATCCGCGACTTGTTTATTGTCCCTATGTGGAACGACTAAAGTTTTTTTTTTTTTCGTGTCAATGCTGTCGGTCTAAAGAAAAGTTCAAGAACCTACAGATAAAAAGTTTTATAGAGTAAGGACGGGAATGGCTCAGAGCAATGGGTTTAATTAGACGAATTGCATTGCAGCTCTTTATGTAGAATGATGAGTTTTTTTTTTCTTCTCTCTCTCTAGATCGTTGTGACTCGAGCTGTAGGCGTTATCTTTTAAACTCTCGTTTCCATGGCAAAATATTTCATTTGCATATCTTCCGTCGAACACTTTTATTTCAATAATAAAAGTTTCATCAAATGTTTTCTTTTTCTTCATTCTTTTTTTAGTCGGGGACCCTTTTTTCTTTTCTCCCAATTGAATTAAAGTTCTTTCGTTATTCACTCTTCGGAATCGATTTTTTTTATCGTTGAAAGAAAGAGACGGTGATGTCTGGAGGAAAGACGAGATAGCGAAAGACAAGTGGTGAATCCGTTCCGGAGCTCACGCGTAGCAACAACGAGAGACACACGGAACCGTATCCGTATTGCCCCCTCTGGGCTCTCAATGGAACTGAGATTACAAAGCCAGTATTATTTTGTTTTTTTTATTCCTGAGAAAAAAAAAAACAGGTCGTTTCGGGGATAGTACTGAAAACGTTGATTGTCAAAACTAAAAAAAAAAAAAAAAAAGAAAAGAAATAAATAGTTGTTGTTGTTGTTTGTGTGACGCGTCTGGCCATCCGTTCACGCACCATTCCAACAATTTCTCCAGCTTCTCTCTCTTTTTTTTTTCTCGCCTGATGGGATATTGCCTCTTAAACCGATCCACTTACTTTACTGTCTCTCGCTCGACTATTTATAGCTAGTCGTAGATGAAATAGCTCGTTTTTCTTTTTTTGGATGCTTTTCGAAAATGAAAAGGTGCTCGACACCCAACGCAGTTTTGAAAAAAATAACTGAGGGAAAAAGAGCGTTGGCCATTTCCCGAAAATATTGTTTCTCACTTTACAGTCAAAAGCATCTTGGCCGAACGGCCGCTACCTGCTGTTGATTCCTATTATGTTAATTCAATTTCAACGCCGCTTCTTCGGTCGTTTGCATTTTCAATGCAACTCACTAACTCATCGTTTTTTTTTAACGCATATCGTTGTCGACACGTAACACGACGACCGCCATTCGCCACGGTGTAATTCCCCAATTCCTAGTTGAGTAAAAAGTACCCGAAACTTTGCAATCTCACAATCAAAGAGCAAGCGTTTTGATTCTTTTTTTCAACAGGGGTTCTGAATAAGAAAGAAAAGGCGAAAGTTTCTTTGCCACGTGCCGCCTTTGAAGTTCTAAAAATTCGGTAGACCTGTTCGGAGAAGGTGGTTTGTCCCCGTTTTCTCGCTCACTTTTTTCTCGAGTTTTAACAGCAAGCTTTTCTTCATTATGGTTGTCTGAAATTCGCACGGCGTTGGCACGTTAAACAAACCGTATCGGAGCGCGAAGGAGGTAGTCCTGCAAGCATAACAAGGTAGAGAATAAACCTATTTAGAATGAAAGTAACTTACTAAAGTCGCTGAAATATATGCGCTTCGTACTTGGTTAAGAAAGTTTGAGAAGCGCAGTGATGTGCCAGGCCAACGAGGACGTGAGTCCCACGCTAGTTTTTAATCCCGATTGAAGCTCGATAGGGGACATGAAAAAAAGAATAGATGGCAGAGTGGGGAAAAAAAAGGGAAAGGCTAGTTAATAATAGAAAGGAACAAGATATGAGGGGTGCAATATGTCCGACAACTTGCTGCCACGTATGAAAAAAAATTCAGGCGGAAAATTCGATAGACGACATGACGTTATTTCATCACGCACGACATGGTATGTGATTCCATGCAATTTTCGTTTCATTTCAAGAGCATCCAACTTACTTGCTCTTATATTACAACATTCTTGCCAGGGGAATCTTAAGAAATTCACGTTAAGGCGTGACAAAAAGAGTAAGTATGTCGATCCATGAATTTGCAAGTTTTATTGGACGAAAAACTTTCGTTGTAATACAGTTCTATATTCTTCGTGCTTCTTTTATGATAGGACATACATCAATCAATTCTAGAACTTGAATTGTGACCAGTTTGTTAACGTAATCAGACTTATTGATCGTATGTCCTTTTGCGCTATCATAAAATTCAGAATATCCACGAAACTTAAAAAATAGATGGAACTGTATGACGATTGACCATTGTGTCATTTAATCATGGACTCACGCCAGACTGGAGTTCAATTTTTCTGCCTTTTTTTTTACGAATCGATGATTGAAATCGTAGAGATGATTACAGGTTATTGGAGGATGACTTTTCCTCCTACTGGAATGTCTTTATATTTCAACTGATATGTGTAATTACATTTTGATAACTCAACATCGATAATTCGATGTGGACCATGTACTCCCCTATGCTAACAACGAAATGTCAGAGATGGGCAACCTTCAAACCGGACGAAGTGTACCAGGATGAAAGGATCCTATCGATCATGTGCTGAATGCAAATCGTTAGACGACTGGGCAACGTGACGGATTCGGACCCAAACGACAATTCGTGGGTTTTTCAATTCCAACAACAATTGCGGACCCCGATTGAGGCAAACTAAATGCACGACGGTAAAGGGAGAGGTACTCCGGTGCATGTATTATTATCGGTCACTGACTATACGGTACATACCCTGATGAAGATATTGTGATGGAGGGGTGGGTGGACTAGACGCTGGGAACATGGCATATGGATGCATCGTAAACCTGATGACAGGGGGATGCTATGCAATTAGTTCCGTTTTTTTTCCCCTGCTGCAATCCAGCAACTGGCCAAAGATACGTTGTAAGGATATTGATGGGCTGATAGCGCCACTCCTCCGGAAATGTCAATAGACCCACCTACCCCCCATGCTTATCTCCTATTTCTCTGTGTTTTCGTCAACACACGATCACCTCTCGTCCCTTTGAATTTCTTTTAACGTTTTCCTTTGGATGTGCTATTTCTAAGACCGGTGACAGCATTGTCGTAGCTTTATGTTACGAACTCTGAACGCGTAATCTGCCACTGTTACGCGATGCACAGCAACATGTGTTCATTTGAGCGTAAAACATCGTCTTGTTTCCATACCATTAAGACAGCATTCAAAAGGCTTGACACGAGATGAATGTAGAACTACATAAGCCCTATGCAAGCTTCTTCTATGCTTTGTCTGTATTATTATTGGCAGGTAAAAGAGGTTGTTTAGGGGAACTTATATAGAAGTAGGTTATTATGTCTGCGTATTTATGTTTTTTTAAACAGAACTATAGAACTTTTGGTTCAGTTAGCAGCAGGAATGATACACGAAATGAAATGCAATAAGCTTCTCGGCGATGTGATTTGTGAAATTGGTTTACGTTAGACGAGCAGCGGAGACAGCAATTGTTAGGCAATATTCTTTACACTAAGAAGGAATTGGATTCCAAAACATTGAAAAAATCGTTTTTCCCCCGAGATACGAGATTTGTTTTCCCTTATTTTTTTTTGTTCCAGTGGGAAGTTGCCATTTATTTTTCACAGAGGAAAACACAATCCATTCCCGTCTCGTACGGTGCCCTTCAATTTTTCACAATTGCTGCTCCAAGCACTCAAAGAATAGCGAATTTATATTCCGAAGCATTCACTCCGCATTAAAGATGTAGACCTTAAAATAGTTCCATTTCTATCCTTATGAATTGATGGACTGATGTCCATCTAGACTTTTTCTCCGACCACCAAAAATAATTGAATTCCCTCCTGCATATCGATCGCACCAGGTGTGTGGACTTTATTTCTTCGCTTCCACAAACTCAGGATCGGCACAAGGAATACCACGAATTTATTTGTACCCTTTTTAATTTCAAAGAAATATTGTCTTTATTTGATAATCCAATTGAGTGTATGGTGGGACCCGAAGGATAACGTTTATTTTGCCTCCCACAGGTTTTCCCCAAGTTCCAGAATACCAATAAAAAAAACATAGGAAACGAGTAAACAATTTCTATTTAAATAATAAAAAAAAAAAGAGGTGTGCGGAAACCTAGCGGGAGGGTGGTAATGATTGGTGAATGCTGGACAGGAACACAACAATAGATAATCTAATAACCCGACACAATTGAGACCTACAGACGCCTTTGATGGAAAATTCCAGGAAATTCCTTGGCAAGACGCTGTTTGGGGTCTTTCTCCGTCCCTGGTTCATCTTCTTTCCTTTTGAAATGGAAAGGAGGTATTGAGTCTAGAGGAGCAAAAAGGGAGAACGATGAATGATCAAGAAATAATGGAGAAAAAAAAACGAACAGGATGGATGCCTGTGGTGTGAAGCTTTGACACATTGAAATGGTAACAGTTTGACCCCCTCCTAGAGCACGCCGCTTCTTTTCAAGGAACGGAGGAGTGAGGAGTCTTAATCGCCTACCTTCCCTCTCTGATTTCCATTGCATTCAAATCGCTAGTCTAATGAACGTCCTGCCTATGCACGGAAGGCAGATGAAAAGAAGAGCTGCACTCTGCAGGAGGGCCTTTTTCTTCTCTCTTGTGTGGCTGTAGCGAGCGAACATTTTCCCAAGAAATATAAGAATCTATTGTGTGACTCCCCAAGACGAGAGTCTCCGTCCTTCGCTCTCCTCTCGCTTCATTTCTTGTTTCTTTTTCTTCATTTTAAAGACGCAAATGTCTTCCGCCGTAGATCCCGCCACCCACGGATGCAACTGGACTGCCGGCTCTAGCGATTATTTCGTCAAGATTCGTTAGACTTGCCCCTGAATTTTCATCCGTTATGGTGATGGTGATCAATCATCATTCCATAAGAAGTTCTTCTGTCGTTTCTTTTTCCACATTCTTTAGCTAACCGCTCCAGCAAAAGCTTTTTGCCGTATTAAAAAGTAAACGACGATGTTAATGAAACGAAGGGGAGCTCGGCCACAAAAAATTATGAAATGGTATCACAATCATCCCCCCGGATAAATAATCCGCTCCGAGCTTCGATAAATACCGTCATGGGTCATCAGGTTATTTAGACATGATTTCTATGCTCCCCTCCATTCGTTTTTTCTCAGTGAAAAGGGAACTGTTGTCTATCCGAATGCAAGCTTTTCTGGTCGGTTAAGTCCCAATAGTTCGGATCGATCCAATCAGGAGCCTCCCCGTTATTTAGCGCAACAAATTCCGGTTTCAACGCACGCACTTTGGCCACCCTAAAATGGCAGCATTATTTTTTTTTTTGTATTATGGTTTTCGATGAACCAAATAGCTTGAAACCAATCGAGTGAAATGTGCATACATCTCGACGGTCACGTTGTATAGTTCGATAAGACACGTTGGTATTTTTTAAGAAAGATTATTTTCAAACGCCCTCCATTATTCCGTTCCGACGCATTCATTTTTTGTCTCCCATTTATATTTTTTTATATCATTTGTTTTCTTTTGTTCCAGCCAAAATGCACGACTAGCATGTGCGTGTTTGTCCACTTGCTCAAGCGACCATTAATTCAGTTGCTTCATTCTTTTCCAAGGGGGGTGTTTGCTCCCTTTGATCGTCCATCATTTTTTTTCCCATGTTCTATTTTGATACGGATTTTTTGTTTATCTGTCCGTGGAACCAATTCATGATGTTAGGAATGTCCCTTACATTTGGACAATGGGTAAGGAATGTACATCGATTGGTGTGAGAATGAAAGAGGGGGGCATGCAAGCTAGCCGACAGTACACGTGATACCTAGTTGGTACTCGCCCATTGCGTGAGCTCTCGATCGTTCTTCAAAATTCGATCCGATTGCTCTTGGTTTCAATTGGTCTCCAACCCATTGTTGCGTGTTATTCGGGATTTGAACACACGTGGACAGCTATAGAAATCACCACCGTGTTCTTCAATTTCTAGTTCCCATTTGGCCAGTATTCGGTCCTCCTGCTGTTGCGTCGCATTTGAAGACCGAGGGCGGACGCATTGTGTTCAAAAAGACACAATTTGCTAGGCATTGTCGCTCTTTGACGCCGCGCCCACGATTCTCGTTGCAAGACACTCGAGTTCTTTTTTTATTTTCTCATCTTTGTTATTGCATTATTCCATTTCGTTCTTGTTCCTCTTGCCTCCGTTATCTATGCCTTTGATCCGTGGGTTTGCCTTAGTGTTTCACTGTTAACAAAGACGAGCAGAAAAAAAGAAGGAATCAAAAGTTTTTGTCTGGATTTTTTTTTTTTTGTAACGTGTTGCGAGAGAGGGGTTTAACTGTAACTATATTCCGTATAATACCGTATAAAGTGGATGAGTTTCGTTTCCATTGTTGGACGTCAGACGCAGACCACGATGGGGTCATCTCTCCGATCTCCATTGCTCGCATCCATTTTTCATGTTTTCTCTCGCCCTTCGGCCCATTTATCCGTGTATATCCATTCAAATGGGCAGGCAGACGCTGTTCTATATTCTTGTTCTCGATTGCGAGAGAAGATGCGATGCAGTGCTGCACGCGGCGGATGCTTATTTTGCGTCCATTTCTATACAGTCATTCCACCACCATTTTTACCAAGCATCTACGTATATATACCCCACCCAGACGATGGCCCAGATCCGCCTCTAGCTCTTCATCCTTTTCAACTTATCCTGACCAGGATATCTTTTTAGTATTCCCAAATATCGTTCAATATTGTTTAACTATTTCCGAGCGCTCCTCGCCCCATTTGCGTGATCGCAAAATGTCGGTCCGCTACGACAAAAGCGGATCACAGTAAAAATGGAAAAGCGTTCGTAATGTCAATCGTTTTTCTTTTCTATCTGCTCGTTCACATGCGTTCGTCGATGCTCTCTAATCCTGTCGTTCTTTTTTTTTGTGCTTCGATCTTTTGAGTCATTGTATAATGTAGACGCGTGATGGTGCAAAGCTCGCTCGACTTTTTTCTGTTTGATACACAATGGCTTCATTTTTAAGTGGTCGATGCCTGTTAAATGATGACGCACTTAAACGTCTAGTTGTGCGCATCAATGTGTAATAACAAACGCGCTAAACAATTACACTGCAAACCAGACGGTGATAAATAAACGCTGAGAGACAAAGAACAAAGTCGAACGAGAAAGCCATTTTTCATTGCCACAATCAACGCGTCTAGCGATCGATTCGGTTACAACAATCCGATAGACGATGGTTGCAATTAGATGCTGTTTCATTATAAGAGGAGGAGAGAACCTCACATGTAGCATTGTTTTCCTTTTGGTGGTTCATGTATCATTAGCAAAATATTGATTTAGTTCGTATACATTTGCCAGAGGCACTCCTGGTGTACTAGACCTCTTTTAAAACATAATTTATTCTATGGAACGCCATTTAACCTACCTATTTTTGATAGACAACCTCCTGTTTTCCGGACTACCCTTTGTTTTCGATTATTTTATAGAAACCTGTATCATCATCTATTGGCAATCTACCATCCAGTCAATGAAGGTACCACCCAATCGAGATTTATATTGTGTGAATTATTCATATGCCTATTCACTTTGATTCCATTTTATTAAAACATTGCACAATTCAAAGGCAAACTAATATTTTATTCGCAATCAGCATTTAAATTAGATTAGGTCTTCATCGAACTCCAAGTCAAAATTTTATCCCGACTTTTTGTACAAAAAGTCGGGCTTCAAAAGTCGGGCGTAAATTCGACCTAATTATTTTTAATGATAAATTCTAAATATAGCAAACTATGATGATCTCAAGAAAAATTAAACGGTGATCATGAAAATCTACTTTGTTTTCACGTGAGACTTACAGCTTTTGAGTTATTTACATTCAAAGCAGTTGCGCTAAAACAACCTTGTTTCCGTTTCTGTCTGGTCGATGTGACCTCAATTACTGGAAGGTGGATTGCAAATAAGTTGCGATGCAGGATTTCTATAAAACTACCAACGTAAAGGGTAAGCCAGAGGACAAGGGGTTGTCAATGAAAAGCTGGTCATTTGGCGTTATTCCATATTATTCCGCACTGGCTCTTCGTTTTTGTTTTCTATTTAATTCGCTGCGAGCGGATAAAAAGATTGAGTAGGAATTCTGGAAAATCTCGTTTAACTTACTACTGGCTGATATGCTAGGCTTCTGTGGTGATCCGTCATTATGCTGGATGTTAAATCGCTTGAGATATAGCTTGAAGCCATATTGCTTTCTTGTTTCTTTTTAGTAGCTGGGATGTACTAAGAACCCGAGCATGTGTTTCAATTCTTATTCCCATTTTCTTTTTATTATTATTTAAAGGTACTTAAAAAACTTTAATTCATATGCCTAGAGCATGCTGAGTATTACATCTGTCTCATCACCCAGCATGTGGTACTGGATGGAACCCATGAAAGTTCTTGGAAAGCTTCAGCAAAATGTGTGAGTTTTTTATTTCATTTCAAAAAAAGAGAAAACAAAAATTAAGAAGAAAAAAAAAGGGCCGTTCATCTTCTTCTGTCTACCATCTAACCTGAAGCATTTTACCCCGCCGTTTGATGGACAGCCGTAATAACACTGTGGAACCCTGCAGCGCGGCGCTATTGCACATGTACCTGATTAGTCCGCGATTCTGAAAAAAAAGGAAGAATAAAAAGAGTTGTGGCTGCTAATAAAACTGAATTGCTTGCAGTCCTCGGCCTGCGGGTCGTTGCCTCGTTGAAAAAAAAAAACTCAAATGAAAATTTCGTGACCCGCAGGTTTTGCGCGCGTTATTGCGTCAAACACAGTAAAGCGTTTGGGCATAGGAGGAAGCGCTTCAGTGATTTAATAGCGACCCCAATGAAACCTTCATCACCCGTCCCGATCATTTTTCATTCCTTTAATTTTATCTATATATATATTTTTCTTTCAGATTTCTCTTCTTCCTGTCTCGTTTCGGATCTCTCTTCTCCTCGTTTCGGAATCGTTATTTCTTATTAGAGCTCAGTAGACGAGCGGGTTACCTACTTTGATGTCATTTCTTATCATTGTCTGCGGTGGTTTCTCCCCTCGTTTTTACTGTCTACACCCGTTGCCACGTAATGGCACTTTTTTTCGGCGTTTGAAACACTACGAGCTCCCGAACAATTTTCATTTTTATTTACGATAAACGGTCGTAATCACGTGGAGCGAGCTCAAACAATTACCTTACAACCCACAGGAATCTAAAAAGTTTGATTGCTTCCGGCTTGTTTTTTTTTTTGTTCTGGTTTATCTTCTTTTTTTTTTTGGTTTTGTTTTTTATGAATATATTTTTTTAGGAGGGGTTTCTTTTTTTCCTCTCTCTTTTGTTTCGGTTTATCCCGAGGCTTCGTCCTGACTCGACTATAAATTTATTCTATTTCTTTTGTTAAACAGAAAAGATTGGGGAGGAAATAACTATTTTTAGGCTCGTTATTATTATTATTCGTGTTTCTCATTATATGCTAGCATTGTTTTCTGTTTGGCCCTTCGGGACGGAAAAGAAGAAGAAGGGCGGTTACAGAGACGAGTTGAATAGCAATTTGATTCAAGCGTCGTGTCCTTTTGAGGATCATTATGTCTCATCCGCTTCTCGGTCCCCTATTTGTCCAGAAAAAAGGAAAGAAATCGTTTGATATTATTCCTTGATACACTGCTTTTCTGCCTTTAAAGAAAAAAGGTCGTTTGACTTGCTTCGTTCCCTTTTTGGTCCAGAAGTTGATTGCCCTATGTTTTATGACTGTAATCCGGACGGATAGCAGGAGGATGCAAAAAAAGGAAAAGAAATTCCGTTTAAACCAAACCAGAGCTCTCGGTTGTTTAGTACGGGCAATGAATACAAATGAAAAGCAATGGTAAAAAGAGGGAGATAAGAAAAAGAACTTTGAAAAAAACCAACAAAATAGCTGATGAATATCAGAAAATTGAATTCACTGATTATTCACATCGAGTCGAGACAGATCTCTTTCGCGCCTCTGACCGGAAAAAATGTATTCAAATTAACTCTTAATCAAAAGTAGTGGCTTTCCAATGTCTAACGGCGATTCTCTGATGCTCAGGTGAGACGAAAAGGTGCGTGATGAACTTTTCTATCAGCTCAGCTGGTGGTGGCTCCCTTCACTTGTCTCCCATTTTCCTTTTACTAGTTCGTTTCACCTATGGTGAAGGCAAGTAGATATGCACCTCAATGCCCTGCCGATTTATGGTAATGGGCAATGGGGCCCACACGCATGTCTCTTTGATCTAGAAGCTATTTCTTTCCATCTTCCTTTTTTTTCCAGTTTAAATCAACATGGGTATAGGTAGTCTCGTCTTTAAAGAGCATCTTTTTTAAATAGGAATGGTTCTTTTTCGTCATTTCAAGACGTGACTCCAGAGATCAACGTCTATGGTATACCTTTGAGAGACATGCTAAAGCTAGATTGACTTGTGGTTGACTTTATCTACATCACAAAGTCCACTAAGAGCTCAGTCACACTTTGCTTCAACGCCGATCGGCCTCGCTGTTTACCAGAAATGTAAAAATAAATAGATGGAAATCAAACATTTCATCCTTCATTTCCTTTTTCTTTTGGCAGGATTCAAATGCGGATTAGCGACTTGGAATCGATGTGCTGGATGCGATAATGTCAACTGTAAAAGCCTTTCACAACTATCGTAGAACTTCTAACTTATGACTCTTTTTGCTGTTTACCACAAATGCTCGTTAAGAATAAAAAAGCTTTGATTCGCAGACTTGTAGAATGCCTCTCGTGTCCGTTGAATTTATTAAACATAATTCATAACCTATGGAGACTTGTTCGGGAGAAGGGATTCTGATGGCTGCACAAAGCCAGTGAAAGTCACCTGAACGAATTCACGTAGCGATTGTCTGTAATCAACTGGCATTCACTTTCTGATTTTCATTCATTTGAACCCTGATTTCAGTGCGTTTAATTTTTTAATTTTTAAATATTTTAAAGGGCATCAAAAGTCTCTAGAAGAATTTAGCCAATAACAAACAACAAGCTCAGTAGTAAAACCGGAAAAAATTCGTACCGTAGCGGGACGAATGCAGGACGATGGGACCTCGTGAGAAAGTCCCAAAGACCAGAAGGGAACCCTCGTCGTCTATTTATTTATCTGTACTTCAATTTTTGCTAAATGCAAGCGAGACGAAAGGCAAAGGAAATATTAGAATGAAAGAGAAGTGTCCTTGATACCTATCGACCTTTTTCTTTTGCTGGGAAAACTGATAATGGATGTTTGCCTGGGCCCCCCGAAACTAATTCTTTTCCTTTCGTGCCTAGCCTATCGGTTTATATTCGTCCCTTGTACGACTATATATAAAAACATGGGAAGCTTGCACAGAGGAAGAGAGATGAAAAAACATCGATTTTATTTTGCATGTTTATCCGTGTTCCGGAGGAACGAAACAACGGAATCAGTAGATGGAATCTCATTCTTCTCCTACAGCCTTTTTTTTTATTTCTATTTTGTATTGTGTTTTCTTTACCCCATCTTCAAAAAAGGCTAAAAAAAAAAAAGGGGAAGAAGGGGGTTGAGACGGGGGGGGGGGGGGGGGGTTCTAGATGGATTTTCCAGGGCGGCCGTCCCGAAATTTACATAAACACACACAAGCGACTTGGTATCTACCTGTAATCGATTAACGAAAGAATAAAAAAGAGAAAAGAGTTCATAAAACTGATGGACGAAGAATCTGGAAGAAAAAAAAACCCTTTTTCTTCACGAGCTGTTTCATTTCATTGCTTTTTATTTCACAAAGATAACCGTTAAAATGAATATAATCAGACTGACCCGTCTTCGACTTTTTTTTCTTCCCCGTTTTGGAGAGAAATACATGGCAAAGTTAAAACATTTCTCCAGTCAAAATAACGGCTAAAGGAAAATAACTATCCGATAATAATCTGCATTTCATCAGGTAGAGATGCTCTAAGTCTGTTGGCCAGACTTTTGACTCCCTCTAACACCATCAGATTTCAAAACATTATCTTGATTCTTATTTATTCGTATAAAGACGATGGAAGGCGAAGGGGGGCGGAGATGGGACGTCTGTTGAGAGTGGAAAGAAAAATAGAAGGCGAAATTCAAGAATCAAGCACCGTGCATCGTTCCGGCACGCAGGAGACCGAAGAGAGAGAGACAGTACATAAAACGTAGACGAGAGTGGGGTAGTGAGTGTAGGATGCACGTGTACAGGGAGACCCAGATTTCTAAGTCAAATTGAATTTACGATGATTTGATTTGTCGGTTGCAAGGAGGAATGCTTATTTAGGAACTTTTCAGATCGTCTGTTTCTCTCTTTCCCCATTCTAGCCGGTGATAGGTTTGACAGTGTAGGCCGCTTCCAGCTTGACGGCCATGGCACGTCAATCCCCGGTTGCCGTGAAAATCAACGATAGCAACTGGAGTTGAAGACAGAGTGCTCTCATTCGGGGAAGGGGACCCACTTCTACTTGTAAATTCCATCAGAAATTCCAATTCAAGTGCTAATATGTACCGAATGACACTCGCCGAGTGGGTGGTGAATATCGAGGTTGTTTTATTCATTTTTATTTTCAAGAATTTAGCCTTGTTTCCTAACTTAGCGCTGTATTTTTGGTTTATACACTAACGTAGCATTCGCTGCCGCTCTTTTCTTTCTTTTTTTTTTAAACACATATATTTTCGATGAAATGCAACCGCAACGGAAGGCTGGATACAACTGGAAAGTGGTGGGCTCTGGTGGAGGTCTGTGTAGTCCCGATGCCTAGGGGGCACGTACCAGCGAGTTCCATTCCGGCTACAGTCGCATTCGTCGGCTGCGGAGTTCCAAACTCGACTCGTTTAACATCTTCTCACCATCCCTCCTCCGTTCTGCTATATTTCACGCTGGTTTCTTTCGTTTTATACGGAACTTTTTCAATCAGACCCTCTTGAATATTCATTAACCGTGCAACGCATATGTATATATATCCACTGATTGGAAGAACTCTTCTCGACAATTCTAATCAAAGAGTTGCGTAATGAAGCCATCCTATTCCAATACGTTCTCCGTATCTAACTCTCTGACGTTCTAATGTAGCAGACGGGTCAAAAGCAGACGTGAAACATGTGAAAAGAAAAGGAAGGCGGATCTTTCTTTCACCATGAACGAATAGATCGAAGACGTTCGAATGCACTGGCTACCTTTCCATCATCAACTGTCTCGTTGTGTGTCGATGGCTATCTGCATCCGACACTAACCTTTTGTTATTACAAACACCTAAAAACGTTCATGATGGCCTTTTCTTTAAAGCCACTATAGTCCCCTGTAAAAAAAAAAACCCGTACGATCCGGTTCTTTTGGGTTGAAAAAAAAAAAGGCCGACTGTTAGTGAGCAACAGTTTGCAAACACAGCCGGCATTATCTGACAGCTGGATCGATCTACAATTGTCCATCAGTGGAGACCTACATGTTTTTTCTGTAGACATTAGTAGGGGAGGGGAAAACGTTGAGGAATTTATAAAGGAGAGTTCGCTATCGGCTAAATCACGTTTTCCGGAAGCAATTCCGTTTTAAAGATTTCTTATATATTTGACAAGGCTATTGTGTGTTGTTTGTAGTTATTCACGTCGTTTTCGCCTTGTCGACCCACACAATGAGACACCAGAAATTATGCGCACACAATTTCTTATTTGTTTTTTCCATCCCTTGTTGTCCGCCTCCCGTTTTGACGGGTCCCTCACGAGATTCGGAGGAAACAAAGGCGTAGCACGACACTATGAAACACGTTGATGAATCTGTTAGGTAAGTCGGAAAGAATCGTGATGAGTCCATTGACTATGCAGATGAGCGTTCTTCAATCACTTTGTTTTTTTTCTCTGTTTATCATGTTTCCCAATGTGCCTATAAGGTCATAACAATTTTCATCACACATTACGTCTGAGAAAACTAACAAACTGACGATGAAACATCGGCCACTGGCTGTCCGACACGCCTATCTCATCTTGCCCCCTCTTTACCACCATCTTTATTATCGTATTTCGTGATGTTACACCATATGTGCGTATGCAGTGGGAGGGCAATTGCCATGGTAGTCTCGGGTGGGTGTGTAATCACGGCTATACCCCAAGTAAACTCGCCGGAGTTGACGGTATAAAAAGAATACAGCACAAGGATCAATCAACTTGCCAAGGCAAAGCCTAAGAAAAAAAAAAGAATAAAAGAATTCTTTTTTTTTTGTGTACTGTGTTGAACAAGAAGCTGGTCTATAGGGCTCGGATTCTTGTATAGGATTCTTTGCGTCGGGTAGCTGTAAGACGATTAATAATATCAATGCAGGCTCTGATTGATATATACGACTCGACCAATTCATATGTCTGCCTCGGCCGAGGTTTACAACTGTTGGGCTTATTGTGCCACTGTGGCACACGTGCGGTGAAACTCGTGTTTGAGTATCGAGGAACAGGGTGGAGAGAAGAAAAAAGGGAAAACGGGAATATAAGAATCCCATGGTCCGAGACGGGGAACGACAATATGAGAACAGTAAATCACAACAAGTAAAAGAGGGTCATGGTATGGAGAAGGAAAGAAAAAAAAAGAACTAAAACCGAACGTATTGTGCAAAGGGCATAGAAGAAGACGTTGTTGCTCAGGTTGCCAGCATATAACAGGCGTTGGGATGTTTATAAAGAAAAAGGGAGAAGACTGAGCCGATTGGCGTTTGTTTTCAATATTATTAGACTGCATATACAAGGCATTGCGTGTTAAGACATAAAACAGGGTAAGGAAAACGTGAACGACCCAAGGATTCCCGAGCTGTTGTTGGTAAAAGGCAGGACAGGGTAAAAAAAAAAAAAAAAAAAAAAAAAAAATAAGGTTACTGCAGCAACGTTGAGCATAAAGACCCTCTTTCCTTATTTCATAGGCGGAGGCTTAACAAACAGTTCCATTAGTGGCCTATTGTATGTGATTCTCTTTTTGACGGTTCGTGAGCCTTTCAGGTCGTTCGTCAAGCGCCATATTGTGTATAACATTCGTTCGTACACATGACACATACACATTCATATATATGCCTATTTACGTACGCATTCTCTTCTCGTTTGGCCGGCCACTGCTATCGTTGTGGGTCCGTTTATTGCCGCCCGATCAGCCCCAGCCGGAGCTTTAGCTATGTACACTAGGCAATTTTTGTGTCTACCGAGCCACACGCAAACGAAGCGGTTGACATTTTTGGGGGTGGGTCCGCTCCGATCGATGTCCGGTCAATTTGGCCCAGTTTCTTTCAGTTAAGAAAATCCTTTGCTATGAACTTCAGGCAAACGATTTGATCCTCAGCCAAAATTGAAACGTTGACTGCCTGAAGCGAACACGCCCGTCAATTTCATTTGAGATTTCGATGTGATTGCAACTCGCATCAGCCTTTCCCTATTTCATGATTTCTTTCTCCGTAAAAGTGGATCCTTTTTCTTGTAGCTGCTATTTACACTTCAGTCATTGGAATCTTCGTCTCTCTCACCAACACCTTATCGATCGTGTCGCGGTGATCGATCTGTCATCAAGATCGATTCATCTTACACTAGGTTTCCGTAATGCATTTTGAATAGCGGCCAGGAAAAACGTCTCCGTCACCAGTATCCATTTCTTTTTTTTTTTTTTCTTCTCCCTCTTTCTCTTTATGCTTCGATTTTACTCCTTCCTCAGAGGCGCACATTTACACATTTTCATCCTGTCTAACTTTGAAAAGCGGAAGCAAAGTGTTGACCATCGCCGTGAGCCTCGGCTCTGTCGGTAATGACAGACGGTCGTGTCGGAAAAGATTCATCAAGACCATCTGGAAATCCCTTTTTATTTTCCCCCGGTCCCACTCAGCACGGCTATGCGGCCATCATTAAGGAGCATTGAGGCCTGCTACACGGAGGTCGTTTCAACTAGACTATGTCTGAAAAATGGACGAAGAGAAATAGATGTCGGGTATGAGACAATCTTGAAGACGTAAAAGAGCCTGTCTACGAACAGAGTTGGATTCAATTCAAAGGCCATTTTCGTTTTAAATGGCATTGGAAATGAAAGTTGTACGAGACTGTCGCTTTTCCTTGTGTGTTCGACCTCAAAAATAAGTTTCAACTAACGCGATGGAAAGGGAAGCTGAACTCGTTTACGAAAACGAGTTAGTAGAGTGTAAGAGATTATAGAGTCTAAGTAAGCGAAAAGAGATCAACTCGTCGCCTGTCGTTAAAATTGAATGAGTTAGCTACTTCCATTGTTAATGAAATCATTTGGACCTTGGCCATGCGAAATTCAGAGATCCACCTTTTTGTCGCTGGAACACATCAAAAGAAGAAGTATATCCATTTAGTTCTTCTTATTTTTCACAAAAGATTTCGCATGGAATAAAGAAGCTGTTGCTAACTGCCGTATTATTTTAAAAAAAAGTAACTTAAAAAAAAAAATGAAAAATGGCGGACAATTATCTTGCCCTTTGACGGCGGCTCAGTGGCTTCTCCAGTCTGATTAAGCTAATGATAGGGTAACCGAAAATACGCGTTTCGTACACCGGGATAAAAAATGTACCGTTGGTACCGTGGACGAAGAATAAACGAAAAAGAAAGTAAACAACAATGGAAAGAAGAAAAAAAAAATGAAAATAACAAATAACTGAATAACTAACGATAAACGAGAGAGGAGATTCTTTTGACGTCTGAATCGCGGAGTGAGAGAGTGGAATGTAATTTTGCGACATTTCTAGCGTGTTTCCTTTTGTTACGACTGTTTGTTTAAAACCTGGCAACTGTTTTGTATAGATTTGTTTTCTTTTTAAAGTAAACTGGTTAAAACTAGACATTTTTTAAACCCTTCATCGCCTTGGCAATCATTAATGCGACATGGTAGCAGACACTGATAAATTGATTTCTATACATTGCGGACAGCTTGTGGTCGTTTTCTTTTTGTCTGAGCGAAAAGAATTTCTAGCCAATTAGATTTGATTGAAAATTTCAAGACGAGACGGGGGACAGTAAGGATAAAAAACACAATTGGAAAACAGCAGAGAGAATCATGTCTTGTGCATGCTAACATCGCATCGGACATCCAGTTATCTTTGCTCGATTCTCTAACACCATTTTTCTTCGTTTCTCGAGCCATCAGGACGGGACCCCCCGCCCTTTACACTTTGAAGAAACAAACAATTTGAAAAGAGGAAAAACTGAAAATGAAAACAAACAAAATGACACTGAGATAATGAAAAAAACAAAGAGAAAAGCCTTGCAGTTAAATACTCATCACAACGCTCACCTTTGTACGCCTGTCTGTTATAGAACGTTGAATTCAACTCTCGTCTCTCCACACAGTCTAATGATGAAAAAATGTTCGTCCAATCTGAACGGGAAGATGGACGGACAACAAGAAATATAAACAATGTTGTAGAAACACGTCACGGCCAGTTGTTGCGACCGCAGCTGTTTGCTCTTCTACACGCCCATGTAGTCCGCAAGCGGCTGATATCGGATTGCGTGACGATGATCCATCCGTCTTTTTTCCCCTTCGCTTACATACACGCACGAACCTACACACAAAGCCACAAGGGCCTCGTGAAATGCAAGGGCATCCAAAAACCAACAAAATTAGGTAAGTTGATGGAAGACCCGAACACTGGGCTCGTAGCTACTGTCAGTATCGCGTAGAATCAACGGGGGATCGTTGCGTGTCACCTGTGCTTGCTTATGTATATATACCTACCTGTGAGAATGAAATAGAATCAAGAGGGAAAGAAGAAAAAAAAAACAACAGACACCATTCAAATCAAGCTGAGCGTTGAAATCGACTCTCATCACCGCCATTTTTCATTTTCTTTCTCTTCATTTTGTTAAAAAGAAAAGCTTCTTCGAATGTCGGGGCCGGCAAGCTGTTAGACTGCGTTCACGTTAAATCACAGGATTTTCCGTTGCCCACCAGATGGTGTCCCGCTGCGTCTCGGCGGCTTCTGCCAGCGCATTTCATCGTGTCTATTCGTGTGTATTAGAATGTTGCATAAGTAACAAAGTCTCAGAGCCGTGTACTTCCGCACGCAGATATCATTATCACGCTGCATCACCTGGTGATTAACAAAAAGTCCGAAAGAGAAAAAAATAATAATAAATGAAGAAGGCGCCACAAGAAGAATAACAGCAAGGAGAGGCAAAAGATGAGGCAATGATACAAACGTTCAATTTATTTCGTGAGAGAGCCGGAGTCTTGTTAAGCTGTCACGAAGTTGAGAAACTTTTGCCGAGTCAGACACTTGTTGCTAGTTGTGCTATTTATTATTGAATCGTTTACGACTAGCCCTCCCTCACTCGTTTTTTTCTTTTTTTACGTTCAACCAGTTCTCCGGGGAAATAGCGTGAGATACTCCGACGCGGTCTATTAAAACTGTGTGTTACGAGAGAAGCCCAACCACTCTCATCTTCATGTTGGTATGGAGCTCCGCCTTTCGCTGAAAGTCGTTACGACGAATCATTAAAGTGAATCGATCAGCGTTTACCTCTGTCTTCCCACCAGGGACACCGTAGATCGCTTACATTAGCCGCCCTCGCACGCAGATGCCTTTTAGCGCGCACGGCAACAGTTTGGCCAATTGTTGTAAATAAAACGAACAGTTTACATCGGTTGAAATTATAAATGAGCACCCGCAAATGTTCAAAGTAAGAAGTGGGGGGTGTAGACGAGGAATTCTAGATTCGAAAAAGAGATACAAAACATGTCCGGTTTAAAAGGTTGCTGGAAGACTTGGGTAGAGGTCATCCGCAAAACGAAACACCTACACGAGTAAAGGGGGGGGGGGGAGGGAGGGAGGAATAGTTAAAACACCCTGCGGGACTCTAGAGCCAGATGGTTAGCGATGCTTCATTTTATTCGATTTCATTTTTATTTACAAGAAAAAGAAATACTCCAACACCTCTTTGGTTTTCTGAATTCTTGATTTTCGTTTTTGAATTTCTCTCGTTTTTTTTTTTAAACACCTGTAGATGTGAAAAGAAGAGGGTGAAAAGCTGTAAAAGAAGACGACGAAACCTTTTTGGGAAAAGCAAAACAAAGATTTAACACGTTTTTCTCTCGGCGTGATGTTTCTTCTTTGGCCCTTTCTTCAAATAATAAAAGCCAAAAGAGAGAGAAAAATAAAATGCGTCGATGTTTTTATAAGATGACGCAACCCGGAGGCGTGACATCCCAAAGGCTCGCTGGTAACATTCACGAACTGAGTGTTTTCATCTTCTCATGTCTTTTGTTAAAAACATTTCTATATAACTCTATCTTCTCTGTGGCGATACTATTGCTTTAAATATGCCGTCCAGTTTTGGTTTTCCTTTCTAATGCCAACTCTTTCTGTGTGTGTGTGTCATCTCGTTTCTCAGAAACTGGTACCGCAAAATCCAGTTTAAAAAAAAACATATCTTCTTAAATGCAAATGAACCACAACTAGCAACCACCGTGCTTCACATAAGCTTTTACACGCTTCATACAAGGTTGTTTGTCCTCATTTCACCGCAGAGAAACACGAACAAAAAAGGAACATGAAAATAAGAAGCGAAGGCGGCTCTCAATCGATCGATCCTCTTTCGTTCAATTTCTGATGTTCAATTCATTTCCCCGCTTTTTTTTTTGCCCTCCACTTTGTGAAGACTATCAGTCATCGAGGTTCAACATCGTTGCTACATTTGGCCATACGTCTTGGCGGGGCACACGCCCCGATATTTTGATTTATACCGATATTATACAATCTGCTGGTTTCGTTGTGACACATGATTTATATGCAACACTGAATCGGTTCTTGTTTGTCGTTTATATCAACTCCTTATTTTGCTCGTCGTCGTCCTTCACCGTCTCTCTCTCTATCTTGGGATTCTGTTTTTTGTGGGGGCCCCTGCCTCTTGGCATGCCGCTACAAACAGCGATCACTATGAGGTGATAAGACGAACCCTGTTTGTCTTGTAGCCCATCACTCTTGTTTGTTTCGGGACTGCATCTTCCTTTTTTGATTTTTTTTTTTGTTTTTTCCAATGCTTTTTCTCACTCACTTACCCAATTTTTTGTTTGTTCCTATGTACAATTCCATTCCCGGCGCCTTCTTTCCCCATTTGGGGCTCGGCGTTTAAATTCGTTCAATCAAACTTGGCAGCCCCACACAGAGACTAAAATAAAGGAAGACGCGCATGGTCCCACGAATCGCCATCAAATTCTTTTTGGGATTCGTTTTTTTTTTTATATACTTCCCTGAATATGTCGAAACCTTGAGATTGCTACTTTTTCTCACGGGAGCCTGTTATTTTTTGTGTGTTGCCTTCGTGATGCGACTCGTCATGCCCTGCCACAGTCTTTTCTACATACTATACGTCGGTTAAAAGCGCTATGTCTGTCTGTTCCCGGGGTCGCTAGTTCTACCCGGTCATTCCAATCGGGAATTGCGGGCATGATTCGCATTTTTGTCCACAACCATCTACAGTCTATACACGAAAGGGCTTTTTTTTTTGTGTTGTTGTTGTTGTTCAAAAGACAAAGCGCTGTTACAAACATGAGCTATTTGTACAAGACCTTTGCCGACTCCCGCCGCTGTCAAATGTTTTTCTGATCATTCATTTCATTTTTATTTGTTTTGTCGTTCCTCTTTTCCCCGAAGAGAGCCAAACCTTTTAAGAAAACATATTTGTCCTCTGTTGATTTATACCACAGAAACTCGATAAGCTTTTGACTAAAGATGGCGGTCCAGAAAGAAAAAACAAAAAAAAAAAAAACAGGTTGTCTTTTGTGACTGACGATTCTAGTTGTTGTTTATCATTCTTTTGCCCATTATCGTCAATCTTTCAAACGAAAAACAAAACAAAAAATAACTATTTTAAAAGGTGCAAAGAGCATGAGGAGCTTGATCGACAAAACCGGGCGCTGCTTTTGCTTTTGACAGGGCGTCGGAGTAACAAACGGTGCGATGCGAGCTGAATCGCCAATGAGGTCAACTTATGACACGAAGTTCCCAACATACAAATCTTATAATCACGTCTGGTCCCAAACAGAGGGGAAGATAAGTGAAGGCTACACGCAGTTTAACAGGCTTCCTTCTCCGATAATCGCAAATCAGTTGAAGTGTTCAGTCCGGCAATCATTTTTTTTTTCCAACGAACAATAACATTTTCTTTTTTTTTTTCGATAGTTTTCCTACACGATAGGAGGGAGGTCCTCATTTTGCATAAGTGTTCTGATAGTCGTGAATGACGTTTATTATCGGTATCCAAGAATGGACTGCCGACTTGACCGGGTGCGCGCAACGGGTTTCAATTCGTAACGCCGAGGAGGTCACGAATCGACGGGAGCCGGTCGTGAATCGCGAATGATTTGGGGAAATTTCACTGCATAGATGGTGCGCATAGAGTTGCGTTTATGATGAACTCTGCTCGCTCGCATAAGAAGAAGAAATCTTTCGGCAGTCATTTCCATTTTTGTGTGGAAATAACTTTCGATGTTTTATGATTCGGTAGTTCTGACCTTTTTCAGATGTTTGGCAACGAAACGTTCAAGTGACGCATGAAATACGGCCACATTTTCAGCGGCCATCATCACTATTGAATGTTTTTTTTCTTTGTTCTTATAACCTTTCTCCTTTTACCTTTGCCTTTTTCCATGTCCCTCTATTTTTTTTTTCTTGTTCCATCGCTTTCTATTGAGCACTCTGAATGCAAATGAGTCACCCGACGTGCTATCGTATTGAATCGGTACCTCCTGCGCTCCAACAAATGGAAGGCAAAGAGATAATGACAATCGCCGTGCGAACAATGTTGAGATTTCGTTCATACTGCCGATGATGAAGCCCTGCTTTCTTTCTTGCATGGCCCCATTGTTTTTGTCTTCTTCATCGACTTTCATTATGTTTCGACATTCTCACAGAAGAATGCGAGTCACACACGAGTGTATAGCCTTAAAAAGTCAGGACTTTAAATGTCAACCGTAGCTCCAAAGTTGACATACTTACGTCCAGATTTGAGCGGCCTAGTTTCAACGGGCCGCTTGCGTGTAGCCTCTTAAGGCATTTGAAATTGGAAGAGAAATTGAAGACATTATTTTTACAAATCCATTTGTCTACAAAGTGTCCGGCTTCCTTTTCGAGGCATATCCATATGAGACATCCTTTTGCTGTTTTTGCGCTTCTTCGTGCTTTACCATTTCCATGTCGTCAACCAATCGACGTCAATCGTCTTCACCGTTGAACCCAAAGCTCCTTATTTTTCTGTCTTTTTCGGTTTCTGGTTGACGTAAAAAAAAAAGACAACGTGAAATCGATGGCAAACTGATCTGCATTCAAAAACGTTGGGGGGATTTTTAAAGGCAAAGAAAGTGGAATACACAAATTCCGAGCTATTTACTTCAGGTAATGGTTGGCGTGCTGTTTGTATTCGTGGGCAACGATTTTCTCTTTCTTGCCCTCCATGCAGAGTGCATACTTTTTCTTTTCTGTCTTGAAAGGTTGTGTGAACCTTATTGGATTTTTTGAAAGGATTCCCAGTTGATCCTTCAGCTGTTTTTCGGTCACCTCTCTCTCTCTCTCTCTCTCTCTCTCTTAGTGCCACCAACTTCTCTTTTTTCTTTCCTTATTTCTGTATGATTTCCCCCTTTTTTTTCCTCCGCCTATCGTTGAATGAGTTGCGTTGAAAAGGCGATTTGAGTGTAGGGTAAAAGTCATTCTTACCTCCTCCCGGTGCCGTGCGCAAAGGGTGACTCAAGAGGGGAGACAGCAATTTTATTGCTTCCTATATTTGCATGTCAAATGTGCTGCTTCATCAACAGTCCTCTTTTTGGCTTTTATCCAAGATTTCTTTCCCATTTTTTTCACCTCACTTCAGATCTCTTAGCTGTACGCCACTTGATCCACAGGACTTGACGCTTGTAGACAGCGACAGTGAACATGGAGATGAAGTATTCGAGGGCTGCGAACAGCTGAATCCAATTTGCCTACTCCCTTTTTTCACCGTCCCCATATTTTCTTCTTCTTTTGCCTATGTAATATTCAGACAGCACGATAGGGACAGTGTTGTATAGAAAAGAATATTGGAAGAAGAAGGAGGCCATTGCTTTTATTTGGAACTTTTTTTTTCTTCTTGCAAGTAAAGCGATTCACGTCGATGGCATTCGTTACATCTGTGTGCCGTTCATACGAAACGGCACAGCGGAAACTGGACCCAATCATGTCCACCACTGATCCAGCTTCTTCCTGAACTTTTTTGCCTAACATAGACATGTAACTCAATAGATATTGTCCATGCCATCGACCGGGTGATCTATTTTTCCTTAGATATATCAAAATATATCAACACGACCAAGGAAAATGATCTTCATCATCGATTCTACTATACGTACGTTCCCTTTCATAATTGCCTCGACTACATCGCCAACTTTTAAAACAGCCAATAATCGATTGAGGTGTGTGTGCGTGCGTTTCTCGTCATTTGGATGGCGGTCGATTTTTTTCTTCCCCGTCATAGCTCTCCCACACAGGCCGTGAAACCATCAACCGCACTGGATCGTAAACAAGACGGTCGACTGTTGTATTTACGAGGGCCACTAGCTGCACGCCACGTATAACGCAGACACGCTGCAGCGGTGAACATTGATCGGCTGTCGCCCATCGCTTGCCCATTACACGGCTGTGTTAACCTCATTTGATTCTAATATTTATTTCAAGCACGATGACTTTAACGGCTTCCGTTTTTCTTTTAGAGGGGCCGTTAAAAGGGTTGGCCATTTTTTTTTTCCTATCGTTTGTGTTTGTTTGTTTTTACTCTAGAAAATATTCGAACCGATCGACGGAAGCCAACGAAACGTTACCGTACAGGAATAACGATCGTTCAAGTCCATCTCTTAAAATGTTATTAATGCCATCGCGTTTCGTACTATCAATACTTAAAAAACACCAAGCATCACAGGTAAAACGTGAAAAAAAGAATAAAGAATTTAGTTCTTTTTGCGCGTCAAAAAAGTTCGCCCAAAAGTCGTTAGCAAAAAGGGGAAACAGTCCAAAGTGGAGTCGAATGGAAAGAGGAAATACACCTGTACATCCACGATGGCTAGACATGTCGCGTTTTCCTGCGCGGTTCATCAATTTTTACTTGCTGTTACAGCTTTCAACAACGAACGTCGACGCTATGCGTCACAAAGCTAAACAAAAACAAATAAAAACGAGGGGAGTGAACGGGGGAAAAGTGCGCACTTTTGTCGACCCGAGTCTGATCGTTTGTTTATTCCGTCCGCAGAACAGCTCTTGAATCAGTCAACGATCGGTTGTAACGAGGTTAGCGAGAAAGAGAGGGGGACGCGTCACTGACTACAAACCCTATACGTTGCGTGATGGGTTTCGATGGGCACGAGGCTGTCGGACCAAGTAGAAAGATCCGGGTACTCGACAAACTCATTCCTCTTTGTTATGGTATATCGCATAATATCAACATTACGGTATCATGTTTGAGGCTAACTTTGTATCGTTTTCGATCAGCCGGGTCGGCTGGACTTACCGACCTTTCAACAGGTCGATTGAATCCATGCCTTTTTATTTTTAGATTATCCTGATTATTGAAATGGAATTTAAAAAAAAAGGGGCTATCTACTTTTATCTGTGCCTCTTTGCGGAAAAATGCGGCAGTCATTTCAAAGACCGTTTAACGATTTCCTCTTTTTCTTTTAAATGATTACCGTCGTTGTGGTTGGTTGTCGGTTGTTTCATTTGGGGAATTCTTGAAGTCGTCGTCATTCATAAATGATGAACACGGCGGATGTACAACTAGTCGGATTGATGATTTCTGGCATCCCACGAGAAGCAAGGAGAGATTATAAGACTATAACCCAATAAAATGTAGAAGTTCGTTTATAGTTTTTCGTAAACGGAAGTCAACAGCAACGACCATCTGTTTTAATCATTATATCGCATTTTCTATTCCTAATTAAAATGAAATGACATCAAACGCAGTCGTCGTCCGAAACGCTTTCAATAATGTTAACGGCTCATCTCGTATAGAATAGGTCACATGCGCAGTGTTTCAAGCTTCATACAATATGCATATTAAAAGTACCTCCTCACTCTGCTTCGTACCCCGTCCATTTTCTAGTTAATTTTATTGGGGGAAAAAAGAGTGCAATTCACCGGCCACTTTTAATGTAAATGAGCTTAATTGATGTAATACCCAACTTCACCTCGTAATAGCATTTTGTAGCGGCATTAACAATAGAACATCGGTAAGTGACTCCCTACCAATAGCAACTGGATTTACAATGAATATTTAAATGACAAATAAAGGGAATCGGGTGCTGATGTGATGGGCCCTCTCGATTCGATCGTCCACTGACAAGTGAATAAATCTCTTGTTAATCTCCTAACAGACCTTGGTATAAGTCGTCCGAAAGGACAGCCATGGGCGTGTATAGCGCCGGATTTCCTATTTATGGGTCACTAGATATACTTGCCAATGTTCCACCTCCCTTTCCAAGCGCATATCGTCATAGCAGCAGGCTGGAGATTGTTTATTTTTCAATCTTTATTATAGCGTCCTCTTTTTGTTGGACATTTTCGACTTATCTAATGAAATAGTGGAGAGAGGGACAATCAAGTCAAAAATAGAAACAGCAATCGACGAATGTTTTACGCAGTTGGATCGGCAACCGATGAATAGAGCGGTATAGCCATTAGTGCTGTGTATAAATAGATACGCATACAGCCATTAAAGGAGATGTATCAGTCCCGCGTCCACCGCATTTATCGTTTGACATATCCCAATTCTTTTCCGATAGCTCGGGATTTCCTCTTCATGCGTAGTTCGTTAAAAGTAAGCGAACCAATAGAAAACGGAATGTTATAAAGAATGGCTGAAAGCGTAACAACTAACGAGCTCAAGACAGCGAAAGAAAAATCATTGACGGTGCGATGATTTTGCACTGACCGAGATGATGCAACATCCGATGGATTCGATCCAACAAGAGATTTTCTTTTTTCCACTAGGAAGAGTGGACGCCGTCTAGCTCCACAAGTCTAAGGAACCGGCATCGGAAATATAAAAAAAAAAATGATGAAAACGAAAACTTACCCTACCCTCAACAACTTCTGGAGCTTCTGGAGGAATAGGGACCACCGTTTTGCCGGGCCTTTGACCTTCTATTAACATTCCGATGCTTGCCCTCCATGTTGTTTGTTTCTTTCAATTATCAATAAGAAGAGCAGCGGAGAAGAAAGAAAAAAATTAAAAAATGTATAGTTTGATTATCGTATAATGAGGAGGATTCGTTCGTGTCTGCATCAAGAATAGAAGCGAACCCACGAAAAAGGAAAAGCAACAAAAATATTATATATGAGACAGACGAGGGGGGCCATGGACGTAAGCGAGGTCCTTAAATGGAGTCACACTGACTGCCTATTGAAAATCACGCGTCGTAATTGAGGTACCCCGATAATGTGTTCAACATCCCCCCCCCTCCCACTTGGTTTTTTTTATATGCTCGTTGCATGTGTGCTGTGTCTATGTGTTCAATATAAACGACTTGCCTATTCAGTCTCCTCCGCCCCCCATCCGCACTTCTTTTTCTCTTTTTTTTTTAATTTAAAAAAATAAAGACTCCCTATCGCAAACAGTCGCTGTGTTTAAGAAACTGAGAAAGAAAAGGATCGAAATCAATTAAACGGCGGGATGTTAACCATTTACTCGCGCCCTTGGCTTGATTGTTTTCCATTCGTTTTTTAAAATATATATATATAAAAAAAAAGATTTTTTCTTTTTGAATTTATGTTAGCGAATGAGTTCGGGTTCTCTTCACCCTTTCGTTGTGGCCCTCTCTCATTAAACGAGTTTTTTTTTTAAACCTTTTCCGCCTGTATTCTTGTCTGGGTGGCTTTTCTATCGTCATTCAAAATGAAACAGAATGAGGAGGATTCTTTTAGCTGTTTCTTTTCTGGTGGTGGCACAAAGAGTTCTCCTGTTGTTGTTTTTTTTTCCATTGCCGCTCTCTGATTGGTTGTGTTGGACAACAACAAAACAATATACAAAAGAAGAGTTCAACCTGAAAAGAAGGGAAACACAAATGGGTGAGATGGCTGGGCAGATGGACGCAGAAAGAGCGGCAGATTCAAATGGCAGTAGTCGTCCCCCTTCTTGTAAGGCTCGAGCCGAAAACGTTGTAAACTTGTAACGCTGAATAACTAAGTTTGGTTTGAACGCGAGAAAAGATGGCCTTCCTCTTCATCATTAGATGACGCCGGACCGGGCTGACCAATTTCGTTTATGGCCGCATAAAAAAAAATAATAATAATATTGCTGTATTGAAATCTAGCGAGAAAAATGAGAGAAGCGAGAAGAGTTTATTTTTTCTGAATACATTAAATGCAAGGTACAGTTTTTCTGAAAGTGGCTCCGGAATGAAAGTACAGGTTCTAAAAAAAATCAATTGGACGGTGCTTTTGTCGCGAACAAACAAAAAAGGCACGAAGAGAAAGAGAGTTTGATTGTTTCAGGGAGGGCGGTCCAGCAGCGATGATGGCGCACTGACCAACCCGATGCTTCTAGTCCCGCCAGCAGTTATCTCTTATTTGTTCATTAAGGACAGATGGAGAGGAATGAGGACCACCCGGAGAATATATAATTTTCATATCCAAAATTTGAAAACATACCAAAAAAAAAAAAATTCATATATAAAAAAAAGGGGGGGGGGGGGCACGACAGCCAGCGGAAATTGAAGAGAACGGCCAGCGGCCAGAGCGATAAGAGATAGAGGAAAAAAAGAGACGTAGATAGCAACTAAAACATAAAGGATTTCTTTTCCATGTCTGGCATTTTGTACGGTCGGCCGCTCAATTTGACGCTGAATAAGGACCGCTACTTGAAAGACTCGTTTTTCTTTATTCAATTCCGTTTCTCCCCCGTTTGACGTCTTCTACAAATATATGTCCGTACGGATTCACCAAACTGTCCATCGTCTAAATCCGAAAACTATAGTTTAAATTTTTATCAAAGAAAATTCAATTTTTTTTTTGGGGGGGGGTTCCTTTCTTTCTAAATAATTTCTGAACAAAAAGTACATGAAACCAATGTATGGCACTTCAGTTTATGTGTAAAGGACGTCGAGTAGTTTGGGCGTTATCAACCGTGAGCCATGCGAGTCAGGTTGTACTCGAGTTTGTACTTTGTTCATCCCAAATGCTGGATGTTTCAAACGCAGCGCACTGATTTTCTTTGGTAGTAGAGTCGTGCCTACGACGTATTTGACGTGCGCCGTTTCGAAAAGAAAACGCGACTTGTGATTGCAAGAATTATGGGAGCGGGAGATTTGAAAAATAGACTCAGAGAATCACCGTGCAAGCCAACGACAAAGTTCTCCGAGCAGAAGTCGGAATAAAACAGATGAGAAAGACAGATGAGAAAGCTTGTCGAGTACAAACAACTTCATGTTTGACATGTTCCTTTATTTAAACTATACTTTTGGCTGTTTGTAATGAAACCGAGTTTTTATCGTTCGTGTGCATATCAATCAGCCACTCTCAAAGCAATGCCTTTTTGTTTTCAATAGTTCAAGTTTGCTCTTTGGGTTTGTTTTATTTCAGAACTCTTGTCAGAGACGTTACCACATACACAACGACATTGTGATTAACTTCGTGCCCTCGAAGACTCTCTGCCGTACTCGCAATTCGGGAGTTGAAAGGTAAAAAAAAAAAAAAAAAAAAAAAAATGTGTACACGAGAGCCAGGGGTATACGATGATCGGTTACGGCAAGCAAATACGTTGGATTATAAAAAGGTAAACGCGGAAGTCACACAAGAAAGTCCCTTGTTTTTTTTTTTCAATGAGGCGGATTGTTCGTATAAAAAGTCAAACGTTTGGAACAGCCGAAAATGATCGATGTACATTCACCTGGTCCCTGGTGTTTAATGAAATGGCTTCGCTATGATGAGAAATCGATACTACGTATACACGTTATTGGAACCCCCCCCCCCCCCCCTATTATGAAAGGGAAACGAGAATGATGTGTACCAAGTCGTCGCAGTTCGATTTAGTGGGCGGAGGCGGGAAATTTGAACCTACAATATCACCCGAACTCCCTCTTTTTTTTTTTTTCTTTCTCCGGATGAGCATGTCGAAGCGAAATGCACTTCATGCGGAACATGCACGCGATGCCGTTGACCTAAAAAAGAAAAAGGGGTGTATGTTAGACGAATGGGTTGACGAAAACGGAGGTAGGGGGGCGTTAGCATTCACGCTCGGGTATCGCCATCAGTCGATCACCTCCCTCTGGAACGGTAGGTTAGTTTTTTAAAAAAAGAAATCGCCTGGCTATTGATGCGCTGCAAGTGGTTTTTTTTTTTCAGAATGTAATATTCAATTGAATTTGCATATCTCAGCTTGCGGCGTCTAGTTCAATTCCGGCAGTGGCTGGCGCCCGCCGAATTCAATCAAACTGATCCGTTTTTTCTTTTTTCTTCTACGATCTTTCCTCAATGCTGGTGATGGCGAAAGAAACCGCCGGAGGTGGGACTGTCTTTCACGGCACATCCTATCGCGCTGCATTGATACGGCTTTTGCAAATATAGACGGATCCATTTTCAGCTTTGTCAGCAGTTTATATCCTCTGTGATATTATTCAAAATGCAACTGTACTCCTCGCGGTTGCATCATTTTACTCTGTGCGCAGCAAGCAAACACTGTCACGTATTTTTTTCGCCTTTCACGAGGGCGTGTACGTGTCACGATGGTTGTTTGTCACCCAACAAGATCTACGCTCTCTCAGTCATCATGTTCGATCCGTTTTGCACGCCTTCACCGACATAACGAACACAATGCAGAGAAGCATAACAACACGACGAATGCTATCGATTCAGGCAAACTCATCGCTCTGATTGGGCATCGATCTGCAAAGGTAGAATATTAAAAGAGCTCAAAATGTTCAATTGCGGACATCCATTCAAAATGAAGTTGGATCTTGGTAAACATAAAAAAAAGAGAGGGAAGATCCTTGGTCACCTGGAAACCGTCCGCACAGGGAGCATTAAAAGCTGATGGCCAGGAATCTAATTTTCGTCCGAGTACCTGTGTACTGAGGTCTTTTGTTGTACACGATATAACTGAGACCACCCACGTTCCGCTCCGCTCCGATGATTTGGCCAAGAAGCGAATCGATATGGCGATGACAAGACGTTCGTAAAAATTGAGAGGAAAAAAAAAAATAGTAGATGTACAAGAAGCAAACAACAAACAAACAAGGGAAGGATCAGTACATTCGTAACCAAGGTGGGTGCATATTGTGCTCTGTTATTACCAGACGAATGCACACCACTTTCACAAGGGGAACAAAAAAATGTTTAAGAAATAAATAAAAATAGGGAACGCTGCGTGCATGTACGGTCTGCGTTTAATAAGTGATGACGTAACACACGTACGGAGTGCACAAAAAAGTGGACTCGACGACAACTAGAGCTCTTCGGTGGCTTCCATGGTGACCATTTTCATCCCGAGCGGATGTCAACAAGTGTCTCGTCGAGTTTGCGCTTTGTCGGTATAAATGCGACGTCAATTTTCTATTCGTTTTACCTGGAGCTTTCCGCAGCAATGCAACCTGTATGGTTTGCTCCGTCTACTTGTCTGATCTTCCATCATCGCCTTGTTTGTGATAGACCTTCTGGGACAATGCCACGTGGCATGATTATGTGCTTAAAAAATAAAAGCTATTTTATTTACCTGGCTATGCATATACGCCATTAGGGTTGTAATTGTGCTTTCGAGTATTAACCGACTGCGCGTATACACGCAATCATTATGGCCGGTTGATTTCTTTTCGGCTTTTGATGGCGGGGGACAAATATTATAGTTGTTTCACTCCCCATCCTCTCTGTGTCTGCCGTCCACACATCCGTTCTTCTCTGACATTGTCTTTTTTTTTTTATCATGTCCACCCCTCTCCATCCGTTTGGGAAAGAACGAAAATGAAAGCGGACAAAATAAAAGAAAAGATCCTAAATGGGGTACTGATTCATGGCCGACTGCCCGGCTCCTAGCTGATTTTGAAGAATGCGTCTATATTTTTAGTGCTATTCTATTGATTTTTCGATGATGCGGTTCTATTCGTTCCCCCCCCCCCCCTCCTGTTGATGTTTATTCTCTGGAAACGCGATGTGTACAATGCGTAATGCGTGTATTGTGTGTGTGTGTGTGTATATCCTCCAATAGAAGAGGAAGCAGGGAGAGAAAGAGAATTGAGCTATTCAGCATTGGCCCCATCATCGCCCTCAATTGTTGTAAAGGGGATTTATCGATTTGCATCCTCCTCTGATGAAAATCAACTTGGAAATGAACAGTATAGCACGCGGAGCGAACAGCAACTATCGAACCCCTTTTGCGTGAATGTCGTGATTGGTTAGCGTATCGATGATTTGGTGCCGTCACACTCTGATACGATAGTGCTTTTTTTCGTTTGCTACTTAAAAATGCAAATTTGAAGACAATTTTTCGTCGTTGTCTTTGGTTTGTTCGCAGCAGTGAACTGCTGACTGATTGCCGCTGACATTTGACGTTGCACGGCGTCTTTACTAGTCACGGTTACACGAGAAGGTTGCGTGAATGTTAGAAATGACAGGCCAATTTCCATCTTATTTTCGTTTTCTACTGTCGGCGTCTAACTTTTTAAGCTTTAAAATCTCTGTGTTTCTTCTATTCGCTTTTTCTGTTCAACTCCCCTGAAACACACACACACACACAAAAAAAAAAGAAAATAAGTAGAGCATGTAAAAACGAATTCATGGCAAAACGGACTTTTAAATTAAGATTCAGAAGGAAACGAAAATGTTTTGGCTGAAAAGGCCACGTGTCCTTGCTCTTCTATAAACCACCCACACACGTTTTACAGGTTCTCTTTTCTATTTGAACATGTTCCGCTTTTTTCATTTTGCCTCCTTCTCCGAGGGGGTTGTTTAGCTCTTCTTGTTTTTACTCTGAATCACCAATTGAATCAGACAGTAATAATAGCTAACTTGCGGGTTCAGTCGATTTTTTTATCTGTTGTGTGCACAGTCATCATCATCAGTGACAACGTTTAACCGCCGGAGGGGTGGAGGGGGAGCAACGGACGAAGGCAATTTCGGAGCGATCACATCGAACGATCCGTTTGAATGCCCAATTCGATGATTGTTAGACTATTTGTCAGACATTTGGGGAGAGGAGATTTGTACTAAGTGAAGTAGATATAGTACTTACACATATATAACAGTATATGGCCAGCTATGGGATTCAACGTCCGTCTGCAATTACCGGTTGGGTCAATCGCTACACGCACATAGCTGGCCATTCATTTTGGCTTCTATTATTTTGTTTCTTTTTTTGGTCCCGATTTTTCTTTTAACGATGAAATAAACCATAAAGGATAGCATCCTCTTCCTTCAAATTCCTCCAATTGGCAAACTCCCAGTATTGAGGCATAGTGGGCGGGCATAAAAAATGAAATGTCACCAGGAAAGAGGAAAAAAATACGTTGATAATGTGTGGGTGTGCGTCACGTATACACGTGGTTCGGATGCTACATTTGTAGCCAACCGAGAATGTCCCGGACTGCTCCCGTTCGTACTCGGAAATGTGTACAGCTATTCTTATTAGTCTGATATTGTCCATAACGCAATTCTGTACGCTTGAGTTACGAAACGTCTCTTCTATTAGCCGACCCTCTTCTTTATTTATTTTTATCCCTCCTACCATTTGGTTGGTTCTTCTTTTATTTTAGTTTGATTATCATAGCGCTTTTGTTGCAGTATAGATCTTTTGGTGCTCTGTGATTTCCATTCCTCGCCCCTGGTTGTACTTCATATCATCAGTTGGACTACACCCGTTCTCGCAACGCAGATACATCGCTTCCGTTCTATACGTTTGGCTTTTTAAGGATGCAACGCACAATTGTTGCTGTCGTGCACGTACTCCCGCCAACTTCCGGTTGGCTGCCAACGGAATCTCCATTTCACGTATGCGAAAAGAATAAACCACACACAAAAGTGTCTATTTGGATTGTCTGATGTCGTGCTGAATGATGATCACAAGTTAATGAATCCCATTGGCCACATTTCTCATTAGCGTAAAGAAATTCGAACGAAATTTACTTTCCCGACATTCGAAAGATTTGATTTCACGTTGCTACGCTGGAACTCAATGTGCGTAGAGCTTTAAAATAAGGGGGTTATAGGTTAAGACTATATGAGAATTATAGATATAGTTAGGGACGTCATGTATATGCATCATCATCCTCTTCTGTGGCCCCATATAGAAATATATGAAGGGTCTCTGCCAATCCGCTTCCGCAATGCGAGTTTGATTGCAGTTGACGATCGATATGCACTAGATTTACCGGACAGGATGCAAAATGCACCAGTACGAGGAAATGCATCAGCAAAGTCAGCCAAACGGAAACATCGAAAACTTGTCGAGTATAGTCGATGGAGTTTGTGTATCTAGCGAATCTCTGCCTACCTTATCCCACGTGTAGCGATATCTAAGCCGAAGAGACACACACGATGGAGTTTGCAATCTTCTTGCTTTTAATTTTATTTTTCTAACTGAAATCGGCTGAAATGTTGAATTCACTGCTAGCGCTCAGTTTACTTATGCAAATCTCGTTTTCAGCCAAATGAAAGGAAGAGTCTTCTTCTATACAAGAGGAACGTAGGTTTCCCCACTGACTTTGGCTGGCGTAACTGGGCAAGGCCCTCGACGTCGTTCGTCGAAGGGTCCAGCCATTTTTGTGAACCGAGTTTAGGCCGTCCAAGGGCGAGTAAACAGAACTGATGTGAGAGAACTGTTTTTCTTTTTTTTTCTCTGTTCCAGAGACCGTCCAACTTTGGGGCTCGCTCTCAAGTTAACCAATTACCAACGTGGTCTGCCAAACAGCCTAATAGATGACCAAGCATAGAAAGCTAAAAGAGAGACGTGACTACAGCGAACTCTACCTTATACTCGAATATCTACCTCTTTGGCAAATAATTTAAGGGGCAACACAAAGCATCTGGAAGTTGTTGATGGCCTTTCACCTGTAACGCGGAAAGACTCGTCCTTGTTCCACTGCAAGTCCAACATCGTCTGCCGTTGGAGATACCAAGAAACCAACTAACGAAGTCAGGACAGAGTGCCGTGAAAAGGGACTTTCTTCGCGGAATTCCTGCTGAATATTAGCGAGACTATTTTCGGGCTAATCCAGCTCTCGAAACTTGTTAGATATGATATCGTTAACTAGCATGGTTATAGTTCCGTAGTTATTCTTTGTTATCGTTTGTTTTATCTTTGAGTAGAAAGCAGTTTGCAATAAGTTTTTGGCCTTGTGTTTTGTCTTTGCCTTCAAATACGATCCAACGTCTCCTTGTTTCTACGAAGGAGCAAAATCAATGATGAAGTGTCTAGCTTCTTCGATAACTTCAGAAATTGTTTTAACGCTTTCAAGGCTAAGCTGAAGCTTGTTTATTAATTCGTGGCAATATTTAATCCGAAGGAACGAATAAAACATTTCACGAATGATAATTCAAGACAAAGAGAAAGGCAAGTGCTTTCTGGATGGCTTACTAACTTGAATATGGAAATATCGTTTGACGTCATTACGTCTATGATGGGTCTCCTTCACAGCCTTTTCTGACTTGATTTTTAAAAGAAATCCCCATTTTTTTTTTTTTGTGCTGGGTCGGGAGTAGAATTTTTAACAGCTCAACTGACTGCTGACACCGAAAAAAAAAAAAGAAGACAGTTTATAACTCTTATTGAAAGAACAACTCCGCCCACGAGCAACAGTTAAAGAACAAAAAAAATAGAACCCGTTTTATATTTCGTGAAACTTGCCGGTATGGCACATCAGAGTTTTTGACGTGATATGTAAAGAATGTCGATTTGGATAGTAGTGAGCCCCCACACGAATAACAGTGTACGTAGTGTTTGCTGGTGAAGTGTATAGTGGGCAAAAAAACAAAACGGAGAGTGATGATTATAGTAAAAGAGATTTCTTTTTTCTGGCTGTGTTATAATCTTAAGATGCTCGTGTGCATCCCTCGTTCCTCTTGCGTTTATGGTGCACAGAGCACATCTTGCTCGTCTAGTATCGATCGTTCGTTTTCTCCGGGCTTGATTAAAGGTCCATCCTAAGCGTACTACGTGTATATATAATTAAAGGTAGTAACGCGAAGAAGAAGAAACAATTTCAATAGGAATGGAAGTGCATAGAGGAATAAATGTTTTTTTTTTTTTATATTTTCAGTCGCTTCAGTTTAGCGAGTTTCCCATTTGGTTAACCTACCAATTATGAAAGTGGGTGTTTGAGTTGTGGTCGGGAACGCTCACTCGCTGTTGCGTAGCCCTTTCCCATTGTCTTGCGCCACCATCTTCTAAATTTGAATAGGCAAAAGAAGAACCATCGTCCATTTAGTCCGGGGTGTACGCAGATCTTCACCAACGTGTCCGGCATTTCCTTCTCTCACTTTATACTATTCATACACACTACACCACTTTCTCGCTGTTCTATAATCTCCCCCTATAATCTCTACGGCGTTCTCTACCATTTGGGAAGTTGGGGAACCATTTTGATAATTGCCATTGAAATAATATTACGCGTGTGTCTGTGTGTGTGTGTGTGCATAGCGGAATAATCGAGTAAGAGCAAACCTTTAAGGAGGTGCCAAGAGAGAAAGAGAGCAGTATACACGAAAGCTCACCGCAAACCATCGTGCTTTTTTCTTTTTACACGGGGACGGCCAGGCTCACATTATACTTACACACAGATCTTAATCGCTGCTCTCTCTGTGTGTGTATGTATAGCCTACATGATAACGAGTTGAAAAAAAGTGAATTCCTTGGATACTAATTTGAAAACCGATGAAGACATTCAAAATGTAACGCTTATACAATCCAGTTTGTTTGCTGCATTATGCTGGACTGGACACGTACGTAGGTTCCTTGACGAAAGGAAGAGCAGCCCATATAGCTTCCCCTTTGAAAAAGAAAAACTGGACGGCTGTTTGCATGTTGGTACGTATAAAATCATCCCTACCCAACGCATCCGCTCCTATTCATTTCATCGAGCGTCCAGCCTTGTCGTTATAACGTATCAAACCCCCGTTCTCCATCATTTTTCCTTTCGACGTGTAACTGAAAGGAGCCAAAAAAAATGTAGACACATTCAAATGAAAAGCTTTCAGAATGAAGACGTTATCCCAGTTCTATCTCTTTCTACCTGAACAGACGTATGAAATTTGAATAAAAAGTACGCCCCCCTCGCGTTCCCCCGACAGAATAAAGAAGGAAAAGACGGACTTTTTGTGTATTGTTATTTATTTTGAAAATGATAATAAATATGTGGAGGAAAAAAAGGGATTATGCAGAGACAGGGAGCTATAGTGGATGGGGACTGATAAAAAATTTGGATTCATATTGGAAGAAGAAAAAAAAAAACACACAAATTAAAAAAAATAAGGTGAGCGACTTTTGTGCTATTGTGTAACGAACGGATAGAAGAAGAAAAGGGAGAGATTTCTTTCGTCAATTCGTTGACTGACCCCCCCCCCCCCCCCAGCGTGACTGGATTCTTTTCCATCACTGTACGGCAGGCCGAGAGAGGAAAAGAAACAACAAACAGGAAAGAAAAAAAAAATAGGAAGATGATGGAACGCTCTGTCTTCCTTGGCATCATCATCTTTTTTTTTTTTTTTTTTTTTACTTCGTTGATGTCCTACGTAATATATCTTTGATTTTAGGATAATCTTTCTTAGTGATGATGCAGCGCCCGCCATTTTAAGTTCTCACCCCAATCTCGTTCACCCGAAAAAGATTTTTTAAAAATAGTTTTGTTATTTGTAAAGCCCACGCGTGTGTGTGTGTGTGTTACCATAAAAATCTGTTTTTCGTGGTCACGGAATGATCCGAGATCCGCCACACCCAGTCAAGTAAATAAACACTGATAAACATCTAAAGCTGCCTTTGTTTCGGACATTAATCAACGACGATGATTGCTCTGCTGCACAGCTGCTGCAATCATCTGCGTAGAGGGGAGAACTTGAAAAAGAAAACTTCGATGGGAGATATGGTTTAAAGAAAAAAAAACGATTCGAAGAGGAAAAGATTAAAAATAAAAAGGCAGGCAGACATTCATTACAAAGGTATGTACGCGACGCTCTAATTATAATCAGCTCCTGATTCTTTATTTTCCAATGGCATCATGCGCAAGAGCGCGCTAAATGGGCCGTGCATTAAACACGGCGGGAGTCCTCGATCGTTGAACTTGCCGCGCCTGATTACGTTCTAAAACTAAATATTCCTTTCTTTTTTTTTTCTTTTGTTCTTCATAGTTCCCTTCTTTTTATTTTGCTTTCTATTTTTAGTTCACGGCTGCACTTGGTAGGGGAGCAATAGGTGTTACATCTATGGTTCCTCCATCGCGTGTTACCTGTGTGCATTAGCCGTTTTCTGGATAAGAAAAAAAAAAGAGGGAACAAAAAAAAAAAAATACTCGTTTATCACCTGTTTCCTTACGTTTTTTCAAAGGAAAGAGGTATAGATAACTACCTAATTTATATACACAAAAATACACTTCTACTACAGATTCAAACGGCAAGGAATTTAGTTTTCTCCGAAAAGCTCGAAAAGCTCGAAAAAAAAAATAGAACAAGGGGGGGGGGGGGTCAAGGGTTGGGTCCATTTCAGGGTCGGAAACCATTACTTACACAACGTAGAGGACACCACAAAATAACGAGGATACGCAATAAGAAAAAAGGGGGCCAAATAATAAAAAATCAGACCGGGAAAAACAGGGCAGTTGAACGTTTATGACGCAAACGATTAGGCGGTCGCTGTGCTGAATACAACTCTTACCTCCATTTCCCCATTTCATTCCCCTTTAAAAAAAAAAAAAAGTTTAGAAATGCATAAGTGGTTCCAAACCAGCGACAAGACCACAAAGAAACCCAGGTGTGCGCCCTGAATTCTTTTGCCTCAGTCGACCTCTTGAAAATAAAACAAAAAGAAAAGAATCAAAAACAAAGTGATCCGATTTTCTTTCGCTCCAACGGTCCTCAAATCGTTAAAAGCTTGTTCAACGTATTTCGATCGAAAAACGAGATACCTTAATAGATTTTTGTTATTTAAAAAAATATATATATATCGTGCGATATTGGAACGGTATAAACCTTTTTCTAGTACATAAAGATAAAAAACGGGGTCGTCGGAATCGAATCAAAGCGTTTTCGCGATTTGCCGACAGCCAAAACGCCGTCTAGTATACCTCGAAATATTTAATATATGCACACGCAAATAAACGTATCCCATCGCCAATAAAAAAAAAACGAAAATAGAAGGAAATGGTAAGAATTATAGATGGCTTAAAAAATACGTTCATGATTAAGGACTGACTTGTGGACTGTATATGGTTATTTCGGCTGTGTAAATGCCGAAAGCGAGCGTCGCCTGGATGCTGGCCAAGATCGGTGAACGCGGTTATGCTAGACATTATCACGCGGAACGTACACTAACGAAAAAAAAATAAATAAATACATTTCTTTTTAAAAGAAGAAGAAGAAGAGGACGTTGCGCCGCTGAGACCGGTTACGAAACGAACTTTGACCGCCTGCTGTTTTGTTGGCTCTTTTTCCCGTTCCTCAGCTCTCGATGGCTTTCACGTTGAATTCCGCTCGGATCATGCGACCGCGAGTCTAGCCATTTGTCCCGCATATCGTCTTCGAGCTACACACACATGTACACACAAAAAAAGAAAAGACGACGCTGAGCAATGAAATGGTTCGCGTGCGTTGATCACATGACTAACAAAAAACCTCACCTACAAGTGCATGTGTGTTACTCTGCCGTTACAGGCCAAAATTTTCTTCCTTTTTTTCGGTTGGCACGTACACGAAGACAACAATCTGATGATGGTTAGTGACTCTATAAAAGAAGAGACAATTGAAGTTTAGGTCTATCGACGCAGCTGGTTTGTCTAACGGATTATCAAAGTCAAAAAGGCCCTCGCTCACGAGGGTTGCGGCCATTTTTTTCGTGCGTCCGAAATTTGTGAAAGAAAAAAAAAAAGAAAATGTGTTGTGACACGACAAGACTCTCTCTGTTGATGTCAAAATGCCTATAGTTGACAATTTTCCCTTTCTTCTCTTCATGTGTGTATTTTGACTGTATTTTCTCCTTAATTGTCTTCTTCTGCTCGGCGGTCCTCTACGTCTGATTGCACGCCATGTCGCCGTTTGCAAAGATGATTCTCGACTTTTTTTCTTCTTCTTTTTTTCTTTTCTTATTTTAATTTTTTTTTTTTTTCTTGAAAGATATGATAGACGTTAGGCGAAGAAGACGGCGGCATCCTAATAGGTGATGAGCCGAGCCGGGGCGTGACCCCCGCAAGTTGTTTCTTCTATCTCGTGTGTGTGTGTGTGTGTGGTAATTCCTTCTTGCGTTCATTCGTTTTGCTGACAATTTTTTTTTCTTGTTTGGGCTTGAAAAAATATTCGTTTTTTTTCTTCTTTCTTCTATTTGAATTCATTTTTTATTTATTTTCGTAAAGAAAAATGGAAATATAACATTTTAAAAGGGGAAGAAAAAAAAAAAGGGCCAGCGTGCATGTACGCATGCAAACCCGCACAGCAGGACACGACGACACAAGAATATGTTTCTTCTTCACCGAAGATACGTATTCGTTCGTTGGGTCTGACGGCGTCGTCGTCCTCTGCTGTTTTCTTTCTTTCTTTTTTTTTTTAATATTTACTGCGCAACGCTTTGACGTTTGGTTAAAAAAAAAAAACAGCGGACATTTTCGACATCGGAAATACCGAGGCGTCATTGCACCTTCTAATACAAGCGGCCAGCGATTCTGTTAGTTTGCGTTTATTTTTTTTATCATAGATGTTTTAATGTATTTCGTTTGAACCGGAAAGAAGGAGATTTTTCTTTGTTTATTTCAGAACGTATAAGAAACGGACGAGGTGGGGCAGTGTTTCATAATTTGCGTTGCCGTGAGGAAGTTTGGAATTTATCGTTTGGATTGACCCTTCTGGCCAACGTTCTCTATTTGCCATACGAGAAAATGGTTTAATAAGAAAAAAATTAAACGTAATCAGTAATTACGAAAAAAGGAAAAAGTGGATGATGTGGTTGAACGAAATTGCTCGCCATTCATCACGCACAGCGTTCAACCGTGAATGGTTCGCATTAACGAGATGCATATCTAAGTACTGATCGCCTTCTACGGCGAAAAGCTCATACATCCTCGTTTCGTATATTTTGTGTCATTTTTTTTTCTCTTTAAGTCGCCGCTGGATATTCGTTACGTAATTAAACAGCTTGATTACGTGCACTGGTCATTTCTTAAAAAAAAAAAACATTTCTTCTTCATCAAACTGAGGGCTTCTAGGATTAAGTGGATAGCTATTTCATTCTTGGCTTGTTGTTATATTAGCCACAGACGTACACATGTCTTTTCCCATATGTTGACAGACGTAAAAAGATACCACTATCCTCTGTTTTTTGTTTTTTTTTGTTGGAAGGGAAACCTGAATTAGCATGACGCGTTTGTATTTAAAAAAAAAGTATTGTTTATGAAACTACGAAAAGAATGTTTAACCGCATCTATATACCATCGTGGATGGGGTCGTCTCTCCTTTTGGTCACGAGTTCAAATTACCTTATGTGTCATGTAAGTAGCCAAAGCTACCTGGTAGCCTTATAGCACTTGTACTAACAGTATGAATGCACTAAGAAAACGTAAAGGGGTGGATGGAAAACAAGAAAATAAAGAAGCCCAACAAAAAGTTTATTATTTTTGAACATTTTGGGATGCCTGGCATCTCCGATGAAAGATACAATTTCAAACCTCGCGCGTCGCCAATGATACCTGGTCCCTTCTACACGTTAACCGCATAACAGAAAAGAAGCATTGCCAAATAAAAACTCCTTTTTTCTTTCAAATAAACAAAAAACTATCCCCCTAACTTTAAAACTACAACGTCCTTTTTCTCTTATGGTTTCTTAGCTTTTATCGGTCAGTAGGCTCTTTGAAAAGAAAAAAGCTCTAAGGATACATGTCTAGATAGTTACGTTGATGGTGGCCGATGGTTGGTGTTTATGTTGTCCGTAAGTTTGGGTACATACAAATAGTAGCTATGCGCAGAGAGTGGTGACCGGTGTGACGCACTGGGTGCACATTATACATGCCGATGGATAGACCACAAGAGATTATTGGGCCCTTCGGCTTAGCCCATAACCACAAACCACCGTCGTGACAGCCAACACGAAACCCGAATCCGTCTTATGCAGATCTGTTTGGCCAGCAAAAAAAAAAAAAACCAAAAAAAACAGGCCGCTGTATACTCTTATTCCTTGCTGGAACATGCAACATCTACACACAGGCAGACACAAAACATAACCCCCAAGAGTTCTTGTGTCTTATCCAGGTAAGCACGAAATAAAACAAAAGGGCCTTTCGAACGACCCTGTGGGAAGCTGTTTAGATCTGACTTTTGTTTAATAGTAATTCTTCTTCTACGGTACATCGTCGATCTTTGCCTCTCTAATATGTGGACGCAAACACCAGACGATGACGACAGATAAGAAGAAGCGCCAGCCTCGGTGTTCTTTCTTCGCCTTCCTTTTTACCCCATGTTTGTTTCTTCCTATTCTTGTGGTGTTCCGATGTTGAAAGGGTAGGTTACACAAGATGTTTTTTGTTTTTTTTTTATTATTATTTCTTTTAAAGTCAAAGAAAAGGATAGAGAACGAGGAAGCAGTTGACATATCGCTCTAGCGCTTAGTACTCCTTTAAAAAGCCATTATAGATTTATCGTGGTCTTTTTCTTTTTCTAAAAGTTTGTTTCCCTCTTCCTTTAGAGCTGGAGAAAAAAAAACTTCTTTCATTTTTCTTTTTTAGTTTATTTCCGAGAAACAGCTTGCGAAATCAAGAGAAATGGGTGGCATATGGTACGAGATCCGCAACAACGATTTCTCGGTGAATAGTGGAGGACGAGTAAAGAATCTTCAGCGTCGATCTTTTCGTCGACGAAAGGCCCGTTCTTCATTTGCTGTTTGCGTCCGTTGTTATTTATATTCGAGCAACTTGCTCCAAACGGCGGAGGAAAACCCGCAAACATTCCGGGGCGGAGTGCGAAAGCAGTTCATCAGCTGTGCGGGAGTTAGAGGAGAAAGAAAAACGAGCATCCACGTTGTGTAATAAATATCCTGTTTTTGGGCAAGTTTTTGAAAAAAAAAAAACATTTATAAATAGAACTGAATATAAATAGAAACCGTACTTTAGATTGTCTGGGATTAACCTTTTCTTTCTCATTTTTTTTTGGAGGAAAAAAGGCGGAAGAAACGGCGAAGAATTGACAAAAAAAAAACTTGGAAGGAATGCAAAAAATTGCCATCTCAGGTGCTGGTTTGTAGGTAAAAGAGAGAGATGCCTATCTAATCACATTCTTCTCTGTACACAGTTGAACTCGACGTCCTTTCCTTGTACTATATCCGTTTTGAAATATAAGGTCTGCTTAGAAGCTCTAAAGATCTTTGACTTGCGATGTATGCCAAATTGTGCGCGCATTTGAACTGATGAGACTTAAGATCCTAGTTAAGTAGATGGGCGCAAAATCTCTCGACGATCTACTTGTTTGAGTTTGCCCCGCTTTATTTTCTTTTTCTTCTCAGGATTTAAAAATGTTTCATATATTTGGCTAGAGGGTTTAACAAAGAGTTTCTCCAGAAGGATTATCGTCTATTTAAATAGGGCATATAGTAAAAATGCGGAGGTAAATATGAGAGGTAAATAAGCCTTTCCAGTAGATCCCAATTCATTTTGTCCCGCGCCAGGCTCACTACCTTTGGTCTTCACGCCCATTTCAATTCCAATCACGACCATTTGAAGTCATTGGTTTGGGTTTTTTTTTTCGTTCAAAAAATGAATAGGGTGAGGAAAAAAGGATGAAATAGGGAAAAGAAAAATATACAGAAGGGAAACTAAGGAAACGTTAGGGTTTGAATTACCTCATAACTCATTTTCGATTGTTGAACCCTGCCCATTAAAGAAAAGGTAAAAGATAAAAGAGAAAAGATTAGGACAATTTTTCCATACTTGAACGAGGTAGAAAACAATGGGGAGATGTCTATAAAAGGAGGCCAATCAGAAGCGATTTCGATCAGTTTCGCTATACGTACATTTTTTTCTCAATTTCCGAAAAAAATGAAATGCCACGAAAAGGGAAAGATCAAGTCATTACGGTTTTCTCTTTCCGCCCCTTAACACGTAGACAATTTCGGATCCTCTTTTCCCTTAAGAACCTGTTGTCTTGTAGCGCGTTACACGCCATTAAATGCATATATATTCAGCAGCATTTATTTCGTTACTGACCGATAACTACCACGCAGAAAAGGGTCCCAAAAAGAATAAGTTGTTTTATTATAATGCCATAGCCAGGTTTTCTTTCACGGATTGGATGATTCGAAGCGAAACTTTTCCCTCCTTATTTTCCAACTCTTCTCCGTGGACTTGAATTATAATCAAATGCATCCAATCGATTCTCTCATCCGACTTTTCAGGGACTTGGCTGTTTAGATGGCCCGTGGGCTGGTACAGAGCAAAACTTGGATAGAGTTTTTATTTCCTTTTTATTCTCGTTTTCAGTGAGGAGGTAGCGTTGGCAGCTCGTTAAGACCGACTACGCTCATTAACAATATATTTGCTAAGCAAAGAGAGAAAAAGAGTGCCAAACTCTGTACGCACACACACATATAGAAAACAAGAACAAACGTATAGAGTGTGTAAAATAGTTCCTTTTCCCGTTTAACAAAAAAAGACGAGGGCTGCTCAGCAACCGCAGCAGGTTCGTTTCCATTCCTCAATGCGCTGTTAGTTTGTGCTGGCCTTTTTTTATTTCTATATCCACACTCTGCGGCACAGACACCAGCGAGATGCATTTTCTTTTGTTGTTGCTAAAAAAAAAAAAAAAGTTTTGCCCGCGAGCTCACCAACATCAAGCACAAGAGTTGTGTGTGTATGCAAACTATACGCGTACACACAACCATCGGGTTTTGTGTATTGCAATACCATCCGCACCGATCTTTTGATGAAGCGTATGTGCGTACACTATTCACTCCGGAGCACAAGAAAAGAAGTTGCCGTTCGCAAGTACCCCAAATGATCAAAAGTTAGGTACGTGTTCGATTTACGGTTTGTATATATATACTGGATGTATACCTTTGCATTCATTTGACTGCTGTTGCCATATCCATTAAGCAAGGATTGCTCGTGTAACATTTGGTTTATTGTTACCTTTTCCGAGAAAAACACTCTGATATAGATGTATGTGCCGTTTTGCCCCGCCCCACATTGCCCGGTTGTCTGCTGTTTAGACCGTGATTCAATCGCAACGCGTGTCAGCAAAGTGTTTGTTTGCTACGTTTTGAACGATAAGGACAGCAGACGGCTGTTACCTCCAAAAATAAATGGGAGAAATTTATTTACGTTTCACTTTTGAAAAATGGGAGGAGTTTAATTTACTGTTGTATTTTCAGTTTGCATTTTTCTTCTTTCGTTTTCTTTTTTTTTTTTTTTTTGCTGTTGTGTTAGAACTCTTGGCCGAATCCGATCGTTTGATTATGCAAACCTTTTTGGTTGCCGAAGAAGCAGAGAAATCACCTAAGGGAAGAAAAAGAAACCGCAACTACGCACACGTCAGACATTTTTCTTTTATTTAAAACCAAACAATAACCATCACAGAAAATAGAATTATGAAAAAGAAAGAGACCAAAACAAAATGGATGTGTTGGCGTTTTTATTCCCGATATCGCAGACGACGTAAATTGTATCCGATCGGATATCGAAAAACAACGCAGTTTTTTTTTTGTGTGCATTTGTTTTCCGATTTATCGATAGTTATCGAGGTTGGCAGTGAGAAGGGGGAGGAAATTGTCAAAACGGTCATGTCTGGTCATCTTTTAAACGTCCTCGCCAAATGGCTCGGTCGATTTATTTATTTTGTTACTTGATGATTTATAGTGAAATATTTTTCGGACGATTAAATGGAACACAAAAAGAAAAAAAAGAAAAACGGCAAGTTCATTTCGTGGCGTGCAACTGTTTACGATTCGAAAAAAGAAAGAGAAAAAGGCAGACTGGCGGGAAACTGAGGAGAGAATTTGACAGCCATTAAAATCAAAATGGCGGAAAGGGAAAAGCAGAAGATGTTTCGTATTCCTTTTCATCTTCGATTCGGAGTCCCGGCGTTTGTAACGAGTTGTTTTCTTCTAAAACGATCGAATTTTTATGCTACCACATGGCGATTTGAATACTTTGTGGATATGTGTGCGTCGATGAATTCAACTTCCATTACTTTTCTCTCTTCCTCTCGTTCCTTCGTTGCTGTCGGCCTGCAATATGCAAATGGTGCAAGAAAAAAAAGTTTAAAAACGTTTAGAGAAAAGAGAAGAAAAAAAAAAGAAAAAGAAAAAGTGTTGGTGCTGATTTGAATATTTTAGTCGACGGTATTTTTAATATTTTCTTTTTTTTCAGTCCGGGATAGACACAAACACCAAGGTCGTCTTTTTTTTCTCTTTGATTCCTTACCGTGCCTCCTGCAGTTTCTAGGTGTCGGTACACACAAAATCATGGCTACACAGTTGACTTACGCACAAGTCTAGGCTCGCTGTACGAAGCCGACAGCTGGCGGGGAATGTGACCCGAGCTAAGCTATCCCGAGCTGAAGCCAACGTTGCGTCTATCAACCACCTTGGTACGCCATCACTTTAGCACGGTGGGAGGAAATAGTTCGGTTCAAAAAAATACAAGTATCTACATGGTGTGTGTAAATACGTGTGTTGTAGAGAGGCACCCACCATGATTACCTATTGCTGTACGAAGTGAGGTGGGAGGAGGTTTGAGAGGGTTGGCTTGGCCCAGGACAGATTCAGGACCGCGTGGAAGTGAGGGGGGTTGAGGGACGACCAAAGGGACCAGCATGCTCAGAAGCGAGCCGGCTGTCAGGCATTGCGGTTCTCAGTTTCCTGCTGCTCCGTCTAGGGTTATCTCTTGTTTCTAGATTTCTTTCACTCGCTTGTTTGTCGAAATTGCCCACTGTGCTATAGTGACCACTTTTCTTGTGATGATCAGAAACTAATGTGTGTGTGTGTGTTTGGCTAATTTTTCTTGTACGAAAGAAACGAGTGCTGGACTCCCATCAAACTTGGATCGTGTCGATGTGCTCGTGTGGATCGACTGTTATCGGGTCAACACATTACCCGCAACACTCACACACCACTTCAATTGGATTTTCGTTTGTTTTGCATCCACGTTTCACGGAATACTATTCGCAGTGTGTATGTGTGTTGTTTCCATCGGATAAGACTTTCGTGTCAACGGTTAATAAATGAAAGCCAAACTCTTTGAATAATCCATGTGACGTTTCGTTTGCAGAATTTTTGGCTGTGTCGCAAAAGAAACACAACACAAAAAGAGCCAAAGCATCAGGAACATCTTTCTTTTCGGTGTGATTGTTTTTTGCACACGTTTACATCCCTCTTGTGAAACCAACATCGTTTCCTCAATTCGTTTTTGATTAAATCACGAACCTCTTGAGCTCGCCTTGTGGCCATCTTCGAACAAGGTGAGTCATTTGTCCAGATATACTCCCCCATTTTGTTTCAGATTCATTGTTGTTGTGCTATTTCAAAATGGCCAGTTGCCGAGATGCGTGTGAGGGCGTTATTATACAAGATGTTGAACCAACATGCTCTTTTTTTTTTTGTTCTGGAAAAAAAAAGAACAAAAAATGTGTTATCCTGTGTTTGGCGGGGGCTGTAGGGGGCGGTCTGGATATGAGGTAGTGTGCGGGCAAAGGTCGTCCAGGTAATTGCTAACAAGTGGATAACTGGTCGCCAGAGCGTTTATAACAATCTCGCTACGCTATCGTTGAACTCTCTGTATATTTAAAAAGGAGTACAAATCCTTTTGTGAGTACCAGGTGAATCGGTCGGCTAGCCACTTTGACCTATGGCGAAATGATGCAACCGAAGCGGTTTTGTTATGTGCCCTTATTTTTCGGTTGGCATGACTTTTATTGGATAACGTTAAGTTGAAAAAGAAAAAAAATTGTATGGAAAAAATTTTATAGAAGAATTAACGTGTGAAGTAGATGAAATTATGCAAGAGAGGGCGCTCGTTGAGTGCACCATCTTCTTGTATTTATCCCTTCGGGATCTAATTGCGGACGACTACCGAAGTCTCTATCTTTGTCTCCTTATCTATATGGTCTACATATTATGTATAGCCATTATTAAAAGAAGGGGGGGGGGCTGCCAATGGAAGGATGGGAAATGCTAGGAGAACTTGAGCTTTGCAACCCTACAAGAGCCTCACGAAGTCCCGCCACCTTTTTTTTTTCTTTTCCCTCCAGAAGGTCGTACCTGTCCTGAAAACATTGTCGCCCCTCCATTTTGTTTTTAAAGCCAATTTAAAAGGACACTGCCTCAATGTACTCTGTTACATTCGTCTTGCCATGTTTGCCTCTAACATCACCCCTATTTTCACTGGGGACAGTCTTAAAAAAAAAAGGAGAAACAAAAACAAAAGACAAGCGCAAACAATGACAAGGTAGAAAAGCAACAACAAAAAAAAGACGCCTTAAATATTGGTGGACTTTTAGTCGCCTACCCAAGCCTTTTTTTTGTTTTTGTTTTTGGGTTTTCATGTTTCCCGCGTTTGTCTTCTCATACGCGGGATCGGACCGTGAGGCTCGGGATGAAAGGTGTCCGAGGCTAAGAAAAAGAAATGCCTGGTTGTTTTTTTTTATACGAAAGCAAGATATGACGCATGGGACATCTCGTTTTGTAAAGCTAAAGAGAAAAATACGGGACAGGAACAACAAAGAATTTTCTGATTAAGCCAAAAAAGACGAAGAGGGGCGTGATCGTTGTAATCGATATATTGATCGCAAAATGAGGGGGGAGGAGGATATTCCCTTTTTTTTTCTTCCCTCTCCGGTGCTAGTTGATAGACAGATACGGCATAGGTGATAGAGCTGCACGGGAGTGGGGAGGGGGGGATAAGGAGGGCAAAGTGGTCGTCATGGATGACATGTTGACTAACGTGCGTCTTGGTTGCCTAGATTCGCCATTGGTCCAGCGCTTGTGACGAGCTCTTTTTTTTTTTTTTTTTGGCAAGGTGACATTTTTATTTCTCTCTCTCTCTCTCTCTTCGATTCATCGCGTATTTGATTCGCTATTAACGAACTCGTCGATGCTTACGCTTTGGGTTGTGCTGGTTTCGTTTCTTACCCACATCGATTTCTGTCTCTCTCTTCTCTCTTCCAACTGCCAAACTCATCGACCTCTCGTTCCCAATCCGCTACGAATGATTGAATCCTTCAGCCATCCGTAAACCGATATCTAACGCGTTGTAAGTTTCTTTTGCTCGGCAAGTCGAAGAGATTCAAGAAAAAAAAATGCGTCCCTTTTTTTGTGTGTGTTGTTGTCCTACTCATTTTGCGTGTGTGTGTCCTCTTTTTTTAATTCTTGAATTTCTTTTCTTTATTAGATTTTTTTTTTGTATCTTTCTCTTTTTGGCAATGGCCGCATTATTCTTGAGATTGCACACACGCACTGTGCCCTCATCCGGGCCCCGATTATTTACGCGAGCGTGATATGTAAATCATTGAACTAGCTCCATCAATCAATACAGGGTGGCGACGTATGACGAAAAACATCCGCAGGCTAGCAACGGAAATGTTAGCGAGTGTAGTATATAACAAGCAAGATTTAGATTTTTTTTTTTTCTACCTTCACCTCCTCGAGTAAAGAAATCCCCGCCTCCTTGTGAATCCGAGTTGCATTACTGCGAACCCCATCGCTGTTTTAAAACTTTTCCCGCACGTTACAATACGCGGGCGGGTCGACCCGCATTCGTTTTTTTTTTTGTTTAAATAATAATTTGAATGAAAAAAAAACCGCGTGTCTTCACATTCACTCGAATTGCCAATTGCTGATGGGTTTATAAATATTTGTTTTTATTATTACTGATTGCCATAAATCGGCTTTAAATAACCGTCTGCCTTCCTTTTTTTTCCGGGGGTTACGCAAGTAAACACACTGGTGGACGTGACATCGCAAACGAGTCTATTCGTTCGGTGCAGTTGATTTCTGTTTACATTTCGGTACGGATTATTGGTGACGTGTGCCAACACTAAGACAAACAGCGTCGTTTTTTTTTCCTTTTCTTTGCGTCTTGTGACGGTGGGAGGTCGATAGCGCAATGGGGAGACGAATGTGGGTACAAAACATTGTTCATCCCATATCGTCGCGTCGTCAAATACTGATGAATAAATGGAGAATCAAAAGATAAAAAAAAAACGGTAGAATGACGCGAGGCATTCGAGAAATAGAATATCTATTTCGTTTTTTTTTTTCTTCTTCTTTTGTTTGGTTCTGTTTTCGGAGTTTGTTGATCTGGAATGGAGGAGGTAAACGACCTTTTTGGCAATGCTGAAGCATTTCCATCTTTTTATTTCAATTTACAATTCAGTTTATCGTCCTCGCTCGAGAAATTTCGTGCGACATTAAAATATGAGGTCGAACGCACGATAAAATGTTGTAAAGGAATAAACCGTTTGATTCTTGATTTTTCTTTTGAAATTTGAATTGTTGATGAAGGGCTGACCCTACCTAAAAAGCGTCTCGCTGCAGCACAGCAATGTCTCATCATCGTCGTATAGTTTTTGGCTCGTTCGTTTTGTTAATAACAAAACGTAGAGCATCGCTTGGAACGCTTGATATTTTTTAATTACTCTGTGGACCTTTCGTGACCCGCTCCACATCTCTGCTTCGTTCGCCATCTTGTTTTCCACTCGTAAACGTTCGGGGATTTTAAAATCTCAAAAGCTATAGAATCTTAAGCAATTTTTTAATTCCTTTCAAAAAGGAGATTTGTTTCTTTCTTGACCAACAGAAGCATCAAAACTTTTGACGACGTCCAAAGAATTTCCCTTTTAAAAAGAATTGAGACGAAATGTAGGAATTTTCTTGTAGTTGTTCCAGAAAAAAAAAATAAATCTTGAAAAAAAAAAAGAGATAACTTCTTTGCTTGTTGGTTTAAAAATTGCTTGAGGATGCATGTAGCCGGTAGTCGCAACACAAGTGGGGTCCTTCTTTTTTTTTCCACCTTCTAATCACCTGGCCGTGAGCGAGAACGTCAAACACACATGCCTATACTCGTTCACTATACACACATACCGGTCAAATTAGTTCGTCCAACGACACACACGTCCTCAAAGTCTGCACCAAATGCTGCATTGTTTTCGTATAGAACATATTTTTTTTTTTTTTTTTTTCACTAACTATAATGTTGGCTATATATATGCTGTTGGTCTCCTGCGTGATGGAGGTGGTTGGGCTCCTGTAGCTACTCTGTTTTTTATTTGAGGGGGGGGGGGGTTCTTTTCCGAGAGCCGCGTCATCATCATCATCATCATCATAACAGTCATCACGGGGGCCCATTGGTCTTTCGTGCCTATTTTGTGTGTGTGTGTCTGTGTTGGTAGTTGAACGCGTTTGGGGGATTTTCAAGTCTGTTGCCGCCACTGTGCGCTCTGGTTCTATTTTACCATTCGTGGAGATAATGAGCATAATCAAAACTGTTGTAGTGAGACCTTTTTTTTCCTTTCGTGTGTCTGTATGCAAAGCTTGTCTTTCTTTTTATGGAGAACACGGCTCCAAAAAAAAAAAAAAAGGTTTTCTCCGTCCCCCCCCCCCCTCCCCCTTCACAATTGCGCTTGAATAAGTAGCAGAGCGTGGAGGTTCCAACAGCAATTCAACAATTATCGTTCCGCGCTTCTAATCTCTCGTGCGTTTTTAAACATTCACCAGAGAGTTTTTTTTGGATGATTGAATCGTCTAATGTTCAATCTCTAAACTGTTAAATAAAACAAGAACTCTTGTTGTTTGACTGAGTGGGTCGGCCATTTCTGATCGAATTATGCACACTTGTGTACGTATAATTTTTTTTTTTCGTTTGGCGTTCTTTGTTGATGGCGTGATGGCCTCATTTTCGCATTCACGAAAATAGCGCCGTCAGAGCCCGTTACGTGTTTGATGGGTTTACGATTCACGAACGGGTCACGTCCATCTACGTTTGAAACCAAGGCCGCACATATTTGATCGGGCTGGAACTTTTGTGACGGCAAGAGACGGGCCAGCGAGCGAATGGGTGTTTGATGTTTTCCCCCCTTTACATCGTTCAATACACACAGAGAGACGCTATTGCGCCCGTGCACGGATTGACGTATTTATTTATCACTCGATGCAGTCGCAATCGCACGAAATGATTGAGATTGGGAGTGAGAGAGAGAGAGAGGACTAGCGTGAGGCGCGATTCTCATTAAAAATGGGACCGGGGCGTGCTAGTGCTCTCGGTGCTGTGCAATAAGTTTTCGTGTACGTCTCTCTATAAACGCATAAAGTCATACAGCACGAAAGGCCCCCCCCCCCTTCCCCTTTCTGCTCCAAAGTCTCGATGGCCTACTTGGAGTCGGTAATATGTTCAGTCGAGCGTGTCTCCCTACGTCTCCTGGACTCTTCACTCTCTCTCTCTCTCTCTCTCTCACGAGGAGTGGCAAGAGAAGGGAAAAGAAAGAAAAAAAAAATGATGTTTTCTTCTACTTCAGCCGAATCATTGTCATAGTTTTTCAGCCGTCCGTGACGCTCGATATTAGAGTCTTGCCCCGTTTCTAGAGCGACACGTCGCAGTTGCGCCATCCACTCGATCAAAAAAAGAAAAAGAAAAAGGGTGAGAATACAATATCCGTTGAGTTCTCTCGCACACGTTTATCTGTTGTATCGTTTTCTCTTTTTGCCCGTGTCATGGCGCACAACATGACACAGGTTGTAGACTGGACTTGAAACAAAAAACAAAAAAAAAAAAACACACACGCTGGATTCTTCAGAGGTCTGTTGGATAGACGTCTGGTCCCCCTTCTACACCATGAAAATCTATCGTTTAGACGTGTCTTATTTTCTTTCTGTTTGTTTGGCTTTTTATTTCATCAATAGCTGCCGGGGACGTTTCGATGGGCTTTTGATAAAATTCTTCTTAAAGAAGACCATTTTCATTTTTTGATTTTTTGAACGTTACAGATTGCGCTCTGCGTGTTCTGGTTTCGGTTAGCCTCTCGTTATGTGGAAGACGGTTCATATAGATTTTAAAATATTCATTTTTGTCGTTGACGGACTGACGTCGGACCTCCCAACTGGTTACGATCTTTTCTCCCTCAGTCGACAGAGTCGCAACCGAAAAAAAGAAAAGAATAACGTCTTCTCTGCTGTTGGGCTGCTATCTCGTCCGTCTTGTTTCTTTTATTTTTTGCTGCCCCGTCTTTAAAAAAAAAAAAAAAACTCTTTTTTTTTTTTTTCCTTCCTCATACAAACCCATGTCTCCGTGTGCTGGACCACTTTTTTCTCTTCTTTTTTTTTTTCTTTCCCGTGGTTGAAGCGTGTTCCTTTTTGATTGCTTCAAGGCAACGCCGTAGGTCTTTCTCTGTCTCTTTCTTGACGGTAACCACCTTCCTCCTTGTTTTCTTTTTTTTTTTTTTTTTATGTTACTTTTCCAGTTTCTCCCGATGGCCACAAGACATGATGAAGTGGAGTTCTTCCTTTGAACTCGGCATCAGCAACAACAAACTCAAATTTCAAGAAAAAAGGAAGGCAGTTGTAGTCGAGACAGGAGGGGTAAAAAAAAAAAAACATAATGAGAGGTGCATAGTAAACGCTAGTAGTCGGAGGGGAAAATAATATAAAAAGAAAAGAATGGCCAGGGAAAGTATTATTAAGTGGTTTTGCAGCCCCAAGTGTCTTCTTCTGCTGAGGTCACTGCGTCGAGTGTCGCACCGCAATTTTATATTTTTTTTTTTTTCAAACAAGAGAGGCGATATCGTATGGTGACGACTGGGAAAAAAATAAAATAAAACACAGACATTATGAAATGACTATTAACAGCCCGTTTCTTTCGAGTCTGCGACCAATCGCGCTAATGCCCATCATTTGCATCACTCCGCTGGTCCATTTTTTTCCCCTTACCTTTGTGTGTGTGTGTGTCTGTTGTGCACGTAATATTTTTTTTTGTCCTCTCAGGCTGTGGCCTTTTTTTTTTTTTCACTTGATGACGCGTTACGAAAGTGATCGAGATTCGCCCCGCTTTACCACCACGAAACGATCCCAAACAGCAGGGGGCGCCATCAATGAACATGGTAGCCTTTTCTCTCTTGCTACCTAAACCGACCCAATGAGCCAAGAATGTTAACAGCGTTTTTAAAAACATGAACTGCTTATTTCCCCGTTTTCTTTTGTCTTTGATACAAAAAAAAAAAAAAAAAACAACCCAAAAAATAGAAAAGAATAACCCCTTGCAGCCGTTTTAAATCAAGCAAAAAGGGAAGGGTTGGTAATTATGTTTCTGTTTGGAGCTTGGGCAATTAGTTGTCTCTACGAAAACGGATAAAAGGTTGAGGAGGGCTTCCAATCAACAGCTCTTGCTTCGAGAAGATTCTTTTGTGTTTGTTGTTGTGTTCGTCCTTGCTCATTCTCGGCCAACTATTTATCTATCCATAGCTCGTAAAAAAAAAAAAAAAAAGAAGGAAAACAACAAGGTAAAAAGAAAACTGGTAGTGTCGGTGGGCGATGAGGACGGCGGGACCATGAAGAATGTGAAAGAGTGTTGAAAATAACGGGCAGCAAAAAAATGGGGGGGGGGGTACCATCGTGATATCTTTCGTGATGAATCGGAGATGCAAAAAGAAAATAGTTTTCTTCGACTTAAAAAGAGAGAATATGGCTGCGAGGAATGGTACTCATTTCGAATCTATGAAAGCCACACATTAGAATAAGTGTTTGCATATTTAGAAAAAGAAAAGGAAAAAAAAAGGGGGGAACGATAAGAAACCAAAGTGGGATCCGAAAATAATTTTAAATCGTGCAGCCAGGTATTCCCGCTTCATTTTGCGATGATAGATAAAAAAAAAAAAAAAAGTTTTTTTTTTTTTTTTTTCCACAGTCTTATTATGTATTCATTTTTGACGAAGAAATGGATGATGGAATCTTGCTCGTGCCGCGGGACGCCTTAACGGGTGGTCCCTTTTTTTTTTTTCTTCTTTATCATCCATTTTCTAGTTTGTTTACTGCATTGAAAATTTTGCAAATCTTTTTTTTTTTTTTTTCTCCTTTTTTGAAATTGTTTGATTTTTATTCTCCGCAACTAGTTGAACAATCACCTTGACATTTACTCTTGTGAATTGTTTAACTCTACAAGGTGAACCGAGCACTCTCTCTCTCTCTCTTTATTCAAGGTGAAATTATGGATAAAGAAAGTAGGGAGGGGTGTAAAGAGGAACAACTTGCCAAGGACTTTTAAAAAAATATATTTTGAATGATGGCGCGGTTGATGTCTCAACTGGGCCTTATCCAGATGATGACACAACCGTGTGATTGCTCCGATTTCAAAGTGTTCCAAAAACACAGAGATTGAGGGGGCGAGAAGCCAGGGGGAGTTAGACTGGAGGGGCTCTCGTTTTTCGGAGAAATTGTTAAAAAAAAAAAAAAAAAAAAAAAAGAGAAAAGGACGAAAATTGACCGTTGATTGAGAAATTAGATGCGCTCTCTTTGAAACCATCGAGCTACACTGAAAATTGCGTCCCAAAAGAAAAAAAAACACAACGAACCAATTCGACATAGAACAAAAAAAAGAGAGAGAGAACATTGTACAACATTTTCTACAGGTACAAGTGTATTTTTTTTTTTTTTTGCCTCCCTCTTTATCTTAAACCCGTAACCATTCAAATGAAGGGGCAGCAGCGCGCTGGAGGCGGAACCTTTGGTTAAAAAAAAAAAAAAAATACTAACGTCCCTCATCATCATCGCAGTTCTCTAAATTTAAGGGAGGAAAAAAGAAAAACAAGTTTTGTCGAGTCGAGAGAAAAACGAAGGGGGGGGGGGAGATATTACGTCTTGCACTGGACGAAGAGTGCTAAGGTATGGGAGAAAGATGAAATCGAGGCTACTGCTGATGTGATGGATATTAAAGAGACGAAAGACTTTGGCTGCCGAAAAAAAAAAAAAAAGAAAACAGAAAATGTTTTATTTTTTGTGGTTCCTCCATCATTTGGCTTTTTTCTACATCGAGACCCTTGTTTGATGCTGTTTACTACTATCAGCATCTACATATTAGTGATGGGTCTATTGTTTTGTGTTTTCTTTTTTTTTTTTTTCCTTCTATTTTAAAGATCCATCTAAAAGAGAGAGAGAAAAAAATGAGCCGACACAAAAGAATGTCTTATGATGATTGCCTCCAAAAAGTTTTGATAGATTCACCGCCGCCATTTGGTCGATTGGTTGTTTGTTTTGAAAAGAAAAAAAAAGACTTCTTTCCCTTTGTTGTTTTTTTCTTCTATTTCCCTCTTTTCCTTTTTAATTGTTACCCTTTGACTTCACGACGGATAAAACTGGGCAGTCACGCCATGGCGGCAGTACAGGTGTGTCCCTTCTCTTTGTGTGTGTGTTTTACGTACCGATAGACGCCAAATAGAAACAGTTGTGTGTTAAGCCTCTGCCCATCCGTGGCTACATGGACCGTGTTGAACAGCGCACGCAATCTGATTTATTTTTATTTGAATCGAGACAGTCATAACCGACCGTGATGGCGTGATTGCAACCAGTGTTGCATTTTGATTTTTTTTTTTACATTTCTTTTTTTTTTTTTTTTTTTTTTTGTACTCATCAGTGCAGGGCTGATAAGCCAATCCTAAGGTTGGGGGGGAGGGGGGAAGGTAACACAAAGTCAACAATCTCGTTGAATTTTTAAGGTTAAGCACATTCAGCCGGAGCTAGAAAAAATAGAATTTTTTTTTTTTTTTTAATAATGCAGAAAGAGATAAGAACTTGGTTCATGATTCATTGATCTAGTGAAGCCACTCTGAAATGCATGGAAATCGAGTATATGGATGTACGCCATTCTTAGTGTGTGTGTGTGTGTGTGTGTGTGTGTGTGTGTGTGTGTGTGTGTGTGTGTGTGTGTGTGTGTGGGTGTGTGTGTGTGTGTGTGTGTGGGGGGGGGGGGGGGGGGGGGGGGGGGGGGGGGGGGGGGTGTGTGTGTGTGTGTGTGTGTGTGTGTGTGTGTGTGTGTGTGTGTGTGTTTTTTTTTTGAGGGGTGGGGGAAGAAAAGCGGGCAGAAGTTCAAGTGCACACGATCGGGGTGGAAGACTGGAGTCTTCCTTTTCTTTGGGGGCGGCATCCAAGAACATTGAACAGGCTTCGTTCCAACACGGGCGAAAAAAAAGGAAACATGACAAGTCAACAAGGGCCAGTCAAAATGTAATACTACAATACGAGGGGTGGTGGTGCCTTGCAATCGAAAGGGACTTCTCCTTGATTTTATTTCATGCCCACTTTTTTCCTCGAGGGGAGACGGACGCAATTCAGGGTGAAGTCGAAAGAAAATCTACATGGAATGACGTACACAAATACGAGAAAGAAAATAAAAGAAGAGAGGGGAGGGGTAGTGATGGCGGTTCTTGTATACGTATATACAGTATATATATATCCCTACCTGTACGTGGTGGCTCTCGGGGGTCAGGTGAGGCCTGTAATGGCCGGCAATATAATCAGGTGAAGCGCCCAGAGCGCCATTCGACTTTTGAGGCTCTTGGCCTTTCCTTTTTTTTTCTTCTTCCAGCAAGTCAAGTCCAGTTGATTTTTTGAGTTTTTTTTTTTTTTTTTTTCTCTTCTCCCTATCCACGATCTTTTATTTCTTGTTTTTCTCCATTCTTCCATCCGTTTGGAGACGTAGTTGCCCTCTCTTTTGACTTCAAAAAAAAGAACAAAAACGTATTGATGCGTGTAAAACATATATATATATATATATTTTTTTTCAAACCGTCAGCTCTGTGAATATCAAACAGGGCAAAACCGCCCTACTACCCCCGAGTTTTCTTTCTTTCGGGGGGTAGGTTAATTGACCACTTCGGAGGCTTTTCGAACCATTCCGTTTCGACTGTTCAGAAAGAAGGGGGGAAAACAAAATGTATTTTTTTTATTTACTTATTTATTTTTTTTTTTTTCCATCTCTTTTTATTTTATTTTCTTGAACAACTTTTCTGGTTGTTTGGTGCAGCTTCTTGATGTTTTATGTTCTGCTTCTGTTTCGGTGATATTGATGGCTCCCGGCGGGTTAGTTGATCCCTCCTGTTCAGTTAATGGTCAGTCGGGTCTTGTCAGTTTCTCGTGTGTGTGTGTGTGTGTGTGTGTGTGTGTGTGTGTGTGTGTGTGTGTGTGTGTGTGTGTGTGTGTGTGTGTGTGTGTGTGTGTGTGTACTTTCTACCTCTGCAACAGAGAAAGCAAAAAAAAAAAAAAAAAAAAAAAAAGTTGGGGAGATGGGAGGTTTCTTATCAAAGTAATCGATCACTCTATAATGTCGGGACAGAGATCGACTGGCAACTTTAGCAAATCAATCAATGAGAAGGGTCGTGACCATGCTCGTCCTAGAGGTTACGTCCTATTTTCTTGATCCCTGTTAGAGCTATATTTGCTGCTCCTTTTCACCATATTTCTTCTTCGTGTTCTCTCTTGGGTTTGATATGTCGTATCTTCAGTCCCTCTCTACAGCCAATGCCAAGAGGTTAGGAGCTCGCCAGTTGCAAAACGGTCGATCCGGAGACGCGGCGCACGCCCGACGTTACCGACCCTTTTATCTGCTCACGCGAGGCACAAAATTCTAAACCAAAAAGGAAAAGAAAAGAAAACAAAAAAAAAAAACAAAAAAACAAAAAAACTTTGTGCGTCAAATCCACTGTGAATGGCGTTCGAAGTTGTTGTCGTCTTCCCTCCTTGTCGTGATTCATAATGAATGCGTGAGTCGCTGACCAGCTGTTGTTCTGTGCGCTCCATCATCTATGATGACAAGTAACGTCCCCCCCTCTTTCCAACTTGATCCAACAACTGACTTGTCGACCACATTGGGCAAGGGATTATCTTACAGGCCCGTCAACCTTTTTCTTTTCACTCCTTGATTTCCCTTTTTTTTTTCTATTTTTAAATCTGTGCAGTTGATTGTGGCGCCATTTGAATAGCAATCAAAAACGAGCTTTAAAATCGCGTTTTCCACACAGTTTGATCGACAATGGCGGGTAGTTTGCGAGAATTAACGACACGGACGTACGAGGCGAACAATTTTGGCGATTGCCGTTGTAGGTTTTTGCCGTAAAAAAAAAAAGAAAGAAAAAAAAATGAGGGTAGACCCATTTTGGCCCATCCAACCGCCAGTGGTTATTAGTTAAATATTTAATGAGTTTCGTGCGCTGGCGCTGGAGTCGACTAGCGCTCGGGTTAATTACGATTGAATTATTGTCCATCGTTAAAACACGTACAGACTGGAAGGCGAAGAATGGGATGGAAACGGTGCAATTGCTACATTGATTCTTGGTGCCGATTTTCTATTTTTTTTTTTTTGAGAAGGAAGAAAATCTGAATTTTTTTTTGGGTCGTCGTGGTGTGCGCAGTTGAGATCGATGATTCATCAATCAACGACACACGCAATCAGAGAAATATCGACCTGGATGCGACGTCTTTTGTGATGCTACGTGCATGTCTATGATGGATCTTTGTAGGCGGTAACGTAGCCATTTGATGAAATTTCACGTTGATATGGACCACTGACTTGTTCCGTGTTTGAGAGTCAATTGCGTGGAACTCCGTGAAATGGGTGGGTCCGTTTGGCCGATTTCGAAAAGGGCGCCAAAACTCATTCCGGCCACCTTACAAGTGAAGGCTCTATCGTCTTTATTTGAAAAATGTCGAGGCAAAAACCCTGGTGCAGTTCGGAACGCATCGCAACGTGAATGGGATTTTATTGGGGGGGGGGGGGGGACGTGAAATCGACCTGATGCGTGAGCACGACGGTTTGAATTGGCGTCATTGCAATGGCTGAATGGGGCGTGACTCGATTTGAGGGCAAAGAATCATTTTTTTTTTTTTTTTTTCAAAATCGTTTCCATGGAGATTGAAAAAAAAAAAAGAACAATGTCAAAGTAAATCAGATTGTGATGATTCCCTTTCCTTCTTTTTTTTGTCGATGTCCTTTCTTTTTCTGCATGGCTTCGCGTGCAGGTTCACATCACTGTCGGGACAGTGTCGTCAAGTACGTTTACCTGTTCTGTTTTTTTTTGTTTTTTTTTAAATCGATTTATCTGCTTTTGGTCTCCAAAATTCATACGTCAAAGTCTCTCTCTCCTGTGTGTGATAAACTAACGAAGAACTAAGATTGAAACAATATCACAACGAACTCTCTCCCTCCCCCTTCCTCATAAAAAAAAAAAAAAAAAAATTCCAGACGAAATGTGGGAAGAATGTACAGCCTGCGTGATGGCGACGCCTTTTTTTCCCCCCCTCTATCGATGCATTTAAAAACACGAACGCATCATGCAAGTTTGTGTGTGGCGTGTTATTATTACGATCTAGTTGATTACACGCTCTCGAACACACTATGGCGAGAGAATGAGAACGAAAACGAGCAGAGATAATACACATATATATGTGGTATAATACCAGCGGGCGAACGCAGAGTCTGTCGGAGCTCAACTAAAAATGAAAAAAAAACAAAACAAAAAAATCAATTTTCATCATTAATATAGAAATTTCTTTTTTTTTTCTTATGCGTTCCTTTGGAGATTGGGTATTTTTTTCCCCATCTTTTTCGACCGAAGTAGAAGTTGCGTGCTGACATTTCTTCTTCTTTTTTTTTCACCTTCTTTCTCCTCTTTTTGCCCCCAAGATGGATGATGGCCAGCTAACATTGTTCGAAGAATTTCAGATTTCTAAGAGAGTCTTTTATGCGTACGCATTTTACATCTTTCCTGTTCTCATTTTAATGGCCACTTTGGCGGCTCTTGACTCGATTTCTGATTCACTAGCTCCGCTAGTTTCCAACGATCTGGCACGCACGATTGCCCTACACTTTGCGCAATGCTCTCGGACGCAACTCGTATTTTTTTTTTTTTTTTTTCTCGTGACTTGTTTGCGCGTGATTTTCGGTCATCGAGCAATGTGTCAACTTCTCAAACTCTGACAGACGCAGGACGCTTCGGAGAATGAAGTTTGAGATGTCGAAGCGCCAACTCCGGTTTGTGCGAAACAAGTCGAACGAACGAAAACGACCCAAACGTGTTGGTAAAAGAGAATTGCAAAAAGAACATGGGCAATAAAACACGAAGCGAAATGTTTGTATCTTCTGTGCCTTATTAGCACAGGTAGCGTCGCATTATGGATTTATTGCCCTTTATTTTTGCATATTCAAACAACGAGTAAACCACTCGGAGGTTCATGTTTCTCCGCATCTTGTGTCGTTGCCAAGGAAAAAAAAAAAAAAATAATAATCTTTCGACTGCACGGGGTGCACGGCCTTCAGGCAAATTGAATACTAAGTAGGACACGTTTGTGCGTGGCTTTGTTGGTTTTATCAAATTCAGTTGTACGACGAAGAAGACAAAGAGTTGCCCCCCTCCTGTTAGCTATCGGGGCTCGTCCCTGGAATGTAGCGATTCTTTAGTTTGGATTACAGCTTGACTAGAAATGTTTTTGTACACGACGAGATGTGTCGGGGAATGTAAAGCGGATATGCCCTTTGTCAAAGTTGAGTTGCGTTAGAAACTGAGGAAAAACATGAAGCGCTACCTCTCACTGCCGTCACGGTCAATTGTTTTGCACTTGGGTGTCATTGGTCAGCGATGGCAAAACACTTTCCGTGGCACCTGTCAGCTGCCCCAACTATCTTCCACTCTCTATACTTATGTCTTCAAGAAAAATGAAATGAAAGACTCTGAGAGATGGAGGCGGGTTCGCTGGGTAATGATTGTCGTTATCGAATCCGTTGGTCATGCCAAACTGGGTAGCGCAAGGGCTCTTTGAAACAATGTCTTCTCGGAACGAAATTTCTGAGCTTCTTGACATTCAATACCAATTGGGTAGAGCGGAGCAACTGGACGCTAGAGAGAAACGAAGACAAGCGGATCAAAAGAGAAAAGAGGGAGGTGTACTTCTTTTTCTTGCTCTGCTTGTTTGTTGACTTGCCGTTTCTTTTTGTTTTTTTTTTCTACAACAACATCCGAGGGCGACAAGGCCACGCTTGATGGAAGTCTTGTTAATAAGGAATGCGAAGTCCCAAAAAGTCTAGGAAGTTGTGCAAGTGTTGCGCTATATAGAAAATAAGTTTGAAAAAGTTTGTTAAAAAAAAATGCCGAGTAGTTTTTCTTAACAAATTATAATTACTGATTCTATCGCGAGGGCATCACCGCTAACGCTTTCGGAAAGGAAAACCTCATCAAAATCCTCTTAATACGTCTGATGTTTTATTTCCATGGGGTGCTGAGGATTATCACGCAAAGTGCAGATGGCGTATCTTTTAATAGAAAAATTTCGTTTTTTTAAATTAGAAGAGCCATGAAAACTGTTGGGAAACGATCGATTGATGCAGTTATCCATCACGCGCAGTTGCGGCAATTATTTAATGTCTCGCAGCGTCCCGCTTTTCTTTTTTCTTTCTTCTTTCCATGAAACTAAGAACGATAGAAATATCGTCATTATTGTTTTCTCTTTTTGTTGTGGTTTTGACATTGTAACTACTGTTGGTAGTCGGCTATACCATCACGCATCGTAGCTCGATAGGTTCAATAAAGCAATAAGGAGAGGAAATGTATTGTCATGTAGTTGGCTTGTTTGGATGCGCAAGAGGGGGTGGGGGGGGGAGGAGGAGGACAGGAACACAGTATATAATATATATATATGATATAATGAACGTAATGAAGGCCAATCGAGGGTCGAATGTTATCTGCGTCTGTGTCGTCGTTATTGTTGTCTGCAGGGTGGGGTCCGGAATACCAGTCGCTTTTTTATATTTTTTTTGAAAAGAGGAAGAACGTTCCCTTCTTTTGTTTCACCTCCCTAGTCAGAATTCCATTGCAACGGGAGACAAAACAAAACAAAACAAAAAAAATACAGAAATAAGAAATTGATTTATATGTTTTGGTCGTTGCTACGCATTTGACTTTTGTTGTTACTGTTTTTTTTTTTTGTTTTTTTCCTTCTCTCGTCTTTTAAATGTCTGTTCATCGAAAGGCAGTGATGAATGAAATATCCTTCAATACCATACAACTAAGCCTTAGAATCTGGTCTGACGTAATCGACTTTACCCGCTTTCCTATTGGCATGACTTTCTTCTTCATCGAAGCAGAAAAATAAAAAGGAAAGTTAAACACCCGCCCACACCCGGATGGTTTTCCTTGTCGAATTTCAGCCAACGTCAGCCGCAGCAAAGCAGCTGATCACTAGCAGCTCAACATTGGATCGAAAAAGCAATCCCTCTAGCCGTCATAGCTACATATAGGGGCTATATCAAATACATATTTATCTATTCCTTTTTTTTTTTTTTTTTTTTTTTGCTTGCTTTTTCAGTAGACGGGCAGGAGGTAACCGTGCGCACGTAACGATAACAGATTATCCCTTGTGATGCCTGCATAGTCCCGTTTTAAATACGCTTGAGGGCAAGCAGCCGCAGACACACACACACAAAAAAACTATCCGAGTGCACAAGAGGTGTACACGACATGAAAATATTATCACACCCTACAATCCTTTATACCCTCTATAAAAAAAAAAAATATATCGAGTTTTTGAACATCGCGTAAGGGAATGACATCGCATTGGATATTTTTCGTTTGGGGATGATCGTGTGGAATTTTTTTTTTTTTTATTTAAAATGCAAATCAATGGCCTCGCTCTTTTGTGTGTGCGTCTTTTGATTCAAAATTGTTTGGTGGGATTTTGGTAAATTTTCATTTGACGTGTTTGCGCGTTGGCGTTCCCACCCAAAGGCGTCAATCACGTTTGCGCTTGTGTGTCGTTGAAAGAGTTTTCATAGAGCTTTGCTTTTTTTTAGGTAGTTTATTTTATTTATTGGGTTTATGTCGAATTCTTTCATGGACGGATTTTTTTTTTCATCTACGTGGACGTACGTGAAGGCCTTCTAGCAACAGCGGCGGTAGGGGGATCGGAGGCGGCATCGCCAGAGACACGCATTCCGTTCATACAATAGCTATAGAATAAAAGAGAATAAAAAAAAAAAAAAAAGGGATCTCAACTTTGCCGCTGGAACGCTCCCGAAAACTAACGCATTTCACAGACGAGACAACAAAAGAATAGACGAGATGTTTGTTTGGAGTTATTCCGATAACGCAACGAATCATTGCTACTGTTTTCATCCGAATGAATTGTCAAAATAGCAAACAACAACAACGAAATATGCACGTTGTCTATAATGCGAAAAAGAAAAGAAGAAATCCAACAGAGAATGAATTGTAGTTTATCCGGTAGCAGGCTATAGAACTCTATAAATTCGTGATGACGGTAATGATAATGATGACGGTTGCAACCGACAGAGATTTTCGGTTGCTTTGTTTTTTTTATTTAGTTTTTTAAATATCACTCTCTACGCTTGTTCTTCTTCTTTTTTTTTTTTTTTTCTTTCTCATTTTGACTTCCCTATTTCTTGCTGCGTTTAAATTGCGTCCACAACTATGGGGGGTCTGACGTTACTACACGCGTTTTCTCCTTTGTGTTTCTGTCCGTCCGTCCTATTTCATTCCTGGTGCACTGGTTATTTTATTTTTTGTTTGGATATACAAAAGAAAAGGAAACACGAAAGATACGTTCATCATTCGTGTAATTATGAAGCGCTTTGTTGTACTGCAGACGCGGTCGTAACTCGGCTTCCTACCGAGACGAGAAGCGAAAAAGGGCAGAACGACATCAACAGTAAGAAGATGCGACGTCAAGGAGATAAGGAGGGGGGGGGGGGGGAGGGTTGAATTTTTTTGGTTAGGAAAATAACAAAAAAAAACTAAACAAATCGTGATGCCTTAACAAGTTTCAGTGTTTATAACCAACGGTGACGTGTCCTATACTGTAGAACACGAAAATTTTCCCCCTCTTTCTCATTCGAATTGCCACCGCCATTGAACTTCTCGCTTCTACCCCCTAGTCTCTTTCTTTGAGTTCAATCAATTAAGGTCGCTGGTGCACACGGAACGACCTCATTCCTCTTAGATTTTCATTCGAAACGCTTTGTTTTGCTGGGTTTTTTTTTTTTTTTTTTTTTTTTCTTGTTGTAATTTTACTTTTAAAGTTTTCATTGACCGTGTCGATTGCGTTTTAGTGAAAACAAAGAGAGCGAATGTGGATGAACAGAAAACAAGAAAAGTTAGGTGGCAAGTTTGGGGAAGAAGAATTCCCACTCGCATGTTACGCCGTTAGGCGCCGTTGCCAATCCTTTTGGACACCCGTCGTGACCGCGGCGTCAGTTGGCGGCGCCGCTATCGTCACCCTCGTCTCAGTGATACCAACTAGACATCCGAAACACTCCTCGGCCTTTCTTACCTACAATTCATAATGTTCTTCTCTTTTGTAACATGGATACGCTCCTCTTTTTTTTTTTTTTTTAAGTATTTCCATCTGAGAATTCTCTGGGAAAAACGAGTGTTATTGGCTAAAAAAGACATTTCAGGGTCGATGGAAGCGATTCAGAAAAACATGGGGGCGAAGAGCTACTTTTGCTGTGATATTGTTTCGTCTTTTGATGCTTCGTTTTTACGTGTTTTTTCTACTACGTCGTTTGCCCTTTCTTTTTCTTCTTCTTGTTTCACGCAACCAGTTGGCCCATTGGACGCGTGTCGTTTGAAATCGGATAAAAACAATAACCAACGCAATCCTCCAAAGTGAACGAAAAACAGGAAAGAAAGCGGATTGCTTACCGAGCGGGAAAGAAACCCGCTGACAGTTTTCATACTGGTCGGGGGAGGGAGGGGGGGGGGGGGGGAAAGAAAGATGAAATGAAAGTATCTCGTGCGTTTGTTTTTCTTTCGCATCTCGTTTTATATCGCATTTTTCTTTTTCAGCAACCGACGAGATGACCAATGTGAAATTTTTCCACCGCCAATGTTATATTATTGCTATTTGTTATTATTAACCATACCGGAATTGCTGTAATCCAGCAAACTGATGCAGATAACTTGTTTTTGACTTTTCAAATAACTTATGTTTTGCGTCTTGTTTCCTTTCGGTTCAGGTTCGGCTGGCACATTTCCTGCAGCTCTGCCCGTCCGCGTTCCAAATAGCTGAGCATAAGCGCCAAACGAACAGCATCTGCAGGTCATTCGACAGAGGGACGAGCCCGGAAGTTGCGGGATTCCTATCAAGGGTGAGTACGCACACATACAAAAAAAAAAAAAAAAAAATCCTCTTCGTCTAGATGTTTTTAGCTTCTGTCAGTGTGTCTATATTTACGGTATGCATTGCGCGTTTTTTGAAGTCGACAAAAAAACAAAAAAAAAAAAGAGTCTGAGCAATTCAGTTAGGCTTACCAAAAAGGGCAATTGCGTATCGCCTTTCTTTCTCCAGTTTGCTGGAAGCGTACCAATAAAAAGTGGCAAAGGTATTTCGAACGCAAACGTTGTGGAATGTTGAGTGCTTACAGCTTGTTGTACGTAGTGCGTCGGCGGAAAGGGGGATTAGCTAACTCTCGTCTGGCTACTCACTTGACTCGTATCTCACTCTAAACTCTAAAGATATAAAAATTCCTATTTCGGGAACGATTTGAAACAAAAAAAAAAAATGGTGTACCATCTCTGTCGTCCCTTTCGAAACTGTAGAACTGGATAGAAAAGAGCGTGTGTGTTTTCAGGTGTTTGAAGAAGACGTCGAGTGTGCGATGCGGTCACACAGATCGTTCCTCTAGATCTTGCGTTCCAGTTTGCAGAGGTCCCTCTCCAAATCGAAATGAAAGAAGCACAAGGTGAAGGGTGAGCGTTCGCATTATGACGAGCTTGGTAATCGTTTTCCGTCACGCTCCATTATCGCTTATAAAGATAAATCTCGCCGCATTTTCGATCTAGCAAGCACGTAACATCCCGCTCGATTCGTCTTCTTTTCCCGACTAATAGAAATATAAAAACATGGCTTTGCTGTGTGTGTGTGTGTTGGACGTATACGAGAAACAAAAGGACTTGTGTTTTGCGTCTATTTCTATCCTTCTCTGGCTCTTGAATAATGAAACGCATTCGTTATCGTCTACGTTTGGGAGCGATAATCTAGCGACATGAATGGCCACTTTATCCCCCCCCCCCCACCGTAGATGGGGAGGAGAGACGTCCCTGTGTCGGGGAGTCTTCGGTAAATCCATCGAACGCTGCACTCTCGATTCATCAAACATTCAAAGTATCTAAACAAGAGTAGAAAAAGGGAGGCGGCAGAGTTTCTGTTTGCTCGTAGCCAAACGTGTTTCTATCGAATTATCGACCGCTTTTAGGCCGATGGAACAACACACCTAAAAATGAGAACAAATCTTTCTCTTCAAATAACAATTCGTTTTGCACGTGCTGGTACACCTGCGGGCACGTTTTGCTGGCCTAAACAATTAGCTTTGACGTCAGACGATGTGTGATTTAACTACACGCATTCAACAAAACGGTGAGACTTTGTGTGCGTGCTCGTCTGAGATGTATCGGAAAGGCATTTGTTTCTTTCCCCCCCTTTTTTTTTTTTGTTCCAGCGTACCATTCATCTCTGTCCAGCATGAATCTATAGGGGAGCTCAAAGTTGTTTTCTTGCGCAAAGATGATTACTGATGTCCGTGAAATCGTTCGTTCGCCACCACTCTTACATCGTACTATCTACTTTCATTTTCAGCTGGCAGGAAAAATAGCCTTGAGCAATTCTAGATGAATTGTTGCTTCTCTTATTCATTTATTTTTTTTTATTTTTTCTTATTTTATCGTCGTGCGTTTTTATGGGCCACATTTCATGCGGGTTGGTAAAGAAAAAAAAAAAAAAAAATAGAAGTGGGGAATTGTTCACCTCTATCTGCCAAAACAGATTCCCGACACGACCATCAGCACCACCTGGGCTTCTTTTCATTGTCGCTGTGAACCAACAACAGGAAAAAAAATCTCGTTCACCAATCTAAATGAGATTTTCTTTTTTTTTTTTTTTTTTTTTCTTCTCCCTTTTTATCCATCACACCTGTTGACGGGGCGACGTGCTGTCCGGCAGCGTTCTCTTTTTCGATCGACACACGCAAACAAAAGGGGAAAAAAAAAATGCTAAAGTAAATAAAAATGAAAAAAAAAAAAAAAAGAGTTTTCAATTTTTTTTTTTTTTTTTTTTAAATAGATTGAAGCAAAGGAAATGTTAGTACATCTTTTGATGGGTCATTCGCACGGGAATGATGTTGGTCCAGCAGCACCATCGTCTTTTTTTTTCCCCCTTATCCGCTATTTCGTCTATGGGGCTTTTAAAACGTCACGAGTCATCACGATCATGCTTGAGGCTGGACATTCGCTTATAAAAACAAAACAAAAACAAATGTAGTAAAAACAAAAAAAGATGCAGAGAAGGAAGATGGTACTCTAGAGAGCGTCGTTTTGTTACGACGACGATGATGATGATTACGATCGCAATGTGGGTCCCACAGAGGCGTCCCAAACCACCGTGATTCCCGACCCTGAGAAACGATTTGGTTGGAGCACGGGGTGGTCTCATTCTTTTTATTCATGATAACTGATGAAGACGGGACAACAACAACAACAAAATGTAGGAAAACAAAAAATTACCGTGAGATTGTATTTTGAGACGCACCGTCGCGACTGTCGCCTCGACGTTTGCTTCCCGAAAATTGGACGCTGAGGACGCTAAAGATTTGACACGAACTAACGGGGCATTGCAGGCATTGCGAGAGACATCTAGTGAGAATAGCAGTTTCGGGAGAAGGTTGATGTTGGTGGGAACGAAATTTTACAAGCAAACAAAGAGAAAAATGATGCGCTTTTGAAACAGATTTGAAGTGTTGAATTTTCATTTTCGTTAGCTCTTTTTTTTGTTGTTGTTGGTGCGCGCATCGTGTGAAGGCCGTATAATAAATGATCGTCCTTTTGCACACGTTGCTGGAATTCTTTCGTCATCCATCTTTTTCCCCATCTTCTGCCCGGCACTCTCGTTCACTTGGAACCGTCCGTATTTTTTTTTTTTTTTTTTATGTTTGCGTACCTCCTGTACTTCTTTACTACTTGCGCCCAACTGTGGTGGTCGCTACATTCTTTAGACGTGATACACAAAAATCACCTCTTCTTTCCATTCGACCTCGTCGCCTTGGTGGCGCTGGGAATCGGTCGCCCGGTGTCATTTGTCTTTGGCCGTGTTTGTAGGTGCGTTGGTGGGCCCACTCCATGGCGTCACTTCTTATATTTATTTTATTTATCTCTTCTCTTTTTCTTTTCTTTTTCTTTTCTTTTTCTTTTCTTCTTTTTCTTCTTTTACCCCAGTACTCTTAACATGCACACGCTCACCGGGTGGCGCACCTGTGGTTTTTTTTTTTTTTTTTTTTTTTTTACTTACGTAGCTCTTACCTGGTCCAGAGGGGGGTTAACATTACCACTCTACCCCTTTTCTTCTGACGCTGGAATATTGATGGTTCTGCTCTGTTTTTTTTTGTTTCCTTTTTTTTTTTTTTTAAAAAAGACACGACTACGTTTTTGTTCGAATGAAGTACAACACAATTTTTCAACCCGGGGGATGTTGTCGTTGTTTTGTCGTGTTGCCCCTTTCACGATCGCTCACAGGTGACGATGTGACATCGAAAGTGAAAGGCGACCACACAACAACATTCCCTCCTTTTTTTTCGTTTGCTGAACAAGGATGACGAGACAAAAAAAAAACAAAAAAAAAAAACATTTTCGGTTTTTTTTTTTTTTTTTTACAATTTGGCGGGACTTGAGCCTCATTTCATTTGCCATTCCATCCCTTTTGCTGTCGCGCTCAGCTCGTTTTGCCGTTGATTACACGATGGCGAGGCAACAAAGTTTGTGCTAACGAAATCGCGATGCTTAGTGTGGGGGGAGTCTGCCGATCAGTTTACTTCCATCTTTCCAACACCATTTTCCTTTTTTCTTTCTCAGTTAACAAACTTTTTGTTCGTTGGTGTTTGAGATTCTCGTGTCGACTTCCGACATCCGCCTCTTTCTTCAAGAAACTTGTGGCCTAAACGGAAATGAAACTTTGGCTCAATTTGCAGTTTGACTGGAAATTCAAGTACTAGACGAGGGAAACTGATAAGCCCAGAGTCAAGCAATCAATTTTCCAATCACATGTTTGCTCTGGCAACAGTAGCTATTATTCGTTGAGCTCAAAGCGTTTATTTGCCCAAAATTTAAAGACCAAAAAAAAAAAAAAAAAAGAAAGAAAGAAAGAGAGAGAGAAAAGGGGGAGATTGGATAGAAGCGCTACCTATTTCAACAATGGGGCCAGAGCAAAGAGATCTGCAAATTCGCGAAGGAAATGTAGTCTTTAGCCTACAGGCTTGATGGATGGGAGGGGGGTGGGGGGGATCAAAGTGATTCTTCTATCTCCCCTTTTTTTTTCCCGTCTGTGTTACGAGTGTTCGATAACCGCGGACTTGAAGCGGAGAGAAAAGGGGCGGATGAAGTGGATTTTCACGTCTACTCCCGACGGTGTCATGCTGTCGTCGATTTTTGTTTTGTTTTGTTTGCTGTCCCCAGCGTTTTCCCCTATCTTTAATATCGTTTGAGGGGCGTTAGAGAAACAAATCAAAATCCAAAAAATTCAAAGAAAAAAAAGGAAAAGGTTTCTTTTTACATTCTCCATGCCGGACTGCGGTTTTCTCTTTATTTAAATCAATCGATTGACGTAGCCGTACAAGTTTTATACGGCGGAGGAAATCAATACTTTCTGCTTACACCTCGACCTGCGGGCGGCCACAACCGACATTTCTCCTCAGCGCTGCGAGCAAGCAATAAGAAAAACAGAGGGAAATTCGAATTTAAAAAATGTTGTTGAAAAAAAAAAAAGAAAAAAAAAAAGAAAAAGAAATAATACGATGAGCACTTGACGGGTTTGAGTTGAATACGGCGCATAAATGATGTGCATCAAGACTGTTATCGTAATCGGTTTAATGCGGTACCTAAATTAAAAATATGCAAATCAAGAGATACGACGGATTCGACGATACGAGTGCAGGTAACGTGCGTGACGGTGACCGCTGAGCCAAGTCGCTTCGATGACTTTGCCGATGACTGTTTGACGTGATCGCTGAAAACTGGTTTAACGGTGATGAAAACGAGTGCAGTCGTATATAGTCACACAGGAAGTTGCTGTTATGCGCTGCGGAGAGGGACAAAAAAAGAAGGACGAAAGAAACGACATTAAACATTTCCCCTTAAGGGGGCGATAGTGGCGTTACGGTAGGTACCGTTCAGGTGACCCAGCAGAGAGACTAAAGGCAGGCAAAACCAAACAAAACAAAACAAAAAAAAAAAAAATCAAGCGGACAATAAGCGCATCCCCCGGGCTCAGGATTTAATTCTAACTTTGGTAATGCGGTCACGATGGTAAAAAGGTGCTAGACGATGGCAAACGAAAAAGAAAAGACGAACCTAGCGCACAACTCGAGGTACGAAATGGAGCTGAAAGACAAGTAACTTAGTGGTACAGATGCCTGCCCTTTGAAATGAGAATTTCTCCATTCGATTGACAGTTCTCGGTATTGAAAGGCTCATCCTTTTCAGTTCCTCGCAACTGAACGTTCTTTGTTTTTCTTTCGCCTTCGAAAACTCCTCCAATTGTAAATGAAATAAAAAAAAGAAAAAGAGCAACTTTGTTGACGTCTTGTAGACTTGTTGTTTTGGCCCTGTCTGGCAGAATCCGTCCAATTTGGGTTGTTCGTGAACAATTTAGTAGTCTACGACAGTCCGCTGCTGACTAACGGTGGACGCTGGCGGACGGTAGAAGTAGAGTCGGAAGTCGAGGACACATTCTTTTTCATGGAAGCCGCATTACTTCATCTGTTTGACGTTTTCATTCCTCTCGTTTTCGTGTGCGCGCGTCCTAGACGCTGTCGACGGAGACTTCCGATACAATAAAAGCTAAACAAAACAAACAACAACGACAGCCAGGCCTCTTTCCGTGTGTGTGTGTTTGTGTATGTGCGTAACCCAAAAATATCCATGTTGAGGTCGATGGCTTCGGGGTTGCCCCTTCAACTCGTTCGAGTAAAAACTCTCGTTGACATTCCGACGCCGGCGGAAACGGTTGCGTCTTTTCATTTGTGAAAAGATTCTCACTTGATGTCGGGTCGTGTTGGTATGTATATACGGCGGGGGTGGAATATCAGGGATGATGGGCTGGAGAGGGGGGGGGGAAGGAAAAGAGACAAACAAGGCAGCATGAAAAAGAAAATCAAAACTCGGGGATGTGTGACAGCTGACATGGAACAACAAGCACCACCATCTCCCGACAACACGCGACGCTCGAAAGACAAAACGTGGTGCCAGATCGAAATCGTTGGATTCCGCCGCACAATAGAAAACAAAAAAAAAAATGAAAAATGAAAATACAAAATTTGAGGGGGGAAGGAACGTGATAGCTGTCAAAGCGGGACCGGCCGACTCTTGTTTCAAACACTGGAAAAGAAAATGCAAATACCAAAGAAATAAACCGCCCTATAGTTGAGAAATAGGGAAACCCTCCTCTGCAATAGATTTCCATCCATCGATTTGAAAAAAATTAAAAAGGTGCTGTGGCGAATAGACTATTCGGATACGCCCGTCTCTCCTCCAATTTCTCATCAGCTAAAAAAAAAAAAAAATCCCCTCCCCCCCCCCCGGTTCACGTCTAATATTTCGTCTTATCGATAACCGATTATGCAATTCAAATTTTAATTATGTATGTATACGGAAAGGGGAGAGCTTTATTGGGCTCCTTAATTAATAACGACGCGACACGGTTGAGGTTGTGCACTGTACGACCCTCAAGTCAAAAGATCGGATGATTGTAGTGCATAAATAGGTAAGCAGCGCGCAAGAGTGTCTAGACGAGCTACTTCAGCTCTTTCTTTTTTTCCATCCATCCATCCATTTCTTTTGCTTTCGTAATGAGTGCATTCCTCGCCGCTAGAAACAACTACCATCTGTACGTTCTAGACGCTTGGCATGGCTATTGGGACAGGAATTTTTTTTTTTTTTTTTTTTTTTTTTTTTGCTTTCATGAATGCGAAAATAACAACGAAAGTAGGAAAGAAAGCCCCCCCCCCCCCAAAAAAAAAAGCATTAAAAAAATGCCCGTGACCAACTTTCGGGATTTTCGTGTCGTAGAGGGAGGGGGAGGTAGGGAGGACATAAAAACAAGGGAGAAAAGAGAGATGACGTAGTAGACAAATATACACAAGTGCACTACTTATGTGACTATGTTTAGAATCAGTGCTGGTGCAAGAGAACATCATCGGTCCGGGGGGGGGGGGGGGGGGAGGTAAAACGTCAACTCTGGCTGGAAGTTTTTTTTTTTGTTGGGTAGATTGCGGATGAGTCGTAGGTCTTAAGATTCTGTGAATTGTACCGAGAAGGAAGGCGTAGAGGGCACACAAACAACATAGAAATGCCTCTCACTAAGAGATTACTGTACGGTTTTAACGAGGGTTACCGCCTTCCCGGCAGAGGTGATGACGGCTATCCTCTATCTTCTTTTTGCTCTGTATATCAGCATTCGTTCTTAGACCACCCCCCTCTCTCTTTCGTTCAATTCCGTCTTTAACATGTGCATGTGTTGCGCTCTTGTGACAGTTCATCATTTTTTTTTTTTTCTTGATGCTGCTATTCCCCCCCCCCCCTCTATTTAAGGCCTACGTGAGTTTAAACAAATATCGTGATGCAAAGAGGGAAACGGGAAAAAAAGAGAGGGAGCAATTCGAGTTTTTCCACCCTCGTTCAGTCCTTAATGATGCAGCGAAATGAACTCCCCTCCCGTTGGTCTCAATCTTTTGCGCGAGGGGAAGACTAAAATTCCTGGAACGTTCGAAAATTTCAGATTGCAATTCTGAGGGAGTAGCGAAAATGTGCGTCTCGGAGCTTTTCGAACCGAGAATTTCGGAAATGAGAAGGTGAGGGAGAACTAAGTAATAATCCACCATGGAACGAACGCTCCCTTTTTCTTTTTCCCCCCGAAAAATAAGAAACGTGGACAGAAATGATTTTTTGATGATAAACCAAGTTAAAAGAGAACGGGTTCTCGGCTTTTTAATAATCGAACCTTTAACAGACCAGTGCATTTTTTTTGTGCATAATTTTTGCGCGACATGAGAATGTATGAAAAAAAAAAAAAAAGAGCGAACGTCACAACTTGCATTCAATGTTGTCTGTTATCCTTTTCTTCGAAGAATCCATCTCATTGCACGCTTCCCTTTATGCAGATGAGTTTGCTGTGATGCGCAATAACGCATCTCTCTTTTTCTTGTTCGACTTTATCCGTTCCAAGTGAATTCACGCGGATAAAAAGCCAACGGTTTCTTTTTTTTATATATCCCTCAACTATTTCATTTGAATGGTGTCACCATTGATACTTTTGTCGTCGCATAACCATAGAACTCTCGGTTCTTTTGTTACTCTTTTTCTCTGTGTGTGTGTGTGTACGTGTGTGTGATGGTGCTATGCGTTACATAGTCGGAGAGGCGGGAAAGGCGGCTCCGATCGGAATTGGATGGAATTTCAGACTGTGTTCGTCGTCTGGGCTCTCTCCTCTCTCCCTTCTTACTTCTTTGTGTGTGTGTGTGTGTGTGTGTGTGTGTTGACTGTTGAGTGTGTGGATAGAAAAGTCCTTTTGGCTCTTTTCTTCGTAATGTCACGTGATAGTCACAAGTCGAGTCCAGTATCAATCACCTGATGCTGGGGGTATCGTTCTGGACGGATGGCGGACATCCCTTTTTTTTCTCCCCATTTTTCTCCTTTTTCATGTAAAAAAAAAGAAAATCTTTTTTTTTTCTTTTTTTTCGTTGTTGTTGTCCCATTTTCTACTTCGTTTTTTATCGTGCCGTCCGCGTGTGACTTACAAGAGGGAAGCCTACCAAATGAATCGAACGTCGGGCTGCACAGTTCAGAGGCGTCGGCATCACGCTGCTATTACAGATGAACGCCAAAGACGAGAAGAAGGAAGAACGAAAGAAAAAAAAAAAAATAGGGAACCAGAAAGAGGGGAGGTTAAACTTCTTTTCACTTCCTTCCTTTCTATGCTAGGCGTCGTGCGTTCGATCCTCTTACGTCTCAGTCACAGTATCTCATCAGCACCGGTCGCTGCTTGGTGTCTCCTCTCTTTCTCTGTCTCGTCTCTTGTGTTGAACGTGCGACATCTCAAGGCGGGTCAGTTCTACGTCTCTTCTTTTCGGCAGTGAATCTTTTGGGGTTGACTTAACAGCCACGAATTTCTTGAAAGTTGAAGACGGTCATCAATTCCCCAACTGGATTTGTTTTGTTTTCAATTTCGGGAAAATCACGAGAATCGACAAGGACATCAACCTCCCTCTTGTTGCACGTTAATGCCTGGCCAGGTGGAGAAATACAGAAGAGACTGTTGCACGTTACAACTTGCTGCTGGTATGGAACCATACGTGGGTCTCATTTTTCGTTTAGCACGAACCAAGCGATTTGGAAAGAAAACAATTTTTTGTCCCGTTTTTTTTTTTTTTTTTTTTTTTTTTGTTGAGTTGTCTGTGTCATTTTAGCCCCCAAGTTACAGAGCAATAATGCAGTGCATTAAAGAGATACGGTTACCGTTCCGCTTGTTGTTCTGAGGTTGTTTCTATCGAATGCTTTCAAAACGTCGTGTGTATCTCTTCTTTCTAACTATGGGAAACGCGATCGCGGAGCTATATCGTCTAGAAGCGCGAGGACGGGACCTATCATTAGCCAGGAAAAATGGAAGTCTTGTCTGTCCATCAAGAGAACATAGTTGCCCCTTGGGTTATTTTTTTTTTTTTTTTTTGTGTGTCTGTTGCTCGTTTCTGTTGCTCTTCGATTCGAAAAAGGAGAAATTGCCTCAGTGGATATGTGAGGGCCAATAGTAGTCTAACGGGGCTTGTTGCGCAAATGTCAGGCTGACAAGCTTGACTGACAGGCACAGTTAGATAAAAAGAGATTTAAATTCAAAGGAGAAGCAAAAAAAATATATATATGTATCATTTGCATTTTTTGGGGAGGGTAGGAGACTTGAAAAAAATGTTCGATCGTGCGCCCTTTGGTTTGTTTGCATTTCTCGTTTTTTTTTTTTTCTTTTCTTTTTGCTCGCATGTCTACATTAAAACCCAGTCAAGCTCCCGGTTGATGTTGCGTATAGAACTGCATATAAGCCGGGACGTTGTATCGCCTCGAGGGAACAAACGAAGCTCTTCCACCCCCTACATCGCCTTCATTTTGTACGGCAGCAGTTAGATACTTATTTATATTTATCTTCGTCGTTCAATGGTATTTTTCTATTTTCCCGACTGTTTCCCTCTGCCCGGAAATGGAGATAAATACCTGAGCAAAGACGATGAAGGAGGCAGTGCGTGAGGGGTGTGTTTGCCATTGGGCTCCCCTCGAGAAAGAACTTACAAGAGGGAGAAAAAGAAAGAACCTGTTATTAATGGGCTGAATGTCTGGAGCTGAACTGTGTGTCAAGTGGTGTTAGAAAACTATCGGCCAGCAATTGGCAAATGGAAAAGTTAATTTCATCTGAACTTGTTTTCATTTTTTATGTATCAAAATTTGGCCAGCTGTCGCCTTGTTTTTCTTTTTCTTTTTTTTTTTCGTTTGCTGTCATTCACGTTTTCTAATGTCTTCAGTATAGAGCGTCAGATCCATTTTTGCTCTGAAAGTGAAAAGTAAAAAGCGAAATATCTGTCATGTCCGTGAAGCTCTTATTTTATTTTTTTTTACGCATAAAAATGTGAATCAAATGAAATAAAAGAGCCATTTTCGTCAAAGTGACAGGTGAGGTTGGCAAGACATCCAAACCGCCCCCTTTTTTTAGTTCCGTGATCAGCTCTTGATAGGATTTCGTGACCCGTGTCGTGAATCTTAAATCTTAAACAAAACAAAACAAAACAAAAAAAAGTCCTGTTTTGAAAGGATTTTTTAAGGCAAGTCCTTTAAGAGGCAGATAAAAGAAAATGGAGTATGCCACTAAAAGCGTTGAGGTTCACCATGTCTAACACAAAATTCCAATGAAAAAAAAAAAAATACTCGGTAGATGTCGAGGCCAGTTGTTGGTTACTTTCCGTAACATTTTTGGTCTCAATCTCTTTTGGTTTTCTTCTTAAGAAAAAAAAAAAAAAAGGTTATTAGTTATGTATCATTTTCTTCGAACGAGATGATATCGTCCCTGAATATTTTTTTTTTCCCTCGGGGGCTGAATAAATAGCGACATTGTGTGGGTTTTTCCCAATTTTTTTTTTTTTTTTTTTTTTTTCGTTCCTTCAGTTGATTCGGGATTCACGAGACGACAAGCGTGGCTAAAGGCAAACGGCATTGCGGTTACAAATTCTTTCCTCGTTACTTGTCAATTCTGCCAAAATTGGCTACCAGGAAAAACGACAAGCAAAAGAAGAGCCAATTTTAATGTTTCGTGATTTTTGACTTTGTCTTTGAAAAAAAAAATAGGCAAACCTAGCAAGTGTATAGCATTCAAAAGTCGGTTCCCTCCGGGCACGTGTCCGTGCATCAGAAGAGGGTGGACCTCGTCCTCGTTGCTGACGAGAGAGCCAGCGTGATGGGTCTTGTGGCTTGAAGCGTACACTGTTGTCAAGTCACGCGGGATTGCCACTTCAACTTTTCCTGCCTGCAAAAGTTTGAAAATGTCGATGCAGCATCACCAAGCATTGCGCATTCTTATTCCATGGTTGTTTTTTTTTCCCCTTCATCTTTCTTTTAGCTATAGACCGATGGCGTACACACACAGCGACGCTCTAGATAAATATTGAGAAGAGGGTGGGGGAGAGAGAGAGAGAGAGAGGACGTAAGTAGCTCGATAGGTATGCATATGGATGAGAAAATGCATAGGAAAACGATCCCGGGTGTTGTAACGAGCTTCCACGGAACTCGGGAATCGCTGTACCCATTTTCTTTTTTTGGAATGGAGAGCGCGCTAAAGAATCCGTGGTATTTTTCTTGATCCTCGTTTTTATTTTTTCTTCCACCCCCAACCCCTATTCCGGAAGGAAATGAACATTGCCAGACCTACCTCACCTTTGCACAGTGCATTTTCGAATATCCTTTTGCACTCGTTGCTATTTGGTTTTTTGGAATAGATCACGAGCGGGGGAGGACGTCGGCGGAAGAATCTCTGGGCCTTGTGTTTTCTCCCCCCCCTACGCTGCACCAATTAGCAATGTCTAAAGCCTTAGACTTCTCGGTTAGGGAAAAGAAGAAGAACGGCTCCCACATGAATAGGATCCCCGGCTACGGCCAAGTTTTTATCCACACCGTCTGTCTCGTACGATCTCGTTCATCATCCCCCCACTCTTACTCTCTCTCTCTCTCTCTCTCTCTCTCTCTCTCTCTCTCTCTCTCTCTCTCTCTCTCTCTCTCTCTCTCTCTCTCTCTCTCTCTCTCTCTCTCTCTCTCTCTCTCTCTCTCTCTCTCTCTCTCTCTCTCTCTCTCTCTCTCTCTCTCTCTCTCTCTCTCTCTCTCTCTCTCTCTCTCTCTCTCTCTCTCTCGTTCCCATCATTTTCTGGTTGTGTGTTATGTTACGACGTTAACTTGCGCATCACTGGTTTCCACCTACAGCAGCCCAAAGTTTGAAGAAGAAGATGATGTCGTGTACAAGGTGATACACGTGTAAGACAGCCGCCAACTCGTGTTCACTGAACTTTTTGAAGTTTTCCTACACCGTCTTTCGATGAAAGCTTATTCGAGCCACCCTTCTTTTTCATCCTCTTTTTTATTTTCAGAGGATATTCGTTTCATCCAGCGGGTTTTTTTTTGTACAACATTTTTCGTTTTTTCTCTCTCTGCCGAGTTCGCCAACTCATCGAATTGTCAGATTCTAACAGCTGTACGTTGATATGAGGTGGCAGCACGTGATTCAAAAAAAAAAAAATCACGGAGTCGTACGTCTGGATTTATCCGGGTCGCGACATGTGGCTTTTTCCCTGTAACCCAGAATGACAAGAAAACCCACTGCCACTGTCAGAATTGAAGTACTTTCGTCAATAAAAAAAAAAAAAAAAAAAGAGAAGCTAGCCAGGCTATAGCTCTTGGCCGTCCATGGCAATAGCATAAAGCAATATTTTTATTTTATTTTATTTTGTTTTTTGTCTACTTTGAATGTACCATTTATGTATAGATGGTACGGTTGGTTGAGTATCAGTGCCGGTGGCTAATGCTCGGTCAGCTGTGAAATTGAAGCGTGAGCTCTCAAGTCGTTGCAGCATTCGGGAAAGGCATCGCTTGAGATCCACGTCTGGTATAGATCCCCCCGAACGACTAGGCAATTTCAACGCTCGACGAATTACAAGTCACAGATTCTCATTATGACTATAGCGACAGTGGTCGAGAAGCTGTCACATGTTTGGGATCACGACGTGCCACATTGGCAGTATTCACATACGTATAAGAGCGCGAGAGAGAGAGAGAGAGAGAGCGAAGGGTGAAAGGGGCAGATACATTATTGCCATGGTAATGTTCGTCCTGTGCTTTCACGCACAGCCGGGCGGAAGCTTCATTAAAACGAGAAAGTCACAAGACGGTGCGCTTGCTACTTGTGTGTGTGTGTGTGTGTGCGCGCGTTTATACTATCGAACTAACAACTAAGACGACTAATAATAGATAATACCCAAACTCTGTGTGTGTGTGTCGCGCTATTTCGTTTTTATTTTGTTGAGCATTCATTTTCTTTTATAAACAGCCAAGACCAGTTATTATTTTAGTTCTTCGCGAGTCTCTCCGTTTTTTTCTATTTGTTTTTTTTATACATGTATAACTGCGTTGATGTCGACGATGCAGTGGTTGGTCGTTTTTTATTGCACTTCATTGGCAGTCCGTCGCCGTGTGTGCCGATGATGTCGCAACAACTTGGTTGGTCGTCAAAACGAATTCCGGCCAGCAGAAAGAAAAGGGGGGAAACTAGCGGCCAGAGGAAACGATTCGTAGTTTTTTTTTTTTTTTTTTTTTTTGGGGGGGGGGATAGCGGCAGAGATGGTCGTCGTCACGGCATGTTGGCTTTTTTAATGACTGGCGAATCGCTCGTTGCCGCCGTCGTTATCATCATCACGAAACGCCACCATCCTTTTTTTTCTCACTCGGCTAGCGGGTCGGACAGCGTGCGGAACCCAAGCTCCCCGTTTCCGCCGTGTCGTAAAAGGGTAACGGCCGGACGGACGCGTCATCCAGCAACTATAGTAGTAGTAGTAGTAGTGCGAGTATTAACAGAGAAATGAGAGTAAATAGAAATAAGCCTCGAGCTTTAAATCCCTTCTCGCCCCTCCGCAAAAGCCGGGCCAGATGACGAGCAATGCGCTATTATATATCCGAGAGTTGAAGTTGCTGTTTTCACCATTTATTTTTATTTCGCCAGTTGGTGGCGCCGTGCGTTTGAGTAGGATCAACTGTTGGCCGACTCTCGTCATCTTAAAATTAAGTGTGTAGCCACTGAAGAGAGCAGCTCAGAAGGTCTTAAAAAGAAACGCTGTTGCAAGGATTTGGGAAGTGCTCAGTAAACAAACCGAATTGTCTGTTTGCGAATGTTAAAAAAGGCAGACGACAGCACAACTGAAAGAGTCGGTCGATCGTATTTCGTGAAAGGAGAGGGGGGGGGAGCATGCACGTTTTGCAGTTACTTAATCCCAAGGTCGGGTTTTTGGGGCTTTGTTTTTTTCGGGCAATGATGGCCACAAAAACAAAAGGTGACGTCCTTGCCGTTCCAATCATCGAACCGTTTTCTTTTCGATGCTCTTTGCAAAAGAGCTCTCCTTGTAAAACGAGTAGCAAACGGCCCCGGCAATTCGAGACGGCCTCTTTCGACGATCATAATGAGCTGAGACGGTGAAACCTTTTTTTAACACCAGTGGCCGTCTCGTCCTCGGTGTTCTCCGATTGCCCGGTTGACTTACCACTTTTCATCGTCATTGCAAAAGCCCATGACGCAGATCCTTTTGAAGGGCTTTTCGCTGATTAAAAAAAAAAAGCGCATTGGTTAAGTGAAATGGGAAACCTCGACCCGAAGGATTCAAATTGATTGGTTCAATGATGTCACAAATGATTGCTAACTAACCACATGATTATCATATCGTCCGGCCCCGGCAGGGTAGAGGCGCCACATCCACTTTGGAACGATACCGTATTACGACATTGATCCGACTCTTGGATGATTATGTCGCTCCGACTCTGGTTGCTAACGCTCCCGAGGATCACGATTACCGTACGTTTTGCAACCGAACGTTGCCAATGAAGACGGGACAGAGCTCTCGTATCTTATTCGTTCTCTTCTTGCAACGCACATTAAATAGCTAAATGTTTAGTAGATAAAAAAAAAAAAAAGAAGACGCAGCACGAAATGGATCGAATTGAAGGAAGAAAAAAAAAATAAAATAAGATTAACAGCCTATAGTGGAAAGACAAAGCACAGTCGGCGTGAACGGCCGTAGACGGCAGCGAACGAATCGACGTGAATCCGCGTCGTACAAGCCCTCCGCAATGGTTTCGTGCTTTTGATGTGGCTTGATTTATGAAACGATGCGAGCAGAATAATCTTTTATGCCCGTAGCTTTTGTTTCTGGCAGTGAATCTCACGATTCCTCATTCCTGTACGAACGGCCAAGGTCTTACGTCTTCCATCCCAAAAAATGATGCCGAGGAGTTGCGACAGCGATATGGTTAATTGATGAATGGAAAGATTATTGGTGGGGCTTTACTTTTGCCGGGTGTTAGTCTTGACGCGTGTCGGCCATGGCAAAACAAAACAAGTTTGAACGACGCGAGGACACGGTCGGATGCTGTGCAGACGCTAGCGCGGGCCACGTTTGTGTAATTACATTAAAACAAGGCAATGCTTGACTTGCTTTTTTCTCGTCCATTTGGCCACATCAACTGTGGGGAAATGGATAGTGAGAACAAGGGGGAAGGAGAGGCAAACCAAAAATGCCGTTAAAGCACGTGCCCGTGAAAACACGCCACCGCAACGACTCGCGCGTGCGACGTTTTCGTTTCTTACTGTTACTAGTTGTACAACTATCGATGTAGTTGGTGTGTGTGTGTGTGTGCGTCTGTATTTATTGGTGAGAAAATGCGGTCCGTCTTTCCCATGCCGTGGCACACGCTCACACGTTTAAGAATACGAGGCAATCTTTGATGACCCGGGGCCCTCGTAATCTACCACGTCGGGCCCAATTTGCTTCGTTGACTTTGCATCAAGCAACCAGAAGCTCTCACTTTTCAGACCGTAGCTTTCCATCTGCTTCTTTCTTTTGTTTTTGTTTTAACCTTCTTGCCATTTCCTTGTCTTTTGGCTGTTAGCAAAAAAAAAGAAAAGCCAAGACGAATAGTTGGTGGCTAGTGGCTGTAATTGAAAATGACAGAGCCAGCAGTTTGCTCATTACAGCACCGCACTCTTAGAGAACAAACGAGGACCGTACGTTACGTGATCGCCCATCAATGTTGATGGTCAGACTATGATGTTGCCCACAACGCCACTTGATCGTCATCGGGAAAAAAAAAATCATTTCTATAAAAGTATGGTATTTTAGATGTAACGTATAGAGAGGGACGACGTCTGCGTTCGAAATGAATGCCGCTTATTGTGGTTTTTTGGGGCTCAGTATCTAGCAAAAGAGAAAATAAACAACAGGCCATCAGGCGCATCGTTCAATCTACTGAAAACGTACAACACGTGAGAGATTTGGAGTGGATGTTGGATCTGCTAGTCGGCGTCAGCTTGCATTCTTTGCTTGCCTCTATAGATAGAAAGCTTTGGATCGACTCCCAGCAGTTGCTATTCTTGTTCATTTTTTCCGTTTTCTAATTGAAACCAAATCAAATAGGAATTCATTGGCCCGTTTCAGAGCCTGACGTGAATAGCAAACAGAAATGTTCGAGATAAAAGATATCAATTTGTAATCCTATCCATCTTTAGTTTTTGAATCTTGTTGATACCTGATCGCATTCCAGCCTCTCTTCATCTCTTTTTCCTTTTAAAACAGAACAAATGAAGTCTTTTCGCTTGACTTCTTCGTAAGCTTTTAGCTCCTTCAGTACTGTGAGTTAGAGGGTAACCCCCCCCCCCCCCCCCCCCCCCCCCCCCCCCCCCCCCAATCTCGACATGACTTTTGGACGCACTCTATCAAAAAAAACCGCTAAATAAAGAAGAGAAACTGACGTTACAAGCTTTGAATAAAACTTGACGTTGATTTGATCGTCGGGGAGAAAGAAAAATCCTTGACTGACCGTCCCTCCACATTTGATTTCTTTAAAGTGCGAGAACGGAAACTTTTTTTAAAAGTCATCTAACTTTAATGTTGTCACGGCGGCCTATCGTCGAGGACGACCATTATTGACTGGTGAAGACCGGAATTGGGTTTTTTTTTTCGGAGGGCTGCTCGTCAACGGTGCAAAGTGAATCCAATCGCGGAGCGCCTCGGAAAGTTTGTGGAAATCGCGCCGCGATTGAACGGGCAAACTGGACCGTGAAACGATGACAGGAAGTTGTTTCCTCGTCGGCAAGAAAACGCGAAGAAAAGGTGGGGACGTCGTTGGCAAAAGGGGTGGGCACAAATGACGCTTTTGACTGTCTATATATTGCGTCTCGCATCATTGGCATTTCAGCCGGAATTTTTTTATCGATTTATAAAAAAAAAAAAAAAAAAAAAGGGCTCCCCCTTTTTTTAAAATTTTTTATTTCCTCTCGTTTGTTCATTTGAAAGAAAAAAAAACAGCCGCTTTTGGCACAGCTTTTTGTTATGAAATGCGTTTGTATGTGTTTTGTTGTTTGTCTCACTTTTCTTGAATTATTTAGAATAAGAAAAGAAGGCCGACACGATGCGGATTCACGGTTTAAGTGGGATAGAAATAGCCGCTTCTTTGATAGCTCGGTTTATTTTTGAAGGAAAAAATAAAAGGGTTAACAAAACAACACGTTCCGGGTTCTAGTTATGCATTTTCGTTTTAGTTGAATTCAAAAATTGTTTTTTTTTACCGCTACCCTCCGCATGAAAAATGATTCTTTCAGAATTTTTTTTTTTACCTTTTGTTGACGCTTGTTTTTTTTTTTTTTTTCATTCTTATTCCTTGTATGGTCCACCTTCTTTTTTTAGGGGACTTTTGAGGGCGGTTTGTTCCTCTTCATTTAGTCCGTGATATCACCAAACGGCCACTTTGCTCTTCTTTTTGTGGTTTCTTTATATTCGGATGTAATATAGGACATGGACGACATCTCTTTTGATGCCTTTGTCGGTGCAAACGGAGCCGTCTTTTTCTTTCTAGTTTGTCTCTCTCTCTCTCTCTCTCTCTCTCTCTCTCTCTCTCTCTCTCTCCTTTTGATGTATTTTCATTCGTGTATCCTCTTCTTCTAAATTTTAATATTACCGTTTCTCTTGTCTGTCTCGTCCCGAACAACCGGAGGAAATTGAACGACCGGTTGATGTTTTTTTTTCTTTTTGATATTAAAAGAACAAGCCGAAAAAGATTTAAAAGGCTTATCCGTTGGCAAGTAAACAACAAAAAACTGAAATATAAAAGCAAATAAATTCAAACTCAAGGGAATATAAGCGGCAAAGACGAAAACCAAATACATTCGACCAAGAACCGTGTTGCTATAGTCTACAGAGAGCACGAGGGTAAACGGACCCTGGACCTTCCCTTCCAAAAGGCGGAAGAAAAAAAAACATTAAAAAAAAGAAAAAGAACAGCCAGGTGTTGAAAACGAACGTGTCCCGGACGCGTCGACTATCTCTCTTTTCTTTTCTGCGTTGTGTAACATTTTCTCGCCGTCAGTTTACACGCAAACACCCCTTTTCTTGTTTCCTCTTTTTCTTTTTTCGGATCTTCTTTTACATCGGCGTTGCTCCTCCGCGTTGTCGGTTCTTGTGTTTTTACTATGCCCCCTCCAATTTTTTTTTGTCTTGTTGTTTGCTTTGATTCCGCAACGGTGACGACGGCTATTCCCTGCAGCTTCGCAAAGAGGGTGGCCCAGGCGTTATATAACTTGCTGACAGTATGTTGTTGTCTGTTCTTTTATTTTACTCGGCAAGCGCAGCCGTCACATTGCCTCTTAGTCTTCTATTCTCATGTCGCGTTGTCGCACTTCATCACGAGGCGACAACTGCCCTTTTTTCTTTGCTTCAGGCTTGTTATTATCGGCTGCATTTGAAGCCCAACGTTTTTTTTTATTTTACACGCGTTAGATCCTCTGTGTACGGTGCGAGTAAAGTCCATATCCGCACGTCATGCATACAGCCGTTCACGCCCCATCCCTCTTGCCAGCGCTGCCGTTGTGCGCGTTTACAACCCCGCCGCTCGAGTGCGGATTTTAATGACCCGTTTGAAAACAACTTCGAATGTTCGGCTAAAAACCAGAGAAAAAAGTAAAATAAAATAAAAAGAAGAAGCTTTACGTATAGGGTAAGCGCTCGCACGCGCGTGTAAGTTCTATAGCCAGTAGGCAAAAGCTGTGCTGCATTACACGAGTCTTTTGAAATCATTTTGAACGACCCAGAACTTCTTATTTATTTTTTTTTTTCAACCCCCCACTCTTCTTCTCTCGTTCTCTCATTGAAAGAAAGGTGGAGGGGGGGGGGGGCTTGGTGTAGGAATTTTTGAACGTTTGTTGGAAGAAACAGTTGTGTTGTTGGAAGTATACGATACAGGAATAAGTTAAAGGGATGAAAAAGAAAATGCAACGAAATGAAGGAAAACGTTTTACACTGTTGAAAAAAAAAGGTAGAGATAGATTCGTTGGGATTTGTTTATTTTTTAGGGGTACCGCCTTACCGTAAACGCATTTTCTATGTACGATCAAGGTTAGGAAAAAGAAAAAAAGAAAAAAAAAAAAAACTTACATCGCCCTACCTTTTGCGCTGTTTTAGTCAAAACTATTTTGAAAACTCGTGGCAGTCGAATGAGAAAATTCCTTCACTTTTTTTTTATGTAATATCGACAGTCGGTAACAGCTTCCATTGTGTGTTGCCACGCCGTCCAGTTGGGGGGCTGTTGGCCTCTCTCTCTCTCTCTACTTTCACGTGAATTCCATGGTATGCACGAAAGAGGATTGAACGCCATCACCTGTCTCCTTCATCTCGCACCAAATCTAATTATGAAAAATTTTTCTTTGTTCATTTTTTCAGAATAGAGAATAACAATTGACCAATCGGCCGTAATATCCTTAACCGACACCATCGAGGTCCAACAGGAAAAGTGACGAGACTACGTGCAACAACCCGTTTTTTCGCTGTTCGTCGGCTGTCATGGTGAGTCATTTATTATCATCATTTCTCTCTAGCAACCGGCATTTCGTGAGTGAGATTACAGTCTATCTATACAACAAGGACTTCCAATGTTTACTGTAACGATTTTTCTCAAAAACCCTTCAGGTTTTTTTTTTTATGTGTGTGGTTGATTATCAAAGCGCACGCCTTACACCTTTTTTTTTTTTTTTGTTCTTTGCGAGGTTAGCGGACGTCATTGCATCGTGATTGTGTGTGTGTGAGGCGGTGGGTGGGTGGTTTTTTCTTTGTGGCTTATGGTGTTGGCTGATTCACTTATGTGTTGGAGCCGGTTTCATTAAAATTGACGTTTCTACCTCTCTTTCTCGAGCCACGCCTAGATGAGCTAGTTTCATCATCCAAGGTTGAATAGACCACAATCAACGATGGCTCTATACTTAGTTATCGTGTACGCAGACAGAGATAATACATTAGACGTGCTGCGTGCAGTATTTATCATCCGTCCAACAGCGGGTGGTGTGGGTGTGTGTGACCAGCCCAATTCTTTTCCCCTCCGACACACACAAAAAAGATAATTATCTTCACCTACAAGACTGTGAATTTGTATTCTTTTTCGCTATTGATGATCCAAATGAGTATCGTTTCATTTGCCTTTTCGTATTTGTTTTTTTTTTTCACGCCTCGATGAAAGCGAACGGCCCACACACTTGTGTGTACTTTATCGATCGTAGATGATGGAAAAATCCCACGCGCACATTTCAATTTTGCTCTTCTAACTCTGTTTGGATTTCACCGTGAATTCCATATCGACCCAACTCATCGACAGGGTGAGGGGGGGGGGGGGTATATCATCCTTATTTACGTTTTCCGACGTGTGCGTTGCACGCGGTGAGAGTAAGGTGAAGCGAATCTTTTCAAATTGAAAAAAAGAAAAACAAAATTCGTGTAAGGCAGTTCGAACGATCGCGGAGGTCCGTGTTCTGTCGAGCACTCATCATCGTTATCTGGAACATTTCGATCAAAGTTGTTGTCTACTCCTTTGAGGTTTTCACGCTGTGTCTTGCCACGCAACGGGGAGTCGAATGCAACCCCTTGACTTGTACGTTTGTTTATTTATTGATTTGTGTTTCATATACTCGGTTTGTTTTTAATTGAAACACGACTCTTTGTACTACAATTTCACGTTACACCGTATTTCATAAACTGGGTCGCCGCATTTTCGGTTAACTTTTGAATTTTCGTCTGGAACGAAATTATTTTTTTATTTTTACGAGACCCGTAGTGGAATGAACTCCATCGCGTTCACGTGTTAATTTCTTGTTCCGCTTTTTTTTTTTTCGTATGCTGTCGCCCCATTGACATTCAAATGAGCTGCTATTACCAATCGTTTGAAAATGATGAAAAGAAGCCATTGCCGTTCAAAAAAAAATAACAACCGGAAAATGGAATGATGTGTGCGGATGGTTTGCAATGGCGTCTAGAAGATCTTCTTCCTAGATTATAAATAAGGTCAGAAAAGGGAGGCCGGGATGATGGCAGCTTTCTCGAAGGAGTTACACTGTGAAACCAGGAAGAAAAACAAACGTGCCTACGTGCAAATGTTGTGCTAGCAAAGTTTCGTGAGCATTTCTTCGTTCAGTCCCGTATTTCTTTTTGTTCTGTGGACGCCGTTCACGTCGCACTTTGTGGGTGAGGGTCTAATTGGAACGTTCGCCTTCGAATCGACTCACCTCGACTGGACTTTTTCTAATTCATTTCAAGTGCAGGCAAAGTCAATCATCGCACGTGTTTCGGCCGTGAAACATTTCTTTTTCCATTCTTCTAATGCAAACCAAAAAAGCACAAGGTTGTTGTCAACTTTTGTACATTAATAGCCTCGTGCGTGATGCAATTAGCCCTACGTTCGTTATGAAGTTTCTCTCGGCCATCTTTTCACTTTTGCTTTTATTGCCTCCTCCGTCTTCCAATTGTCTCGTTACGTCTGTTTCTTTTCCCCTTGTGCCGATCCCTTCATTAGCAGCCGACTGATGGATGTTCTCGATTTTCATGCGTCATCCGACCGTTGTTGTCCCGATTTCTTTTGACCGATGAGCTGGATGTAAAGAATACCATAACGATTTTTCAACTTGATGTTTGAAATCTGCTCACGAATATTTAAACGAGTTTACACACACACAAAAGGAGAAGGAACTTGAAAAGCACGTGATATTTCCGGCCCCTATCGTCTCCATCTTTTCACTAATGAAGGAAGAGGCCGTCCTTGGCGTGTGCTGGACGCAAACATTTCCTATCGTCTTAATAGGCAGTGGCATGTATTCCATCCTTCCTCTTGTTTTCTTTTTCTTCTTCCTTTTTGTCTCAAGGTCTTGAACTATAATCGGAATCTTCCATTCCACCAACGCGTTTCTTTTTGTCTATCGCACTATCCCTTGTGTGAGTGTGTTTGCTTGTTGAGCTTGTATTTCGGAAGCCCGCCTCGCGTTTCCGACACTTATATGACGGGCGCAGCCTGGCCTACCGCCGCCGCCTCTGGCAGTCATGACTCGCATGTCGTCTCCTTCCATCAACTTCCACACATCCGGAGTTTTCAGAAAAAAAAACAATAAAATGAAAAAGGGAGGGACCGTGCTTTGATTGTAACCTTGCCCAGTTAATTAAATAAGACCTTTAAAAGGACAAAGAAAGGAACAAAAAAAAAAAAAACAACCGCATAGAACTTTTAACACAAGGCACCATATGTCTCCGATTGGAGGCTGTGGATGCGGAGTCACACACAAAAATTGGAGGGGATGGGGGTCATTCCGGCCTTGCCATTGTGTTGACCATGTGTTTGTCACTACTCTTTTATGCGCATAAATGTGCTACGACTCGATAGCGCTATGCCGACAGCGAAGGGCACATCAGTTGCTGGAAGATGAGATGTTTTTTTTGTTTTTTCACACAGAAGGATTTCTTTTAACCCCCGGTTTGTTTTTCGGAGCCCCCCACAAAGACTCTTGATCTCTTTTTTTGCCCTGTTACTACTCGCTCACAAACTTGATGGTTCGACAAAAACGGGGCAAGTAAAGAAAAAAAATGTCAAGTTTCATGATGTAGTGGTACGGGTGAGAGTGCTCATCTCTCTTGTCTGTTTCGGCTTGTCCATTTCCAGCCGAGATAAGGGGGGGGGGGGGAGGACTGTAGGATTCCCGACTCTTCTTGGGGGAATGTCGTGAGACGGAGCTCATCCGATAGAGGCTGAAAAGGGACATATTTTATAGGGAATGTCTTGAGTTCACATGGAGAAGATTGCTCTTGATCTTATTTCAGTCTGCTAGTAAATGTCCGTGCAATTTCCAAAGAGCTTTAGATGCACTTTTTTTCTTTCCCTCACTATTAAGAGGGGGAAAGATGTAATATTTGTAGGAATAACACTGCGAAGAGTGATGATTTGATCTAGCTTCCCTTATAAGCTACTGCCATGTGGTGTAGTGCCTGTGGATCGGATGCGCCAGATGGATGCTGTTTGTTGACAGCCAAGTCTCTCGTCGTCTCTCTCCTTTCAGCATGCACGACATGACGCGTAAAGACGACAACAATAACCCAGAAACAAAAGAGTTGTTTACCTATTCTTTTCTGACTGTGTTAACAGAAAGAACAAAAAAAAAAAAAAAAAAAAAATGAAAAGAAGCTGATCTTCGTTTAAATTCGAGTTGGATCATCTGGACCTCGCATACCTACTTGTTTATTTCACGAGCGTCTTTTTTGGAGGCTATCCAGCACGTTCCATTTAGATGGCTCGTGTTCGATAATCGTAGCTGGAGCGAACGGGAAAAGACTGGAGAGAAATGAGGAGGGTAGCGCTCAGTGGCCGCGTGATTACAGGAAGGAAGTGACCCCTATGAAATTGTTCATCCCGTCAATTTTTATTTTTTTTTCCTCTCTTTGTTTTTTTTTTTTTCAAGCTCGTGCGTGCCTTGTTGTTCTTGTCGTGTACTTCCACACCACTACAACATTCACCCTCCCTTTGCTATTACCCGTTTTTTTTTGTTGGGTATAGCGTTCACTTTGGAGCCCTAACATCTAACCCGTGAAGCAGTTCATCACCGCCACTCTAGTGATTGCAATCACGTTACCCACCGACTTACACGACCCCTTTCTTCTTCCACTTCCTCTTTTCAACCTGTCTGTAACTGTTGATTTTTTTTTCTTCTTCTTCTTCTTTGTTCTCTGTTGTCGTCCTTTGCGTGTCTTGCACAAACTCATAGCCCAACTGAGTTTTTTGTGACTTGATTTTCTTTAAATTTCTAAATCAGTTTTTTTTGTAGTAATCACGGTAGAAAGCCACTTTGTTTAAATGACGTAAATCTTTGGAGGGGGGTTCCTTCCTGGTGCGTGCACTCGATGTCGTTTTTTTTTTTTTAACTGAAAATGGAATTATGCAATTCACCGAACAATTGCAATTAAAAACTCTTTTCTTTTTAAAGGGGGACATACTTGTTGAAGCTGTTATTATTATTTATTTTTTTTTTACTGCGGACCCTCTTGGTGAAGATAAGCTAATGTCGTTAAGGCTACAGGGCAGGATCAGGGAGAGTTGCAGGTGGGGGGAAAAATCAACTTGATAATGATGATTATTAAACGAAGGAGGGCACAAGATGGAGGCCTCCCCCCGTGGTGATTTTTTTCAAATGAAACACTTTTTTTTTCTGCTTTTTATTTGTGTGCGTTCGTTGATCGTTTTCTCCGATTTTTTGTTTTCCCCCTCTTCATCCCTGTGTTAAATTGTCTTCAGGTGGTTAACGTAAACGGGAGGAAAAGAGGGGGAGCTCGCGCTTCTCCTAGATACATAAGCTATAGCCCACAGCGCAAGGGATGCATACGATTCACTGGAACGGAAATGAATAAGCAACCATTAGCTGTTGGTTGAAGCCGACCGAGAGTTTTCCTTGGCGACCCCTTGCCGCCGTTGCTTTGCAATTAGAGCGCTCCTTATTCAAGCTGTGTGTGTGGCTCTCCACAATTTGTAAAGCACAGATTTCGTTTTTCTTTTTTTTCCTACCGATAAAAGCCAATGAATCACACTGAGGAGATGGCGAAAGCATTTTCTTTCTTTTTTTTTCCGGTCATGAAGTCAAGAAAAAACAAAATAATACCCTATGGCGTTTCACGTGAAATCGCGGAACTTTTGCTGGAAGGCCGGGACGGCCTGTTGGTGGGCGGGTTTAGCCTTGTTGTTATTATTATACCGTGACCAGGGTATTCATTCTACTGGACTCGGCTCATTGTTATTTGCTGTTGGGCCGTCGTGTCTTCGACGTTGGTGGCATTCGACCTCAATTTCGCCTACCGTGTTACACCGAAGATGTCGTGCTGCGTGTCCCGCGTTCGCGAAAGAAAACTTTTTTCCTTTCTTGCACTCATCCCTGTTTCTCTAACGTTCAACAAACAATTTAAATGAATATCATTAAAAGAAACCATCGTCGAGAGAAACAAATGACAAGGTTGTCTTAGCTGAAAGGGATGCCCTGTGCGTTGCCTATGGTAATTGAAGAGTGAAACGATTTTCAATTCATCGATTGAATCAAAAAGAAAGCGACAGCTGGGCGTGAAATTGTAGGGAGTTGGAAAAAGAATTGCAGCGCATGCCACTCGTGAATCTACTGTTATCGAGTACGGGGGCGGGTTGAAATCATTTCGATTCGACGTTGATCAATGTTGCGGTATACACGTCGATGAATGCGTGTAAATTTAGGCTCGCGGCGTGCCCTGCTAGTCGTTCACATATTTCGATATTTATCTTTCCCTGGGTGTTTCCCCTCTTTTTTTGTGTGTTGAAAAAAAAAAAAAGACACAAATTTCATCGTCATTGTGGCTTTTTGTGCTGCTGTCTGTTTGTTCTTATTTAGGCCATGAAAATTAAATGAGAGACAAATGTCGTTCTTTTGTTCCATTCGGAAAAAAACTATGGCATTTATTCCGTTCCGCGTTTAGCGATGTACAGTTGAAGTGGGTACGCGAATGTTATCTCTGCTGGTAGCTAAGCGTTTCAATTGTCTCGCTATTTCCGTGCCCCCCTCTTTAAAAGTAAATGATGTCCCTTTTTTTTTTTTGTTTTGCTATTCGTTCCCACTAAGCAAGTTAAATCGTTTCTATTATTTACGTTTTTTCTACTCGTTTTTTATTTCGTCAATATTTTATTGTAGGCAAGCGAGGAGTGGCGCATTTGCTGTCACTTCAAGATTTTGTTTTTGCATGGCCCTTAGTCCCTTTTTTTTTTTATGAACGAGGGAGAAAAAAGTGCAGAATCTTTTAGTTTTTTTTATATGAAGGAAATGCTGCACAGATGCATCGTTTTGCATTCGTGAGAAATGATGGAGAGGAATGAAAGGCCAAAGATGCGGAATAAACGAAACGAAAAGCAGAATAAAAGAAACGGCAAATCTCCGGTTCATCTGGGCGTAGGAGAGTTGATATAACACCCACGACTGCAGGGAGAGTCACAGACAATGAGAGAATTTAAGGGGTTCCTCCTCATCACGCTTGGCCAAGTTTTTGATTCGCTTATCTCGGCACCACCTCGAACCCCGGACGCGTGAAAATACGGCTTGCGTCGCAGTCTTTCCTCCTCTCCAATATTATTTAACTATACACCTCCTACGTCTCTTTACGTATGCCTATTCTCTCCTTTTTTTCTTTTCAAACAAGAATTGCATTTTTGCTTTACTCATTTACATGTCGAAAGAGTGTTAGCGTCCAACAGAAGGACGTTTTCGTTGGGCTTTTGTTCACATGGCAGGACTTTGTGTTTCGTATTCTTAATTTTGTTTGTTTACAAAGCAACGAGGAAAAAAAAAAAAAAAAAAAAAAAAAAAAAAAGCACGAAAACATCAACAGATATTACCCTCTTGGCGAACCAACTGCTATTCTCTCCAGCTATCTTTATAATTAGACGAGCGTACGCACGTATTAGCCGAGGGTCGGGTTATGTGTACAATATGTATACATGGTGTGGACGATCGTTTCCACCCCCTTCAGATATTTGAATTTTCTTTCTTTGTCCGCCATTAGTAGTCTTTTCGTTTAATTAGAATCCCTCCTCGTCGAAATAGGGGAAAAGAACAACAAAAGGACTTGAATCCCATTCTCTTAATGTTTTTGATAGTTAAAAAAAAACTCAACCCCTTTGGACCCTTTGTCTAAGAAAACATTTTCAATTTTGAATTTCCTGAGTGGGGAGGGGAGTAAAAATTAAACGGATGCGCGTGATAGCAAATTTTGTTTGGTTTTTCAAGCATTTAAAACAAATAAATGATTCGTCTGAAAGTTTGTTTGGGTAGAGTGTCAGGTGAGAATAGATTTCACTGATGGCTCACAGCAGCCGCGCTTTGTATTTAGAATTTTTAGGAGTGTCACATGCAAAACAGATTAACGTTTTTTTTTGTGCCTTTCCTTCTCGCCGGCTGGGGGTCCATTCATTTCCGAGTGCAAAGTTGAAGAAAAAAAAAAGACATTTACTTCTTAGGTTAGGGGGTAGTAAAAAAAAAAAAAAAGAAAAAATCTTATTCCTCCCCCCTCCTACACCATGGCTTCGCACCGTGTGTTTTAGCCTTGTCTTGATAGTTTCCAACCCCCCCTCTGGCCTCTATTTTTCTCATTTTGTCCGGGGGGATAGGAGAGAAATAAAGAAAAAAAAAAAACTTAAGCAAAAGAAAATATAAGAAGAAGGTGGAGCATAGTGGTAGTATACCCCGGCTGCGTCGGACGCGTCACGACCGGTCGAGACCCGCATAGGGCTTCTGCCTCGCTCTCTCTCTCTCCGCTAGCTGTTTCTAATGGGCCAGCCCCCATTTTTGGTAGCACACTATGCCACTAGGGGTAAGAAAAAAAAAAAAGCAATCGGAAGAACCGAGCCGACTCTCACTCAGTCGTCTCCAAGACCTTGTAGGTGCTGGTCGTGCATTTCTTCTCTCTCACCGCTCTTTGTCGAATATCGCCGGCCGAGTGTCTTAACGGCGCAGGTCTCTCTCCTTCTATTCGACGAGTTTATTTGCAGACTCTTTTTCTCATATCTTTTTTGGGAAGTTGATTTCACTTATTGAATTTAGTTTACCTTGTGGAAGTTTCTTTCTTTTTTTTTTTTTTTTTTTGCTTCTTGTTTGTTGAACAGACACGAGATACAACAAGGATTATTAAAAAAGAAACAGACGAAAGAAAGAAGTTGAAGAACAACATTTCGTGTGTGCGTGTGTTTTTTCAAACGTGGCGCGCGATTTAAAAAAAAAAGAACTCTTTTCTGTAAATGTGAGGGGACGATGTGACTAACATCCCGTGACGGATTGCGCGTGTGTTTGTGTGTTATTTATGTGGATCCTATTACTTACGACATCATTTCCTCATCATTGACTCCTTGCCATTCGTTAAGAAGGTTAGCGTACACACAACTTTTTTCCTTTTTTTTTTTTTTAAGTATAAACCTTAGCTCCTTTTATGGTTTTCAATATGTGTTTTTTTTTCTATTTCTCTTATTCTGTTATATTTGTTTTTTAAGCCGAATTTTTTGAAACGTGATTCCGGCGTTTCTGTAGCGCAGCGTTAACACATGAAACGGTTGTTTACCATTCTCTGTTTATTTGTCACCGCCATAGTGATTTCATTCTAACGTCTAGAGGCCGGCAGTAAAAACACTTGTCGACAACGTACGGTACATTCGCGTAGATAAAATGTCCTTTAAGTGTGTCGACTGCGAAGGATATACGAAACCAGATTGCGAAAAAAAAAAACATACGGGAAAATTCATTGCTTCTCCTTAGGTCACTCTTATTGTTGTTGCCATTTGTTTGCGTTGCACTCTGCGTCGCATTTTTTGTCCGAGCCTTCTTCAGTTTGACATGCACACGCACTACGTTTCTCCGTGTTTGTGTGTGTGTCTGATGCGTTGCCTTATTCCGGTCTTATTCATCCTTCTATGCGCTTGGTGCTCCTGTTATTCTTGAGTAGTAGATTCACTTCTCGTCCGCCTTCTCAAAAGCCTCTATGGCTCGATGGCACCTCTCCTGTTCTCGCTCTCTGCTTCCCATTGTGTTACACGCGTGTGTTGTTGACTTCCTCTCGGACGTGAGGGGAACTCGGGAGGAAGAAAACGGAAGGAACTAAAGGGAAGCTGTGCCAGGGGGTGACGCGAAAGACAAGGATGATGAAAAAGGATGTCAAAAATTCACACTCGAACGAGCAAATGGGATACGTTTTAAGAACGAAAGGCTTCTTTCTTTTCCCCTTCGCTGTTGTTGTTGTATACATTCAATATTTATTTGTATTGTCATTTCGACTCGGAAAATGAGGTAGCGGCCAAAGGGAGCCAATTGGATTTCACTGCGTTGCACCATCATAAAAAAAAAAATCCCGTGAATTTGCTTATCAGTGATGTCAGGCCGTAGACTTTTGCGCTGCGTTCAGGTCGATAGGAAAGCTAATGTCTGCTTCACATTTTTTCTTTTCTTCTTCCTGGAAATGAGAAACTGGAATCATTAGCCTGTCAGTTGGTTATTATTGGGTAGGTACTTTTTCTTTCGCCAGAAAAAAAAAAACTCAAGAGGAAGACAATGTCTTATATTGTTTTTTTTTTTGCTCAAGAAATGTCCGATGGTACAGCGCGTAATCGAAGCCCCGGCTTTGGACGTACACGCAGAAGCTATCTAGTTGATGCGTTCCATTATCTTTACACGGTAGGCACGTAAAGTTGTGAAGCTCGCATCGATGAGTGTGCGCAAAACGTGCGCATGTCCTTCTAGAACGTAAATATGATTGGTTTTCAACGGAGAAAATGAGAACTGAGCACGAAGGTGGTGGACTACTGGTTCACCTGTGGGTTATGCGTACCGTCCTCTGTGTCTAGTTTGTATGTCTTTGAGTTTGAAAACTTGAGCTGCTTCCCCTCTTCAACAATCCCAAAAACAACCGCAGACGCTGACTCTGTTGCACAGGAAAAACAATACCATCACCGAATAGAAGGAGAAAGAAAAACAAGAGGGATAACAATAGCATCATCAACGAGAACAGAGAGGTCTGACTGGAACTTTTTCCCCCTTCTTTTTCATCTGACTTGTTGTTTTGAATTTCTTTTCACTCTCGAATGACTTTGCCTTGGCGGCTGCTGGCTTTTATTTTGTTTTTCCAAATCGAATTTGCATATAATGTAGACAGTTGTTGTTTTTTTTTCGTGTGCGTGATTGTCGGTCTGTATACTTAAGCTCAATTCTCATTTTTCCTTTTGGAGAGAAATGCGGTAAAAGATTTTTTTTCGGTTTGAAAACTTTCGCTGCGTTCCGACATCGTCCGATCGATCGTGACCGTAAGAAGAGAAAAACGCCTATAGGTTTTATTTTTACGGTACCCGTTTTCTCTTTGCGCTGCTGCTGATGGCGTGTACCTGATTGGTAGGCGTTATGCTGGCGCTCAGGCAAATGGTGGCCCACAAATTACAGCAACGAACTGAAGGCGATAGGTCAATTTAGGATACGTAAATTTTCACCAACTTCGTTTGGTTTTCCTGCTTTTTTCAGAAGAAAAGAAAGGCCAAAACAAATTATGTTTTTGAAAAAAAAAGAGGCAACTTGGAAATGTACTGATGTTAATACGAGTAGTAAATAGGGAGAAAAGGTTACTTCATTTTATGATAACGAATGGACATCCCGGAAACCCATTAGACGGCCATCATCAGTATAGTAGCATACGCAAGAGGGGGGTAGACGAGGGTGATGAAGGCGAAGGGGAGAAAAAAAATCGAGGCCTTTTTTTTTTTTTTTACCCTAGTGGCAATCTGCCAACGCCATTATATCGTTCACGCTGTTATTTCGAAAGATAAATATTAACTATTGCGACCTTGGTGCCGAGAGTCCGTTCAATAGACAATTACTTTTTACCTTACGGCACAGCAAACAACAATAAACTCACAAAAAAGGAACAACAGCTAGCTTCCCTTCTTCAAATGCTCCAACCAATGTCCAAGTTTTTTGAATTTCCTCCAATCCGCTTTGGTCTCGTCCGATGCGGCTTGCGGTCGGGCGAAAATGTGAGGTCACTACGTTTTTACTTCTAAAGGAATCAAAAAAAGAAATAAGTGAACAACAACAAAAGCAACCCCTAAAAGAAAAAAAAAACATACACACACGCGCATGGAAAAAAAAAAAAAGGGGAAACAAAAAATTACCTTGTTATTTGGCTAGCGGCTGAAACGCAAAGCGGCGGCAATCATTTGCTCGGCTCCCGTCTTGTGCGCACGCCATTATTATTTTTTTGAGACTGGTTTTATTACGTAAGAAACACACCTTGGCTACGTCCCTCAAGGAAATGGAGAATTTGCGCGATGGAGAAGAAGAAGAAAAAAAAAGGGGAATTGGAGAACAAACAAAGTGCAAGGAACATCAGGCTGACAGTATATGACTATTAATGGAGTCGATTGTTGCGGGTGTTTGCAAGCGCCCGTACGCGAGTTTCGGCTACCAATTGAATGCGGAGGGATGCAACCATCACTCATTGTCGAGCTTAATACCTTGGTCGATTTCTCCGTAATAGACTGCGTATTTTGAGTTGGATGTATAGTGTTAGCCGTCACATCCTCCTCCCCCCTCTTTTTTTTTATTCAATCCTTCATCAAACGCACTCCCTTTCTTCCGTACGTGTCATGTTCTTCGTGTTTCCATGTTTTCATGTTTCAAAAATGATTTCGCCATTTGGTTAAAAGTAGAAGGAAAAATATGTTTGCCCTGTAATCGATTGTTTTAAAGAAAACAATGGCAAGAAAAACTCGGCTAACCAGGGCATCTTGTAGGATCTTTTTTTTTTTTTCAATCCTTCTAGTCTGTATACAAATGTCCTCGGCGCTTGTCATGGGGCTGTCGATGCCGCCGTCGTTAGTTGGGGGGGGATCACTCGACAAAGACATCGGGACTGATGGATGTATAGAATTGTGCTGGTGAGGAAAAGAAAGAGGGCATAGGGGAAACAGAAAACAACAACAGCCGGGGTTAAAAAGAAAGACGGGGAACGAGCTAATGTTTGTTTGACTGGGGCAGCTCGCATCAGCATCTCTCTCGCCCTCAAGTTATTTATGCTTTAATGTAGAGCGGCTGAAGCTTCTTATTCTTCTACTCGTTCGGAAGTAAAAGAAGTAAACATATCTATACATATACGCGCTGGGCGTTCACGGACGGCGTGCACAGTTGGAACGGCTGCGGCGGAGGGGGGCCCGCGGAGTAGGAGGTTCCCATCAGCACTGATGAGGGGGAAAGAAAGGGAAATATCTTTACGGGTTACTTGGGAAATGGAGAGGCTGCATCGCAGATGCTGGGCAGAAGACAGCCATGGAAAATATTGAGACTTCGTTTTCCCAAAGCATTCTTTATATATTTTTTTTTTCTTGCTGTCACTCTTTTGGTTTGTGATTTTTTTTTTTTTCGGAGGGGAGTGAGGGCTTCCGGTCAGATGCACTCGACTCGTCCGAGTGTTAAACGAAGATGGAAGCAAAACGAAGTTTATAGGGTGGGAAAAGTTGGCCCTTGTAATGAAGGTAAATTCAAATTTCGATGAGAAAGATATTGTACATTGATGGAGGGGGTTTGAGTGCGCACAGCTGGTGGAAACAATCAAACTAAAATTTGTTTTCTTTTTTGCGTTGCACGAGTCTTGTAAATAATGGGACACGCCCAATATTGATGAATTGTCGTGTTCCGTCGTGACAACACCTATGAAGAGGGGGCATTTGAATTGATTGAAGAGCTCCCGCCCAAAAAAAGGGGCCATCATACCTACATATGTCGAGCCCTTGTTTCTATCAATCTTGGAATTGAATATTAATTCTATGTTGTATAAGTAGACGTTTTCCTTTATTCGAGTTGGGAAACCACTCAAATTTATGGTCGTACTTGTGCAAAAGTGACACACACCTTACATGGCATAGATAACAAGTAAGGAACTCAGAAACCCTTGTTACCATCCATAAGATGGCTTTTCGTTGGTGCTCCACTTACACACAAGTCCTTGGCCATTAGAAAAAGGAAGAATATAAGCCGGTTATCATTCTTCAATGTCATCTCGTACCGAAACATCCAGGCGTATGACACACGTTCGATTATTCGTTCCTCCTTTGAATCGCGTTTGCTTTTGCTGCCACTTGTGTGTCTCTCATTGACATACGCCACTCTGCTTAATTGCATTGCTACGCTTGAAACTCTTTCGTCTGTCCACTTCTCAGCTTGTCCTTTTTTTTTTGTCTTTTCTTTTTTGAAAAAAAAAATTGGGTTATTAGGATATACGCAGTGCCTCTTTCATTTTTTTCTAACGTTTTTAGTTTCACAGGTATTTTTCTTTCATTGTTTCTCGTCTGGCGTATCATATGTCGTCTGGTGACTGAGAATCTCGTCCCCCTTGAATAGCTCGCAGCATTCGTGTAGAGGACCTGTATGCAGGCCAGTAGTTGCCGATCTTCGTGAATTTATAGACCGTCAAGACGGACAGACTGAGCGTCTTAACGCCCACTAGCTCTCTCCCATACATCTCTTTCGAACCTCATCACTCGCGCTTATATTTCTCTCTATGGTTACGACCGGCCATATATGTCCATTGATAATGGCTGCAACTTGACAAAGTCTCCCTTTTGTTGGTGAATAATCCTCTTCTCGTTCAAGAGAATTATTTAATGCACAGCTTTTCTTCCAAAACCTTTTTCCAGCATCTTTGCTCAAGAGGGTCATCCGCTTCCTACTGTCTGTTTTCTTTAATATCTTTTTTTTTTTGCATCTTAAAATGTTTATTTCTTAAAATTCCTCTTTAGACTACCTTTCACGATGAATTACGCACGTGTGTTTCAAAAGATAGCCCTGTCCATGGAAAATCATACGAAAAATCTTCGTTCCAGTAGTTCGAGACTTGAGTTTAAAAAAACAAAAACACATCGAGTACAGGCTACCGGAGCAAAAGAGGGTTGCTGTTTCATGTCGCCACCCCCTCTTTCTTTTTTTGTATTATTTATTTTTGGATGGATAAATACTGTCACTGATCGATTTCTAGACTGGAATAGCGCAAGGGTCCAGCCCTTGAGGAAAACTACAACTTCAATAACTGAAGAGAAACACGAAAAAAAAAAAATGGGAAACTCGGCAGTCGCGTTTGATGCTGTGAGTTTTTCGAAAGAAACGATGAAAAGGCGTGGCTGTGCTTTTTTTTTCGATTTTTTTTTTAGGGCTCGTCGAACTTTTCGTTTTCTTTGCGTGTGAAGGAACGCGCAAAGCAACAACATTGAATGGGTGGAAGCAGGTCAAAAGGCGGATGACAAAGAAGCGGCTGCATCGGGGCATCCGTTGATGCACAGCCTTTTTTTTTTTTTTTTTTTTTAAAGGAGCCTAAATCGAGTGAAAAAATTGGACCCTAAAATGAATTCAAAGGATTTTTTTATTTCCCCCCAAAGAAAAATAAGAAAGGGTTATCCCATATCACGGTCAGTTTGCCCTTTCGATACGGTGCCGTGCTCGTTCCGTTTTCTTTAGTGTGTCGCCACCGACGTAATTCATCGACGTGAAGGGAAAACGCACAGCAAAAAAGATGGGCTGAATGATGAAAACTCTGTAGAATCTTCCCGACTTACATTGAAGAGACTTTTTTTTTTTTTTGGACAGTATAAAGAGCTGACGGTACTGGAAAGGACATTCGTCTCTTTGAAGAGGAAAAGAAAAGGGCAGGCTGTACCTTCTTTTTTCTCCCGGCAAACAAAAATATCTTTTTACGTAAAGTTAATGGGGTGCAGAGGTAAAGGTTGGTTATACATACTGATTCGGTTTATCTTTGAAAAATAAAAGTAGAAACAGCCGCCGACTCGGATGCATCACAAATCGGGAGCGTAGCGCTCTTGCGGGACCTTCCTTGTGGAGCGTAAACACAACACTTATTGAAATTTATGGAATTCATGGTTGTTTTCTTTACTCTTATTCTCCTTTTTTTTTTCATCGGTGTATGTGGTTCGCTTCGTTTACTTTTGCTTTGGGACAGTGTAGGACAACGTCAGGCTTTTGTCGGCCAATCCGAAACTGAAGGTCCGCCTTTATATTCCCTGTCATCGCCAGTCGGCCGAGGCTGCGTAACCCGGTCGACTTGGGACCTGTGCGGAGCCCGTAGATATTGTATTGAATCATTTCACCCTCTAGCGCACCCCAACAGACTCTCTTCTTCTCTTTTTTTCTTTCCTTTTCTGGGCTTCCCATAATTGCTTTACCATCCAGCCCAGAGAGGCAGAGACCGGGTCTGTTGCCTATAAATAGAGTTGAAATAGAGAAGCTGTTTTTTTTTTTGTTTTTTTTTTTGTCATCTGCTTTGTTTTCTATTTTGTGTGTGCAACGAAAACTTAACAAGAGAAAGACGAGCAGCGCAGCGTGTTTGCAGGCCGTGATGCGACAGAGGCAATAATCGAATCAAACAATAGGACAGATTCGACAACAGCCATTATGCGTAAAAAGATGCACATTTACCTGTTCATGTTGCCGATTTTGATTTTTTTTTTTTGTGTTGGTTACTGCGTAACAGCAGAAATGTTGTGACTTGGGCAAATAGAGAAAGTATGACGTCCGTATAATAATAAAAAAAACGTGCCGGTCGTACAACGTCGTCAGATTTGACACTCGTTAGAATTCCAAAAAGAGAAACCCCACTGCTTGACTAATATTGATCTTTAGAACCTTCTACCACTTATCTGAAACAGGATGCGCAAATGAAGTTCCCTTTTTTTCATTTGCGTATAGATATCTCCATTCGCAAGATCTTAAAGAACGCACACAAAGTTTTAATACGTCAAAGGAAAAAAGAAAACGCGTCATGTCGGGCTCCGGAAAAAGAAAAAAGATTTCTGTTTGCGAATACAAAATCAATATCTCCTTGACGGGCCAGCAGCAGCCACATAGTCTTTATCGTGTGTCTCCGGTCTGTCATTCTACGTTCACCCCGTTGATGTTGGCGTGTTTCTCTATCAAATAGAGAAATAGAAAACACGGGAGAAAAGGGAAAGCGAAAATGAGAGAGGACGTAAATAAAAATCTGCTGATTCTGTAGAGTGACACACACACCAACGATCTTGTGCTGTAGGCGTCGTTGCTGTCGACTACATCTACGATAAATGTAATCAAAAAGAGGAAAAACCGGCGGGTGATTGCCTTGCAGCCGGACCTCGTCCGTCTTTTCATGTGTCTATACAGTATGTATGTTTTGTTGACGGACACTCACTGGGGTACAGAAGACAGCAGCGATGGAGACCATTGTAAAGGGGAGCCCATCATCTCTTTTGTGTGCATTGTTAATGATAGCGTCACATGGTGGGTGGTTTTTTTATTCTCGTAAATAAGGACGAATATTTTCCCCTTTAAAAGAGATGGCATAAAGGCTATCTTTGCTAGTCTTGCCGAACAAAAAGCCACGTATGAGGGGCCGCGTATGCATAAAATGATGGCTGCTCATTTTCTTACCGATGGAGCGACTGAAACGTTTCCTTCTTTCTTCTCTCTCTTTTGGATACCCAACACCTCGAGCTTTATTATAAAAAAAAAAAAGGGACGGCGAGTAAAGATAATCATCCATTCTTTATATTTCTTCGTTGAAGCTTATTTGGATTTGTTCTTTCCCACCCGACAGTCAAACAGCTATGGGTCACCCTTGGAAACAACATGCACAGGCTAGTACGGGAAGAAAAAAAATTAGATTTCTTCAGACCCCCATCGTCTTTGGTGTAAAGCAGCAGAGCTAGGCAAAAACGAAAGAAGAGAGGGGCCAGCGTTTCTCCTATTTCGTAAGGCGATCCTCGTCAGATCCATCGGGTTCTCCCCCCTCCGCTTGCAGTGGTAAGAGATGGAGAAAACGAGAGACAAGAAAGAACCCACAGCGTCGTTTACCCTTTCTTCTGTGAGTGTGTGCGTGTGGTATGGAGACGACACCCTCGTCTTTGCAGAGTATCTGGCGTTGCCTTTTTTTTTATATATATTTCTTCATCCAAAGTCCCTGGAACCCCTTCGACATTGCGTGACAAATGGGCAACACATGGAGTCTTATGTTTTTTGTTTTCCCTTCTTGACTCATCTCGTCCTATATACTCATTTTCTTCTTCGTTCAGTTTTCCCCAGTTTTGCTAATGTGAAATGAGGACTCCCACTCTCCTTAATGTCTTTTTGGGCTTTGTACAAGTCGGCCATTATTTGGGAGACTGAAAAAGCGAGGGGGAGGGGGGCAGAGGAGACTGGGGTCGAATGAGTAGAATCGACGACGTGTAAAAGAAGCAAGGCTTTTTGATGTTACTGTCCAACACGTTTGCAAAGAAGCCGAATTTGTTTTGCTAAATGTAAGAAGGGAAAAAAAAATCGGTTGGCGTGCATAATAAGGCGAGTTGATACGTTCAAAGATATTTTCCTATGCTGTTTTGCACGACGACTTCTTTAAAACTGAACTGTTTACGTAGTTGGACATATTCTTTTGCTGAGAAAAAGAAAATATGAAGAGGGACGTTTTATAGCCTTTTTTTCACCCTCATCAAACACATAGAGACACATGGAATCTATAAAAACTCGTCTCCGATTACCCCAACATCTTTTTCGTTCTCATCTCTTGCTAGCAAAAGAGTCTCGACATCTTCCGGTCGTTAAGTAGAGAGACTCTTGTTCCGAGAGAAAAAGTTCAAGTTCCAAAATTTTTGAGGGGTCAGTCTCGCTTTTCGTTTATTTTGGCCAAAACGTTGGAGATCCTCCTTTAAACAATTTTTTCTTTTTTTGCTAACATCTTGACTTGGAAAACGCTTTACACTAACACAAGACGACTGTTGTCGATCGTGTTGCTTTCAGCTACGGTGAAATCTCTGCGATCTTTCGTTGTTTTATCCAAATTCTTTCCAGCCAGCCGCTGTGAAGCAAACATCACATCTAACACACAAAATCCGGCTAGAAAGTTGAACAAACAGCACTCGTCGGTTCTTTGCTTTACATTTCTTGGTCTGATAACCGAATCTCTCTTGTTCTTACGTTTTCGAGTGTCGAACGCTCGTGCAGCGTTGAAACAATGCGCACGTCTACTTGAAATTTTTTAGTTCTTTTATCATTTTTTTTTTCAATAACTTTGGGAGAGGCCTTATCGACGGCGACACGCCAAAGTGAACAGACATGGAAAAACAAAAGAAAACGTGGCCGAGAGAGGAAATCATCAACTAAGAAATGCCATTTTTCCAATCGATGTTTTGATAGCTGACGTAACGAAAAGCTTGATTGCGGATTGTCTCTCCTTCTATGCCGTCTTTACGTGAAGTGTGCTGGAAAACTGTTTGTCATGGCCTTTGTTTCTCTTCCTCGTTGGGTTTCATCCTCCCGTCGTTTGTGTCTGGATGCTACCGTCTCCTAAGGACGGCTTCGCAAAAACGGGGGGCCTTCAAGTGAGAGTTGAATCTCTCTATGCGTCGCTCCTATCTTGATCTCGATGCTAGCGGAAATTGGGTGTCTAGCCAACTGGAAACGCACAGCATACAAAAAGAGAAAAAGAGAAAATGAACAAAAATCTAAAGGCAATAGGTTTGCACCGTGCTGCTCACTCGTGCTATGGCCGACTCGACTTCTCTTTTGAACGACTGAGCCATGATCCGTCCATGTACAAGAAACAAATCTACGTGTGTTTACCAGTACTAGAAAATTTGCTTTTTTTAAAATTTATTTTCATCATCAACCTGATACCCGCCCACACACCAAGATACAAACAATACCTATTGTTTAAGAACCCTCCCACTCGTTTAAAACAACTTTTGGCTTGTGTAAACCGCGCTAAAGAATCTGTTAAGGATTGAACAACCTTTCAACTAGCCTTCCTGTTGTAATACCGCCTACAACTTGTACAACAACCATTGTTGTTGTTTTTTTACGTTTGTTGTTTCATATATATCTTTTCCTTTTGTGTCGGGATGAAAAGAACTGCGTACGAGTTGCAGTCGCATGCAATTCGATTTTCAAGGAAAATGGAATTGTTTGCAGACGTGCGGAGCTTTACTGGACGCATTTGCTACGAGGGATTTTCCAGAGGATCGAAAAGTGGAGTGTGTGTGCGGTATTTCAAAAGAACCGAAAACAGCACGTTTATGTGTTTTCACAGAGCGAAAGCGAGAGCACAGTAGAATCCCGTACATGTTGAGTCAATCCGATGCTACTGTTTGACATCGATTCACTCACGCTGTAACCTCTCCCTTTTTTATTTATCCACTATTCCATCCATCTTTTTTTTTTTTTTCCATTCGTTGTGGTTTAGTGTTTGTCTACATTGCGTGCGGAAGGCGAGGAAAAGGAATACGGCTTCTCGTCGGAAACGTGCTGCTGGGAAGAGAGGGAAATCCATTTCTGCTTTCCGGTTAAGCAAAGGCAAATCTTTTCTTTTGCCGATTGTGTGTTTAGCACAAACACAGTAAATCCGACATTATATTCACTTCCCCTCTCGCCTTTTGATACAGACACGATGACATTATGTTTTTTTTTTTGTGTCTAGAATTTTCTTCTTTTTTCTGCGACTTTCACCCAATAGTGGATGTGTAAACTTGTGTATGAAATGTGTCAACAAAGTTTGTATACTCTTTTTTTTTTTTATTCTTTTGCCCGTCAGCTGCGGAAGAGAATGAAGCGAACACGCAACACTCACGACTTGACCGCGTTTCTTTTTAATAAAGCTAGTGGTACCCAATCCGGCTGCATAAAAAAACGTCCTTTGACGACGACCTCCTTTTGAATTAAGATATCATTTTCGTCGTATTGTATACACTTCTTTTTAATAGCCATATGCTATAAGAGAAAATGTCGCACTCACGAATGTTCGTCTGTTGCCCTTGAACTCTAACGTGTCCGTCAGATCCTTGGGTACATTCGAAAGGCGAACGAAATGGCAATCGTTATTTATGCAAGGCCAGCTCAGTTGAAAGTTACGTGAACGCATGCAATATTGAATAATTCATCGCTTGTCCCTGACGACAGATGCGCTTTTACGACACCTTAACACGATGATCCTCATGAATTTTTCTTTCCTCGTTTCAGATCGATTCCGTAAGCATTACGTATAGCAACCGATTAGAGATGAGCAGTCGCAACATCGTCGAGACATCCAGCAGCATCATGGGTCATCACAATCAACAGTTTAGACAACTGTCACCCTCTCCAACACAGACCAGAAGATCAGATTTACATTGGCTTCGGTAAGACTTCCTTTCCAAATTCTAACGCAAAAGAAGCTTCATCCTATTAGATCGGAATTTAATGACGGTACCTTGACAGGTGGTCACTCGTGGTTTTAGCTTTCTTTTGCTGTGTGGGCGTATCGAATGGACAAAATTCCGCCAACGGCCAACAAGTCCGGCATGCACAGAGATTCGAGCGCGAACCCGAAGACCAAACGGCCGTTGTGGGCGAAACGGTCGTTATGGCTTGCCGCGTCCTCAACAAGGCCGGCGTGCTCCAGTGGACCAAGGACGATTTCGGTCTGGGCAGCGACCGCAACCTTAGCGGATTCGAGAGATATAGCATGATCGGCACCGAAGACGAAGGTGAGCCCCGACGGAACTCTTAACCTATTTCATTCTTTTAGCTCGCAATATTGACGTCAATTGCCTTCTCCCAACATATTCAACCTTATTCTTCTCATTTTCACTTCCAAGGAAAAGTAGTATGATCCTTGAAAGCAACGGCCTCTTCTTTCCGCCTGTTCCTCGTTACCTCGCTCGTTGACTAACGTTATTTTCCAAAGTCATATTCCTTCACCTATTTTTTCTCTTACCTCGGCCGTTTTAAAGTATTCGTCTTTCCTTTTTCGTCTGAAGTTTCTTCCCTCCCGTACTAATTGGTAGTTTCATTACGGGAAAAAGAAACGTCTGGAAGACGCACACAGCGCCGTCTCCTCTACTTTTTCCCGACGTCCATCTTTGGCTCTAGTTGACTGTACGTACATCGACGGTCCGTATGGTTTAGAATATGCCCATCCCAGAGGGGTACTTGCCTTGCCCGAGGTTTCACGATGTGCCAGAATTTGGGAGTCGTGGAAGTGGACGGAAGGAAAGTCCCTGCCTCGTTCCTAATCCCTCGAAGAGGATTACAGTTGCTTTAAAACACCCGCCTTTCATTCCCCATTTCCTCTTGTCTAATCCAACTCTCTCGTTGACTGTAGTGGATGCCTCGGCAGGATACAGTGGCAATCGCTGAAAGGGTTTTACGAAACGGTTTGTCGCCTAGATTATGACACTCTCTTTTTGTTTTTGCCTATTTTTTGTTTTTAAAGTTAGTAGTAGTAACATCGTAACAGCCGCCACCATACGCTGTTTCCAGCCGAGTTAAGACCACTGTGTGGGTCACAACTTTGGTTAAAAGCGGAAGAATTTCAAACGTGAAAGAGATTACGCCTCAGTTCTGAAACTGGACTAGAACGTGCCCTCCCATTTTAGTTAGTTCCACTTGTCTGGACGTTAGATCTTCATACGACGTTAAACTTTATGCCAACGAATCATCGCCATTTCGCTCGTTTGAGGCTGCATGTCTTGCTCTACGGCAATTGATCGAAGCAAAAAAGGAGTGTCTTTTAAGAGTGAATTCGATGTGGGAGCTCAAGAGGGTTGTAGTGTATAATCATTACGTATCGAAAGATTCATTAGAAGTGGATCGAAGCGTGTGGAGATTGCCGGCTGTCGTAGAAAACTATGGAGGTGAAAAATTTATGAAAAAAGAAAATCAAATCTCGTTATGCGGACTTGGACACGATGGCCTATAAAAGATCTGACGAAAACAGTCGGTTAAATAATGATGAGCGAAGTCTTTGTCGATTGAAGGTCTCCCGGAATGAATAATTACCTTGTTTGCCTCTCATTCTCCTTCCTCCATTCGAACGAACATTGAGGCTTTCATCGACTCCTTTCTCAGTTTTGTCTGTTATTTCTCTTTGCTGGCTTCTCAATCATCGACAGGGTATGCATTATGAGAGGGCAAGCAGCAGTTGTAAATCAATAATGTCATTAATTAAAAACCTGATCCTCTCGCTAGTGAAACGCAGAAAATAGACAGCAGACGCGGTCGGTAATCTTCTCTGCTCTCCGATTGCTGCGTAAACTGACACCTGCGACGTCAGCATTCGTTTAATCGATGGCGCAACTTTTGACGAACATTATTAAACGGGCTAACATAAAAAGAGAATCACGCATGTCGGTTGTAAACTTTTTCGTGTTCACCATAACCATCATTTTTCAACCTCCAACTTCCGGTGTTATGTTTCTCTTCATTAGGAGCAGCCAAGACACGAGGGACATTGTGTGTAATTAATTATCGAGCGTGTACTATAGTCACCAACTTCTGAAGTTTTAGAATATTAAAAAATGGATGTTTTTCAGTCAGATTTTTCCATCGTTTGCTTTGATGTCTTCATAAGACATCAGACGCAACGTAGACATCATTCGTCAATTGCTGCCGTAATGCAATAAAAGAAGATGACTTATCATTTTCCAAAGCATTTAAAAGTTGCATTCTTATCCTTTTTTTGTTTCTTAAACATAAAAACACGACTAGATAACAAGCCGACCGCAAAAATCAAAAGAACAAGCAAAAAAGCAAAACATGAAAGTATGAAAAGTTCTGATTTTAAGCAGCTCTGTCATCCGGAGGGGAAACAAGAAACACCCTTAGTCATCTGTCAACAAAGAGATTGATTGCCTTTTTTTTTCTACTCTCCCCTCCAGACTCTTTGCTTTTATTCTTGAGGCAACAGCTTGTGAAAAGAGATGCCAACCTCGACATTGCTATTGGCACATCACTTTCAAGATGAATGACAAGAAAAGTAGAAAACAATTCGCAGTGAAAATCCGCTAGTTCGTTTTTCCATTGATTAGTCGACTGAGAGTAAGTGTAGCATCAATCGGTCGTGAATTTGCATATTTTTTTTTTCTCTTTCATACGATATTCCCGCGGGACTGATGGCTTTTTCGCAGTGTCTAGAATCAGTTTAGTGTCTATACGACTCGGATTTCTTTTAGTGCTGTAAGTGTGTTGGCCACATGTTTTCTTTCTCACTCTTCTTCCCCTCCGAACCATCCATCCTCTTTGGGTTTCTTTTTTGTTTTGTGATTCATAAAAAAAGGGAGTTTTATTTTTTTCTCGTGAAGATACGATTCGACATCCAAACGACGATCGCAGCAACTTTTCTGCCTTTTTCTGTTCTTTTCTTGAGTAACTATAGACTGCCATCAATGCTCCAGTCTTTTTATTTTTGCTTGCTTTTCGTTTCTTTCGTGAACTCCCTATCTATGATGTTATTAGCTTTGGAAGGATGACACTCTCGTAGAACACAAAGCGTTCCTTCTCCCCACTTATATATAATAATGTTCTGAGCTTCCCCATGCGACAACATATAAAGTTAGAAAATTGGCAAACAAAACAACACACACAACTTCCGATTCTTTTCTTTTTCTTTTGGTTTGTTATTGCTCGAGCCGTTCGGGCGGCGGATGCGTCTGCCGAATGATCCACTCGTTTTGCTGGAATAACACATTGCCTTTCATCTTGGCCTACCCACGCAAAAGACTAATTTAAAGTTGCTTTTCTTTTTTTGTTTGGAAAAACACAGGCACGTTCTCCTTGCAGATTCGACCGGTGACGTTAGAGGATGACGGCCGTTTCCAGTGTCAGGTTAGCCCAGGCCCTGAAGCGGCTTCAACGGCAATCCGTTCACGCTACGCTACTCTGGCCGTTCACATCCCTCCCGAACCTCCTCAGATCGTGCAGGGATCGCATTTGATCACGACGGAGGATCGCGAAGTGGAATTGGAATGCCAATCTCGTGCCGGCAAACCAGCAGCTGAGGTACAATGTTGTTTTTCATGATGAATGAAAGAAAACTAAATGATTTAATTTACTCCTCTTGCAGATTATCTGGCTGGACGGCGAAGGCAACTTGATCACCAATAACGTCGAAGTCTTCAAGGAAGTGCTGGCCGACGGGAAACGGACCAATGTCAAATCCGTTTTGAAATTGTCGCCGAAAATGCACTACCACAACAAGAACATCACTTGCCAGGCCCAGAATGCGGCCGAACGATCGCCCAGGAGCGTTTCTCTTCTCATGGAAGTCAAATACGCTCCCAAAGTAACTGTCACAGTAGAGCAGGAACGGATAACCGAGCTGGAATCGGTCCGTTTGTCATGCCACGCTGATGCCAATCCACCCAACGTGATTTATAAGTGGTACATTAACGACGAGATCGCACACGGTGACTATTCAACCGAATTGATCATCGCCAGCGCAAGCCGCCAGCTCAATGACGCCGTCGTTAAATGTGAAGTCACTAACGCCGTTGGCAAAGGCGAAGACAATCAAACGCTTAGCGTTCACTGTAAGTGTTTTATCACGGCTCGGTTCTTTCTTTTTTCGATGACGATTCTGCTAGTACAGTCAAACAAATAGCAACGAGCTTATGGATAAGATTTTGAATAGGACTGCGGGGAGTATAGTCTGCAATTGTAATGGGCCACGAATCAAGATCTCCTCCCTGATTCTTAGAATTTTGTGAGCTCCAAGTCCCTTAGAGCTATTGACTAGGGAAAGATGGGCGGGGCGTCGTCTCCAGATCAATCCTTCAGCGATTCCATTGCTTTTTAAGATGATGGGATGATACGAGTATTACACCCATCGACCGTGAGATCGCCTAGATAGTACGTACACACTAGCACAGATGGACATAAACTTTAGCCATTACTGTGCGTATGCGTTTTATTTTTTTTTAAACTTTAAAACCACAAAGGGACAACAAGCAAACGAGAGATTATGAACGTGCGTAGGAAAAGAAAATGTAACGTAGGACGAGAAAAATCGTATTCGGCGTTAGTAGCCCAGTGATAAAAAAGCTATTTTTTTTTTTTTGGTTGAAAAATCCATCCAGGAGTATATATATATGTAAAACATAAGCGTGACATACATGAGATTTCTCGCTATAGCACTGTCATGTCATCTGGACTCATATGCATGATTCTGCTACTGTAGCCCCCCCTTGGCAGGCCTCGCTCTATACTTGACAGTCTTCTTTTTCCTTATTCAACTCTGATGCGCCTCTTTCATATATTTTTTTTCGAGCATGTCTCACACTCCTCTTACACAGACTGCAAAATAGAGGGAGGGGGAAAAAATCTGGAGCACGCACAGTCGTGAGCAATTCATGTTTCATGGCCTTTATTGATCTAATACAACTGGGCCAAATAGCTCGGAGGGGGAACAAGACCCTTTCATTATTTTCGTACTGCATTTGATTGACTGTCATCCTTCAACGAAAAAAAACAAAACAAAAAACTTAAAACAATTTATATAATCATGTTAATGTTTGTTTTTTGTTTGGCCAATTTGCAGACAGCCCCGAAATCCGAAGCCGGCCCGCTAACGTAGAAGCCGATATCGGTGGTAACGTGACTCTGCGTTGTGACGTGAGTGGGAACCCGGAGCCTGAAATCAGCTGGACTTTCGAGGGTTCGAGGCGTGTTCTAAGCATCGGGCCAGCCTATACTTTCTGGATGAATCACGACATGGCCGGCAAATACACTTGCACCGCCCGCGTGCCCGGATTTCCCGAAGTGTCGGCGGACGCGCACGTTTTCTTGAAAGGTGACATTACAATGGCTTGCAATCGTATTGCTATAGAAACAATTTTTAATCATTTTCTTTTTCATACTTCAGGTCCCCCAACTGTTAGGAGTAAACGGATCCAATTTGGTCTCGAAGGAGACACGGTACGCATCGAGTGTGTAGCGTTCGCCATCCCTCGGCCGTCTAAAATAACATGGACTCACCGGGGATACGAAATCGATGCCGGTAAGTTTCAGTACCCAACACTCAAAACGCCAAGTGGCACGAAGCAATTAAGTTTTTGACTGATGTTTCTATTCTGTTGAACACACAGGTGATCCTTATGTAACGTTTAATAACGATCCGCTTCCCGATGGTGTGCGCAGTACATTAATCATCCGCGAAGCAAACGACAAGTACTTTGGCTCTTACAACTGTTCGGTAGCCAATGATTACGGCATGGACGCAGCCGAAATTATTCTCCGAAAAGAAAGTAAGATGGATGGCAAATCTGATCAATTTTCATGTTTCTAACTGTTTTTTTTTTTATTGTTTTTCTAACGCATAGCTGGGAATTTGCAATTATTGTTCATCTCTGCCGGAGTCGTGGGTGGAATCGTATTGTTAATCGCTTGCGTGATGGTCATCGTCGTATGCCAAAGAAGATCCAATAAAAAAGTAGAAGGTATGCTAAAGTTTTAGACTATCTAATAGATATTGAAAATAACTTTTTGTTTTCTTTCTTGGCAGAAGGAGACAAAGGCGACAGGACGTCGAAGCAGTCGGATCAGACGTCCAACAACGATTCCGACCTGAAGGTTGACATCAGAACGGCGTCGTCGTTGAGTAATCCGCCGGAATCGGAGCAGTGGGATGACAGCAGCGAGAGGATTACTCCTAGGGCTGTCATCACCAACGGCGATGCCATGTATCGCTACGCCGGAGACTATACTGACGCCAGTTTCCCCCCGCCCAAAGCCGAGGGTCACAACAACAACGGATACGTGCCTTATGTCGATTACGGGAGAGACTACAATCCTGCCTTCGGTAAATATATACCCTGGCAATAGAACAAAGCTTAGGATGACGGTCAAAACTTTTTGATGGTTTTATAAAACGCCCATTCTTTGTTTTTCCTTTTCGTGCAGCCGGTGTATCGAATAGTCAAGCCTCGCTCTACACCGCCAACCCTCACACGGTCATACCGATGACAGGCATCGATCCGCGCTTCTCGGCCGCTTACGGCAATCCCTATTTGAGAAGTTCAACAACGTCGCTACCGCCGCCGCATTTGAACGGCGGACTCACAACGTACGGCTCGGTCAGGAACGGCCCCGCGCCTCAAGTCGGTCCAGCGCGGACGCCGCCACCTTCCGTCGCTGCCGTCTCCTCCGCAGCAGCCGTATCTCCTCACTCTCAGTACATTGTGTCAAACAAAGCCCAGCTCAAACCGGGTACTTTGGCAACCCACGTCTAACACAGAAATTGCCCATCATATTGTAAACAAATTCTCCCTCCCCTTTTTTGCCCCATGTCCTTTGTTTCAAACTGTTTTTCATTCGCCCGTAATCTTTATATATATATCCCAACTAACCAGTTCGTTTGTCATTGAAAACCTCGTTTGTTTTGTTTGATTTTGGTCCTCTATTTTTGCTGATGAACCATGTTGTGTGCCGTCGCCAGTCAGCCTCTTGTTTCCTCTTCGACGACTTCCAACGATCTTGATGATGACGCGGATGGCAGAGGCTACTCAAACCAGAATTTTTGTTAAAATATATCATGTACTTTGCCGTGCGTGTCAGGGCGCGAACGTCTATTCACTTTTCTTGGTCGAGAAAAGTTTACAATGCGGGTCAAGGTGTCTAAACGCGGAATGCCGAGGAGAAAAGACAATGGCAAACGTTTTGAGCCGTTGGTTTTGTAACGACAGTCAAAACAATTGTTGTCTATGAGCTATAAAGAGAAACTTGAAATTATTTTTCTTCCGAATTTTGAGATTGGTTTGTGACTTGGAAGAATTAAAGCTCTTCGTGGTGTGTTCCGCAACGCGCTTGACACACACACACAACCAACACAACTTCCTTGCCACTAATGTAAATAAATGAAAGAGGAATTTCGGTCGCCTCTTTATCTTGTGTTTTCGATTCTCGACTCCCGAGGTTGTACAAAAATCCTCATACAAGTTTGTGCTGTAAATATTTTCCATTGAATTCAAGATAATGCTGCCCGTTCATTTCGCCACCATTTATGACTATTTAATCAGCCCAAGATGCCAAAGTTCCTGTGTTAGGTCGATAATCGATCGATCACAAACGGGCCATGATTCAATGTTCTTCATCATATACCGTAAAAAAATTTATAGCCACGGCGAGCAACTTTTTGTATCATGTGCTGCTGACTTTTCTGGCTCGATTATCGGAAGAAAAGATTATAAAATGGTGGACACGATTTTTGCATGTATGCAGACTGGCCGACTTCGTTCTTTGTATGCATTGAATACACAATGTGTTGACTTCTGAAAACTTTTGTTTCATCAATAAGTTATTTCCCCTTTCGAGAACAAGTTCGCTACAAAAGGTAAGGCGAAAATTCAAAACAATATACCTCTTTTATAACTTGAAGTGTCATAAAGGCTTTTACTGTCAAGTTCATGCTTTTTCATCGGATCTCTTGAGCTCATTATATGCTTCCAAACGCTTCAACCACTGATCCCAGTAGTATTCACACTTGTCTCTGTCCAATGTTAAAACATCGGCAGGTCTACCCGTCGGATATGCGATGACTAACAACGCATTTTCTACCTGCTAGAAGGAAACAAATTAGTAGTGAAATTCAAGCAAACAATAGGCATGTATTATTATGATTGGAGTTTATATATACCTTAAATGGGTATTTTTCATCAGCATTCAAAGCACCAATCTAAATGAAGGAAGAGAAATTTTTATCAAATGCATAATAAAAAAATGTAGACAATTAACGTTAGAAATGTAGAAAACTAACGTAGGCCGCAATTTGAACGGGGTCGTCGTAGGCATCTTCCAGCGTGGATTTTGTTCTCTGAGACGTTTTCCACTCAACAACTACAACATTATCTCTGAAAAAAACAGAATTTAAGGTCAAATACTTAACAAAGAGAACAGAAAGGGTTTCTTTTTCTGCAACAAGAGGTGTTTACTTGTACTTGCAGACGCAATCCACGAATCCTTTATACTTCAACTGTTGGTGCACGACGTAGCTCTCTAGCACGAGAACGTCTTCTAGTGAATTCAAAATCGATTTCATACTTAGCCAGTGACCGGAAATGCGTGGTTCGACTCGTATCGAACTGTATTCAACTCCTCTAAGGTAAGTCTCAATACTTGTATGTAGTTCTTTGCCTACCAGCTTAGCCTCTAAGATGTGATACAATATATGAAATGACAGCATAGATAAACAAGATTGGTAAGACAGATATGCAAGTAAAATCACTCCTTAGTAAAGCAGTTACCACATTTTTCTACCACTACAAGCTATTTTAAAATAATATGACCTCTCATGAATTCTTTGAGGCCTTCTTCTCCTACTTCAGCTATTTTTCTTTTACGCCACAATGCTAACATCATTTCACTCTTGTCTGACATTGTCTTGTTCAACACTTGTGTCACACTAGGGACATCAACTTTGGCACTTGCTATTGTTATAATGTCTTTGGAGGTTGGAGGTATAAATTCTTTTTTTAGAACCATAGGGAAGGGAAGAATAATATCATCTTTTTGAAAATATGGTGCACTAGGTAGAATGTTTTCTGCAAGTTTGATACTTTGAAAGTTTACGCTTTCGTGAGTTGGATGTTGTTTAGTTTGTACTTTACTTGAAGATTCTCTCAGTACTGTGGTGATCGGTTTTGTTGCTTCCAGAGCAAGATTTTTGTGAGCTATCTTGACAGTATTGTTTGGGAAACCTGTTTTGCTGAGCTTTAACTCAACAGACGATTCATTCCACAGACTGATAGGTAGAAGCGAGTCATCCGCTTCAATGGCTGTTTTCTCTTTTTTGCCAACTGGAGAGTTGTTTTCCTTTAACTTTTTTTTATCTTCTTTAATGATTGGTCCAAATAATGCCAAATTTGTTTTATTCCATTTCAATAACTGCAGTTTCCTCTTGTGGGCTTTTTTATCTACGACTTTATACAATTTCTCGGGAATGTCCTCGTCTTTCCGAAACGTAGTTGACGTGAAAATCGATTTCTCGCCATTTAGAATTCTTAACCGAATGATATTGGAACGGAAAATAACAGTCGCCGTCCTAACACCATGCATGCTGCAGCTCTTTTAAGTTAGGTGAAGAGCTGTTGTTTACAAATATGCTTACCATCTGTCTGCTGCTATTGGCATGCAAGAGCAGTGTACCTAGTAACTGCTAAATTTGTTAAAGGGCTGGCCGGCTGGTCCGCACTCCACGGTAATGAATAATGATTCGTGGATCCCGGGCCAGTTGAAGGATGTAATTCCACAGATTGCATGAGTACGGAGAAAAACTTTGAAAACCTTACCTCTATGGAGCTCATGTAAAAGCAAAAAGTCGCTGTCACGAAGGAAATCCGTTAGTCAGGCAAACAAATCGGCATGCGTCATAACGAATATATCCGCCTTAGGAAGTTGAGAAAAACCAGACACTTGCTATATAATATCTACGAGTTTCACTGGATTGCTTGGGGCGCAATGCACGGAAATGGATTTTTAAAGTATAAACAGGGTCTTAGTTCAAATTTCCATAATTCACAACGCTGTTAAGAGTACTGAACCAGTACAGTATCAAGCACGCTTAAGCTTTAGGCTCGATGCCATTCTCAACAGTGCTGCGCTTCGTATAATTAATTGCTTGATAGCTAAACAAGAAACCAGCTGACTCAATTACATGGCCTGGTTTTATCGCAATTATTCGGCGGTCTCTTTTCGTTCTTTTTTTTACATTTCAGACACTGTTCATAATCACATGTAATGGTAAATTATAAATTTTCATTTCACGACTACTCTTTTAAGAAAACAAGGTCTGAATTTCTTTCGAATGAGATTAATTATGAATTTTAAACGATCGTTTTGGCCATAGATTTAATGAAACATGTTGGATTCGTTTTGTTTTGGGAAAAAAAAGTACGGGTCCCAACAGTACTAATTATTGCTGAAATTTTAAAAAATTTTATGTTTTGTATTTCTGGCAAACCGAAAAACCACCGAAGCGCGACAAAAAGATGTAAATGTTAAAAAAGTTATGCAATCCGCAATAAATTTCCACTACGGAATTTACATTTTATGTCGATTGCAACGTAATAAAATTGTGTCAACATACTTATTAAAGAAGAGTCCTTTTGCATGTCTAACAAAACACTCCATCAGTGGGGGGGAGGAGGGGGGGAGGTTATATTTTTTACTGTGTCAATGAGGTCCATTTTCCCGTTGGACTTTACCGACTCCAGCATATACCCCCCAGTAGTGTCGCAACACATCAGCCGTGCAAATTTTCCCGGTGGTATTTTACCTTTTTTAATGAGAAATTGTGAAACGGACGATAGTATAATAATACAAAAGAAACGTATGCGGCACTTGAGAACGTTTTCAAGTCTATTTCTCTTTAGCGGTCGAGATTTCAGCTATAAAATCAAAAACTAGGTCAGAACTTGCAAGAAAAACTCGGAAAGTAGTAAATTAAATCGAGCGCTGCATCGTGTGAAGTTTTTGTGGTGTCTCGTACACCAACATTACCGACGCTAAGAGATTTAGAGAATGATAAATAGGTCGAAGATGAGGTACGCATAGCTTTAAGAATCACCGACTTTAACTTGTTGCTCAGCGGATTTCTCTCCAAAATATTTTTAGAGATTAACAGAAACGGCGGAAATCACCGTTTTGTCAGTGGCCCGCCATATACAAAATCATGCAGTTATGTGCAGAAAAAAAAATAAAAAACTCGAACGATATTTAGAGCTATGTTTAGGTTAGTATTCGTGCGTCCAAGCTAACGGTACGCAGCCAGCCTTGCCGGTAGAGATGCGCGGGAGGGATTTGCCTTAACTACTCTTTGTGTAGTCTACTGACACAGTTTCCAGCGTTTTTTTTTTGTTGCTGGTTGCTTAGTTCTACACTGCCTTATGTCAAGATAAAGCTTGGTGATAGCTAGCTATTAAAATAAAATTTTAAAAGGATCCGGTTCAGAGTGGATTTGTATAGCGCTGCATAAGTAAACGTTTTGCCAAACTAAAGCTAGCCTAATTTCCAAGGTCCAGTTTTATGGACCCGTATTGTTCTGTTCGGCCCTTTGAACAGGAATGGACCCGTCAAATCAAATGTTGATCGATTGATGTGCTGACTCGCCATACGGGTATCATTACGCAATTGTTTTCCCAGCGTCCTTACGAATAGAGCGCGTGTACGTAAAGATTCCAGTTTTTCTGAAAAAAGAAACATGCTGGTAACTGCGAGAATTTGGACAGTGTGGAGCCCATATTGTCCCGTTTCCTGTTGGTTGTCAGTCAAAGCTTTTGCGATGTTATTTTTTTGTTGTTGTGTTCTTTGTGAGAAGCAATTCACCTGTGGTGAACAGGTATTACATTCACTCTAGAGCGCGACACCCGTGCGAAACAAGAGCTCATCATGGTGGGACATAATGAAGGAGCGACACTATATACTACTTGGGCTTCGTGGTGTTATTACTACTAGACTCCGTAGAACGTACGTTAAACATAGCCCATTAAACTCCAGGTCTAACAAAGGCCCACTAACCTGCAGTCCTAGAATAAGACTACATGCTCGGCTTGCGGTCGTTCCCGCCATGAATAGAAGAAGCAACAGCAGGCGGAAAAAAAAGAGAGAAGACACCTACTTCTCCCCCATTCTTTTTTTTTTTTCTTTTACCTGATGCAGTTGTTATTGTTGTTGTGCTTTCCTTTTACCTTTTCTTTTCCCGAACGAAAAAGGAGGGGTCTTCCAAAAATGTTCCTCAGTCTTCTTCTTGACGTGTTGCATTGCGGAACCATCAACGAGTGCGGAGAGAAATCGTAAAGAGTTTTGGTTCAGAGACGATAATCGCTTGCTGCAATTTTGCCTTGAAATTGCATTGAGGTAAAAATAAAAAACAAAAGTCCCCATTGGTCTGTTACACAAAGGCAATCCACCGTGAAATGTTCCAGTCCACCGCAACTTGGACGCGATCAAATTGAGTGCCTCTCGACAAGACAAGAACCCTGTGATTGTGCCTTCTTGTTTTCGATAAGGCCATAATGGATTGTCAAAGTTGAACGATCACCCACAATTGAAAAACATAACCACTATTAGTGATTCGAAGAAAAACCAGCAGTTTTGCCACACTATAATTTTTTTGGATTGAAGTTCTCACAGGTAAATATTTAACTTGTATTCTGTACTGTACTTTTCCTATAGGTATTTCCGTAGCCATAAAATGCTTTTCCGAGTTGAACAACCAAAACGAACAGGAGCCATTAGCGAATGACTCGAGAGAGTCGTAATGTCGTCAACGGTTATTTTCCGTGCGGCTTACATTGCAAGCCGTTATAATCGTTAAAAAAGATTAAAAAAATAAAATTCAAGGTTTGACATTCGTGATACCATGTACCTATAGTTGCTTATTGCGATTCCCCTGCATCATTACGTGGAAGGTCGTGGTTGAAGACGGCTCCCTGTATACATGTTTTTCAGATGTACTTTTTTTTCTCTCTTTTTGTTTCAAATGTTTTAGATCTCGTAATGGCAGCAGCTATTACGATGCAAATATTGTGCTGGATTTCTATCGTCTTCATCAGTCACGGAAGTAGTTTGAACGTGAATCGCCCTACGAACAGATGGGCTCGCAGTGATGACGCCTCAGACGGCTGGCAGGCCTCCAATGGGCCGTACAATCCGGGGCCTTACCCAATATCTCGGCCGGCAGTAACAGAAGTTATCCCCACGGCTTCCACGACTTCCACGGCCTCCACGGTCTCCACGGTCCCTAAGGCAGACGAAGGATTACATTTTCTTACGGCAGCTTCACCCGAAGGTTTCTACGAAGTTATGGTGGGAAATAAGAGTCCGATTTCAGGAATGATGGGAGCCGGTGGTAACTATGCTTCAACTGGGTCACCGGATGTGATTATAGGCCGGGTCATGTCGGCAACGGCAGGGATTGAATCTGCCACAACCACATCGGGCATAGGTTATTCTCATCCGCCTGGTCTCGTCAGTTCGACAACAACTGTCATCGAAGAGGAAAAGAAGAAAACCGAAGCGGAAAAAGAAACGGAAGAGCGGAGTGAAATCAGGGACGCGCTTGAAATGGAAAGTCGTTCCACTTCGGGTGATTCTTTTTTTAAGAAGAACGATTACTCGTTGCCACCTGGTAGCTTTTACTTGCCAGCCGTGTCGAGGAAAGATCATAAATATTACTCTGATTCAGAAAAAGCCATCTACATTCCGCTGCGCCGAAAAGAACCACAGATTCAATCTTTCCCAGTTAGAACTCGTATTGTTCTGGTGAACAAGAACCAGCCAGTTACGCCAGTTGTTTTCAGCCCACCGCCTGCCTTTTACAATAAAAACGATGAGGAAGAGGAAGAGGAGGAAGTAGAAGAGGAACAGGAAGATAGAACCGCAGATGAAGATGACCAGGACAATGAAGACGATCAAAATATTTCAGGTCCTCTTCAGAAAGATAAAGATGATCAACCTACAACTCCTGTCCAATCCCATTCGAGCGCTTTAGACCTCGTAATGACCCTGTACCCTAACTTACCCAAACTGGTACCTACCCCATATTTCAGCACGCAACACATCAAGAACTTTCTGAAACTTCACGGTAGACCACCTAACGTTGGCGGAGAAGTGAGCAGCGGTAGTTCGACTAGCGTTATTCACGAGGCCAAAGTGGTAACCCCTCCGCAAGGTTATTTACCCCAGTTGCTGCCAAAGCCGACAATCAAACCTTCCGTCATCAACGAAAATGCCCTTCTGACCCAGTCGAGATTACCGAGCAAAGGGAACTCGGGTTCTGTCTCATTCTACCCGTCAAATTGGACGCATCAGCTAACCGCACCGACCACGGGTCCCGCGAAAACTACAATTCAATTCGTCCCTTTCACTTCCGAAGATATCAGCCCGTTGAACTTTCTACTCCCGTCAGTTGCGTCTGTCACGGAAAAAGTCACGGCCACAGATCAACCGAATACGCGTTCGAACTATGTTGCTGGCAGTTTGCCTCCTCCTAACGGGGATTTGATTGCCGATACGAACGTACATATCGCGCAGAAAGAACCCATGAAAATCGTCCCTGCACCGAAACTAGACTTCACGTGGAATCAGTACCAGCCGGTACCATCTGAAACTGTTCCGCAATCAAATGATAGAGGTGACTTTACCTCCCTCAATGTTCTCGTTAATAACGATGGAAAACAAAATGACGTGCAACAAGTTCAGAAAGGGCAAGATCCTCAACACGAAACAAGAACAAGTCCGGTTCAACAAGAACAATCTCCTGGAGAAACAGCCGAAGTAGTCGTCCGAAGTAAAATGGCTACATCCGGGAACAATCCGGGAAATGATGCGCATTGGCCAGAAAACACAGATACAGCCGATATCATAACGGGCTATTTTAGCGGATCGGCTATTTCGTCAACGATAAAACCCATACAAGATGAAAGAGAAATACAAACAACAACGCCGCCGCCGGTACCGAGGACAACAATTCCCCCCATTCCCGTGGAAGAAATCGCCACGACGACGGTAGCGAGCCGAGATGATGAGATCACCAGACCGACAATACCATCGATTCCCGAGCTTCACGGCAATTTCCAGCCGAGTTTTGGGAAGTTTCCTTATCATAATGGGCCACAAGATCATCCTCGTCAACCAGAACTGGCATCCAATGTACCGCTAGTGTCGCAATCGCCGGCCATACGTGTCGCCAAAAATGATGAGAATAGCAGCACCACCTTTTCGGCTCCTCTCGGCTTACCCAATCTTGCGGATGACCAGCACGTAGCTGGATCTCAGATTCACGAGACGTCCGTTTACGAAGAAAATATTCCCCGCGTGCGGCCAATCAAACCGCAATCGGCTGGATCAGAAGGCGAAGGCAAGTCATCGACACCGTTTTACAAGGTGGGGAAGATGTCACCTCAAGGAGCCATGTACACTGTTACTCAGGGCCATTCCAAAGTTAAGTTCTTCGGGTACAATGCATTGCACAACGGAGAGCTGAAACCGATTGAAGGCAAATATTTCACCAGCCTTCTTAAGAAGCATGAACAACAACAACGCGATTCCGATTGGAAATTCAGCCCGTATCTACCTGTCAGATTGTCTAGCGGTGGTACGAATCCGGCTTTCAAAATTATTCCTAAAAAATCCATCCCGATTTCAAATGGAAAGAAAGCCACTATACGGCCTGTCTTCTTCGCCAAGAGACCCAGCAGCTCAAACATTTCAAGTGGCTCATCATCTAATGACGGTGAAGAGCCGTCCAGCGACGCATCCTGGCTTCCCAGTATTGCTGTCAGCGAACCTTTCGAGTATCATGCTCATCTCCAGAAAATGGCCGAAGATCATGGCCGCCTCCCAACAAGCCAATCTCCCTCCACATAATCAAGAAACCGGATGACGGAATATGTGACGTTTCATCCCTTTTGCCCTATTTATTTAGTTTAACCACTGTTCATAATTACCTAGATGACCTGACATCTCCTAAATGATCGTATAAGCAACTTGCACTCACACACACACAAACACAAAGAATTAACCTCTAATGTGATTGATCCATGTTATTTATATGTTAATCGTGTGATTTAACAAAACACTATATGAATAAAGGATCTAACAAAGTTAAAATGAACACGGAGGCTGAAATCATTCTGTTCGTGTAAGTTTGAGTACGAATTCATAAAGCAGGTGGTGTCGTATTAATTAATTATTAATTTTTGACACATATACAGATTGTAGGACATGTTGAGCGTTTCTGGGGGGTTGGAAAAATAAAGACGCCATCTGCTTCTGCATGCATTTTTTTTCAGGTCAGTTGTATAATAAAGACCATTAATTTTTTTTTTTCTTTCTGTCGCGTCAGCTGTTCGGTAACCTCCTCTTTGCTTAGTTCCCGTTATATGTTTGGTTATCCTTTATTTATATAGTTAGAGTTATTTGCATTGTGCCTGGCTTATTCATCTGACAAACATACTAACTTCCAGGATTCTCTCTTTTTTTTTTGTCTTTTTTACCCATTTTAGTTGAGGATAATAATGCCCCAGCTTTCTTTTTTTATGAAGCGCATCTTATTTCCTCGGATCCGCTCTATTTTTAGTGAAATTTGTGACAAATCTCAGTGTTCTTATCAGACCAACGTTTATTTCAATTACTTGAAATTATAAGTAAGTTTTAAAACCCTATTATTTATTTATTAGTTAAATACCAACTAAAGTAAATCTTGCATTGTCGCTTAGCAATTCAGCGTATGAAACTTGGTTATTTTGCGGGGAACTAGCAAGCACTACAGAATAAAGACTAAAATTGAAACAGAAGCAACTAGGTTGAGACTGACAAACAGAGCTGGAGTTAATAGCAGCTATTGTGGTCCCTGGGAAAGGAAATTTGGCTTGTGCATAAATTACAATTACAAATCCTTGGGTGATATCAATTATGGATGTAATGAGATGTGTCAAGCTAAACTGTCTTCTGCAGGACGCGTCAGCACGCGCGTTGGCACCTAGCGCCATCGTGCGAAAAGTTTCTGAACTTTGTTAGGGAGCAGCAGCATTTGTGTGCCCCTCCACAGTTGTCGCTTTATAATATTTTTTTCGCATACAACCATCAGTCGCAAGCTCGGGACTGCATCGTCAAAACGGATTGTACGTGATTCTATGGCAATATATGTAGTGATTGCGTTTGAACAATTAAAAAGTGTATTTTAGAGAAACAATATTTTTCCAGCCTTGCTTTGCCTTTTCTAGTGGCCTAAGTGTTGTGTCGAGTTTTCTTGTTGACAAGTGTTGGCGGCCATATTGCTGGCTTCCCACTCTATTCTTCAGTAGACGCCCAAAGCATATACAACAGAGCAGCGGGGGCGGTGTGCCAACCACTCGTACAACAGAAAAAGAAAAAAAAAGAAGCCCAAGAAAGATCAAGAACAGTTTTGCTTCATCGATTGGATCCACAAGTTGTATGGAACATCGAATCTCTCAGGATTAGATCGCCTTGTTTGGACTTAACTTTGCTTCATCATCTTGTTGTGCCTCAACAGCTTGTGTTGTCTTTTCTCCACTTCTTTAGACATACTCCAGATTTGACACTTTGCATATTGGCGAGCTGTATAGATCCTGTGGTGTCATTTGTCATTGCCTTTTGGCAGTGTCCCAGACTTTTTGCTTCCTGTGAGGAATTTCTTTCCACTGCATTACTCTTGTCAATGTGTCATTACGTGCTATGGGTGCAACCTCAGTGCCTTGTGGATGAGTGATATCTCGATGAAAGTATGGATAACACGCTGGCCAGTTTGGAAGAGAGGTGAGTTTTTGTTAATTCTCGTTCTTCATATTTTACATTCATTTAGGAACTATAGATTGTTTTAAGATGAAAGATATGTAAACAGGAAGTAACCAAGAGGCTGAGAACGGCTGGAGAGAAATTGAGCTCTGCGCTTAGCATCAGGCATTAGATCCACACCCAGCTTCTACGCCCACATATTTCTAACCATAGTGGCAACAGATTATGAGCCATGATGGTTAGGCTTCAAGGGATTTGAGGCATTCTGATCAGTCTCTTGTTGTGCCAATTGTCTATTGGTGGAGGCATGGCTGATTCTTGTACGATGACGGGATCTCAATTCCCGTTTCTCTATCTTTCTCCCCCTTCTGTGTGTTCCTGCTTGCGTGCTCGACCGACCCCACTGGAGACTAACCGTACATTTCGCTGGAGAAGCAACAAGATGAAGGAGGGGAATTGAAATCAAAAGGAAAGAGCGAGGTCCAGCTCTTGTTTAAAAGAAGGCTTGGAAACGGAACGTGACGGAGCGTTCGTGAGCCAAGTTAAAGAGCAGAATTGAATTTCCATTAGAATCGACTGCACTGTAGCAGTACGTTCATCGTCATTTAATTTCAAAAAGGGAGTGGAGAGAGATTCAAAACGCAGAGAACCCGAACTAATGTCCATTTGAAATTTCGTTTTCTCCCTCCTGTTGTTAGAGCTGGTGGTGCTAGTCGTTTTAGGGGTTGAGCAAGTTCCGCATGTGTTGCGTGATGGATTTTCCTCTCGTTATCCCCTGACGCAACATACATACGCAGATGGACAAAGAAAAAAAAACCTCTTCATGGCCCGATAATTCCGGTGAAAATCGACCGCCAGTCTTATCCAATCTACCACGCCCGTCACATACACATCTTCTCAATTCTCATCGGTTTTGAGTGGAATACTTATGAGATAGCAGACAGTATTCCCGACGACTGGACCTGTTTTTACATTTTTGCGTTTTTTTTTTTTCTTTCTTTTTTGTTTATAAAAGTATGCCAGTAGCGTTTGGCCGTTTTGTGTACGCCAAGTCTTCCGTTCTCTTGCTCCTCTTTTTTGTGGTTGCTCCTCATTTTTTCTTGGTGTATACCTTCCCGATGGGGAGAGAAGGCAAGAGGATGCTTTGTTTTATTTAAAAAAACTTAAAAGGCCGGCCCCGTGTCCGGTCCAAAACACTGGGAAAAAGGGGCCCTGGTTAAACACAAGAAGGAGAGAGGGAGCAAAGAGGGGGGCCACCCTCTCTCAGGTTTCCCCTTCGAGGAGCTCAAGGTCTTCTGACATGGCCCAGGAAACAAATGGCGTATTTCTCTTTTGCTTTTCTTGTAGACGCGTTGGTTAAAAGGAAAATGTAAGAAAAAAGGTGGGAGGAGAATTAAAAATGCCACCTGCAATGCACACCACTGCCTTTTCTCTGAAGGACTACACAATGAGAACCGGTGGCTTGTCGAATCCTTTGAAAAAAAAAAAGCTATTTGTCTCTGACTCTTTCTTTGGAGGTGCGAACAATCAAAGAATGAAAAATTGAACTTTGAATCGAAACAGAATTTGAGATTTGTTGACCCCCCACCGTTTTCGATACGAGATTGTTTCCGAGTGATAATAGTGAGAAGTAACACGATCAACGTTTTGTGATGCTCAAGTTTAAAAAATAATGAACAAATCCTGTATCCGACGATGGGAAGGGAAAAGGAAAGAACGAGGAAAAATCTAAATGCTGAATCATGCGCGCTGGTATGATTTTGTTTTTCCTCTTCTTCGTTTTCATTTATTTATTCAGTGTGGGAATGGCATCGTGTATGTATATGTGAGTACATCCGGAAACTCCCGCGGAACCGATAGCGGTTTTGAAGAGGGCGGGCGATGATGTCATTGCTATTAGAAAAGCGGCATTTGTTTTTCTTTTCCATAGTGGATATTTATTTCTTTTTACCCCTCTTCTTTTTGGTTTTTAAAGGAAGATGTTGAACATTCCATTTTCATCTAAGATAAATGTGTGATGCAACAATTACGACATTACGACATCAACAGTTTATTTATACGTGCTTCTTTTTGTTTTTTCCTTTCCAGGTTGAACGAGCCGAACTGGTCCGGATTCCAAGGAGGTGCGCCACAGTTGGTGCAGTGGGGCACGCCGTCGCAGTACGGCACGTCGTCCGTCAACGGCGGCTTGATTGGCAGCAGCAACGTCGGCCATTCCAATCCGCATTCGCGGGTAGTGGTCATCAACCGAGACGACCGAGGATTCGGTTTCGTTGTGGCCGGAGACAATCCCGTCTTCGTTCAAACCGTTCGCGAAGGTAGGAGACAAATACCATTTATCATTCCGCCTGTTTTTCTTGCAGGTGTCTCTTTCCGACGATGCTATCTGTGACACATTTTATCTTTTCGTCTTTCTCTTTTGTTGCTGTTGTTTTTGTTTTGTTTTAAAATTTATTACCCTCGTATGGTTTCTGCATTATTCATTTAGTATTTCTCTTTTTGCATGATAATAGGAAGAAATCGATGTCGTTTTTCGTTGTTGTCATTTTTTTTTTGGTTTCTTTGGTTTCTTTACCCCCTTTTTATGTTCTTAGGCGGAGCCGCTGAGCGAGCTGGCATTTTTAAGGATGATTTTATTATCAAGGTATTTTTCAGTTAGACTCGGTTTAATATTTTTTTTCCCCATGTTTTTGTGAAGATACAAGTGGTTTATATATATATTTTTTGGATATGTGTCATCTCCATTACCCATGTATTTTGTGGTTGAATAGGTTAACGGATCGTGGGTGACCCAGTCGAACCACGCCGAGGTCGTCGATTTGATTAGAGGTACGTTGTTGTTTTGTTTTGTTAAATTTTTTTTTTCTCTTTCGTTTTTCTCTCTCATTGACACACCTTCTCTACGCCCTTACCTTTTTCCAGACGGGAGAGGGAGGTAAAAAAGGCGGTACTTCTAAATGGAATGTTTTCCTTCACATCCTCCCCTCCTTATTTTTAGTTGAATTTTAATAAAATAACTTCTCGTGGTATTTTTGAAGTATCGCTGGGAAAGAAAGAAAAAAGATACTTCTAGGGAAAAATAACAATGCGGACCTGCTTGTTGATGGATCTTTTTTTTTTTTTTTTTTTTGAAAGAGGAGGCCACTAAAAGATAGTAACCGACCATAGTCGCCAGGTCCTTTTTACCCTCTTCAACCTTGCCAATAATTAGGCAGGCAGAGACGACCATCGTCGAGAAAAAAAAGGAGGGTCGATAGGTTTCAAGAAATTGAAATTCCAATGAATCTATTCACACAGCTGCTGGTCACATTTGAAAATGATCCGTTAAAAGAAAGTAGGGAACGTTCGGTCAAGTCCCCGTTTGAACATGTTATCTATTTATTTGGTGGCCGACTCTTTATTTTGTTATCGGGAAAAAAAGAAATGGAAGAAGAAAACTGTGTATACGGCGCCCAGCCACCGCCAGCTGTTTTTCTTTTCTCCTCTTTTTTTTCTGGGAGGGAAGAAAGAGAGTGCGCGCTATAGTCGATTGTCGAGGGTATTGCTCTGGCGGCCTTCCGCAGCTGCCCATGGATGGCATCGCCATTCATCTCTCTGGTGGGAGGAAGATGGGAGTAAAAGACGCTCCTTTGGAGCTTCTGATGCTGTCAGTGACGTCGTCTGGTGTAGAAGTCGGGCGGCGACGAGGGCCAGAAATAGAGATGCAGAACTATCGACCCACTTGAGGTTTTGGGAATTTTCTTCCTCGCCACATTTCAAGCACTAAATGAAAAAGAAAGAATTTATTTATTATTTTTTCCAATACTGCTGCCCGTCACGTTCGAATGTGGCCAATGAGGATCTCATCCATCTTCATCAGGTCTTCTTAGAATGTAATCTTATGGTCGGAGTGCTGGACAATTCCTGCATTTTCTGGTTCTCTCTCAAAAAATTATGTATTTATTCTAGATGGTACCTCTCCGCCCTCCTACTCTGGCATACATAATCAATCTGAACGGGTTAGTCTAAGCGGATTTTTGTTTTGTTTTCCGTGCGTAGAGAAGGGTGGGGTTGCACTTTTTATTTAATGAACACAAACACATTTCCCTTATTTAAAAAAAAAAAGTATTGCATGGCTGTTAAGAGCACACAAAAATTCCGAATGGATTTGTATCCATAAATGTCAATGTGTCGCCCGTTTTAGATAGCGGCTGTGAGATATCATTGTGACCGGTTTAATGTGCGTGTGTCTCTGCCTCAGGTCATTAAATAGTAACGTTGTGAAAATATGCCCCACCGGTTGTCACTTGCGAAGAAATGCAGAAAATTACTCGTTGGCCAACATCCCAAAAACCTTAGAGCGCGCAGCCGTACACCAATTAAGAACGCAACATGTTGCAAGCACACGTTGTGTAACGCTATTCCGTTGTTTTCCGAACTTTTATTCGTTTTTCCCTTCTTTTTTTTCCCCTTTCTTTCTTCATCGCCGCGCTAGTTAACTGTACATTTGCAGCGCATTCCCATGTCTACGCTGCCATCTTGTATGTTGCCTCAACGATCTAACCCGATTGTCTGTGTTCTGTTGTTATGATTTCATGGATGCAGCGGGCGGATCGAGCGTGGCTCTCACCGTGATATCGCCAATCTACGGATCGAGCAACGGGTCCAGCATCCCGTCTCACTACAACTCACCGTACGCCATGCCTTCACTTCATCCGTCATCGACGAGTCCGTTGGGCCCTCAGGCACCACCACCTCCACCGCCGCCTCCCATTATGACGACGTCTACTACCCCAACGTCGAGAGGATTGCATCACCAGCCTTCTATGCGCGTCGGAATCACTAGTCCACAGCCTGTCGGGGTATACGCACATTTCAAATGGGAATTTCATGTTGTTGTTGTTGTTGTTGTTTTTTTCTCTTTTTCCCTTTCGTTTCCTTTTGTTTTCCTAAGTGTTGTCCAGATCGGGTACATCCCTCTAGTTCTTGGAGTAGCAGTAGGTTGATTTTTCCATAGCGATGAAAGCGACCCACAGCGACGGGCCACAGAACTTGTTACTTTTTTTCTTTCCAGACCGGATCGTAGGAATGTAGAAAGATTTCTTTTTTTGTTTTGTTTTTGCGACTTGTTTTCTACACGATAGGGACAGTCGTTTGATTGGGCGTGAACAAAAACATTACGTTACCTTGATATGCCATACGTCTGTAACGCCCAGAATGTGACACGGAAAGGCCTTGGTCCACGCCAAAATGCGAACGCGTGTCGGCTTGTCGTCGTCCTTTTGTTATTCAGCCCGTAATACGAGTCTGTTAGACGTAACGTTTTGCAATAGACAACGGGTGGTGGTGGCGTTGTGCAAACGCTGTGAAAACCAACCCTAGCATGCAAGCGACAGAAAAGTTTTGGTAAACATGACAAGAGCATGACAATTCTTGCTTTTCTTATTGCGGAAGAGAGCCTTCATTGTGATGATGAACAGTGGTTTGTTTGTTGAATAACGTTGCTGGTGTGAAGAACGAGGAAGATCTTGTACACCGATTGTATCCGCAGCGGATGCCTGTAGACCCGTATACGCTGCCTGATCTTTATGTTTGTTTGCTTTTATTTTCTTTCTTCCTTTTTTTGGCTGATTTTTTTTTTTTTTTTTTCGATTTGTTGTGCACAGCACGAACAACAACGCGTCGTCGAGCTGGAGCGTCTCAACACGTTCAAGTTGATGCTGGAAAAGGAAGCCCAGTTCGTGGAGACGAAGCGGGGCGACTTGGCGCGCGGATACAACCCGTCCGTGGCCGTCGAGTTGGCCAGCGCCGAAAAGCGCGTCCGCGAACTCCAGCAAAAGTACAACCAGATGGCCAACCGGCTCGGATTGCCCACCTCGGAAAGTCAACCATTACTGGTACTGTATTCCATTTTTTTTTTTTTTTTTGTTTACGACTGTTGTGTTCGAGGAAACAATAATTTAACGTTTGCCTAGCAGCATCGTGAATGTTTTGCCTCGCGAAAGAGTTAGTTGTTTTCAGAAATTCCTAGGCAGTTTGTTTTAACAATTTTGATTATATATGGACTCCCATGTTTTTTTGTTTTTTTTACTCAGTTTGTGTTGTTATTTGTTTGGTTTTTACCTTTGCTTCCGAATGGTGATTGATCCGCTCCCGTTCTCCTCGCACAGTCGCAGACGACCCGTACATAAACAGTACTTGCTCTTCTTGCGGTTTTCAGTGTTTTTTCCCCTAATCCACGCAACCAACAGACTGGCCCATTTGGGCGTCCTCCATGAAATTATTTAATGACCTTATTTTAGTTGATGCACACTAATGACATAATGACTGATGGCGTGTCTTGCTTTGTTTATATTTTTTGTTTCTCTTTTTCCCTAACAACACAACGACGAAAAACCCTTTTTTTTTTCATTACGAAACTCGAAACCCCCCAGTTGTCGTCATCGACCCATCGTTCTCCATCGCCGGCCAACCGGCCCCAATCGGCTCATTATCCAGTAGGAGTTTCTGTGGCACGTTCTGGCAGTAGTGGCAGTGGAAATAGGATATCCCAGCGACCACCTGGTGCCGTCGAAGGTGGCGGCTGGGATAATCTAGGATGCGACGTTCCACCACCGCTACCGGCCCGCAACCGCTCGTTGGTGTCGCACAATTCATCCCCGTTGATCCTGTCGAGCCCAGTCCCTGGCGAAACACCTTCGTCTCCTCCGCCCCCTCTTCCACCCCGAAATCCTTCTACTGCCTCGTCTTCCTCTTGCTCTTCCTCTTCGTCGTCCTCCTCCTCGGCCGCAGCCGCCGCGTCCGGCATGCCGGACATAGTCCCTTCGGCTAACGGAGCAAGTCAGGAACAACATCGAATTCTGCTGCGCGATTCGCCCACTAACCAACCTCCTTCGTCCAGCGTAAGTTGACCCTTTCTCCTGACTCAACCTTCCACGCTTTCCATCTTCTTCCGGTTCACAACTTTGGGCAATTGTTTCGAAATTAAATATTTTTAAAACACAAAAACAAACAAACAAAAAAAAAACTGGGTGTTTTTTTTCTATTGATTGGTTTTTGAACGAGCCCTGCCTTGCTCTGCTTGCTCACCAACGTGCATGACTAATTCAACGCCATGGCCTTGTTTCATTTTTTTTTTCTCTCCCTATCTTGATCGTTTTTTTTTTTTTGTTATGTTTTGTTCTGCTTTGTTTTTGGAGCACACGAGTCGTGGTATTGGATATTTATCTTTGTCGATACGTTTGCAGGCCGGCAGACCGAGCACGAGTCCGTTGCCTTCACATCACCGCACAAAGTCAAGTCCGTTCCCTTTTCCAGTCCAGCCCGTTGCTGCCAGCGCACCAGACAGTAAGAGCATAAATTACACGAAGGAGGTTCTGAAGCGAATACCAATTTAACCACTTCTTTCTCTCTTTTTCTGTTTTTTTTTTTTTTCCTTTTTTTTTTTTTTGGACTGCTGAATGCAGCTCGGCGTTTCAGTTCGTCCGATTCCATTAGCGAGTTGGATTTATCGACCAGACGTGTCGGTGGCAAAGACACGGACTCCCCCACACACGGCACTCCTCCCGGCACACCTCCGCCGCCTTACAGGCGACCCGTCAGTCCCTTAGCCGAAGATGGGAACGGCAGCGAGGTAATTTGTTACCCAGAAGCACCAGCTCAACATTGGCCGCTGTAGTCTGTCCGTCTTAATGCTGTGCCATCTGCCAACTGTTTATTGTTTTTTGTTTTTATTTTGTTTTTTTATTTTATTTTCTTTCTTTCACTCACTCACTCACTCACAGACGGCGGCGACAGGCTCGCTCCCAGCTGCTCATCAAGCCTCGCCTTCCGGAGTCGTTTATGCTGGACAGGAAACCCAGTTGAATATCATTTCTATGGAAGAGGACGAATTCTCTGATCATGAATCCGTCAAGGTTCGCAGTCGATATTCCCTATCAAATGTTTCGTTGTTACGTGCGAAAATTAATGGCATGATATTCTTTGTTGTTGTCTTCAGGGGCAGATTGATGATCACGGTGTGTTCAAAACCTTGGCCAAACTCTGGCAGCACAATGCCCACTTGGCCGTCTTCATGAATTTCGTCATGATGAACTGCGACCCAGCCAGCTTGGTATGATACTTTGATATGCATGGCGTCATTGTTGACGATAAATTGAATTTCGTGTTTTGATTGTGAGCGCAGTTCTTCCATTTAATAACGGATCTATACAAAGAGGGTACTGCCAAGGACATGAAAAAGTGGGCTTATGAAATTCATTCAACTTACCTCGTTCCTAATGCGGTACGATTCCCGTTTTTTAAGGTTTCAGTTCTTTGATGTGTAATCGTTGACTTTGATGTTCTCCCTTCAACGATAGCCATTGAAACTGAACAACGTCGATGAGCACGTATTGCACGAAATTGATGACGCCTTACAAATAGACATTGACAAAGAAGAAATCCTCCGAAAGGTCTGCCTCGATTGAAATGTTTCAGGGTTGCCCTAAAAGTTGCAGTCGCATTCATGGAATTTTTTTTCTTCTTTTTTTATTGATTTGCAGGTTTTCCTGAAAGCGAGATCGAAAGCCAAAGAGGAACTGAAACGACATTTAGCCGAGTTTCTCAGCAAACGGACCGTCGGCTTGGGAACCATATTTGGTCCGAGCGACGCCGTTTTGGACGAGACGATCCACGACAAGGCCAAGGAAGTCAAGATTGTCGAGAGCCTCCTCCTACCTCGGCTAGAGTCATTGGCGTAAGTATTTCAGCCCGTGGGAGCCCGGCTGTTTTTTTTGTTTTTTTGTATTTTGTTTTTTTGAAACCCATTACGCTACTTAACGGCCGTTATTCTTATGCCAACCTTGCAGGGAGGATTTGGAGAATTCCAGTGATCGCAACCAGGCCATTGCCTCTTCGTTGGCCACCGTCTTGCAGAAAAACTTTAATGTCAAGAGCCCACAAGCCACCAGTCAGATAGAGCGTTGTCCGACGTTCGTAGCTAAGGAAAAATCAATCAAGCCCAAATTCCTCAGTAAAAACAAAAAGGTAAGGCTTTATAAAAACCAAAAAATGCATTTCCATTAGGCTCCTCTGTTTCTGTTGCTGACTCATCATCCTTTTGTTTTTCCGACCGACAGCAACTGACTGCCAAGGGCCATCACTTTGTGGCCCACCAGTATTTCAGCGTGACACTCTGTAATCACTGCGGCAACGTTTTGTGGGGCACCAGTCCTCAGGGATACCAATGCACAAGTAATAAATGATGCGACATTCGCCATACCGGCATTCAACAGCTATAATACCCTATTTGCTTATTTTTCTCTCCTTCCCCCTCTTTTTTCTTTGCAGATTGCGAGATGAACATTCACAAAGGGTGCGTCAAGGTGATCGAAGAGAGCTGCATTGGGGCTCTTCATCGCAAGGATCGCGGCAACGATCGCATCAGCAAGATTGTCGATCGCTTTCGCCCTGAAAGGGAACTCAAGAGAAAGCTGACCACCCAAGGTATTACACGAAATCGACATTTGTCTAGCGAGGTTGTAACGCTCTAACTGTATTGTTCTCCCTACGTGCCCATTCAATGGCCAAGGACTAGGAGATAAAAATCTGCGACGTGCAGACGATTCGCTGGAAGCGTCAATCACCGGATCGCTGGATTCTGAATCGTCAACAGGTGAGTTTATCCTATTTGTTTCTTTTTTTTTTATTTTTCGAATTGCAACTAGCTCTAGGAAAAACACAGTCTTTTCATCTTCCATAGTTATAAGTTTATGGAGTTTTTTTCATTATTATTATTATTTTCCCTAATTGATCCCCTTCCGTCGCAAGTTTTACTTTCAAATCTTTAATGAAAGCGAAACATTTTTTTTAAAACTTCGTAAGCCTCTTGCTTCTTACCGCTCCTTCGCGAATCAGTGGTGTTTCCATGGATAAACATCCACGCAGCTGCTATCTGTTCCCATTTCAGCGTTATTGATTTCTCGTCCGCCGCGAAGGGATCTCGAGTGTGCAGGGCAACTTTCAATTCAAGCGGACGATTTACGTAAAAATCGTCTTCTTTTTTCTTCTTTTTTCGTGCCTTTCTTCCGTCCTTGCCGACCAAAGATTTGCTCGTAATGGAAAGATCGTTACCAAGCTTCCCTACCGTAGCAAAACTGTTGAAAATCTCCACGACACGGCTGCCAACAAACGTTGTGGCGCATTTGACTTGGGCTCGCATCCCAGAATCATGAAGGAAATGGATTTGTTTAAATATGGGGTAGGAAAAAAACACGCATCACGATATATTTTTTTTGTTGTTGTTGTCGCGTTCTTCTTCTTTTGCCAACGGATTGGCAAGTTTCGAAGAAGGAAAAAAAAAAAAAAAATCTAGAACCCAACCGTGAAATCCAGATCAAAAATGGAGGTCTGATTTCTGGCCGTCCATTTTTTTTCCCCCTCTCTTCATTTTGACGTTTTTATTTTAGTGGTTGGTTTAGACCAATCATTAGAAACTGCAATCGTGACAGCCAGATTCAGAAAAAAACAAAAAAAAAAAAACAAACAAAAGTTTTAACAAGCGCTCAGAAATAATTGTGGGTTACGTCTGAACCGTTGTTTTTCAAATTGATGGAAGAACGATGTTTCTATACGGCAGAGTGCGTGGATACAATCCGAATGGTCACCAGACCGATGATGTGCATATCTCTTCACTTCTTTTCCTCTCTCTCTCTCTCTCTCTCTCTCCCTCCCTCTCTCCCTCTCTCTCTCCCCTGCTGTCGTTATATAGCTGCTGTTGTTTGACGTCATCCGGCTGTCACACAAATCAGCGGATGAGAAAAACACGCCATTATGGGCCGTGCCAAGTTGTTCACATCATTCTCTTAGACGAGTAATTGTATTTCACAACCTCCTTTTTTTTCTATATTTTTCTTCGAAATTCTTTTCGTTTTCTTACCTTTTTCCTCTTCGCCGATGGAAAAGATGTTAGAAATTCGCATGTCGTTCGGATTTTCTCCAATTCATTTTCGGTTAACGCCCACGCGGTGCGCGTTACGGGCTAAATGTGGTAGACGGGTAAATAGTTTGTTGTTTACCTGTTCCGTCTGCTACTACTATACTTCTCTTTTCACGTCGGTACGAAGGATGAGAACCCCCCTTTTTTTTGGCGGTGTCGCTGCTTAGTTATATGGAAGTGGAGGCTGCAAAAGAAAAATGACGAGCCAATAGATCAGTCAGAAAATTTTTGGCGGACGTTGTTAAATATATTATCCGTTAAGGAGTTTCGCTTGCTGCCGATTCGGGGCGTCTCTTCTTTTTTTTTTTTTCGCTCCATCCGCTAATGCTAATGCAGCTGAGGGACTTGGAATAAGGACAACCTCAATAGAAACCTCGAAAAAGGAAAGAAAAGAAAACTATAAAATGAATAGGGCGGAGCAAAAAGAAAAAAAAAATGAAACGAAAGAAAGAAAGAAGTCAATCTCGGGAGCTGCCGCCACAGTCACCGGTGGTGGTCGTCGCCGTCACTAACCATCAGACAACCGCATTCATCGCCGCAACGTTTTTTTTTTCCCTATCCATTTTTTTTTTTTGCCCTCTTTTTTGGGGCGTAAGGAGCAAAAGGTTTTCCTTCGCCGTTTGCTTTCTGCCTTCTTCAACGCGTGACATTTGCATACGCGTAACGAACGGGCAGCGTGCCCGCCAAGAAGGAAAGAAAAGAATTCTCGTATGCCAAAATGAGAGAGGGTGGAAGGAAGAAAACAAGTTGTAGGTAAACAGCAACTGGGAAAAGAGAGAAAATATATATATATATATTTTTTTTTTGCAGCTAGTCGTGGAGATGAATAGCGCTCGTTCTAGACACACGCACACGTACACACACGCATACACACACGCATACACACACGCATACACACACACACATGCACTCTCTATGGCAGAAAACGACGACGATGGGCTGTCCCTGCAAGTCAGTCGCGGATTGAACGCCCGTTGGGATGCACGCATGGTACACGTTCCGTTGTGGGCACAGTTCACTTTGAAAACAAGAACAAGAATAAGCAAATAGTTGAACTTTGAATAGACAAGAATCTTGTTACAGTTTTAAACCGAGGCGATCATTAAAGTTTGGGAGCGAAACTAGTGCCAGTGGCCGCCGCCATTCAGCTGTCTTCACGCAATTAGCTAATCTAGAGGCTCGTTGTGCGTTTGATGTGTTTGTTTGTTTTCCGCCGTGTGTGTACATGTGCCGTGAAAGGGAAATCCAAGACAGTTGAACAAAGAGTGTGTCCAGCCGCCGTTTAGAGAGTCCGTTTTGTCCGTGTTCTTCTCGATATTGGATGTGTGTGTGTGTGTCTGTGTGCGTGTCTCTCCCTCTGTGTGTGTAAGAGTTCGATTAGAATCCTTCCCCTCTCTCGAGACTCTAGCTGATCAATGGTACACCTTGTGCGTAGGTGGCATTTGTTATCATGTGCCTACGCCATCATCCATTTTTTGTTGTTGAAAAAGAGCTACCTGATGTTGTTGGCGTTGGTCGGTAGCGTCATGGGATCCGATCAACATCCCAACTCAAGTCGCCCCACACGTTTGACGGAAGAAGAAGCAGACAAAAAGAAAAATCCTGTCGGTTGGTTGGAACGGAAGTAACTAATTACTTAGGATTCTTTTTTTTTTTGCCCTTTTTTGCGAAGGATAGAAAAGGAGAGAGATGCGGCGAATGATGCGCTGTCGGCGCACCATGTACGGATCGAAAAGACTAATCGGGTCCATCATCCGCGAATGTTTTCTGCGTCTTTCACGATGACGAGCAACATCGTCTGTTGATGAGATCAGTGAATAGTGGCGTTGGCGGCCAGGACGTTAATGGGATAGTAATTGATAGGACAGTGGTCAAGAGTTTTTATTTTTTATTATTTTTTTATTTTGTGCTTCTCTGCCTCCCGTTCCTGTCAGACATGTAATGTCTATTTAGCGAGAGTCCCGCCTACACGTACCTGAATGGAGTCGAGATATTGCACTAGCGAAATGCCAACACGTCATCTCAAGTTAAAGGGACTATTTCACGTTTAACCGTGGACGAACTGAGTAATAATTACCGGTGTGTTGTCATCATCATTGTCGCTCTTCATCATCGTTGTCACGTCGTATACTATACAAGGATCGTGTGAACTTACCCCTTTCGCCTCGTTTGGCACAACAGAACACGCTCGCTTACATAGCGCTAAACAAGAATGGAACCACCGCCCAATGATCGGTTTGGCGCCTCTCCTCTGAGGCGCAACTCGAGTTTCCGGCGTCTCATCAAAGCTTGGGCTTCAGGTATCCCATTCCAGTCCCCTATATAATGCCCGTGACATGAGTACGAAAAGAAAGTGCAAGTTAAAGATTTCTGATTTACCCACGCTATTTTTATGAAAACTTTTTTTTATTTAGTTTCCTTTTTTTTTTTTTTTTTTTTTTTAAACATCATTTGTGTACGTTCACGAGCAGATCGTCAGTTGTTGTTGACATAAGAATGGGGGAGGAGGGCGATTTGTCGTGCAGAGGTTAGCCATAGAATCTGAAGACGTGTGTGTGTGTGTGTGTGTGTGTGTGTGTGTGGATCGAGCTGTCCTTGAAAACCTATTCGTGGATCATACGGTTTTTTTGTGTTTGTTTACTCGTTTTTCAGCATTTTGTTATTCTTGCCTTCTTGTTTTCTTGCCCCGGCCCGTAGGCACACGTGCGTATCTGTTTGCCAACAAATGCTTTTTTTTTTGGAGGGGGGGGGGGGAGTAGGCGATTATGGTCTTTTTTTTCTGGGGTTCTTCCGGATTTAGGCTATTCCATATACATTCCGTTGTGTTCGGTGAATGTTGATTGATTTGATCCCGAAATCGTGGATTCCCAATGCGCGGAGGGAAGAAAGCGCAAAGCACATTGCTGTACCATTACCCATTGTCAAAGGATTTGATTGAATTTCAACTACGGTCCTCTTATTCAATAATGTATTTAGAGCTGCTAATGAGGTTGCTTCCTTTTGTTTTCCTTTAGAGAAACGAATCCAAAAATGTAACACAGAAATAAGAGTGTCGCACCAATTGCGAAGAAACAGTTGTTCCCTATTCGGATTGCGTTTTGATGCGTAGTTCGTGAAAAAGCCGCCAGCGTGAGCGCACGGCACTTCCTCTCGTGATTTTCTTTTGAAATTCCCTTACATTTCAATTTTCTTTACTCATGGTTTACCTCCTCGTATTCATCAGGTTCTTTACCACCCACTTTTGACAGGCGGAGAAAATTGACATTGTCTCCGTCGTCGTCTTTCTTTTGTCTTTTCTCTTGTTTTGTTGTCTTACTTTTCGTTGTGTGCGTGTCCAGCTAGAGAGGGAAAGCGAAAAAACAAAACAGACCCCCCTTAATTATGCGTAAAGAATCAAGACAAACCTGTACTCGTATCCGGTCTCCCGTTTGACAACGAAAAAAATGCAGGGGACAACAAATGTAGTCGAATTGATTTCGTGGATCGGGTATATTATAAGAAAAAGAAATCAATCCGAATCTCAGTTTGATCTGTGCGTGCCTGGAAACGAGAGGCTAGAATTACTGGCAAAGGTAAACTAAAGGGAAAAAAACAAAAGAAAAACACCAAACACATTTAGACCGTGTTAAAAGAGAGCGCCCTCTTTTACCACAGCCATAGCCCTAACCGAGAGAAAGGGGTGGAGTTTGAAAGAAATCGTGACGTAAGCCACTAGCTAGGGGTTGTCAAGGTAACCGTGTCGTTGGCGTGCTGATAAAAAAAAAAATAAAATACCGTTCGGGCCGCCTTCCTTCGTCGTCGTCCATCCAACGGCCGAGGAAGAGAAATTTATTTTATTTCTTTTGCTTTTTTCAGCCATTTACCAGCCGACAGTCTTCGTTGAGTGCATTTAGTCAGCTCGTTGCATTCGGACTGGTCCGGTTGCTTTATCGAAAACATTGCCGTTGCAATGAAGTCCGTGTTGGAAATTTGATATGCATTTTCATTTGTTTATCGTATTTTTAAAACTACTGAACTGTGACGTAACGTGCGAAGCCCGTGGCGTAATCTTTTAAGAAGGAAACTCTTGAGATTTCGCGTGTGATCCATTTAGCGTTTCGAAGCAAGTCTTCCAATTGGAGTTGTGCCTTTTCTTGTTGTGGGATTCCCTCTTATTATTATTGGCATTTTCGTGCAGCCGTAGTGCGCAGACGCGCCAAACGAGACCTGATCGATACTGCGTTTTCTTCGCCGAGTCGTTTGGCAATTTTTGCTGCCTTCGTTCTCAGTAAAAGTCACGTCGTCTGCTCGATTGGATCACTTCGAAAAATTCCGCAGTTTTTTTGTTTTTGTTTTTTCCCCTTTGAAACCCTCAGTGCCTTTGTTGTTGTTAAAGCTCGTTATTTGCTTGGCTGTTTAGTCTCGATTTCCATTGAATCCAGTGATCTTTTAATTGTTACCCGTAACGAAATCGGAATCTTTCTTGGGCCTTAAGATTGGGATGTGTTGATGCAGAAAAAAGCGAGAAATGAGAAAGGCCTTTGTGGTTGAATGTTGAAATCTCTTTTGGAAAAACAACTTTCGTGGCCAGCTGTTGTTACTTCCTCATTCGACTGGGAATGGTCCCAAGTCTCGAGTGGACACACACTACAGTAGCAAAACTCACGAACAAGTAAAGAAAAAGGAAAGACAAGTCGTCGTGCTGCTTCAGGTGAAAAGAAATCGCGTGAGCGCGCGAGTAAAACAGCTAAAACAGAAAACAGAGAACTGTAGAGAGAAAACAATGGCGCCGTCGAGTGGTTGAAATAGACAAGATAAGGAACAGGCTTGCATTTTGTCACGGAACTGCGTGTGCGACACGATTCCCTTTTCCCACCGGAAACGGTTTCTGTCTGTGTGTGTGTGTGTGTGTGTGTGTTTGTGTCTTTGCGTCTTTGCGTCTTTGCGTCTTGCAACTCATCGGCTTGGATCACGTTCGAAATCCGCACCAGCTTGCATTTGGGCATGCAGAGTCTGAGGTTAAAGCTGCGTAAGCGCAAATATAAGCTGAGTCTGAGCCGTGGCGTAGGGGGTGGAGGAGATCGTGATGGTCCCACGGCTTTCACCAATGCCGGATCCGAATGGGAATTCGAGAATTTCAGTCCCTGGATTTTCACGGCGAAACCTTGCAACACCAAAGAGGAGGACGAGGAGGCGGATGGTGACGATGATGAGGAAGGGGGATATCCGCAGGATGACGAAGATGTCAAATATTGGGGTCCTCGGCCCATGGTTCAAGGATTGGTCCATCACGTTCAACCTAATCCATTACCGCCGCCGCCGTCTCATCCGCCGCCGCCGCCACCACCGCCGCCACCGTTGACAGCCGCGGCTTCTTCTGCCACTCCGTCGCGTTATGGCATTCTGTCCTATTTCCCTCGGCGACCGTCTTCTTGGTCTCCCACTTCGACGGCACCTCCGCCCATTCCGCCGCACGCATGGCAAATTCGGCGACGCGCCACGGCTCGCGCTGGCCGGATGGAAACGAACGGGAGAGCGAGTTCGCCTCCGCCGCCTCTGCCGCCGCCTAAAAATCGGCCCATTTCCGCATCTCATACCGATCTGAAAAGATCTGCGTCTTGCTACCAAGAGCCGAGGGACGCTGCGCGGCTATCTGATTCTTTGTCTGATTTACGCCCTCCGGCCGTTGAAGTGCATAACGGCTCTTCCAGTTGGGGAACTCGAGCGGCTAATCGTCTTAAACGCGTGCAAAGTGAATTGAGTAGCGACCCGCAACAGCTGCTGCGACGTCCTCGTACATCAGCCTATACTAAACTGGAACCGACTTATTGCGCCCCTTATCGCTGTCGATCGACTAACGAAGTGCGGCCGATGCGGCCTCTGCGCAAGCACTCGGCCGCGGCCAGTCTGCGCCACCTGCATAACGGACTCAAGTCAACGTTGGCTTCGTCCGAATCACACCTGTCCGGCTCGTACACTCTATTGAGCGACGATATCGACCGCTTGAATCGATCGTCACCCTCGTCCCCTCCGCCGGCCCCACCTCATCGATCCAGTCCACCTCCTCCCCCTGTACCTCCTCACGCTCCAGGTGTTTTGTGCACCCGAATCGCACCCACTTCACCTGTGCCCGTCTACGCCGTCGTCTTGCGTAATCGACCAGGTAGTTTAACCGTGGTTGTAGCGATCGTTAGTGGTCAGTGGTTTCGCCCGTGGTTGCATAGAGAAAAGCTTTAACCGATTTCGTTCGTGTGATTTTTTTTTCAATCGTACCCTTTTTTTTTTGAAACGATGGTGTTTTTCTTTAAATAGCCAACGACCTGCCAAACACCTGTTCCGACTTTTGCGGTATTCCCCCTCTTCTCTCGTTCCGTGTTTTTTTATTTATTTATTTATTTATTTATTTTCGTGACAAGTGAAGAAAATGTCAGTCGTTGCTTCGTCTCGGTGCGAAGACTTATCGTGATATTTTTTATGGGATATCCAATTAGACAAAGAGAAACCATATGGCGCCGGCCAGAATGAATTTCAAATGTGCATCGTCCATCTTGTTGTCAAGTGGCGAAAATCTAAAGGGCTATATCCAGCACCGTTCCCCCTTCCTTTTTCTTTTGCGCTCCTTACAATTATTGTTCCCTTTTTTTTTTTTTTTTTTTTTTTTTTTTTAAATCTGAAATTTGATTTTCTTGTCTCGTCTTTCTTGTGTTGCATGTCCCGTTGCCCGTCAAAACTTGGAACAAAAAGAATTCCGAAAGGGAAAAGGGGTGGTTCTCTTTGTTGGTGATGCATCACAAGCTGGTGGAGCGTGGAAAAGAAAAGAAAAAAAAAAAAAAAAAAAACGTGTGCTTGATGTACCGTCTGTTGCGTTATTACTTTGATCTCTTAGTTCGTTCTTTGTTGATTTGCTTCTCTCTGTTTGAGGTGTGAACAACCTCTGGTCTTATCGCTGCGTCAGTAATGGCCGCTCTGTTAGCGTTTTCTCTCATTCCGTGTTGCCTTTTTTTTTTTGTTACCGTAGAATAAGTTTTAGAAAAATGAAATTTAAGGTACATCATTATTTTTATTTAAAAAAAAGGGGAAAAAAAAAAGGAAAAAGAAGTACTGGCTCATTTTGTCAACGTCTCTCTTTTCCCTTTTCTCTGCGGCCAGGAAATGGAAGAACAAAACTCCGGGGAGGGCCATTATTATATTTCCTGGGGCTTTGTGCTAAAACTAAAAAAAAAAAAAAAAAAAAAAAAAAAATGTTATAACATAAAATGGAATACCTTATTCATTTTCTTTTTTTTTGTTTTTGGGGTTTCCCTAACCGTTTCCTCCTGCTTATTTGGCCGGAACAGATCCGGGAAATTTATTAATTTGTTGTTGTTATATCGTTTTCCATTTATTGTTTGCCCGCTCATTCAAAAGAGAAAGTTTGAACTTTATCTTTCTCCCTTGCTCTACTAATAATTTCATTCTTTTTTATCGTTCCATGAAAAAAAAAAAAAAAAAAAAAAGCAGGTGACAAGCAGAGCGGTTTGGGGTCCAACGGTCGCTCATTCAACGATGGCTCGAAAGATGGGGCTCGTGACCGACGTTCGGGAACTGGATCTGGATCTGATTCATTCGGAGAGGCAGACCGACGTGCTGGTTACACACCGCCTTACGAAGAAGAGCTTGACAGGTAGGCCCGATTAAATAATAGTTTCGATTCAATTCGGGAGAAGGTCATGTTTCGCGCTGCCATCTAGCGTCCACTTGCGCAATGATGGCAGCAATTCGGGTAGGACTTAAGTCGGATGCCAAATGATGATTTGTCCGGCCACGTTTTTATAGAGTTGATTCCATCCAATCTCATTCCTTTCGTTACGATGCTCCAGAGACGCGGGCACGCCTGAATTTTTATTTTGCATTTTGAGGGTCAGCTGGAAGCTATATTTGGGTCTGTACAAACAGCAACGCACGCCGCGTGTGAAAGAGTTAGACGTGAAAACGGATAGGGAAAGATCTGCGCGGACTCATTTTCTTTTTTTCCTTTTTTTTTTTTTTAACCAAAAATAAAAGCAAACAAACAAAAAAAAAACCAACAAAAGCCAAAGAGAAGAATAATATAGCAGACGCGTGTACAAGCAAGGAACGAACCGACGAAAAGAGCTGGCCGCATGCCTATTTGGTGGTTTGCCAATTGTCATATACGAAACGGCACTGCGAGGAGGAAGAAAAATCATGCAAAAAAAAAAAAAGAGATAGGATGGAGTAGTATTGACTTTCTCGTGTCAAAGACAATTACGAGAAATTAATGTCGATTGAAGCAACCTAAACTGAGTCGGAAAAAAAATGTGTAAATATTCGCCCTTGAAGCCCACACCCATCTCCGGGGTAGCGTGGGTAGCCCACCTCTTTTTTACGTAATTTTCATCGTGACCGATACCAAACAGCAATGACCTTATCCGCCAGGTTTTCCTCTTCTTCTTCCAGCCTCGCGTCATCGTCGTCGTCATCCAGCAGCTGATGGAATCAACAGAACTGCGAAGGGCACAAACAAAAAAAAAAAAAAATCAAAGGAATTTCCTTGGGGTTTTGGGGCGCCGGCCGGTTTTCTTTCATTTCAATTTCTTTTTGAAGAAACGTTTTGGGCCCGATTGCTCGTGTTGACAAGAAGGTGATCTCCCATTCCTCCACCCCCTCTTTCCTTGGTGGGGAGGGATGTTTGTTATTTTGAAAGGAGAAAAAAGAAAAAATAGGACCCAATTGAAAAAAAAAAGATCAATGAGTTGACAGTATTTCATCGTGTACTTTAATCATTTTTCAACGGCCACTAACGCAATTATTTGTATTTACGTAAGCGTAAGAGCGGAAGAAAAAAAAAAAAGAGGAGTGGGGCTAGAAAAGGATGAAATAGCTAAAAAGGTTGCAGAGAGGATGGAGTTGGCGCTGTTAGAACCAATAGGGAAACAATGGGCAACCATCCAGAAATGCAGATGGGATTATGTGTGTGTAGGCTTGCCTGTGTGTATGTGGTGTGTGTAATTTTTTTTACGGTCTGTAAGGAAAGGATGAACCGAACAAGCGTCTGCCTCAGTTGTGTGCGACTCACTAGCGGGCGCGCACTTCCGTTTTTTTTTTTTTGTGTGTGTGTACCAACCCGCCCTCGTCTCGTCCCTCACGTCTCCATACCCGGCCGCGGCTACTATTTCCCTCTTGCCTTCGTAGTGCTCCAACGCTTGTGCGACCCACTCGCTCCATCTCTCTCTCTCTCTCTCTCTCTCTCTCTCTCTCTCTCTGTCTCTTTCGTTCGTTCGTTCGTTCTCGTTCTTCCCTGCACGGGCGTTCGAATTGTGTTGCGTCCCAACATCGACAAGTTGAACCGCGCCACTAGCGGCACCACTCACTCGAAATAAATTTTTCGCCCGTTGTCCGGTGGAAGAAAAACACTTGAAAAACGCTTCGCAGTTTTTTCTATAGTGCTATTATTAGGCGTCGTGATTCACACGTTATGTCGTCTTTGTTGTCCTGACAGTCCGCACTCACACACAAACACACAACAGACACTCAAATAAAAAGAGAGAACGAGAGTCGAAAAAGACTTTTTTTTTTTTTTTTTTTTTTTTTTTTCGAGTTTGGGTGCGTCAGCCGCTCGTGACGAGAAAATCGAAGAGTGACGACATCCCTCCATCATCCCGACACGAAGAAACATTTGCAATAGATTGGAAGTTCGCCGGTTCATTCGAGTTTTGACTTTGGCCGGTTTGGAACAATTTCGTCGGCCGTAGCCCGACTACTCTTTTCGAGTTCGTTGTGTATCTGTGATCCATCCGGCCGTTGGGGGGGGGGATAGTCTTATCTCGGGGTGTGTTGCCATCCGGTTCGGAAGAAAAGTTGATGTAAGAGCGGAGAAGAACCGTGCTGCCTAAAAAAATTGGCATTGACCGAATCAAAAACAAAAAAAAATAAAAATAAAATCAAGAGTCGATCAGTGTGTCTACGTTGGCGATTGAATCTTTGCTTTTTTGGAGGGAGAAGAGCAAGAATTGAAAAAAAAAAAAAAATAATAAAATAAAATTGGAGGAAAAGTATCAAGAACAGAAGAGAAAAGAAAAAAAAAAAAGTAGTTACAAATTCGGCCAAAGTGGGTGGAACAGACGCGCTCGCTCTCTGTCGACCTCCTCGTTCGCCAGATTGGTTTCCGACGTTGGCGATAAGACGAGCGACCCGACCGACTGGCGTTTGCTCGGCGGTAGGAAATCTAAAACAAGTTTTTCAGGAAGAAAATAAGAAGGAAAAAGAAGAAGAAGAAAAAGCCAACCGACGACGCCATGTTTCACCGCAAACGACATCACCACCACCAGCCGCAACATTCGCGTCCGGCCGTTGCCAGCCGACAAACGGAAGGCAACGACACGAACTCGGCTGAATTGAAACGACACTCTGAACCGGCGTCTGTTGGTGTTGATATTGAGCCGACAGAGTCGCCATCGTCGTCGTCCTACTCGTCGAAGAGCGGCCAGATTGAACCCACGGATTTAGGTGCCGAATTGTCGGCCTTCCGTCGAAGATGCACCAGCCCCGTTTGCGCTACGACCGTCGAAATGGCTGCCGGTATGGTGGAAGGCTTCCGCCTTCCGGACCACAGTCCGAGCCCAGTGCGTAAACAGCATGGCACGTGCGTACCTGGGCGGAGCCTTTCTGCGGCCTCGCCTGAAAATAACAACACGCACACCTCACTCACGTCTTCTCCGTCCAGTTTGACTGGGCTCTTTCGGCGCAAAAGAAGTCCGATGGACCTCTCGTCGCAGAGTTTTCATTCGAAATCGTCGTCGTCTCCCATTGCGGCTCAAAAGCCATCGGCTCCGCCTAAACCGCAGAGATTGAACGCTCACGGCAGTAGTGCTGGTAGTGGTGGACCTATGGAACCGAAAGGCCGCAGTCTTAGCCCCATGCCATCGGGCAACCTTCTGGCTGCTATGATGATGAATTCAATCCATTCAGCAGTGCTGGACGTTGGCCAGTCAGCCAGCGAACGCCAGTCGAGGAAAGCGAATAGTGCGTCGCATCAAAACCAGGAGCAACATTATCTACAGCAGCAGCCTTTGCCTCATTTGGTTATCAATGCCAAGTCGTCTGAATGCTTGGCCATCAGTAGCGAACCGACTTCACCATTTGCCGATCCCAGGCAAAAATTTTTTTTTTCTTGTTTCAAATTTTCTTTTTTTTTTTTTCTGTTTTATTTCACCTTAAAAAAAATCCAGCTCAAGAGTAAAAATCGCTAAAAATTCTGGCAGACAGCCGGCCTTTTGTTGACCGGTTGTGACGGAACGGGACGGGAGTGCTGATAGCGCGGGCGCGTTCGATCTTTCGTGTGTGTGTGTGTGTGTGTGTGTGTGTGTGTGTACTCGCGTCCGTTATGGCCGCACCGTTCTTTATCGCTTTCGGCCTGGCATTTATCCTTGTCTTTTTCTTTCTTCTCTCTGTTTCTCTTTCTCGCACTCTAGCCTTGTCTCTTTTTTTTTTTTTTTTTTTTTGATATCTTAAATCTACAGTAAAGGAGTCAGTCACATAGAGTGAAAACAAGTCAAAAAGAGAATGGAAAACATTTTTTTTTTTTTTTTTATTTTATTATTCATTTTTTTTTTTTCTGGCCACCATTCTCTCGCGTCTCGATTTAATCTCTCTTTATCATCGCTCAGTCACAGTCTGGTTTCGGTGCGTGCCTGACTTGTACTTGTGTGGGCATTAGCGTGTCTGTGTGCCTGAATCTCTCAACGTTCTTTTTTTTTGTGTGTGTGTGTGTGTGTTTTTTTTTTTTTTTTTTTTTTTTTTTTTTTTTTTTTTTTTTTTTTTACACAAACGCGCACCGGATTTCTGTGATGGTAAAAACATGATCGGCTATTTGAATCGAAACTATTTTTAAGGAATACGTTTTTGTTTTTTTTTCAGAAAAAAACTTTGGATACAGTGACTAAGTGGATGAAAAATAGTTGTGTTTTGTGGTCTTGATTTTATTTTGTGATTTTTTATTATTATTCCAGTTCCGGTGCATCCAACTTTAGTAAAAAGAAAGTCAGCCGTTCGGAGAGTCTGCGCGAGCGGGCACAGAGGGTAAGAGAATCAACACGTTGAATTTGATTTGTTTCGCACCTTTCATTTTGAGGTGATCGATTGATTGAATTTCTTTTTTTGTATGATTTTGCACTTGTCTAGAAACACCGGGAAAAACGGAAACACAGCGACCCGAATCTTCCACCATCCCATTCCAGGTGAGTCATTTTTTTTTTTATGGATCCTCCCTTTTTCTTTTCTCTTGCTGCTAGTCTTCCATGTTGCTGAGGGGCTGAATTCAGATGCCGTCTGATTTGTTATTCATGAGCCTTACTCATAGTCGTACTCGTCCAATCAGGAAATCCCAACTGGGTTCCTATTTTGCATTATGACCAAGGATCCATCACGATCCAAATCCCACCTGTTCTTTTTTCTTTCTCTTGTTGCTGCATTTTTTTTTTTTTTTGTTGAACGAACTTTCCATTTATTCCTACTCGTAATTCTAATAGAAATGAAAGCTCATTGAACGGTTTGATTAACCGATAGATGGTGCGTACATCCTCTTGGTGGATATTTATAACTAGCGTATAGTAATCCTCGCTCTGTCCCCGACCCAGAAAAAAAGGCGGATTTTTTTTTTTTTTTTTTTTTTTTTTTTTTTTTTTACAACTGACAAGAAATCATAAAAGGGGAAACAAATGATTATCTTATCGGCGCGCTCATATGGGGGCCTTCCGTTTGCCCGATGTCATGTCCTAACGATGTTGTATATGCACCCGTGTATATTTAGACTAGCGAACCGGCGCGTTATTGACGTGAAACGACGTCACTGGCTCTCTCTCTCTCTTTCTCTCTTTTTTTTTCTTCTTTTTTCTTTCTCACTTCCCCCTTTTTTTTTTTTATCCCTCATTGAATATTCAAATTTCTTGGACGATGAGAGCTTGCGGCTGTTTTCCGAGATACTGCAAGGTAACCGCCATTGCCGTTCGTCCCGATGAACCGAGGGTCATCGTGTGACACAATATCGTTGTGAACGCGAGTGTGAGACAGAAAAGAAAGGGCGGGGGAATGAAATTAATTCAATTTCTTAACCGGGATTTTCAACGAGTGCCAATTATTTCTGATTATTCACGATTTTTTTTTTTTTTTGGTTTAATGAGAAGCCTCACGAGAGAAGAGATTGTCGTATTTTTATGCGAGTTCACCGAGTCCAGATTCCGCCGTGCCACTTAACCAGATTCCAAAGTGGTTCTCCTCCGCCGCCTTTCAGAACGAAACAACAACAACAAAAAAAAAAAAAAGCGAAAATTTGTGACTCACGCCGTGAACCCAGTTCCACACCTTTCTCTCTTGCTCTTTTTCTTTCTTGCTGTCTCTTTCGTTCTTTCGCTTTCCTCTCACGCCGTCTTTAAAAAAAATCCATTTCTCCCGTCTGTGCACAAGAGAATGGATGAACAAGGATCTGGCTGTCTTTTGTATTCGTTTCTTTTTTTTTTTTCTCTCTCCCTTTCTCAAAAAGGCAAAAATGTAGACAACCCACATCGACCAACAAGAACATGTTTGATCAAGTTTTAGCTGCTAGAGCGTGAAGTTTCATCGCTCGGTTGCTGCTATTGATTAGGGTGCGAATAAGCTGGGCTTTACTAGTCGAATTGTTGTGATTTGTTTGGACAAGTATTCCGTAAGGTGGCCAAGAACTGTCGTCGAAAGGCGAGGAGTCGCATAGCGCGCACTTCAGCAGACCAAAGCTGAATGCTGGACATAAGTCGCTATTGAAGAAAGAAAAGTAGGAAAACGAAGAGAGAGGGAGAGAGAGAGAGAGGCAAAAGTATACACACATGCACGCACACACGTACATACACACACACACACGACAGAGTGGGTAAAAAAGAGAGACAGAAAGGCAAAGGAACCTTTTTTGAGTTTTTGGCTTTTCTATATTTACGCTTCCTCCTTGCTTTTTCGTTCTTGAGAAGGATAGTGGGGGCGTCTGCGGAATGGGGAGGAGATCTTATGGGTGGGCCGCTCCCTTTGCTTGCTAGGAGCTAGGAAGAGATGCTCGATTCTCCTCTCTTTTCTCGTATTCTCTTTCGTCTCGTTTTTCCTTTCTTTTCGTCCTCCACTCTTTACATCTGCGTTCCGTCTTTTCTGGAGGTCTTCGTCATGTCCTTTGGCACGGGCTCAGTTGTCGCCGGCTTATCCACGCATCCGCACGCGTCCATTTCCCACTGCACACTCGTTTCGGGGCTTGTTTTTGTTGTTACAACTGCCGAGTTTCTCTTTATTGTGAAGAGAATTAGATATCCACTTGGTTTTTTGTCAGTGCATAATTGTCTTCAGTTTGGAATCCGCACCGTTCAGCCCGTGCCAGTGTCAGTTGAGCTCATTTTCCCGTCGTAGTTCGAATGCAAAATGTGAACAGACTCTATCGTCAGGTGCAGTTGACCATGTCGACCTAAAAATTCGAACGGGTCTCGATTGCGTTCAATTAGCCACAGGATCGAACTGCTTTGCGAAAGCTATTACGTTGTATTGAGTGCGTGTCGCCACCTCTTGCGTGTTGACATCAGAAAAACATGGCCGTCTCACTCGGAGTCGAAAGACGCAGTTCCGGACGGACTATGAGCCCACGCAGTCTGGGCAGCGTCCTAGTGGATCGTATGGCGTCGTTTCGTTCGGTGGATCGAACTGTTCCGTCATCGGTTGTTGCACCCGTAACCAATAATCCTGATGAGGTCATGAAGGAGGCCAGAAGATGCCTCTCGGAAAGGTTGTTTTAGTTAGTCGTCTTTTCACGTATCCCTTTATTTTATTTTTTTTTTTTATTCTTCTCTCTCTCTGGTTGCGTGTTTTGTTTATTCTTTTTCCTTTCTGTCTGGTCTTCTACTTGATTCGCCATTTTGTCCCTCCGGCGGCAGGATCGCACGAATGTTTTGATCGCCGTTCTTTGATGGATCGGTCTTGTGGATGTGCGGCCACGCGTATCAAACCCTTTCGTTTTCTGCGTCCTTTTCTTGTTGTTGTTGTTGCTGTTGTTGTTGTCTGTCTTTGTCTGTCTTTGTTTTGATTTCCTCAGGATATACTATCGTATAATGGGACCGTTTGAAGTCACACCGACAAGACGCGAGTTGCCCTGCGCAGCGCCCCAATGGTTTCCCCATTTTGTTTTGGTCTTTCTTACATGTGTGTTTTTGTGCGCGTCGTTCATTGAACCATCACGAAACCGAGAGGATCATGTGCGGAAGAAGAAGAGGGAACCCTTTCTTTTTCTTTCGGGATATAAAATCCGTTTCTCGCGTCCGTGCCTAATCGGTCCATCGTTACGAATCGGTGACACATCGAATTCCATTTAAGAATCGCATGAGGAAAAGGTTGTCTGAAGATTCATCATGTCCCGATGTAAAGATCCGTGTTTGAGCAGCGAAGGTGAAAAAAGCCAAGGGCAAATGGAAGATTTTGAAGCCCGTGAAAGGGAGGGGAAAAAAATACAAGCGTAAGAATTGATGGCCAAATGACATCACTTTGGGTGAGCAATCGCAGTCCATACTTGGGTGGGCTATTGGTGATCGCTGGGATGCCTTCGACGCCTCCGCGCGTCATTACCATCTTTTTGGCTCCATGGTCGGACCCCTTACGCGTCGTTGATGCCGTAACATTTGTAACGAACTGTTTTTTATTTTTTAAGATTAGGGAAAAGCCCACAACAATTCGTTAGATGGCGTTGTTTTGAGATCAAGGAAACCATTTTCTATTTGTATGTTGTGGACTTGTAACGTATCTCCTATTGTTGATATCGTTCGAGAGAAAGAGGGTTCTCTGATAAAGCTGTCAAATGATTTCGAGATGGCCGTTTACGACACGATAGGGGGCGATGATGTGGAGGGGGCGAGCGTGGGATGAAGCAGAAGAAAAAGAAACAATCACGTAGGCACACATCCATGAAAAGCTGGGAGAAAAGACCAAGAAAGAGAATGAGAGGGTAAAGCCTTTTTTTTTTGCTTGATCATCGAGTCCCAAAATAGTTCCGCCCGAACGACGCCTTTTTTTTTTTTTTCCCCTCTCCTCCCCTCTGTTCACTGGTCGAGATGGCTGGACAAGAGGCTGTAGCCGCATCGGCTATCAAGAATGAGAAAAAGAGAAAAATAAAAGGAGACAGTGAAAAAAAAAAATATATATATATATATATGTATATATAAAAGAGAGGAGAAGAAGAGCGCAACTGTTTGGCCGCCAATTAAAGTCACGTTTCAACTGTTCAAACAAAAACAACATCGTCTGGAACACGGAATAAGGGGACTTGATACTACTTAATGCAGTCTCGGAAAATGCCAGCAGATAAAAGCCATACACTTAGTGGCTACTCTGTTTGTGATGAAATGAATTGAGATAACACGTCCCGATTTCGACCTAATTCATGAGCTAGTAAACGCTGTCTCAACGGGTAATACTGGAGGACTGTTGGAAACTACGGTACCTTGACCCAATATGTAGTGGAGGGGAGCGGCTTCGCAAGGTTTTCCTTTTGTGGATTTCATTGTACAACGCCATTTTTCTTTCGCTGAATGCACACCCAACATATTCCAGTCAATTAGTCATCTTCTCGCAAAACAACTGGAAAACTATTGCCTTGACTTGAATTCCATTGATTGATTCGTTTTCTTTGTCGTTTCTCGTTTTCCCTTTCCCGCAGTGACATGGATCGCGAAGACCGGAGCTTATCCAACAACAACTCTGGCAGTTCGTCCAACTCGAGTCTCTCCACTAGGTAAGAAACATTCCGAGCGCTTTTTATATAAATACAGTTTAACCTTGCCGTTTAATATGTATAAATATATCGTGCGCACACACACTGGCCCGTACGGCCTCGACCATAAATCGCCAGTCCCGTTGACAACAACTTGGCCGATTTTTCGTTTGCATCGCAAAGTTGGCGTGAAAAATCATTTTTTTAAACATAACAAATTAAAAAAAAAAAAAAAAAAAATAAGAAGAAGAAAGTTTAAATGAATAAGTAATACTAATTTTAAAAAATTACCAAAACTTACGAAGAGTTTAGCATGTCGAATAGATAAAACAAAGAGTGTAGGAGAAAAGCAAAGAAAAAAAAGAAATAAAATAAAATAAAATAAAATAGAAAGACGGGGGAGGTCCGGGTTTTCTGAAACTTGGCGAAGAGCTCATTCAACTTCACCACCAACCCATATTCAAGAATAGATTCCGAGCTGTGCGGTTCCGTGACGCTCGAATACTCTTTTACAGGTGGCTTCCACCGCCACGACACAATCTGTTTCTTATATCGTTTGTGGTATTCCTTCAATTTTTAATGGTGTCTGCGCTTTTGTTTATTACGTTTTTAGTTTGGAGAGTCCGAGCCCGTCCGACATCCGCGTTTCGGGTTCCGCCTTATCGGATGGCTCGTCGGGTGTATCTGCCGCCTTGTCCGTGGCCAGCGCTGGTGGAGTGCTAACGCCGTGGGACAGCGACCTCGAAGCGGATCCCGATCCGCCCGACTGGACGCGCAACTTGGATCCCGACGTCGTAGACAAGATGACGCCCAAGGAGAAACAAAGACAGGAAGTCATCAACGGTAAATAATCACGCCACTTTGTGTGCTTGTTTTCACCTGTTACACGAGCGAGAGGTTAAGAGTTCCCTCCGAGTACGGCACGCAGTCCGAAATGTGTTCTTTTTTTGTTTTGTTTCTGGCTTATTATTAATATTGATTATTATTATTTTGGTACGCAAAGCCTGGCGGGGAAGGGTTGTCAAGAAAATTGATGTGCCGAAATGTTGGCAAATCGTATGGTCATCCGGTATCTAAAATTAGATCCGTCTGTGGAACGTAAATAGGGAAAGTCCGCAACGTGTTTGCGATTTCACGCTGCGCTTTGACCCGACTCTTTGCGGGGCGAATAGATCATCATCGTGATTTTGTTTTGTTTTGGTTTGTTTTTAAATTGTGTCTTGTTTGACAGAACTCTTCCACACGGAAAGAAGTCACGTTCGCAACCTGAAGGTTCTTGACCGGGTGTTTTACCGTCCCCTGCTGGACAACGGTTTCAGTGACCTCGTTAATCTGCTCTTCCCCAATTTGCCCGACATGTTGGAAATCCACGGCCGCTTCAACACGCTGATGAAGGCGCGCAAAAGAGACCAGCCGGCCGTTGAAACGGTTGGTGATATCCTGGTAGCCATGGTAAGGATTTTCACTTTTTCCCTTTTGACTTCCGGTCGGGGAAATCCCGATTGATCATCTGGTTCAACTGCCTCCCGTTTGTTTTAAAACAATAAAACGCTGGACTAACGATTTGTTTTTCATTTGGCAACAGTTTGACGGACCCAACGGCGAAGCGTTCCAGCAAGCTGCCGCCACCTTCTGCAAGTACCAGTCGGTCGCGCTGGAGAGTTTGAGGGACAGGCGCAAAAAGGACTCGAAACTCCAGGTGCCTCATTTATCCATTGCAAAATGATGGCGTCCAATTTAAAAAATCGCAGTACACTCCGAACAATCATTTAATCGTCGTGTGTGTTAATAGGCGTTTTTGGCCGAAGCCGAAGGCAATCCCGTTTGCCGGCGGCTCCAGTTGAAAGATATCATCCCGACGGCCATGCAGCGATTAACCAAATACCCGCTGTTGCTGGAAAGCCTGGCCAAGTACACGCAGCCACGCAGCGAAGAAATGACGCTGGTGCGCAGGTGTCTGGAACGATCGCGGGAGATTCTTAACAAAGTCAACCAGGCCATCAAGGAGGCCGAAAATTACAACCGACTGGTGGATATCCAGCGTCGGCTGGACAAGTCGGCTTTTGAAAAGTCTGACCACGCCATCGCCAACGAGCTCAAGGTATTATTAATTTTTATTTATTTATTCTAATCGTTATTTGTTCTTTTGAGGGACACGAACCGATGATGGAATGATAGAATTGTGATAAATCTTTCTTGTTTATTCATCGTACCGATATCTCCGCTACAAGATTTTTGTTTGGTATTTCAGAATTTTGAGCTGACGAAGCACCGTCTCATCTACGAGGGCGCTCTCACGTGGAGAACAAAAGGACAAAAGAATGTCGACCTTCACGTCGTCCTCTTGGAGGAGTACATCCTCTTGCTCCAGAAGCAAGATGACAAGTACGTGCTGAAATTCCACAGCATCAACTACCTGAACTCCAAGGAGGAATCCAAATGTACTCACAGTCCCATCATCAAAATCGCTACGGTCCTCGTCCGGCCCGTGGCTACAGGTGAGATCACGTCCATGCCTTAAGCCTTGAAACAATGCAATGCCGAGTGTTGGGTGGCGAAGAAGAGTATGAGAGGGTTAGAAATGAAAAGAAAAGGATTTTGTCAACTCCTTTTTGAACAAAAATCGGATATCTCTATTGTTTTGTTGTTTTGCTTTTGCTTTTGCTTTTGCTTTTGTACTTTGGATCTGTCGCTTTTCCCAACTAACTGGAATTCCGATCTTCCTTGCAGACAAACTGGCCCTGTATTTGGTCAACACGTCGCCGACGGGAGCTCAGATTTATGATCTTGTGGCCGTCTCCATCGCCGAGAGGAAAGCGTAAGTCTGAATTATTTCTTTACTTCATTGAAATTGAGTGGTTGTTGGTCCTTTTTTTCATCCCGATGCGATTTTAGCTACGAATGTCTCCGCATCGAAATTCCATATTAGTTTCGCTTGGGTTTCAAGGCGACGCACGTACCCACGCACAAAACTGTTCATTTTTTTTTTTTTCTTTCCTTTCTTCCCTCCAATGAGAATGATTCACGAACAAGAAAATAGTGAGGAATATAAAGTTCATTGGACCGCAACCGAAGCTCTCGGGATATTTATTGCTTGTGCGTGGAAATTGTTGTTTTTATAGCCACCCCATATTTATTTTTATCTCTTTTCTCCATCGTGTGTAAACGGAAAACACCGTTGGATACGGTGGACTCTGGGGGGTGGGAAGGAGTTGCGAAGGAAAGCCGAGCTCCGAAGAAAACATCGTCAGCTCGCTTTGATGGTATGGCCTTTTCGTTTCAGGTGAAGTGAGGGTCGGTCAATGTGGGTCGTTTTCAAACGCGAACAAGGCATTTCGCAAGAACTCACCTTGAAGGATTCCCAATTTCGAATGCAAACAACGTTTCCGCTACTATTAAACGAGGCATTGTCGTACAGGGCGTCACTAATCTGCAGTGATATCCCGCACCCAGACGTCGACACTTTTGTGCGTAATTAAAATTATTTTATTTACTGGCGGATTTCCGGCAAAATCAAAGTGTCATCTAAAAGAAACAGGCCCCAACGAGTAACAATTTCAAATGAACAATAAAGAAAAGGGAAAACAAAACAAGGTTAAACGAAACGTTTTATTGGGGTTGCTCTGTGTACTTGGTATGTTGACAAAGGAAAGAACGGCTTTCAGTTTCTGTATTTATACACCAACAGACGCTACGTGATTAGAAAGAACGCAGTTCCGGAAGAAAACAAAAAATATCGCGTAGGTTAGGTTAACATCGTTGGATAAAAGCGGCTCAACAGCATTCCAAAAACTTGTTATTTTGGCTTCTCCTTCGTGAGGCAAAGACACGATATGCTTCTCGTCTTCCGTCCCCGTCATGATGGATCGATTCTGTCTGAAAGTCTTTTTCTTTTTCTTTTTTTTATTATTATTATTTTCAAACTAACTATGATGGTACACGCAATCATCCTTCTTTCGCCCTCTCTTTCTCATCTCTCTTTCTCGCTCTTTTCATCTCCAAGTCCTTGCGTAGCTTCGTCTCTTTTGCCTGTTTTCATCGAATCACGGTTTATTCTGATGAAATTTGAAGAGCCTGTCTGTGTCTGCTCGCGTGGAATGACGCCATCCTACCACCGCCAAGGCCGACCTTCCGTTTTGACCACCCGTAGCCACTTGAGCAATTTTTGCACCTCTGCATTTTTTCGCTTGGATCGAACCGTAGTGAAATCGATATGGTATAACTCAATTACCGAAAGAAAAAGAAATAGGAATTTCACGATTTTCCTTGGGTTTCTTTTCATTTCTTCCTTGATTTGAAGAATGTCTTTGATTTACCATATTGTCGTGTTCTTTTAAAAAACCGAGGACTGAAAAAAAAAAAAAAAAAAAGAGAGAGGATATGGAGGTAGCTAGTTGGCAAACGAAGGGCGTATCAACTATTAAGGTCGTTTCAGGATCAAGCGCCGTTTTGGTGCTGTGTGTGTGTCCCCGATTCTCAAACTCACGCACAAAGCCGTAAGCGGAGTTTTCTGTCTTGTGTGTCTCGCAATGTCTTGCTGCGTACGAAATAACAGAGGCTGGCGTAGGAGGAGCTTAGTAGCCGGAATAGTGGAGAGAAAAAAAAAAAAGAAGAAGAAGAAGGGGACTGTGTTGAAGAAGTGGGGAAAAGACAAAAAAAAAAAAATGAGGAAGAAAACGGGAAGAGGAATACAGTATATAAAAATAAAAACCATTGATGAAGCAAAGGGCGGAACGAAACAGGAAACTCACAACTTGGAAATAGAGAGGAAAAGAAAGAAAGAGAGCTTTAGCTGTTGTATCGTGTTGCTCGGAGATGTCTTGCGCCATTGTCAAGTCAGACGGCTTCAAACGAGGAAACGTTTCCAACGGTCAATTCGAAAAGCGAAATCAGTTACACAAACGTCGAGTTGTGTGTTCCTTAATGCTGGCCAGTTAATCGATTTCTCCCTCCCCCCTCTCCTCTTTTTGTTTATTGGTTGATTTTGATTTGCATTTCTTTGCAAGTTGGAACTGTATTCGGTGTTTGTGTGTCAAGTGCTGATCCGGTTGCATCAGATTTTCATTTTTTTTTTTTTCGCCAATGCCAAATAGCCACTTTCGGATTGGTTCAAGTCTGCGGGATTGGTCGGGAGTGATAGCATTCATTTGAAAGAAGGATACGAAGAAGGGGGGAAAAAATAAAGATAAAAAGTGAAGGAAGAAAGAAACAGAGAAAGAAAAGAAAGGAAGAACGAAGGGGGGGGGGAAATAAAAATCGGGTCAAGAACTTGGGAAGTTTAGCCGTCCCGCGTGAACCGCCGTCTTCTCAGAGTCGTTCCGCACGACACTGGAGACGCAACGTTTTTCGCCAGCGTTTGTGCCATTGCCTTTTAATTGTTTGTGAAACTGGAGAAAAGTGTTTAAGAGATTTTTTTCCTTTCGAATTTCCACCATTTGAATCAAGTCGGTGCGAATGCATTGTGCGCAGTGTGTGTGTGTGTGTGTGCCTCCGACGTAGATCGTAATTTCATCTCCCCCCCTCTTTTTTTTTTCTTCTTTTTTTCTCACTTGTTTTTATTTGAAACAAAAATTTAATTTCCCTTCTTTTTTGCACCGGCGTTTCGCCTTCTCGTTTTTCCTTATTGTGAGATTGTATGTCATGCGATATCCAAGTGAGGGAATCACGTCTGCAGAAAATTGCAGCTCGACTGTTGATACATCAATGAGAAGGCAGTTTATTGTGCGCATGGATGTCCGGCTGGGGTAGCGACTAGCTGTCACCTGAGATGCCACTCCTCGTGTTGACGTAGTGAAACAATAAGCAAACGAAAGAGACAATCTCTGACGTTCTTTGTACTATCTATTTCGCCACAAACGTTGCGGGGGGAAGTGAAGGAGATTCATTTAAACCTTTGGCATTCCGCCACCAAAGTCGTATGTGTCTGCATGTGTGTGTGCGCGCGCGCGGCTGCTTTACGCGCAACTCGATTGTGTTGCAACGTCCTTTCAAAACGTGTTAACTTTGTCTTCTCGTCTGGCATTCCAAGAAGTGATCGTGCCGACGAATAATTCACGTTGACGATGGAAACTTGCTTACAGTCTCGTGATTGAAAGCACCTCTGTTCCCTCTTTTTAAGAAAATTTAAAAAAACAAAACAGAAGAAGAAGAAGAAGACGAAAATTGCGTGATGGATATCCTGCGTGATTTACGACGACGATCACTCCAGTTGGACAGCGGCGACGTTGAACGTTTCCGCTCGCCCAGCGAGCGTCGCGGAAGCATGGCCGGCGATAGTCTATCAGCCGCCGAAAAGAAAAACCATTCTTCCAGCGGCGGATTACTTCACAGGTTTGGGGAAGCAAAAAAAAAAAGAGCAAATTTGAGTAAATTTCTAGAACACAAGTGGTACAGACAAAAAATTAAGCAAAAAAGAATTAAAATCAAAAGGTTTTCTCTATCGTTCCCACCCACCCCTCATATGGTTTTGAACAAACTGGCTTATCTTGTCCCGTCTTTTTGGTCCATCTAAGGCGAAACATTGGCCATTTCCCGAGCGACTCTGATAAAAAAAAAAAAAAAAAATAGTCACGAGAGAGAGAGAGAGAGAGAGAGAGAGAGAGAGAGAGAGAGAGAGAGAGAGAGAAGACGTGATTGAATCACTTGTGACGTCACCTTCTTTGTGTGCGATAACCGCTCCCTACCGCTAACAAGGGAGTTGGACTGAAACTGCCGCCGCAGCCACTCGCTTTTGACGTTCCTCTAGTTTGACCTACAAAGGCGTAGATCAAGAAATCGAACAACGAAAACAATAACAGTCACGCATCTAAACACTCTGTCTCTCGAGGCGGTACGTTCGGAATACCATCGCACCCACGGCTACCGTTCAGCTGTGAGGAGAATTTCTATTTTAATTAGAAAATAACAGAAGAAAAACGTTGTTTGCATCGGTCGCCAAACCTGCCCGATTCGGCCAACCAGCGTCAATAAACATGGCCACTCTTTTTCGTATACATCCCTAAAGATCCTTATGACCATGTGCCGATCAGGGATGTAAACAATAAGAAAAGTGAGAACTGATATTTATGTATATTGCGGCGGACGAGAACGTACGTAAAAAATAAAAAAAAAACAGCCGCCTTTTAGCTAACTGAAATGACTCATAACAACAGTGCGTGCCCTGTTGTTAAAGAGGACGTAAAAGTTTTTATCCTGCTTTCCATTTTGTTATTCTTCCTATGTGGCCAATTTTATTGCGCCGTTTTGTTGTTTTCTTTTTTTTTTCCTTACTCTTTTTCTTCTCCGATGACCTAACGTGAAATGACTTAGCTCGTTCTCCAATTTGGAGCTGGTCAAGACAAGGAATGCGGTGGCTAGTTAAGGTGATGTCATTAACAGGACCAAAACTACTTTGTGGTGGACATAGTCTTTTAACTACGACTTTGGACGCTCGTCATCGGCATTCTGTTGACTCGCGAGCTCTCAATGGACGTCGTTGTTTGCTAAGAAAAGAGCAAGAAAAGAAGAGAGATCGTGTGCTCTCAGTTTACTTGTGATGTGGCTGATGGCCAGCAGACACATCTGTCTTTCAAACTGAAACATGTGCGCCATCTGCGGTTTCAGTTTCGATTGCTCTACCCCTCCCAACTTCCCTGCCTCTTGAATGGAGCAGAGCTTCCGGTTCCATTCGCCCAACCCCCTTGATGAATGAATGTATAGTTCGCGTGCACTGGTTACTATTGGGAAGCGCGTAGCCAAGCCAACTGTCTGAGAAAGTTTAGTTCTTGTTTTCTTTTTTCGGCTCGACGTTGGACGCGCTTGCGCCAACGTGAGCCAAACCAACGTGGACCACGAAGAGATAGAGAGTTGGCATTTTTCTATTTTAGATGTTGGCGGTCGTTGTTTTGTTAAGAAGCGCGCTGTTGTTTCTGATTCCTCTCGACTTTGCGCTATTCTTCCCCGGCCTCGATTGACGTAGTGCCAAGCTCAGTCGACGTCCCTTTGCCAAAGTCTTTCGAGTCGATCCAGAAAGTGTTGGACGTCATTCGGCTGTGCTCCATTGAAAAGTTAAGGCTCCTCGACACTCGTTTGCCCACCGACACGTTCTTCTGAGCTGCAGAATCGCTTGATCGGAAATCCGTATCCTTCTCCTCTCACATTTCTGTCCGTCTCTTCTTTATCTTTTGGCTCGTTTTCATCGCAGCGCCAACGATGCTGGTGTCGTTTTGAGTTGGCCCACAGTTTGTTTATGGCCAATTTCAACCCGATCCGTTCTCTGTTCAGTGAAACCAACCGGTAACAATCTCGAAACGATGGTGTCCTTTCCCTGTATGTCGTCTGTATCTCTGTCGTGTGTTCCAGCGCGCGCGCGCGAGTTCGTTGCCCAACCTATTTATGTTCGCGGAGAACCTGCGCAAATCAACAGATCATTGCTAATCATCTCGTTTTCTTTTTCGTTTTGCTTGTTTCGTTGTTTTCTCGTCATATTTTAGATGGTTTCGCCACATCACTGACGCCACGGAAGCGTACAAAGCACGAGAGGGTCGCAACAGGCGACCGGATGGAAGCGGGAGTGGCTCTTCCCCGATGGGGAGCGCCACCCCCAGCCTCAGCTCCTCTTCCAGTTCCGCTCAACTTTTACCGACACTGCCACAGGCCGCTGATTCGTCAGACAAAACGTACGCGCATACATCCATATATTCAATGAGAATTTAAACAAAAAAGAAAAGGATGCAGTTGGATTGTATTATTGACCTCTTTTGAATATAACATGACGTAGTGACGAGCCGATCGAGGACAACGTGTCGGCCGATTCCGGCGTCAGTTTGACGCCCAGTTCCAACGAGACCCCGCCGCAAAGCGAGCCAACGAGTGAACAGCAATCTCAACAGCAGCAACAATCTCAGCCAACCAACTTGGAGGCGGCCCAAGCCGAAGCCTCTAAGAAAGCAGGTATAAATTTGGACCGAAACGGATGAGTGCGTACATCCTCGTTTTTTTTTTTTTTTTTTTTTGTTTTGTTTTTTTTTTTGTTTTTTTGTTTTTTTTTTTGTTTTTTTTTTTCTTTTTCTTTTTGATACACAATGTTGCATTTTCAACCATAGTATTATCATCGCCGATTGGTCTAATTTATGTTTGGCACATGTCTAGTCGTTTCTTTTCTAATTTATTATTATTATTATTATTTTGCTGCAAATGATGATGCGTGTAACGTAAAAGTTTTAATTATTTTCGTATTTGTTAATCTTTTACGAACAAAAAAGGTGAGAGCGGAACGTCGACTCCAGGAAGCGGTTCGACAGCGGCATCGCCGGCGCCACAGCGTCGCCTTCAACGGGTGGAGATACTGAAAATAGCCGAAGGAACGCCGTTGATCGATCCCACAGAAGTGGTCGTTTCTCAAGGAGCCGTTCTCACGGCCGAACCTGTCCTCACTCCATTAGGTATCACCTTTAATAATCTTATAGACTTTGAAAGGGGGGAGGAGAGACATGAGGGCAATAGAATCTTTGCGTGTAATTTATTTATTTATTTGCCAAGAAGCTTATATGTTTTAACGCTGTGCATTGTCACGCTTTTCGTATTTATAGAAAAGCTACGGAGGAAAGATCAGATGATCCGAGCTGCTCTGGCGGACAAACAAAGACTCGTGGCCGACATTCTACACGTTCCGCACTCTGAGCTCGATCCTGCATCCGAGTTGCTGAGCGAATCGGAAGGCGAGAAAGAAGCTCGATTGCTAGTCATGACGGCCATAGCTCAAGGTAAACACTATTGTTTTAGTTGAAATGCAATGATATGAAGTTGCAGCTTTTTATCATCCTTTCTCTTGTTTTCTCGCCCAATGTTTAGCCACCCAACTCTCAGCTGTGCTGAACGAGAGTTTGCACGTTACTGAAGAGGAAGCAATTGCTGCCGTTTCGGCGGATCCCGCAACATCATCACCGTCTTCGCCCCGATGTGCCCGGCGGATTAATCGAATGCCTGGAGCTGCCACCACCAAACTGCTCGCCATCACGTCCGCCCTCAATAAGGACCTGACACAGCTACTGGTATGTTTTTGGCGACCGTCGCTTAAATAAAAGGAAAGTCTATAACGACATTTTCAAACTGGAACAGGGAATCGTCACGAATCGAGACGAGGAACGCGACCAACTGCGTCGTGAGTTGCAAAAAACGCGCGATCAGCTAGCTGAACAGTTGGTCCTACAAGTCGTATCCCATCCGAAGTCTACTTCACGTCCGGTTAGCCATGTTTCCCTATCGGACTGTGAAGCGACGATAGAATCTGAACAGTCTGAGGGCGCCCCTGCGTTCCCGGAAGCCGACATCCAAGCACCAAGTGGCAAGTTTTGTTTATATTATTTGTTTGAATGTTGAACTCTCCGTAATGCATCTTGTGGCCTTCAATTCACTGTTACAGGGTGCGATGGAGAATCATCTAATGGGAACGAGTCACTAGTCGACAAAGCGATAGCTCCTATTGTAGCTGAATCGGCGTCGCCAATCATTTCGCCTATAGACGAAGTTGATAGCGGAATAAATACAAACCAGGTGCGTATTTATAAGACTAAATTAATAGCAATACTGTGAAATGTCTGACTTCTGACGAACACGTTTTTTAAAATCAAAAATACAGACCGTGAGCGAGGAAATCGTCGATAGGATTGATCTTGGAGAGAAAACCGAATTGGAAGTTTCCCAAAGTAGTGAAGCTTGAAAAACATTATTATTTTTTTTTTCAACGCTAACCAGAGAAGAATATGAATTTATCTTCCTAAGTAAGTTGTTTTTAAGTGGCATGAAAAAGAAAAAGGTAAAAAAAAAAGGGAAAAAAGCGAAAAAAAAAACGAAATATTCACTTCCATCTTCTTTCGATGACCTCATTCCGCCATTGAGCGACCTTTGTACATATGACGCCAAGACTCGCTTAAAGTGCAACAATTTCAAAAAAACAATAAGAGCATGGATTTTTTTCCTCCCCCAAGTGAAGATGATTAATTGTATTGAAAGAAACGAAAAAAATCAACAAATATCACGGTGGACGATTGTTTAACGTGCCAATCAAGACATGGAGTCAGTCGGATCCTGGCGCTAAGGCCGATCTCTATTGCATCCTTTTTTTCTGTTTTGTTTTATTTTGTTCCTTATTTTTCAAAGCTTTCTTCGGCGACTAGCGAACCTCTGAAATCGAAGAATTTCCCCTTTTTTTCCCTGTACATCTCTTTCGATTCGATAAAGTCGTATGTCTTTATTCCTTTCTTCTTTGTTGTGAATTGCAAAACACCAGCTGATCTATCTTAACTTGCAGGATTGGTTCATAACAAATATACACAGAAGGAAGCAAAAACTATTTTGTGAACGATGTCGTAAAAACAAAAGAGGGAAAGAAGAAAAATGGCAAAAAGATTATAATAGGCAACCGTATCTTCATCTCTATGGGAATATTGTTTAGACAGTATTTTTGAACTGCGAACGTGGCGCTAGAGACTTAACTTGCTCGATGTTACTATAAGAATCTTGTAAGTGCATAGGATCAAATTTATTTTCCCACGACGGCTCTTTTTTTCCAATTTTTTTTTTTTTTCATTGATTCGGTTTTTTTATTTAATGATTAAAAAGATAAAGTTCATTTTGACTCGTCCCCCCTTTCCTGCCAACTTTATGTCTGTGCTCTTGATTTCCCCCGTCTTTGTCCAAAATATCACCCGTTTTGTTTTGTTGTACCGCAGAACTCTTTAATTATTAAGGAAACTCCTTTAGGTTTTCTCACCATTCTTGCAATACACTTGAAATATATTGTTTGAGCTTCTGACTAGATTTAAGCTAGTTAGCCGCAGAGCTCTTCCAAATAGACGGGTAGCAAATTACGATGTTGCAAAGAAGGAACCCGAAGGGTAGGTTAATTGGTGAATTTTTTTCTCAACATGTCGGGCTTGCAAATCGGTGACTTACGATGTTCGAAGGCTTGCCGATAATTATAACTGTTTCTTAATTTAAAATGAGTGCAGCGCCCAGCGAGAAACAGCGACGAACATTTGACATGCAAGATGCAAGCTTTACAGTCAACTTTCAGCTTCGCAGTCCAGCAAGATCTGCAGACAACAATAGAAATCAATTGGTGTCTTGTGTGTTTCCTGTTCTTTTTAACATTTTCGTTGAGAAAGTGCAAAGGCCTTCTCACATTTGTCAAAATCGGTAAAACCGCCATTTATTTTGAAAACGATTCGTTTCACGAGAAAACCGATCACGGATTCTAAATCAGCGTTCAAATTTGATCATTTAGTGTGAGTTTTGTCCAATTTCAACAGCTTTCGTTTTTGGACGATTTTGACAAAAGTAGGAAGGCTATAGCCTTCTCACTTTTTCATTTTTGGCCAAAATTTAAATTTCACTTAAAATACATGATTCCGATTCAGAATTGAATGCTGATCACGGAAATCAAGTTCATTTACCAATTGGCCTTATGGTTAAACGTAAAAAACGAAAAAATCAGGAAAGTCGGGCTTATTTATTAGTCGGGCTTATTCATTAGTCGGGCTTAAATTTTTTTCTACAAAACCTGATACCTCGTTGGAAATGTTTGAATATCACAGGATATTATGGCAATCCATTTTACACAAAAAAAAAAAAAATTTCGCCAAAAAAAAAAAAAAAATCACAATTTTTTCTTTTTTTCCGACACGTAGCCATCTACCGCTTAGACTCGTTATTACTGGCATAGGCAATTTCAGTCCATTGGATGCCATTCGCAGTTAGTTCAGTAACGTGGATGGAGAATAACGCGTGGCTGGAGGAACAATTGAAAAATGGATAAGATAATACAACAAAAGGATGGTAAGTATAAACATTATTATATTGGTTTTCAATTATTAATTATTGTTTATTAGATCAAATTATGAAGCTGTAGGCCCAATTATTGGAACAACCCAAAATATTAGATAACAGCAAAGCTAAGGATGGTAAGGCCTAATATGTAATGATTCTATTTATTTGCTTTTATTCATTTGTGTTTTGTAGCTCAAATTTTGAGTCTACAAGCTCAGCTAGGAGAAAAGAACAAATTGGAACGGAACAGTTTCCAAACAGTGAAGGAGGTTTTTCAAAACTCTTCCCTAACTGAACGTGAGGATGAGTTGGCATTAGGCGAACACAGTCAGGTACCTAAACGTTTCAAATAAGAATTCAAAATAAGTATAGAATTTTAACAAACAATTATTTATTGTTTAGTTATTCAGTCTACCACCTGACAGTGTGTTAAAGTTAAATTCTGTTAGTGCTGCAGTAAAAGAATTGTTAGTAATAAGTCCATGCAGCGAAGGAAGTGAACAATTGTGGGACCGTATTTGGGCTGAAAATGGGTGTGGTACGGAAACCCAGAAATAGCATGAGTTCAACATAAAACATGAATTAGGTACTTTTCGGTTTTTTGTCTATTGAAAAAGTATTTTTAATGCTATTATTTTGCATTCACAGAATATTAGTGGGGGATCAAGTCAAGTCTGAAAGTGTTACAGATGGAAGAGTGAGCCTACAGTTGAAAAACACTGAAAGTGCATTACCATTAAGGTATGAGGTAAAGTAATAGAGTATGCAAATTGTCTAATGAGAAGTACCATCTTGTGTGAATGAATCCTGTGTAACAGCAATCCTTTATAGTTCTGTCACAGCTAGAAGCCTCAAATAATTCTGCCTCTCTTGCTAAAGAACAACTTGTCCTTTACATTCAGAGTGTTGGTGAAGCTAGGTACTTAAATGGCCCTAAAGATGTTTCATTTCGTTGGCATTGCAGCGATGAACATCATACATGGACTTTTTAGGTATGAAAGGAATTTTCTTGAAAATATTTTGAATTTATGACAAAGCATTTCTCCTCCTTTTTGCCAACCATGTCTAATCTACAAAAAAAAATTATCCAATAGGAAAGGATTTTCAGCATACTGGGAACACAACTATCAACAATGCAACATTCTACGGGTGTTATTTTATCATTCAAGAGCCTTGTACAATGATTTTCATCTACAATTTGTATGGCCTTTCCCAAGCTTCTGTCAGAAGTTGAATCTATGAGTCATGTAAGTCACATGAGCAACAATTGAGATGCTTAATGGTGTTGTTTTTCTTTTCTCAGTGTAGGTTAATAGTAACATTGGATCTGAAAAAATTCGTGGTTGGGGCATGACACTGAATAAATTGTAATGATTGGATGGATGACATGATATTTCTATACTTCATTCGGATTCCCGAAACGGTATTTTATATTTAAAAAATTGAAGTGCATATCTGGGCTCCCTTCCTTTCCGTAGCCCCGTTTCCCCTTGACTCGTAATAAGCCCGTAGGGGGTCATGCCCCTACTGTACGGTATATATAAAAACAACATATACCGAGGTTTGGAGGGCTCTGGCCGGAAAGGGGACGTGGGGTGCCGCTTAGTCCGATGATGTGTTCACGGAGGGCGATGTGGCTACCCACAAATCCGAACTAAAGGTTAATCGCTCCTGTAAAAATGTTCCAAATCTTCAGCTCTTCTTCCGGCTTCTCTTAGCCAATCACCGGGTAATCTCCCCGGTGGGTCAACAAAGCAGTGTCTCCCCCTGCCTGGGTTGACGGCAACTTTTGAAAGGGATATTGTGCCCTTTTAAAGTTGCAAAAATAATTGTATGTGCAGAGAATTGTCAATAAAATTTTTTTTATAAAATATTTTTTGGAAAATTTGTTTCTTTCATTGTCTGTGTTCACACATTACATTTATCAACTTTTTTTTATTTGCTTTGCTTTACTTGTTTTTGTAACTTTCTATGGTAAGCATTGCTTCCGTGACAATTGTCGTCTGGGATTTGAACCACAGAATTCTTGCACCATAGGCCAGCGTGCTACCGGTATGTCATACTACCCTTGTTAACATTGTTTCGGATTGTGATACCTATATAGATATTCAGTACACACTAGCTTATTGTTGAATGCATATTAGTTATTTGTAAGTTCATGGTTGGAATAATGGTAAAGCATGTGGTTGTCATGCTAGAATACTAGGGTTCGATCCCCATATCAGTTAATGTACAGCTAAATAATAAATACAAAATTAAATAGTGTAAAATCTTTTTTATTGTCCCTCCTTCCACCCACATATCCACCACTATTACATACATTTTAAAATACAGTACACAACATACAATACATATACAGATACACTTAAACTAACACGTTGGCTGCCACGCCACCATTTTCTACTGTCGCTAGTGTCGCTATCCTAGGGATAGCGACCAAGGGGGCCGGGTAGGCCGGGCTGACACGGCGATGAGACCTTTTTGGGAACGCACACCCCAGGTCTCATCAGCCGCATCGAAAAAGGGAATTCCCTGTGGTGCGTTGCCTAGGGGCCATTCGGCCAATCTTGGGCAGTGGCGCTGCTCCACCCCATGGCAGATAGACCATGGAGCAGAACAGCGCGGCCCGTCCCTGTCAAGCTACAAAAAAAAAGGGGATCAAAGTGGGTGGGTGGCAGCCAACGTGTTAGTTTGCAAAACATAATACAACATAAAACAAAACACAACCATACCACGAAGACGAGGCGACCACGAGGTGATGAAGGGGCGATAGGGGAGGCGTAGACGGCGTGACCACGAGGCGATGACAGGGCGACGACGACGGGCGAGGCGACGGGAGAGGCGAAGACGGGGCGACGGGCGAGGCGATGGGCAAGGCGACGGGCGAGGCGAAGACGGCTACAGGCGAGGCGACGGACGGGGCGAAAAGCCAGGCGACGAAGGATTATGAAGTGAAGAACGGGCAAAACTTAGAATTTTGATTCAATTTTGCGTGGAACAGAAGATGATGGCATAGTTCTAAATGATAAATATGAAGAAAACGTTACTACATGTGGAATATAATATTATTGGCATAATTATAACAGGGAAGGAAATTTACTTTACCCTGTTGTCCAAAGACGCAAAAGTTGTTGGGCTGGTAATTTTGCTGAAGGAGAAGGCTCAGCAGACCTACGATGGGATATTATATTTAAAGAATGGCAACAGTAGATAAGCCTCAAACTTAAAATACCAAACAGGACTGGCTGTGATGTCCATTTCTATGTAAGTTGGTTGGTAGTGGTTAATCATTGGAATCCAAACAAAGAGGGACACGATGCACTAGTCAGATTAAAGCTGTTTCTGATGACTAGGCAAAGGGTAGTCAAATGAGACAGTGGTGTGTTGGTTCTATCATTGGTGACCTTCCCACTGGTTAGTATGTCTTCCGTTGTAAGTTTTACAAAGCTAGATGTTAAAGTCAGAATCATGCCAATATTAACGGCCACACACAAGTTACATACCTCTAAATAGAGCAACAGAGTAGCGTGATGGAATGCTAAGGTCATAGTTCTTTGACAGAGCAATTTGTGACAGTTTGGAATTGGCAGCTTGCATAGCTTGCAAGATTGCCCGTTACATGAAAAATGAAATATTTGGTTTGCTTCACGTCCAAAACGACACAGGGAATAAAACACTTAATAGTACTTAATTTTATACAACTTTTCACTGGAGTCTAACATTTTTAACAAAGACTTTCAAGCAGGATTAACTGCTTACACCACTGTCACACGTAAACATTCCACCATTTTGGAAGCGCAACAGCGACATCTAGTTTTTTTCTCAACAACCAAAATAAAAGTGAATCGAAGAAGAATTAGTGAACAAGTTGTTTATTAAAAAACCTCGGTATTACCATTAAAATACATGATTTAGATTGGAAATTTCACAGGGCTTTTTACAAGCGTGTCTGACCAGCATCAAACTGTAGTTTAAGAATAAATAATCTTACGTGTTTTTGTTTAAAATAGTACTTCCCATCTCTTGCCAGCTTTTAGTCGTATAAATATCAACACATAATCACCAGGTTTTTCTTGTGTCTTCTCGGTTAGAAAATGAAAATACAAAATGACAAGGTTAAGTCAAAACAACGAATTACTAGAAGATCAACTGTCGGTCACACAACATGATACAAAAACACGACATTTACATATAAAACAATCGGTTCGGTATTGCGAACGCCTGTGTGCCCTTTGCGCTAATACCAATTTAATGAAGATATTGACCAAAAAGAACGACATTTTAGTTTTTTGCGCTCGTCCCCAGAGTCAGACGATTGAACGTAAAAAGTATAAAACACGCTCAAAATAGCCCAGAGAAAACTGAATCGGATAGCGCGGAATAACACGCAGGAGAATACCGAGTAGTCTAACAAGAATAACGTTTATTACCTTTCAGCAGATTGTAAAACGGTGACAGTCAGTAGGATGTTTCGTATCCAATTGGAGACGCCTACGTAGATCCTTGGGAAACTAAAAATTTTGGGCAAATCAAACAGTCCTCAAAACCCACTTCCTGGTGACGCAAGTTCACATATTATTTACATACTTTAACGGCTGTTGATGCTAGCTGCAATTTGTCCGGCGCAATGTAAATCCATCAATATTAGTAACCTAGAAAGAGAAAGTTTCTATTAGAAGAAAATAAGGATGATTCTTAATGTTCCGAGAATAATTAAACTTCGATAGGTCTTATTTACTAATTACTCACCCGATTTAGTATGTGTCACGCACCCTTGTTTTGCGTAACAGCCAGACAGAGAAAACATTTTAAACCTTGGCTAAGGAGATCCGCCGGGCTCATCCAGGTTACGTGCTAGTGCTTTTCCATAAAACCTTCATTGTTAACTTGTTTGGAATTGATGTGACTCCTTGTTGTAATCATAGTAGGAGAGCAATCCCTTGATTTAATGTAATCTGGAAGGGAAAAATATTATAACGATTCAAGAAAAACATGGCTATTAAGATTACCACTAACTAAAATCTTAATCCTTTGAAGATAAGTTTTGTGCATTTCAAGAATTATTGAACATCAGAATTTTCTATTAATTCACCATCAGGACAGATTAATATGTACCACTGCTATTGAAAAATGTAGACTGTACGTGATGTGTGCGATAAAAAAAGCCAGAAAAATATCTGTTAATTCAAGTTCATCTAATTTTCATCCATTCTACCATACCATTTCATTCCAACTACAGGGGAAACGGCCTCACGTGCAGAGACTTATCAAGGCGTATTCGGTTTTCTCAAGTATAAAGCACGCTTTGAAATAGATGGAATGTTTGTCTGTTGGAAAGCAAACGAAATCATCCAGAGCCATTTCGGTCAGTATGGGGACGAGTTGAGTGCAATCCGGCCGAAAACCTTCGACGAAATCAACAGAAAGCATTGAAAACTTCCTCGATCGACAACTGAATTCGACATCTTGTTAACTATATGTTTTGCCCTGATGAGGAATGAATCACACACTTCTGGGATTTAAACTACGATAGGCCTACTCCAATATACAGACATAATGCAATTTTAAAACATCCGCCGCGTATATTCGAGAAAGCCTATTAAGCATAAAATCAAAAGGTGTGTATATAGTTTACATGATGTGAAATAAGAAAAAAAAAATCACCCGAATTGTAAATTTATTAAATAAATCCCGTGCTTAAGGCTTCGCCTTTAGACCTTAGCCGGATTTAACTTCACCCCGTTCCCACACTGACCAAAACGGCTCTTAGTGATTCCGTTTCGTTCTGCCTGCATTTTCACTTTCAAAGAAATACATTAAACAAAGATAAATTTATACGTAATAAATAAATATCCGCAAGGAGGCCGTTCCCTTTGTAATTGGAATTAACTTTGAATTTGTGGAATAGAATGGTATAGTAAATTGGAGGACGATTGAGGGATTACTTATGACAAACTACGCAAGATATCTAGATGTTAGAATGATTTGGATCTAAATGGATGTCCTACCTCGTTCACATCACTTGAACATTTCAATTATATATGAATACGGGAAGAGCTTCTCAGCACTCAACTTCAGATTGAGAAGCGTAAAATTTTAAATAAATACTATTACTTGTATGGCTTCCAACTATTTTGAAGTTGAAGCTTTGCTGCTGTGCCAATTCCGGATGTTTAACTCTGTGTTTCTAATAACAAACCCTTATGATAATGGTAGATACACGGTTGCATGTTGCTGCGTAGTCGGTTGTTTTAAAGACGAATGCTTCCTTTTCTTTGCTCTCGTTTCACAGATAAGAAAGACTTCAGATTAATATAGCACATAAAAGAATTATACGACTCAAACCTTACCTAGGCCATGGTTATTTCAGACATCAGCAGCGTTGGCAATACAAGACGCACTGAAAACGTGATACAATTTTGAAAATGTTTTAGTAATGATTAAAATGGAATCTCAAAACGACATGCCTTGCTTATAGAAGAATAAGGTTTTCACAGCTAAACGCAAAGTCCTCGAAGTACATAGCGTAAAGTGAAAGCTGTAACAAAAGTAAATTAAGAAAACAATTAATGAATAAATATTTGTATAATAACGTACCACGTAGTATCTAGATTCCAACCTTTTTGTTGTTTTAGCCATGGCAACATGGATATCGACGGATAAACGTCAAACATGCGAAAAGCAGTACGGTAGTCAAAACTCTTATCGGTTTTCTATGTAAATCTAACATAACCATGCCCAAAAAGAAAAAGAAATATGTATATATGATGAATTAAACA